>NC_049176.1:2944500-4233000 GCF_009769625.2 Cygnus olor
AATTCAGAACAGAACAAAAATAGTAGGCTCTCTTAACAGTCATCTATGCAATGGCTAGTATTATCATCCTTTTTTATTTTAGACTACAAGTAGAAGACAACTGCTGTACATTTATTTTCTTGCTGAATTTGGAAGATCAGAAATAACAAAGCCCAGAAAGGGTAAAATGCAGCATTGGGATGGGAGTGGAGGTAAGGGAATGGCCCAAGTCTTGCATATTCCTAACTTAGTATAAACAGGGATTCCTCACTCTTTTGCCTGAAAGTTCCATTTATTTCAATAAATCTATTTAAATTAAAACAAGATCTGAAACACATCAATCTTAAAATGTGCTTTCCTATCTTCTCTGACTGATTTTTATTAAGTAAAAGGGAGAAGTGGAGTAGCCATGAAAGGAGTATGTAGTGAGTTATGCACACACAAATGAGTTTTCCAGTGAGTATAGTCATAACAGCTTTTTACAAGGTAGTACATTTAGGACTTAAGACTGTCATATGCTAAAGTGTTTTAGCACTGTTAAAATGAAGAGTATGTAATCTCAATAAAAATATCTAAATTACACCACCAGCAATTTGAAACACAAAATGTGCCTTTTAAAACTCATTTTAGAGCTAAAGACAAGAGGTGCTGAAACACAGTGCCATATCATGCAGGTTTTCCTTTTAGGTTTGCTTTGTTTCTGTGATAACTGGAGTCAAATTTTTCTTTTTCTTTTTAAATAAAAGGAAGCTGTCAGAACCAAGTTAGTCATTTTCAAAGGGTCCATTATCCTATTACTGAGAAAGAAATTTAATAGCTTATTGGATATTTCAGTGCAAACGTAGCTCTGCATTGAAACCCTGCGTCATGGAATGCAGGATTTAGTGCCTGCAAGCTTAATGTTAGAGTTCAGTTAAAGTAAAGTAACTAGCTCTCACTGAGAAAACATAGGCAGCTTAACACCTAGAGGTTTAACATGAGATCTTTCATGGTGAAGTCTATTGGGAACAAAAGTCTCCATCTTGGTGAAAGGAAGAAGACTGTCTCTGCATTGAGTCAAATTTACTAGTTATCATGGTAGAGCAAACACTTCTAGCTGAGCCATGAAATCATTCCTTGTGTGCTTTTGCAATTGGAGTGCAGATAGATCCTTATACCAATACAAGCTGCTGTAACAAGGAGGCCACCATCCCATGAAATATGAGGTTGTGATTTCATATTTCCTATGAGATTCACATATACCTTTTTCCACTACAAACATAATTTGGAATGACATTAATAGAAGACACATTCTAAAGACTGCAATTCACGGGTGGTCATAGTTTAGTGCTGTACACGTAAGATGCAGAGTGTCAGGATTTTGAAAAGAATGCAATAGATTTTCCCTGGCATAGCCTAGAGCATAAAATATATAACAAAGCCTAGGTTCATTCAAATTCAGTTATTTAACTGAAATAGCTCAGCTAGGAGCTCTCAATTCCACCAAAGATCAGGGAGTTTATCCAGTCCTCCTAAAACCTAAATCACCTTCTGGAGAAGCCTCTTTCACATGCACATACATTCTTTCTCTCTCTCTTGACTATATGGAAATCCTGGGAACTGAGTGCCTAAACTTGGGCAGAATTAATCAGTGCCCAGATGTCTTTGAAGTGTCTTTGAAGAATACAGCACTAAGGAAGAGTATTGTCATACAAAGTGTGACAGAATGGACAGATCACAGTCCCTATGGGGCATCCAAGGACAATGCAGCTTATACACTACCCAGCTCATGGGGGAAGTAGCAAAATTGCCCCTCTCTTCTTCCTTGAAGGAGGTTTAATATGGCTTTACAATGAAACCTTTCTTCCTCATACAACTCTTTTCATTAAGCAGAGATCACTGCATGGCTGGACTGATAGTATTCAAAAAATAAAAAAACCATAGACACTTCATAACGTCTGTTTTTCTTTCCAGACATTCTGTAAGTGATAAAATGAAGTTACTCTGCCTGCCACCTCTTGTACTTTAACCACAACACATATCCCTGAATACTTCAAACTCCTTCAGTTAGTGAGCTCTACAAATTTGCTGAATTGATAACCTTTTACTTCTGTAATACATAGATTATAGAGACTTAAAAATGAAGCACTAAACTGTGTTCCCAAATCCTACTGAAGATGAAAGAAACACCAGGAAGCAATATTTGGTTCTAATGGTTTTTGCACACAAGTTGATGTTGTTCTGAGCAGTTCCTACCAGGAAGATATTTTGAAAGATTCATTAGATCCATTGACTTCAGGCTTATGCTAGTTTCACTGGCTTAAAATAAAAATGAAGGCAGAATCAAGCTATTTCCTGACTCAGAACGCAGCTGTTCTCCCTCTGATGGCATAACTAATTCATTTAATAATATTCAAAACATGCTACAGCAGCATATTCTAGCAATTTCCAGTTGTCCATTATTTTTTCCAGTTTCCCATCATAATCAGACTTGACTGAGAGAAAATGGGAGGAAAAATACGTGCATTATGCATGTGTAGTGCATAATGTCTGATCTATGATGAAATTTCCCATCATTCGCGCAGAGACAGAATAATTCCTTCTGGCTACACCACTCCTGAGTTTTTCTTTCTCTTTCTGCTCACAAAGATAGGTTTTATAGCAATGATCTGACATTATATGGTACTGAAATGAGATAAGCCATATCAGGGATGGGGAGGAAATATCAATGTTATTATAGTAAAATCTGATGATGAATCAAAATTTCGGAATGAATATTAAAAATATATATATTTTTAAATCTCAGACAACTCTAGACAAAGCTGCTTTGTACGTACTACAAAGCAAATACAAGCTTTATAGGTGTGTAGCTTAACTTTTTCCAGATTAAAAGGAGTGAACACAGACTCGTTTCGTAAGCTGTTTCCTCAGAGAGACAAAGGAGTTCAGGTCCCCATGAAATACCTTAAGTCATGGTTTGACTGAAGTCAGTGGGAGCCATCTCATTAACTTCAGTTGGGTCTGGATTTTTACCTTGTGTACAATACTAACTGAAGATGCAAGGGGAAAGCATTTCTTTCAGGCATCTCAGTGAAACCTCTGCCATTTCAATGAAGATGATATAATGTAACTCGTCAAAGGACCAAAGCCAAAACACATGGGTACATAAGCTTCATTTTTGCCTTCCTGGGGCCATTTAGCCATGGAACACAGTTGAGCAAGACCAGCTGGGAGCCAAGATGAGACAGACTCAGCAGAGAGCACAGCTGAGCACTAATCACCATTTCCACATACACCCTGCTGAGCACTTTTGCAGAACAAGTGCTTGGGTTTTGCTCCCATCAATAACTCTCTCACAAACCTGCAGAAGGCAAACAGCACTGCACGGGAGGCAGCTCAGTATAATTTGAAGGTATTGATGTTACCAGGTATAAATGAGTAAGTAATACAATCTGCTGCATTTTAATTGCAGGTGAGGATTCACTGGAGGAAAGAGCTCAGCATGACTCTCCCATCCAAGGTTAAGCACTCAGGGTTGGAAGCGAGGACAAATGATTTCTGCTGTTTTTCAACAGTTCTTATAGGGCAACTATTGAGGGGAATGATGTTGTCCAGCTATGTTGATTATTGTAAAATCGATTCTAGATAAAGCTGGCATTAAAGTAGCACTTCCTTATCAAGAGGTTGAGTAGGTTATCTGAAGGAAGTGGGAGAGGGTAGGGGTGAGGAACAGCTATGAATAATTCCTTTTAATTTTTGCATTTAATGCAAAATTAATGCATGTCACATTATATAAGATATGACAAAAATCTGCCCATTTCTGCTCTGTATCTAATTGCAACTCTTATCTGGAGAGGCAGCAAATCACTCAAAAATGCCCTCTCCTTTCCTTTTTCTACAAAGTAACCTACTAACTTTAGATTTTGTGGTAGCAGGAGCAATCTGAAAATCTATGCAATTTGCATCTAAAGAGCTATGTGGGGATTCTTCTCTCTTCCTATACAATATGGATGTTCTTCTGGAGACACAGAAGTTGCAAAAAGTTGCTTTATTGCTGTTTTGTGACAGCGAGACTTGAAAAGGTTTGAAGGAGCAAGCACCAAACCTCTTGTTATCACACTTGATTCTAAAAATTCTTGGGATAGTAGAAGATCACCATAGTACCTCTGGGAAGAAGGCTCAGTCTGTAATCGAGAGAGTCTGTAATCAATATAGGGAGGCAAATGTTGTTAGTATTTGTTACACGTCTCCAACCCCTTCAGAAGTTCCTGAAAGATTCTAACTCCTATCAACCTTGTTAGAAATTGTATGCACTCAGCATCTTAAAAGATTAGAGTTACAGCAACAACAAGATACTTTCTTCTGATAATCTCACAGTACTGAATTTAATTATGGTTTAATTTAATTATTGTTTATATAACCCTTGTATCATCTCCTGAGACTAAATAGGACATTGTGCCCATTTAAAACAAAAACAAACAAACAAACAAAAAACTTCAGCATGGAGAACTTATGAGAGATCTAAAAAACCATCATGGGACAAAGTTAATGAAAGAAACAACAAAGTTTTATGCACTGTGCTAATGACACCCTCCTGCTTTTTGAGGCATTTTCTGTTGGTTTTATGGTCACGTTTTTCTGAGTTTCAGAACTAGTTCCTCTTCAACTACTCTTGGAAAGAGTTGCACAAACAAGTGGGAAAACTGAGTCACAGGAGAAACAAACTGACTGCACACAAAGAATTCTCAAATGTACAAATTAAGCACACTAAAAAAAATCAACAAACTTTCTCTAATCTTCTGTGTCGAGATGTTACTTCCTAAAACAGATTAAGAAAATATTCTAGGCAAGAAATATTATTACTTAGTTGAGAATGCCTATGAAAACAAAGTATTGTTTGGTGCAAGGAGAGGTAAATGTTGATCCTTTGTACCTGTCAATGTCTCTCACCACATCTTTGATGATCTACACCAGATATTCATTACATATATTCTAAATGAAAGGCTAGGTCAACAGACTGGAAAAGAATACTTAGGTGTCAGTTCCTCATATTGATAGCAATACAGAGAAGCACATTTTAAATGTATTTTCCCAAACACTTGAAAACAATCAAACTGGATGGTATGAACTCGATAAGAAGAAAGCGTATCTACATATCTGACAAATCTAGCTAGGCAAGCAATTAGGGAAGCAGGACACTGGTGATCTGTGTGTAATTCCATCTCACATGCAAATTTGTAGAAACTGCATGTTTTTTTTCTGCCAAACAGACACTGCTTTCTCCTTGGTTCCTTATCTTTGGCTGAAGTGCTGTCTGACCCGCCTGCACTGCAAGTATACTACTGACTACAGCACCTACACACTGCTATCCTGGATTCTATCAGGTGGTCACAGATCAACAGATACCTTGCCACAGACCACAGCAGAGTTACTAGGAGAAGAGAAGTGAGAAGCTTCTTGACTACATCTGCAGTCAGTTTCCTGAAAAACTCAAAGCAAGGAAACTGAGAAGGAAAGAGACTGAAGAACGGGCCAGGACAGGATGGGACAGGCTCAACTTCCCTACCTTGGACAGCTCCCCAGCGCCACTTCTGCAGGCAAAACAGGAAAGCAGTGGCACACTGTCGACGATGACCAGTACAGGTAATATTTAGACGGGTTCGATGAGTACAGGGAACAGACACAAGTGAAGAGAAGAGTGTCGTATTGCTCCTCACTTCAGAGCTTAGTCACCTGGATTCTGTTTACTGCCTCAATTAATTGCTGTAAGCAAGGCTTATTGGCCACAATACCCAGGAGAAAGCATGACAAGAAAAAGCAAAGAAATGGAGCACTGTGGAGAAAGGAGTTCGGAAATAGACATGGGGAAGGTAAATAAGGGAGGGTGAGAAGATTAAAATGGAAGAGTGAAAAAGCTGGATGAGAAAAAAAGGATGAGAGAGGACAGAGAAGGAAGAAAAAGAAAGAAAAAAAAAACCTAGGTAGGGGGGAGTGAACAAGACATGAAGGCAGAAGAAAAGAAAGACAACGCATGTAGAAAAAGGGAGTGATAGAACTGGGACAATTAAATAGCAAGAACAATGGGGAAGTGATACAGAAGAGAGATGAACAGGAGACACACAAGCATGTGGAGAGCATAAAATAAAGGGAAACATACAGAAAAGTGTAGCAAGAAAAGGACACATGCTGTAGTGATACCTGCTTCCAAGGCTTCACATCTGTTTTAAGTACCTTCTTCAAATTTCCAAACCTTACATCTATCTCCCAAGACATATCAATATTCACTGGTTCAGCAACCAATCCATTAACAAATTAATGTATACACTTTGATCCCTGTGAAGATGCTAATACCTTCCATCCTCTTAAGAGCAGTCATAATCTTGACACCACTGATTAAAAATGTAGCATTTTAACCTGGTTTAATTATGATGATAGGTGCAGTTATTGCTCTAAATTTTGCTTTTGCACCATAAATAAACTTGCTGATCATATTTAAGAGTCATAAACAATTTCCATCTGGTATCCAAGATAGTGATATGCTCATCTGCATATTCATCCAGTGGCATGCGTGTAAATAAGAAAGTTTTGTTGATTGCTTGTCTTACTTCTGCTACAGAGAAATTCTTAACCCTTAGGATCTTCTAATAGTAGGTCAGACTATCTGAACTTAGGGAAACTGAAGGGAAACAGTCCCACACTCTTATTTAATTGCTATCAATTAAATGTAAAATTTCACATAAAAATGGTAATCTTTTCTGTAGCCAAAGGGGTGTATTAGATGCAGAAAAAAAATTAGAAATAAATTATTGCCATTAGAGAGTTAGATGAGCCCATTCAAAAAACAGTAAAATGAAGTATCAAGTAGTAATAAAAATATCAACTCCTTCATATATTTCCCCTCTTTTTAGGCATGTAATTTGTCATTGGTCACAGTTCCCTATTTGTCATTAGAATTTGCATCTGGAAAGCATTCTGCCAGGGCAGGAAGGCAAATAATAGTAATGAAAAATTCATGAAAATTGCATTCTACCAAATAAGTGCTGATATTGATGTTCTGTTATCAGAGTCCTTTAAATCCCAAACAAATAAATCCCTCAATCCACATAAATGGACTCTTGGGGAAGATAAAGCAAACTTCACTATTGTATATTTGAATTAATTCAGAATTAAGAAAATATTTGTAAAGCCTTTGCTTCTTTCAAAATCCAACAGTTTGCTTTTTCATTTTATATAGATTAAATATATAAAAAATTACATTTCAGTGAAGTTGAAGAGTAATGCTGAAAATTCTGCAGGGTGATACCCATTTGTCCATGGTGGGAATGGAGATTTTTACATTATTTCTGATACCTAATTAAGATGCACACTAATTTGAGATCCCAGTATTTAAAATGTTGTGAGATTTTTTAAAGTAATATTTCACAGAAGGAATGGCCTGCTTTTCATGGATTTACAAGTATTTGGATGAAATAAGTTTTGTAGCTCAATAACACTTTTTACCAAAGCAAACCACTAAGGGCTCTATCAACCTACATTGATCTGTTGCATCAGGCAATGCACAGTTCCTTGCTTCACAGTAAAATGACAGCTGACTTGGACAGTCTGTCCATGGCAGCCATTTGCTTATTTTCTTCCATATTTTTCAAAAGTAGCTTCTAACCTGTTGTAGATTCTGGCAATGGCCACTGAAATTTGCTGGGCTGCACAGCATCCCACCTTCCAAATCAATTCAGATGAGCTTGCCCGTGTATCTATCCTCCTCACACTGCTAATGCCATGTGTTTGGTAAAATGGGTACACCTTACACTTCCTTATGATAGAACTCTTTGATATCAAAAGACATCAGGTCCAAGTTCCAAAATCACTTACTGCATGCAAGCCCTACTAAACTGGATGAGAAATCAGGCAGAAGGGAGTTTACATTCTGCAGGCTGAAGCCTCCAGCAGGCCTGTCAGCTTGGATGAGGCATTCATTCATTCAGATTCATCAAAGCTGTAACCTCCAATTTACTCCCACTACTCACTAGAAATAAAATAATAGCTGAATGGCCTGAAAATAAAGAATCCTTACTGTTTTAAGGGGCCATTCATGTGGAATAATTGAATTTTTTCTAGAAATTCACTGCAGGACAAGATTCTGGTAACAAAAAACAACAGAAACAGATTCAGCAACATCTCTATTACACATCTGTTTCTTTCAGGCACCTATCTGCACTTTAAATCTGGATGTGTTTGTTGTCGCACTACAGAACATTCCTGGATGTAGACATTGCTCTTATTTGCAACTCAGTTGTGTATATCTATGATCAATTTAAGTTCCATTCTAGATCTGTTGGGAATAGAATTAAGGCTTCTTGCTTTTTCATCTATTCCCATTTGGATACAGATATACAGATGGCTGGAGAGTCTCCTCTAAGCCACCCTTTAAATATCCAAGTTAGAAAAGATTTTTTTTCTGAGATTTTTGAGGATATAGAGACATTTTGAGCTATTCTACCAGGTGAAGAAAGTGAGTAAAAGTGTTTTAATTTAGCACTAAGCTTATTAGACTATAGAGAACTTAGGAAAATTGATTTATTCCAAGTTGCTGGGGCATTACGATATTCAAACTGCCAAACTTCAGCTATGAAGCAAACGAAGTATAAATTTAAATCCAATCTGAATGACTAAGTCATTGATGAATTTATGGATAAAACATTAATTGAAAGGACTATAATACACACAGATCTGATCTTCAGAAAAATGTGGAAAACATCAGTTTGTGTTATTGAATTATTAAAGTACAATGATTATTTACAGAATGATTGAAGTTATCAAAGTTGAATTATTAAAAACTATTGAGAGACTTTGTCTTTAAAAAACTTTTCTAACTTCAGAATAGGAATATTTTTTTCATCATATTCAGAGATCTGTGTCTCAGCAGAAAAAAAAAAAAAGAAAAAAAAAGAAAAAAAACCTGCAAATACATTCACTTATCTAGCCAGGCTACAGGCAGACGCCAACATACAATATTTGAGCTGCGCAAACAAAACAAGTGATTGTGGGTTTATATTACATACATGCACATAATTATTTATAACTATGCAAGTACCACACTGTAGGGAGGCTAGTGGAGCCAGTAGATGTCTCATAATTCATTTAATTCTGCATTGGGTAAGGTTTTTTCTCTTACAGTTCAAATATGAGATGTAAAAGGTGATGACTTTGACCTGTGTGGTTTTTTTCCTGCAAATATGTAATACAGCAATTCTTCTGGCAGTATGTATCTGTGCATTTATATAGTATTGGCCATCTATACAAATTAAATAGTTCGTTATCTTTCCAGAAAGAATAGAGCATAACATCAGCAGAATCTGACTTCAATACTTCCACTTAGGCAAAGTTTACAACTCAGTGAAGTGATGCAGGCCCTATATAATCAATGTAGATGTTACGTTTGGTATATACACCTGCGAAATTGATGAGAAACACTAACTCCTCTCAAGTCATATCAGCAAAGCCTTTTCCCTCATTTGGGCCTTTCTTGCAGTTCTCTGATCATACAGAAGCCATAAAGATGTCAGGCTTCTGTCTGGAAACATGTCAGTAGGTGGAGGGACAACTGCAGAGACATATTGCCAGCAGGAGATCTCTCCACTGACCAGTCCCCAAGACAGAGGAGCAGGCATAAGTCTGCAGAATCTACGGCTTTTTGGTCACCTCAAGTATTTGGCGCTGCTGAATGCTTCCACAGGGAACTGCTGCAGGCAACAAAGTAGAGGTGCACTTCAGGCTACTTCACCTTACATGAGATAACACTTTCAGCCATAATCTTCCCAGATTTTATATGTAGCCATTTTCTTTCTAGACTGTGTCAAATTCGGGAACAACCACCCAGGAAAAGCTTGGTGCTAAATGGATGAATGTGAAGCTAAAAGCATTCATTAAGTCACCAGATATGTCTAACTCTCTGCTCTTCATTTCTTTTTACCCTACCATTGGTGTTTACTGGAGCAGCTATATAGAACAAGAACTTGCTGCCATGCTGTGAACTGCACACAGTTCAAGCAGATACACAGCCTCAACTTCTGCTTTGCCCTGTTGCAAAATCATCATATCTTTCACAAACCTAATGAGCTGTCACAGGACAGGTCACTGGGGACTGGATCTGGGACCATCAGCAATAACTGCCTACTCCCAAATGCTATCTGAAAAATCAGCAGATTTTTGTAGATATGTACTAAAGGACAGACTGAATTTAGATGCAGAATTGACAACTTAGAAATTATACATCCTAATATGCAATGCTCCCAAGCATGTACAAAAACATCTATTTATCAAAACAGTCTATTTACTTGGAGGAACTAAGTATTTGAATGTATTTTTAAAAACAAGTTATTGAATGAGTACAATCATAGAAAATGCCACCTATTTAACTCTCAAGCACATATCGTACAGGCACACCTGTAAGCAGAATATGGCCTACAACACTCAAGTAACAAACAAGCATCTCAATTTTTTGTGTGTTACACCTAATTATTACAATCTCTAAATCTCAGTGAAAAAGTCATAATGGTTTGAATGTGTTCAGGATATTCCAGCCAGAGAAAATGAAGAATTGCACCAAGGCAAGTCACCACCTTACATGACGGATATCTTCTCATTATTATTGTCATCATTACTTATGATAATTTCCCTTCAGTTATTAAGCTAATTCATTTGGTCTGTGTTTTATTAGCTTTTGGCACAGGAAGAAATGGAAGTTTGGTACAGTGGTGTAAGACACTGGCAACACTCAGAAGTTATCAGGTCAGTTTCACTTCAGACAAGTTACCATGGCACAGCTTACAAAATCTGATTGTGTAACTATGTTGAGGAAAATAGGACTTTTTTCCTTCAGGAGCCTTAAAGACAGTTGTATTTTGTACTGGCACAAAGTAAGTCTCATAACTAAAATACTGTATTCCTATTCTCCAAATAAGAAGCCATAAAGAGAATTTTTCTGTCAAGATCAGTGAATCCATATTGAGCTCTTACCAGCCTAACTAGGCCAGGTATGTCCAATAAAATGAGCTATTTCAGCAAAGTTAAGGTCTTGTAAAGGTCAGTCTTTCATATTTCATTTCCTCAGTAACAAAATAGGAATATTTTATGGTTAAATATAATAAATTATGAGGTGTTTATTTCCATGATAAGTTAATCAATAGTTTAAATGAATAATCATAATAATCCTGATACTGAACATGAAGCATCAGAGTTCTCTGCTCAACTAAGATGGAAAGCAATCTCAGCGTAGTTGCTGCTAAAGCCTTTCACTTCCAGTTGACTTCAGTAGGCTGAGAGTAATTGCTATATTGCAGAGAATTTCAACTATTGTGCAATTCAACATTTTCAACCTATTCAACAATTATTGTAGCTATGCAGTATTTCCACTGTAATCACATTTGGGGTAAGAATAAACTGTATATATGGTATGTGCTTGTGTGCTTCCCTGCATAAGCATAATTCTACAAGGGCAAGTTTATATGTGGAAATAGAGAGCAAAGCTTGATATTAGTCTGCCCACAGAGGGGAGTGGGGCGTGTTCAGGTAAACAAAAGGGCATTTTGACTTCAAGAAAATCCCAAAGCCAAATTTGAACTCCGTTTGAACTTGAATAATTTTGAATGCATATCAACCACTCCATTTTGTGTCCTCTACAAATGTAAAATACTATTTTTATTAAAACAGTAGTAGAAAATAATTTCTAACTACCCAGTGATATTTTGGTAACTATATGCAACTCCCCTTTTATTTAAGGCCTTATTTGTTGCTTTTTACCTAAAATCTTTGAAATAATAGAGTAATAACTAATATGAATAATAGGGAAAAAAAAAGAAAAAAGAGCATAATTATATCATTTCAGATACCAAAATATCAGTAGTCAATGACATAGCAGGCAACCATAGCTATATCTTGAAAAACATTCCTTTCAGTTTCAAAGGGAGGAGCAGCTGTATTAGAAAAATCAAACTGGCAGAAAAAATGGGTTTATGTTATTTGGAACAGCAGGTACAAGTGTGTAACACTTCTACTCAGGATTTGTGCTCTGAACGCCAGCAACGTACTTCTTTCAGAAGTCCAGAAGTTTCTACAGACAATGAACTTGTCACACAGAGCAAAATTCTTGGATGTAAAGAGAATATTTAACTGGCTGCATTAGACCTGTATTCATTGGTAATGGATAGAAACTAGAACACACAAATAACTGTGTGCACAATTGTGGTCTGTAAGACTGCACCTACTGCACACGGGAAGTAGTACTGATCTCCATCGGTGTCCTAAATGCATGCTCCTGGGCAGCACTGCAGCTCCTGAATGTGTGCAGACAGAAGATAGAACGTATATTCAGTAGACTCCATCAAACCACAAGAGGATTACAATTTGCAACTTCTCTTGTCATTGGAAAAAGATTGACCACTATAGCTTTAACAGTTTGGTGATCCAGCAACAGTTTGGTTTTCCTGCCACTGTCACTTTATGTTCTGTGCTCAAAACTATCCAGAGTACCAGGGTATGTCTAAGAAGCATGCCTATTCAGCATAACTCTGCTCTGCCAGCACTACTGGTAGACATAATTTTGTAACATCAAGTGCAAAATCCTCAGTTATTTTCACTAATAATAATGCAAAATGTATAGTTACATCTTTATACATTACAATGAATAATTACTCAATTACATTCCCTTTTCTATGGTGAACACCTGTTGACTACTCGTGTCTACATTCCCCTGATGTTAACAAACTTCCACGTGTAATTTAGTGATGGTTGATTTCAGCACCTGTCTAAGCATAGCCACAATGGGGCTGAAAGCCACCTGACAGCTCTTCAGTCTCACATTACATTACCAAGATACAGAATGATGGTACAGGCTTTTATTTTTGCCCAAGTGTTCACTTTATAAAGAATGTTCTCTCCCTGAATATTCAACTAGTTTTTATAATCTAGCAATTTCTACTCAACTTATTCATAGAGCAAGTTTTTCACTTTCTGCTGTATAACATGATAGACTGATTCTTGTGCAGTGCTATTTCTGCATAACATTTATTGATAATGAGTTTTTCTGCAGATTGATGTTGTAGAATATTTTCATGGAAAATGTTACACAAATTAAAAAGACAAGGTGCATTTCATGGTTTTCCTTTATTATTTCTCTGGTAGAGTCTTCTGGTTCTATATAGTATCAATAGTTAATGTTAATACATACTGAGTGCTACTGTGAAATTGCAGCCATTTTTAGCTGACACACTTTCATTCAATTATCACTTTGCATCTAAGCCTTAAGACCTCATATGTATATAAAAACATATTTATAGCATGCATACATGTAGGATAGATTTTTATGACTTGAGTTTAATAACTAACAGTGAAAATGAGTATTTAATGGTGGAGGAATGGAGTTTTCTTCAGTGCTGAGGCCACCTGATTTACGCCCTTGACAACCAACAGCACTTTAATTACAGCCTTTCAAAATAAATGATGTTCTCATAGGAAAATTAACATTGGACTTCGATATTGCAAAAATCAAATATTCTTGTCTCTTGTGAACTTGGAACACCTAAGAACACTCTGGAAATAAATATTTCAGTGTTCTAGACACTTTTCCTGTTACCTCCTATGAATAAGTCACAATCTTGTTTTTACCATTCACTTGCTACATTTTCTTCTCCAAGGCACACATGCATCTTGTTCACAGAATTTGAAGCATACATTTTTCATTAACATCTACTGTAATGTTGTGTTTATGCATACTACTTCAAGAAAAACATTTTTGAGAAGGATGCTACTTAAGTTGGAAAAACATGACAGGAAATGGCAAAACTAAGGTTACGTACAAATATATGCAGTGGTCAGGACAGGCTGGATTATGGTAGCAGTAATCCTCAAAATGTCAAATGTATATCAGCACCTTACTGACATGCTATTTCATACATCTGTAGGACAACAAGGATTGCTGCTGGGACCTCTGCATTTCCATTTAGACCAGTGGGCACTATTGTTAATTGCATCGTTGCAGTCTCCCACATGACCTCTGCCTCAGCTCATGCACCAAATGGCTGATGTTTAATTAGCTGATTATAAGCAACTTACCCAGGGTCAAGCAAAATATCTGTGGCAGAAGGTCACTGCATAAAAATAGAGATTTGTGGTTTATTGATATATAAACAAAATTGCTTTTAAGAACCCCTGGTACCCCAGAAGCAGGCAGGGATTTTCACATTCTGTCTTTTTCATAATTTCAGGGCCTATAACCAAGATCTTAAAGCCAGATATACACAGGTAACCAAGGATATGCTATGGTCAACATTAGAATAAAAGCATATTGGACATGTTGTACATAAACTCATTTTCCCATATTCCGCAACAGCCAGCCAGAAGGCAGCTTCACTAAAAGCCACATAACTGCTCAGCCCGCTGCTAAATCTGACAAAAGGGGAAGCAGTTCATACAAACCACAGTTCAGTATTATTTTCCATAGCCAAACAGCTTCTAAACCAAAACTGGCCCAAGGCCAGAAAGCACAGGCACTTATGTATGCAAAATGCTATATAGATGTGTTCATAGGTGGTATTTAAAGTGGTAGATTCAGAAAAATGATCCTAGCATGACTCATGCAAAATATAGAAAATTCATTTTCTAGACCAAACACCGCAGTGTAAAAGGCAGCACAGAAGACAGAAATCCTTCAGAGTCATCTTCTACTTCAGAGCTGTGACCTATATCTAGTAGTCAAAGAAAAGACTTTAGAAAACAGAGCTTTACAGCAACAGGAGATTATTAGGCTTGGTAGAGAAACAATTGCTTGATGCAATTATAAATCAAAGTAGAATTTAACTCTCCCATCTGCACTGTGGATCTTTTGTATGTTTTGAAGTTGTTCCACTACGGATCTCCCAGTGCTGTCACATGCCATCTATCCAAGACTGCTCTGTGCTGCACACATCGGAGCTACAGATGGGTCAAAGAGGAAAACTTTCCCCTATTATGAAAAAAAAAAAATAAGGAAAGAATAATCTTGCACTTGCTAAAAGGTAGTGCAAAATGCTAATAATTAAAGGAATGCCCTTGTTATCATTCAGATACCCACCTCTGTTATATCCTCCTACCATTTTTCCTTTCCATCACATTTACCAGGTGTATATGTAGGATACCTTGTTAGGATGCTAGAAAAGATGTTGCTTTTTTGTCTCACATGGATCTTGTTCTGGGAGCCACCACTTTGTTTCTTCCAAGTAACAGACTGTATTAATGCAGTTGCACCAAAGGTTAGAAAGCAGGTTGATGAAGTATTTTTAAAAAATTATCTGTCACGACCACAACAATCATTTAAATGAATGACTGTAAAATAAGCAATATGTTCTCTCCCTGGCACAGGGAAGATTTACTTATGGAGTAATATGTGAATTCAGTACACACAGCAAATTCCCCCAACCAGACATTTTCCTGAGGGACTGGAAATACACATACACACACACACACACAGGTGCATTTCTGAATTCTGATATGGCATGCAAAGCAGAACAAAAATCATCTGTCAGCTTCTCAGAGCAGAGCCCAGTTCCCATATGCCACTCTTTCTCCAGAAGAGGATTACTGTTTTAATGTGATGAGCTCACATCATCTATTCCATGCTCACTGGGCAAAACAAAACAAAACCATGTAATCTATCCATATAGTAAGAAAGAGTTAATCCTGGTCCATGCACACAGCCCCAGAAATGGCCTTTGTGTTGGGAAATTGTATGGCAGCCAGGGGAAAACAGGTTTCCTGGGGCTATCAAGCAACAGTAACTGCAACTGCTGCTGCCGCTGCAGCCTCTGGCTGTACTTGGTGCTACAGAGCACCCCATGCTGTTGTCTGGCCAGTGGGGCTGTGCAGCCACGGACCTGCTGGCTCTCAGCCAGTTCTAATCCTTCCCCAAATTGTTTCATCCTGCTTTTGCAAGGGGGTTTATCCAGTGATATAGCACAGGTCTCTGTTTATGTATTGTGCTTTCTGTTCCCATGGAAGCAGCAAAACCACAGTCATTGCCTGTGTCCAGCACTTACCAAAGCATGGGAATACAGGCAGACTTTGCTCCAGAGGGAAGAGAGCACCTGGATAAAGAGGTAAGGACCTGCAGTCTACTTCTATACAGCGTATCTTTGCCAACACACTAGGTTAAGCTGGAAAATCATTTCAAATCATGTTTCTAATAACTGTGGCAACTGCTCTCTGCCTGAGAGGTGGAAGGAACTAAGGTCTCTTTCTTCACTTGAAGAAGCTCCATCAACACTTCTTTAGCAAGGACAAGGTTTTGCATCAAGGTGAGCTATTAAAAATCCACCTGAAATCACCAGGGGCATGCACCAGTAGCCAAGTTTTCTTTTTGTCAAAGCAAGTATAAAGCTCTCTTCCTAAAATCTTATTCCAGATGAGTCAGAAGAAGCCTATGCTCTAGATCTATGAGTTTTATCATCTAGTTCCCTGACTTTTTTGGTACTTTAAATTTTTCCATAAACTCAATTGGTTTTGCTGAAGCAAAGCAGAAACAGCTTTATGTTTTATGCTAACATATTTCCATGACACTTTCCTGTTACAGAGATCGCTTGAAGTTGGTTAAAAAGAGCTGTCAGCATTACTGCAGATACTACCCTGCACATAGATAATATTCATAAGTCATGCATCACCACACTTTCTTGTAAGACTATCCTGATTAAAATGGACAGGAGTCATTTTCTGAATCTTTTACCACCAACACATTTTCGTTTAGGAGACCATATAGATGAGATGGCCATTTACACAATGGCTTATCCTTGTCCCATGCTGACTATGTTTTCCTTGCCCCCACCACACAGCTACCCTCTTTAGGAACACACGTGCATTTTTTCCTACAATTGCTTCACTTCAGCCAAATAATATACAAGCCCTCTCCTAACTGTCTCTACCAGTACATTCACAAAATTGTGAGAAACAAAACCAGAGAATCAACACAACTCTTCCTGCCCTTACAGCATTCACACAGCTTGCATAGCATCCTTCCCACCACACACATATTTCTAGTAAAAATTTGTAGAATACGGGTTGGCTACTGCCCTGTGTTTTACTGTACCTGACTCACAGTTAAAATCTAAATTGGCTTTTAGACACTACAATAATAACATAATTAATAACAGCTTTCTATCAGCTTCTGAAGTTAAATCACCATGTGAGTTTCTCAGTTCATTCTACCCACGAAGCACCCTAACCCTCTTACTCTGTTCCAGAGTGAAGCAATCTGTGTGTGAAGTGGAGGTAAGCAAAGCACTCTTCAGTCATTTTTAATGGTTTGTGTTCATGATTTCCAAGCCAGACTCATGACTTCAGAACAAGAGAGGCTGATACAGTAAATGCAACTCTAAATGGCTATCACTTATTAACCCCTATTCCCATAACAACTGGGAAATAATTTGGCAGTAGCAAAATCTTGCTACAGCTCCTCAACTTTTGCCCTTTTACTTGGAGTAACCCAAAAGCAAGGTTAACAAAAAGGGAGTTTTTTTTTTTTTTTTTTTTTTTTTTTTTTTTTTTTTTTCGCCTAATGGCTAGACCATTGGTGGGTAGGAACCACAAGCAGACACCCACCCACTGCCCCAAATCATTTCCTGGAATTTGGCTCTGACAGCCAAGTACAGACCTCCTCTGCTCACAGCTCCTCCACTCCCAGCAACCCTCGTGTCTACCCCTGCTGCCTGGAGCCCCCCTGCACTGCCCCCTGTTCCCAGGGTACCAGTGAGCCCCTGTCCCCCCAAGTTAGCAGAAGCCGCAGAAATCCTTCCTGACAGGGTTAGGACTAGACCACGTGTTGGTATGGAAACACTAGCAACCTGCTGGAGCTCTGAAAAGTCTTTTTCAATGATCTGGAGTCAGGCTGCAGATTTCCCTTCCACACCTGCCTGTAGGCATGGAGACTGACAAGTATATTTTTGCTTTTAACATCTTGTTATGAGACTTTGCTTGTCTGCTTAGTGCAGAGCATGGACTTGACAAACCCTTTGTGTATAAATGAGAAAACAGCTGGAAAAGACAAGGGACTGATGGGAATCTTCATCTCCATTGCCATAGCCCGCTGGCCACAGCATCCCAAATACCAGTGACCATCTGGAGACTGAACAAGAATAGCGAGTTGTTTCCCATACTCCCCAAAAGCAAGAAAGACAGGAAATAAACTGTGACAACTCAGTTCATGCTTCTTTCCTTGAATGGTAAAGCTAAATGCCACAAACCAGGGCTAAGCTTACAGGTACAAGACAACCTTTGCAGACATTATTGATGTGCTATAAAGGAATGACAACACTACCCCATCCACAGAAGGCCTGCAGGCCTTATCAAGGATACTTCCCGTTGACATCAACAGGAACTTCCCTGAGAAAAGGCTGTAAGCTTTGATCCACAAATAGGATCCCGAAATAACACATTTCACCATGGAAACAATTGTTCAGGTTAATTCCTTTCTCTTTAAGGTTGTAGCAGCAATTGCACCAGACACTCCACGGATTAGAGAAATCCCAGGCTCCAGTTCCTGAGGGGACATGCACAAGGCTGATGAGCTCGGTTCTGCCCTCAGACCTGGCCCCACTACTCCCTGATGAGTGCTGAGGCCAGGTGAGCTGCTGTTAGCAGACTGAGCTCATGCAGAGGACATCCACCCTGTAATATTGACCATCCAAGGACCACTGCTCCCAGGGCCATTCTACTCATCTGTTTCAGGTGAAAGATTTCCCAGAAACAAGGCAAAAGCCCCAGACTCCCCTTGGACCAACCCTGCACACCCCACACCTGCTGGGATGCTGTGCAGGTGTTTCAGCCTGCATACACACAGCTGCTGATCACTTACTGGCTGCAGCCAGAGCTTTCCTTGCTCTGTGGCACCTTTCTCTTCCCATCCCATCATATCCATCCCATCCCATCATATCCATCCCATCCCATCCCATCCCATCCCATCCCATCCCATCCCATCCCATCTCATCCCATCCCCACGCCATCCCATCCCATCCCATCCCATCCCATCCCACCCCATCCCACCCCGTCCCATCCCATCCATCCCATCCAATCCATCCCATCCCATCACACCCCATCCCACCCCATCCCATCCCATCACACCCCACCGCACCCCATCCCATCCCATCCCATCCCATCCCATCCCATCCCATCCCATCCCATCCCATCCCACCCCATCCCATCCCATCCATCCCATCCCATCCCATCCCATCCCATCCCATCCCATCCCATCCCACCCCATCCCATCCCATCCATCCCATCCCATCCCATCTCATCCCATCCCATCTCATCCCATCCCATCTCATCCCATCCCACCCCACCCATCCCATCCCATCCCATCCCATCCCATCCCATCCCATCCCACCCCATCCCCTCCCCGGCCGCTGTGCCGCCCCCGGCCGCCCCGTCCCGAAGGAGTTAATGCCACCGCCCCCCGCCGCCCCCTGACGTCAGCCCGGCGCAGGGGACGCGGATCGGGCGGAGGAGACCCGCGGCTGCCGGCGGCCGGGGGAGCGCTGCCGCGGGGCCGCCGCCCGCAGCCCGGCACCATGTCCGCCAAGGAGCGGCCGAAGGGCAAAGTGACCAAGGACAGCGTCACCCTCCTGCCCTGCTTCTACTTCGTGGAGGTGAGCGGCCGCGCGGGGACGGCGCCGGGGACCCGGGCGGGTGCGGGGATGGGGCCCCGGAGGGCTGCGGGGCTCTCCGGGAGGCTGCGGGGCCGGGGGATGCCGCGGTCCCGGCGGGGCGCCCCCGCCGCCTGCTGCGGGCTCCCCGGGCGCTGCCTCGCCTTCCCCGGGGCCCGCAGCGGGGAGCGGACGCTGTGTGCGGGAGGTGCGGGGGCGGGGGGGAGAGAGATGCCGAGGCTGCTCCGCTGCTCTCTCGGCACGGAGACGCGTTTCAAGGAGGGCTGCTAGGCGAACGCCGCTCGCGTTTCTTTGCTGGCATAAAAATCCCGTTCGTAAGGATTGCTCGGGAAAATAGAAATAATCTCAAAATGACAGCCAGCGGTATGTTTTTGTCGACCCTTGGATTACGCCCCCAGTACACCTCCTGCTTCCTCTGAGGGAGCTAAAAACGCCCGTGATGAAAATGGAATGAGGTTCTCTGCACGCCTTGTGCTTGGAGAGCAAAACCTGCCATGGCTGCTCAGCTGGTGGCAGGTGGAGTTGCAGAGGCACTCGATGCCTGGTGTGTCACTTGGAGGCATGATGCTGCCGTGGAGCACACAGCCACATGTGTACTGCTAGATCAGGAGTGAATACGGGTTAAACTTAAGAATGAGATGAAAATATTTTAGGGGTTGAGCACAGTGTTTCTCTGTGAGTGGGGTCATCTGAAGTGACTGGGGCACTGTGAGGTGTCATGTGACTTACCTCAGAGAGAGACTGTGGTAATAATGGGAAGAACTTATTGGTAAAATATGGGGTAGGAATTAATTACAACTGATAGGCTAAATAAACATATGAAAACATACACAGTACTTAATGTAAAAAAAAATACTGAAGTATAAACATTGGGGGAAAATATAGAACAAGAATTACCTGAAGGTGCATTTGAAGGATTTTGGAGGTCTTCTGGAAGGAAGCAGGGATTGGGTTCAGAAGGGATTTTAGGTAACAGTGGGGTGTCTCTGTCCCCCATATTTCATAAGCACCTGGACACGACTGGGAGCTAACCTGAAGTACACAGCACCGAGCAGAAAGCTTTGCAGAGGCTGTTCCTATGGAAGCAGCAGGCACTCCTGTCACTGTAACTAGGCCTGCTCAAGAAAAGCCCTTTGATGGAAGGCGCTTGTGCCATCCAGCTTACATTGGCTTTGTATAGGAGGGAGAGGTCAAGCCTGGAAAAGTCCCTAGAAAAGGCAGTTTTCCTCACTCTCCATGCCATCCTTGTTGCTTTGGGAATCCAAGCAGCAAAGGAGATGGCTGGGCCTCAACCTGGGAGTAACTCTGATGCTGGGAGACAATGAGAGATCCTGCAGAACATGGCAGAACTGTGCTCTTTGGTGGGCTTTGCCTGCAGCAAGATGGGATGAATTACAGAGCAGCAGCACTAAACGTGTGCCTGGTGCTCTAAGAGTTGCCTTATATAATATTAATGCCATATTCGTAGTATGGCATTTCCCCTGGAAGCTCCCTGTAGCTGTTACAAGGAATAATGGAAACAATTCTGCAAGCAGTGAAGAAATTAGACCGGGCTCTTTGTACAGGCTCTACGTGAAGCAGGTGAGTTCTCCACTCTGATGTGGACTCTTAAAAATCTTAAAATCTTCAGTGGGTCATCTACAGCTAGATCTAAAAAGAGGTGGAGATCAGCACTGCAGAGCCTCTTCAGCACCCAGCTGCTCCAAGAGGGAATCAGAATTCTCAGTTCAGAGAACGGGCTACTAAGGAACTTCTAGGACTTTGATGTTATTCCTTCACAGGAGTGGAGTCTAGAACCTGTGTGAGCCCTTCTCCCCCAGGAGTCCTGATTATTGAGGACTGCAGACTTGTGCCCCCTTTTGAGCCAATGAACATTTAGGTATTCAATACAAGTAAAAGCAACGTCAAGGGAAAAAGCTGTCTGCAATCCACCTGATACATTGATTAGGAATCTCTGAGCTATCATTCCTCTCCCATCACACAGCAGGAAGATTTGAATCCATTTCGCACATTTTAGGCAAGTACACAAATCACTTGCTTGAAGAAAGGGTGACAGCAATTCAGGTGGTATTTAAACGTTTAACTTTTGTTTCCTGTGTACAACCACCAGCATTTACCCACTAATTCTAATCAGACTAACGACACTGCCTTCCTAGAGCTTTGTAGCACAGGCAGATACCAGCATTTCAACAGCAACAGAAAAAGTACAGGATGGCTTACATTCTTCTGTAGTGATTGGCTCAAGGAGAACCAAAGATTGAGTTATACTTCATACAAAGGGATCCAATCAAAGAGAATTTAGTTGGCGGTGGAAATTCCCAAGTGTATTGGACAGAAGGGTTGCCCAGTGTGGATGACTGGCATTACTATGAAATAGAGATTTCTTTTGTAAGCAGAAGGTAGGTTTCTCCTATGATCCAGAAAAAAAAAAAAAGAAAAAAAAAAAAAGTAAATTACCAATTTAATTAATGCTTTCCTTTTAATTTCATGAAGGGCAATTGAATGGATGATGGGAAACAAGCTTTTTAGCTCTCTCCTCTAAACACTATCAATTCTTTTATGGATGTCTTTTTTCCTTTCTGCCACACACTCTGATTTTGCCTGTCCTGTTCATACCAGAAAGTCCCTCCCCACACTGAATTGCAGTGAATAAACATAGGAAATCAAGTTTGCACTTTCAAACAAGAAAATCAGAGTTTGCTGTCTTCCACTTAGCATCAGGACCTAGGAGGTCTAGGGTAAAGAAAAAGTAAATTGTTTAGAAAATACATTATAAAAAAGGGTTGTTTTTTCTCTTAAATACTAGACAAAAGGAAAGACATGGGAACAAAGGACGTTGGGACAAAGAGGAAATGGAAATTCCAAAGCGGTAGGAAAGGGAAGCATTTGTGTTATACAAATGGAAAACAGAACACAGTTAAAGAGCGAAAAATCTGTAATAACTGATGTATTTCAGGCATAAGAGAATAAAGAATGAGTAAAAAATAAAAATAAAAAAAAATTCTCTGCTCCAGAAGGACCTGATCTTTAGAAAGAGCAGCAAACAAATAGAGCTCTGACACACAGGTGTTTCTGCTGTTAAGATCCTTAGGAATACATTATGAATGGAAATAACTCCTATACATGAAAGCATGTGGTGGCAGCAACTTTCATGATCGGATAAAATGCAATTACATAGGACAACTGTCAGTTAACTTTAAAATAAATACCGTGGGCCTTATTTTGATTTCAGTCTAATTTAAGAATAATTCAAACCAACAGATTTTAACACAGCAGAGTCACAACATAAAACCAATATGCACGTCTTAAATCAATGTTATCACTGGAGCCATTCTTCATTTACACAGGAAGTAAAAGAAGAATCAGGATAGAGCTTCGGAAGACATAGAAAGGAAAAGGAACTAAAAATCTGTAAGGAAGAAATGGAGCTTCAGAAAAATGTGGGTGGGTCATCTTCCAAAAAAATCGAAGGCTAACAAAGAAGCATGTTTTCAATTTTCATGATTCATAAAATAAAAACTTGATGATTTACTCTATATTTTAGAGGTTATTTTTAAATGCTGGTAAGACTCCTGCATAGCAGAGCCTCTGATCAGCACATGCTCTTGAGAGCTGAATAGCTTTAGATTACCTTGTGCGTCTTGCTCATCTGAGACATATGAAAATGAGCACTGCCAGGCCGCTTGGCCTGTCTTATTCCTAATTATGGGTGTGATATTTTAGGGTTCTGTAGACTGTATAGGTAATCTGAACTTCATTTTCATAGCTGGGAAGGTCAAAACTTGGCATGAAAATTCAGTCTCCAGGCAAGTGTAAATTCTTTTTCATGGTGGAAAAGCCTACATGCCTCTGGAAGATATTGGAAATGAGTATTCCTGGAAGAAGTTCTGCTCTTTGTCAACTGACAGTTTCTTTTCAGCATATTCAGAATATATAAGTATATTCACTTGCAGAAGAAATCACAGAATCACTTAGGTTGTAAACGACCTTCAAGATCATTAAGTCCAGCCATCAACCTGACCTCCTGAGTCCCATCACCAATCCAGGTGTCTTAGTGCCACATTCACACATCTTTTGAATACCTCCAGGAATGGGGATCCTCCGCTTCCCTGGGCAGCCTGTTCCAATGCTGCCCAGAGAATGCCTCATATTTTAATATGAATTTGGAAAATATCCAGGGTTATCTAATTTCTGTTCCTAAGGTAATGGTCATATTTTAGATGCAGCACAGATACATTTATTCTTAGTGAAGGAAAAAGATTTCACCTGTGCTCACGCACTTGAAAAATTCCTGGATTAAATCCTCATTTTGTAGAAGGCACTATGAATTCTGCTTTGACTTTAGTGGCACTAATACTTTATCCTGTGTCCCAGATGTGGGAATGCAAAAGAACATGGTGTTGTCAATCTGAGCGAACACTTAACTTTTCTTGGTTCCTAAAGGAGACTATATATTCTTATATACAGTGGTATGAGCAGTGGAATTCTTATAACAGTGGTGTGAGCAGTACGCACAGTAAGCAGTAAGTGTTATCACTATAGGACTCCAGCCTGCAAAATGCAGGTCATCAGCTTCCATTGAAATAAATACATGGAAAGAATGTTCACTGTGTCTCAGCACCAGACACTTTATTTCCATTTGTTTCTAATATCTACTGACAGAGCTAGGTTGGAAATGTCAAATGTTTGTACACATCACTAGGTAGCCCTGTGCTACTTCTAAGTCACATCTGGAGGGTTTTTTTTTTTTTTTTCAGTTATTCAGCCATGCATAACCCACCACATTTAAATTATGCACTTTGTCACCTCCAAGTCATGTATAGGTGTGACTGTATGAGACAGAAGATGCTGACTGAATGCAGTGATTAGAGTAAGTGCATAGGGAAAATGGGCTATAAAACTAAATCTTCCTTCCTAAGAACAGGATGTTGGTATCTAGTGCAAGAGTTAAACTACACTGCTGTTTCTTGGAGGAGCAATGTAGTCCCATTTCTCTCTAGGTAGGTTTTCGGTTACACTTGAGTTAGCCTTAGGGGAGAAACACACACACACACACACTCACACACAAACTGTAGAAGATCAAATGATCCCCATACTGTGGAAGTAGCATAATGCTTACCACATATATTGCTTTTTCTCTCAAAAGAGTCAACCATGTGCGAGGGGAGGGGAAGGTGGAGAAATACCCTTAACAGTCTGCTTATTGAGCTAACCTTGCGATGTGGCTGACTCACAGAGGATAGACATCAAATTTTTTATCACATTGCATTAGACCAGCATCCCCATAATATTAACAGCCAGTCTGAGGCTTGAGGAGGCTGCTGTTCGTCCAAAGCAACTAACATTCATTGAGCAAGCTGTCAACATTATATCCTCCCCATCACTTCCGTGTTTACAGAAGAGCTGTACAGCCTGCATACTACTAGCTTTTAGGAGAAGATGAGCAGAAAATTGTAACAAAAAAGGAAGTGCCAGGGCTGGGCTAAGGTTGTCCTGAGAGGGGGAAAAAAATGCCAGTGCCATATGTTAGATCTCCCTTTGTGTTCAGCTACTTGCTTGGGCAGTGTAGCTTGAGTAGTTCATAGTGGAAGAGGGTCCTGTTCCCTTCTCAGTCCTACATCATCCTCCTGATCTAGTACTTCACTAGTAAAAGGAGGCCTGAACATATTAGAAATCAAAGGAGAATCATTTTTCCAAACAATTACCTCTTCCAGAAGTAGAAATATTTGTACCCCTTTCTGTGATTTTCTTCTATAATTGTTAAAAATCTATTACTCTGCAGCCAAAATTAAAAATGAGCAGTAAATTGTGTAACCTTACCTACACAGGAGCTGAACTGTTACAAACATTGTAATCTTTACTGATGATCCTTTCACTTAAAAGTTCAGTTTGTAGGGAGAGAGTTCATACATTGCAGAAGAGCATGGAAGTAAGCCACTGGAGGAGGGTTGGCACCCACAGTAATTTTTGTTTTTCATATGAAACATTGTATTTTGGAGAGTAGAATAAATTGTAATAGTTTGCAGGGATTGACAGCTTTGTCTGCTGGAGATGTGGGGTATTTGTTTGTTTGTTTGTTTGTTTTTTCAGGAAACTTCTTGCTGAAATTTAGTAAAAGTTTGACCTGAAAACAGCCAACTTTTTGAAATGCTGCTGTCCTTGTTTTGCCATAATTTTACAGCAGCCAGTAGAAAAGAATCATAATCAACAGGGCGTGCTATATCCTAATCTCATTGTTTGTAGTTACTTATTGATTATAACTAATCATTGAATTAATTAATAATCATAATTAACTGTAATCATAATTAATGTAATGAATCATCAATTATTTTTGAAGTCACATTGACAGTAAACGGGTTCCTGGTATTTTTAATGTGATGTAAAATTTCTGTCTAAGTGTTTGCTTTATATTTAAGCGCATATACTTAAGTTGAAATATTTTTAAATTATTTTTAGATTATTCCTGCTTGATAATATTTTTGTTAAACAATTGCTGTTTTTTTTCTCTCTAAATAATTGCTGCTTTAAAAAAAATCCAAAACCAACAACAAAACAAACAAACAAACAAAACAGAGAGAGAAAGAAGCACTTTTAGGATTACCTAAAGTCAAAGTGTGACTTTGAAATTTCTGAAAAAAATAGAAATTTTATCACTCGTGTATCATCTCTATTTTTGGTCTTACATGTACTGAGAGGTTTTCCATTAAGATTTGGCAAAAGATTGAGAGGTTTGAGGAATTATACATAGATATCTGTTGTATTTCTAAAGCAACACTCTAATTGGCAGTCACAGAACAATTCAATTGAATTCTAAAATCAATGTTGGAAATAGGGATAACTTAATTTTACACAATGGTAATGATAATAGATTTCAATGGCACCTGGGATTCTAAACTGTGAGTCAAAATTAAATCCAATAGAGTTAATCTGGGAGAAGAAAGACCACATCATGTCTCTGCAATTAGTTTTCACAAAACATAGACAATGGTTAGGTAAAAATCCTTCAGAGAAAAGGCCAGTTCCTTACAGCTTTGGGCCAGATAAAGCCTGCATCCAAACAGAGGTACAAGAAGCAGCAGAAACTGGAGTTTAGAGAGAAAAGCAAAACCAGCTTTATACAGATGCAAATTTTAGGCTTCTGAAAAGGCCTGAATGCTTTCTTTTGCAAGCATGAGGGTTTAAGAATTACTTTAGAACATACAGACACAGACACAGACACAGATTTCTAGGTTGGAAGAGACCTCAAGATCATCGAGTCCAACGATACAAAATCTACAAACCTGACTTCCCTGCTCTACATCCATCCTATGTTCTGTACTATCTCTCAGAAGTCCTCGTGATAGCCCAGTCTGCAATGTCGTTAAACCTGTACTTGGTCTTAATCCCAGCTCAGCACTGCAGTCTCACTGAGGGCAAAGCTACAGCACTGATGCAGCTGAGCAGGAGCCATGCTGAGGACCCTGCAAAAGAACTCACGGGTTCCAAAAAACAAGAGAAAATGGCAGCATTTGGGCTGGTAACATTTTCTCTGCTTGACCTTTTTCTGGAAGGTATTCAGACATCATAGTCATGACCTCAGTATTCATTTCTGTCAGGATAGAAGAGCCCTGTCCTTCCAGTTTCTCCTCCTGTCTTGCAAAGCTCACAGCAAAGTATGACAGGACAACAGCCATGGAGGTTGAAAGCTGCAGTCACTGTTAGTAGTTGGTTAAGAATAGAAATACCTTGTCTCCTCCAACCCACCACAGCCCTCTTTTTTGTCTCATCCATCTGTTGTGCCTTGTCATTTAGACCATGAATTCTTTGGCACAAGGACTGACATTTATAATACATTTTAATAGAATCTCCCACAATGCCACAGCCTTGCAGTGCAAACGCAACTTAATTTTTAAATTGACCATCCTTTTCCCAAGCACTTAGCTGTTGTTGATTTTATGAGGAGAAACTGATGGCATTCATTAGCTGTCTCTCTGAGGCAATCCTGTGTGCTTACTTGATTGCTTAAAAAGATTTCCTAATTACCAGAAGGCAAGAGAAATACCAAGAGGCAGCTCTGGTGCCCAGGACCTCCTTGTCTGCTGTGGAAGAGCTGCAGAACAGCCTAGGGATCTAATGATTCTTTGGCCGCCCAAGCCCACAAGTTATTTCCAAATGTAAAAGATTCAAGTATCCTATCAAGTGTTACTTAATCCTTCTTGACAGGTGGGCTAGTCATACTGTCTTTAATCTGTATCTGGTTAATTGTGGCTTGGCTTCCTCTGAAAGCTATGTACATACTTCTCTCTTTTCTGCCTATCATATACAGGCAGGTAAAACAAGGCAATTCTACAGCCTTTGTATTTGCATCCAGTCTCAAGGAAAATCACTCAAGTCCTTCTGCTCATCACAGTAAGCAGCAACTTCAATATTTTGCTATGACTGCACAAGAGGCATTTCATTTTTTCCTCAGTTAACCTCACTGAAATATAGCCTAGGCTAATCACTTTTGTAACCGATATTCAAAGAGTGTCTCCTGGCAGCCACCAACACAGTCCAATACAGTGAGAGAGGGTCTAGATTTGAGTTCATGAAAAGAGATAACACCCATAGTGCATTTTAGCAAAGCAAAGAGAGGTCACTAACTACATCCTACAAAACATGTTTAGACATTTGAGTATGTGATACTCGACGGCTAAGCTCTCACAAAGCCCATGGGTTTGAAGAAACGCTCTTGAAGATACTCTTTGCCTAGTTAAGTGCTGGCAAATGTGAGAATTAGATATGTAACTACCAGTGTACAGCTTTAGAGAAAGGGAATTTGTAGAAGCTACTAATTTTCATAGAGATTTAATTATGCATGTATCCAGTTGCATATTCTTTCAAAGTACAAAAGAACTGGGGGTGGGGAATGGGGGTAGTGCTTATTTGTTGCCTTTCTCTGGTTTAAGCCTCACTGTTTCCATGGTGTCATTTAGGAAACCATCAATACCTGATTGCTACTGGCTTGCCTGTAAGACTTGCAGAGGGAACCTGTTTTTAGCAAAGCTTTGATTATCTGGGAATTCTCCAAGGGGAAGGAATTAGAAATGTAGGGCTCTGCAGAGACACTATGGAATAGTAAAGTTAAAGGTCCAACATTTTCACTCCAGAGCAAGCACTTAAAAGCACAATTCCTAGCTCAATACAGCAGTCTTTGTAATATTAACAACATTTATTAATATTAATAACAAAGTCTTAGGTCTTAATAAAGGCTCTTAGCAGTAAAAAAATAAAATAAAATAATAATAATCATTAAAAAAAAACACAACTCAGTTGAACCTTTTCAGCAACTATGCTGATTATAGTCCCAATTCTAATACTCCAGGCCAAAGGGAGTTTGACCACTTGGGTCAAACTCTACATTTATAGGTGTAAGTTGCAAGGTAAACAAGGATCCTTCTCCGTTAGCCAACCAAGGAAGTAAGAGTATAAAGACTTACTAGTCAGGATATGTGAGCTGAGGTTGGGAAGTTTATTATCCTACTTAGGAATAGGAAAATTCCTATTCCATTTTGTAATTAAAACAATACACATTATACTGTCTAATTATATTTGACATTTTCAAGGTGTTGGGAACTGAAGTCTGTAATTACAGAACTACTGCTGCCTTAAGCAGAACACTCCATAAATATTCATATATTAAATAGCCACTTATACTGTTTAGTAGATTTTAGAAACGTTTGCTTTTCTTTGGCCCTTTTGAAGATGCATTTTATATTTGTATTTTAAAAAAGATGGGAAGAGAAATGTCCTGTGGGATCAGACATACTGTATATAGCAAATTGACTATAAACCTATTCATTAGTATTGTAAGCAGTTATGTTAGGGATTCACGGTCCTTTAGAATTATTTCTTTTCTTTTAGCACAGTGGGTAATTACAGTCAGAAATAATATGGGAGTCCTGTAGTGGAACTGTAAGATAATGAAATATAATTTTCATGATTCTTTGGTTTTTGTAATTAACACTTACATTACAGCTAACATACAGCAGATTTTTTTAAAAAAATGAAAGTTGTCCACATCTTTTTTTAGTGGTTCACAATAAAAAGTCACTTCGTATATCACCTACTTGTGATTGTTCGATATTGCCATTTAAAACAGTTGCTTGCCTAAGAGTACCATAACCAGAGTAGAGATGGACTTATGGTAGGGGCCAGTTGTTCAGGAGAGGCTTTCCTGTTCTCAGTGTTAGAGAAATGGAAAAATATACAATGAAGATGAAACTCTGAATGCAAGATGCTCCATGAGTTTTCCTGTCCTGTGTTCCCATCCTAGGAAATTAACCTTTGGGGAAACCTAGATGAAGAGACATCAGAAGGGTAATAGACCCTGTGCCTATCTTGATCATTTAGCTCACTGGAATAGGTTTATGTCTTTTTATAAGATACTTTGTCTCACAGGACCTGGCCCATTGCTAAGTCATTTAGGTATGGCTTTCAAATAGTTAATAAGATATTGCCAATGCCTCAACGTTTAAACGCTGTGCAGAAGTGAAGTCGCAATATGCATGAGCTCAAATGCTGTGCAGTCTCAGTGTCCAAGCAAGAGTGGAAGAGACTGCTCAAGCTCCCTGCACACCAGGGTAGCACACGCTGTAGAAGCCTTCTGGACAGGAGGCTCCTTATCCCAAACAACTCTACAGTCTCCATGCAGTGCGGGAAGAACAGCACCCAGTTCCACAAAATAAAATATAAAATATAAAATAAATCCTTAGTATGAAGACTTAAGGAAGTCCTCATATCCCTACACATCTGTATAATGACTGGAAACAGTCATTATCGTGACTAATCGTGCATGCCTGTAGTATAGTTAACAGGGACTGTGTCCAGCAGGATGTGAGAAGTATAATTAAATAATGTATCCAACTAAAGAAATGGACTTCTTCCTGTAATGAGTAGGAAGCAGGACTCAAGTTACATTTTAAATAATTATTCCAACATAACATTAATACATATTATATAATAGTCATTTTATATATTGTGTATTCATATTATATTTGGTACATATTGAAATATATTACATCTTATGTGTTTTTATTATATGCTATATGTAACATATGTGTAATATAGTATGTGAGTGCACATGGCATAGAATCCCAGAATATCCCAAGTTGAAAGGGACCCACAAGGATCCTGGAGTCCAACTATAGCTATACACATATAAACTAGTTATTGAAACAAACTTGCTAGATGCCTGATCTTCTTTTTGTAATGCTCACGGTACTTAGCTTCATTTAAGGTGCCAATACCCATTCCCTTTCTACATCATCCCATCTTCGCTACTAGATGAGATTACAATGGAATCAACTTGAACACAGATAACTAGGCAAGCAAAATTGTTCTGATCTCTAACTTCAGTATATTTAGAAGAACACTTCTGAAAATAGCAAAAGGTGTTCTTTTCGTGCAAAACCTAAGTTGTATTAAGAAGTAAGTTTCAGTAAAATTTAGATAGTATCCTTCTTCCCTAACCACACAAAATTATATTGTATGTACAAAAAGTCTACATTTAGAAAGCCCAGTGTTTAAAAATCTGAAAATGACTAGTTAATGCAAGAAACCATTGTCCCTCTTCCACATGTAGTTTATATTTTTTATAGTTTTTATTCATAATTTTTCCAGTATAAATATTTATTCAGTTTTACCTCTGCTTTTTATTTTATTATAGAATGGGACAAATGATACTGATTTTAATCAAACAATTTTTTTTTTTTGTAAATGTATACAGAAGATTGAAAGTATAATATAATCTCAGCATGCCTGAAATTATGTCAGGGCAGTTCCTATTCCTTATAACGCGAGGTGCCTGATGGAAAAGGGGAGTATTTTTTTTCTCAAGAGGTACAATACAACCTTATCTAATTTTTATGATTCTATCTGTCAAAGCAAATATATTTAGTCATTTCAAGTTTTTGCTTTTCAGCTGCAGTTAATAGTGAGGAGAAGTTAACGTGATAGCCATCTTAAAAATATATATATATAAGTAAAGGAGAAAAGGAAGCAGATAGGCAGCAGAGACACAGGGAGGGAGCCATTGCATCACAGTGGAGGAGCAGGCAGTGGTTGCAATATTGCCTTGTCAAGTGAGGACTCTAGGAAATAACAACCATAAAACCTTTTTGAGCATTTACTAGGCATTCACTAAGAAGATGCAAAGAACTATCACATGCTGCTGGTCCCCTCTGAATGCCTCACTGCCCACTCTGGGGAAGGGCTGCCCTGCCTACTCATCAACCATTGGCTTCAAAATGCATTTTTGCTATTACTCGTCCTGAAGGACTTCCTTCCACAGCGATTTACTGCTTGAATCTGTGCTTTCAGGAGTTGGTGGTACGCTGAGGTGAATTTATCCCCAGAGGAGCTAACTTTGCTCTTAATAAATTACTAGAAGTAATTGTGATGGCTAAAATCATTAAATAGCTAGAGGATAAAAGAACTGTGAACCACAGTCGTCATGGTTCTACACAGATTGAATCTTGTCAAAGTTAATTGCTTTTTGATAGAATTACAAAATGAATGTGCTAAGGCAAAACACTGTGTTACTATATATTTAGATTCTAGGCAAGCACTGGATAGTGTTTTTCATTAACTGTTACTTTGAAACTTAATAAAAATTGGTTTGGTTATAAATACTGTTATATATGTGGCTGATAAAGGACCAAAAAGGGTGAGGATGAGCAGCAGAAAGGTGAGGCCCCACATGGGAGACTGAAATTGTGTACTTACTTAAAAAAAATAAAAAAATAAAAAATAAATCTGTTCATTAATGATTCATGCATGAAAGGGCTAAATTATATGGGCTGAAGGTTGGAATGAGTATTTTAACTAGCTTGGTAGACAACAGTTACTTGATATCAACTGAATACTGTGATATCTCTAGAGAATTAGTTATTTAAAGATGGTAACACAGATATAACAGGAACACTGAGGTGTAAAAATCAGACATCACAGAGATTTATTAACAGACAATGTTGTCTTTGCAAAAGTATTACTATTCAATTTCTGAACAGTAATTTGTTGTTTTCTTCTTTTCTAGTTGCCAATATTGGCATCTTCTGTTGTTAGCCTTTATTTTCTTGAACTTACTGATGTCTTCAAGCCAGTTCACTCAGGATTTAATTGCTATGACAAGAGTCTGAGTATGCCATACATTGAACCTACACAAGAGGCTGTTCCCTTTTTGATGTTGCTTAGTCTGGTGTTTGCTGGACCATCAATTACGGTAAGTTTGAGGTGCCACTGTCACTTATTAAAGATTTTGAACATTTTCAGTTGACATAAAGAAAATAGCTCCTTTGTCTTCAATGTGGCAGCAGAGTGTCTTCCAGATAAGTTACGTTAGGATTTTAAATTCAATTCTATTCTTCCATAGCAGAAGGAGACACACACTCCTTAAAACATTCCCTGTAGCACTTCGTCTATTCTCTTTATACTGATTGTGGGTACTAATGTTAAGAAACAGCATCAGCAGTTGGGTGAGAATAGTTTGAATCGTTCTGTTATGCTATACAAATATTTTAACCTTTTACAGATGGGTTGCCTTCATACTCTGAGATAAACCAAAAATTCAAGATTCTGTTGAAAATGGAAGCCTTTAATTTACAGCACTGAACATGCCACTTTTGTTAGAACTAGCTTTGTTCAGTAAGAAGGTGTATCAGCCTTGTCAGTGAAATCAATTACACTTTCCCAAACAGCACCGGGACTCCTCTAAATTGTGAGTTAGTCATTAAGAGCAGGTAGACTGATTTAGTGGCCCATCCAAAGGGAGAAGAACAGAAACTTCTTGTCAGAATACGAGCAGTTTGGTCACTTGTGCAGCAAGTAAAATAAATTGTCTGATGCAGGTAAGTATTGTCCCCGCTGGAATTGCTGTATCAAATTAAAAAGAAATCTAAAGACCAGAGCAGATTCACTGTGTCTGATTTTTGGCACCTCAGATGGGAGACATTCTCACACCACTCCTCTCGGGTAAATCGAAACAGAAAGTCCAGCTGAGTCAACCTTCTGAAAGGGTCTCATCTCTCTTCTGACAGCAATGACTGGGTGCCTTGGTTAGGCACCTCTGCAGCACCAGCTGAAAATATATGCCAGTTCCACTGAATTCCCTTAAATTCAGCCAGTTTGTTCCTTTTATAAGGAACTAGCCATTTTACAATCACAAAATCTATAAAACATGATGCCACCATAAAAATCATCAAGTGCTGTTCCTTTGCTTGTCAGGATGTTGGTTTTTTTTCCATTTTTTTTTTTTTTAACTGAACTCAACTGTGTGTGATTTTGGTTGCTTTAGAAACCATTTTTGAAGGATTTTGCACAACCGTCAAGCTAAAAATACTTATTTAGCAAGTAGAAGTCTTGGTGTTCTTTGTGCAGCCAATTGCAGAAAAAATAAAAGAAAAAAAAAAGAAAAAAAAAGATGCAAAAGATAAAAAGAAAACTTGTTGATATTGTAGTTTGGCTAGGTTTTCTGCATTTAAACAGTGTTTCTGATAACCAGAAAGTGGACTTTCATGAAACAGCTGTAGAAGGAATCTATATAGGCTCACTTCGGGCACAGTAGGCTGAAGAAGGGGTAAAAGCCAACATTTTTCTTCAGAGAGAGTTTATGTCAAGCCTGGAAAATGCCAGATGCCTTCAGCAGAGATGAAAGATGCCCATTTCATTACAGAGTGCTTATTAAGGTCTTTGATTCAGTATAGTTAAATTATTTCAGCATTGCAATAGGAAATGTTATTCTTCCTTGAATCATTCTCCTACCTGCATTACAGACACAAGTAACCAAAACCATGCCATGAGAGAAACTCAGACATTGAAGCAAGCCTATCAAACATTACATTGGTAAAGAAGGTAAATCACAAAGCTTGTAAGTGCAACTGCTTAAAAGCTGCAAGCCTTAGGAAGGTATACTTCACATGGATGTGTGAGCATAAATATGATTCTTGTATTAGGTTGGTTATGGGCCCAGATAGTGTAAAATACACAAAGTCCTTTAATAAAAGGCACTGAAGATGGTGTATTGCATCAGCTACTCAGTAGCACTTCTGTACTAGAAAAACATTTTTAAAATTCAATTCTTCTTTTATTTTCCATGCAAAAAGATTACACTTGTTCCATTGCCACCTTGCAGAGTTCAGCATTATATGATTTAGTTTTCATTAATAATTCAATGAATAACACACTTTATAAACCTGTAAAATACAGAAAAGAAAGCATGAAGCTATGTGAGAAATTAAGAATTTCCAGTAACATAGCCTATGCTAGCCTCAGCCTGAAGTTCAGGTACTTAGGGAAGTATGAGACAGAAGGTCATGAAAGCTCAGTCAAAAACAGGTGCAACTAGGCCACATCTCTAAATATTACCAAAGAATGTAAATAAGAAAGAAAAGGGGCAGATGAGCAAATTCCAACCTCAATCCCTCCTTAAAGCATCATATAAATACTGGAGTAGGACTTAGCTTCTTTCTGCATTATTTTTAATCGTTTGTGTACTCCATTTTTTTCCCAAACCTGTAGTGTATTTTAAATCTGTTCACTTTACAATAGCTATTTTTACAGCAAATCTAGCATTTTAAATTTATTTTCCCAAGACATTGTTACTGAAGCATTTTGTAGGTTTGGGGCTTTATTTATTTATTTGTGCTTATTGTTGGAGGGTTTTTTTTGCTAGTTAGTTGGTTTTTGTTCATTACCAATGAGCAGAAACTGCTTTTAACCAGGCCTGTTCTGTAGCCTTGAAGTACTACAGAAAATTACGTCTCATTGGCATATGTCTTATGGCTTGTGGCACATGTGAAATTTTCTATACATGAAGCACAGGAGACTTCAGTATAGAGCAACTGGAGTTGTATGAAATTAACAGCATGGATATTTTATGTGCAGAATATAGATATACCCGAGTTGCAAGATGACTTCCATTTTCTTCAGTGAGCTCTGATTCTGATCCTGTGATATATTTTCTAATTATTCATTCAGAAATTATAGGACTAGTTATTTAATCATATAAATATAGGTCCAAACCCATAGAACTACTGACATAGAAGGTGCTTAAAGGTAACAAAGTGCTTTCTAAAAGAGATCACCAGGGAATTAGATTACATTGATTTGGGAAATCAGTTAGCAAGGAGAGAAATTCACTGTTGGCAGTATCAGTCCTACTGCCTCCTCTGCTGTAGTAGTTTGTTTCCTTGAAAATACCAGCCTCTGAATTTTCCTTGTCATAGGCCTTGCTATTTCCCCATTTTCTCCTCTATAACAGGAGCTATTACATCTCTGATGTTTTTCCCTGAACCAGACATTCTGTAGAGCTTAGCGAAAAACTATTTAAGTTTCTGTTTCTCAAGTTTAAAAAACTATTGACTTCTCCTGGAAAAGTTCCAGCTGTAAAATGAACAAGTAGAGACAGATAATAGTGACCATGGTTCTCATCCAATAAAAATCCCTTAAATATCCCGTATCACTGATATTTCTGTGTAGTGAGATAACTTTAACTACTTCAATTTTCTGGCAAAGAAGAAATGAAACCAATTAATATTAAATCTTTGGCTAAAAACGATTAGACTAAGCTTATCCATTGTACCTCCCTTCTACCAAAGTGAGAGATCTTAGTGTGCACAAATGTCACTGATAATTATGACACTTTCTTCTTAATTCAGATGCTTTAGCATCTCATTGCACAGTGAGCTTTGTGCATTTCGTATTTTACTTTTCATCTGCTGATAGACGAGGTGAATCTCTTCTTAGTGGTGAGAACTGCCCCATTCATTTCAATATTTCAACACAGACTTTTTCTGAATTCTAACAAGCCCTGTACAGATTTCTACTACTTAACAGGAAAAACAATAAAACCTGAGACTGTGAATGTATAAATGGATCTGAATTTTCCAGCAAGTAACACCTTATTTTTGTTTATGTTATTCTCCTTATTTTTGTTCTAACTTGCTGTCTAGGGCTTAAGTCATGATGTCTTTTGCTTAGTGTGTTCAGAGGACCATAAGGACAGAACTTTTTCTACAGCTGTGGATCTGATTAAAATCCATGCCAAATTAAACAATTATGGAAGAGCAGGCTGCCACATAATTAGAAGCTGCTAGCAACTGCTGGGCATGAGGCCAAGACTGAGGGCTAAACCCACCTCAGGAGCACTAAGATATTGCTGTGGCTCTGGATTGTTTGAAAGGCAAGAATTTCCGATTACTACACTTTTATTGTAGAGTATCTAATTTCACCTGTGGATCAGGGCTCCTGTTCCACTGAGCACTGTATACACATGTAATAGAAAAAAAGATCTCCTTCCAATACTTTAGGACACTTGCATTTAATTTCAGTGCCACCTTCTTGCCTGCCCTCACTCAGACTAAGTTGTTACTGAATGTTTACATATTGATACACACCTTTTCAACGGACATACATGTCAGTGTAAGACATTGCTTGTGTCGTAGATATATTTCAACCCTTTAAACTCTATCAGTATCTTCTGAGTAATTGCTACATTTAACTTAACAGCTCCTTTGTCATTGCAGATAATGGTAGGAGAAGGAATTCTCTACTGTTGCCTGTCCAAAAGAAGAAATGGGATTGGAACAGAGGCCAATATTAATGCAGGAGGATGCAACTTCAATTCTTTTCTTAGAAGAGCTGTCAGATTTGTTGGTGGGTTTCAAATGTTACTCACAAAGAAGAGTCTTCTGTGTACATTCAATTTTTACCATGCAGATTTCCTTCTCTGAAACAGCCTTTCAGAACAGTGCAGGGCTGACACTGGCATATATCTTTTTCTGCCAGAAAATGCGAGAAGAAACTGTCAAATGGAGCAACAGAGCAGCTCCACACTCAGCAGTGCAGCATCTACACTCTCTGTTTTTCCTTTCCTCTCCCAGTCTATTGTCAGTCTCTCTAAAAGAATAATTTGTTTTTCCTCCTCTGCCCACCTTGAGCTGGCTTCCTTTTAATGGTTTCTGCATACAGTTTCCCCTGCCTGTCTTCACTGTATCAAAAGTATTCAGCTCAGCTGATACTGTATTCAGCATGACAGTAAAAACTTGTCAGAAACTGTCAGTGGATTTGACATTGTTTTTCTGGTATGTCTTTATCTACCTCTTGAAAAAGGGATACAATCTGGAACATAATGATAGAGAGGGACATGATGAATTATTTTACTTTGTTATTTACTAAATCTGAGCTTGAAAGGGTGGCTTAACTTTGCTCCTCTCTTAGAGTTAATTCCTCTGCCAATGAGTGGCTAAAAGAAAGGTTTTCTCTGTTCCAGAATTCTTTCATTAGAAAGGGCAGCATTGGCAAAGACAAGCTGCAGGACAGCAGAGTGAAAACTTGATAGAAAGATTATACATTAGGTTTCTATAGGTTGGCAAGCAGGGAGGCAATGACAGGAGGTTTTATATATATATATTTATATTTATACACACACACACACACATATATATATATGTATCTGACCAATAAAACATATCCTGTTAAGAGCAGCAGTGAGGAAGTGAGCAGCGAGGGGTGTAGATTGCAGCATCAAGGGGAACTGTAAAGTTACCCCATGCTGTCCATTTCTCCTCCTGTATAGCATCCTGTTCCATCACCAGATGACAAGCTCAAAGATGCATGAATTTCACTCTTGATTCATACCCTGAATTTGCAGTTTGTTTCATACTATCATGATGAAACAATTACTTTAGCATTCTTTCAGTTACAAGATGAAAAAAAAATACATATTATTTTTAATAAACACAAGTAGGGAATTAGAGAGCAATCCTTAGAGAAAAAGCAGTTGAAAATGCTCAGTAAAAAAATCACATTAACTGCCTTGTGAATTTGGTATTAACGAGACAGGAATATTGATTGTTGAAAAAAAAAAAAAAAGACCTAAATACTAAATATTTGTGCTTGTGACAAGGATTTGGTACTCAAGAAATGTAAGAGGTATGAAGGTAAGCCAAAGTTATTGCCAGCTGATGAGTACCTGGTAGTAAAAAGAGAACAAGTCTTCAGAACAATAATCTAATGGGAAACGGTGTTATTAAAAATGTGTTCCAGTGGGCAAGTCCAAGGACTGAATGAGCATATATGCTATCCTCAAATAGGTGGTTGTCCTTAAGTCAGCTGGAAAAATTGCTTTCCAAATAGAAGCAGGTCCAGTGTAGTTTACTTTAATGAAAAGATGTTGGAGGACATCCAGTCATCAAAACTAAATGTTAAGCATTAATAGGAAGAAAACAAGCATAAATAATTGTAATTTTTATATTAAAGAAATCAGCTCTGCAATAAGATTCCACTTTAAAAAATCTTATTCCTTGGGTAAATTCTCACAAGCCCAATGGCATAAGCCACCAGAATTCAGTTGAATGTATTTGTCACAATGAGTTCGTCTAAATACAATAAAGTTAACAAGCTCTATTGCTTTCTTTCCTAGGTGTTCATGTGTTTGGTCTTTGTTCCACTGCTCTTGTTACTGATATTATACAGCTATCAACAGGATATCAGGCACCATATTTCCTGACTGTTTGCAAGCCTAACTATACATCCCTAAATGTTTCCTGCTCAGAGAATTCATATGTTGTGGAAGATATTTGCTCAGGAGCTGATACTAATATTATCAATGCCGGAAGGTTGGTTCTGTTCTTCATTGTGTACATTACTAAGTATTCGTTTTATTTCTTTTTTAATTTTCTCTCCCAGTTCCAAATATTTTTTTCTAGTTAAAGCCTGTATGAGTTCTGGTAAGATTTCTATAATAAAGCTGAGAGCATAACTGTCTTTTTAGTGACGTTTAATTTTCTTTCTACAGATATTAGGCCAGCAGTGGGCTTTGGAAGTCTTTGCCAGATTTCAGAAGCACAGTTAGTAGTACCTAATTATTTTCTCTCCTTCAAAGGAGACAATTTCCTATACAATTATTAATACATGTAGCTTCTACTGCTTTTCCCAGTGGCATCTGAGTAAGTTCTCCATATCAGGAGGGGGAAGAAGCCACCCAACTACCTTATTTGAGACTTCTGTATATTGTTATCTACAAACTTGACATTTTGATCTTAGTTGGTGAGGTTTGATTTTCTCATTTGTTAGAGTTTATTTGTTTTCCATGTCTCTCATTGGCTAAATTTTTCATTTTGACAGCCATTGAAACAATTCCTTTCAATAGAGAAAAGTCCACAGCAATGCAAACCTGTGTGCTCCCAAACACATGGCTTTTTTTTCATGGTATTTCTAACTGGTTGTTTATCCTCCCTGGCCATTTAGTCTTTAGCCTCCCTACTTAGTTAGCCAGGATTTAAATTAATATTCATAATATCAGGTTTTGGAAATTGCATATCAGTCAAGCTGAAATATAACCCAGACCATGCATTTTACGTTAAATAAGCCAGATGTGATAAAAGTGATAACTCAATTACTGATAACAGTTAACAGACTTAAACAAGGAATTCGGAGGTATAAGTAAGTGGTACTGTACCAATACATTTGCTACTCATTAGTTCAAGGACTTCATTATTATATATCCTAAATATATGCACTACACTACTGAGAAGTCATGAAGCTCTTCACTGAATACAATATCAGTCTTTCTTATCTTTTCCACACCAGGTTAAGCTTTCTTACTTGGTAGTCATTTGTATAGCATTCCCTTGAATTCTTTGCAGTCCTTCAAAATTTTTCTTTTTTATATTTCCTGCTCTCCAAAAATATTACAGCAGAATTATAGAATGCCTGAAATTACTACAATTTCTGTCTCTGACTGAGCTGTGTAATTTGCTTGTGTACCTGATTAGCAGGCACGAAGCTGTGTTCTTCTCTCACATCCACTTCACCAAAGCTTTACACTCCTTTCTTGTTCTCTATGTAGCCACAGATGCTAGCTCCTGTTTTATCTTCATGCCTTATAGCATTGCATTTTTGTTACATGGATATTACTAAAACGTTTTGTCTGTATCACCAAGGCACCTTTCCCCCAGTTTATTTTGCTTTCCTTTGATATCAGGGGTTGACACACTTGAGAATTGTGAAATTATTCACTTTGTAAAGTATCTTCCAGCAAATCTCATAATCTATCTCCTTTCACTGAGACAAACCAATTTCACTGATGTTTAAAGATCCTCAATTATTTATTTGGTCTAATATATGTTTAGTTGGCTGAGACTCATAATTAGCATTGATTCATTTGCCATTTTTTTCAACTTACATATGTGGACATGATCCAGAGCTGGCGTGAAGGACTGTAGCTTCATTTGGCCCAAATAATTTGGTGAAAATAATTTTGGTGGAAGGCATAACCAAAATGGCTATATCAGCCTTCACCTGCCTCTCTTCCAATAACCATCTGCTCTTACTGGATACTGCCACTGAAAATGATGTTTGCAGTCTTGCACCTGCACAGTGTCCCAGTGAAACTGGTGCATCTTTACATGTGAACAGGCAGAAAAATTCTCACAACTGCTCACATTCATTTAACTATCTTCTCAAATATGATGTCCTCAATTCCAAAGACTCGGATTGCTTGTAAGTTTAAATATCACCATTTCCAAAAAAAAACCAACAACAAACAGTGAAATCAGTTGCAAGAAATTTAGAAGTCAGTATTTGTGTTTTCTTATTTTTTGGAGGATGACTATATACTGATATGTCAATTTTATTGTTATCATAGAGGACATATTTGGTGAATTGTAATAATCTGGCACCACCCTCAGTTTCTCCTTAATTAAATTTTATTGCCTTTTTCCTTTATTAAATCCTTGCTTTCTTATGTCTGTCCCAGCTTTACCAAAGTGATCAGCACTTGCCACTGGTTCAATCTTCAGCCATCTACGATGGGAATTATGGTATAACTTCTCCATCCCAGGAGGTTAATTTGCCTTCAGCAATTTCAGCTTGTAGGGGACTCGTTCTTACAAGATTGATAATGACCTTCATTTTTTAATTTGTATATCCCAGAAACTTTGGGTCTAGACTCCCTTGTGAATTAATTTTCTGCAACATCCCTGAATATCCAGTAGTTTTCTTTATCCATCTTTTCCCCTGTTTATCTTCAAAGAATCTTTTCAATCATTTCTATTCAGATCTCCAGTGAGTTCTCTATCCTCTGTCATTTCTGATGTTCTTACTCAGTATGACTCTTTCTCATCATTGTTCCCCCTCCACATATTCCTCATGCATGAGCATTCAGAGTGATACAGTCTTCTGAGCTCAGGGCATGTTTTCTCTGAGACCTTTGTTCACCTTTTCAATGCAGAGCCATACAAAAAAGCTACATATTTTTAGCTTGAATTGTTTTCGTTTTAGATTAACAGATAGCAGAGAAGAACAAAAGCAGTGTCACCATTAGCGAGTATACAGAATGCCTATGCTGTGCTAGCCCTGAAAGCATACGAATAGAAAGTAGAACAAGAAGAAAATTGACTGTAGCATAGTGACAGACCTTATATACCACAGAAAATCCATTAAATTCAGGTTAAGTTCTAAGTGGTTCACAGAATCAAATCTACACATTAGTTGCACACAGACTGTAAGTAGATGTATGCTTATACTTAAACATGCACAGGGTAAAGAAGTTGATTAAACATTATAAACACCTGTATTTTTTTCCATGTATTTATCCTTCTGTCCTCCCCTGAATGGGGGATACTAATTGAGAAAGGTTTGCTCAGGAGAAAAAAAAAAGTGTGTGGGGGGGGGACAGGAATTAGGTCTGTGTTTAGAAATGAAAAAGGAATCATGCTGATTTCATCTTGGCCAGAGTCAAGGATCTGCAGTGGCCATGAGCTCAAATGCAGGTCAGCAGTGCAGCATTCACACTGAACTACATTCACACATTTTGTTACCAATAAATTATTTAGAGCAGATAAAGCAAAATGAATAGGAAATATATTTAGAAATTAGACTCTGCCGCTTTGCAGAAAATTTCTAAAGGAAAAGGACTGTATTTCAGTCTCTGCTGTTTTAAACTAGCTAACTGAGGTGCTGCTGGGAAAATGCATGTAGGAACATGGAGCCCAACTCAGTTAGCAAAACCCTCCTTGAATCATTCAAGCATTTATCCCAAGCTGAGCTTTCTATTTCAGCCTATCTCAGGGGAAAGTGGCTGCTGCAGCTGCAGGGTAGACATAGCCTTCTTCATCAAAACATCCAGCACATTACATGTCCATGCCATTTCAGCAGATAAACATACAGCTGTAAACTGATATATATCTGATATACTTACTTCTAGAGCTCAGTTATAGAAGGTTTTTTTTAGGGCTTCCACAAGCCATGGACAACATAGAACAGGTGTTACTGAATCCACTGCCAGCTAAGTTTTTCCCTATACTGTGTAAAATCTCTCCTTCACCATCCCATCACTGTTCTTTTGTCACTTTTAGAGTATTGAAATAGGTGTGTAAGAAGCATAAAATGTTCAAATGTTAGAGAGCCTGATGTGTAGCTGCTAAGTATTTTATTTAATTATTTTTTTTAGTCAGAGATGTAGAAGCTTTCAGTTTTAATTTCCATATCCACTGTAGTATCTGACTCAAGAGCTAGTCCAGATTATTCAACACTTTCCATGGTCTTCAAAGAGAACAGAAGGCCCTCGGCAATTTCAAGAATAGACCCTGATTTTCACTACTGTCTCGCAGTTTGGATGTATTTTCATTTACCCTCTTGTTCTAGGCTTCAGGAAGGGGCCTGCTAAACGTTAAAATGCTCTTTCCATGTACTTCATTCCTAGCAGGTTATAGGAGCATGTTCTCCAGTCCTAGAATTCCATTTACTCCTAGCATGTTATAAAGTGTTGAAATTTTTAAAATAAGACTAGAGACAGCAAATAAAGATACAATTACCTCTTTGAGAAGTCTCCCTATCATGGCTCCGTTATCATGGGAACATAATGGGGCACAAAGATGATGAATTCTGCTGCGCAAGTTAAGGCCTGATTATCCAAGTTGTATATATAGCTGATGTGTCCTTACAATGAAAAAATCCAAGTGAAATCAGTGAGAATAATCATAAGATCCAGGATCATATATTGAATAAGTTGTATAATTAGGTACATACTGATAAGCTATTATGATTTTTTTTAATAGAAATTGATGTATAGAAATTTCTCTCTTAAAAATCAAGCATCCAGTCTTTATCTCATTCACACTCTTTTCTTAGTACATGCACTTTTTTTAGTGCACAAAAATAATTTCATACTAAATATTTACTTCTAAACAAAGGCATTTCATTAACATTGGTGCTTTCTCCTGATTATAGAAAAGAAATTTAGAAATTAAATGCTAATGATTGATCCCATGGTGCTTAGAAGGTGTAAACTGAAAGTGACTGTAGCGCCCATTGTGTTTTTTTCAAGTGAATGCTAGCACACACAGTATATTTGAACTTAGAAATATAATTTGAGTGTCCTTCCTTGGCAGAAAGTCATTCCCATCTCAACATGCCACCCTGGCAGCTTTTGCAGCAGTGTATATTTCGGTGAGTAATCAACTCTATTCATTTTCATTTATATAAGACAAAAGTTAGAATGCCATTTGCTGTACATTTTACAGTGAAGTGTTGCCTGGATATTCTGAGTGGATATAAGTTTTTATTGTGTCAATTCGAAAGCAAAATGAAATTACTAACAGCTAAAATAAAGCATCTCTATTAAGAATACAGAAAAGATGCAACGCTTCACACTCTTTTTAAAGAAGCAACATTATCCATTGTGGTGGAGTGTAATATAATATAAATAATCAAAGTAATATAAATATAGATGTAATGCCTCAAGTTATTCACGTATAAAATGCAGTGCTTATCTGTCTCATAGGGTAATAATTTAACTTACCATTCACATGTGTTATATGTTTTGCCTTTCCTTTGCTGCTGTCTTCACACAATTCGCTGTTTTTAAACTTTAGGCATTAAGGTACAAACATTTATGTGATCTAGTTTCACTTGACCTCCATAGAATTGCATCATGGATGAACTGGCACAACCACTCTCAGAGGCCTCAAAGGTGCTACTGCAAAGCAAGTGAATAAAAGCCATCAGTAACTAGCAGAAAATAATAGGACATGCTTCAGTGATGACAGCTGATTTCCCACATATGACTAATAACATTTTTTCATTATGGGGGCCAATATTTGTATGTTAACATTTATTTGAAGTTAAAAAAAAATGTAATTTTCCATCATTCATGCTATAAAAATCCGAAGGAAAAAAAAAAAAGCAACAATAGCAACCAGTTAATCAAACTAGTAATAGAATTCTGCATGTACTGAGAGCTTGCCAGTATTTATTCAGCCCAGGAAAACGCCAGAATTTGCAATAATACTCATAAACAACCTCAACTAAATTTTTTTGACCTCCCTGACATCATGGCCCCCAGTTGAGAAATGGCTCTCTAAAGCATCTGGTGGTGGCTTTTGTTAGAACAGGTTATTGCTTTCATCTGGCATGACATCTGGCTTCTGTATTTCAGACATGGTGATTGCTTAGTCACATTTACAGAACACTTAGGCTCTGACTGTGAACATTATTTAGGCATAAAATCTTTATCCTAATTAACACCAATAAGCAACATTGCCTATGTTTTCAGAAATCCATTCCTTGTGATTTCAAATCTTTCTACGGTAATTGAGCAGATTTTAAGAAGGCTGCTAAATAAAATTAGTTAAACTGATTACTTGCAACAGTACTGTATAACAGTGATTTATGTGTGAAAGAAATACTGAATGCTAGAAATTCATATCTTCTCAAGTAAATGTAAGTTTCTTTAAACACTATTTCATCTCTTTCTTTTTTTAAGATGTACTTCAATTCTACGTTAACAGATTCCTCAAAACTTCTGAAACCACTCTTGGTCTTTGCTTTTATCATCTGTGGAATTATATGTGGTCTGACTCGTATCACCCAGTATAAGAATCATCCAGTTGATGTTTATTGTGGCTTTCTCATAGGAGGAGGAATTGCTCTCTATTTGGTAAATATAACATAGATGTAGTTATGTTTTAGAAAATAAAATTGATAAGTCTGTAATAAAACTATTGGTATTTTTAATAAAAATATTTCATCAGGGTTACATGCCATAATGAAGAATACAGTCCAAATGTGTTGAAGATGGTGATGTTAGGGGGTAATCTCTTCTAAAAATAAACAGAAAAAAGCAAATATGTATTTCAATTTGAAGTGCCGTAAGAATGCACAAAGTGGTATATAATAGTCTAGCACTATGCAGAAACAGCTCTACCATAATGCACTTTATTGAAGATACTCATCTTTTCTACTCCACACTTACAAGCATAAGACAAGAAAAATATTAAACATTATTTGTTGCCAGTATGAGTTTACACTGCCACCATTAGCTTTATAGTCTCAAAATTAGTTTAATTAGTGTACAGCAACTCAACTGAGTGAATTGCCAAACCTGCAGGAAATCAAAGGTACTATTACACCCCTGTGGTCCTTTGGAGCTCTTGGGGAGGTTATGAAGGGGATGTAGGATGCCCATGCCTATGGTCTTTGTCTGCACTGGGTTGAAACAGATGGAGCACATTGGAAGGGTGCTGTAAAGGAATATGTAAGATAGGCCTGTTTGTATCTACCAGTAGGAAGCTTATACAGCTTTTGCTTCCTGCTCTCAATACATCTCCAGCATGACTGTTGCTGTTCTAGCTGCTCAGCACAGTGTCATCCAAGGTGCCTGTGAGCAATCAGGAACTTCTGCTGACAATGTGGTAGTGAACAGAACAGTTTTAACAACCAGTGGGATGGTTTTTGACCCCCCCAAGAGGTCAATGATGAATTTGAGTATAATACTAAAACAAGTTCATAACTCGTCCCCCATTTTTTCTGTGATGTAATAGTCTAAGGCATGTGCAGATGGTCTACAAAGGTGGCCAGAAGAAAAATGGCTTTCACAGAGGCAACAGTGATGGCAACCAGGGTAGATAATAAAAACCCAATGAGCTACTAAAGTCAGTTCCTACAATTGCGTTGTGAGAAGAAAGGCACGATGTTGAGAATATTATTTCAAATGATTAAGCTGTTGTAGACTCTCATAAATGGAGCTGTTGTTTTCATGTTTGAAATCCACAAACAAGCGTGGTCTTTGTTAGGTTTTCCTTTAAACTATTGCATGACAACATACATCAAAGAGGTGCATTGTCCTGGAAACCCAGTAGTCAGTAAATCTACCCTTAAAAATACACACCAATAAGAGGAAAGGGATGGAAAATATTGTGAAACTACAAATAACTCTGAAAAGAACAAGTAACCTAAGTGATTGAGTGAGGCATTTGAGCCTTTCATACAATATTCTCTCAGTGGAATCTTTTAAAAATGACAGCATTTTACAATGAGTCTGCTGAATAAAAAAATGTTGTATAACTAAATCTTGTTACAGTTCTGCACAGCTTGAAAAGCAATTGATTCAAAGCTGATAAATTGTTCTATCATGTAGATATTGTATTACATGGTTATTATGCAGTAGAAAGGGCAGAATCACGGAACAACTTGAGCTGGAACAAGATTCAGTAAATCAGAGCAGACAGTAGTGTAGTTGTTAAATAGCTTCGCCCAGAAAACTGCGAACATTAATTTTCATAGTTTCAAAACAAAACATTCTTTGTTTAACTGTATCTGTTGTTTTATAAAATGAGGAACACTGAAGGAGGGTAAATCTTTTCCCTAACAATTTATTGCCATGAAATAAATAGTTATATAAATAACAAGTGTCCTTTTTATCCTACTGAAACTGCTACGTACCAGATTGAGGACAGAATTTGGCATAAAGATAAGGATAGGCTCATTAGGAAAGGTAACATACCCTTGTCAGTTAAACTGGACTAATTCTATCACTCAATATTTAAAGGCAGAAGAATATAATTAAAATACCTAAAAATGTCTCATTTTTCCATAACTAGTTGTTCATGCTTCTGTTCAAATATCAGGGCCTGTATGCGGTGGGAAACTTCTTGCCAAGTGAGGAGAATGTGTTTCACCAGAATTTTCACAGAGAACCCCTGAGGTCTTTGACAGACCTCAGTCAAGATGCCAACAGAATCCTGCCAGGTAAAAATGGAAGCAGCACTGATGGCATTGCCTCTCACCGTTCAGAAAGTATCCTGAACAGAAACCACAGAGATTCTGGGTCTCTGACTAACATCAAGAGAGCAAATGCTGATGTAGAAATCATAACACCACGAAGCCCAATGGGAAAGGAAAACATGGTTACTTTCAGTAACACTTTGCCAAGAGTCAACACGCCATCCTTGGAAGATCCAGCAAGACGAAATGCAACAATTCATGCATCAATGGATTCTGCCCGCTCCAAACAGCTGCTTTCCCAGTGGAAGAATAAGAACGAAAGCCGAAAGTTGTCACTGCAAGTAATAGAGACTGAATCTGGCCAGTCACCACCAAGAGCTATTGAAATGAGGTCAAGCTCAGAGCCTTCCAGAGTGGGTGTAAATGGTGATCATCATGGCCCAAGTAGCCAATACCTGAAAATTCAACCTGGCAGTGTACCAGGTTGTAACAACTCAGGTCTTTCTGGTGGGCCAAGGGTCTCTATTCAGTCACGTCCTGGCTCTTCCCAGTTAGTGCATATTCCTGAAGAGACTCAGGAAAATGTGAACACGTCTCCCAAAAGCAGTTCAGCTAGAGCTAAATGGCTGAAAGCTGCTGAGAAGAGTGTTGCATGTAGAAGCAACAGCCAGCCACGAATCATGCAAGTAATAGCCATGTCTAAGCAGCAAGGAGTGCTTCAAGGCAGTCCAAAGGGTTCAGAGGGAAGCACAGTCACTTGTACAGGAGCCATTAGATATAAAACCTTGACAGACCACGAGCCAAGCAGCATTGTCAGAGTCGAGGCCCATCCAGAAAACAACAGACCTGTAATTCAGATGCCATCAGAAGGTGAAGGAAGTGGGTCATGGAAATGGAAAGGTCCTGAAAAAGTCACCCTTCGTCAGACATATGAGCTAAATGATCTCAACAGAGACTCTGAGAGCTGTGACTCCTTAAAAGACAGTTATGGGTCAGGTGACAGGAAAAGGAGCAACATAGATAACAGTGAGCATCACCATCACGGAATCACTACAATAAGAGTCACACCTGTGGAGGGAAGTGAGATTGGCTCAGAGACCCTGTCCATTTCTTCTAGCCGGGACTCAACACTTCGAAGAAAAGGTAACATAATTTTAATCCCTGAACGAGGGAGCAGTCCAGAGAACACCAGAAACATCTTCTATAAAGGCACATCCCCCACACGAGCATACAAAGAATGAGAGGAGACATATCAGCTGGTCCGTACCACCACAAAGGAAACACATCCTCACACAGGTTCTGCTCTGTTTGTTTAGAGCTGATATTTACCTTTGATGTGCCAAATTACTGACCAGCAGCCCAACTGTTATTGAACACTGCTGGTTTGCAATGTGCATGAGCCTGTGGAAATCATGTGGTGGGGGGAAAAGCACAATGCCAGAACCTAACTAATGTGAAACATTTTCATGCAACTTGTTTTTTCAGACTCGAAACATTTATCTGAGGGTGATGTCAATCAAAAAATAGTCTTGAACACAGACACTTTATTTCCTGAATGTGCCAACTTTTTATTTTATTTATATTTGTGTCCAAAATCAACTGATTTTTTCATAGCAAATGCTGTATGTGTGGTATATATTCACCTTTGCAGAATTTGCACCACATCTTTAATACAGGATGGTGCTGATAACTTTACATGTTTTGAAAATTTGCATACTTATTAGACTCTACAAACACATGGCATATTGATGTGCAGTTACTTTAAAATAATATTGCTAATACTATGATGATGCTGGCTGCATTCATTTAGCATAAGAAATATTTACAGCTTTGTTATAGTGGATCTGTCACATTCAAAGACTGCAAAGATTTTGTGTAGTTCTTTAAGATGTCTACTGCAACAAAAAAATGTGTGGGTGATGTTCCATTAGAATGGAATACCTATCTATTTTGAATAGTTTTGCTGCTACTGCTCAACTTTTATTTAAGAACAGGTGCTACTAATGAAGACGCTGCTTCTTAGTGGGCTAACTTGTAGAACTGTTTAAAATTATGTTTTTAAGGGGTCTTTTAAAGTACTACAAGTAATTCAGATTTTGCATTTTTAAATCTCTCATTCTGTCCTTCAGCAACCTTTCATTTTTTCTGTTAGTTTATGACTTTATAATGTGTGACACCAATAACTGCAAAATGTGCAGACATGAAAGGTGAGCCATGAGCAAATAAAAATAAACCACCAGTATCCTGATCAGCTTCAAGGGAGACAGTAATTAATATCATAGCTCACAATTCAAAGCAGTCATTTAGCACACTTGCTTAGCATGCCACAAGAACAATCACAAGTTTCACCCCACTCACCATCATTTAGGGGATTTAAACTTTGTTTTAAAAATGGAATGCCTTGGTATTGCAAATCACTACATTAGTGTTGCGTTGTGCCACCACTACTGTTCAGGTTCTATGACACACCATCCAGAGCCTTTTTAAGGATTATATTTTTCCCCCTACCACTGCCACTTAAGAATATGGAGGGTCTCGGCACCTGAGAGAACACAGATTATTTTAGTAAATTAAGCTTGGGATGTAAAGAAAGAAAACTTGCCTGCTAAAGACCTCCATTGCCCAAAATTGTTGAACAGTCGTGCTCTGAAATGAATATGCATAGCACATCCTGGGCATGCAAGAAGAAAAGCATCATTCAATTTGGCTCTGACCTAAATAACAAACCATGGAGGAAGCCATGGGCAATGCTCATCCAGTGCAGCTCGTCATTCTCTCCTAGATTTTCAACCTGAAGAACTAATACCAAATATGTGCCTGCTCTGCTGCCAGGAAGGGAAGGAATGACTTTGCAGTCCCCTCACTGAATAAGCAGTAGGTAACAGATCAGTTCTGTTACCTGGCTTATTTAGTAGAGTGTTTTGCTCTAAAACTTCTTCTGATTTGGGGTACCAGGCAACAAGATATATACTACATAGTCAGAACCTGTCTACAGACCCTAACCCGCAGATCTCTAAGGAAAAGCCCACCCTGCTTCAGCCAACTAGGAGGTAGAAGGAAGAATTGTCCCATCCCAGGAAGATAAATAGCACAACACACATGCAGACCAAAAAAAAAAAAAACACAACAAAAACAAACAAACAAACAAAAAAACACCAAACCAAAATCCCAAACCCAACACCAAGCCTGAGAAATTGCAGAAGTAGGAGGATGGTATTTGCTAATCTGCATAGCAGAAGGGATTCATAGTCAATAGAAAGCTTTATATACTTTCCCATATACCCCAGTGCTCCAAGCTTATCTGAGGGTTGTCAGCCAACCACCAACCCTATCTAGTAATGCTTCCCCCACCTGCCCATCACCTAGTGCTGTGAAAAATATTGTCCCTTAAGGAAATGCCCACCCTTTTCCTGCTAGTAATAGACAAAGACCCCAGCATGCATGTGATAATTGGGTGGAAGTATTCTGCAGGTTACACGTAAGGAGATAGTACCCTGCAACTTCACTGGTTATGTATGTTGAAGGCACACTTTAAGGTACAATAGCTGGGACAGATAATCAGAGGTGCCGAGGAAACAAACAGACAAACAAAAAGAGTAATTTTTTTGGAAAGGTGTTCTCAGACTCTAGTATACAAATCAGGATTTGTTTTTTTTTTTTGGGGGGGGGGGTTGTTTTGTTTTGTTTTTTTCTCTCTTTTTAAAACAATATATCTTTAGACCTTGGTATTTAATACCAAATTTTGTACAAGGTTCCTAGGAATTACAAACACTTAGAGTGTAATGAAAAAAACACCTTTGGAGTTACTTTAGTCTAGGTAAATGATAAAGAAGGTAAGATTAGCTTTAAAAGGAATGGGTAAGACACAATCATTGTTGGCCTATCAATGCAGGGAAATAAAACAATCATTTGTTAGTTTGTAAGTGCAGGGCAAAAGAACATAAGGAGATGAACCTGGAAATAACAGAAAATTGAAATGGAGAATAATGGCAATAAAACATAGATTAGAAAATATTCCCTCTGGCAATTTAGCTGTTTTGGAAACTGCAGGTTTCCTGGTGGGAGTGTTTGTTCTCTATTCCTTGGTTTTACTCAGATATATATTGGCACACGTGTTGCTTTTATTACTCTAAAACTTGCTGCACTATTTCAAGTGCAGTGTGATATTTTTCCTAAGGTTTCCTATTTCTTAACAAAAGATTTTAAAGCTCTTGTGTAATCATTGAAATTGTGTTCTTTACATAAATATTGATATATTCTTTTTTACTCAAAGTGCCAAAGGCTACTGTTTTTAATAATGGCTTATCAAATTACATTACGTTAGAGAGCAGAAATGTAATAATATATACATTGGAACTCAGACCTCTGCATGTATATTTGATAAGGAGCCTTTTGTAAAATTACTCTTTGTTTACGTTCCACTGATACCTTAATTTAAAATTAAACAAATTTACAGGTGACATCTTCTTAGTGTTCTGATTTTCTTACTTGCTAACAGGCACGAATTTCTTTGTTAGGCTGTGCTTTACTGAAAAAGAAAATACTCAAAAATAAAATATGTTTTTAAATGAGAACTCTATATAAAGTATTGTGTTTAATAAAATGTTATGCAATGTTTTAAAATGGAAAAGAATTTGTAAATTGCTATAAATGTATTTTGTTAAATAAGTACAAATCAATGCTATTGTGTTTATTGTGCTAACATCATGAAAATAAAGATAAAATTATTCATTGATGTTCAGTCATCTCATCTATAGTGAAACAGAGTCCTATTCCCCTGCAAAATTATTTTTCAATATTAGGTTCCTCAGGACACATCAAAGTGGTCGTCAGTGGGAAGCCTCAAAACCTAGCATAGTAATAAGAAATCATGAGGAACAGTCTTCAGACAAGAGTGTCTCTATCTGAAAAAAAAACGTTGTGGAAAAAAAAAAAAAAGTGAATTGGGAACTTCATGCCATGTCAGAATACATTTTCTAGATCATTTTGGAGGACCAACTACAGTGCTATGCCCCTAATGCTTTTAAAGCATCTTGCTAGTGTTGGGTAGAGGTGCCGGACATGGTGAGGCCCCACTTGGATATGTGAATTAGAACAGGACAGGTGTCAGGAGCAACCCAAGAGGAAGAGCTCTCCCCAAGAGAAGGAGGTAGTATACAGGACACAGTCACTGGGTGACAAACACCCTATTGCTGCCAGCAGTGAAGACCATTACAAGTAGCAGCCTGCTGTTCAAAATACTGTCTTATCTATAAACCACAAAAGGTATGCAACAGAAAACACTGTCTCAGAGCCAATCCTGAAACACCCTGAAACTGGGCACAGCAGGGCCCTAAATGCCAGGGATGGAAGACACTACTTTAGCTGATGCATGCACAGATACTGCCAATGGCATAGTGAAGATCACCAGCAGCATCTCTGCAATACACAGCAGAAAAGCAAACTGACACTGATAAGCTTTCCCATGTGTATGCATGCCTTTGTGCAGGCTGTGTTTTGTAGTAATGCGCCTTTCCAGCAGGGTGAGCTGTCTTGGCCAGGGTGGCAGAGGGACCAGGCAGCTGATGGGACCACTGGCGCCAGCCAGGCACCACACTGCTGAGGAGTACAAGAGCATCATGTACACCCACACTGTGCTCCCAGTGAGAGCATGCTGGGGTCAAATGGTGTCATCCCAAGTTGTGGTGCAGATCTGGGTCACTTGGCTATCCATGTCCTCAAACTTTCATAACAAAATAAGACCAGGGACCCTCAGGCAAAAGCGTTGGGAAAACATTTGTTTTCCTCTGAGAGGAAAGGAAGTACATGTAGAGTTGTGATACTGCTCCTTCTGTGGTTACTGAAGAAGCACGCTGCTTGTGGTCAGGGCTGGGGAAGGTCCTGGTCACACTATATTATATCAGTAGCCAGTTTCATGAGAGACCTCTCTGGACAGCAACAGATGCCTGTGGGACAGCAGGTCATCTGCCCAAGCAAAAGGACACCTTGAATGAAGTTGTGTGAAGCCTGTGGCCTTGGGGCCAAGGTTCTGATGTCCCACTGTCTGGGACATGTATTGGTATCCTGGGAAAGCTACAGACACAGATGCCCCAGGTGTGGGTCAGAGAGACCCTAGGAAGGAGAGCAAGAGCCTGGGAGAGTCCGGGTAAGCTCCTCTTTATGCTCATGGGGACACTGTAAGGCCTCAAAAGTGTGTACTTAGTAATGGCTGGGCCAGGAGTGCTTCTCTGAAGGTCCTGCAACAAGATGGGGTTAGCTTTGTCCTGCATCTACCAGCCAGAGTGAAAAGAAAGGCAGCAGGAAAGGAGTGAAAGAAGGGAAAAAAACAAGCCAATGTTGACAGAAGTATGAGAAGACAATCTGTGTTCTACATTAAGAAAGAAATCTAGATAGAAGTCAGAACAGGAAAGAAAGCAAAATTAAGCAAGAGAGAGTTACATTTTAAGAAAATCTGTACTGAATAGGAAAATCAAGACAGGATACAGTCTGGTAAAGTGCATAACATTGCTCCTATGTGTTTCACTGCTGTAATTTGCAGTGGCGTATCATTACTCTGCTTGTATTAGGTGATGTCATGGTACAGCTCTTTTATAGGAATTCTGTATTAAGAATTATCAACCTTGTTCTGGTACACACAAAATTGAACTGTATGTCATCTTAGGGTTACTCATTCCAGGCATGCTGCAATGAGGCGGATGTGAGACAGTATGGCACTACACAAGCTGGAATTGGCCGTGGTAGGTAAAAGAGCCCCGCAGCACAGAGGCTACTCCATGGCATACACCAAAGCCTGCCTTTCCTCAGCTGAGAAAAGCTCTGCAGCCTAAGCAGCCAGTTAATTTTTCATTGTGGGGCAGATCCTCCCTTTCACTACAGTTATATCAGCTATGCTAGCATAAAGTGAGCCTCTACCACTACCACTCCAAATCTGGTGTTTTATCTCCATTTTGCACTCATAGCAGTGACTGCATGGAAAAAAAATAATAGTCCATTGCAGTTCTGGATTTGCAATTTTATTGCAAGAAGGACAAGGTCTCCCTGTGTTTGTCATTACACAGTGAGGAAAAATAGTGATTGTAACCTATATAAATGACCACAGTTACATGTCTCTATGTATAGTCATACATAGTGATCCTAGAGGCTATCGTGTGCCAAGCATCTATGTGCTAGCAGTCAGGACAGCACAGAAGTAGTGCATAACCCAAGAAAAACTTCTATACCTCAGCTGACTCAGACAGTGAGCCCTATTGTATTGACAATGTAAATCACTAGTAGTTTTATGCCCCTACAACTACAGAAACAAAAGCTGACTGACAGAGATTTCCACAGAATCACAGAATCATCTAGGTTGGAAGAGACCTCCAAGATCACCCAGTCCAACCTCTGACCTAACACTAACAAGTCCTCCACTAAACCATATCACTAAGTTCAACATCTAAACGTCTCTTAAAGACCCCCAGGGATGGTGACTCAACCACTTCCCTGGGCAGCCTATTCCAATGCCTAACAACCCTTTCAGTAAAGAAGTTCTTCCTAATATCCAACCAAAACCTCCCTTGGCGTAATGTTAGCCCATTCCCCCTCGTCCTGTCACCAGGCACGTGGGAGAAGAGACCAACCCCCACCTCACTACAGCCTCCTTTAAGGTACCTGTAGAGTGCGATAAGGTCGCCCCTGAGCCTCCTCTTCTCCAGGCTGAACAATCCCAGCTCCCTGAGCCGCTCCTCGTAAGACTTGTTCTCCAGACCCCTCACTAGCTTCGTTGCCCTTCTCTGGACTTGCTCGAGCACTCCCATGTCCTTCTTGTAGCAAGGGGCCCAAAACTGAACACAGTACTCGAGGTGCGGCCCCACCAGAGCCGATTCCAGCAAGCTGATACTGTTTCAAGGTAGTTATTTTTAACGCTCTCCATTCTCTCTCTTCCTTCCCCACTAAGAGAATAAAGGACAAAAAGATACTACAGAAGGGAAGCACAAATATTGCACAGCACCATCAGATGTAGCTTTCAAAACACAACAGTGTCCTCTAAACCAGATCAAATAATCAACACTAATAAAACCATCAATGTAAGCAGGGCTAATTAGTAACCTATACTAACAAATGCAAACAGTAGCACTTTTGACTCTCCTCTTAGTGTTAAAATTCAAAACTTTGACATCAGAAATGTTCTAGCTGGAACCTAGGAAATGTCCTAACCCTCTGTCTTAGCAGTCAGTCTGTCTTGCGCATCAAATCCAATTGACCGACGGGGAATTTGTATGAACCTTTGTACTACGTGAGCTCCACTAATTCCTTCGTTTAGAAAGCCTTTCATTCCTGCCTACTATAAGGAAAGGGGGGGGGGGGGGGGGGGGGGGGGGGGGGGGGGGAGGGCAGGGAGTGACAGTGTGAAGAGAACAAGAAAATTTGGCAGAAAGCAATCCATCAACTCCCATTAACACTGCTCTTAGGTATGGCAGCTAAGATAGGCCAATGGCTGTAAGTAGCCACTTTCTCATCATTTTACTTAACCTCCTGAGAGACAGTGATGAGATCTTATTGGATCAATTAGCATCTAAGTCTTGACAGACTATCTTATCTCAGACTTGGTTGAGATTGTTTGGCCAGATGAAGCTACAGAGCTGAAAAATACTGAGAATGACACATCTTATGATAAGAATTGGTCATTTCTTCAAGGAAGAGGGAAGATTATTTCTCTCTTACCATTTCCCTAGCAACAGGGAAAATGAGGGGTTCTTTTTCATTTATAGAAGAGACTTGATTTCACGATTACCAGAAAAAAAAAGGAAGCATCTGCTTGTAGCCCAGGCATCTTCTGAATAGCACAGGACTTTCAGTTAAAACTGTAAGAGCTTTTTAGTCTTTATATCTTATTACGGCAATTATTTCAGATAAAAGAAATTACAAAGCCTGAGGTATGGTAAGGCTTTCATCACACCATGCAGTACTCACAGTATAATCCCTCCCTAGGAGGTAACTTGCTTGACAAATACTATATGAGCCTACATAAGAGGATAAATAATTATTCATCTGCAGATAAATTCTGACATATCATCTTTCCTCTGCAACTTGACTGAAAGACATAATCAGAAAGTCCTTGATCTGTTAATGGGCAAATATCACTCTAAATCCAAACTACCTTGAAAAGTACTGAAAGCTTTTAAATGTCAATTTTCATTTTCCTCTTTTTCAGTGACGGAACTGTACTGAACTCTAAGTATCATATTGACCTAGGACTTTTTTTTTTTTTTCCATCCCATTAGTGTGCAGCAGAGTTATTTTCATTCCCACTACATTCAGCACAAGCTCTTAAGCACTGCTTTTTATCATGGAGGGTAGCCACTGTCTCAGTTGAGAGAAAGGATTAAAATGAATTATAATTAAATAACTAAATCAATATGTGAAGAATAAAAGTTCTTACCAACTGCTACTCTTGGTAATTTTTTTTTACCAACTGTTCTTCAGTCAGAGTCACTGTGTTAACTTGAAATGGACAAGCAGATAATATTGGAGAAAAAAAAATTAAATCAGCAACCTTCTACTAGAATCCCGCTGTGTAATGATTGCTGGAGTCTCACAACTAAGAATATCAGCTAGTCTCGCTCCTTATGGAGACTGAAGAAATTTTTAAGCAAGGTACTCAGGTGGTCATACAAGTAAATGACATTAAATAGAGCCTAGAAATGGAAACAGATACAATCTCCACAACTTCTTTACTTTTGTCCTGCCAATTTGCAGGGAGGAATGGTGATTAGTGCTGAAGATGAATAAGAGAAGTATTCCTCCTTTTCAATGAGACCAATTATTTTTAGAATCACTGTGTTGCAGATAATTTAGGACCTGGTATAATAGCAGATCCAAAAAATCAGAACACCTCTAGTGTACAAAAAGATAATGATTTTTAAGAGATTTAAAAATACATTAATGCATAACAATCTGTCTCCCAAAAATCTTCCATTGAAGCCATGAAAAAAAATACCCTGATATTTATAGATATTTTGTGGGACAACTTACAGTTTTGTTTTTTTTTTCCTTTTTTTTCCCCTTGAAATGAAAGTTTTAAAATAAAATTATAATAATTCACATTCAAAATGAACCCTTCATGCCAGATCTTTGAAGAATAATGATGCTAAAAATAAAATGTTGCCAGGGAAACTGAATGGAACAGAAATTAGCAATAGGGCCTGATCTAAAGCCACTGAAATGGGAATGGGAACAAGATTCAGTGAAGAAAATAAACGTATGTTCCAGGATTTCCTCCCTTCACATTTTAGTAGTTCCTGTTCCATATTTGTGGGGAAATCAGTTTGAAATGAAATAATATGTAACCTGACAACAGAAGATGGATTCCTAAGATTCCCTGTGTTGGGTACCATGAATTCAGCAACAGGAGTTTTTGCAGGGACATTTTTAAGCAGACTCTGGTCCATTTTTGCTCCCTTATCTTTAAAGGTTACGGACTAGAAACAGAGAGAGAGACTTCTATTGAGGCAATGCTAGTCAAGAGCAGTGGAGACAATATAGTTGCCTGCATGGGAAACCTGCAAAGCACATATTAGCTTGTACTTTACCTTGTGAAAGAAACATGATGACAGATGGCAAGCACAGGTAACCCATGGCATCCCAGAACAACAAAGGATACACAGCTGAGTGATGGAGGAAATGGGCCAACTGGTTGGTAACTGGCTCAGCGAGAATGCAGAAAAGGAAATATTTGTACAGAAAATCACTTGGTGGGAAGGAAAAAAGAGAGTGAAGTCCAAGTTCCAGTGTTCAGGCAGGCACTGCAAAGGAAATTCAGTTGCAAAATGGATTTTCTCCAGGTCAATGTAACATAACAAGGATAAAAAGACATACTGGCTCACTTGTGCAGTGAATACTAAAAATAAGTGTGACCAAAAAACTGAAGGAACACACTGTCTCCAGTAATGATAATAACGTTGAACAGAAGACTGAAAAAAAGTTTTTATTAATCCCACATAAGATGGAACCAAAACTGAAGGAACACTATGACTGCAAACAGGAAAGAGAATCTCCACCTTGGAATCCAAAAAGAAGTGGGTCATTACATTTTGAATGTTTCTGAAACGGATATCAGCAAATCTATTAATCTGTAATGATATTGTGTGCCTTAAAAAAAAAATCATATCAGCACTATCTTCACAGTAAAAATGCTAGAACATTGAAAATGCTTCACTCCACTAGGAGCTGAATGGACTAAATATTTATGCATGCAAGTTACAGCACTTCAATCTATGGAAATTCTTACATAATTATACCAACATATATATGATCAAAAGTCTGTAATTTTACTTCTGACAGAGACCTGTTCTTGAATGCCTTATTATAGCCCATAACTACTTAGTTCTGTCTTTTATTCAGTATTAACTTTTGCAGTTTTATTTTGTTTTCCAGTGCAAAGAGCTTCTTCCTATGTCTGCTTCAATGATTCCTTCTTCCAGCAATATAGAAAAGCTCAGAGTACCTTATTTCACTATCACTGATGAGGCTACTTTTATGCAAATCCCTTAAATTTACTAGCAGGGCGGTGGGGAAGGAGAGACAGGAAAAATCCTGTAAGCAATTCAGCTTTTCCTATTAAATCAAGCATGAGTTTTATTCTGCTCTTGTTTACATTGACACTATCACGGGGAAGTGTAGAGGAGTGTAGAGGGCTTTGTACAGGCAAAAGCAGAGGAATACCTCAGCCATATGTTAAATTGACATGCTTGATTTTGCCACAGCAGTCTGCCAGAGGATTTGTATAGGAATTAAATCACCTCTCTTTATTGAAGAGAGAAGAAGCTATCCAATTATTTCTTAAATACAGTTTTAAACTCATAATAGGACTTGTTTCATGTAGATTTACAGTAAGGTTTATTTGAAAGTGAGGGAAAACATCATCATCATCAAAGCTAAAATAGATTTCCTATCCATTTTTTCATATACAGTTCAAAATCTAATTTATCTCTATGCTTCAAGTTCCCCATTCCAAAGATAATCTCACATTTAGGTGTCAGTCCTGGACTTCCATGTAAGGTTATTGAAATTATTGAAAATACAGTTCTCCGATAACAGAAGTTTTACTCTGTTAGTATCTCTGGCTGTAAAATATAGCTCCTGGCATGGCTCTCTTCAATTGTCTTAATGGCCCCATATGGAGGCTGGGGGGAGGAAGGTGAACAAGTCTTCCAGTATCTATTTAGTGCCACCTGGTTACACGACATCCCCAAGCTTGGTCTGCACTGCATTAATTTCCACCTTAGCATAAGAGATAATAACTTGAGTCAATTTTACATAACTGTACAATCACACCTGTTTTTTCACCTGTATTAGCAGCTCTTCTGTCTTGTGTTTCTAAGCTCCTTCTGAGACAGTCAAAAGGCTGAAAACTATTCAGGATACTTTTCATTAAAAGCCAAGATACTGTGGTTTCAGGCTACAGATAAACCCATTCATAAGTAGTATAGAGTCGCCTACCACAAATGAATAAACAAGCCTCTCTATTTCTGATTAGGTTAGTCTACTGCTATAAAATATTCAGTTAACTATTTTCAGACAGAAGACATTTCATCAGGATTGAATTATCTACAGAGAAGTACAACAACTCCAGACTTGACATCTCCATCCCACATTTGCTAATTTTAGCACCAATCTTGAGCTTATTTCCTCACTTCACCCACAGTTTCACTCTGGCATCAATATTAGAGAGCTTTTCCACAATATCCATCCCTACACAGCAGTGGCAGAAAGGCTATCCTATTTGCCCTATTCCTCCCAAGCTGAAGAGATCATAATGTTTAGATACTCCTCCAAAACAGTGAAAGCTAAATACCTACCAAGGTAACTACCTAAATATGTCTACCCTTGAGGATCATGGTGAAAAACTCCTCTGTATCTCTAGACTTGTTCTAGATAGACCCTAGAAACACAGACACAGTAGAAACTGTAATCTCTGACACTGATAGCTTCACACAAATCAAGCCCATCTGAAATCACAGAGGGCACAGTGTCTCACATGAGCACACTGCCACATACAAAAGCAGAGGAATTGCACACAGTAATGTTTATAGAATGCTGCACCTTCAAAGCACTGGAGTAGCATACTTGCAGGACATTGGTGAGTTAAAGAAAGATTATATACCACTATACACATAATATGCATATAATAAACAAGAAGAGCTATAAGGCTTGGTATGTTTAAAGGGTCTTTCAGCCCTATGATCATTTCTGTTTTCAACTTTCTTGAAGCTTTTAAAGATGCCACTACATTTTAGAGAAAGAAATCTTAATTCTCTTTCATACACAAAGTACTCATGTTTTCAAATTATAAACAATGAAGAAATTGTCACCTGGAAAAACAAAACTATTTGTCATTTCTTTCAGATGGAATTTGGAAATTACTAAAGCCAATACATGAAAAAGATACATCTAACATTACAATTCAAAAGTACAAAATGTTTGTTTTGCTCAAATGACTTTATGTTGGTCAACTAACAGAGTGGGAGTTTGGTCTTTTAAAAACATGATCCCATTCTTACTCTGGGTTTGACTCATGATTCCTGATAATTTCAATGTGCTAAATTAACCCTAACAATTCCAACTGTAAGAATTAAACCATGAAAAGAAGCATTGAGAGATTAGCTGGAAAATTTCAAATTGAAACATCAGTATGTAAAATGTCAAAGAGTGACTGATTCAAAGTCCATTGAAGTCAAACAAAACTTTTGAAAGGAATTTTGGATAAATCTGTGAACTCAAGAACCAGTTAGCTCAACAACATTTTTTGTCAACAGGAATTTTCTTAATAGGAATCCAAATTAATTTTATAGAGTTATTCAGTGTCTACATTTGCAAGGTTGCAAACCTAAATTTTTCATAGTGGCTTTGAGTTCTCAAGCTATGCTTGTCACTCCATCACAGAAGTCTGACAGTCCCCATCAGGACTTGGACACTCTTATGATTTAGTCATAGTGAAATAACATCTACCACTGAGTATTACAAATCCCATTGCGTTTGAAAGACTGGCATGCATTAAAGCATCTATACTATTGTCGAAGGGTGCAGCCAAGCAGAGACAAGGCTGAGAGTGTGATGACTGCTATAAAAATGAAAAACCCATCTCACAGTTTGTTTCCAGAGTCAGCACTAAGGAATAATTTTCAAGGATTAGAGTTTTCTCTGTTATTCCTCCTCCCATTCTTCTCCACATCTCCTTTTGGATGTTGGGAAAAGCTGAAAATGAACTTTCAGTGCAAGTATTTGCTCAAGAGAGTATCTGTTGACCGCAAGAGAGTTTTTCAACACATGATGAAGTCTGTATACAGAGCTAGGTTAATACTAGCCCAGATATGGATATATTCTATCATACTATTGTTAGATTTCCTAGTTAAAAATTGGGCTGACTAGTTTATTAAAAAATCCTCACCTTTAGTCTGAAAATTATTACTCTTTCAAAATAAAGGCATTCAAGGAGCAGTTTGTCTGGCATCAATAAACACAGTATGAGTTCAAGTATTAGAACCACGTCCCCTCTTACATTTTAACCCTTCCTCTCCTCCTCCTCCACCCTACATTACATTTCTTTTTTTCATTCCTTACTGTAACTTGAAGCAATGTAAGCCTCTATAAATCCATGGATTAAACCAGGGTACTTTTGCCATGAAGAACCTTGGCAAAAATTCATAGCGCATGTAGTGGCTTATGACTGCAAGCTGCAATGTTGGGGCTTTTTTGTAGTAAAAGTTATCACCACTCTCAGGAAGCAAAAAGCAAAATTAGACAAGGTCAGAATAGGGTACATTAGAAAGTCTGGTTCAAATGTTTGCCTCATTAGATGTAGCTGCTTTGTCTAAACCTGTCTTCCATGTTGCAAACAGAATACAGTATTTGATCTTTTAAGAATCAAATCAGATATCAATGTCCAAATTAAGAAGTAGTTTATTCAAGCATAATCTGAAATAACTTCAATGCAGTCAGTGAAGCCCCACAAATTAGAATAACTGTTATAGCAAATTCATGTTTAATGATTTTGTAATTGCTCTAGCTTAGTTACCTAATAAGTAAAATAACGTTGGCAGCTCTCTTAGCATTATTTTCTCTAAAATGTTATTGGATTTTTGTTTTATGCAATCTGACAGAAAGGTCCACAATATAGGTGTTACTTCATGATTTTTAATGGCTATTCATTTTACACATTTTGGATTTTAGTATAAATTTATCTTTTCACCTCAAACAAAGCTCAATATTATTATTATTTTATTATTAATTTGTTCAGAGTTGTCATTACGGGTTAAACCTTTTCAAGTCAATGCCCCAGGGTTCATACATGAATTTTTAAGCTCAAGAGTGGATTTTCATAATGCATTATTGACAGCATTTGCATCTTCTGTGTAATTAATCTAGCTCATATAAAATGTAGGCATAAGGACCCCAGAGTACAAAGTCTTACTTCCTTACCTTTTAAAATCTTTGTAATGACTTTCAGCAGACTACATATTTTTGAGTCAATTTACATGTCATTATTTTTGCAGAAACTCTATATTAGATTTATAGACATAACCATTTGGCTTGCCTGCCAACCCTCTGACTGGGAAAAGAAACAACAATAAGTGATGCATATCTGCCTTTCCATCCTGTATGTCCCTGACACATATTCAAGACCCAAGAAGCAAGGCCTGTGTTATATCAGTTCAGCACATTAAATTAAAAACCAAACAAAAACAAAAACAAGGAAAAAAAAAAACTCCAAAACTCCAAATTGGTCATTTCTGAGTCATGTACACATGAAAATTCTCAGTGGTCACTACCCCTCAAGAGGAAATAAGTTACATTAATATGACATTATATATATCATATACAGCAAACACTGTCAGCTTTAAATTGTCAGCAACCTAAAATACTCAAAATATCTACTTTATCTCATTTCAAAACTATGAAAGAAATTAGATTCACCACAAACACCTCTTTATCTTTGCTATATAAGTACTTGAGACTCTTCAAAATTTTTAGACTACATGGATATTTTGATATCTCAGCTGGGAGAAGAAAAGGAACCTGAAGGAGTTTGTCTCAGTTGCTCCAGTCCCCCTTATAAAAAAGTGAAATGCCAGGTTGGCAATTCAGAAATGTCCTTCTCAGTAGAAGGCAAACACCATATATACCAGCAAGTTCTATCACCTCTGAGATTTTTTATATAGCATAGCGAGTTGCAGTGATGTCAGGAAGCTAAGCATTGCATGACTTCTTTCAAATGCAGACCCCTGTCTGCTCTTGAAAATTGGTTGAGTCTGAATTTACAACTTTGAGGAAGGTCACCTGCTACAGTGCCTGTTTCTACAGAAATAAACTCAACAGTACAAGTGGCACTGCTAGCATTCCTCAAAAAATACCATCACATATTTTCCCCCTCCGCACTGGGAGCCCAATCTGATGTGGCCTACTTCTATGACCTGCTCTTAAAGAAGAAAATAAGGCTGGATCTAGGCCACATCCTCAAAGTTTGAAAAATCAGCAATAGTATTATTTAGTAAAAAGCCAGTGTTCTTTAAGTAAAAATAAAAACTCGCATTGCAATTAAAAATAATTAGTTAATGAAGAGGTAGGCTTACAGTATTCTTAAAACATCTGGAGGGCTTTACAGTCTTACATGAATACACATAGTTGTGAGATAGATTTTAATATTCATAAAAGTAAACAAAACCACGTATATTTTCGGTGACGTGTTATTGTTGGTAACCTGATGTATGGATGGAAGTTACAATACAAAGGATATGTCCTGCAGTCATCTGCAATAATCCAAAAGCACAGAACAGAAAACAGGCTGATGAAATTTTAACTTTTTTTTTATGTGGATAGACTATGAATTCCTGTAAAATAGCCATATATATATATAAAATATGTAAGTATAAATTCCATATATATATATATACATATAATCTTTTTTTCTCCCATATAAATGGAAACTATGAGTCATGATCATTTCCTGTAGTCATGGTCATGTCACCACTGGATGAGGGCATTCATTTCCTTCATTCCCATGCCTACATCTTCTTCCATACATATCTCCATCTTTTTTTTTTTTTTTTTTTCCTTTTCCTTGTCTGCAACAGAGGTCTAATCCACCAGTTTCAAAGGATACTGGATTGTACCTTTACACAGAGAATTTCAGCCTGGGGCCAGTTTATGTACAAGAAGACTTGAAAAATATCTGGGAGACAAAGCATCCACCATGCAGTGGGCTGCCAGTATACTGAAGCTGATGGCATTATATTGAACAAAAAGTTCACATAGAATGAGAACACAATTTAGATCAAGATCCAAAAGAAAGATGCCAATGAACAAAAACAGATGTGCTGGCTACAAGAAGGTAAACAATCCATGAAATGAAAACTAGACAGTTTCACAGGTTAACCGTTATGCAACTCCATGGTTTCAAATAAACTGAAGCCTATTACTCTATCTTTACCCTTCCATCCTCCATATACCTTTCATATCTGTCAAATAATGACCAGATAATTCCCCTTCATTATCTAGTGAGTCATTGTTATCATTAACATCACCTCGTCTTCTTGCTGCACCAATTCTTTTCTCTCATTTCACAGTTCATGGCCAATTACTGTTTGTTCTATTTCTTCTAATTTACTTTCTCATCATAGTCTTCTTTACTAGATGTATTCAGCAGAAAGGATTCATTACCTCTAAATGCTTGTAACAGCAATCCTAAGGACTTTGTGGGTGTTACTATAATGGCCTATCAAAACTAAAGTGCAAAAAGAAGGAAGTATTTTTAAAAAGAGGTGAAATGCCTGTTCATCATTTCAACCTATATACTCCCATTTGTATTTCAGGTGATAAATATTAGCTGTAAACTTCATTTGTAGCTGAATAATGAAACATTTCTTTCAGAAGCTTGCATGAATGTAGGAAGGCTGCTTTAAATAAATCAATTGTATGTTTGGGGTTAGTGTTTTTATTATCTTGATCCCAAAGAAGAGAACTGGCACAGAGATAATTCATTCCATGAAATGGTTGGAATTTTTTTGTTTTTATGTCTTGCCATTTGGAAGGATATGCACTTGGAAACATCATTCTGAACAGATCTATGCATATTAAACCACAGCCAGCAAGCCTTACAGACAGTAATGAACAACTGCGCACTAGATCTGGTTCACCAATGCCGACAGTGGGATCTAGGGAACAAAGATAACCCCTAGAAGTCCACCAAAAAGCAAAACAGTGATCCACTCTGTCTGAACTGACAGACCTGACAAGCCTGCCTTCTCTTTCATGCTATGGATACAGTGGCACAACACGCATGTGCTCATGTGTTCATTTTTTTCCTTTTTTTTTTTTTTTTTGCTTTAAATTAAAATGAAATCTCAACATAATGTTCTTTATGAAGCATAAATTCAGAGCTTTAACCAATACCATGCAGGGGCTATAGAAGAGGCTGAAGAGAGTGATGCATAAGCTGTGCTGTAAGAAGCATTGCTATACAATTGAAATACAACTAACATACTCCACTTCCCTGTCTGGACAAGATAAGAATTAACTGCCATTACTGCATCATATATTGTATTTTATTACTAAATTATATACCCAAAACAGCAAAAGAAAGGGCTGAATGCAGCTCAGACCTGAGCTCAGTCTCAGTGTTCAAACTTCTTTCAGACTTCTACTACCCTAAATACAAGTGCAGGTATTGAATATGTTAATGTAACCAAACAGCAACAACTGTGTAGATTCCACTCCTGGAAAGGGCTACTGGGAAGGTGGTATATCAGAAAGAAGGAGAAAATCCCATGATGCCTAGCTTTTATTCTTTGCATTTTTTTTTAATACTGCAGTGCAGCATAGTGGAAAAAAAAAGAAAGCTTACTTAACTTTACAAAATCAGATTTCTGCTTGAGATCAAAGGAAAAGTGTGCAATAGAGCAGCATTGCGCTTCCCAAAAAGCTCACTTGATGGTGGGAAATACCTACAGCATATTCACAAAATGGACTGAGGAAAAATAACTGACTTCTGAAATAGGTTGGAGAGTTTGAAAGGGGGAAGGCATTGGCTGCTTACTGAAAAATCTCTGCCTAGGCAGCTCTGTAGCAGCAGCCTGGCTGAGGGCAGAACAGGCTGATAGCTGTGCATCCACCTGGTGGCTGAAATAATTATATCACCAAAAATACGTGAATTACAAAGGGCAGTACCATACAAATGTACTCTCCTACAATTCCATCAACACATTTTTATAGGTGTGTTACCTGAAATTAAGGCCTGGCTTAATGCAAATCCAGCGTTCATAATTACCAGCTGACTATTTCAAGAGACTTGTAAGAATCAACATTTCTGTAAATCCAGGACTCACCTCCCCCATTTCCTCATTATCATTCGTCAGCATATTTCACATCTGTAATTCAGTAAAATAAGCAAAGTCTATGGAATTTATTCTTTCCTGTCAGCTATGGAGGGTATACAAAACACACATGTGTAATGTACCATACTCTGTTTTCCCATCTTTTATAATGTTCTTTGAGTTAATAGACTTTCGTGCTTCTTTATGTCGTAGTCAGAATTGAATAGAGCTTCAAAGAAAAAATCAGAATTGTCACAAGAATTAGTGCTAGAGTGGTTTAAGGGAGAAAAATCTGTCAAGATATGGAAGACCAAACAGAAATATCAATAAAATAAGAAAAACCTTAGCTGCTCAACTGTGTGGTTCAGAGGGTTCTCAAACAATGCCTTTGTAAGTAATACATTGGGCCTACTTCAAACTATATTTAACACAGGCATGTTAAATGACTCTGATATTCTAAACCAAAGCCACCTTTTGCTTTTTTCTACAGTTTGGTCATGGATAGGAAGACAATAAAAACTTTCTGCTTTAAAAGGTACAACGCTGCTGCCCTTACACTCTTGCTATTCGGTTCTAAGAAAACTGCAGCTGACACAATGCCATATGTATACATTAGAATTTCAAAAAAACTCTGTCCTTAAATATCTCATCTCTCCATAGGATATGATAGAGCCATAATTTTTGTTTTCATTCTTTTCATACAAATGAACACACATAGATTTTGTGATATCTCTGATGAACCAGGTTACTCTCATGATACCTTTCGCTTCAAAGAGTAATTGCAAATTAAGCAAAAGAAAGACACTAGGAATAAAAATGAACAAATGTGACATCATATTTCTGCAGTATTCCTATTAGTTAAAAAATGCATTACCACCTCTGTTTTCTCTTGCAAGCTGATTTAGCATTGCATCAAAATATTAATGTCAACTTCTGTTTTCTAGTTCCAGATGAAACCTTGTTTATAGATCCTCCTGCAGAAATCCTCTAAAAGGCAACTTGGAAAACACAGATCATTAAAAAGCTGATCTTGGTGTCTCATTTGGAGCAACAGTGCAACAATAAAAGAAGTTAAGTGCCTGGCAAATTAAGGATTCACAAGAAAATTACTTCAACCAGTTATTACTTAAAAGACAGAGGTTTATCAAAATATAAACTTGATTAAAAGCAAATATACACTGTGTATCCCTCTGACAGCTAGAATGTAAAATTCATACAAATTAGAGACACTAAGTTCATTTTTCTAAAGCTTGTCTGGTTCCCTTTAAGATTAAACAGTTTCCATGAATCCACACAATTCTATTGGGAAAACATTCATGTGCCTGGAAATCTCAAACAGAAGCTATTTCAATTGCACATTTATAGCATGTTACCACTGCTAAACTTCCTCATAAATTACGCCAACTAATAACTTCATTCTTAATGTCCAATGTGTCAATAAAATTATACTAGAGTAAGAGAGGATAATCACAGTTTGCAACTGTACGAAAATTCATCTGAACACAGCATAAAGAGAACAAATAGTATCCCCATAACATGCTTTAACTCACTCACAAAATAGGATAACCTATGGATTCAGCTTGAACCTTTATAATATACCTGATAAAATAAACATGAAATATGCAGGAAAATATATATATATATATATATTTTTTTTTAATGCAGGCAAGAAAGTGAACACAGAGAAAATTCTCCAGTCTTACTCAGACTCATTATTAAAACTGTTAAAAGCAATATTTTCCAAAAACATTTGCAGCAAATGTAGTATCATAGAATCCTAGACTGGTTTGTCTTGGAAGGGACTTTAAAGATCATCTAGTTCCAGCTCCCTGCCATGGGCAGGGACACCTGCCTGTAAGTGACTTTCTTGAGATAAAAGAAAAGGGAAAGGGAGAAGGAGAAAGAAAGCTAGAGGAGAGAAGAGCATGTAAAGATATGCAGATTTAATGTTATTACAGAAGCCTAGTAACTTTCTACCTTGGTTTAGATGGATGACATAAGATATAGCCAGTTCAGAACAGTGATTTAAGGTGGGAGCAAAGTGCCCAGTACTGATATTACTTTGTATTCTTTCTTGTTGTTGTTGTTGGGTTTATAATGTGTTTTTTTTTGTTGTTATTTTTTTTGTTTTTTTTTGAGATATTTCAGAACTGAATTAATGAAATATAGCAAGACTGTAATTAAATATTTAGTACTTCATCAAAGGTTTGTAACTTAAAATCAAATCTGTCAAGGGATTCATTTTTATAGTGATAGCTACAAAACTCAACATTTGCTATCTCTTAACTGGTCTGAGTTATGATTAAAATGGGTTCAAGCTGTAGCTAATGATTAAAACTTCTTCACATGTTTTCATAACAGATTGAAATCACATTTAATTTCACAATGGTTATTTCACATATTTCTACATAGCAGAAAAATGAAAAGAAAAAAAAAAGGAAAAAAAAACAAAAGACCAGCAATTTCTTTCAACTGCTTAGATTTCTTTCCTCATTTCTTAACCTCTTCCTCTCTCTCTCTCCCCCTACCGCATCCCCACAGCTGCCAGCTTCATTCTAATCCCTTGCTTCCAGCAGCGATGTTGATCACAAAATTCAGTACCGTAACTACTGGAAGCACAGATGGGTTGTCATTCAATATAAGGAAGTAGCCATGATTTAAAGTTCCCACTTACTAGCAGAATGTTTGCACACCATAATGTGAGAATGAAGAATTTTACCTTTCTCCTCACCATACTACATTTCTGCTTGCTTTTTAGCAGTGAATTTCACACTAAAATCACTCAAAACTTCAGACAAAGCTATTCTAAGTAGTTTTGTGTCTATGTCGCAAAAAGAAACAAATCTTAACTCATGATGATATAACACCAGCTTCCCTTTACATTACAAGAAAAGTCAACAGGTTCAATATATATTACTTTTTTGTCTGTTTTTTTTTTTTTTCTTTTTCTGGTTTTCTGCGATTTTACATGTTCTTCATTAATTTCTAGAATAACAATATTTTTATTCCGTGGTTCTAAATACAACACACTCACTAAGGTGAGTTATTTCCTTGGCAGACCAAAGGGTTCATTTAGATATGACATGTAATTTATAAAGTTTTCTAAGCAATTCCAGAGGCTTATGCAGATACCACAATATATCTCCATGGACTTCATCCATGAAGGACAGACTAGGGCCCACGTACAGACATAAACAGCCTGCTGTGAAATAATATACAAATGTAGTCAAGCATAAACCAGAAAACAGTTCACAGATACAATTTTCTTCCAGTAGTAAAACTCTCAGTAGCTTCAATTAAAGACAAATGGCTGGAAAATCAAGACCAGAGCGGTATATCACCAGCACACCACAAGTCCAATTCATTTAGATGCATCTCCCTACTGCCTTAAAAAAATGAAGTGCAACTGCGATTTGAGCCTATTCTAAACCACAGTAGTCTGTTGTTCACTATCTCCAGTCAGGGTGTGAGTGTTATTCAAATGTGGTCATTAAAATACAGTATGTCACTAAAAGTGAGAATTCATACAAGTGACAAAAAGACTGTAGTGCCCAAGTTATAGCTGTGGTAACCAAGATTCAGCTGTAAGGAAATTTATCACATCACAGTCCAAATATAAATTTCTATCTAAGGATTATTTTATTTTTAAATAAACCTATGTTAACAATGTTCTCAGCATTGCCAGAATAAGGAAATAAAGCATAGGATATGATACAGTCTCTAAACAAGTTTGGTGATTCTCCTTTTTCCTTCAGTTTGTGCAGTCTCTCTCACAGTCACACATAAGTAAGTACCACAAATTCTGAATAAATTTTTCATGAATAACTACAAAAAGTACAAGGTAAAAAAAAATCAGATGCAATGTGTATGGGAACATCAAAGTTTTCAACACTTAAATATTTCTCTCCAAAAATTAACATAAAAAATTCTTCCCAGTACTTTATGCATACAGTTTCTTAGTGCTCTAGAAAGTTTGTGATTTTTTTGACTACATGGCATTTGAACCCTCAGCTTTGCTCAAAAAGAGATTTCAGATTCCTTCTCTTCTGCCTTCTACTGTAAGACCTCTCATAACAACAGCAATCCTTTTTGGAAACAATAACACTAAAAGCACAAGCCTGACAGCTCTGTAAGAGTAGGTGCCTGTCATATGCAACATGACAGTCAGATATTCATCTATCCACCCATCCATAACGACACAGCCTAAAATTACTATTTTTAAGTCATTTGGTGTTATTAAGATTTCTTATGGAGAAGGAAATAATTTTTAAAAAATTAGTGAAATCCATTCAAATCCATTTGAAATCCAGAGCTCCAATGAAAAGGCATTCTCCCTTCTGCTTTTGTGAGCGTGCAATTTGTTTTTACCTACCTTCCTTGTAACCACAGGCATGAACAGAGCTAAAGTAATTTTATATTAAGTTGGCATGCTTTAGGAGCCTTGATTGTTTCCTTCAAAGTCACAGTGGAAAGTAAAATGTAATTTAATAGCTAAATTGTTCGATATTAATACTATACTGGGTTTGACCTCAACCGTTTGTCCATAAACTAGGTTACAGTAAGCCTCCTGGCACTGGTGAAAGGGCACAGGGTCACCTTTACAATCTAAGAAAAATGTCATACCTAAGGAGGAGAGTTATGCAGTATACAAAGCCCCTCAGCTTTAATTATTTTAATTTTAATTACAGTCTGTATATAAAAATGACCTTTGAGGCTTTTACAAATGCAAGCAAATGCTAGCAACGTGTATGTGTGTGTGTGCACCTGTCTCTTAAGAAATCTAGATACCTGAATTTGCATTAATTTTGAAAATAACTTAGAGAAAGAGAGAAAGAGAGAAAGAGAGAAAGAGAGAAAGAGAGAAAGAGAGAAAGAGAGAAAGAGAGAAAGAGAGAAAGAGAGAAAGAGAGAAAGAGAGAAAGAGAGAGAAAGGACTGTCTGAATTGGGAAGGATCAGACAAAGAAAGAAGGAAAGACTATAATTATTGTACAAGATTTTGTCATTCCAGGACTTTCCCAAGCATTTGGCAAATGCACAATGATTATGATTCCCTGCTCAGGGAACCATATAGCCTAAAGCCATTATAGATTTGGTTTTCACAGCATGCTGTCCCAACAAGCTCTGATGAACTAATAAAATCTGCCTATGCTTTTTCTTAAAAGATCTTACCTATGGGCAGCTGTGAGGGCCAGAGAGGAGAGACTGAAAGGTTTATTCTAATCAGAACTCACTTTAATCTTTAACACCCTTAAGTAAGGATTTACATGAAATCCTCTCTCTAATAATTTAATTCTAAGCCAAGAAGAACAAATTCTGACCCACTGTGTTCATGAGAAAAACTTAATCCATTTGAAGATCAAGATTTGTAACACCTACAAAATGCTAACCAAGTTACGGTATGAAACAGCAAAACTTCAATTACATATCATTCTTCAACAGAATTTGACATCAGTCAGTTTGGGGACTCTTAATTTAAGATCTTTACTAATCTAGTACATATTGAAGGGAACCTACCAAAACCATTGGCTTCAGTAGCCTATAGAGCCTGAAAAAGTGCTGATCTATAGGTTCATTTCTGTCACAACGGCACAAAAACACTCTTTGAAGAAATTACTATTCCCACAATCAGCATGGCATCAGCATAGGTAGCATAGGGGTAGTGCTATAAGAAGCCATGGAGCCCTAAGAAGTGAGTTCTGAGGAGAATCCAGCACTGCCACACAAACCAAGCAGAGGTGCCTCAGAAATAGAACGGATTTCTGAGGTAGAACACATTTGGTATGTTTGAAGCTCGCTTGTCCTACTTCAGCCAACCGATCCTCTGTAAAATATTTAAGTAACAATTCTTAAGTGAATGCTTAAGCAAGGGACTGGAGCTTCACTTTTCTTGGATGAACCATGATTTAAATATAAGTGAGGAAAAAAATAATGACACCTGATTGACTTTATGAATTAAACTACTAGGAACATCTGCAGAACAGAGACTTTAGAGCTAGTTTGTGGGTGACCTTCTATGTGAAGGTGGGGTGCAGGTCACAGTATACAGCTACGCAATACCCACATACAACTATAATTCTAGCCCTTCTGTTTCCACTAGGAAGGATCTGAAAACTAGAAACAAACAAACAAAACATTAAACCAGCAACCCCAGCAGTTACTTGGAACATGAAGCCATGGCTAAACTGCGCTTAATATAATGATATTCTGGTGATTATACTGCTATAAAGATCAACAAAAGTCATACTGCAGTAAACAACTCTGGTATTAGTTAGAACAGAAGTGGATATGAGGATAACATCTGTACTAGAGGTGGATGAGAATCCTTTGTCTAAAAATTGTCAATTAAAAGTATGGCATTGTCAGAACCAGAACATTTTGTGGAAATGAGACACTTCAGCAATTTTCTTATTTAAGAGAAATACAGAAATCACCATATATATATCCAAATAGCTTACATTGATTTTTTTAAAACACTATTTTTGATTAAAATTTTCTCTCATAACCAAGCATTTGAATTTATAATATAAAATAAGCATAAAACTAAATTAAGCTTTCCCAAATGATCCGAATCCAAATTAAATGCTTTAATTGTCCTGACCACATTTTTTCATGTTTTAAGTTCATTAATAATTTCAAGAGTACAAATTTCATTACAATAAAAATTCATTTAAATGGTGAACATTTATAGGATTAATAGGAAAACAATTTCCTACCCTGCTGTAAAGAAATTGTTTTTATTAAAAAATGCTCAGCTTGGTTTAAGCAGTATACAAAATCCTGTTTTTATTCTCTTCATCAAATGCATCAGTGAATAAGAACTCTATCTCCACAATCATGCCTTTTGTGCAATAAAAGTTACATGCAGAGGGGAAAATTGTTGCAAATGTAGAATAGCCTCATTTTCAGCAGGTGAGTTGCCTGTAGAGTATCTTATACACAAAAAGCCTTCTAAATTGCTTATCTTTGCATTTGTGTAAAATGCACAATCACTTGAGGGGGGAAAAAAATTAAAAACAAACAAAAAAAACAACAGGCTAAGCATAGAGCAGTTGGCAGGAAAATTTATTTCCAAATCCAACATATTTGGCATGCAGGTCTTTGGAACACAAGTATTAGCTGGCATTTATATTGGAAATCAGGAGTGCATTCTGGAAGCAAGCACAATCTTTTACATTATGTCAGAGCTCAAAATATTTATTTTGTACAGCCCAATAAATAAATAAATAAATTGAGCAGGTAGGATTTCATTTTCAAGGGGTAGGAAATAAAGTAAGGTTAGAAACTGCATGTTGTCAGATAGTGCTGTAGTAAGTAATATTCATGTACTGGACTGGGGGAATGCAATACCAGGTATACTCTACCCCATTTGAGATCTGAAATTTTCCCTTCTTTGTCATGGTTACAAACAGCACTGGTATAGTGCAGCAACAGGTGTGTCTACATCCTGTGCAGTACATACCCATAAAATTATTGCCTTAAAGCCAACAACCTAAATGGAACTGCAAGACAGCATTCATACTGCTCAGATAAAATTTCCGAGACTGTATACAGCACTCAGTTTTTTTAAGCTCCCATGTAATTTCATTGTGTGTGTTGTTATGTATTGTAGCTCTTATAACCAACTTGTAAATGCAAACAGTAAAAAAAAAAAAAAAAAAAAAAAAAAAAACAGACCTACCTCTTGTGTGGCTGTTATTTGAACCAAATCCACTCTTCATTTAAACAAGGTCCCCACTGATGTTAGCTGAACAAGGACTCCAGAAATTATCTTGGAACTGCCTTTCAACAGCTATTTATTACTCTTATTAAATAAATCCCAAAATTCATTTTACAACAGCCAGGGCTGATATAAACAGTTGAAATTCATTAATAATAGATTTAGGAAATCAACCACTGGTGTGTGTGTGTGTAAGGAATTAATTTGTCCCATTCTGATTTCAATACCATTCTTTATCCTTAAAGACATACAAATTTCAGTCCTGGAAAAAGTGTTATTTCATATTCCACTTTATTTATTTATTTACTTATTTATTTTACTAAGGAAGAAACCTATCTAGAGAGTTAAAATTCTAATGTAAAAAATTACATAACTATCATTACTTTTCAATACTTGAGATCTTAATGTAAAATATATACATAATTAACCTTACATTCAGGTGCACCTAAATGTGAAAGGGAAGCATTAAAACTTCATTGATTGTGAAGCACATCAATACCTCTGTTATGAGAAGGATTTTACCAACACTCTCATACAAGCTTCACAGCCAGACTGAATGCAAGTGTGAATGGAATTACAAGTCCAAGAAAAATAAAAACTTTACATTTTCTTCATTTTTCCCCCTCAGGCATTTTAAAAGTCAATTTTTGAAAGAAAAAAAAAAAAATATATATATATATATACACACTGCATACTTATTCAACCCATGAAGTCTGAATTTATTTAATTTGAGATTTAAAAAGCAAAAACACTAAGGGATGCTTCAGCACATTTTGTTTGATCTGAATTCTGTTTCAGATACTATTATGTAACATTTAATACAAATATAGAAATACAGTTGAAATAAATCAACAATTCCTGATTACTTTTGCCTTTTCAGCCCGAATGACCAGATATTCATTTACAGATAGCTCATACAAAAAAGTCCTTAGCACAAGTGCAGAGTAAGGCTTTGGCAAACAAACAAACCTGCTTTGCACACTTCCACATGCAATTACTATTACCGATCCGAGCTGAAGGCAGTTACATAATTTATCTACACATTTCTCTCCTGTGCTTCAGTGTCAGTCTTAATTAACAGAATCCAGGAGCATTGATTGCATTTGATTTCCGTTGCAAACATACACTGTTTAAGGACTGACCAAGTCCATTTGTGTCAAGGAGCTGCATAATTATCCCAGGATTGTAGCAGAACATGTAAGTTTTAAGTTCCAGCAGGCCAACAGGCAACTGGCACATCCATGTACCTACATTAGCTGTGGTCACTACAGCTTACATTAAGTGCTTTTCCTCTTAAATACGCATTCCTGCCAAAGATGGTCTACTATTTATTTGCCTAGAATTCACGTTGCCCACATATATAAGCTATTGCATTGATACTTCAAAATCCTAGAGAGACAAAAAGATAGAATGACAATAGAAACAAGTACCCCTTGCAAGTGCAGCAAACCACAGAATAATTATTATTTCTTCTCATTCAGGCTTGCAGGGCTTGACTATGCAAACACAAGAGTAGATGTTTGTTCATAATGGTTCTGCATGAGCTGCTGTGAAATAGGCTCTAGAGAAAGAGCAGTGAAGCTGAAGTGCTATAAGAAAATCTCAGGTACTGTATAATGTATGTCTGCAAAGCTACCACATATTAATGGCTAGTACTGAACAGTAGAGAACTATCAACTCTCTCCTGAATATTTCATCAGGGATGTCCATCTCAGAGTTCTTACCAAATTTGGGACAATTGTGTTAAATTCATTTATAAAGTAAATCCTGTGAAATACATTTCAGAAGATTCACTCTGCCTCATTGTCTATAATAATAATAATAATAAATAGACAGTACTGTGCAAAACTGAGTCGAAAAGCATTAGCCACACCAATAGGCAGTACGCTTGTGCTTGGCTGATAAGCATGCAGCTACTTGTCAGTTGAAAAGACAGTTTTTGTTACTTGTTTCACTTCCATGAAATAAAATAATCAAAGAGATTAAGCTTATTGGATGCAACTGAAAACAAAAGCCATGGTAGCCACTTAGCCTAGAAAATTTTCAGAAGTAAGCACAGGTCTTTGTGGAAGTCCACAGTAATCACTGCCAATCTGTTTTTTTTTTATTATTTTTTTTCCCCATTGTTAAGCTTCAATTACCACCTCAGAAAAATGCAATTGATTGCAAGGTCTTCATCAGGGGAGACTGCCCCTTCTAATGTAACTGTAAGGCTAACCAACATACTAATTTCTAGCAGACAATTCCTTTCGGCCTCTACACAGAGCCGACACCGGCTACTAAACTAACACACCTTTTTGCTCAGTGAGCATCAATTAAAAACCACCTCTTCGCAATTTATAAAATAAAGAAGCTGTATTATGTCAAAACATTATCATGACATTGGAGTTGAAACTATCTAGCTTTACTATAGTATTATTATAATGAAACACAAACGTAGATGCTATACAATTGCAAGAATATGGACACCAGCATAATAGGAAGATCTAATAGGGTTATTTGATCTCTGGGCTCTGACTGCTTATATTTAGGATTCTTGTAGATCATAAAATAAGCAAACAACTAGCAAATTCCCACTGCAATCATATACATGGAAATTTGAGGGCCAAATATAGTCAGAAACGTTATGTTTCTACTTCTGCCTGCAGCAGGAAAAGGGAGTTTTCTATGGTGCTGAACAAGCCTGTATAAAAGACCTGCAGCAAAAACAGTATTGCTGATTAACGTTCTACTAAAAACATATTTTTCAGAGGACTGTTACTGACATAAGCCTGCTCTTATCAAGAAACAGCCTCAAAGCACAATGAGAAAAAAAAAAAAAACTTATGGAAAAGTGAAGTAGTCCATCCTGTTTGTTGTGAAGAAGATAAGTTACTTTCCAGTTACTATACAAAAGGATCAGCATGGATCCCAGTATGCTAATGAATGTAAAGGAATATTGAGATACATGTGTGCCCTGCTCAGGCAGCCATAATAGTGCATCAGTGCTTTTCCTTAGAATCACAGAATCATTTAGGTTGGAAAAGATCTCTAAGATCATCTTGTCCTTATAACATTTACTCCCGTCAAAGTAAAACTAAGACTTCGCGAGTAAACTAGTATAGGACTTCATAATAACGCCACAAGTAACAACAGATGAAATTGTTATCTGACAAATCTCTTAAAGTTGTTATATAGATGATCCTCCATTTACCACCACATACCTTCTGGGAAAGGCTCACAACACTTAGTGCTCTCTGTGTTTAGTCCATGCCTACAGGAATGTAGCACAGAATGCATCGACAGATCACAGCATATTTAAGATATTTCAATCCATTTCATACCCAGTCCATACCACTGTGGGAATCTGAACACATTTTGCACAAGAAGGGAGCATATGGGACATTTTTGTTCTGTTTGTTTCTTTTTTCCAAGAGCATCTCCTAGGGAGAACAGCTTTGTGCACACGGCTGTTCAGAACAGTCCGTCCCAACAAGAAAATATGGCAACAAGGGAAGAACTGTTTACTGTCATATAGAGAAGATTTAAAGCGGAGCCTCTTTTAATGGACATAATCTTAATAATTAACAGCCAAGATATCCAAACTGAAAAAAGCATGGCCACAAAATTACTGAATTTAAAAACACATTTCTCAGAAATTAAAAAAGAATGGGCAGATGCCAAAAGTGAAAAAAAAAAAAGTGATGTGGCATATTGCATTTTTTTTATGACAGATGGTTTCAAATGGATTAATGAGGTGAGTGCTGAATTTCTAGGCTGTGGTTAATATTTAACCTCCAGCCAGCAGACACCACTAAGATTTTTACACCTGAGTTGATAAAGAGGCCTGCCTAATTGAACTGTGCTAATTGGAGTGTCTTCCAAAGGAAAAAAATGAATAGATGTTGGAAAGTACAAGTGTAGGCACCTTTTCATAATGCTGGTATGGAATTGGTTTTATGGATCACGAGATTCTTTAAGGAACAAAAGACAGAAATTCAATACTTTTTTCCTCTCTTTAAGAAGCTATGATTAGGAGAGACACACAGACTAGATGAGCTTATTTTATATTATGTCAGTCAAATGAAGATAAAGAGAAGGATCAGTAAGAGAAATTTTTTTCTTCATTCTAGACAATTTCAGACAATGAAAAAAACTTAAAAAAAAAAAAGAAAGATAGACAGACTCAAAATAAAAAGAAACCTTCCTCTGCAATACTTAAACTTGTCAGTGCACTTAGGACATCAGAAAAGTTACTTGCATGATATACGCAGCAGACATGGCATGCTGTCACCCCAAGTTTTGCTTATACAAAAAATTAATTCCTAGACAAACAAATGGTATGCTATGGGGGCTTGTTTGTTTGTTTCTGTTTCTGTTTTTTTTTTCCAAAAAAAAACCACTTCACTATTATATATTATACTGTAGTTCCTTCCACAGTATCTGGTACGCAGGCAGCCTCTATATGCCATAGGCAACTCCATGGCATATCTTAATATGCGAGGAGTAGAGGAAGGTATTCATTATTCTCTAATAAACTAAGAGGAAAGAGATTAAGAAATTACTTTCCTTTTTCTTTTTTTTTTTGTTTGTTTGTTTTTGTTTTGTTTTGTTTTAAGAGTTAATAATGAGAATAACAAATTGCTTTGGTGTTAAGAAGAAAAAAGAATATTAAAAATGTTAAAGAGGAAAAGCTTACAACATCTTCACTTTTTTTTTTTCCCCTTCTAATAGGCCAATAATAGATTCATGCTGTGGTAACCACAGACAGAAAAACAAACAAACAAAAAAACACATTCACATAGACCTTACCTCCAGAAAACCAACTATAAACAGCTGAAATTAATACAATTGCACTTGGAAGGGACTGTTATCTTTCTGCAGTGTATCTGAAAACTAATGAACAACACTCAGTTGCATCCCATTTTTCCCATTTTATATGGTTCTGACTGCAACCCAATGCAGAGCAAAATACTGCAGTCACCATCCTGTTTCAGGAAAATGAGAGCTGGTCAATATCTATCTTCATTGTTAGCCTCGTTATATACTATATATGTCAAATGCTCCTAAGGGTTATTTCTTGGCAAGACAGAGGTAAGAAAATCATTAACATTGCATTAACACTAAAAGGTAATTTGTGACAAAATGAAGGATTCATACTTCAATTCAAACTGTGGTCCATATGTCTGTTCACCCCTTTTTACAAATTCTTCATAGGAAGCGTTCCTTCTCATGGAAGGCTGTCACAGAAATTTATATATTATATTTTTGTAACTTTGGGATGAGAAAAAAATCCATATATATTCCTTACATTTTTAGGTGTATTGTTTAAAATATATTTTAATATAAATAAAACTAATAGTATGTTCCTTGATGACTGGCAGTATCCACAGCATTTGCCAAAATTTTTAGGTGCTCTGTCTGAGTGTGTCCCAAGTAAAATAATTAGCCAAACTGGAATACCCAGTGATTATCCAAAATGGTACTTAGAATTCTGCCCTCATAAATGTGATGAGGCCCTTAATGACTTCAAGTAGTAAGGGGAGGGGGAGTAAAGTGAAGAGATTTGGAAACTGCTTTCATTATGAAAACCGACAGCTCTTGGTTCCAATTTCACCCCAAACTGCCATAGAGATTAATATTTTTCTTTCAAAGACACATTTTTATAAGAGATTAAATTTTTCCTCTGAAAGCACAACTGCTCCATTCAAAGATATGCCCATTTGTTGCTGTCAGATTCTGCCTAACTGGGCTGAGAGCCTACTGTAGCTCTGCAGATCTGTGACCTGCACTTCACTCCCTCCAGGCACTATAAAAATTTCCATGGAAACAGTGCTGAAGAAGATATCTGCAAGCTGAGAGCATATCTATAGCCTTTCTGTTAGATTTATGTTTTTTCTCTTTTCTTCTGTTTTCTCAGTTAAACCAACATTAAACATATTTGTTTCACATCATAACTAAAGTTATAGAAGAAATAAAAGATACAGCAAAAAAAAAAATCTGAAGGTGATTCCAACCCCACAATATGTATGCATCTATCTATAGATTATCTTCACACTTTGCATTCCCGTATCCCCCAAGAAAAGAGGACATTGCACCTACATTGCACTTTTTTCACCCAAGAAAGAATTTTCTCTCAGTCATCAGGGTTCTTAGCTGGAACTAATTGTATATATAAGACATTTAATGAAGTGTCTAATTTCACACCTTGATGAGGCTGAGAAGTAAAATGAATACATGTGAAATCAATGCTGAAGAGCTCTGAAATCAGGTCATATCAGACCACCAAGGGAGGAACTGCACACTGTGGGATGCACAGCAGCATAGCCAAGAGCAATCCACAGCTCTTGGGGGCTGCATGTCAATTTATCACACAGTGACAATCAGCTAACTTCCTAGCCACTTCTTTCAGCAATGCAAAGGTCATGCTTAAAGTGTGGACATTACTTACTAAAGACAATATGGAAATCTACCAAAATCCATTCCCTCATAACTGCCTGGTTAACGAGAGTCCATGTATATTGGAGCTGTATGGTTCTCCATTCTTTTCTTCCTGGCCACAGAAAGACCATGGATTTGGGTCCTCTCTGCAAACTTGACGGTTGGTATTGCTTGGATGGTCCACTGAAGCTGCAGATGACTAGTCCCAAATTATAAGAATCTCCATACTCCAAAATCAGTCTACATGTGTGCAGAGAAACAGAGATTGTCTTTTCCCCCCTCTGTCTGGGCTTGTACAACCTGCCGGTAGCTTAGTGGACAAAGGAAGTGAGTCAAAGCATCTGATCAAAACTCAAGCACAAGCACCTAAGGAGAAATAACTGTAACCTCTGCTTTGCTGTGAGCTTTTTTTGTGTTTTCATTTTTTGTTTGTTTGTTGTTGTTGGTTGTTTTTTTCTTCTTTCCAGTATAACAAAAGTTGTCACTGAATGTAACAATAAATTTAAATAATCATCCTTATCTGCCTTACAGGAATTTTTTCCTTCTCCTCTCCATGCTTCTCCTGTAGGATATAATTTATCCTCACATAAGCTTTAAGTGCTGACCCTGAGGGTTTTGGTTATTTTTTCATTAAAACACAGCAAAGATTCCACATCATCTTTTACCATTTTGTCAGCATTTCTATCTTTTTTTATGATCCAAAATATCACTTTCACGTCAGGAAGAATTCATACAGTACACAGTATTACTAACATTAGCATTAAAAATAATGACTCAGGTTTCCTCAAGCCAGTGTTCAAAAGAAAAGATGACTTCTGCGAGAAAAGATACTAGAAGATACATAAGTCATTAGCTATACTCATGAGGCTTCTGAGTTTTGAGGCTTCTGTCTGTAATTTAAATTCTAGAAAAATACCTGAGAGTATTATTATATTATTAGACTAATATTCCAAGACTTTCTTGGAATGTTTTGGTCCAAAGAAGTTCAGAATACCAAATGGAAGCTATTTCTTCACAAAAGACATTTGTACTTACTTCTGTTCCTGTAGATATTGAAATTCAGAGTGCTATTCACCTAATGTGTTTGACAGCTTTTTGGTCCAACAATTAAAAGTCCAAGGGTATCAAGATCAGAAAATGATTTCTTGTTCTTAAACTAAGATATCCCACAGGTGGCTATTTTTTGTAGACTGTTTATAGATCCCAAATCTACCAGTCAGAATTCACACTTCAGATACTACCAAAATATTTAACATTATGTATAATACTTCTTACTGCCTTGTTTTATCACTCTTAAATGAGTATCATATAATAACTAACTTCCTTCACGGAGTTATTAAGAAGGTTATTTAATTAATGTTTCTAGCACTGTTGAGATTCTCAGATGAAAAAGCAGTACATATATGAAAGGCTTTGAAGAAACTTTGAATTAACTGTCATAATTACAAATCAAGGACAACATTTATATCATTCCACTCAGTTTTTCTTCAGTTTACTATTTTTTCCCTAAAACTTATAATTTGCTGCAAACTAACTGGAAATTCCATATCATGTTTTGCTTTAGAAAAAATGCAAATTGCATCCATAACACATTAATCAATTGTATCTAAGCAACATAGTTGAGGTCAGATCATGTTTTTGCAGTCACCCTGGTGCAAAGAGATGGACTCTGTACTTTCACTTTTTATGCCTGAAAGTAGCTGCAGTAGAACTAAAAAGGCTGCACAGCAGCATAAGCGCTCCTTAACTCCTGTCACCAGCAAGACACCTCATCAGAATCTGTTCACTGGGAACAACCCACAACAATGTATATTAACTCATCTCCCCTGATCTTCCTTCCATTGTAGTTAGGGTACTTTAACTTTCAGCCCCTAGTTTCTCCTATCAATCATGCTGAATTAATAACAAACAAAAAACTTTATATATATATATATATATACATATACATATACATATATATGAAGATGGTCTAGACATTTAAAAAATCAAGAATGTATTATGAAACAGGAAAAAAAAAAAAAAGCATTTGAACTCTACTATATTGTGAATAGCAAACATATACCAGTTTCTTTCTGTCATTTTCCAGTGGAAACTGGAAACATATCAACTGAATGTTCCCAAGAGACATTTAGTATCTCTAATAATTATCTAATAAATCTTATAAAACATGGTAAGATAAATACATTTCAGAATCACATTCAGAATTTAAGATCATGACATTTGATTCATCTAAGATTGCAGACTTTTTAAAAAAAAATAGGTGGTCTGGGTTTGACATTCTGAATACCTCACATTACCTAATAATCTTAAATAGCTTAAAAACAAGATTTATGTATTTTAAGCTTCCAGTAAGATAAAATGCAGGTTTGGTCACTGAAACACACACCTTCAAGAAATGTATGCATTTATGACAAAAGTGTGCATCCTTTCATGATTTTTATTTACCACTGAATCTGAGGCAGATTCTGATCTCTGTTGCATCCAGGTTAACCCCATAAATTTATTTCACTCACCAGATTCTGATTTAGTGTTATAATTCAGAGCCTGGACTTACTGTTATTATTTAAGCATTCTGTAGGCATATTAATATATTTCCTTGTCATGTGACAAAACTATACTTGCCTAGTAGGTAAATATTTATGAATTCACATACTACCTGTTCTAGTTTATCATCTGATGTGGAAATACAGAGCAATTAGATATATCAGGGGGCCTCCTGAGTAGCTCCACCGTGAAGCTATGCTACCACCACCAGAGCACTCTGCACAGTCCAGCCTTGGAAAGCCCAAGGGAGGAAAATGAGATATAAACCACTGACAAAACAGAACGGTCTCTGCAGCCGCTTTAGAATTTTGGTTTCTGCCAAATGTTTTTAGCTGAAAACTTTCTGAATCTGAATTTAAGCCAACTGTGAAACTCCCACAAAGACACTTCCTGAATTGTTCTACTGAGGGAAAAAAATAGTAAAAGTATTGTTTCTGGCTTGTACTTTGTGTAGATATTTATACCTCTGGAAGTTAGTGCATACTAATATGCCTGAGGAAATTTTTCCCTTTAGTGCTTTTTTCACTGTTTGCCTTACCCAGACCTTCATCTGTTCTCTGCTACCTCATTCCCTTTGAAATAACATACTCAGACAGAGGTTCCCTCACTGCCCCTTCACTATGGCAGTGGGGAAACAGGCACATTACCCCAGTTACGAACTCAGACAAGTCTGTGACAAATCACAGGTTTTATTTCTTTTATGAAGTTTTTAGCTGCAGTAGCCAGTGGGGAAAGCCTAAAACATGAAACAAATGCAACTATAAGCAAAAGTGAAGGGAAATAAAAGGAATCTTAATAAATGCTTTTGATATCATTTTCAGGGTTTGACTCATGATTTTTGAATGAATGTGACCGGTAATAATGGTTAAATATTTTCTTTTCAGTCTATTTATAGGAATAGGAAAAAATCATCTCAGCAAATCTTAGTTACCTCCCTTTTTCCTATCAGACTACATCCGTTTGATACAAGGTATTATTTTTCTGCACTTAAATGGAAGAGTTTTCTGAAGAAGTTTTAGCATGATAGTACAAAAATTGCTTATAGCACTTGATGTTAGAAATAAAATTTTATATAAATATAATTATAGATAATTTATACACATATAAATTATCATAGAATGGCTTGGGTTGGAAGGCACTCTTAAAGATCAACTCATCCAAAGCCCTGCCACGGGCAAGAACATCTTTCATTAGATCAGGTTGCTTAAAGCCCCATCCAATCTAACTCTGAACACTTCCTGTGATGGGCAATCCATAACTTCTCTAGAAAATATGTTCCAGTATCTCACCACCCTCGTCTTGAAAAGTTTCTTCCTTATACCCAATATAAATGAATATATGTTGCTCAAACTACATGTAATTATGTTATTATATTCATATATGCCTCTATGTAATACATATATGTATTTCAATATAATATTTCAATATAACTATATTTGCATCAGTTTAAGGGGAAGTTACCATAATCCAATTGTTAACCTTTAAGAGTATCTTGGATTCCATCTAAATATATAGAAAATAACTAAAGATCGTTTCACAATTCTATTAGCTCCAGAGACAGTCAAGTTTGTGGAGTCTTTCATTACAGGTCTTAAAAGACCCTTTTCCTCTGCCTTGCTTTGCTGGTGAAGGCAGAAACACATCCCTTAAGCTTGGGAAATCCTTTGGCAAAGCTAAGCACACTGTCAATTTAAAGCTACCTGTTCACTACCAAAGCGAAGAGGTAGAACAGTTTGTGGTTCCTATGCAAAGCTATGATGAATGAAAACTCGTTCACTCTCACCATGGTTACTGGTGCTTGGTGATTACTGGTGCCTGGTCATTAGTACCTCTTTGATAGCATACACATAAAATCATGGCTGTGTGCAATAATATACAGACACCCACAGGTAACAGCTACCGGCTTCTCACCTCAGCTATAGGTTTGGAGCAGCCTGAGAACTAGTTGATATATTTCTGTTCTCAGATGATTCATCTCCTCTTACAGATACTAAATTCTGTACTGTAATTACTAGAAAGTCTTGCACGATCTTCTTGCTCAGAGATGAGTATTTGGATCATCTGGGATTAAGCTATAATTAATTATGAACAGCATTCCTTACAAGCACATCCACTTTTACATGAACAAATGTAATTTTTGCTCTTCACAGCTATTTTGCTTATGGTTGGGCTGAGCAGTCGTCAGTCAGTGGTCCATTTCCATCATTGCACAAGTGGGTCTCTACAGTATCTTAGAAAGTAGGCTGTCTGCTGCATTATTTCTAGACACAAGAAACACTTAAGACGTCAGAGTCCTCCTGTAATTGGGCATGGCATAAGCCTTAGGCTCCTGCTACTGTGTTTTTACAAAGGACAATACACTCCTGTGGTCTTGAATTGTAGTGCCCAGAATTATCTTCAAACTGTGCTCAAGAAAAATAATAGCTAAAATGCTGCAGAGGAGATTTAAAACACCACACTTTTTTGTTGTTGTTGTTTGTTTTTGTTTTTGTTTGTTTGACTGTTTTGTTGTTGTTGTTGTTGTTTTACAATATGGGAGACATACAGATTTATTATATAGCTTTATATAATATTAAAATGCTTCTGTACCTAGATCATAGGGCTTATGTTTGTGAGGACAGAGTGTTTCAGAAGCACTAATACATTCACTGAAGCAGAAGCCAAGAATTGTTTACAGAACAAAAAGAGAGAACTTGCTTTCCTCAGATAGTCATACTGCTGCAGAGATTGTGGTTTTGCAGAAAATGAAGGGAACAAATACTAAAAGCAGGGCTGTTTTTGCCGTTCCCCCCCACGTGCCCACCATCACCACCCCCTCCCTGAGTCCTTAATTTTTGTCTCGTCCTGCCCCCTGGTGGAAGCATAGGCCAAGAGTCTGTTTCACAAAGGCATATCTCCACAATGCTGCCCCAAAATACACTGCATTTCTTATTTAGGCATTTGTGAAAAATAACGCACATAACGATGTAGGAAGAATGTAATGAAATAAGGGAAATATAATATTGCTGTTATTTAGTAAAAGGCTAGGTGTTGATATAGCTAAAAACTGCAAAACACCTGCAGAATTTTCACTATTTTGCAATAAATATCCTTTCTATTCCAGGCAGATATTTAATAGTCACAGTTAAATGAGAATGGATATTAAATATAAACATACAGTGTTCATTATTCACTGGCATTTTAGTGAGAGCTCAGGACATAGCATCATCTGTAGCAGGAAGGAAAATTTGCTTATTTACAGATTGCAGAAATTAATTTCTTTTATATATCTAGAAAAATCAACTAAGATAACAGCACAGTGGGTTAAAGACTGGTAGCTGAAAAGATAATTTAGACCTAACAGGTAGGAAGGACAAAAGCAGAATCAAAAGCCTTAAAAATGTTAATACTTCTCAGCCATTTAACTGCTGCAATTCTGCTCTAACTGAATGACTTTCTCTAAGAACTACAAAAGTAGATATTACCAGTATAGGTATATGCTGATTTTCCCCTCTACAGAACATTCAGCCTTGTTTAGACTTTTTTTTTTTTTTTTTTTGCATACCTGTATGCAAAACTTCTGTATACTCATGAATTCCCCCAAATAACCAGTTCACGCAGTGGCATTTCTACTTTTCTCTTGCTGCAGACATTGGGTGCTGCAGATTCTAATGGCTGTGGGCAGTACATTCTGCTCGTCTACACTAGAGCTGCACTGGAGATGGGAAAAGTCACCCTGCCCTATTTGGTTCACTGATGGTTTGACAGTGAAAACACTAGCACTGCTGTCTGTGATCACACCAGAGCCTTGAGGCAACAATGCCTACTTCACCACAGGTGGATCACTGAAAGAAACTTATCCCCCCAATATTCCTAAGTGTGATGGGGTAGCCAAATGACATAAATAAATAAATAAATAACATATATAGTTGGCAGGGACAGAGCCTGAGAAAGAGTGGGATGCACACAGTACCTGGGGGAACAGTGCCATGCAGACTGCCTAAGGCATTCCCATCTATCACTACCCTGACAGACAGCTGGAAGAGGACCACAGACAGCCTGGGCCAAGCCCCAAACCCACACTCTTCACAGTTTCTCTAGGACATTTGCAGTACAATTTCCCTGAGTGCTGCTGTAACACTTCTTTGGTATGAACCCTTCTTTAGCAAGCTGGCTAACGTGTTAGCAGTCAGCATCCCACAGTCTCATGCTCAAAGGCTCACTGTCACAGTGATAACGTGAATACTAGTGAGTGGCATTGGAAAACACTCACCTCACCATGCTCCAGGAATCACCAAGCCTCTTGATAAACCCAAAGAGCCTCAGTGGCCACCAGAGCCCTGTCCACTCCATTTTCTTTCAGGTTCATATGTCTCCATCAACCATCCAAATAACAAATGGATTATTACACCTTTCCTTGGTTTCCAACTTGCAAGAAAAGAAAGCAAGAGTAACTTTTCAACATTATATATATGTGCAAACTGATAGAAAAGATTAATCCTATTTTTATCCAAACATAGAATCGGGATTAACTGTACACACATATGTACACACTAAACACTGAAATATCAGAAAAAATCAGAAACCAAAGCAGAAGCTTTATGATTTCCTTATACATTGTGGCCTGGACTCTCAGCTGGTACAGAGCAGAATAATTTCTACTGCCTTCAACCTAACTGTTTTGGACTCACCATGAATCTAGCCATGTGTGACAGCTGTGGGCAAAGGGAGATTAGACATCTTATTGCAGTTACATAACAATTCGCCTACACTGTGAATTTACAAGTTGCAATCAGACCAGTCTACCCTGCAGAGGCATACCCACGTCCATGTGCAAATGCCCCAGGCTACATGACACTGAGTTACATAATGTCTCTAACTGATCAAAAATGTGGTAAAGAGGGGTAGGTTGAAGATGAAGATGATCTGTCAGATGCAAAATAAAACCTGAATATTTAGAGAACTGTTTTGTTTGTTCATTTGTTTGTTTTTTATGATTGTGTATTACCATAGGACAACTTTTTCTATGTTTATGCACCCAACACAGACTAATTTGTGCTCCGTCATTTAGGGATTACATGTCTTTATGAACCCCATGCACTGAGGTACATGGGATTGTGTTTTCTGGGCTGTTTGATGGTTTATTTTAATAATGCTTGAACCACACAATTAAAACCTGATGAGATCTCAGTCTGGTTAAGTTCAGTTAAATTGCCAAGGGTACAAGTAGTTGCTATAAACTCTAATTAAAAAAGAAAAAAAAAAAAGTGTCAAAGAGTGTGAGAGAGAGCTCTCACTGTTTTCACTGAAAGACGAAAGGATTCTGTTTCATCTCTGCTGCCTGTAATTGATTTAGTCCCTGATTTATACACATTTACACTAAATAATTCAGATGAGGACCTGATTCGGCAATCCCTGTTTGTGTCAAATAAGATTCACTCAGGTGAGTAATAAATTTGATCTTAATGTTCTAAACACACACTGGAAAAAAACAAGTAAATATATAGGGAGCTTTGTGAGGAGAAAAAGTCTCTTATTTTTCTGTGGCACTTTAGATTATAAAACACTATTTTGCTTGAAGTTGCTTGGTTGGGCCATCCGGCCCAACACCAGTTTTCTTGACATGCCCGGGAAGAGGCAGAGGGCCAAACCCTGCCTACTCACAAATCTCCTCAAGGTCGGAGCCATCTTTCTGAAGCATGTGGGAGAGAGCACAGGCCTGCCCCACCTCAGGGGCATGGAAAGGATCCTGAGGGACAGCCTCTGCGTTACTTTCTGCAGGACCTGCTCTGGCATGGGGTCTCCACAGGCCATGAGGGAGACTGCTCAGACACCTGCAGCCCTTCTCCTGCCCCCCTTCTCGGACCTGGCTTCTCACAGGGCTGCTCCTCACACTTTTGTCCTCACCCCTCACTGCCTGGCTGGCATTTTCTCCTTTCTTAAACATGTTTTCACAGAGGCACCAGCAGGCTCTGCTGTGCCCCACAGGGGTACGGTTCCACAGTGGTTCCAGAACCATCTGGAACCATCCGGAACCATCCAGAACTAGCTGAAAGTGGCCAGAACCTTCTGGAACCATCTGGAACTAGATGGAAGTGGCCAGAAGCTTCTGGAACCATCCAGAACCCACCAGCCATGTAGCTAGCACCTTGCCACAGACACCAGTACATACACATAATAAAGAGAAAATTCAGGACAAAGGGCATTTTCTGGGATCCAGTGAAATGAAACTTGCACTGCTCTAAGACAACAGTTTGCTATTTTTCTTTGACCAAAAGTGTGATATTTTTTCCTTCTAGCAGAAGTGAATTCCTTTTAGCAGTTGGCTGAAATGTGTGTGATCCCTTGCAGTCTGAGTAAGCTGGAATTGAATTCTCCTTAGTGTAATGAGTCATTGCAATCTTCCACTCACATACATAATCACATCCATGTCTGGCAAACTATTTAAGCTGGTCAAAATTATGAGGAAAGAAATACATGATCAGCTAAAAAGTGCTTTCCTGAAAGAACTGAATGGACTTTGAAAAATACAGCGGTTCCAAAGAGGTGGCTGTATTGCCTCTTAGCAGCTAAAGGTGAACTGAAATTTCCAGCCAGGTTCTCCTAAAACATCATTTTTACTCCCAGAGAGACTGCAGACTAGCGGCTTTTTATCTTAACTCGGGATGAAAAATAAAAATCTTTAAAGAAAAAAATTACTTGAATGTTTTCCTGGAGGAAAATTGTATTTCCCAACTGTCTTCCTAATTCCTTCAAGCAGTCTTTCTTTGAAAAAGCACTTTTACCAAAGCTCTTCCAGTACAAAATATTTTATGAAACATATTTGAAAGAGATGTTCATCATCCAAAAGATGCAAAGCCACATCTTCGTTTCTCCCAATGATAATGTAATTCTTCCCCTCTGATGCCAAACAAAATGCACTTCAACAGAGTAACAAACAAGCCAGACATCATTCATCTGGCTTTCCAGCACTCCCTGCTAGAAAACTGCTCACTGCTCATTGCTCAAAGTGTGAGTTGTTAACAGGACAATAAAGGATAAATAAATATGCAAACATGAGTCTAATCTATTTCTTATATGTGACCTATTAATAAGCTAAAAAATAACAGTTTTTCGTTAATTGTTGGGAATAGTCAATACCAGGAAGACAAAAGGCAGTCTCAGATTAAATTTTCTTCTATATAGAAGTTGCTATATAGAGACAGGATCTTCCTTTTATGTACCTACTTCTTGCCACATGATAAACTTTTAATATTATTAACACATAAGGTCCACAAAGAGTCATTAAATCCTCTAATTTTATATTTAGAAGCCCAAAGAACTTCTTCAAAACCAACAACCATTCAGTTTAGACTTGGAGGATGGATAGTCCATCACACTCTTTGCTAGTTCATTCCAGTCATTAATAGGCCTGACTTACAAATATTTCATCTTAAACACTGTAGACCCACACCAATACACTCATGTGAGTTACCTTCTTTATTGCAGAAGGATTACAGATAAGAATGCTCCTCCTAACATGGCTCTAGAAATGCAGTCCAGCTTCCTCGTGCTCAGGGACAGAGAAGCAGGGGCTTCTGCTTGGGCAGAGGTGGCAGGTTTATGCTTTAGAAATCATGTTAATCCATCAGAGCTGAGAGTCATCAGGAAGCCCAGTTTCTTTTTCCTACCTTCACTATGGGTGATTATTGTTTTTATCTTCCTAACAGTACAGAAAGTCTCTTCTGCTGATGCTGTTTTGTAAATTTGTACTTTAATTTGTCATTAGATTTCCACAACTTATATTACCTGAAAATCTAGACTTTCATTAAAGTATTGAGGTAACTTTTATATCTGCACTCAGTTACAACAATACATATATTTTTAGGAAGTAGATTATAAACATAGGAGTGACATTATTCCTTCATCAGAGTAACTTCTCCAAGGAAAAAAATGTTACTTGTGCTACAGTAGTGAACATATCTCTGTAATAGTGTCTGATTGTGCTAGGCACAGTAAATGCATGAAAAAAAAATTACCTTCCTGCCTCAAAGAGGTTATACTTTAAGCATAGATGACAACAGATGGAGAAAACCCTGGAGTATTAATATTGAATGCACCAGAAGGGACTATTCTCACCACGCATGAATTAGACTGTACACTGAAAGTCCTTGGTCCAATACCACATCTTGCAGGACTGGAGGTGGAATTGGATTTTCTTTCAAATTCTGCAGAGTGCTTCCTCCCACATATTTCCTTATACTGCCGTCAAAGTTCATTCTCACTAGCATTGTCATTTTTATTTTGAAAATGTTTTCAGATTACAAGAGGCTGCAATGGAAAGAAACACTGACACAAATTTGGCATGCTTTTCTGTAAGCAGTAGAAGGAAACTGCCTGCATCGCAGGCACGACAATCAGCATATCCCACTGGTAAGACTATTTGTTTCCCTCACCTGAAAGCAGCACAGAATGTAGCTGCACCAACAGTCGTCATTTATTTTTGTATCTGCACACCAGTGGTCAGCAACAGAGGAAATGAAGAACTTAGTAAATCTATTATGTTCTGCTTGAATATGCAGTGTCTGGAGTGTTTCTGCAGCAAAATACTGACCCGAAAATCCAGATGGTTTGTAAACAGTGCTCTTACAAGTGATTTTCACTCTGACCAAGCCAATTTAAAAACTGTTATGTTTGTTCCTACTGAGAACAGCTTCTGGCACATCTCAAACACGTTGTAGAGTGGTTTTCATTTTTGAGAAGCTTTGTTTCTTCCTCTTACATCTAATTCATTTGAACTTCCATGGAAGGACTAATCAAACCAAAAGAATTTTCTGTCATAGGCTGCATGTGGACCAGATGTGCTTATGTTGATTTTGCCAAGAGATTTCTCCCAGCAGATTTGAACTGGGAACACGAACAGGCCATGTGGTAGTAAAGATAATTTACATGGCACCTTTTATCACCAAATATCACAAAGCACCTTGCAAATCACCCACTGTACAGGAAGAATTTTACTCAGAACTGAAATGCAAATACCTTTGGGGTAAAACTTGGCAAATACTTAACAGCACACAGTAATGCTATGAAATAACTCGTAACTAGTTGTGAAGAATAAAGTCATAGCTAACTGAAACTGTGAGAGGAATATAGATTGACAAATTTTAGTTACAAATCAGTTTTAATCTGCACAATTTGATCCTATATGGGAAGCAATAATTTATTAAAGCTAGCTTCTTCCATTTGATAAATGCAATACTGTTAAAATGATCTGCAGATATATAGGACATTGAAAACAGAACATAAGACTAAGTGTATAACAATATTAGTTTTGCAGACTTACTGTACATATATACAGTGAATGTGTATGCATCACCTTAATCACAATGCCCAAAAAAGTAATGTGGCCAAGAAAAGTTATACTATTTTTTTTATATTTAGTATTAGGTGGTAGTTTGAGAGGTTCTGGACAGTTTCTGGTACTGTCATGTATATCACTACACAAGTTAGAATTATCAAGAAAAAGCAGTTGTTTCAAATTCTATAAAATTTTCTTTCTGTCCTTCCTGGGAAAAATGAACAGTAGGAAAAAGAGCGCATGATAAAGTGCAGTGTGCATCAGAGTCAACAAAGAAAATAGTCAGCATTTAATTTTCAAATGAAACAACATGAAATTTCTTAGTAAAGTCTATTACTGAAAAATGTCACTTTCTTTAGTTACCATTCTACCACTTCCAGACTGATGCTTTGTTTCATCCCAGAGTCTGCCTTATCTCTTGTAGGTGTATTCATGTTATGTTTATGTGCTGTAAGAAAGCAATTCTACAAGCTGCGCACCAAATCAAATGAATAGAGATAGTAGACATACAACATAGTTTAATTTTTGCAGTATATTTGTAGAGCTCCCAGAAGAACTTTCTATAGAATTGTTCACTGCACTTAAAATGAAACAGGAAATGGAGTTTCATTTAAAGGGATTTTGTGATGAGGGTTTTCATAGAAGCCGGGAAGTTCAGCTGTCATCTCCTACCTTTTGATTTTCTCTTTCTAAGAACTGCTCTCCTCCACCTGCAGTAATTCAGGCCTGGTCACACAAAATCACAGCACTCATGTTTAGCCTCATAACCTAGCCACAGTGATTCTCCGCTTCCTAGAAAGGATAAAACATAAAGACAGTATTATTGATTCTATAATAATCAGCCAACAGGTCTTGTCCTTAAGCCAGCACAAGGAATCTTTTGTAACCAAAAGTGCAACATTTTTCAGCATAGCCAAGTGACAGCTGCAAAACTTTTGCATATTAAACTAGCTACAAAGTAGGAGCAAGGTGTTTCCTTGGAGCTGTTCAAATGCTTAAAATGAACTGTGGCAAGATACAGTGTCAGGATATTCCTGTTCGCTTTGAAGGAATAACAGCACAGACTGTACAGCACGAACACTGATACTTTGCTGTCTTGAAAATTATGGGTTAGAAAAGATAGCAAAGATTTCATGAATAGAAACGCACATCTCTGAGGGCAGCAGCACAGTTATATATTGAGGTTCTGTGTGCTTACCCCTGACATGCACCTAATTGGCATTCCTGGAAAATGCACACTAGCAATATCACTCCACAATTATGATGCCCATTTTCACGGTCCCGTTTTGTTCACCCTTGTGATTGTAGTACTTGTAATCAGAGATGCAGAATAGCATGAATATAGTGCATTCAAACCCCAGGAACAATTTTCTTTTTTTTATTTTTAAAATAAGAGTCACATGCACTAAAAGGATGTGAAAAGACTATTATTAAGCTACGTTTAAATATGTTTAATGGCACCACATGCTGACTCAGAAATTCCTTTCCTCCAAGCCTATACAAAGTACAGGGTCTAATTGCAAATGCTTTATTACTGTGTTGATAGAAGAACCACATCATTCATTCTTTTCCAGAAAAGTTTCACTCAAGCCTTTTTTAATACATTTTAAAGATAAAACTCCAATATATTTAGAAGAGCAATATTAGCTGCTCTAGTAAAAATAATAATAATAACACTTAAACTACTTCAGATCTTCGAAGTGCTGTATGGATATTAAGCAATTTGTCCCTGTTGGCAAGGTCTGGTTTTAGTTTGCATTGGAGAGCAAGTAGCAGCAGGTATCTTTTTTTCCATTAAGGTATTTCCCCCTTCCCCTTTTTTTTTGCACATACACTAGATGAGGACTTAGCTTCTCTGTCAATGGGAATTCCAGACATCATTCATGGGTGCTACTGAATGGTTTGAATTTGCTTTTATGAGCCAGAGAAGCCCATCAGACATCTGTTATCTGTTAGATCTCTCCGGACAGGAACGGAGTTAAAGTTCTTCTGAAGTCTGCCCTTTTGCCGTAACACTGAGCTGCCCTGAATAGGTTTTACAAGGGTATATCTATCTTTATCTCCTTTTTTCTAGCTCCAATTCTCACTACCACAACTAATGGAAGCTGAACAAATCAGAATCTTGTCTTTGGCAGGTGTTGGTGTGGAAACGTATAATAAGCACAGTACATGGGATGATCCTTACACAAATATAAGGAAAAAAAATTTACCGTCTTTGAGTTTTTTGGAGTAATCCAGTGAAGCAGGGCCTAAAAATTCTTAATGCATATAGGAGACTGCCTCCTTTTCAGATGGCAGGAAGTGCAGGCAAAAGAGTCAGCTCTACAGACTAAGGTGAAATGCAAAATAACTGAGATCCGTAGAGCCAGACCTGTCCCAGAAGCAATGAGAGAGTTTGCCATGACAGAAAACACTTGAATCTAAAATGTTCAGTAGTGTAAATTACCCATGTTCTTGAAATTTCAAATTACACCCCTAGGAAATTGGGTAGTTTGCAGATTTAATGAGCATTAATTCAGTATTCTATACTGACATAAGAGCATTCAATGTTAAAGTACATTGCAGCTATTTATCTTTTGCTTAACCATTGAACTATTTCTATGTGTTTGTGAGAGGATCAGTGTCAATAAAAATGAAAATAAAACCACTGGAGTAACTTGGCTTTCAGAATCTGTCCCAAAACTGAGAATTACCATCATGTGTAGCTATAATTCCATTTCCAAATGCTACCAGCATAGAGGGAACCTTGTGTTGTTTCACTATCTCATAGCACTTCATGTTCCTGAAAGTACTCTGCCACAGGCTTACATCCCCTGAGACTGTGTGGCTACCTCTATAGAAGCAATTCTGAATGGTTAAACACTGAACTCCTGCTTTGGTGGCCAATACAACCAGCAGATCTAGAGCAAACAGTGTCTGCATGGTGATTACCCTGTCCTTTGCCAATGCCATCAAATAGTGCCTCCAGTAAGACACAGGATTTTGCCACAGAGACAGCACTTCTTTATTAAGTGACCAAAGCAGGCATTATGTTTGTTAGGTGACCAAGTCAATCATCTCTGATTCAGACATTGGTTGTTAAGCTTTTTGTTTAAAATAATAATGTGCATGTGGCTTGTATTTCTCATTATATCTAGAGGTGTATTTTGAATTGCCTTAGAGACTGCAGTAGTTACAGATTAGTTTTCATGACAAGAATTAGCAAGGTAGAATTTGTAGAGCGTACGACTAGCTAGAAGAATTTATACTGCTAAGGAAAAGAGACGAGATTTCTGGATCTGAAAGGACGAAGCAGAACTATTTATCACTGATGCCACACGAAAGATTTCTGGGCTGATTTATTGCATAGCTTATGAAAGATCAGCACATGTACACAGAACACAATCATTGTTTTCTTTTCTCCTTCCCAGAGCCATAGGCCTATATTTCAAAAGCCACTGCTGAAGTGGAGGATGAGACGGAAAGGTTGAACTCTGACTCCATTTTCAAGGGCAGTTCTGTTGCTACTTAACCCAGGAATTTTCTCAGTCTTCTGTTGCATTCTATGCTGCCATCATCTGGCTCTCTTCATAAAACCTGACGTTTTCTAATTCTTATTCATCCTCACACCTGAGTTCTTCCACTGGTAAGAATCTTCAATGCTTTTCCTGAAGATATTTCACAGTGAGGATTTACTCCCAGAATATTCACACACAGAATATTTACCTTAGTATAGGTAAATAGAATATTTACCTTAGTTAGGAGTCTGTCCTCCTAACTTAGGGAATGCAGACATCTGGTCATGGAAAACAGCTTTCCTCATACAGTAAGTGGGTGTCACTTCCAGTGATTAACTTAAATATAAACAGGTTGTTTACTTACTCTGAGGTAAATATTATTTTTTACATGACAGAGCAATGATAAAAGGTGAGAGAATTTTTACAATCAGTTTACACTGATCCAAAGCCACTTGCTTCGAAGAGGTCACAACCTTCACTTCCTTCCCTTTCAACTGGCAACCAAACACCGTGTAAAGATTCAGAAACATTGATCTGGCTGAAAGTTGTTTTTCTGATGGCTGATAAAACTCTCAGGGAGTCACGAAAGCACTAACACTAATGCAGACATGGGGGAGAATACACACAATAAACTTTGCTTCATCATTGGATAATAGCACAACACTGTGGGTCCTCTGGCAAGTCTTCTCTCTTTCAGCACTTCCAGTACTTGGGCTTCGTGTCTATGCTTTTTTTTTTCTTTCCTCTCTTCTTCTTCATATGAGTCCTCTAGTCTCTGCATATGCCAAACAAAAGTCTACACAGCAGAACACGCTCAGCTGCTCCCAGGAATGGTGCTGTTTTGTCTTTCTGCCAAAGGATTCACCCAACCTGTTATGTGGGTAGCAAGGACAAGGAAATAATGTTGCCTGCCTCTCTGCTGTCCAGCCACACCCCAGTTAGCAGTGCAGAACAGAAAGAAACCACATAGTACACTTTTGTTATACATGAACTGCAAACCAACAAAGACAGCAGGTACCCTCTACCACACAGCGCATCAATTAGACTAATGCATGCAGTTCTTTATAAGACACTAATCAATCACCACAGGGAGACAAAGCACGGGGTTACTGGGAGACATTCCAATATTCTTTTCTTCTTCCTTTATCCTGAACCGTTGCCCAGGAGAGGTAGGTTAGATAAAGCTCCTTTGGAGCTTGATACATTTTTTCAGAGTATGGGAATTACTGCATACAAAGGAGACTTTCAGGCCTGTAAATTAAAATTAACCAGTCTTGGGGCAAACCAGAAAAAAGGGCATATTTGCATGAAGACAGTAAGGAGAGACAAACCTAAAAAGGAGAAAAGGAGGAGGAAGACTTGATCTTAAGAACTTGAAGAACAGCTGCTTGGATTTAATCCTCACAGCTGAGTCCTGAGGAATTCTGTAGAATCAAAACTGAAAATAAACGAAGACTTATTTAATGAACAAAATAAAACCATGGATAATATTGGATATGCGGAAATCACCATGTGTTCTGCCTCAGAGCTGACTTCAAATGGCAGTGTGCTGAAATTTGCAGATTCTCTGTTCACTATTTATTTTCATATTGACAGACCAGAGGTGGGACAGGGAGGCTGGAGGATGTGACAGCTGAATCAAACCTTCATTTTTAATTCAAATCTGAAATGGACCTGAATCAATCATGTCTTGAGCACCACTGCATGCCTCCCCTAGAAATCTCCAATGGCCTGAATACTAGATGAATGCCTCCCTCATGCACTCTGGCAGAACTGGACTGATTTTCAGACCAATTTAGGAACTGGCAGAAATAGAACCAGGCTCCCAAAGCTTAAAAGAAATCCCAGTCCTAAAGCAGCAACATAGAGAGCAAATGCATAGTTCTGTAAATATACTCATATTAGCACAGCTAAATATTGGATGTTTGAGGAAATAATTTACATTCAGGTGTTTGCAGAAGAAGAACAGACAGGTCCTTTATCAGCCCTACATAGCATCTCTAGTATTCATTTCTTATGCAGTCAATTTTCTTAGCCTTGACCTACAAAACTGTGGAGTAAGAAGGGCATAGTGAAGCAAATGGCGTAGAAATCAGTTGTGCCACATATTCCTTCACTTGTGGGTCAAACAAAACAAAGAACATTTCACTTAATTTTTTTGAGCAGGCTCTTCATGTTTCCAGAGAATGCTGATGCCCTGTGACATGTGAAGATAGCATTAAGACTGTACACACTGTATTCCTCCTTGCTTTCTTAATAAAAGAATAATGAGCTCAGTGGTGCAGAAGCAACACAACATGCTGCTGTGAAGGAGACCTCAAAGCCCACTCAGCTGCTTCACTGGTGTATATTAAAATTAATGAGTTTCTGCTATAGAAGGAAAGAAGTGTCCTTACATGGGAATGAGATCTATGATCTTTGTATTGTAGCACAACTGCTGAGTAGCACAGAAATCTGAACAGCTCAGTCTCGTATCATAAATTTCTTTTAACAGGAGGAAAGGGAGGACAGACTGAAGATACTATATGTACTGAAAAAGGGGTTAGGAGAGCTTTTCATTTGCATCTTAAGCACCTTCTTATTAGTAAAGAGCAGACTGCTGTTACAGCTCTCTTTTTCCCCCATTCATATAGCTAGCAGAGCAAAAAATTGGCAATATTGAATGCCAGCCAGCACCTGAGGCTGCTAATTCAGCCAATGTAGCCACAATATAATGGGTTTCAATTACAGAGCCCTTATTTTTGTGCATGGGAACATCTATATGGAGGTCATCACAGTTCATTAATAATTTTGATTAACACATCCTTCACAGTGGTTTTGAGCTTTTAATGCTTCTCTGTTAATGAAGCAAAATTTTGAAGAAGCCATTGGTTTTGTACATAATACAGTTACAAAAAAAAAAAAAATGTTGTTTCATTAAGACAGCTCAGTTTTATCCCAAATTCTTCAAGGCTTCATTCAACTGCAAAGACAAGTTAATAATACACTGCTACATTAACATCTCTTTGAAACTTATTTCCTGCCTACAAGTTCCAGTGAGGAACAAAATGACTGTTCAACATCCAAAAGCAGAAGTCGGAAGAGACTGGCACCCACCAGATCATTTGTTTAGAGCACTGTGATCCTGACTGCTGTTAGAGGACATCCTATCTGTAGACTGATACAGTTTCAGAAGAAGAACTTGCAGCCTTCTTAGTGAGGGCTCCCTACTCTCTGTTACTCATGCCTCTGAACATCTAACATGGCATACTTCGAAGGACCCTGAATCAATCTCAAAAGCACTCTGAGGCAGCTCTTAGAAACCAGATGCTTCTGCTGTGTCTCAGTTTGACCCTTTCTGTGGTCCCGCAGGCTAAGGCAACTAAAATAAGCAGTCATTTTTGGAAAAATTTCAAAACCAAATTATCATCTGTGTTGAGCACTGAATCTGTCCTATCTCCATTCAAGCCTGGAGCTTAAAAAGAGCAGACTTTGGCCTTTGAGTTTCAGGTCACAAAATGCCGGTGAAGCTCAATGCAAAATGCAGTCAGAACTAGCTGTTTTGTATCTGAACAGCACATCAAATATTTGGTGTGTTCAGCTTGAGCCATTCATTTGAACATAAATTTTACCTGGAGAACACTTTTACCATAGATACTTTACGTAACTTCCACAGAATATTTGCCCCAAATCTTAAGGAATAATGTATCTCTAGCACTTAAGAAAAAAATGCATCAACTTCAGATGTCTATACTATTGTTGAAGCCAGCTTAGATATATTTGATCCCAAACTATTCAGATTTGACATGTATGCACATTTTATTCCAGAGTTCATTGCGACCCATGGAGAACTCTAAATAAGATTATTTTTTTTTTTTTTGGGGGGGGGAGGTGGGGAACAGAAGAAAAGCATCAACCGTTAGATCTGCTAATGTGCTAATGCGAACAGCTTTCCAAAACTTTTTATTTTTTTCTCCTGTAGCTGTGATTTATACATGAAATTTTTGCTGTGTCAGTGACATTGAACTCAGTGTTTCCACAGTATACCTGCCTCAGTCTGCAAACTGCTTCCGTTCTAATTTAATCAAGTACAGCCTATTAATAGCATGACATAAGGGCCAGTTATTTTGCTTATCTCATTAAACTACAGAAACTTGCTACACTGCCATGGCATTTAATTGCAGTCAGTCTAGGTGTATTCCATTAGGACTGCATTAGTTCATCATTACTGCAGTTTATTTTTCATTTACACTCACTAGCCTTTCTCAACAAAGATACCACGTGAAGAAACATGACATTTGAAGGTCAGCCCCTACCACTTCCTTTTCGGAGGAAGTTTTTGGGAAGGTAAGAAAGAAAATAGAAATAAAAATGGGTCCCAGAAGATTCTAGAAATGGATATTTATATGACATAAGGAGAGAACACTCAGTTCTGTCATCTCCCTGTTGCTTGCTGGCAAGTGTCTTTTTGCATCTCTCTCCACTCCCTTACTTTCTGGGGAAGCACAAACCTAAAGTTAAGGTCCAGATCAGAACCTGAGAAACACTCTGATTCTGGGGATATTTGAACCCAAAAGCAGTTGATTCCAGCTTCTCTACTTTAGGCAAAGCAGAACCCCAACACTGACCAATCTGCTGTGTATTCAGTTAAACCTTAGACTTTGGCAAAGATCTGATTTCCTTTCTCTTTCCCTCCTAAAATAGAGAAGAGTCCATTAGTGTGTGTAAGCTTACAAAGAAGAAAAACAAACAAACAAACAAACATAAATCTCCAACCACGCTATTAGACATTTCCACAAGGCATCCCAAAGCCAAAGAGACAAATGCCACCTCTGCTAGAAGGAATCATTCCAGAACTCTGCAGAAGGCTGGAAGACTTTAACAATTCTATATGTTTGTTTGGAAACATTTACACACTTAAAAAGTAGGCAACTGATTTTAAAAATCTGGGCCCAGATTTCTAATGCCATAAATCAAATTCAGAGTGGTGCATCAGCATTTCAGATGAAAGTTCAGCAGTATTTCTTGTATGAAAACATCACATAGGATATGACATGGTGAGGGTGAGTCACTTCCATACAATACAAAATTGAGCAATATATTCAACAAATTACTTCCAAGAATACTAATCTGAAAAGCGATCTAGTGCCAAACGAAACAATTTTTATCTATTTGAGTGGATCGTAACTTAATGATCAAGGGTAATATTTTTAAATCTGTATAGACCACAAGTCAGGCTGTACATTTGCATTTCAACATTTCCAGAAAAAAACCCAAGTTTAAGGAAGTCTAAATATGTGCACAGCTCTTGACTGAATTCGGTGACACCTTATGATAACTATGAGAAAAGTTGAGACTTTACATACTTTGTGATTAATTCTCTGATCTGTCCAGCTGGACAAAACTTAATGAAGCATAAACACATAAGCTGTCCTGAGCTGTTCACATACCATCCCATCACTCCATTGTTTCTCTGTTGTGGTTAAACTGAGCAACAATAAAAAAGATGATCTCTTAAGAGAAGAGGAAAAGGTGTGGTGGGTTTTTGTTTTGTTTGTTTTTCCTGCTGGTGTTGGTTTGTGTTTGTTTGTTTGTTTTTGCTTTAAAGCTGTTTTGGGTTAAAATTCAATATCTGCAAGACTCATAAGAAAGTCATTAAGAAATTATCACATCTATAATATTGTGTAGCAGTTCTGGGAACAAAATTATCTCTTCAGAAAAGTGAAGTTTAAAAATAATACTAAGATAATTTTGATCTACAGACACTTATATGAAGACAAAAGTCTCAATATAAAGTAAAGCCAACATGTGTTATGGTTCTCAATGTACATCTGCACATATTTTTGCATGTCTGTGCAAAATAAAACCTGCAGAGCACTAAATGCATGTTCCTGTCTTTTGCATCATACAGATTCAGGCAATGCCTTCATGAATAAACAAGAAATATTTTATAAGGGAAGGGAAATTTTCTTACCATTCAGTCTGACAGGTACCTATCTGTTTCACTCAGCCTCTTCTGAATATTTATGTATATTTGTTACACTCCCAATCTGCATTTTACCAACAATCACTTTTTCTGTACACTTAATTCATCTTTCCGATGTCCTCAGACTGCACTATGCTTCTTATTGTTTGCTCCTGTTCTATCCATACAGAGGTGCCATAGAGATGTTGTGACAGCAATTTGGCCATGGCAGATCTGAAGGCATTTTACTGTGTCCTCTATGTGCTCCTACTTCATCTTGCAATAGGCCTCCAAATTCCAAGTTTTCAAATTTGATTATTTCCAATTTAGGCACAGTAAAAGATGAAAGGATTCAGAGTAGAAACAAACTAAGATTCAAATATTGCTTTCAGTTACTGCGTATATATTTTACTAAAACACCAAGGTTACTATTCAGGCATTAGTTTACCCCAATTTGACTTAAGCACCTCAAATAGACCAGAAGTAAACTTTTGTGAGTAACCCTGGAACATGGCACAGTGCGAGGCTTTATTAAATGTATTACAGGGAATGCATATAAATTATATGATTATAACATCATAGTTACACTTCTGACACCTGATCTAAACGCTGACAGAATAATGCTGAAATAACAATCCTGTGTATACGTTTTTAGAGATCATCAAAACAGATGTAAGAGAAAAATACTCAAAAATAAGCTATACTGTTTCTGTCCAAGTAAGAAGCACAAACTTTTCAACGAATTAGGGCTCAGCTTGCTCTACAAGCTGCTCACGGGGGCATTAAGCAGTCGGCGGCCCAGCTGGCTGCCCGCAAGGCGCCCCCGGGGCCAGGGGCCCTGTCACCAAGCCCCGCAATGCCGGCGGCAGCCCGCGAGAGGGAGACTTCACCTCACCAGACCTCGGAAGTGAGACACTCGGAAGCTGTTTTACCCAGATAAAATCCGCGCTACAGCCAGATACACCACAGACAGTCTGGGAAGATTGTAACGTGAACAAGCCTTTCTAAAGGATGTGCTCTGAAAATAGCACTGGGGTTCCTGTGCAACCTAAAGATGCTAATCTTGCATACAGCAGTTGATATTCAAGCTTCTGTCAGTATATATGTATTTTTAAATCTCCTTTAAAATTATTTCCTCACTAGTGTTTAACTTTTTTTTCTAATCATCTCCTGAAGACAAATAACTGGAGCAATATATACATGAGAAACATGGGATTTTCATAAGTTTAACCTGACCAAACGTAGAAAGAACAACTACAACATTATATTTTCCATTTCATCTAAGTTTACCTATCTAAATGATGGGAACACAAATTAAGAAGAATATTGAAAAAATTAAAAAGACTCTGTCTTTCTCTGGAGTTCAGAGATTTACACTGCAGACTTGCAGCCCTTGAAACTTCTACTGCAGGTAGCAGAGGCCACTCTCCTTTCTGGTCGGTTCCCAAGCAGCCTGCTTCCTTATCTCTTTGTTTCTGACATATCTGTTTAGAGAAGCTGCTTCTCCTGACTTTCCAATCTAACAAACATATCTTTAATATGTCTTTAGAGCAACTTTGCATGAAACAAAACATATATTGATTCCACATCCAGTGTAGCATACTCATCCTATCTTCAAGAAAATTTAGCATTCCCGATCACGGAAGTTCAATTTTAGAATGGATTTGCTGTGATTTTTCCTGCAGACTCTCAACATGTTTATTACATTTTTAAATAGTTTATGACATGAAAGTTTATGACTTATGTTCAAAGCAACCTTTATCATCTGCCTAGCATTTTTATCAGTCCAGCAACTACAGTAAGTCATCATCATCTTTACCTCACCCACTAATTTAGCTAGGATTTGTCTAGAACAAAAGGCCATAATAAATGCCAGAGTAAGAGCTACACCCACTTACAAATCACGCGTACCCAAGTCTCATATAGTGAGTTAAATATTTACTAGACTATAACGGGCAAGCAACTCAACAAGGTCTCTTAGATGATAAAGTGATCTGTTAGAGGAAATATCTTTAGCAAGTATTTCTTAGACCCACCACAGGGATTTCTAAAATATATTTTTCCATCTACTCTTCTTAATTCCACAGAAGAAGGTCATACTTCACCTGGAAGTGTGAATGAATAAAGCACAGGAACACAGCATCGAACGGATTTATCACCCCAGCCTGTACTTCTTTCAGTCCTCTACCGTTTTCTCATTTGTAAAGTGGTAGCGATAAATGTGACATCAAAATGCAAGCTGATGCTTTTGTTTCCAAACATCAAAGACACAAAAGGTAAGATCCCAACTTCTTGAAACATATTGAGGCTGTATACTGCTCTTAGGAAATATGACTATCAAAATCTGCATTTCCCTATTGTTTTGATTCTTCTCTTTATTCTGCTTTTCTCTTTCTTACTAAAAAAATCTAATTCCTAGTTCATACGTCTACAATTATGGTGTGAGTTTGGATTTTGAGTTCTTATGCCTTCAGATGTGTGAGGACAGGACAGAGAACTTTAGATTTATCCAAAATACTTTCAATGTATTTGTGCTAGTTCATAATAGATGAACATTTATTTCAAAGTTAAAACTGAACTAAAATTTTAAAATGTGTGTGACCATGACTGTAGCCGGTTTTGGGAGACAAGAGGAAGGCAAGGAGAGAGAGAGGATGGAAAGAGAGGTGACAAAGAAAGGACAAAGGAATGTTGAAATGGAGTTGAATTTCATACAGCTGTTCTAAACCTGCTTCTATCTGACACTAAACTTTATTAAAGAGCGATCTTAAATAGAGAAGAAATGGTGTGGTCTCTCAGGGAAGAAAATTATGCTTAGTTATTTTTGCCTATTTTGCGGAAGGCAAATAATGTTAATAGTTTTGCTAGAGATATTTATATGTTTTATAGAAATAAGCAGATACATTATAAACTGGTTTAGAAATTAACTAATTTCTCCCATGTGTGTTTTTCTGTGTTGCTAATTTAACTATAGCTGTTAGTGTTTATTATTTCATTTAAGTAATACATACAGTATACATGTTTTTTTTTTCCCCTAATATGCTTAGGTACAAATTTAATGAATGTTCCTCTGTAGATTATGATGGATTATATCTACTTAGAACTGTAGAATCTCAGTTCTGTTATCAATCAACACACCACACACACAGCATAACAAAAACTGAAATTATTACACAAAGGGATCCAAGCACACTAGGTGAACAGATGCAATGATGAGAAAGAAAATCAAAGCTGATAAACACAAAGTGTGAATTACTAGCGCAATTTGTCAAACCCCAAATTAGTTGTAATTACACTTACACAGCAATATTTGCTAAAGAAACTGACATTAGCATTATCTTACAAGACTTCTACATTTGCTGTCTAATTAAACTGTACAACCTGTTGCCATAGGAAGATGTTGAAATCTATGATTCAATATTAAGAAAAGGATTAAGTAGTTATTTCCAGAATTAAGTATAATTAAGATATCAGCTTTATGTAAGAAGTATTTAATGTTTCAGAATTCCAGCCAATCATTAAATGCTACAGATCAGCCCCCTGAGAGAAGGAGAAAGGGTGGATTATTCCATATCTGCCTATTGTGAGGCTGATAGGTCTTTGTCAGAAGCATCAGTGCTGGACTGCACAGCACTGGCAAAGGGACAGCAGACAGGGATCCAGCTTGGTTCCTTTTCAGGATGGCATTTCATTTTTTCTAGGTTTAACAGTAGACAGCAATCCAATTGAGTTAAAACTATTGAATGTTCACATTAGGGGGGATAAAGAATATACATTAACATCAAAATGCAACATAAATGCTTCTGTTCATGTTAAAATATTCATTTAATATATTTGCAGTCTGTAGACTTTGACGCGCCTATATATTATTTTTAACCTGGATTTTTTCAAAGAAAGAATCAAGAACATTGTTTTGTTAACAAGTAGCGCAGCAGAAAGAGGCTCTGTAGTCAGCAGAGGGAGTCAGACACTTCCAGAGCCACTCATCTATTTCAGGAATGGTGGAAGTGCCCTCCCTGTGGAGATGCCCATCTCCACTGACTCCACTGCACTGGCGATCTAAAATCTAGCTTAAATCTATAGCAAATTATGAAACTTGCACATGGAATTGAGTGAATTGCACTCTCCCACAAACTCCTAATCAACATTAGTACATAATTAGTTTAATCTCGGGATGTCCACCACAACAGAGGACTGCTTTGTTAACTTTCTGTGAGAAGTATTAAGCAGATATAAGTGAATACATAGTGAAGATTTTCACTATGGTTTTAAAAATATCACTCGTTTATAAAATTAAAATAAATCCAACCTCAGGCATAGCGAAGGCTGAAATCAAATTCTGGCAGCTTCAGTCCAACAAACTGCAATTGATATCTATTGTCTTTTTCCTCAATAAAGGATGCCTGAAGTTGTTGCAGTGTTTGTGTGTTCCTGTTGGCTGAAGAGTCGTGGTAACAGCACCTCCCTCCCCCAACAATTCAGGAACTAGATGAACATAAAGGTTTTCCAGTCTTTCAGCAGTGATCTAGTGCCATTCCTGTTCCAATTTGCATCAGAAAATTGTTTTTTAAAAAATTACATCTACAATCATCTTCCATGGGTAGCGATATTCACTTGCAAACCCTTATCACCATAAAATCGTTAGTCAGACTTTTCCCCTAAAATAAATGGATTCTTGTATAAACCACAGTATTTAAAATACAACACAAAATCAAGTCACACTAGTTTCATATCAGAGAGGGGATGCTCAGAGGGATCAGAAAGGGAAGATATTCCACACACCAAACTCCAGCAGTAGACTAAAAATGTCCATTGCCATGAAAGACTTTAGTAATACACTTCTGAGGGATTTCTTTTCATTTTGGAGCTCCCAAAGGGTTTAACTGCTACTGTCATATCAGTGACATTTACTACATTGGGATTCCTGGTGGGACTTTCACAAGTGCAGAGAACATGGCTATATAGAGCAAAAGGTAGATAGCAAACAGCAGATGTGATTGCCTGGCGCTGTACATAACACCTTCAGGCTAGGACTTACATAAATCAGTCCCAGCTGGCTACACAGCTGATAGCAAAGTTTATCTGCACACAGATCAGCAGGACCCTGTACCGTTTCACTAATATAAGTATTTGGAAACAGCAAAGAAAAGGCATAAAAGGTCATGACATGAAATCTGAAGGTAGAAGTGTTCAAGGGTGGGTAGGAAGGCTGGGTGTTGGAGGGAAGTCTGGACTGACTCAGTGACAGCCATAATAACCTGTTTGACTATGATCTATCGGTGCACACAATTTCCAGCAGTGCTGCAGAGCAGGATTCATTGCCCAACACCTATCCAGCTGTTTCCAGATGATATTTTCTGTAACAAAACAGAGTAACTTCATGGAGGCATTTGAATCAGAGTAAATTGATATGCATAAAATGCTCTCATTACCAAAGATTCAAGAGAGCGTCTTCTATTTGTTTAAAGACACTTCAAGTTTTGGAATTCCAGGGAGAATTCACAATTTGGCATGGAAATGCAGTGTCAGATTCTCCACCACTATACATTTTCATACCGAGTTGTGAACGATGTGATTCCTAGCAAACACCATGAAGGTGTAGTTACAGACTTGTTTATACCTATACCAATGAACTTTCACTTATCCTTTTAGAAAGGTTTCCTTTGCTTCCACTACAGACAACACCGTTCTTTTATCCTATTTAACTCCTGCCCCTGTACCCCCTAACATACGTCCATATTGACTACTAAATAGATTACAAGAATCAAGTTTCCCAAATGCTATATAGCAAGTGCTAAGTATGAAAGGGAAACCTTTAATGAATAGCACCTACCTATTAGCCACTACCTTGGAAGGTTCAACAATCATTCCATTTCATCTGTTGAATGAGAAATATTGCAACAGAAAGATTACCCAGCTCTGATAAGGAATATTCCCAGCATAGGAAAATCTCATGCTTAACAGATGATAAAGATATTAGTTCGATATTTAAAGAGAGTAGAGCAGTGCAGACAAGTTCAGAAGTATTTGATTATGGATTCATTGTGTTATAAATAAATTAAAACTCAATGTTGCTATGCTAATGGCTTAGTTCTTAAAATTCATGTGTCATTTTCTACTTTGGACAAGCTATGCATTGAATAAAAAATTCAATGCAGACCTCTGGACAAATTCAGTCATGGAAAAAGAGGTGAATTTTTACTGGTTTATTTTATAACACTGTTCTTACCTTTGGCCTGTAATAAAATCCCTGAAATGAGCACACCATAGCAATTTTCAGGCAATTAACTAATACAGAAAAGGCTTTGGAGGGATCATTGACAAAGCACTTGCCAGACCTTCTAGCTAATGTTCTTATGAGAAAAAATAGGTAGAACCAAGGTTCTCAAAATCTCTGCCGGGGGACAGATATCAAGTGGAATGTGACTGGTCACTCACTATTCCTGAAAAGCAAGTATTTCTAGCAATTACATAGTCTATACAGATATGCAAATAAAGGTATACAAACCTGTACTTTATGTTGGATTCTTTGCTTGTTCTTTTCTGGAAGTTGCCACATGAAATTTACGGAAAAGCACGGTTCCCTTTGTGATATATAACCATAAAAAGAATGACAAGCAATTCATTCTGTTGATATTTCCATTTACTACTCTGACTTTAAAAACAGGGAGATCATAATATCTTAATATTTAACTATGAAATCTGGTCTATCTAAAGCTTGTTACACAAAGTTAGGACATTTTTATATGTCCACTTGTAGCTTTTTTCTGAGCTTCTATATTTTCTAGATGGGCATTTCTAAATCTGCAAAATTGCTTTAACTATGAAGTTATTCTATACACCAGATCCATTTGAGAAATCACTCAAGAGATCAGCATTTTATGTCCTTAATTATGTCCTTTATTATGCCATGCTCTGGCTGCAGATTTCAGAAAAAGAATGAAGATAGCAACCATGTTGGTTTGGGAGGCCTGAAAATGCTGGGGAGAGAACAAAAAAGAGGCCAGATTTGTAGTGCCATGAATCCCTGTCCCAAAAATTACATGAGGCCTCTCTTTAGGTAGGTTACAGACACCTCTGGCACTGTGGTTGCATCCACAATACTTAACCACTCCCATTTATCAAACAGGATCAACCAACTGATGTACCAAAAGTACATCAGGACACAGACTCAGAGATCCTTGCACTTTAACTGCTCCACATGGAGGTGGACACGTGGCCCCTGTGCCCAGTTCTAAAGTTTCTGCTGACGACAGCAGTGGAATTTGGGCGTGAATCCATTCATCTTGCATTCCTCTATCTAGACTGTGATAAAACGAAGCCAACAACTCAGGCTACAGTTGTGCTTCTTCCTTAAATGCCTTCCTTTCCTGTTTGCCACATTTCCTTTTTCAAAAGGCCATGTCCTGTGGGAATAAAAGGCTCAAGAAGCAAAATAAGAGAATAACCTTCTCCATTTCATGATTAGATGTTTAGAATACCCATCTTCCATCACATTCCCAAATGTTTTTCCAGCTCACAGCTATTTCAAACACATTTGAAATCTGGGAACGAACAGTGCTTTGCTTCTATATTTATGGTAAGATCTTATTTCTTTGTATATAAAGATTACAAATGTTTTCCATTTTCAAACAGTACAACTTGCTTCATTCAGAAGGAAGTTTCCATTGGTCTGGAAACAGCTCATGTTGGCAATGCTAGCTGAGGAAACAGTGAGCTGGAAAGTATAGGAACTGTTATGTGAAAGAACAAAGTGGGAAAACTAGCAAACATTTTTCTCCAAGCTTGGGTTTGTCCATCAGAGTTTCAGAGTGATAACCTCACACTGAAAGCAAGTACTTGAAGTTAAGTATTTGTTACATAGGCTGGAATGACAAGTATTTGCAACTTGCTCTTGGTTGTGAGTCAGTCCTATTGGAATTATGACGTGGCTAAAATCACAGTATCGAAGCATTATCAGCTGCAGAAAAAAAAAATTATTTTTCACTTAAAATTGAGAAAAGGCAAAAAGAACTCTTTGCAAATACAACTTTTGAACAGACAGCAGGGTGACTCATGATGAACAATGAATACTAAACACTACATTCAGTTAAAGAAAAGCTCTCAAAAGGGAACTCTCCTGCAAGATTCAGCACAGCCAGTATACTAAGAAGCTTGGGTCTTAATACAACTATAACTCTTCTGACTTCAAAGGTACCCAAAGAATTAATTTGGTCCTGTTTTGGTAATAGCTGACTAGCCAAAAAAATAAAGTTGGAAGACTTTGGAGACGCCAGGATAATCTTATTTCTCTCTCCCCTGACACAATAAGTATGGAGCTCTCAGCTGACTAAAGAATAGCCAGGCTGACGTGTGTCTTGACTATCATTTGGCCATATGCTTCTGGTAGAAATGTCTCTTTTCCAAAAAAACTGCTTGGCAGATAGTCCTAATTGCACTGTAGAGTAATTCAGTGTAGTGAAGCACATTAATGCAGTTTGTGTTGTATTTGAGCAGAGCCAAATATATTCCTCTATAAACTCAATCCTTAACTGCCATCTCCCATAAAGGTTCTCTGTCTTGAAGCAGCAAGCTTGACCTTGAATCTTCCCAGACATAGCTTGTAATTGCATGTTTTGAGCTACAAATACTTTATTTCTAGGTGCTCTTTGCCACCTCAGCCCCTGCACCATTGAGATCGCCATGCCATGGAATCGCTCATTGGAGTCCAAAAAGAATCAACAAATTCCATAAGAGACATTCCTTATAATGGGACTGAGAAAAGAGAATTTTTTCTAGTCACTACTTATATACCAGGATGCAGTTTTATATAGTGAAACTAAATCTAAACTGTATCTAAAAACATATTACTTGAGAATTGTACTTTAGGGATGCTTAAACTAATAATGAATGGATGATATTTTGGGGCATGCAATGTAATCCATGCAAAAATGAGCATAGTTCATCTGCCAAGTGAGATTTTTGGTTGATGTTCAAGAATTTTTCTTTCAAAACAAATGTGTTCTTTCAAAGAGGTTTACAGGGTACACAGAAAAGACCTTCTTTGATGTGAGAATTGAACTGCAGTAAAAAGTAATATTTCCCATCTACAGGGAGCTTTTCAAGGGCTCCCAGGTAGAGGATAGATCCAGGTTGTTTATTATTCCTAGCATCTATCAGAGTAACAGACAATGGTACTCAATCTTGCTTACAAAGTCAATGCTGGGGGATAAAGATGGTGTGTGTAGCTTTAGAAAGATACCTGTAAGAAAAGTTCTCTTAGAAAACCATCCCCAGGAGACTATGAATGAGCTAAAACCTACCTTTCTGTGTGCCACTGAAAATTACTTCTAGCTCAGTCAAGTTTGAGCATTAAAAGAATAGCGTTCCCTTGGCTGGCTCCCTCAGTGCGGGTGAGATGCTAAGCTGTTTAACTGGCCCCTCCTGCAGCCCAACCTTGCAGTATCCCAGGGGATGTTATAAAGAAGAGAAATTAAATTGCACAGTCACACCCTTCTTTAATGAATTTGATCTCTCTAAATAATTAAAGCTACTTTTTTTCCCCCTGCAAGAGTAAACTGTGCAGTTACTCAGTGGACTAAAGCTCTTTGGAACCTCATGGCAGTCAACAGCACCCACAACTGCTCACGAATAGCAGGCCTGACTCTGTGCATTATTCACACTCACACAAACATTAAGCATCTATGTCAAGGTTACACCCCAGATTTGGGGCAGTCACGCTAGATCTGAACCAGTGATTAGACATAGAGGATCAGGCTCTATATAATGAGGATCAGATTCCATATAGTGAAGTCCTAGCTACCTTGATTTGTTAATACTAATTTCTCTATACTGCAGGCTGGAAAGATCAGAATCAGTAACTGTGAACTGTGTGTTAGCAGTCATGTGGCTCTTAGAGCCATGGTATACAAGAACCTACAACCACCTCCTTAGCATCATTAGTTTCATCCAGTACAAAAACACAAGGAGTGTGTTTCGTGTGCTAATACACTCAGAAAGAACCATTATCATGTCAGGACTTCAGAAGAGGAAGAACTCTTACATTAAAACCCCAGCTAAAGCAGTGTTTTTCTGCTCTTGCCAAGTTTCATGCAGCCTGACAATTGCATCATTATGTTGTTTCCATACTTTAACTACTGTGTTTTCCTACCTTTACCTGTCAGAACACAAACCAGCTCTCTTCACAGGCAGTACATACCTTGCCAGGATCTGACAAAACATGTAGAATCTACTCATCCACTTGAGACAGCTGACATCTACAAGACCTGGCAGGTTCACCCTTGAAGCAAGGCCAGTTTCTATCTATACTTCCTTTTACTTCCTTTTCTTTTTTTTATTTTCTGAAAGTGCTCTAGCTGAACAATAGTAGATGTGCTGCTATTGGTTACCCTTTCCATGCTCTTCCCTACAAACAATGGTTGGTGGAGATTTACTTTATCATTCTTACTGATGCCACACCAACTCCTGCTCTATGCCCATCCTGTAACTCAATTTACTTGTCAGAATGAGGTATCAGCTGAGCAAGCCCTGACTCATTACCAGCGTGGGAACTGAACTGCTGATCAAAGACTTTTCAGGCTGCTATTATGTATCTGCTGTTAGCCAGACAAAACACCAAATTATGGATCACAAACACTGCTTCTTCAGCAACTTACTTTCTCAAATACCAGCCAACCTCTTCCTAGTGTTCATCATGATTTCTGATTCTCACGATCTCTTCCTTGTTTTGCGTTCTTGAGGTCACCTTAATAATAAAATCTGTTCCAGAAGTTCAAGCATGATTTATTTGAATGTTTCCAGAGGTGTTAAGGAAGATGTATAAGTTAGTCATTGACATGAAATAGAACTTAAAATGAAGTTGCCTAGTTTAAAAATGAGTTATCTAGTTATAGCTAAAGCAAAGGGAGTGGAAGGCTAAGTCCAGCTATCTCCTGATGATCTTTGGTCACTAAGCATTGAATCATATTATGTTATTTAAAGTAGATTAAATACATATTTTCTAACAGCACACTTTGCCCAGTATAGATAAGGTCTCTAACATTATCAGAAAAGGTAGGGCATGCAAAGCATCACAGATTCAAAGCCAAGCCTTTACAAAGGCCCCTTTTATTTTCTTACTGTATAAGTTCACTTCAGACACCATTGCCAGCCCAAGTGTTTACAAAACATCTAGTATAACTGGAACACAATATGCTCTGCTGCTTTGAAAAGACTCTGTACAGACTGTGTTCTGACAGTGGTCAGTACTCTGGATGAAGGAGAAGGTATTAATAGAGATGTGTGTAGGAGGAATTTGTGGATTTTAAATGCATACATAGGTATACACTTTGCTGATATGTACAGGCATCTAAGAGGTGTTATTATCTCTTCTGCTCAATATCATGTGGCTTGTGCTGTGTATACACCATATAATAATTACCACTGAGTACCATTTATGAAGGCAGAAGGAATTAAATACCTGACTAGAAGCTCAGAAATTGACAAGTCACAATTTTATTTTCATAATCCAATTAACAGCTCCTCTGAAAACAACAGAATTTGTGGTTGCTCCTTACATGAATAGACATTTGCTGCACACAGAAAGAGGCCTTACCCACTGCTGTCAGAGGCAGAGTTTCTACAGCTCCTCTTTGTTCAGAGCTCACTGTCCTGGGTCTTCAGAAAACAGCCTGTATGCATCACAGGAGTTGACAGCCATCTTGAAAATCTGCCCCCAGTGTGCTGAACCTGCCACACACATGCAATGAATTTGTAAAGAGCAGTTGTGTCTGCTGCAGCAAACATACTTGTCACAGCAATTAAACTGAGGCAGCGTTACTGCTGCAATGTAACAAAGACGATGCATCTGCCAAGTGGGAAGTGCTGTTCCTCCCAGGTAATTTCTCATCATGTCATCAGGCTGACTCCTAAAGCAACCCTGAGTGCAAGGAGACTCAGGATTTAGCAAAGCCCTGCTTACTGGTTGCATCTTCTTCTCCATATCAAATCAGCCAGGGGCTCTTGCACAAGCTGTGCCTGAGGAGAAATGCTGTGGCAACACCTGGCTCAACCTCCAGTCTCTTGGGGTGAAAAATGCCACTCATTACCAAACCGAGCACTATCATCTGCTAATGCATAACATGTCTGGTTGCTGATTTAGACGGGCACTAAGACAAGATCTGAACTATAGCCCCCTATGAAGACAGTCAGCCTCCTACAGTCTCAGTATGCAAAGAATTAAGTCAGCCAAGCCACGCCGAGACATTTTTTGAGAGGTACTAAATCACATGACAGGACCTTCCCTTGGCATATTGACAGGGGCAAGTTGCATTTAGCAAATGCAGTTACTCCTGAAAAAAGAATGGTGATATCGTAAAAAGATTAGCATAAGAGACAGTTCAAGGGCAAATGACATTTGCTAATAAAGACTATGGTCTATTAGCCTGCTACTGGGTCTGTGCCATCCAAAATAATTCATGAAAAGCTAAATTATGGAGACCAGGAAGACACAACAGCCTATTGCAACAGAAATAAAATAAAAGAGACACCCTTTGAAACATTGGCAGCTCATACTGGTAAGCACTTGCTTAAGACTTCCAGGGCATTCAATGGGAATCAAGCAGCTGTTTCAATTCTCTGGCCTGGCCTGGCCTGTATTTTAGTAGTTCAATTTCAGTAATATACCATTACTGCTATGGTCAGTTGCACCTGTAAGCTAAGAAAAGGCATTTTAAAGGGATTGTTTTCAATGTTTATTTTACCAAATAAGCAACTGTCGTCTCACCTAGGTTCTGAATAATTCAGTTCTCATCCAAACTACTGAGCTTCAGCTAGGCTTATGATATGACAGCGAAGAGATACACAGTCTTTACACTTCCATTTCATTACTAATACCACCAAACTGGCAAATCCAGTCCACATTTGAAAAACACTGGTTCCATTTTATAAAAGACAGATTACAATGTACAAGCTTGAAGGAAGGGTGCAAGCGAGTGAATTCAATAGCTGTCACAACAAGCACGTTCTGTAAATATGGTCTGTAACCAGTACAGTAGGACTGTAGATGCTATAATACTCTCAGCTAAGTGCCAAAAACACCACCTCCCTGTGACAAATAGCAAATTCTGATGTGCTAATTATTATTTTTTTAAATGACAATGTGAAAAGTCAGAAATAAATGAAAAAATATTCATAAGAGATAATTTAAATTGTTCTGTAGTGTTTTCAATCATACAGTAAGACATTTGCTTCAAATATCTTGAATAATTTTGCTTGTCTTCATTCATCTAACACTAATCGCAAAAAAGTGATAGATGAATAAATTAATAAGTATGTTGTTTAAATACAAGTCAGACTTAGTTTAAGGTATAAGTGTATTGTTTAGGTACAAGTCTTAAATAAATTTAATTCAATAGAAAAGTCCTGCTCCTACCTGCACTCTTACTTTTGTCTGTCAGTCCCTATAACAGCTTTATCTTCAAAGAAAAGCAAGGAAATGTTTAATTAAAACCAGAAGGCGGTGTCTGTGACTCTAAGGAAAGCTTAGGTGTTCCTAGAACCTGAAAACTGCTCTAGAGAAGCTGTGGAAGAGCAAAGAGCATTTCTGATATCTGGAGTGGCAGAATTGCTGGGCACATGAAAATACCAGCTCCATGTCAGGGATTTTTGATGCCCTTATTTAAAGGCTGAAACAGTACTGAGTTGTACTGTACTGATAAGTTTGGCTGACCTTTTAAGCCATTTTTATTATGATCTAATTTGTCATTTTCCTAAGCATGCTAAGAAATTTGTCAGTTTTTGTTATATGATTCATAATTTTCCTTTAGCCACTCCACAAACATTATGGTCCCTTGATTATAAAGCCAAGGAAAAATGCTTGTTTTTTTCTTTTTTTTTTTTTTTTTTTTTAAGTCTGCAGCAGTAGAGATTGCACTCAGACCTTGTTGCATTAACTGCTTCAAATCCCTGTTAAAAATCTCTCCTAGTGTGCTGAAATCTCAACTTTCAACATCCTGTCACTGAATTTCGTTATCATTTTGCTAAAGTAGGAAACCCTTTATTGTCAATTTTCTTATAAAAGATTTCTGAAGAACTTGAACTCATTTTGCAGAACATGGTTACTAACTATTAAATCTTTCTATCATTCTTCTTTTGACATTCCAGTCAGAGTTCAGCATTCTTCTTGAAACACTGCTTGCAGAATTGGGTAATCTATTCCCCATAACAGTTGCACTCATTCACAAACACAGAGGAAGTTTAAATCTCTTTAGACCTACTCTGAAACCCTATTTGGAGTTCCTAGGATCACGTTATCCATTTTAGCTACAGGCTTGCTATCAGAGTTAATATTCATCTATTCATCTGATTATCCAACACAACTCCCAACATCTCTTCAGCATGCGAAGTTTTCAAGATAGTGCCTTAATCTTATGAATTTCAATTTTCCTAAACATGACCCTGCACACGAGAATATTAAAATGAATGTTGGTTATGAAAAACAGTCTGCTAATGTTCCAGATCACCCCATGACAGTGAACTGTAGTCTTTGCTTTTAAAAAATAAATAAATAAATAAAAATCCTTGCATTCTTGAGTTGGCTTTTTGTAAGTTTGGTTCTTAATGAAGACATCAATGGAAATAATACATCAACTCTATTAGATTTCCCAAAAGAAGCATCAGATGAATGTGATGAAATATTTTCCATTTATTGGTACTCACTATATCACCTTCCTTTAATGCATTATTAGACCTTGTATCAGCCTACTCAACATTTTCCCTGGAACAGATGTTAGGCTGACAAGCCAAAAATTATCTGGGCTATACTATTTCTCTCTTCTAATACCATCATACATTTCACTGAAGAATTTTAAGCTATTCTATATGCTACAGTTTACATCAGTAACTTTTGTGAAAGACTGCATTTCTACTTATTGTACTAGAGAAGGGCAGAGATAAAATTATTCCTCTCCATTCAAGAGCAAATGACATCTGCAAAGGAAAGAAACCACAGCCAGGGCTTTAAGACTTTGTGAAAGAGTCTATTACTCTCTTCAAATACCACAGGAATTCAGTATGAAAGTAATATAGTCCGTCAGAAGCCAATAGAAACTCTGTCAAGCTTTAATATGATGTAGTAGATGTATAAACCACCTCTTTCCTGTGTAGCATTACTCATTTTTCATTTACTGCCAGACTATGAAGACTAATTTTGATCTCTCATGGTGCTGGGGAAAAAACAAAACAAAATAAAACAAATCAACTCTTCTTCAAAATGCTGTCAACTTATTCTTTCCTTCTACATCAGAAGTTTCTATTGCTTTTCTAAGGCAATGAAGATAAGTTGTAAATTGCTAGCATTTATTATTATTATTATTGAATGGAACAAAGAAGAATTTGCAACAACATTATTTTCCCAGTCAGTATATTAATCCTAAACTAAGAATTGTTTGATCAAGATAACTATACAGGAAGGTATCGACAGTTGAATCAGATGTTTTCAGATTCAGTTGCTTTCATTTAGTTTCTGTTTTTAAAAGGTGCCATGGATTAAAAAACTGGTTGCTTTCATTTAGTTTCTGTTTTTAAAAGGTGCCATGGATTAAAAAACTGAAGAGTACAAAAGGCCACTTCTTATAATTTGATTTAATGTATACAGTCTTCCTACTACATAACAGCACATAAAAATCTCAATCATTGAATACCGTACTGTTGTTTTAGCACTTAGCTCTACTGGGTTTGAATTATCATAACTGCAAGTCAAGAAAAAAAAATAAGATTCAGTTCCTTAGAACTAAAGAAAGCAGTTTGTCACTTCTGAATTGCACAGTGGGCCACTGCAAAAGTATATTTGCATCATTTAAGCTTAGAGGAATACTACAAAACATCTCTAATTAAGAATTTTCATGATATGCAGAATTCCAAAGGGGAATAGAGAAATAGAGATCTTCAGCTGTTCCTACACAATGTATTATTCTTAATATTATACTTTCAAACCAGAATTTTAAAATTAAAAAAAAAAAAAGCCTGATTAGACAACTGCTTTGTAATTAAGTAGATTGGAGGTGGATGCCATCAGAGACTTTCTGTAAACTTTTAAAACAATGATATTAACCCAGGCAGACTAACATCTTAATCTATAGATAAATGAGAATGCATGGCAGGTCTGAAACTCTTTATTTCGAATCCCGCATTCGCTTGGAAAGACGTGGCACCTTGTTTATGAGTTGCTGTAAACCTTTTCATTACTGAGAAGGATCCACTTATTCAGAAAGACTAAATGGCAAAATAATTGAATAATCAAAGATGTATAAACCAAAGAATCAAAATAATTCTTATCCCACTTTCATGCCTGTAACTGAGCATATCTAGGAACTAGAAGTAACTAAAGTAACTAAAGTAGGCAGTCGTTGTCTCAATAGCTAGGAGTGTTTCTGTAAACCAGACCAGTTTGCTTGCCAATCACTCAAAAGGTCAAGTATGAAAATTAAAAGCAAAACTAGATCTAAGAGATTAATCTGGACAATGATATTGTAGGATTCATTCACAGGGTGAAGATAGGACTATGTAAAAAATTATAAAATAAAGTGGATCTGAAAGGACTGATTTAGCACAGGAGGATTTGTCTCAGTCTCTAGTATATTTGTCTTTCATAAAAAATGTTTTTGACAAGCTGTACTACAGATAGCTTTTACCTACAGGAATTAGAAAACCATAAGAGAATCGCTACTTCAAAGGAAATGTTGATTGGAGAGTTTAAAGTAATATTCTAGAAGAGAAACAAGAAGAATTCAGTCAAGATGTTCTGTTGATTCAAAATTCTCTTTTGAAAGCTCTGTGTGAGAATAAAATCCTCATTGCTTCAGTCATGCTTATGATCTTTCAAAGTCTGTCGTGTATATCTATTATTGTATTATTCATGTTGCTTTCAAAACTGGCATTTAATTTTACTCAGAGTCCTACACCACAAGCATTATACAGCCATTATTGACAAGACAACCCAAGGGACAGGTATGCAAGGAATATTTTCAGAATGTCCTATGACTGCTTAAAGCTGCTGTAAGGATTTCACAATTTCTTAGGCCAGGGACACTTAAAGCAAGGGATTCAAACTGTGGTCAGGTTTGTTAGTAGCCTGTCAGTGCAGGCTGTGCACACTGAGACCCGGCACCCTGGAGAATTCCTCACCAAACACAGACAGAGGTAGACAAATTGGCTCAGGGTTTATAGGATTAATAAAGGATAGGAGAAAGACTGAGTATTAGGAGAATGTCTAAGTGGGAGGAGGAGGTGGAGGAGGCTGAGACTCGCACAAGTGTTTTTTTTGGAAAACAGACTGTCAGTTTGGTGAAAGTACCACACAACCACTCAAGTGTTGCTGTCAGTTTTGCTAAAGCTGCCACAATAATAAGGCAATTAAGGCAAAAGGCTGCAGTCAAAGGAATTAGGACTCAGAAGAAGATTTATTTTCAATCCCCTAGCAGGAGCCATTGAACAGATCCATTCTACTACCAGCATCATCGATTATAATTGCTATTTTTCATATGGTATCACAAAACAGGCAGTGTTAGCTCAGCCTTTGCCAATGCAGTTAGTGCAAGCATGTGGCACTCACACAGCTCTGAAAATCCCCAACACACACCTTCATATGTTTTTCAGGACGGGTTCCCGGATTGCTATCTGAACGTTGCCAAACATAGCTAAGCATAGTTAAGTGTTTGGTCATAATGTACAGAAGTTGCTCCTTTCTGGTCTATATTGCACATCTTGAGAATTCACACAAAATGTAAAAGTTCTGTTTTTGTTTTTAACCTAGCTTCAGAAATTCAGTAATCAGCTCTGCCAGTAAGAGGAACTTTTTTCTGAAGTTCTCTGGGGGCAAAAGAATACAAAGCCATTTGCTGCCTCTGTCAAGAACAGGTATTCCTCAAGACAACTCTTAACTGCAAAAGTTATTTAACTTGTGTTGGTAGCAGGGTACTCTTAAAAAAAAATGCAAAAAAGTTTTTTTTATTATTATTATTATTCCAACTGTTTTGCTACAATCAATATTCAAAATAGGAAACTGAAATCATGGTTTGCCAATACTTCAAGATACTTACAGAATTATGAAATGAGTGAAAGGCTGAGAGATATTGTAATACATGACTATATGATTAATAAGCATGAAGTTCTCTAGAGGTGATCAACACATTAAATGAAACTGTGAAATGGAATAAATTCCATGCACTCATACTGGTAGAAAGAATAACTTCAGAATAACATGACCTTGATGTAGGACATTTCTTGGGACTAAGGAGAGCTAAGGTCCCTCAGCTACATTTAAGCTGTCATTTCCTTCAGATATATCATTAGGTCCTCAAAAGTGCCTCTCTGCTAGCTGGAGGTCTAAACTGATGTTATTGAAGTTGTTTAATCTATCTAACTTCAGCTCTTCAATTTCTAAACTACCACATTAAACAACTCAGCAATAAATCTAGGCAACAGTTATGACAACTTCTGATTAAAATCCTGAGCTGAATTAGCCAAAATAAATAAGAGAACAGACCAATTAAATATATCTAAATCATCTTTATTTATTTATTTGAGCTATTATAATACTCTGTGAAAGGAGAAATTACCTGACAAGCCTCTTTCCCAGATTAACTCTATGCCTCAAAACTCATTCCAAAAAGTCATTTCACCTACAGACAAAATGCAGTAGTCATATTTTCAAAATTAAAAACGTTTTGCTAAAAGCTATAGATGGTTAAAATAGCATCCATCTGCAGACTTTGCAGGCCATCAGCCTTCAGGTGCGTTCGGACAAGATCTCCTATCCAACCAAAGATCCTGCTTGCTAGAACAATGAGAAATATATGAAGACACCCTTCACAAATCACATCTGATTTGGAAGTGCCGTGAGCTGCACATTAGCTCAATTTTCCTGATGTCACTCAGTAAAGAGCTTGTTCATAGCTGAGAAGATACAACAGTAAAAGAGCCTTTATATTCCCCAAAATATTATTTCATATAAGCTGCAGCCAGATTAGTGTTTGCATTATTCACGAATTATAATAAAATATTAACCTTTGATCTGCCAAAAGCATTTGAAAGACCTACAAAAAAAAAAAAAAAGTGGTTTCCCACATTGTGTTAAATAGTCTCTAAAGATAAGTTTACATATAACAGTGAAACTTATCTAACAGCTTACCACCACTTCCTTTTCTTCATGCTCCTCCCTCCTCTTTCCCTGTTTTCCCCCCTCCTTTGCATTTTCCGGTAGCCAAACAGTTCCACCCTCTACCATCTTCCTTTACTGTATTTTGGCACTTATCGGACTTCTCTGGGCAATTATATTACTCACTAGCTCAGCAACAGCCACTTTTTTTTGCTTGGTTAGTTCCCTGCCAGCTTAGTGAGCTGATAGCTAAATTAGCTAAATAAGCTGTGGCAGTGCATGTCCAGGAGAAAAAGAGAGAGAGAGAGAGAAGCAGGATGCCTCTTCTGAACACCATGCAGTGTCTATTCAGAATTCTCATGTAATTTTACCCTAAATAACTACCAAGCAAGCAGTATAATATTACTTAGATGATCCAGTTCATATTTAAGTGAAAAGAAGGAACATAACATCTTTCTGCTAAGAAAACATAGCCATGAAACAGGTCTAAAATCCCGATAATCAAAGTAAATCTTAAGAGAATAATATAGGAATTATATTCCCATTCCATATATTCCGCATTAAACTAAGATTTTTTTTTGTTCCTATTTAATAATCATCGCTCTTGGATAAGGGGTTAACTAAACAGGGTGCTATGAGAAGCAAAAGTTAAATGTTTGAATGATGAAAAATCTAAGATGGTGACATACTCTCCCAGGCATCCGGATGACAAGTCAGCTTCAGCTCCTTGCACTGCATCACTCAGTATTCCACTTGGTAGGCTCCAGCCATTCAGTCAGAATCCGTGTTATTCAGATGGCCTACTAGCACGCCAAACAAACAGGGGACAGCTGGAGCTAACAGTCTGAATGACTGACAAGTTGCAAGTTGTTGCAAGTTTTCCTCAGCCACTGCTACCAAATAACAAACCTCAGAAGGAAAAAAAAAAAAAAAAAGTCTGCCTCACTGAAGAAAATAGGCCCACATTCGCAAAAAGAGTTATCTGCAATAAATAATATTATCAGCCTTGCTAACAGTAACATTTTGCATAATCTTATGTTTTTTCCCCATTAATACTTGGAAGGGCTTACACAAAACACATTGAACGGAAATATTTTTTGCCCACCCACAGCACAGGACAGTGAATATCAGAAAGCACAGGAAGGATTGCCAGAGTCTGAAGTCATCATGTTTTCACAGCAGTTTCAAGTTTCAGATAAATAGCTAAGCATAAATGCTTATTATATCCGTCAGTGTAAGAGGTCTCAGACGCTGGAACACTGTGGTGAGGCAGGCCTGAGGCTTGCAAGATGGTAGCGTTCACCCAGTCACTCACTGCTGCCAAGAGCCACATTTCCTCCATCCTTCCCCTCTCTCTGTTCATCTCCAGCCAGAATCCCGCTCCCTCTTACCCACTAGTGCTACTGTTCCTCCTATCTCTCAGCAAGCCTATTCAACTCACTGGCATAGCAGACTTTCATGAATTTGGGGTTTCAGGTATTTTGTTTTGTTTAATTATTTTCCTAACAGATTAGCAAATTCAATGCGTTCACAGACTAGCCAGAGGAAGGAAAGTGGCTGGAAAACATGTCTGGAAGCGTGGGTGGAGAAAGCAGTAATTCCTCCTTGCCTTGCTGAGAGCCATCAGACAAGGTTAATCCAGTCTTGCAGAACACCCAAGCTCCGGTATTCAAGGTAGACCTCGCTACAGGCACAGGCTGGCTAGGCAGCTTCCCAGGGGAGCAGAGCTCTGCCCATGCCTCAGGAGATGGGAATCAACTGTTGTAACCTACACAGCTTCCACTCTTCAGCAAAGAGATTGGTCATTAGAGGTACTTGTTGAATGGCTTCACTATCTCCTGTCTCCCTCAGCTGCAGAAGAAAGGCTCTCCCCTAAGGGATTCCTATGTCAGCTTTGCTTTCTAGAGCAAGTCATCTGTATGTTCAGCATTTCCACCAGTAGCATTGTGCTCTGAACACAGCTCTTGTGAACATGAAGTGTTTGCAAAAATAACTGCAAGGCCCTAGTTTTGCTCTGCTGTCCTTCTGAAACCTGTTAGTCACAAACACCACCGTTTACTGTTCTCTTTGTGTTCTCCAAATGTTTTGGCAAACAAAAATCAGAAAAATATGTCATCCAGTTTACATTACTATGGACAGCAACATACCTGTGTGGGTTTTACTTTCCACAGGATTGGCCTTGGTCATGGGATATTTGGTTTCACTTAATTAAACCAACTAAACTACATAACTAAAGCTAGTTTTCAGAGCCCTGCTAAAAATTCCCCACACAGTTGGCTGGGTAGGATTTAGATCTCTGCACTATTCTTAGACACGCATATCTGCAGCAACTGGAAAATGCTAGGTTGCAATTGATGCATTCCACAAAATGTTTAAGGCTGTGACCCTGAGTACTTCAAATTGTGGTTTCATTTATTTCGGTTTACAAAAACAAACACACACACAACTATCAGTTATTTAGGCACCTGAACACATTCTGTTAAGAATCTCACATTCAGTATCACCACAGTAATTAAACTTAAATTAAACAATTCACGGAAGTGTAATCTTTGACTGAGAAACAACACAGTGAAAATTGCTTTGGAAACCTCCCACATTCAGAATTTCATAAAACACTTCCAATATACACAAAGCCAAGAACTGACAAGAGTCTGGGAACATGAAATAGGCTACAAAAGCATGTTTAACTTACTAAAAAACAATCAGACTGACAAATTTCATGGTGTAATTTTAGAAAATGGGGGCAAGGTGAGTCGTATTTAGCTAAATATCATTTATAGATTAGCTCCATTGTGCATATAGTTTATACATGTGCATATAATTTTTCTAGTGTGGAAGAGAAAGCAGAGACTATGCTGTGTTTTAAGAACTCTCTAATATTGAAAGATATCTGTCAAGGAAACCTATTACAAAATATGATTAAAATAATCAATGTTTTTAAAACAATTGAAGGCAATGACCAACAGCTGTCTCTTTAGTTTGATTTCTAAAGACTTTATATATTCATGGCTATTAATAGCAACAGGAAGGGAGTTGTACCAACAGAAACATAATACTTCAAGGCTTTTCCTCCCAGAGATTCAGGGTGTGTGCCTACTCAATCAAGGTAAAATTTAGCTTCATTAACACTGTAAGAACAGGAGTATTTGGACTTTTTTTCCTTCAGTGAGAGGACCCAAGAAATTCATTGTTAATTCATTTACCTATGTGGTAAGTAAATTTTTTCAAGTATTGCTTTGCCAAAATTGGCCTCCAAGGCAACAATTTAATCCCTCTTGAAAGCTGGCAGAGGCTTTGTTATGAACTTCCTCTAGGATCCTAGAAATGTACACAACTCATTTTTATATAATTTCTAACATTGTATAATTTGCTGGAAGGATATGGTTTTGTTCTTCTCCTTTTTCATCTTATTTTACCACATGCCTGCAAGTATACAAACTAATATAATCTGTATTACAACTAAAGTATAAAAGAAAGCATCCTTAACTGTTATTTATCTGATGATGGCCATGCAATCCCACATGCTAAACAGGCCATTAGATTAAAATTTAGTGACCAAGAGAAGCTAAGATAGAAAACTGTGGAAGAAAAACAAGCTATTATCTTTACTAACTGCTAATAGCTTTTGTGTATTTTTATATATGTATGCACACACACATTTACATGCCTACACATATTTAGATATATAACATTCTAGGGATAGTTTAACTTCCTTTTTCTACGTTATTCTCACTTTAAAATTTTTTCCCCTTTACGAACACGTTTTTCCATGAAACACCTATCAGTTTAGTTCAGAATTTATGATTTGATGGATGCATGACAACATTATTTATAATACTAAAGAGATCAGGTTAAAGTAAAACAGATGTAATGGGTGTTGCTACTGGCTAGTATCCTTTTCCTATGTAAGTTTTCCATCACTAAGAAGTATACAGTTTATGCTTTTAAACCAGATAATACCACCACATTGAGCCCCAGAAGAGTCTAGCTGGATACATCCAAGACAAAAGCTCTTTGCTGCTTACTGTGCAACATTAATACACTGTTGAATGAACCAGCTGGAAGTAGTTTGCAGACTACTGGTGGAAACCGCCTTCAGCTTTGAAGGCATTAAACTAGCCTTTGACTAGGACTAATGAACCTCATATCTTTTGGGAATGCTGTGAAATAGCATACAGCCAACAAGAAAGTTTCTAACAAAACAGTTTGGGGAAAAACTGCCCAAATATTTTAGTTGTCTATTTATACATATTTCATCTAGAATAAACACAAGTTTTCAGATTTTCAATTTTTCTATTTCTTGTTGGCATATTTCTCACTTCTAAAATGCAAAATTTTGGTTCTATCTGTTGAAGAGACCACTTCTCATTCAACAGAGGCATCTCAGACACCAGGGCTTTGGGTTAATTTACAGCAGGCTGTGGTAGGCATTTTCAGTGAGGGACCTTCAATAAAATTTATCTCCTCTCCATTCCTCTGCTGTCAGAAGTTCAAGAGTAGATGCAGACAGATGCATAGCAGCAATGCATTTGTTCAGTGTAAGAATACAAATTTAACTTTAATACTGAGTAAGAGGCCCCTTTTGTGCTCCTAAAAAACAAAAACAAACAAAAAAAAACAACAGCTACAGAAGTCAGCTCATCAAGAAGCAAAATAATCAGACAAGTTAAGATATACAAAATGGTGAGTCATGAACTTAGTAACCATGCTTTCCAGAAAGTATAGGCTATGTTTTCAACTAGTAACCATCTATCAATGCCATTTACTTCAAACTAACTTTTTCACGTATATTTTTCAAAAGGTGAAGGCTTCTAGCTGTTTACCTGTAATGAGATGTTTTTTCCTAGAAAGAATTTTTACTACAACAATAATCTATAATTCACTATACAGGTATTACCTTAGGTTATTTTTTTTATTATTATTATTTTATTTTTCTAAGGAAATCAGTGTGACAAATAAATCTGAGCATGGTTTTGCTTGTAGAGAACAGCTCCGGACAGCTGCTATGGTTATGAAATGACAGGATTTCTTTGCACCAATATTCAGACTTTGCTCTAGAAATGGACAGCAGAATTTGTACTTCCAGATGTGAAAGTGCTTCTGAGGTCCTACTTCTGGATTTTTGTTGAAGATATTCCATTCTTCTAAATTTTAACCCACTTTTCTGTATTACTTCGTCATGCAACCATTTCACCACATGCTTTTGATTCTCATTATTACTCCTGTATTAGGTATCCAGCACAAAATAGAAGTGAACAAAGGAAGTAAAGCCAAAAAATACAACTTGTATTGCATAGCTAGTCATATAACGAACAGGTTCTGCATGACTCTAACAAAGGAAAAATATACAGTTGCCAATTATGGAAACAGGTTAACAAATTATTCTTCCAGTTTTTTGTTTTTTTTTTTTTTTTTTTGTTGTTGTTGTTGTTGTTTTGTATTTTTGGCTTTAGGTTGCAGAATAGGTAAATAGTTTCCTCTGGATATGTTGCTGGCAGGCAAGTTCTGAAAACCTCGTTCCAAGAATCCTGAAAACAGACTGAAAACACAGCTGTTCAGATTCACTGATCTGACGACAAGACACTGCGGATACTCCTATTGGTGAAGCAGGCTCAAGGGGCAGACAGAGTGACAGCTGGTCCATTTCTTCTCTTGTCCATAAATCCCATTTCAAATAGGATTAAGATAACTGGAAAACAACCTACTGACTGGACAACAAATCCTTCCTAGCAAGAGGATATATATGATTTAAACAATTTAATACGTTTTAAGTGGGCTTTAAATACTTTCTTAATAATGGTCACTTAAAAAGGGAAGCAACATTTTAGAAGCCATCTTCAGGTTAGTTGAAAAATCTGGGGCCTTAGATTAGTGAAAGACGTTAAATCATTTTCAGGTCTGTAAATATTTAACACTGATAAGTAAGGTTTTTAAATGTGTTTAAATAATTTTGAAGAGTAACATTAAAAAAATACTCTAGATCACAAAAATTCAAAGCAATGTAATCCCAGTCCCATTGATTCTAATTTGAACCTGAACTACTGGTCTCATTTCTTCACCCTATGAAAACTTAATCATGTTTATATCAGAGAACAGATTCTGGCCCAAAACATAATTATTTCTGATGTAATCATTTGCTGCTTCAAATATTTTTGAACAGTTTGAAACCCACATAAACAGTTAAACTTTAAGATGAACTTCACAGAATACAAAAATTAAAGAAATCTATACTAATTTATGAAAGATTAAACAGAAAGCCTATCCTGGCTTTCACAGCAAGAGTATATTTAATTCAGTGGCATGGTTGAATTTATTCTCAAATCCATAAACTGAATACATTTAAATTCCCGTGTAATCTGGCTCTTGATATACTTCAGTACACTTGCCTTTGAACTTCTCATTTGCTTTTAAGTGGTAATTTTTTTAAAATTTTGGGTGCTGGCCAAATTAAGCATATATTAATATTCTAAAAAAGCATCTTCATTGGAGAATCAAATATGGGGTCTTTCATGTTTGAACAAAACTTCAGGGTGGATCACAGTATAAACAAAGCATTAATGCATCCTGAATCTCAGTCTGGAGAGGAATATTTTGTTTGGGTATGTGAACTAGTGATGACATACTAGAAAGGTGGAAATTGAAATTAGATATTAATTCATATTGGATTATGAGTATGTAACTGTAAGCATTCAATCTGGTAGCGTCTTAGAGTTTTTTAGTAATGAGCCTGATTTCCCACCAAGCTTCAGGTAATTGTACTGACATGTAAAGTAAAATCCCTCACCAAATCCCATTGAGTTTTTTCACCTCAATGTATTAGTAGGAAAAAAAAAATTTTAATGCTCACTCATGTTGGTGCCCTTGCAGAGATTTAAGTTACATGATACTGAGGGGTAAACAAAGATTTTGGATTCACATTACATCTTTATGCTGTTTGAATTTAGCTTTATCTTGTTGCTTTGTTAGAATTGTTTCCACAACTGGATCATGCTAGAGGCAGTTCCACTTGTTTTACAAGCTTCCTAAATTGATTTTGGGAGGCTCACTCCCACCCATGTAATTGGAAAGGGCAAAATGTATGTCTTCCTTTAAGGAGCATAATGCAGTTTTCAGCAGAAACCCAAAGTGCACGCGCGCACACACACAAAAACCTTCAACTCAGCTGAATGGAAATTCGGTGTGAGAGTCAATGGCATTTTAGATTCACCTAACACAGCACTGTCATCTTAGACACTGAAATGATGATCCCTGAAATCCTTACTTAGACAAAGCTTCCACTGAGTCTTATATAGCTGACAAGTAATTGCATAGATTAACATGCATTCAGTGGTAGACCTGATTGCCTTAAGTTCATTTTACTTTAAGTTAGCATCTTTAAAACATTCTTTCAGCTATGAATACAGCTTTTCTAAAAATTAATCTTGGAAATTAAACTAAAGGTGTTACCTCTGCAAACCCCGTGCCAGCTACAGTGCTAACATTACAACGGGTTAAAACATTACAGGTGAAACAAGCTTCACAAGAAATAGAAATACTTAAATTTAAAATATCTGTTTGTCACCAGAGGCATACGCAAAAGGGAAGAAAGAAATAGGAACATAAAAATTTACTTCTACCATGGTCCTGAAAGATTCTGTTTTGGGCATTTAACAGTTAAAGAAGCAATGGCATGCTAACTGAGCACATTAAAACAAAGAGTTGGCAGCTTCTGAAGGAAAAGGGCTTGTGCTTCACTGTTCCAACTTGTCAGTCAACTCATGCCAGCACTCTCCACGTCTGCCTCTTCTACACACCCTCATTACATGTGTCTGTCTGGACTGATCTGTTCATCTGTTCAGGGACTCTCCCGACAAGTCAAAAATTCTGCCTTCTCTCTGCTCTGGAATTGGATCAAATCACCTCAGCATTTTTTGTAGCCCCATCAGGAGGCTTTTGTTTATGGTCTCATTCGGTTTTCCTCCACTACTTGTCTGTTTTTGATTTCCAGAATGGAGGAAGCTGAATTGCTGAAGGAAAGATTCCAGGCCATAACAGTAAGTGCTTATAGTTATAACTTGCTATTAAAAAAAAGCTTAGAAGTAGTATTGTAGTAATGAGCTACTTTGTGTTTCCTGCCTACTTTGTGTTTCCTGAAGAATGTTTTAATCTCAGGAAGGAGAATGAAAAAGACTTGTGTGTGCTGGAAATTGTTACATTTTGATTCTGTTTTATAAGCTATTGATTTAAGACAGCGCAGTTGCCTGTACTGATCTTACTGTGTTGTATTACACTTTCAAATTTAAATTTAAAGCAGTGAAATTGTGTGCAAACAGCTACTGGACAGTTTAAAATGCATATTATCATCACAACTGAATGTTTGCTTGAAGGACAGCAGGTCAAAAGGCAGATAGAGAAATCCAGAACAAATCAATTTTCCCCTTTCACAACCAAATGAAGAGGTGAAAGATTTTCCTTTTTGCATTGTAGAATTAAATAAAAATGCTGAATTGATGATGCTCTACCTTAAATATCGATGTCTGAAAACTAAAAAGGACAAGCATAGATTAAGCAAATTCCTACCTGTCGGTTTTCAGAGGAGAAAAAAAGGACTGAGTGAAAGTAATGCTGAAGACCTAAGTAAACATTTTCAGTTTCTGTTCTAATGGGAAATCTGCCTCGAAAAGATATGTTTTAAAGGAAATACTGAGGGTTTGGGTTTTTTTTTTTTTAAACAAACGTAAGTTGATTCTACAAAAAAATGGCCAAATCCAAGTTCTCCTCTGATTTAATCTTCACTCCAAACTATTCAGTTGCAAAAGAATTAAATTGAAAGAATTTGGCTGTTTGGGATAAGTAGAAAACTGCAGAAGGATCACTGTCACAGGAATTCTTTAAAAAATTAATAAGGGGGACAAAGTTATTTTTCACACTTTTGACATGATAGTGAGATAATTCGTGAAACAAATACTACCATCTGAATTAATTGTGGACAGAGTTAAAAAAAACATTTTATTGGAACTGAAAAATATGAGAACTCAAAAGGAAATCTACAGGAGGTAAAAAGGATTTGGGGTTTTTTTCCAAATATATTACACTTGATAAAAACCAACAGGCACATTTATCATATTTGCTTCAGACCTGATTCAAACTTACAGTAAGGTAATTTGAAATATTTGGGGGGTGTTTGGTTGGAGGATTTGGTTTGTTTACTGTAATGGTGTTTGAAGCTGACTCATAACCTGGACTTTGTCTCTCGTGTATGGGCTCAAAAGATAAGAAATGTTTTGAAGTTGCAGAGAAGAAATCCAGGCCTTGTAATATTTTATACTTCCTGGTATCTGACACAACAAATAGGGCAGCACACTCATCTGCTGAGGACTTCTATGCACATACAAGGATTAGTATCCAGCATCCTCCAGCAACATCTGACTGCAGAGGAATACTGGAGAAATTTTATTTATTTTTTTTAGGAAGCCCATGACAGTTTCCAGGGTCTTGCAGTGCAGGAAATCAGAAATCATGCTTGGGTTCTATTCACAACTTCATTTATTACACTTGCTGCACAACATAACTATGTGCTCTCTAATATGATAGTTGTCCATCAATTCATAGCATTTAATTGAAACAACTCAGTGTATTTGTTGCAATGTACTGCAGAAACGAAGGAGCCTAAATAAAGTGAAGTTATCAGGTTTAAGAATCAGCAATGAGCTATTCAAGAAAACAACAAAATTCTACTGCAAATAACTCCAAGGCTTTGGGAAGATATGTCCCAAAAATCATATCTTGGAATCTCAAGTGCTACCTAAAGATGTACATTGTAAAGGATCTTAAAGAGCACAGAAAGAGGCACTCAGGGATTCAAAGCAGTGAACGACACTTGCACTAAAGAGACTCCCATGTGTCTTAGATACCTCCAGGGACACGGACTCCACCAAATGGGACTCCACGTTGGGCAGCCTGTTCCACTGCTTGACCACTCTCTTAGTGAAATTAAAGTTAGGCTTTATTTGCATGGATTGACTTCATCCTAATGAACAACACACACTCTAGTTTTTAGCACCAAGTAATTTCTCTAAAGAGTTTTTGTTCTTTTAATTTGTAGGACAAAAGAAAACTGCAAGAAGAAATTACACAGAAACGTCGAAAAGTAGAAGAGGAAAAACTGAAGCACCAGCACTTAAAAGTAAGTAAGGTGTCGGAGTTATATAACTAAAGATAGCCTTAAGTTGTTCAACTTGCATAAGGGTTTTGGATTTTGGAATGCAAATCTTCATGCATTTAAGTCATGCTTTTACTGTCAAATTTTCACAGCTTTTTGGAGTCTTGCCAGGACTCCATTTGACTTTAATAAGCATCATTCCTTATAAAAAAAAAAATCACACTCAGGAGCTAATGTTATTTGATCACTTTCATGGCTTAAAATGAGATCATAACCAGGAATAACTCACAGCTGAAAATTAAGCCTCACATTTCAGACTGGGTGTGTACATTCCCTAATTCCACTACAGCAACCTCGCTTGCTACAGGATACGGCACAATAACGATGTGCAGTTGCACTTTTATCAGGCATAGAGGGAGAGAAAAGAAAAAAGAAAATTCAACACTGACCAATTTTTGTTTCTAGAAATATGCAAGATGTGGTATTTTACATGTCGTCTTATTTAGGAGTGAATAAAAAGTTTTCAAGAAAGACATGGAATGCAATACCTGAAGTGTGGTGTCTCTTTGAGCAAGCATGGGAGAAACATAATTAAAGCAGACTCCTCTTCAATACAGACACCTGCTCCAAGGTTGCATCTACCCTCTCTTTAGTGTCAAGCCAAGTTATGATACACTGGTTCACTGGGACAGGCAAGCCACTGCAAGTCACCTGTGCTTCAGGTTTTATCAGAAGGTAGTGACCACAAGGACAGGCTTAACCAATTGTGTAATACAATGGGCCTAGATGAGAAAAATATGTTTTCCAAATCCTGTAACAGCAAAAGTGCAACTATGTTCTTCCATATATATGGTGTACTACAATTTACGTTTCAAGTTTCTTTGCCTATTAATTCTAACTGACTCTTCTGCCTTTCTTTTGAGGAGGAACTGATCTGTTCTAGACACCTCACTAATTCTCACTAGTGTTGCAGACAGTACTAGAGCAGTTCGCCAATATATTTAGTACGTGCTTTCACTTAGCACTAATAGGTACCATAGAGTTAAAACATCATCTAGAGGTTTACTTTAAAAATAAAAATACTCTGAAGGTGTTTTATGGAATTTGACAAAAACTAAAATGCTCCTAGAAAAATATTTGAGATACTAAGCTTAGCAAGGAAGAATCCTCTCCCCACAAACATACATGCACAGACAGACAAATGCTTGTTTTACAAATAACTATAGGCCAATGTTTCTAGAAATTCTTTTTACATTAAATCATGTGCTAAAAGAACCTACAATGACAGAGGCACACATTGCAATCCAAAGCCACATATGACATACCACTTTTGTAAATGTGGCAACAGAAGACCATCGCAAGCAGGTTTTTTTTTGTTATTGAGCAACTTTTTCAGACAAAGAGTAGTAATATTTCACACACATACCTCCTCTGGAAGAAAACTGAGGATATAATTTGTTTGTCCTATAGAAAGTCACAAATCATACATAAAGGTTTTTAAAATCAGTCACATTGCACATGAAATGAATCCAGGAACTGTATGGGAATTGATTCACTTGGCACAGAGGGATCAAGCATACATTAAAGTATTTATATGTATATGATGTACATATAAATATATTGTATTAGCTGCTCAGAGCACCCAAAATAGAGGTTTTTTCTTCCAAATGAGTGCTAAGACAGGCACCTAATAACAGACATTTACTTTATGAACATCCTCTGCTGCATGTCCTCAGAGACTTGCTCTTTAATAAGGATTGATGCTTCAGACTAACTCAGGTATTTCAACGGAGTCAAACAACACAAGAAACCTGTGCATAAATCACTTCAAAACAAGTTTAGACCTCTAGAATATTTAGTCATTTCTGTAAACATTACTGAGGGCTCATTTCCCTAGTGACTAAGGCTGATTTCACTCATTTATAGTATCGCCAGTTGTGTATGGTGAAATTTAGAGCTCAGTGACCTAGTCAGCATAACTCACACCTTTCCCTTGTGAAGCTATTGCAGGTTCATGATTCTCACTGTTATATAGATGTTCCTGTTAGATGGATATCGCTATTCTATTCCTAGTTTTGTCCTTGATTCCTATTCACAACCCTTAGCTTTTAGTTTATAAAAAGGTTTGGGATGGTTTGTTTTTAGTTTGGGTTGGGCTTTTGTTGTGAGTTCCTCTTTGTAAAGTGGAATCTAGCTTCCAACAACTATGCTGCCCCCAGTCTAACTCCTTACTAGAAAGAGATAGATGAGGTGTAACACGTCCTATTTATCCAGTAGAGCTACATTGGAGAAGGAATATTTATTCCATACATGTGCCTCTCTACCACATGGAGTAGAGGACGTGAAAGCAACTACAGCACACCTGGGTGACCAGGGCTCTATGGAACTGCAAGGGCCTAACTGGCACCACAAGGGAGGGTATAGGGGAAATTTCATCTTCAAGTACTTCTATTTACTGGCAACTAGTACTTCCTACTGTCTGGAATATTCCTCACTGAGGCAACAACGGAAAGGATCAGAGTTGCTTGAAAAGCATCGTCAGCAGTGGTGTGCATGTGTTTTCCAAGAGCTTTTCCAGTCTAGTTTACTATGTTTTTTGTTCTCTGATATGTCTGAATTCCATTAAATACTATCTTGTAGATGCTGGTCACACACCTTTTTCCAGGTGTTAATATTGAACTACAGCTTGAATGAAAATTACAAAAATTATTTATACTTCTCCCAGTTTCATGTAAGGTGAACTGCCATACCACTGGGAGAGCAAGACCTGCAAACTCAAAACACCTGTGCCTTCCTGTGGGCAACTGTGTCTTTATGGGTTAGTTCAGCCTTGTTAAGGATTACAATGGACTTATACCAGCAGCAGGCAAAGGACAGTATTCACAGAATTTGCAGACTGTAGTCACATTGCTGTGACAATGAACTACAGAAGAAAAGGATCATTTTCCAGCATTCTGGCCATTTTTGGGGTCTTATATCTTCCTTTAACATAACAAGGGCAATATGAAATAAATGTTCTTTCATATTAGAGCTGTAACAGGGCATAACATGCACAACCTAAATACTGTGCTAAAGATGCTTTACAACAGAAGGAAATGTTAGACAGCAGAAAGAACCTGACATCCCCAAGGCAGCTGCTCCTGCTCTGGCTTGTGCCAATGCCTCATTGGAGTAGCCTTCTGACTAACACCTAGAAATTGTCTGTTGTTCAAAGCCTGTTTCCACTGTGAAGTGTGTTACTCTTTCAGAAGTGGCTAAGGAAATTCATGAGGTTACATGACATTCAGTTGTGAGCAGCAAACTATTCTAGGAAAACACAGAAATAACACCATTGTCTGTCCCTGTATTTCGGGAGTTTGTTTTCTTGGGTCTGACCCTACACATACATGAAGCTTTTGTTGATTTCAATGGGGGTTATCAGTCAGTAAGGTCCACAGCGCCAGCCTTGCTGTAGTTCTCACAAGGAATTACAGATTTGAGTCAGCAGTGCAAAACTTTCAGTTCCAACCAGGATTAAAATCTCACTTTTCTAGGAGTCCTACCCAGCACTAAAACCTGAATTCCTCAATTCAGAGGAAATTAATAACTGTGCTCCCTCTGACTTGGGAGAACAGTGTTTTGCAGTCAATAAAAGTTGTGCCAACACCAAACTGTATGCATCTACTAGATCAGATAAAACCATCCCATTAAAGTATCTGCATCCATTTCATCTGAGCCTTTTTAAAAGGCATCTGCCATGAAGTTGGAAGGGGCTGCTAAGTCCGCAGAGCCAGAGTCAAGGCTCAGAACTTCAGTCTTGAGCAGCCCTTGTTTCCTACAGATTTCCTAGGATCCAGTGTTGTGGGAGAGAACATTGTCGTACAGGGCTAGTGTGACCGTAAACGTTGCTCTTACCTTCTGCAGAAAATACTACCAAAGAGTGCCACAGAACTCCCAGCAAGCTTGCTTTATGCACAGTTTCTATCACACTGTTTGTGTCGCACGTGAAGCCAGTTGAAAATATGTATTTAACTACAGCCAGGTTCCCTATGCATCCTCCACCATCAGTCGGCCCTCAGTGATAACCTCATATGAAGCATACAGGAAACAGAAAAGAGTGGGAAGCGACAGTTTAAATAACTCAATGCACAGGATGCGGGCAAGGACCCCAGCAGCCACTCCAAGCAGCACTGAGGCTAATGCAACCTTCTCACCAGTGCTGGGCATGGCTCTGCCTCAAAGCAGCAGTAGTCACAATCCAATTTAATTTTCATCCACATCCTACAATTAACACAATTATATATTAAAAAAAAAAAAAAAAAACACAATGTGGATATCAGACATTTCAAGAAATCTAAATTACAAATGGAAAAATTTTGGTTTATTAAAAGCTTCATATACATGCTTCCCCCCAGTTGAAAAAGTTTCACTAAAGAGCCCTAACTCTCTCTTCTTCCCCAAGGCAGCACTGGATTTATGTTCTTGAGTTAGACTGAAGGGAGGGAAAAGATGACAAGAAAGTCTGCATGACTTTCAGCCTCTAGCCTACCAATATGAATTTATCTCCATGAATATCTTTCCCCTGAAATAACAGAGAACTCAGATGACTTTCAGATGCCAATGTTCACATAGTAGAGTGGCTGTAGGAATCAGTGCATACAGACAGATTTTGCAAAATTTGAAGACAACCTAGAGATCTACTTACCTATATACATGGCAGGACACTCATTTATAAACCACTACTATACAAAAAAAACCCTCCACCTAAACAGGTGTGGACCTAAATATGCAGTCCCTGGATCTGACCCTATGGTAGCAGTCCTAAATATGTTGTAGGTCTGCTCAAAGACTAACCACATATCAGCATTCTGGCCTTCACGTTTCCAGTCCTACTCTTGCCCCACATCCCCTCACCAGAGCCCTCTCCAGACGAAATGCTGAATTACACAAGTTCTTTTAAACTCAGGAGATAGTGTTGCATCATTAACTCCCCAGAGATCTCTTACCCCCAAACCACCTTATTTACAGAAACTTCTCATCTTTTTCCTCTCTTCCCCAGCATTTATGTAGTGCCATGACCCAATAAACTAGGGCTATTGAAATAAACCATAGCACTTCTGACCGAGGCCTTTTGCATGAATTTGTATTGTATGCGCTTTGGCCCAACCGTTCTGCTTTACTGAGGATAAAAGCACCATTCAGAAATGCTGAATACCTTAGGATGTCAGGTAGAAACTGATGTCCTACACCTTTACTTTGGGTAAACTAATAAAATGGGACACTGTTCTGACTGATTTTCTTTTTAAGTCAATCTCAAAACTTGTTTTTTAGTATTTCTCTTTCAGTGGCAGTTGCCCTGTTAGATTGCTTTATGCTAGATACAACACAAAAGTGTGGAGCACATCTATGACAGCAAGGCAAATACAGTAAATGACTGAATAGAGTAACTTCTAAAGTACACTTGTCTGTATTTTTCCTGTCAGAAAAAGGCCTTGCGAGAAAAATGGCTTTTGGATGGCCTTAGTTCTCTCACTCCAAAAGAGCAAGAAGAAATGCAAAAGCAGAATCGAGAGGACCAACAACGAACTCATGAGCTGGAACAAGACATCTTCAGGTAGGGTAGTAGCCCTTTCCCTCTGTCTGGGTTTAAGTGGTCCTTCCTTAAATGTCTCACCTTACTTTGTGAAAGATTACAATGTCAGTGAAGGCTAAACGCACGCAGTGTGATACAGAGTAAAGCAATCTTTGTTGTATTTTATGATCAGCTAGAATTAGAGCATAAAAAATGCTTCTATGTCACAAAGCTTCTATGTCACAAATTTTGTCAAACCGCACAGTAAATATTTTGAAAAGTATTTGTTTCTAATTCCAGATACATGTCATGCTATAGTCAGACGTAATCCACAGTGTATGGTTTTGCTCTAAGAGAGTCATCGTTGAGTCAGATTTTTAAAATACCAGTAAATCATTTTAGAAATTCTTCAATTCCGCTAGATCCCACACAGCCTTTAATACTTGATTTCTACCAGACCACAGCACTTCTAAACATCACAAGCTGTCTACCCCTATTAGTGTCACTTGCCTTACTTTCACTTATCTTCCATGCAATTTAATCACAGAAGCCTGTTACAGTGAAGGCCTTTTTGTATCTTTTTCTTTTTTATTAAAAATGTCCCTATAAATCTTATTCCCTAGTGCTGCCCTCCCACACAGGGATAGCTTTGACCTACACAGGCAGTCACACATACGGCTCCTTTATTTACTATGAATGTAATTCTAGGCACTCACTACGTTGTCTGCAGTTAGCTTTTCCCAAACACAGTACAGCTCTGTATAAAAACTGGATCCAGGCATCCTGAGCAGTACCTCCTATTAGCATCCACAGCAAAGCTGAAGTGTTTTGGTTGCTTTAGATTCAGGAAAGTAACAACACACACCCACACACACACCACTTTTTTTTTTTTTTTTAAGGCTTCTTCCTCTATTTAAGTTCAATAGCACATTCCTCCGTACTCCCTTCTTCCTCCACTGTCCTCCTACACACTCTTTTGGCAAAGTTGTCACCCAGATTATCTCCACTGGTTATCTCACACCCACTCCCCCCCTTACTCCATCTGACACAAATGATAATTCTCCTCACTGACAGGCAACAGCCTGTGCTAGTTCTTCCTATAATTATGCTGATTTCTTGCTTGAAAGCACTTTTCTCAACAGAACAGCTTTTCAAGTAGCTCTCTGGAATTCTTTGTTGCAATGGTAGGAGGAAGACTGTGCTCTAAAAACATCCCCACAGGAGGTGTTTATGAAGATGTGAGAGGGGTCCCTGTGACAGTGTGATCACAGGAAATGGAGCTGTGTGAGGCAGGAGCACTGGGGAAGTTGCACAGAGCAGGCAACTCCCCACCAATCTAGCGGAAGTTCAACCCTTCTCCAGACACTGGGAGGGTAGAATAGATTTTCAAAATCCTGTTAACTTCAAGTAAGAGCTGGAGGTTTAGCTGAAGTCTCCTTTGTGCCCCAACAAATTTGGTGAGGGGAGAATTATTTTTTTTTTAAGCTTCAGAACCAAGTCTGGTAAGATATGTTGGGGAAAGGATGTTTTTATTCTCCTGACATAACCTACGCTGGTGCTAATTAATTTGATGACATCTGAGTAAAGAGTAAGCAATACTATTATAGTGGAGGCCTGTAAGTGTCTATGCCACAAAAAAAGAAAAACTGTTTAACTTCTGCTATATAAACTGCCTTATAAACACTGAGGTATTCCATCAGGAAGGGTAATCTCCAGCATGTAAATCTAGTCTGTAACCTGATAACAAACCTTAAGGGTTCCCTGCACCTGAGTCATCGCAATTAAGCTGTCTCACAGCAATGCTGGCAGCAGGTCCAAGTCTTCCCAGAAACAGGACAGGAGGGAAAGCAGGATTGAGACTTAATTAGTATTATAGGATGGTTTTTAAGAGATTTCAGCAAATAGGGTTGATAAGTCAGATATGCAATGCCATTTCAACATTTCTCAGGATCTGGGTTTCTACTTCCAGTTGTAGAGTATTTTGATGCTGTTCTTGTAATTACTGTCTTGACTTTGTCTTCAGTTCAGCATCCTTAATTTCTATTTACACTCTTTCTATTTTTAATTCTCTATTACACCCATATTAAGCTTTACTTCTCTGAATGCAACCATACAACTTTTTAGCCTGATTAGAATTTAACACTATTAGATATAGTAAAACAGTAACCAAGCTGGAGCTTCAAACAAAACTTTAACTCATAGAGGTAAATTAGCATCAAAGAAATTTTAATTTTTCTGCTTCAATTCCAGATTGCAGTTGAGTTGAGAAGGAGTAATAAATTTATAAAATTTACCTGAATTAGAAGCTTACAGGTCCTTTGAAATATAGTCATAGACATTAAAATGAAAATTTCTAAATGCATTTTTGCTTTAAGGAAGAAGTGAGAGAAATGAGAGTGCTAAACCATTCATTTATACCTGATTGCTTACTTAAACGACATCATGAATCCCAGAGCAAAATCTCAGACCACCTCTTTTATATACATATATGTAAATATAATATATAAACATTTGTATAATTTTATATATATAAAATTACAAGGCCGGTATGCAGATGCACTGTGAATGGGAAGGCTGCACATTTAGTACTGTATCACATGACCAATAGCGCACACATTACACCAAACAAGGCCAAAGTTCCTGAGCTCATAAGCTTAATGTATGCTTGAACCTGCAACAGCCAAACTACAGAAATGTCTGTTACATTCCAACTGGAATTTTTACCAGAAACTTGATTAACATTCAGCCTACACCCCAAAAAAAGAGTTCAGTATTCCTTTCCCATGTAGGTCAGATTCAGGGATGCCAGTTTTTGTTGTTTTTCAAACTAGTTTCTATTTATATGCCTGCATTTCAGAGAAATGTATTAGGCATGAGTTCTTCTACATAACTCCAATTGAGTTAATTACAAGCACAAACAATGTTTGTGCATCTAGATGGCTGAGATTCTGACCATAAATCAGCAATTTAAATGTTGATGAAAATGAAATAACTTTGCTTGCAACCATAAGTAGCACAATGGAAAAGTTGCATTAAATGTTTGGTTTTAGACACAGGCCTTTCTCCTCCTATTAAAATTGTTATTCTCTTTACAACACCCCTGCACGTTTCATGTTTTATATACATACATATGTATATATATATATACACACACACACCACCATTCCATGGCAATTGATTTTTTTTCCCCACTAAATATTTCTACAAATATTTGTTGTTAATACCAGACTCACCAACTAACTTTTCTTGCCCATGACCTTCTGGCAACCTCCCCTAGAAAGCTTCCTCCTAAAAATGATTCCTACTACCTGATGTACATGTGAAATACTTCAGATTTATTTGGAGTGAAAGACATCAGACAAATGACAAGCATAAAATGAAAAGATTAAATATAAGAGAATGACACTGTCTTCACTCTTACAATAACTTCACAGGTACAATGAAGTAGTACTTCTGTAGCAAATATTGTTTCCTTCTATTGTGGATGTGTTTTGCCAGACAGCATATAGAAAAAAATAAGTGGTGATGTTCACCCGCTATAAATCAAAAAAAGGATGAAAAAACAGTTTCATCACCAAGCAAGATACAATACGACAAGAAACCTGCATCCTGGAACTAAGAATAGGTACAGAAATGGTCCTAACTATATTCCTGACCCACCTAGCAATAGAAAAAGTACTTCTATCACCATTGCTGAAGTTTTAAAGACAATTTGGAGGTTTTAAGGCCTTACCAGCAAAAGAAACATTTTCATTATTGATATATTTATTCTCATAACTAGGCAATCCATACTTTAGAAACTTGGGCAGCTTTTATCCTCATTACACACAGAGGAGATAGGCAAGGCATTTGACTTTACAGATGGAGAACTGAGGCAGAAGAACATAGCTTGAGTCATATGGAAACTTCCCTCTGAACTAAAAATTTAAGCAGGTTTATTCTCAAACATCTCCTCCTGTAAGTTATACCTCCTACCACTGTTCAATAGTGGTCTGGCAAAGGCCTCCAGAGAGGCATCTATGCTGTCTTCCATATCATGTCTTGTTTAGACATACTCAACCCAGTTTCAAACTAGACAGAGATACAGAAACCTAGTAATGCCAAGTCTAGCATGAACAAAGTCCACTAAAAAGCACAACATATGCACTCACCATACTTGCACAGCACTTTTGCTGTGCCATAGATGGTACCCAAGCTAGTAAAAGCTTGCCTGACTACATATACATAAAATGAAGTCACACCTTTGACCTATGCTGTCAGATTGCAATACTGATCATGTACATACTTGTCATGCAGTAACATTACGATATATTGAGAAGCTCAGTAGAAATTTTCTGCTGTGCATCCAATTATTAAAATTCACTGTTGCTTCAAGTAAATTCTGTCCACTCTGACAGTTATGTGGTTTTCATTATCAATTAAAAAACTGAATCGCTTTAAAGATTTTTTTTTCAATACCCCTAGAACCATGGATGTTTCTCTCAGCTGAGAGCACAATTGCTTGCCGCTGTATGCAAGTTATTTACAACAGTGGCATTTCCATTACCCTCCTAAACCTGCTTTAAAACACTCTACTTGGATGTCAAATAGAGCTAGCATTTATGTTAGGATTTGGGCATTTTTCAATAAAAGGGAAGGTTCCATTCCTTATACTGACAGTAAAACAGTGAACAGTGGGTGGCCTGAGCCACCTTGCAGACAAGTAACTCAAAGCTCGGATTACAGACAAAAACAGCATTTACACATTTTTTTTCTATTCACCCTGTTTATCTGTTAGAAGTTGCAATGAGCCAAGTGAGCAAGTCGTGGGTCAGGGAACAAGGTGAATTAAGATTCAGTCCCATTTTATCATTTGATTTTCAGCAAATAGCATTCATTTGTGACAGACTTAGTTGCTAAACAACATACTTAAAAAAATGCACAAACATCACCATGTTACTAAGAACTACTCTAGTTTGTAATGTGATACATACATTAAGGCAGGCTAAGGCTAGATAGTTTCCAGTGCTGCTAAAGCATTGACTCGCCTCAAAACATGCAAGGACTTGCTAAGCTGCCTTTTCCTCTCAGTCTGGTATCCTCCAGGGTGGTATCCTACTATCTGTTTTTCACCCATAAGCCTTTTTCTTCTGGGGTGGTAGTGGTGCCAATCGCAGATCAGCTGGTGGCCAGCAGCAGTCAGGTATACACTGAAGAATTTGTTAACTCAGCTACTGCTTTGGCAGAGACACCACCAGTTTAGAATCTCATCTTCTAAAGCTCCTTATTTAATCCATATCTCCATACTATTTTCTTTGCCCTCTAAAACAACAAACACTACTCAAGGAGGAAAGGACAAATATCCAGAGGACTGATTTAATGCAGTAACTGCATTATGCTTCCAGTACTCTGCAAGACACAACAACACCATGAAAAAAAAATATTAGCTTTAGTTTGTTTTAAAATAGTCACTGTTTCAGCTGCTAGACCCTTTCAAACCAGATTGTGATTAACTTCCTAAAAATGGCATTGATTCAGAGTATTTAGAAGCTGCTAAAGATGGAAAGAGATCCTGGTCTAAATTTTGAACTGTACAAAGTCAAAAGGACTTTGATCTTTTAAACAACGTATATTGTGTTTTTAAAAAGTTGCCTTTCAACAAGTTCTAGTGTGCACATACACAACATTCTCTGAAAAAATGAACCGTAAGAGGTATTTACATCTATATACTACTATGTGTTAAAAAAGAGACAAGTTCTAGATGCAATTTTTCATTTGCATGGGTATAATTTTTCTTTAGCCCCACTGATCACTGAATCAGTCCTCTTAATTACCACTTGAAGTGGGTGTTTGTATGGGCGTGAGAGCATACATAAAATTAAATACATTTCTTGATCTCCCAGATAACTTTTTTTTTCTTTTTGCCTAGCCATCTCCCCCACCCCCACTTTGCTATTTTAATAACTTTCCAAGATTTTTCTTCTTCTTACACCTGTGTCTAGCAGCAGTTACAGTCCAGACTAAAACAAACTCATAGTAAAGGTTAATGATCCTTTAGTTCATTATGCTTCTATGAGTTTTTAATGCTTAATTTTAACATTACAATATTGCAATCAAAGTCTCCTGTAAAACCACATTTCAATATATTAAGTAGTATTCCGTAAGAAATGCAGAAATATAGAATGTGGTCATTACATTAGTTTCTTTCATAGCAGTGTAAGAGTTCTTATTTTTATTTGTTTTACTTTCATCCTGAATGCACTTTTCTTCACATCTCAGTTCTGAGATCTGAGATACCATATGTGTTGCAAAAAAGAGGATCTTCTTACCACCAGCTGAAAATCCACATAGTATTCTACTATTGTAGCTCTTCAACTTTGATTTTAAAAAGGGCAAGAGCCACAGCATTATTCAGAGTCCTCAAGCAATCACACAAAAGCAGTTAAATAATGCTTCTCTGCTAGCCTACATTCAACTATTCTGGTCTGCTTACTGTTTTAAATGCAGTTGAAATTTCTACTATTAGCATTGACTTTGGTATGGTGTCTTAGATCTTAGTCCATACTGAAGAATAAGTCAAATCAGAATGCAGTTTTTCCTAGCATATTGGAGTACAGTCCATCATTATTTTATTTTTAGTTTTGGATCTGATCATCCAGTGATAATTCCCTTATGACTAGAGAGTCAGCAACTGTGATATCATTTGCAGTTGCCTTAAGTCTACAGTCATCAACTTCTACAGGGATTCAAAAACAATGGAAGACATTTTAGTCAAATATGGAACATTTTAAAATTTACTTCTGTTTTTTCCTATAAGTTGAAGCAAAAGAATGAGAAAGAGATGAACCAGAAGGCTAAGGCTATATAGCACTCATCCATAGCAGGAGAGATCCAGTTCAGAGCTAAATTTGGACTTGATTATGAATCTCCTTCATGGAAAAGTGACTTTATGACTAGTAGGCTACAAAGAAAGCTTCTATCTAAACCCCCCAAAATATGTGCTTATGCGGAATGGAAGTGTCTCGACTACAGAGGAAAAAATAGGTTGTGGGACACCTCCCTAAAGTCACTACCTTAGTCACACCAGAGAAAAGAATTTGATTGAGATACTTTACCTTATAGACGTGCTTTAACAACCTGGCATAGATTTCTCCCTCTCACATATACAGAAGTTAAATATTTTGTCCTGGACCTTTCTGACTAGAAGTGTTTCATCGAGCACCTCAGTGCTGAGAAAATAAGAACTCCAGTTAAGAAAGAGACACCTTAAACATTTCACTCAGCTTTAATATGCAAGAAACCATATCATATAGCTTTAACATACAACAGAAAAGAGGAAGAAGAAAGGGAGCTGTGGCCCCTTTTAAATCAAGTACAAGCCTAGAGTACAAATCAATAGCCAAAAAAATTCTGACTGCTGAGCTTCAATCTTTTACAGAATGAGAGCTTTTAAAGAAAATAACCCACCAGCCATGTCTTCACTGGCAAGTGACTTGCACTACTAAAATCTGATGGAGATGAGCCAAGTGCTGAATATCCTTCTGTTCTAGAGAATATCCAAAGTTATTGTGTTTGGTATCCTTAAGTTATCTTTGTAAAACAAAGCTCTCACTGACTAGACTGAGGTGCAATCAAAGGCTCTATACTAAATGGACCCTTAAAAATTGTTTTAGTGCAGGAAATCTCATCTAAATGCAAGTTTAGAAAGTGGTTATTAACACCTGATGTGACATGTATCATAACTGTATGAACTACTCAGTTTCTCTTGCCAGTTCATTGGTAATACAGGTGAGGATATTACTTGAGCAAACACTTCAAACATTAGCCTTCCAAGCTGCTTGTCCTAGGTGCATTGAACTGGTGCATCTCACATGACTACTGTTATGCTGAAAACAAATCCTTTCCAGAGACTTGATTTCAGCATTTTCCCAGAGAATCAAGTAAAAAAACTGATGAACAACTAGGAAGCACACCTATGTCTGCAGACACCTTAGCTCACAATCCTGAAGTGGAACCCTTAAAACTGCCTGGTGTTTTAAAGTTTGTAGACTAGACAAGAGCTGTTGCAGCTATCAGAAATGCTACAGTCACACACCCATCCCGACCCCAGCCCCCACACTTATCTTGCATATATAAATATCTTATAATCATAAATATCTTGCATTTATTCACCTCAAGAACCAAGTTTCTACTGTCAGTCAGGCTTTGTTACATTTTTTACCAAAGGAAAGAAATTTGAAATCCCAGAACCCACATTCACACATGCAAAACTGTAGAGAACTGTCTTGGTGTCCGAGCCTACCTTCGGAAAGCCTCTTTACCACTCTAGGTGACTGCAAATTCTTCATTCTTGATCCCAAAACAAACTCATAAAAAAGCTTCAGAATTCGGTCTCTCTTATCATCCTCTGGTGTGCAGTTTGCATAGTATTCAAAATCCACATGATTATGTAGTTTTCGCTTCATAAAAATAGTCTGCAAAACATATCACTATTATGATTCCTAGCTATAATAATTTTTACATTAGAAAATCAGTTAAGTACTGTTTTACCTATTTTAGTTCTACAAAAAGTATTTGCAAATGCCATTATTTTATCAAATAAAGCCTTGATATATCAGCACAATACCTGCTCTCTCTCAGAAATATGAATGCAATTTTATTTCCATGGATAAAGATGGTCCTATGGGAATTGCAGCTTCTACTAGATTGATTAGACCTTTTCTCTTTGTGTTATCCTCCTGAATTCAGCTTAGCTACATATATTAAAATATAGTGTGCGAGGTGACCTCACATAACTCCAACTCTTGGGGTTAGAAGAACATCCTTCTGACTTTTACAACCAGAGACTTCACAGCTTTTGTCCTAAATGTTCAAGTACACACAGAATGAAGAAACAAGCAAGTCATAACCCTGGTGTGTGTAACTAGACTAGTTTCCTACATCATAATTACCATGGAATGATCACATTTCTTGAGACAATGTAGAGAGAAAATTTGCTTAAAGATGAGGTAATCCCATGGGGGCATACATTCCTTACCTATTCTCTCATGAAAAATAAATAAGTTAACACCAGTCATTGTTTTCACAGTAGGCCCAGCTGGAATCTGGCAGGTACATTTTTTAAAAACTGAGAATACTATTTCAGTTTTTCCTGAGGCATGTGAAATTACAAGCTGATTCTATATCAGAGTGAGATTTGCCAGGGTAAGTAGAATCAGCCCCACTAGTGTCTGTATTCAAAATGAATCGAATCTGCAGCGTTGTTCTCTACCTGATATTAAATCAAAGGGAATTGTAATTGCAGACTGGAGAAGGAAATTGAGGCCCTTGAAAAAGAGGAAATGAAAGTCTCAGCTAAGGAAGAATCTATTTTAAAGAAACTTAAGTCAGTTGAGAAAACAACAGAAGACATAATAAAGGTAAGTGCCAAATTACTCCAGAGGTAGAATGTGTTACTTATTCATCATCATAATCACGGAAAGAAGAGCTAGCTGGATCATGCAAGTGGTCATGAACCTTTGTTCTGAAACAACGGTAGATCAAATACAAAGAGGGGCCAAGAAATTATATTGTTCAAGTGTCCATATGTTTCCATTTGCTTTTTGGAGCAGGGGTTGGAGGTCAAGAAACAATTCCTGTCATAACTTATCTATAGCACATCTCAAGAAAACAGCACTGCCACCAATCAACAACTTTGCACCTCAGCAAAAGATAGACACAATGGTACAGAGACCGACTTATGCTCCTTCAGGTGATGCATCCAACTAAACTGCATCATGCTTTCCCCTCAGTCCCCAAGAGAAGTTAGAGTGAAAAGTGATTTATCATTAGTCGTTCGCCTTTGTCTAAAGGTCATTTTGATATGAATCTGATGAAACTCAACCTCAGTTTTCCAGTTGTTCTTACATATGCACACATATATTTTAAAAATAAGCAGGGAGATAATTAACTGGAAAGCCAAAGTACGGCCTTTGGAAAAATCATTGAAGTCAATCAGTCTGGGCTACAGCATGAGGCTGTCTCACTGAGTAACACTTTCTGATGTCTTGTCTTTACCAGTATGATTCTAAGTGACACAGGGTAAGATGACCAGAAGCAAGTTCCTCTTTCCCACTTGCCATACTCCAAGCTGAGCAGATTCCACCTTTAGGTACCTGTCAGTATGAAGCCATGTACAGAAGTTAAAACTATTATGTAAAGCAAAACACTGTCTAGTTAACATCTTAAAACTGACTAATCACATTTATTATTAATGGTTCTCTTTCCTAGTCAGTGAAGATTGAAAAAGCAGGAGCTGAAGAAGGTAAGTTTAGTAAAAACCAATTCAAAAAAGGTTCTCGTAAAAGTCAGTAAAACCATAAATAAGTGCATTGGTGATATTCTTTATTCAGAGGCAGCAGACTACATATATGCCAGCATACCTGACCTTCCCAAGTATTTCAGACCTTCTGCACTGAAGAGGGCAGGACATACTGTCACTGATGATGAAGAAAAGAGAAAAGGTACTGCTTACTAACAACTGCAAAGGGTGCCAGTATTTGCAAAGGCTTCCTAAAAATTGAATCTAACACTTTAAGGAAAGGATGAGCATTATAGATATGAGATGATGTTCTCAGTTAAGCTGCGTTATGTTATCAGTGATGTCAATAAAACTGAGAGGTGGGACACAAGGCATTTGCTTTTGAGAATAAGATCAAATGTTTTCAACACTGAAGCTTCCTTCCAGTACTTCATTCCTCTATCTGGCATAATTTAGTAGCTCCTCCCTTCATGCTACACATTTCACATTTTCTGCCAGCAGTTACATCCACCAGTTAGCTGGCAGTACCTGGTTATTTCCTACCAACTCCACTTTCTAACCCCTGAGTGCCCAAAACTCTCAGTTTGTAGCATGTCAAGGTCTTTCAACTGCTATTGCCAAGCACACCACTGGAGGCTAAGGTTAAATGTGTCTTTCTCAGTCAGAATCACATAACAAAAACTGGCTCCTCATCAGCTTATTTTTCCTTGCAGAAATAGATCCAACCAAAAATATTTTTCAACTTCAAGTTTTGACAAGGTGGAAAGGGGGGGATTCAGAATGAGAACCTAGTACGTTGGTTTTGTATGCGATAATTTTATGTCTTTGATAATTCGTTCTGACAGTCTTTCTCCATCACTGTCAGAACTCTTCTAAAATATCTCTTCCAGCCACTGCATCATCAGTTTAAGCACTTGTTTCTTTCAACAGCATTGTTTGCAATGGAAATTAAAGTTGAAAAAGACATGAAGACAGGAGAAAACACAGTGTTGTCAACAATACCTCTTCCCTCGAATGAGTTTACAGAGACAGGTATTAAAGTCTATGATGATGGTAGGAAGTCAGTCTATGCAGTGTCCTCAAATGGCAGCACAACACAAAATGGGATGGATGAACTTGCTCCTGTTGAGGTGGAGGACCTTCTAAGGCAGGCAACTGAAAAAAATTCCCAGTCTCCCACAGAGTATCACGAGCCTGTGTTTGCAAACAAGTTTTGCAGACCAGTTACTCCTCAGAAAGACAAATTAGTCCCCGGACTAAAACTGGAAGACACACATAGAAGAGAGATGAATGGACTCAGTCAGACAGAATTCTCTCCTAAGGGGGAACACTTCATACAGCAACATAAAGAGAACAGGCTTGGTCTTCCAAAGCCAACACCAAAGTCTCCCTCTCCAGAGCTTTCACATTCAGAGAAGAAAGCACACACTAATCCTGAGAACAGAATGATACATAACGAAAAAGGAAAAGCTGCACATGAGGAATTAAAACCTTATCAGAATACAATAGAAAGACATAATGAGACAAGGTTTTTACGCTCCTACCATCATAATGAAACATCCCCTGCACCTCAAGATGAGGAAGATGTTCAGTACAGGATTGTCCAAGCTGTACCATGTTACGTGGATGACTCAGAACCAGTTACAATGATTTTCATGGGTTATCAGCGCATTGATGATGATGATGCAGAAGCAGATCAAAAGTTGTCAAGATATGATGGGGTTATCCGCGCAGAATTAGTTATTATTGATGACGACGATGATGACAACAGCAAATCTGAGAAACCATCATATCATCCCGTAGGCCATTATAGTCAGGTTTATCAGCCACCAAGCAGAAAAACCACAGAAGTGCCACAGATGAACCCGATGAGAAGCCTGGGCTCAAGCCTGAACAAGGCAACCCACAAGAACTCCATCTCCCTACAAGAACAAGAGGAACGCTTAAGCTCACCTATGCACCACATTCATCTTCAGAGTCAGGTATCTGGAGATGGTACTGAAGATCCCTCATTAACAGGTAACAGAAAAGGAAAATCATGCCGCTGCTGCTCACTCATGTAGCAAACCTGATACTACCCTCTGGTAGCAGCTATTTCACTTATTACTTTGATTGTTTCGTGGACCAACATGCAATTACTAATCATTTCTTTGCTTCTTTGTTAACAAACGCTAATCTGCATTTTGGTACTGTTGAATTATTTCATCTTTAGCAATGCACTAGTTACCATATCAAAATTTTGTAAAAAATACCACCTTTCGCAGAAAAGCCAGTTTCTGTGATTATCAAAGATTAAAAGTTGTTCTCTTTAAAGTTACAATTAAGGGATTCATTTATACTACCTCAGTTAGAAGGATAATTTTCATTTCTACAAGGTAACTAACAGCATTGCTTCTTGATGCTGTCTCCATACTGGAATTTTTTGTGCCTATCTGCATTCTAACCACTTCCTAGATAATCCAAATTGCACCTTGAATCAGAAAGGCTGTTTAATAACCAGTTTTACTCATCATTTTTCTGGAACCAACACTTCCAGCCTTGCCTTGACAATGTCTATGCAAGTTTTAACATTTTTGTTGACCTGAGTTAAATATCTTTATAGTTTCTGAAAAACGATGTAAGTTTTCCTCTCTACATTTGGTTAGTCCATACTATTATTTCTTAGCACTTTTTATAACCTATTCATATTTAAGATGTCTGTTTCTTACTACAATGTTTATAATAAAAGGCTGAAAGAACAATAGCAAGAAAGGTTGAAGGGATAATAGCATGGTTATGTTGTATTTTAGTGCATATAATTAAACTGCATTTAGGAGTATTTACAGATCACCATATTTCAGACAGTAGCCACATTCTGCATTAGAGAATGTTGTATTTGAATTAAAGGGATGCCAGGGGTGCTAATTCTACATTCTCTCCCTCCCCTCTCTCCTTTTTCCTGACTATATCCTGAGTAATCTTGCAATTTGGAAGCAAAAGTGCAAGGCCCTGCCTACAGATGCACCGGAAGTCCAGAATTTCTTTACAATGAAAGTAAAGCCAGGAGAGAGGGTGGACATTAGATCACATAAAGAAATTTCAAGTACTTGTGCAGCTGTATGCATTGACTGGGAAGAGCTGTTAAGTAATTCTCTCAGTTGAGGAGCATCAACCTCATGCAGTCACGCACAACACAGCCTGAAATACTCCAGCAGTGCTGCCCAGTGCTTCTGATCATTTACTGCCCTTGTCTATCACTCAGGAGAACCTTTGCTTCCCTCAAGCACCAATTCTGCTGTCTGTACAATTCCTGTGTCCCCCAGGAGCAAAGGCTGCTGCCAACAACCCTATGCCAACAAATGAAAGCACCAGTGGCTGGCTACAGACAAGATAAACCATTCCAGCAACTGTTCCAGCCCCTTGTGTTTTGGGAATAGTCTCTTAATTCCTCTATAACATATGTCTGGACAATACAGAGAAGCGATACCCACCCTCCAGAAGCTAGTTGCTAGCAAAAACGATTTGTTCATCCTCCAGCCTGCTGTGTGGCTAGACCTGAATAGGCCCCGGGAAAGAGGAAAGCTGGTAGCACCATTCAGGTGGGCCACATACCTGAGCCGTTAGCTGAGCGCCTCCACCTGTAACAATCTTTTGCCTATTTTTGTCTCCCGAAAGAAGCTTCTGATGCTTCATTTTTCCTGCCAATCTCTGAGCAATTTGGTTTCCCTCTTTTGAGGCTAGTGGAAAACAAATAATGACTTTTGGGGAAGTGGAAAACATAGCAAAGACATTTGAGAACCTGTTCTATTAATTTATATTTGTCTTACCCATTTACTTACAAGTACAATACTAAGGAGAAAATAGCCATTTAGGAAAAATCCTTGTTCCATTTAATAGCAGCTTGCTAACTGCCCCAATAAAGTCAAAAATACACCTGCGTCTTCAGCTCTGCCTCCAAGTGAGCACCTTCAAGTGCCCAGTAGAATCAGAAATTAAGCCATATTCCTCTTTGCCCCTCCACCTATTTATTACCACTCCTTAGGACATTTTCATCAGTGGGAAAAAAACAGGAAATGACTCATTTTTTCCCCAAGCAGCCCTGTAATCCCACTGCTAATTCTAAGAAAGAAACAAAACCAGGAAAGCCTCTTACACCTAGAACAATGAATGACAAAGAGCAAGGAAATAAACTCTTTTCAAGCCTCAGCCTACCAGGTTAACCATAAACACCACCAGTGAAAAGAGGGGAGTCAAAATCATTTTGGTATCTCAACATTCATTACTAAAGCAACAAGCCATAAAAGAAAAATAATCCTCTCTGAAATTAAGACTTGGGAAGCAATGGCAGTATTTGAATATTAAATAGACACTGAGGGCTCTTTGAAAGAACAGAAAGCAAGAAAGCACAGGACAGACCACGAAGCAAGTCCATTATGTTACAGTCTTGCTTTGGGAGCAAAATGAAACTCCAGAGCAAGTTACTGAAATGTTAGGGATGATAAAAGACAACTTAGATGCAGAGGAAGTGTTCCATGTCCAAACCAATATGGAGAAATATGGGATTAAATTAGTAGACTTCAGCATAGCCCTAACTTGACAGAAGCACAGGACATACCTCTTTCCATACTGGAGTAATTTTCATTTCCCTGTGAGCTTGGTGGGAGATCAATATCTCATGGCACACGCCTTCAGAAATACAGATAGAGAGGGATGGTAGTGCTGTAATTAGCACCCTAGCATTCAGGATTATTAAGCTTATTTTCTTCTTTAAATTTCAATCATGCAAATATTTTGAAGATTCAATACTCACTAGGGAAAATGAAGTCCTTGGGGGCATAACAAAGGCTAGACATAATGGAATAAATGAAGAAAGGAAAAACTGAAGCTCAGTAGGCAGAAAAACCTCCTGACAGCATGGAATAGACTCTCATGGGAAGTGAAAGTGTAACTTTGGGCAGGTAGCCGGTCTAGATGAGCTAACTTTTTCTTTACCACTGGAAGATATACAACCATGGAAAACAATACTTGCCCAATTTGTGCTGAAGAAAGTATTGTACAACAAAACTGTTTAACAGAGAAGGAAAATGCATACATGCCACCTGTTTCTATAACGCAGAGTGAAAGACAAAAACACATCCCTGGACTATTGGTTATGACAGGCTAATTGCTCTCAAACCACAACCAGGATTTGAATCCACCAGAGTACCTAGGTCTACAAACAGTACAGTCCTTGTAAGAGCTAAGCTTAACATCAGTGGTCTCATAATAAGGTTATGCTCAGATGCTTCTGTGATTGGCAACAAACTTCAAAACATGACTTGAACTGGACATTTATTTGACCTGCATATATCAAGTAAACAGCTGCTTTGGCCCCCTGTCTCCCAGTACAGAGGAACATGCATGTTGGAGGGAAGAAATGCTATTTCGGGTGACTCTTCAAACTAACATGTCAGAGGGCTGGAGATTATTCCCACTGCATTCTCAGCTCAAGAGCTTAGTGGGGGGAGGCTCTTACATATCAAACAAAAGCATTATATTGCTGTTCTAAAAATAACCTTAACATTTAATCATCTGCCCTGCATTGTCACTTTCAAATGAACCTACCTTATACCCAGTTAAAGACCATAGCCATACTGATGTTTATACAGATAAATTACTCCGTCAGATTTAATTCAGGAATATGACTAACTCCCACCCTGACTCACTGCACCAGGAAGAGGGAAGTTTGCTTTGAACATCAACAAAAGAAAAAGGCTTCCAAACAGTTACAGTGCCCACTGAGGAGTTTAGTTTAAACAACGGGTTTAATTATTCGTGCATCCTTTTAATCTGTCAGCTTCTAGTCAAGAACAATACCATCTGTCTGTAATGTGTTAGTGAAGGTAACAGAAACAAAACAGATAAGAGAGCTGTGCTAATTTTCAAATAGCGATAATGGAATACGTTTCTTATTACTCACTTTATTGCCAAATTACTAGAACTAACACCTTCTACTAATTTCTTTCTGTAACACTAAAACAATGCTTATTCTGCTGGATTAACCATTGGAGGTACGTGTATTCTTCGTTATTCTAAATACAAAGATTTAACATCAGAAATAGGAAGACTTAAAATACAATGTCTTTGTTTTCTCTTTTTCAGCTCTAAGGATGAGAATGGCAAAGCTGGGGAAAAAGGTGATTTAACAGCTATAAGATGGAAGTAAATTTCACTACTCAAAGCAGAATAAAGCTATGAAGATTTTCTTCAACATACCTTTTGGATCTTAATGCTTAATGTTTTGTTCTTCTATTTTATGCATCTGGGTTATTTTGCCCATTGCATAACCCAATGGACTCTAACAGACTTTTAGATTCAGCCAGCTGCCACACACAAATCAAATCTTGTATTTTGAAGGTAGTGGGAAGTTACCCAAGACTGTAAATGCAGTGTATATCTAAGTGTGAAGATGTGGGGACAGGTATGCACGATCAGGAATACATTGTTGCCATATACACAGAGCAGATAAACATCCCTCTCCAGGAACTTCACAGTATATCCTTTCAGTTTTAAACACACCTACTTTGACTTTTGATTGAAAATGTTTCAGTCATTAAAAAAAAAAAAAAAGTTGTTTAAAAAACTAAGCATAAGACAAAGTAGCAGGAAGAAGTGTAAATATAAAAGCTGGTTTCCAAGCTTCACATCTTGGCCAAAATTTAAAGCATTCCTTTTTAAGTAACAGCAAAACAATCCAAAAACAGCAAAATCAGCATTTACATATTTAGCCACCTTCTAGAGCACCCCAGTCTACCCACCCTTCTACTTCACGTATGACAGTATAGCCATCAAAAGACCTTGCTCACTTCCCGAGACCACGTATGACTCCCACCCATAACCTCACAGATCCTGCACATAATGCTGTAAACAGCTTGATCTCCCAAGCACGGCTTCACCTCCTAGCTCGCTACAGAAAGCCCCACGTTTCCAGGAAGCTGGCTACCAGACAAGCAGCACCTGTCAGGCACTAAGAAGTAGTGCTTAGTACACATTTCAGTTGGCCAGGGGAGCTAAAATTAGTTCAAGGCCCCTTTCAGAAATAGTGAGTTGCCAGTGACTTGTCCTGCAGCCACAACAGGTCTGCTGTAGGTGCATCCACTGCTGGGCTTAGCTCTCCAGCAAGGTCCATGACTCCCACCAAGCAACATACTAATTCTTTCCACATGAGGGAGTAGCTAGGGAACTTAGAGCAGCCCTAAAGCACAACCACATCTAGAAAAGTCATGGGCAAGTCAGATTTTTCCAGTACCTTCTTCTTGGGGAAGAAGTGCCTCAAAGCACTACATCCTTATATTCAAATCATTATGATACTTTATTTCATTGGGTCTCAGGCTGGTTTGAATGGCTAAGCAGATAAAAAGCTCAGGTTGTATTATTCTTATATAGCTGACTCAGAAATTATGTACCATCTAAAAGCAACTGTAACCTTCTGTTTGTCTTCCTTGTTTCAAAGCAGGCAACTAAAACTACTACCTCATACTGAGGGTGGATGGTAGTAATCAGCTGACATGTAGCCTCTAAACACTTGGTGGCTCCTAGTCTCAAGTAGAACAGTAAGTAGGATAATCTCAAATTTTGGGATTTGAGAGATTGTTACCTGGAGATTGGAATAGTAGATAAAAGTGAATAAACTATATTACATTTTCTCTATGTCTAGCCTGTGCTGCTTTGTTGTGAGTTTTTTCCCCCTCCCCTTTTCACTAGAGATGTTTATTCTCCCATTACGTGTTGGTTTTGCGAGCAGAGGGAATTACCTTTAATTCAACTCAGATGTTCTCAATAGGATACAATTTAGATGTAGAAAAGAGTGACATGAACTAACAGTGGCAGTTTTTACAACAGAGGCACATTGCTTTATGAATCTGTCCCTGCCTTGCCCCAGTGATCTCTGCTATCAAACTTAAGTGAGCTGACAAAGGGGTAAAAATACTGTTCCCTACATATTGCTGCAGTAGCTTAAAAGAATGAAAACAAAAGAGACATCACAAGTGTGATTATGTAAGTAAATTGGCAAGTGAAATTCAGTACTGAAAGACAGAAGCATAAAAACAGAAAACCTTAACCTTACACAGCACAAGTAGCTGTTGAGTAGGTACTACCAACCTCTTGGGGAAGAGGGGAACACAATAGCAGTATTTTAGACAGGCCTTTGCAAAATATCAACTCCATAAACACAGAAGTTCAGGATTCATTACAAATGGAAAACAAACCCAAACAACTGTGGCAAGGTCTTGCATGCTTACATGTTGAGGTTTTTTTTTTTTTCTCTCCACGTGTTAAGTAGAGTTTTGGTCACCCTTCAGAGAAAGGGTGAAAGAGAAGGGTAATCAAGATAAATCAGAAGTGCAAAGTGACTGAACACAGCAATCATACAGGAAAAAACAGTAAGACTGATATGAGATGTCCGCACAACCATGATAAAGGCAGGAAGATAAAGTACAGGTCATTAAACAATATCAAGAAACAGACTTAAAAGCAAATGCTTTGACAGTGAATAATTAAATAGGAAGATAACCATTGATGGATTTATGGATTTTAATTTTTTTTCTAGAATTCATTGTACATTTCATGGATAAGTCCCATCATTAAAAAGGTTCAGTCCAACTGCAGTATCTACCTTAGGATTTCCTTACATCGATTCTGGCAAGCAGCAATGAGATCTTGCCAGGAAGAGAAAGTATCACTGTAGTCTCATTACATCTCTTGCCCTAAGCACACATTAGTGCTACTTGTGTAGATTATACTAGGCTCAGTAGATCTGCTTTGCCCTGTGGCACTTCTGGCATCGCATATTAAAACTATTGTTTGTGTGAGTCTGAACTGCCCCACACTAATACACTATTTGTATACAGACCCCTGAGCAAATGGCTGTGTAGTGCTTAGCTGCTAGACGGGTTAAACCACAGCACTAGGTAGCAGCATGGATAGCAGTTAATTACTTTGGAAGAACGGAGACAAAATGGAGCACTCAAGAAATGTGTTTCTGGGAAGTAGAGAGATTCATCAGCTGAGTGTTGCAGCCCCAGAGCTCTCCCACATTCTATATCAAGAAAAGAATTGAAAGAAGGCAAATAATTTTTCACATCAGTACAAGCACCATATAAAATCCCAATTCACTATTATAGCTGAATAATTTCAATGGTCCAGCAAAAAAAAGTCTGAAGTAAAGCCAAAGTTGGAGTCTTAAGCACAGTTTCATTTGTCCAGGATGACTGTCATAGATCCCTCGTTCAGTGTGATGCAGCTGTTCAGCTTTTATAGCAAGTAGTATGTAAAGTCACTTCTGAAGAGCACAAGGAAGACCAAAAGCAGAAGTTATGCAACAGCTGAATTAGCTTACATTTGAGCTAAAACATGTTCTGAAGCATTTGCCATGTGCTGATTCTGCTGTGTAACTCCCTCAGGTAGATGTATGCAACAGCTTCCCCTTCACATATGCACTCCCTTTAGAGAGCTTGGAATCAAGCTGAACTGAACAAAGAATCTCAGTTTTAGCAGATCATCCTTCTTAACCATCTTCCTATTCACACAGATTCTCTAGGTCAGAAATCACAGATATTAACTTGCGCATTGAAATGCAGACTTCGGTTCCTCCTCCGTGATTGCCATTTATCTTAAGTTGTTTGGAAAAGGATGTACACATGTAAAGTACAATTTACATGACAAAAGAAAACAGGTAATAACTATAGAAACAAAAGCTTAGACATAATGAAACATCTATTTTCATCTGTATGAACTGCTTTAAAGTGAACCTAAATTCACTGAATAAATCAGCTAATCATAAAAATTCTCAAGCTTTAGGAACAGTTCCTATTTTCAACATTTGTTGAAAGCAAAATAAAAACGCTGTTATTTAAGCAAGAGCGCCACATAGCGTTATAAATACAGATACAAAACAAAAGCTAGGCAAGCTCTCTCCAACCTTTTCAAACCTGGGCAAAAGGAAAAAAAACATTGACATTATTACACTCAATACAAGTCTCCCCAAAATGTGTTTTGTTGGTTTTTTTTTTTTTGATAAAAGGAATAAAAGGAAATAGTGTAGCATTCACCATAAAAAAAGTTTTATTTCTTAATTCATTCTACAGCCTGCATATCAACTAGCAAAAACTTGATTCCAAGTAAAGCAAAATAGCAAAGAATTCAAAAGCATTCAAGCAACTTGCACCACTTAGTTTTCTTCTAAACATATACAAGAAACATTATTTGTAGTTGTAAAGAGCAGATGATCAGTATTTGAAGACTTCATTTAACAATTCAATCAAAACAATAAACTTCTGTGGTGAATTTCCACTCACTAGGGAGTATTTGCCTATCTAGAAGAATCCAAGCAGAAATATACTACTGTTGATTTGTCACCACAAGTTTAATCTGAGTCTGAAAGAACATCAAAACCTTCTTGATCTCTTCTTATGAAGTTCTCTTCAGTGGGATTCCTTTATGAAGAAAAGGGAAATCTTCCTCCAAACAATATTAAGTTATCAATAAAGAAAAGATATGTACAGCAGCCAGTAGTGCCTCTAGAACCAAAATTCCTGCTACCTGCCTTTTGTTACCAAACTCTTGCATAGCTTATTTTTTAAGAGAATATAATAGGAATGTAGGGATAGTCACTAGAATATAATCACACATTGCTTCCTTTTACTAGTCATGCAGGGAGAACACAAAATTAACAAGTCTTTAAATCAAAGATGTTAGAATATGCTACAGAGGCCTCACACAAACTACACAATATTGCTAGTACCAGGAAAGAAAAAGTTATCCAAAGAGCAACTAAAAAAATCTGCCAGCTCTATAGCTCTTGGGAGAGAGCTATTCTACGTTAGAGAAACATGTTAATATTCCAACATTCAATTTCAGTACAAGTTTCTCCAGGAAGAATTTAAATAGTTTTAATTTATAAAATAAGCACCTACTATGAAAACAGACAATCCATTTTGCTGCTAGACAAAACCATTCTTTTCTATTTGATAGTGTTTTCACTTTACTAAAAAAGCTTTTATTAAGATACCTACATGCATGTTTTAAAAACCCTGTGATCACTTTCACATGAGAATGAAGCAACATAGCACAGCTATTGTATTACAGAAATAATTTGGCATTGACTTAATTTAAAAAGCCAATCACACCTAAGCTTAGAGATTCTTCTATAAACTTATAGTATACAAAAGTCCCTCAAAATTTTAGTATTAAGTAGACCTGTGATTCCCAGGTTTCTGAGATCAAAAAGATCAAAAAACGCACAAGGAAGTGCTTGTTGCCCTTCAGCCTGTGTTTTGCCGTATTTCTTCATGGTCTTCCGCTTCTCAATCTGAGATAGACTTCTCCAGTTGGGAGGAAAGGGACCATTCAACTTACACTCACCTTTCAGTCTACTGCTGCTGCTGACAGAGGGATTAATCTCAGCTATATATATGCTCTTATGGCTAAGGAAATTTCTTGAGCAGCCAAGATAACTGACTACAAACTTGTAGCTTTCTGAATGTTTTGTCACTGCAGACTGCATTGTGGATTTCAGAAGAGGCCAAACTAGACTGCGTTAGTACATGGAGAGAACTATTTCCTGACCCATGAGTGTTTTAACCCTGTCTGTCAGGTAATAGAGAGCTCTTGCTAAAACAGTCGATAACAAGATATGCTCCAGTATTTGGAGCTAGGTTAATAGCCCTAGGCTAGAAGTATACTTTGAATTGTTACAAGAAATGTGTCATGCAGTTCAGTGCTTTGTTAAGGGTTAACTTCTGAGATTCTGTTCTAGAGTGATCCTCCATATCTAAGTAAACCATGAACCAAAGAATTAAGAATAATCTCTTTCCATGACCCTTACCTAGTTCATATCATTCAGATCTGTTATTGACTAGAAAATGCTCTCCCTTATCCACATAGAGACAAGTCAGTCTCCTAGGTACAACAGCTCAAAGGACCCATTTAACATTAACAGAAGCTGTGTTTTCCTGAAGTCAGGTCAACTCCAAGTCTCCATTTCACTCAACAGTGCAAACACAAGAGTAACATTATCCAACAAATATTTTCATTTAAGTTAAATTTAAGAATCAAGTAGCATAAACCCATCTTATTCATACAGAACAGTAATTCAGAAGCCACAACTGGCCAAGACCATAAATAAATACATGCATATACTGATAGGTTCTTCCTGTTTGAGTGTTATATAAGCACAACTGGTTTTAATACATTTGTATTGCCAACATACTTTCTCTTTATGGTTTAGAAGCACTGAGGGGAACAAAACAGTATTTTGAGTGACATAAATGGTGTTTTAACTACAGGACTGAAGTTCCCAAACCCGTATGCACATATGTACTGCTCTTAGAGCAGAGAATAACTTTTGCATTTAACTGCAAAGGTAAAGAATGCATTAACCTGCATTTGTGACAGTTGTCTTCAGTAAGTTTTTGTGATGGTCAACTGTCACGAGCAGGAAATTGTCACATTTCACATCATTAGAACACAGTAAAGTGAACAGATATGATAGATTTGGGATCACGCTTTCCAGTAACATTCCCAAAAGGTTTAGGGAACTAACTATCAAAACAGTGGTTTCAGTACATCTCAGTCTTCTTAGCCTATAAACTCCAATCAAGTTAAGTTTCTATTTTTAGTAAGTGCAGTAACTAATTCCTTACTCAGGCAAAGACTCACACTAAAAATCACATCAGAAGACAGTTTTTGCAGGATTCCAGCATCCTTCTACTGATTTGAATTCAAGTTCTCCCTAACATGTGCTATTATTCTTCAATTACATCTTCAGGGATGTGTTGAGGGAAACATAATAAAGTATTCCTCACAGGTTTTTCAAGTGCACAGTACTTCACTGCAGAGTTTTCAGTTACTTATTTCATATTTGGTAGACTGCTGCCAGGAAGGCAATGAGGAATACTATATTTCCACAGACATAGATTGTTAACACAATCTGTTTAAACAGATGACCCTGCAAGGGAAAAAAAAGTGTGTCAGTCTTTACGTTTAAAAAAACACTTCCCATCCCATAGCAGGTATTTACGAGTGTTGCCTTACCTCTGCTTCTGCAGATGTGAGTGACTGCAATATCTGTACTCTGTCATCCTCTATCAATTCAGCTGTTAGTAGGAAGAGAAAAGCAGTTATTTACTGTTGTTTTGTGTTTAGATTGTTTAAACATTAGACTCATTCATCTAGTTCTAGGAATGAAACACTAACCTAAAGTTATTTTAATCACTCCTCTACTTGCCCCCTTATACCATCTGTTAAGATACCATGCTGCTTCAATCCTGCAAATGTCTCCTCTCTGCTTTAGATACAGGTCATTTACTTGTGTACAGTGATCTCCTTTCAGTGACAGCAGCCAGCAAGATTAAGAATTTCCAATGAAGTTACTATCAGTCTTAGACATACTGGAGCCATAATTTCACTTTTGTTCCCTTGTTCACTCAAAATTGCAAGCATTTGTGGTTACATTTCAGATCATTTTGCTCATACAATATATCCATTCATACCAGTAAATTATGACAATAAAAAGACGACTAAATCTGTGTGAATTAATCTGTGCTAGTCCTACCCCACCTGGTATCAGGACCACAGCAAGAGGTGATAGATTCTGGGAAAACACTTGCACATTTCAGTCTGCCCTATGAATTGTGAGTTGAGAAATAAGAGGCTACCACTTGAGACAGCACAAAAACAATTTTTCTGTAACACAGTCTCAAAAACTGTTTTACTCCCATACCAATTTATAAAGAAGATATCACACCATTACTCGACAGTTATTCCCTTCAACTTCTAAGTTAGGAGCCAAAACACACCTCCACAAATTCAATTCACTTACATTTTTTTGTCACAAATCTCACCAAGCAAGGTAAAAACAAGAGATTGGTTGGGCTTGTACCTTTCCGTATGAGACAGTAGCTGTGTATTTCAAGAAGAACATCAATACCAACATGCCAAGCTACAAAACCAATCATTGTATAGGTGTCCCATGGGTCTGGTAGGTCAAGTGCTGGTAGATCCATTCCCAAGAACATAGTCACCACTAGTCCGCAAAAATGAGAGAGACATTCAGTACTGCATCAGTGCAATTAAAACAAGTTTCTCACCTTTGGAAACAGATTTCCCACAGACTGCCTACAGTTGCTTGGGGAGCGAGGTTAAAGGAATCCTTGCAGCTAAAAAGCTTTTGCTGGGCAGGGTGGGTGTGGAAACAGGGAAGGAAGGAGAAGGCCAGGATGCCAAAATAGTTTTCATCCTGCTCAGTGCCCTATGCAGTCACACAATCACTAGCATGTGTGACGACCAACAAGACCAAAGTCACCCGAACTTGTGTTTAAGCTGCCTGTGGAACCTTATGGAAATAGAATGAAGACCCAATTATGGTTATTTAAGTTAAATAGTGACTTATTGAGCTATGTTACAATAAGAACACTATCTTCAAAAAATTCAAAGAGGAAAAGAGGACTCAAGATAAAAAACAGTTCCTCACTATAAAGATCCTTAACATTTGTCTGAAGTATCTTTGATATTAGATACCTTTAAGGTTGCAGTTGATGGCAACTTAAAAACTCATGCAGAAGATGGCCAGCAAAAAGGTGGAAGGAAAAAGCATCTCTAGCGTTTATGTGAAGAGGTGGAAACCATGATGTAAAAAGTAAGACAACACATTCTGAACCTACCTTAAACAGGGCTGAGCAAGTGAAACATGTTAAAAAAGGATTTAACTATCACCTGTGGTTTAATTTTACTTCAGATTTGAAATGGCACAGAAGATCCCACGTGCTAAGACTCAATACCTAGATGTCCAGATGCTTTAGATGAGCAATAGTCCAGATAATTAACAAGAGTTCCTTCAAGTCATTTAAAAGGGAGTTACAACTTACTCTTACTCACCAGCTAGTATTCTAGCTGTTGTACCAGTACTCCAGTGAAACCAGTTAAACAATTGCCTCCTACAAAAATGAAGAAAAGCATTGTTGTTCAGGAAAGTAATTTAAAATAAAAATCAAAGAATACTAAAAAATATTTTAAGCAGTAACAATGAAGTGAAAACATTACATTCTGTAACTGAGTGAGTTGAGTACCTTGGTGCATGAGGAGATGGTCTGAAACCTGCCATAAGTGGTTGAAAGATTGTGAGAGCCATCACAGTACAGCCGAGATAGGGATGAAAACCTGCTTGCTAAACATAAGACATTTTTTGTTGAGTATCATATCTATGTAAAGTTACAGGAAAAAAAAATGTTAATTTCATTTAAGCTTATAAAAATTACGGTGGTGGAAAAGTAATGTGCTTAGCCTGGCAGAGATAACAGGACAGAACAAGCTGCTCTGCAGATGGATGGAGATGGTTCTCCCAGGAAGAAGACAGACACTGATTAGTCCGCCCAGGATTTGTCCCACCTTTACGCTGCATTGAGAAATTCTTCCATGTAAACAGCAGACAGCACTAGCTTTAAAGTCTCCTTTAGCTACAGTTGTAAAAGAGACAACATTCTTCTGTGTTGCTAGAATTTGAAGTTTGCCTTCTCAATAACTTTTGCAACAATTCCCTTGACAATAGTTGTAACATTAGAGTCAATGGACTTCTCATTTATTTGGTGCTATTTTTACAATGAAGTTAAAAACAAACCACACACTTACTTTGCTCCAACCTCCTCGGTATATAAAAGGCAAAACAAAAGATATGCTTGTAAGCATGACGGTGGTCAGCATAAGCATACGATGCACCTAGAAAATTGAAGTCTGCTTTTAGAAACTATGACTTTCTTAATACACTATTAAAATACATCTAATGATCTGCAGATAAGGATGTTCTTAGCTGCCTCTTTGGACTTTGCTTTTATTATTCAAGTCTGAATTTCCAATTTGCAGTTATTCCATTCTATAAGACTAAAAAAAGAAAACCACACCAAGTTTGACCTCTTATTTCTTGAATCTAGTAGGTTTAAGTTTTGCTAATAGAAATAGAACATACACCTAGGGGGAGATTTTGCCCACCTGAAACCACATCTCCTTTCCAAACAGGAATGAATGAGACCAGACAGGTTTGAAGAATCGTGCAACAATGACACCAATACTAACTGCGGTAATCCAAGCAACAAACATTAGTGCTCCTTAAAAAAAAACAAAAAACACAAGTTAAACATAGGTCATTTAGCTGTATGCTAATACTGCTTCAAAGACCATATAATATTTTAGCCCATGCGTATACCATCAGAATTTACTGGTGATAAGTTTTTAATCACCTGGTTTAGACTACAATTTTATAACATTTATCTTGCTAGAGGTCAGAATCATCCATAAGAAGGATGATTAGACAACACCCTCAGCATGACAGAGCATCTCTGGCTACTTTACCTTTCACATACATCCCTACATACAGTGAGAGATACTGTCTTGTTACCAATTTATACGAGAGAGAATGAGGGGTGACCTTTATTACAGGCTTTCAACAGGATGAATGACAGTTCTCTTATGGGCCTAGTTTACAGTCCAGAACTAGGAGATAAAATTCACTTCAACAGCTCTGGACAATCAGTCGAAGGGTTTCTCATTTCAGATAGATCTAGACCAACAATGCAATGAAAATAAGTGAAACCAGAGAGAAAGGTGCAAAGAGAAACAAGTTCTAAGTAAAATTTAAGAGGAAAGGCAAACACAGATTCATTTTCCTAGGTAAAGAGAATCTTATAACTGTTTTGAAATGGAAAATTATTAATAGCTTAACTGTTTTGACAATCTCAAATCTTGCTACCCAACAGTAAAAATAAAGTGAATGACAAGAAGAGGAAATACATACTCAGCAACAGTGAGGAAAACTCAGTCTCAGCTAATTTTGAACTGGAAGTCAAAGCTGAGAGGTACAACTTACCATGAGCCTTGATGAGTCTTGGGGACCGAGAACCTCCAATATCCTGAGGAACACCTGTGACATTGTACATTCCATTGGTAATTAGAGGCTGACGACGATGTTTGTATATTGGCCCACCTAAACAGTGACAAAGTAGTTTATTTAAAGCAGATGCAAGTCACACTTGTAAAGTCAGCCTATTCCTTATTCATGAATGTAAGCCCTGTTACAACTATGGAACGTAATTATACAAAACCTCTAACGTGCAATATGGTAGGAACTTAACTTGTGAATTAAAGTTTGAAGGTCATCTAAATTGTCCTGCATACTTAATATACAAGAACCTATTCCACCCTCTACAGAGAAAAGCATTCTCCACTACACACAAAATGTGAAGAATAATTTCCATTGATGCTATACTCCATTTTTTTAAGAGGTATGGCTAGATCTTAAGAAGCTAACAGTTCTTAGCATCAAGTGCACATGCAACACAACACAAGTATAAGTCGTCTTTAACTTTGAAAATCAAAGCCATGACCCAGATAGCCAGTAAAGATGACTGGACTAAATGCCTCTCTCAAATTTGGAAACTTGTGTCCTTAGGTCAGATACTAATTCTCAGCTAAGGTGTATCTTATGTTACAGTAATTCATTTAGAGCTGTTCAAAGAACAGCAACCACGCAAGTCAAGTTTACCTTCACTAGCTTCCCCATCTGCCAGAAAGATATAATAACTGTCATCTAGATTAAACCTCTCTTTATATGCTGCAAGACGAATACTCCTTCTAAAAGAACACTGAAGAACACCATCGACAAGCCTCCATGACACATCTTCAAGGGCATTCTGTGAAACAGAAGATTTAATACTTAGTCTTTCCAGAAAAATAGGATTCGTTATTGCTTTTAAGGCTACTGTTTGGGCTAATTTCAAATTAGCAAACACAAGCAGCATCCTATATCTCAGGTAATGAGATAAAACATTTCTTATGCTAATGCAGCCAAGAGGTCGTTTTCTCCCCTGCAATTCAGATGACCACAGTACAATAGCAGAACATAAAATATAAAAAAGTTCAGTTGGAAGGAAACTACAAAGACAGAGTTCAGCTGCCTGACCACTTCAGGGGTAACCAAAATTTAAAGCATGTTAGGGGCATTATCCAAATACTTCTTGAACATTGACAGGCATCAACTATCTCACTAGGAAGCCTGTTCCAACGTTTGGTCACCCCCACAGTAAAGAATTTTCCTAACATCTAGTCTGACCCTAGGGGCCGATCATCACAATTTGGGTCAACTGCTTTCAAGATATACATTTATAGTAGATAAATGAACAGTCTTCTCCCATAGACCTGTTTAGCTCTACAAAAACAGCTGGAAGATAAGAATCCAGCACAACCATAAGGAAGCAGGTATAAAGGTAAGAACAGCAATCCTAACAACGATGTACTGTAGAGATCCTGACTTGCTGCTCTTCTGTATTAAAGGCGCTAGTTAAGCAGATACTTCCAGCTTATGTCAAGACTTTTTTTGTGATACCTTCTGCTGTACTAGTACATCAAAAGGGATTTGGAGAGTAATTGGTTTAAAATTAACCCCATGCAAGTGACTCTTGTCGCTTGCAAAGAAATGACACAGCAATGATCTGAGGAAAGAAGAGTCTTGCATACCAACTTAGAAAGTATGTCAGTAAGTTAATGTAGCAACCTAAGGCTTAGATTTATTACTACAAGTTTTTACAATTCACAGTGATAACCCCCTGCTTCCCTTCTATCCTCTAACCCTCTAATCCTCTAACCCAAGATACATAGATCACAACCTCAGCCCTAGCAAAAGGGTAGGGTTGCATGAGTAATTTGCACAAAGTTCCTAAATCATGTAAATTCCCACTATGACTTCCTTCCTGGTAAACGTTACCTTCAGAAGTCTAACTTTCATTTTTGAGGAGGAGCCCAATCAGTCTCAACTTAAAGAATTCTAAATCCAATTGACTATTTACATTTGCTTTGTAAAATAAAAGCACAAAGCAGTAGCGTACCATTCATCACTTCAAACCCACATTTGTGGAATGGTTTAGGTGTTTCCATGCGTACCTCTGAATCCAACACAGGAGGTGTTCGTCCCTTCAGGTATGCAGTGCTTACACTAACATGGTGGTCCTCGTTAATACACAGATATGCATCATCATCACCCTATAAATTTGAGAAAAAGTTATTTCTAGACCAGTAAAGACCTATAATGACAATTTCCAAAAGTCTAGCAAAAGACTCAAATCTCAAGCTGTTAAGCTGTATCCCAGCTTTCAAACACCTCAGTGGTACAGGGGAACCATGTTAAGTTAAACAGTAAGGCATATTATGATTTAACATGTTCCTCCCCCACCTCCAAAGTAACAACCATATTATCATAAGTTTCTTTATTTAAAATTTTACTAAAACAAGAAAGAGATGGATGTTAATGGCATTTTAAAACCCTTTAGTTACAAGTTGTTTTTCATAACTGTAAGTGTACAAATATACTGTTAAGAACAAATTGCTCTTGCAGTAGGAACATGAATAAAAAGCATCTTTGTGCAACACTTTATGGATTTCACATTTTCAGCATTGTCCCTTCACTTTAAAAGCAATTAGAAAAAAGAATCTTTTAACACTTTGTAAAGATAGGATTGAGTCACTCTCATATGAACAATGCTGAAATGCAAGTGGTTTTCAGAAAACAGCAATACAAGTTCTGAGAGGTAGTGTTTTTTTCTTCCTAGGTAACAAAGCAAAATTTATCCAACCAGGAATTCCAGTCAGCTACTGTGCTATTACTAAGGCTGAATTCAGTGAAAACAGGTATATCCACTGGGAGATTTAATGCAGAAATCCAGTCTCAAGCTAAGACAGCAAGCCTCTCTAAAAAGCTACCTGTGCTTTCTTTCAGCACTACAGGGAAGAAATTTCTTTGTTTGGAATCTAACCCATTTCTCATATGCATGTTTCCTGAAGCATCATTGAAACTCTACCAGGATCACAAAAGTAACCAGAGAAGCAGAAATAGGATACTCACCATCCACTGGTCATAGGACAATGCAAATGACAAGTACCCTTCACTGGCGCCACTCATTTCAATAAGTACCGAACTCTTCTGCAGCTGGAAGGATAAGAAAAGGCACGAAGCACTTCCAGGATCACAGTTTGAAGGATTCCTAATGCAAAACTTCATACTTCCACAACCTGATGCATTAAACTAGAAAACAAATCAAAAATAAGTCATAAGCAATGTGAATTCCTCTTGTTTCCCTTTGTAATGTACTGTAGAAGAAAGTATACAAGGAACTGGAAAGAAGTGCCATCTACACCCATCCCTATAGTTACCAGATAGGTAGAATTCACTATTATTTTACCTACTAAGGTGTACTTTTATTTAAGTTGAATTTTCATGTCAAAGACAATATAGCAGAATAACCTTAAACAGTAAAAACTTGAAAGAAACTTCCTTCAGTTTAATTTTAGAGAGGTCAAAATCAACCGCAGGATGAGGGCAGGAAGAAGGGAAGAGCTTTATTTCCTTTCTAAAGCAGTAAATCCACTGACAAGCAATGAGACAAGATATGTACTAAAAGTCACAATGTTATTCTGGATCAAGTAGTGATGCTTTCGCAATCCACTGAAATGTCAAGAATCAGTAGTAGAAGTCAGTAACATAGACGTACTCGGAAGTTTTTGAACCTGCAGTTACTGAATAAGTTAGGAGTCAAGACCAGAGTAAGTCTCTTCCCAGGTACACAAAATTTTCATCTGGACTTTAAAAGGCTGATAGAACATTTAAAACTTAACCCACATGAGGCATGGTAACATTCAACCCACAGAAGTTCAAGCAACTAAACTAACACAACAGGGTAGACATCTATGTTCTTAGTCTGATATGTAAGTTAGTCCTATCATCTTTCCTTTTCTGTCTAACTGTATCAATGGGACTTATTAAATTTCATTCATCACAAGCATTAGAGATTGGATTATTCAGGTTTATAATTACTTACTGGCTTTGTTAAGTAGGAAACTGAATGTGATGTTGATATAGCCTCAGATGTCACATATAAGGGTGTTGTTGGGAATGGTGCATTAGGCTGAGAAACAACAGGACCAGGAATCTTCACCCAGAAAGTCCTGTACTTCTTCACAACTGTGGCTCTTAAAAAATAATACATGCACACTTGCTCAATACTGTATACATTACCAGTTAAATGTTACTTTAAAAAAGAGCTCCTATAGTTTCTACAACATACTTGCTAGACACCTATGTTTATGCCAGCCCCCACCATTTCTATCATTTTGAAATAAGAAAGCATTTCAAGGGGGAAAATTAACTTTAAAGCATCCTACTACATGCCCTACTAGATATAAAACATATGTCTCTAGCGTAGTTCATAGCCTCAGAAGGGTGATGTTTTTACACCTTGGCTTTTACCCACTAGTTCCAAAAAAAAAAAAATGACAGAATAATGGGAGGTTATGTGCACCATTTTGTTAGGTACAAACAAAAAAAATCTCACCACTGCATACCACATATATGAGAATTAAGCAGTTAACTGGAATTACTAAAGAAACCAGTCTCAGAATTCCCTTCTACTCTCCCCTCAAAACAAAAAAACAACCAATAACCTCCAAACTTTATGTAAAGAACAAATATCTATATTAATGTAGACTCTGCAGTAAGTGTTGACTTTTGGGACCATTAGTCCAAGTATACTTTTGCTGGTCAGTATTTGTCACAGACAATTGTACATGCTTATTTTATTTGCATTTTAATGTTAAAACTAATACTGGACTTACTTACAGAAATTGTATGTGTTTTGGTGCATTTCCAGGAGCAATCCAATAAACTTTTACATAATTCTTTTTTGCTTTACTTGTGTGACTGACTGCTGAATTCTGAAAATGTACATATTAAGAGTTACACAGACGGTATTAACTAAAGACATTTCATTTAACACATTCATTACATAGGCTGCAGCTAAATTCTGAAGAGATATTGCACTGCTATACTGCACATATTCACTGTAAGCAACTTAAAGTCGACAACTAGCTTTTCTCCAGTCAGTCATGATCCACTCAGATGAAGTCTACCACTGAAATTCATACATACTGCCAAACAAAGCCTAGAAAGGAAAAACTAGAGATCTTTTAGTCCAGAAGACTTCAGTGACAGAAGAGATCCCTGCAGTGTTTATGCAGAAACAGCGTCATAACACTTTTTGACACTGAGAACATGAAGGAACAGTGTAATGACTGTATAAAGAGAAGTGGACCAGTATTACAGAGAACAAAAATTAGTGTTCAGGTCAGAGTTACCTGTACAAGATAAACAAATCAGGCACAACACTGAACTAAGTCCTCATCAGAGAGGGCACGAAACATAACCCCATGGCATTGCAGCACTGCATGCACATTACAGCATACATTAATTGGGGCAGGTGGTAAAAACAGAGAGAAAAAACATCCAGGAAGATTGAGATACTTTGTCCAGATCAGTTCACATGAGCATGAAGTTCAAGCTGGTTGCTGAAACACTAGTCAGTTCAGATCTCTTGCATGTGAAGCACGATGAATTTAAATAAAATGAATATTGAGATTGTGATCTAACCTGTTACTAAGGCAGCTCCACTAACACTAATTGACACAGCTACACTAAGTATAATGGCCTATTCTAGCGTTTGCTTTCCGTCAATTATTGTGGAAGGTTTCCTTGCTATGAGACATTATGTCCTTAACAAGCATGACAAACAGTTACTCTCTTCTCCAAAGCAAATAGAGCATGTCTTCTTTTTAAGAAGTACAATAAGCACGTATGCAGTAGAACATATCCATTGTTCACTAATTATGACTGCTGTATACAGTAGTCAGTAGTCTTCTACCACCAGGAGCATTTAAATAGTTTATAAGAATAGACAAATAAAATTGCAGTAAGCCATGCCTCTATGCTGCAAGTTATAGCAATTTCCTGGGAGACTTACTGAGCTCAAAAATTATATAGCTTTGTACTAGACTACATCTGTAATGGGGCAGAACAAACACCCCAGTGCCCAACGTCCCATTTTAAGAAACTAGATTATACCTTGGTACGGCCACATGTCAGAAGCTGAGAATGTCTCCGGTCAACTAATATAAAGTAACCAACCGCAGGGCTATCCAAGTGTTCTGCATCCCGGGCTTGTATGAAAAATCCTTCAAAATCTGGTCCAGACAGGTGAACTGCAGCAATAATGAAAATAAAAGGAAGTTGAACATTCTCCAGAGGACAAATGAAGTGCCTCAGCAACGACCACTAGAAGCTCATTTTACAAGCACCAAGTGGTTGCTGAAGGGATGGCCTGAACAACACAACTTTTTAAATAGATCTGCTGTATCTACCCAAGTAAATACATGCTGCAACACAAAGAAACAGTAAGTTAAACTCTTCAGTTACAAGTGACACAATACCTTCTATAGTGTCCCCAGGTTTAAATTCAGTCCAATTAACTGTAATGATGTGCACAGGTGAAGATTGTGGTGAGCTACCATGACAGGGTATCATGCTCATGCAGGCTTCTCTTACTCTCCCATTTGGATATCCATTCACAGATACATAGAAGCAAATAAGCATCCAAAAACCAGAAGCCAGGCCAGGCAGCTCCATCTGAATAAAGTATGAGAGTTACAGGCAATTAAATACCACAAACATTTACATTGCAGGTCACCATTCATTCTTAGAACATGTTGAATACTAAATTTTAGAAGCACATTGAAAACAAAAGCCTGCATGAGAAAACACCATTCCCATCTTCAGTAGCTACAATTCGTAAGTGGTTGTGATAACTACCAGACTTTGCAAGGACTTTCACAGATTGTGTTTTGGGCCATTTATATGGTCAAGAGTATAAGTACGGATCCCTTGATCCACCAGATGGACATTTACATCATCTTTTAAAATTTCTTTTATTTACAGCTCTCCCACTCTCTTAAAAAAATCCAAGTCCCTTAAACATATCTACAGGACAGATGGATCTTAAAACATTTTAATTGATGCATAAAGATCCACAGTACTGAAAAAATACCAAGCTAACATCATTCCCACTCATTTATTCATCATAGCTCCAAACTGCGCATTATTAGGACTGCCAACATGAGTTTCCACAACTCGTGTCTATTTCTTCACTTATGACAAAGAACTCCCAGGTGACAAGTTCTCCTTTCTGCAGGGAGACTGTGGTTACCAGATGTCAGAAATAGATTTTATACATGTAAAAGAGGATTTGGTATAAAAGGTTAAACAGAAATATGTTTGTTTAAGACAAACACAGGAGTTCCTTAGAACTTCTCCTTTTGAGTATTGGACCTCCAGATAATTAGTTCAACAATATAATTGCTTGCTATAATCTCTAACGGAACAGGAGACATGAAAAGCCATGTGAGGTAGTAGGACTGACCAGCCTAATACAGTTATAAGAACCCCCTAAATTTCAGCATTCATCATATAATAATTTGTTCTGAAACAATGCTGTTTTCAAGAAAGCTGTGGTAATTCTTTTGTTGTTCTGCAGCATGCAGGGTTTACAGTTGCACCCAGTATTTGCAGAAAGTCTTAGCCAACAAGAAAAAGCACTTGTATGTCCAAAGGGGCTGGGAGAACTAAGATACCATCCTTCCAATCCTTAGACAAAAAAAAATTTATCAGCTCTAGAGGAACATGGACCAGGCAAATAAGTCTGCTTTCTGTCCATTCTGCACTAAGTGATAAGAAACACCAGGTTAAGAAGTTCCCTGATAGCACGCATGGTTGTGAAGATAAGCAAGACACAGAGATGTTTCAGACTCAACTCTGATATCTACAGGCAGTCAAATAGAAACATGACATATCATTAGTCTTACACACTCTGAGAGTAATCATTATTAACTTTTCCAAAGTCCTCGTACATGCAGTGCTAAACATCCAAAAGATCCAGGGCAATGCTACATTCATCTTTCAATGTAAGAGCTCCTTCTCAACTTCATACCAGTAAACAAAATCTAGGGGATGGTGATCAAACATTTCAGGAACTAGAACAAAAAGATCACCACTCAAATCCTCCTCCAAACACCCAAGATAAAAATATGATAGTATCTATAACTTCTAGTTAGTCAATGTTTTCTTTTAGTTCCAGTATCCCCCCAAGCTATCACAAATCTACAGCAATGTGATTTTATTTATAAGTTAAAGAAGTCTATAGGAAGCTAAAAACTAAGCTTCTGTACAATAGTGGTATTAAAGCAGCTTATATGTACAAGAGAAATCTTCAAAACACATTGCTGCTAGAAGAGATAATACTACATATCACAGAAAAAAAATAGGTTTGCATTCTAGTTTAAGTAGCAGAGGATGTGGTAGGGATTTAAAGTGAAACAAGTTCTGCAGCAGACTCACTCAACTCAAAAGCTGGCAGAAAAGAAAAAATAAGCAGAGGAAAAGGACAAAATGCCAAAACCTGAGAAAAGTACTGTACTGAAAAACAGTATTTTTTTTTTCTTTAATAGGGTTAACTATAGAGGAACAATCTTCTCTATACACTTTCAAGAATCAAAGTGAGATCTTACAAAGAATAGTACCTTCCAGATTAGAATATTGCTTTAAACAACAGTTATTCAGTTTTCCCCTTTAACCTGGAAATATATTCTGGCACTCCCCATTTTCTACCTACACAGCTAAAGAGGCAGAAAGACAGGAAGCACTCAGCACACTCATAACACCAATCATTCTGCTGTTAAAGATCCTCTCTGTATGTTTTCAGAAAACATCTCACAAACTAATTATAGACCAAACAGTATAATAGGTCACAGTTCTAGAGAAATCAAGCTTTAAGAGATTATTCCTTAACTAGCTTCTTCAGATTGAAGAACTCTGGACTTTAATTCCAATACCATAGCAAAAACCTCTTTCATAACACGCAATCCTTTCCATAACCTAATATTTAAGGTAATAGTTTAGGAAAGCAAAAAAAGAGTACTAGAAAGTACTCATTACAGACAGGTTGGGTTCAGGAAAGCTGAAGTGTAATGTGAATCATGCTTAACTTCATTATGAAAGAATAAGTGCCTTTTAAAGAATAAAGTAAAAACCAAAATAAGCTCCCTACCTTGTGTCAAAAAGAACCTGAGAGGCTGATCAAAACTATCTTAGAGAACTCATTCATCCAGTTATTCTACTCCTCCCATAAACATAGCTGAAATTAAAAAATGTTCTAATAAAGGTGAATCAGCAGATGTCAGCTTGATTGTACTCTCTAGAAAAGTGAATAAAAAATCTGACTGAAAGTGAACTACATGAAACCCTTAAATCACTAAGTGTGGCCATGAGACCTAGATTCAAAATGAGAATGTGATTCTGTTAACTCAAGTTTTGAGGCATGCAAACAGCGGAATGGTCCGTTCTTACCTACTGCATTTTAAAATACTGTTTCCACTCTAAGTTATTATAGCTTGTTGATTTGAGAACCTTTGGTCATAGTGACTTATTTACAAACCTTTGAAATACGACTCCTTGACAAATAGATACTATAGCATATCACATCATTACTATATGGAAGTTATCCAAACCACTATGTTTTGTACCTTTATTTTCAAATAAAAATATTCCAACACCCAACAGTTCGAAGCATGACTACAAACATATTCCCTCCTTCACACCCTCCCGCTTCAGTATAACAACTCACCCCCTCACCCTGCCCTGGGAGGGAAGGCAGAAAAGGAGAACTGCATTACCATTAAGAAGGGGCTCAAATAATGAGAATGTCAGCTACTGATTATTTCATACAGAACTTGATTATAACTGTAAAATCCAATTTCATGCAGGGATCAGTCACTATTAAGAACTGAGAGACAACATATGAAGTGACAGTGCTGGCTGAATTTGAACTGGAGTTTCAGTGAAGCATCACGTGAGTTACCACGTATTACTTGGCATTTGTTGGACAGGTCAGAACCCAAGAGAAAGAGCTTCTAGTGAGAGCACTCTTTTGGGGAACCTACACTACATATAAGTCACAAGGAATTTGGGGGAAAGTCACTTAGAAGAATCAGAATGCAGTCCTAAAGGCATGGCCCGTTACTCCAACAGTAGTGGGATGTGGGTTGCAGGTCAGTTATTTTTAATAACATGTAGCTCACTGAAAACCTACAAAAGATAGTCCTGAAAGAGTGAGCTAGAAGCCACCTTTCAGCTAGCAGAAAACTTGTGATGGGCTTAAACTTTAACTATTAGAGATGTTCTTGTCAAAGTAATTGTCTTTGGCTTTACCTCAAGAGACTGCCTGTGAAGACCGATTGCAAAGAGAAAGTCAGGTTTGTTTAACAGCATCTACCAGCTTCTGTAAAGCAACAAGTGTAGCTGTGTTATCTTGACAGAACATCTGAAATTTACCATCTCATTCATGCAGGAGTCACCTCCTTCTCCTTTATGGAAAAAGAAGGGAAAGATCGGAAGCAAGTGGAAGAATTGAGAGTTATAATTGTAGAAACAGATTTTGAAAGAGCCAGAACCAACCATACAGTAAGCTACAAATAAGACTGAAAATTTGCAGCGGGTCACGCGGCTTTGACTAGTAACTGGATTGCTCGGAGGGTTAGCCAGCCAGGCTGCATGTAAAGCACGGGAGGAAATTCAACTGTCTTTTAGGTGGACAACTTTAACACTGTCAAACTTCAAAGACCAAAAGCAGTTGTATATTTTCTCTCCCAAGAAGGGGGAAAGAGAGAAGTCCTGGTTACCTGCCTTCAGCTGGCTAATTTAGTAGCGTAATTTAGATATTTGCTGTGTGGCTTCAGAATCAACAAAACAACTGAAGAATTAAAACTACAGAGATATATCTCATTTTTGCACTTACCTACAAAGAGAAATTTATAAATACACACTATCTGTAAGCTTTTTTTTTTTCCCGTTATCAGCACGTTCCTGAGGACAACAGAGGCGAAGAAAAGGTCCATACTAAATTTGTACTTTTTTTTTTTTTAATATCTATTCCTTCCTGTGTTTAAAAGGCTTCTAGTCCCTGCAGGTAGTGTCAGGAAAGCAAGCCCTAGCAGTCTAGTTCCTCAAACACATAATGCCCATGCACAAAGGATCTCTTCACAGAAGTTGTCTTCCAGCTATTTGACAGAACTTCACTAGCTGCATAGTATAAAACCTAAACCTAGTTTCAGAGAGAGAGAGAGGATGGGCAAGACAAACATATTGCCAAGCAAGAGGTACAGAAAACATCATGGCCAAAACTTTTCTCCTGAACACCACAAGAGAACAGGGCAAGCAGGAAAGGAAGAAGCTGTCTAAAGCAAAATAAGCTGTATGAACAGGTGTCTGCCCACATGATACTGTGCTGTGTCTCTTTAGAAACGCACTTGTACAAAGCAGAAAGCCTTGCTATTCAAGAGTCAATTTCCCTTTAAGAAAGGGAGCATGGGTCAATTTCTCCTGCTCCTTTGAAAGTTACCATATCAGATTATCCGGTTTTTGCCCTTACTTATGCAGCTAGCGTTCACATTCACAATAATTCATTATCCTTTCAAAATTAAGAAGAAAAAACACACAACCACAAAATGACAAAACATGTACACCTCAGCCTGTTGGTCTTCCTACTCTGACAACTTTGAAAGATAACTTTAAGACTTCTGGTTTAACTTTCTTCACGTTTAACTTTAAGCACGTTTAACTTTAAGCCAGTCCTTCTGTTACATTGACAGAAGTTCAAATAAAATTGCCATTAGCTTTCTACTTACAGTAAGAAAGCTTACAGGTACATCATAACTTCTATTTGGTTCACATCTCACAATATTAACCTTTATCACATGCAGGATCAGAGGAAGTTCTTCTGCAACTAGAAACAGGACCCAGACACTAAAAAAGGAAATATTTATGAGTGTTCTTTACCTCAGGCAAACATTTTTTTTGTTCCATCCCTAGCTAAGCCCACAAGACCCTAGATTTCAGATAAAATGCATGAAGTTATCATGAAGCACTGACCCCACAGCTTCATTTGCTTCGAACTTCCACATACCTCACAGCAGCTTTGCATTGTCATTACTTTAATTACCTTCTGATGCAGTTAAAGGAAAAAAAAAAAAGGAAAAAAAATTTTGATACCTTATTACTCTAAGCATAAATTGTTATAAATTTACAGTATGATTTTAAAGCTTATTATATCAAAGAGACGTTTTCTTTCAGAAGAAAAATAAAGAAGTCTTAAAGAGGAATTTAAGCTTTTTTTTTTCCCCACGCTCCCTCATATTCACCAAGAATGAGCAAGAGGCAAGGATTTCACCCTGTTTGGTGATTGATTTTGATTATTTAATTTTATATAGGACAACCACTCTGCATACAAACTGTTAGGGCCCCAACCCCGCAAGCTTGTAAGTATGCAAAGAACCCTTTAAGGTGCATACTGTCCTAAAAAGTAGCTAAGTTTAGTTACACTCAACAAACAATTTCAACTACATCATCAACTGCAGCAGTTACCATGGGGTTACCTCCTATGAATACTAACAAAGAAATAACATAAGAAAATACTCTTATAGCATTAAGAAGCAAGGAACATGCCAGGGGCACATGAGCAGTGTGACTTTCAGATGCAATAACCCTGCATTTACCTTTAGAATCTTTTCTAGTATTTAAAAAGATATTAGGGCAAAAACAGGTCAGAGTTCTGTCTAAAGCACTTCAGAAGCGCTTACATTAACGGCAGTAGTTAAGAGGTGCTCAGAAGGGCCCCCCAGCTTTCAGTTTGCTTCACGATTGCTGCCGACTGGAAAGCACGAGCAGCTTCCAGGAAGTTTGCTGTAGCCGCGCTCCCTGGTGCCGGTTAAATCACAACCCCCAGCAGCCCCATGACCCCTCCGTCCCCCCGGCTACCCCTCACCTGCCTGCTCGACCCCCGCCGCCACACCGGGCGCTCTTCTGGCGGCGGCGCCGGGCAGGGCGGGCACCGGGGGCGGCACCGGCAGCGGGGGCGGCGCCCGGGGGCCCCAGGGGCCAGGCCGGGCCGGGGGCAGCTGCACCGGGGTCTCTGCGGCGTGCGGGTGGCCGAGGTGTTGCGGGGTATCTGGGGCCTGCAGCCAGTCCTGCCTCGCGGGTTTGACTGAGACCTCGCCCTTGGAAAAGCTCCGCTGAGCCGAGCTTGTTGGCGCTGCTGGGTATAAGCCGCAGCCTGTTCGCACGGGTGTGCTTTGCTGCCATAAAGGCGTTCATAGGGTGGAAACCCTGCTTACAGGCCCGGCAACAGTCAAGCTCCAAGTTTATGCAGACTACACTAGGAACTCATATCTAAATTTTTTTGAAGATCTGATTTTAGGGTCTTGACCCATTGACATAATGAGGTCTATACCTCTGAAACACTGTTAGAAATATAAACTATATGGAAGTCTGCAGATCTGCAAGGAGGGATGAAAATGCAAGCTACAATGCTGTTGGAAACTACAGAGAATTTAGAAAAATATATTAGCTTATATGCGAAAGGTAAAGTAGGTAAGGAAAGGAATGCTGCTTTGCATCTCATTTTGTATTACTTAGCCAGGCGTTAGCTACTGCGAAAGAGCTATAAAGCAAGAAAAGTAAGAGACAACAATTATTGTCTTTAACTAGTGAGTACAAGTACCTCTATCCTCCTCCACAGACAGTCACCAATCTGTCTGGAAGGATTCTTTTCAAATATATGAGTCTCTCTATTGAGAGAAAAAAAAATCAATAGTTATGCAGACTTAATAAATATATTTTTATGACAGAATACTGCATGTTAATTTGTTCTTAAGTATCAATAGTCAAGTAGTATTAAGGAAATAAAATACATTAGGATATGTGAACTATAAAAAGCCCACGGATTTATCTTCTTTGTAAAATGTACTGCAGTTATAGCTGTGTTAACGTGCCCATAACAATGCTACACTTATTGCAAAGCAGAAGTTTCTACCCTAACCATATTATCCGTTAGAGACACAGAGGGCTGGCAGTTGGTTTTTAATCTTACTACAAGCCTGAAGAGAGATAAAGTTGTATAATCTGCTATTGAACTACACCAGAGGATGACTATGGCAAGTGGCAAATGAGTTCCTTTGTTCTGTGCCCTGGAACATATCATCAAATATAAAAAGAAGCTGATGACTTTTTTTTTGCATGGTTTCTGGCAAGGCCATAAGGAAGTAGCTGAAAGCTTATAACTTTGAGAACAACAGCAATTTTACAAAGCAGACTGCATGCCGAGTATTTCAAGGGGAATTTGTGTTGCTTAAGAACTGAGGAAACAAGTAAAACATATAATTTTGGAAATTAAATAGTATGCAGCCCAATATTGGCATGTACTGATAGCTGTGCTATTTTTTCAAGCCCAAAGGAATATGGAAAACAGTAAGCCATTGCAGCTAGGTCTGAACAGGCCCCATGTTGTTATGTGGTTCCTTGTAACCAAATTTCCTCCTGGCTGGTAAGTAAACTATACAGCAAAACTGTGGAATTCTGTAAGGTCAGCTCTTGCTCAAGTGCCATATATGTGCACTAGGCAAATGGTTTCTCTGTGTTACTGGTGAAATTACCACTGCAAGACAGCACTTGAGTTCAAATCAAGAGATTTTCAAGTTTTTCGGCTTTACTAGCTTAGTTAATAAGTATTAATAAGTAATAATTAATAAGTAATAATAAGGGAAATAATGACAATAACATTATCTTAGGAAGAATTTTTCCTACAGTGCAATTTTCACATGCTTTTCTTTCTTTCCTTTTTTTTTTTTTTTTTCCCCACTGAGAAGGGAATCTCGAGTCATGGAAACAATCCTGATCATTTATAAGGAAATAAACAATGGTAAAAGTCACAATGTAGGATGAAATATTTTTCTCCATACTTAATTCTTTTTCCTTGAGCTCTGACACTATTTAAAACTTACCAGTTTTATCAACTGATTTTACCTTTGGCCTCAAGAAATACTCTTTTTATGTATTTTTTCCTTTGGTCTTTCTTTCTATCTGGTAGTCAGGCTTCCCTATTTTCACTCATTTTAAATGTTTCACATTACATATAACAAATAACACTGGGAAATGTATTTAACAAAAATATTTGTTTACCCAGAGGTAAAAGTGAAATTTACTGCTTTTAGTCAATTACACTAAATAGCCACCTGGTGGCATTAGCCACTAAGTAAAATAAGGTTTTCTACTCACACTACACAGAAACCTACTTTGTTTTTGTGTCTATTCTGATTCATCAACAGCTGAAGCACACTTGTTAGATACTGTCTACCAAAATGAGCACCTACTTTGACTTAAAGAGAATTTAAATACAAAAATATTCCCTTGCTTATCTGAAATGAATTAATTGTGGTTGCCAATATCAATTTGAGCCAGGTCTGTGCAGGCGTTATGATGCAATAGCAACCTGCCACTTTACCGAAAGTCCATGCTTAACTCAAAGCACATCTTAATTAAATCAGTTGATAAAGGGCTGTAGTAAAATCATTTTACCCATTTCATGAGGTGTGGGCCATAACATTATATGAAGCAAACTACTGAAGTTTTCTGACAAAAGTACTGAAATATTAACCTAATTGAGTTTTCTATGTTTTCTTCATTTCTGTGGTGTTGTTTTTTGTTTTGTTTTGTTTTGTTTGTTTGTTTTAATTATTAATTTCACTGTACCTGGGATCCTATTATCCCATTTCACAGGGCACAACGAGCTTGCTAGCAAAAGCTCTAACCAACAACTGCCTCAGTTTAACGCACTTAAAACCGGATTACATGGAACTGCCAGATGAATTGAAACCTAGTATAATGCTCTCCCATACACTGACAAGTTTTTTTGCTACCCAATCTCAGTTCCACCTCAAGTTCCACTTGACAAAACATTATTACAGTTACTTTAGGAATAGGATCTCTGAAGTCTTAGATCTCAACATATCTCACTGGTGTTAACTGGAATGATTTACAGTAAAATAAAAATGCTGGTAGTGATTCAGTAATCAGGTTTAATATGTTCTACATGTAAAACAAAAATTAGTCTGGTCACCCCATTCTCATAAGACCATTAATATCAAATTTATGTGAAGCTCTTATCAAAAGCACAGTAAAATGTATCTTAAAGTCAGTGAAAAAACTATATTAATAATAATAAAATTATATTTGGACTTCTTTAAGATATATGCATTGAATTTTGTGATTTTCTATTTAAATATATATATATTATCAGTGTAATGTTACACAGAAGTTGAAGCAGAAAACGTGTTTTTTTGAAGCCAATGAGTAGAAGAGTGGCAAAGCTAGGATTAAAAACAAGACAAAAAATGTTTCAGCAGTCCAAAAATTCACGATGACACCAAGTTCATCTCTGAAAGGTCAAAACAATACTGCCAAATAACTAGAGTAAAGGGCATTTACATGTTCAGTAAGAACAAACTGCAGAGGCTAGTGCCCTAGCCCCTTCATCTCATATGAATTCTTACTTATAAAAATATATATTTTTTTCACCCTACTGTTTATTCCCTGCCTATCAGGCTATTGCAATCTGTTTAGTTATTTAGAAGGGATTTAAACAAAGAAAGAGATAAAATGGTCTGGAGGTGACCAGCTGAATGTTCTGGCCAACACTTTCTCTCAATACTAGATTCTAAAGTCCAAGGCCACATGTAAATTCCAGCTGGGCATGTAATGTGTTTAAGAACAACACTTGTTTTCAGCCACTGCATGGCAAAGATCCAACTCACAGAAAAGGCTGCAATCTAACCAAATTGCAAAGATAAACTTTTAAAGAAACAGAGCTTTCTTTCAAAATCAGGTTTGCATTTCTGAAGGAGATCTCCCCATTAGAAGAAAACAGCTAGCCCTAAGATTCAACGCCTTTGAAACTTCCTGTTGTTTGAATCATCATATAGTGTTAATTCGTGAATTTACAGGTCAGAAGTGTGGGGCATTGAGAAAAACTGTGCTATCACTTTAAATTGTATAAAGTCAAATATTTCCTGCACGCAGGCCAAAAGAATCTGCTTATAATTTTAGCCTGAAGTTCAGTTAAGTTCTCTCTGTGTTAATTTGCCTTTACTGTTGTTATTGGAAGCTATTCTGATATTTAAAAAGAAAAAAAATACTGTCATGCAAGTACTCTACTTTGCTACACTTTGCAGTCAATCTTTAAAGTAACCATGAGCAATATGACTTAAGTGTGATCTCACATCTAGCAAATAGGCCACCCAAAGCATATTGAGGCCACTGCTAGGATAAGTATTCTGTAATACTGGGGTGCAAAACAGAAGGCAGGAAGGGAGGGAGTACCAGGAAGATGTATATAAAAGAACTGAAATATTCTGCTATGAATATGTTTGAAAAAGCTGGAAAATTATTTCCTGATCAACGGCATTGATCCACTGTTATTTTGAAGCTACTATTGATCTTTTCCTGCTGTGGTGTATCGTATCACACACACAGAAACTGCAAACTGAAGATGAAACAGCAGTGTGAAATTCACCATTTAGATGCCAGTGTAACAAATACTATTCATGACTGCTGTTAACTGTGTCCTATGTGATATTTGCAATGCTAAATGGTAGCACTTGCACCTTGATCTTTTGGTGGTGTGATTCCCATATGCAGAAAGCTGGTTTAATTTACCACTGCTGAAGTAACACAGGCCCAAAATCTTTGAGAGATGTGACAGCATGTCAGTTGATATGGATGGAGAAAGGATTAGGGCAGTCTGTTCTGCTTTCCTGATTAAACTTCATCAAGGGATCTGACATATTCATTCAGTAAATTTGTAATAGTCCTTTTTTATCATATTGAATTGAAAGTTAATGAAATTATGCTGTTCTAATTATTAAGTGATTTAATAATACTTAATGAACATCTTTGCTCTGTATCACATCAAGTCCTTCATTTAGACTGTTGATGTCTGTTCTAGCTACTGTGATAAATGTTGGTCAAAATAACTGCTTTAGGGTTTGGAATCAGGAGGCTCTATGTTTGGTTTCCTACTGATTTTTGTCATGTGAAACTTAACAATCCTTTAACATAAACTTGGATACATCTCAAAAACTGTCTGAATGGATATGCTAGCAGAGACATGTCAGTGCTGACCTAGTAGCTAGAGTAAGGTGAGTTTCCCTGCTCACAGTGGAAATTCAAGTACGGAAAACAGAAGCCACATTTGGAAATTTAGTAGCACTGGTGAAATTGCATGCACGAATACCCTTCTAGTTTAAAATATTTTTCACAAGCGCATACTTTAAGGTAACTATTTATCCAAGGGACTCGGTTACATGGGTATTATTTTTTCTTCCTGTCTTAGAACTGTTCACTGCTTAAGCAGCTTACAAGACTTCTAAATCCTTCTCTGTTTTCAGCATGCGCCAGGGCACTGGCTAGCCTGGAGGAAAAGGCACTGGTGCAAGGCTCTGTGGCAGCACAACTGCAAAGTCATTTCTGGATACTGAAGCCTGCTGAGGACCATAGCAAATATACAGTCCAGATCTCTTTCAGTTACTGTTGACTTTGTTCCTGTAATTCCCGTACCTGTTGGAACTTCTTTTATTTCCTTGCTAGGACACTTCCAATTCAGAGAAAACAGGTAGTGTACTGACAGAGCTGGGCTTCTGTTGAGCACAAGTCTGTCCTGTATATGAAGCATGCAGGTTTAGCAAGCTGGGTAAGGAATAAGGAGGCTGGGAAGAGCAAAGACGAAGGGAGAATCCCATTGGGCACCCTGGAAATATCCACGTGAAACAATCCAGACTGAATCATCCACTCACACAGTTCTCTTAACAGGGCTGGGAGAACATGCAGGGGGAGCTTTTCTGAATAATTTTCCCTCAGCTTGTCTAGGGAACGCCTGGGGCATAAAACTTGATATTTTCACTTACACTGTGAAAACCTTTTTCAACGGTATCAAAAATGTTAGCTGTAATGAGGAAAAAAAGATGCCTTAGAATTTTCTGGGGGGGGGGGGGGGGGGGGGGGAATTACCTACTAAAAGATAACAAACTGATTTTGAAATGGTTGGAATTGTTTCCAGAAACATCAAAGCCCTTCAGCTGTCCCTAAATGCATCTTAACTGGATAAACACGTTGCAGCAAGACACAGCTATAGGGTGCATGGGATGACTGGAAGTAAATGGTTAAGTCTAAATTGCTTTGTGGTCTTCTCATAGTTCCACAAATATACTACCTTGGGAGGGAATGATAAACTGTGTAACACAGTGACTGTAAATTGAGAAGCAAAAACGTTTCTTATAGAGTTCTAGGCCACAAAAATAGACTGACCTTCCGAAGCTGCAAGTCTGACCTTTACTGTGGGAGCAGCTAACGGCTGCTGTGGCGGGAGGCCTGAGGCAACGGCTGCAGGTACTGCGGGTACTGCAGCGCGCAGCCATGGCAAGGACAGCGTCCTTCAAAGTCAGGGTGCTCTTTTTTAAAACCAGCACCTCACACCTCAGCTATAGAAAGCCGGTAGTTGCAGATGCCCGAGCCCCTGTGGCGAACAGACCCTGCGCGGGCACCACCCTTTAGCAGGGGGCTCAGCCCAGCCGCAGTCCCACAGTGCTAGGGATGGAGCCGACCCTCAGTGACCCGCTCGGATGGGCCAGGCTTGGCCGCGCCCCCAGGGAGGGCCCTTGGCTCTCGCGGGAGCTCGGCCGGCGCCGCCCGAGCCGATGAAGTTTATTTGTAAAACAGCGAAAAAACTGCAGGACCAGGAAGGGTTCTGCGGGGTCTGTCGCCGCTGTTGGCGAGTGTGCGAGTGACGTCTGTCCGCCCGGGGCCGCTCCTGCCCCGGCTCCTCTCAGCCTCGGCAGCCGCCGCCGCGGTCCCGCCCGTGAGTATGGCGGCCATGGGGCCCGGCGGCAGTGGGCGAGCAGGGAGAGTGACGGGGTGACAGAGTGACAGGGCGACGGGATGACAGGTGTCAGGCGTGCCCCTCCCGGAGGCGGCTCGGGGCCGGGAGCTGCTCCGGGGTGCTGCTGCCGCCGGCCGGGGGAGGGCTGAAGGCTTCCTGCCGCCCTCCTCCTCCTCCCCTTTCGCCCCATCCCCGCTCTCCCCGGGGCTGCGGAAGATGTAAGCGGCACCGGCGGCGTGAGGCGCTCCCGAGCGGCCGCCTGCTTCCCGGGCCGCCGCTGACGGGTTAGCTTCGTGTGTGTGTTCCTCCTGGCAGGGCGAGCCTCCCCCGAGCCGCAGCGAGCCTCCCGCCGCCGGAGGAGCGGCAGGCAGCCGGCAGCAGCCATGCCGAGCGGTAAGGAGACGCGGCTGCTGTACCTCAACGAGATGGAGAAGCTGGACAAGACCCTCTTCAGGCTGGAGCAAGGTGGGTCGGGGCCGGCTGAGGGCAGCTCGCCAGCAGCTCTCCGCCTTCCTCGGGCAGAGAGAGGGAGGGGGGTCAGCCTGTGGTCGTGGTTGGGGGGCTGTTGGTTTGGTTTTATTTTTCCCGTTCTTTTAATATGACACAATTTCTGGTACGGTTGCTTCCACTGCGGAGCTCTGAGGGCTCCGGTCATGGTTCACAAAACTCGAGAAATGAAGAGCAGCTGGGAGCTGTTAGTCTTCGTGTGAGGCATTTTTTACAGTCTGTGCAGGACAGAGCTTCTCTCTGTGTAACGGTGCCATGCTGACCTAAAAAAGTCCTCTTAAGTCAAACTCTGAAGTATTAATCTGCAACATGTTATGTAACACCCCATCTTTAATAAAATAGCTTTGAAATATAACGATGACACTAACTTCTTGGGAAGCCTGAGGTAACATTTCAGAATGCAGGGTCCCCAGCTCCTCCTAAATCTTCTTATCGTGCCTGTCAGATTTCTTATAGCTGTGCTATATTGGTATTGTGCCTGCATAGTAATAAGAACTTGATATTGTTTCTCTTTGAAAGTGTTCTTAAGTCTGTTTGCCCAAAAAAAAAAAAAAAAAAAAAAACTAGAACTGGGCCGCTATTATGCTGGTCATTAAATTCAGGCTAAAATTAAAGCCACTCTATTTAGAAATCATTTTTAACAATGCAGCAATATTTATTGCTCATAAATCTTTTTTGTTTTTTATTACTTGCTGTTGTTGACCCAGGAAGCTAATGTCAAAGTGGTTTAGTAGAGGAGCAAGATTTTGTTTCATGAGAATAAGAATTCTCTTCAAGTATATTGATTTCAAAATTTTCTAGCAATGTAATCTAGAAAAATGCCATTAGTGAATAAGTGCAGAGTTGACCCTAACCTCCATTATTAACTCTTCCTCCCAGTTCTGTAAATTTTATTGGAAGGAGTTGGACAGAAGTGCGTGGCTATCAGACATTCAAAATGTCTCTGCTGATGGCAGTCTCTGAGAGGGCATAGCTAATTTTGAGCACAGCATTCTTGATATCAGTATAACTGTTACAGGAAATAAGATATCGATGGCATATATCCCTGTGCTCTAATTTTAGTAATCACTGTAATAAAATGTCAGGACATTACTGTTGAGAGTGTAGTTAACCTTCCAGAAGTGATTTTTTTAATGTAAGCATTTTTTTTTTAATCAAATGAGCTTCATTTTACCTGGCAGACATTCAGATGCTAAAACCACTATTGTACCTGAAGTTTTCGGGGTAGTTGTGATTATGTTAATAAGAGAAGCTGTAAGCTTGGTGAGACTTTCGTTTAAATGTACTCAGACATTGAGATCTGATTAATATCAGATCAGAGTTGCTGGGGCTCTATTTCATGAGCAAGCATGAGTGTTATGTTGTTGTTTGTTCATGTGTTTTTTTTCCTCCAATTCAAGATGCTAGAACTTGCCACTGTTCAATTTTTTTTAGACTTTATAATTAATTATGGGTGTATTAATAATTTTGTCTCTGTACAAATATTTGGGTTTCTTTTGCTTAAAATTCTAATTTTGTAGACTATTAGGACTAGTAGCTGTGTTACTACAGTCAGCTGCATGACTAGTGTGTAACTTAGTAAAAGCCATTGTGCAAGCACTTAGACCTCTTTCAGTCATTTGAAGGGGCTCTGTAATTAGCCAGGTACCTGATGGAGGCTCTCATACCTGAAAGCAAAAACATATTCTGAAGCCTCTTGACAACACTGATTTCTTCATATCCAGCTTAGCAAACTACAGTATAATTTTAGGTCCAAATATTTTTAACTTAATTGTATTCTCTCTGTCATGGGTATCTTTAGTCTGAGTACTGCTCTTTCTGATGTGTGTGTGAGCTGCAGCACATATACAAAGCTCCCCTTGACTTGCTGAGCTCTCAGTTTAACAGTCTGTACCCTGTAGATTACACACAAGTATACGTCATTTTGCACTTGAAAGCATAAGGAATTTAGGATTAAGTGAACTTTAAATGGAGAATGGATTTGAATGGATTTGAAATATTTTGTTTTCAAATTTGTTCCTTTTTTTTTTTTCTAGATATTTTCATGGATCAGCTTAATATATAGACTTGGTAAATTTAAGATTTACCTTTTAGATTTTTTAACAATACTACATATAACAAAATGTGCATAAAAATATGTGTAGTCTAATGACCATGATCTTCTGCTGTATTTTGTTTCCTAGACTTTTTATATATCAAAGCAGAACAAATTGGAAAGGTACCATATAAGTAAAGGGAAAAAGACTTATGTGAAGTGTGCAAGGAAAAAGGTTTGGAAAGTAGGGAGAAAAGATGACCATTTGGCAAAAGGTCTTGGTAGATATATTGGTATATTTTCTTCTTAACATAATACCAGATTATAATTTTTTATTACAGAGTAGAAATAGGTAGTACTCCTGATGAGATGTCTGTGTTTTTGTTTTTTTTCCTTGAGGGTTTGAACTACAGTTCCGATTGGGCCCAACTCTTCAAGGAAAGCATGTTACCGTGTGCACTAATTATCCAGCTTCTGGAGAATTATTTGATCGCCACAAGTTCAGGACATTATCATGGCACAATCCCACAGGAAAAGAAGATGACTCTGACAAATATTGCAAGTTAGATCTCCAAATTTCTGGGTCATATCAATACTATTTCAGTCTTGGGTAAGTGAAGCACTATACTTACAGCCAAATGCAGTCTGCTCCCTTAGTTTATTTTTAAACTGAAGAAATCACTTTTAAGAAGAAAAACATAATTTTCCCCTGCATTTTTCAAATGCAAAAATTGAATCTATCGAAATCTGCTAGTGAAAGACACAGTTTTTGTGGCTAAGACTTTCTGCAAAGTCATCTGCAGAATATACAGAACAATGATCAATTTTCTGTGTGTGTTGGAAAGGCAAGACATTTTTACAAGATTTCAAAATCATCAGTATTCTAAATATCCAAGTGAGTAAGATGTGTTTTCTTCATTGCCCTGGGATGGTGTTGCCTGTCTTTCTAGCATAGAGGTTCTGTCATTTTTTATTTCATGTACTTTACTTCCTCCTTTGTGTCAACAGAAGAGAATGACTGTAATGGCCTAGTATTCTGAGCTCCTGGAAGATAGGGGCTGCTGGCTAAATTCCCTCAGGCTTAGGGCATTTAGCTCAGGTCTCTTTCTCAGGATAGTGGTCCGAATAGAGGTCTTTGTGTAAAAGGTGGGCACTTGTTTTCTTTGTTTCCATCTGTATTCTTAAAGGAGGAACCAGGGTAACAAAGGTATCACTTTTGCAGAGTTTAAAGCTCTGTAGCCTAATTGTATTCTTGTAAGCAAGTGGCGTTAACTGCAGTAGAGAGATGGTGTCTAGTAGATGAGTATCTCTTCAGTGTTTCCTGTTAGGTTCCCTGCAGTCCTTTCTCTCACCAACCCCCCTAACCAGTCTATTAAGGCACTGTATTTTTGAAATAGCTGTGCTTGTTGGATTCTGCTTCTGTAACTGACTAGTACAATGTGCATTTACTATACCAATGTAAATCAATTTCTCCTAGAAACGAGAAAAGTGGTGGAGGTTACATAGTTGTGGATCCTATTTTGCGTGTTGGAGCTGATAATCATGTGTTACCTTTGGATTGCATTACACTCCAGACGTTCCTTGCTAAGTGTCTGGGACCATTTCATGAATGGGAAGATAGGCTTAAAGTGGCAAAAGAAACAGGTAATGCCGATATGCATATTAAAGGATATACACTTTTTTTTTAATCTTGTGATGAGAAAACAAAGTTGCACTGAAGAGCTTCAGTATAAACAGTTCATTTGCCCTTTAGTTTGTAAATAAAATATTTTCCACTAGATTAAATTTAATTAACAGATTAAGTCAGTCAAATGATTTAGATATTTGCAGAAGTGCAAAAATTCTGAATTTCCCGATAATAGGAAGTTACTTTTGTCGTGTTGATTTCAGGTAGATACAGGAGTTTGTAGAAATGACAGGATGATTTTTAAAGCTTATATTAGGCAGAATTTTAAGGGGAAGATTAAGCTGAATTTACAGTGGATATTCTGGACACTAGGTTTAGATATGTGGTATACCTGTAATTTATGCTTCTGTCAATCAACTTTTTTTGACTGAAATTTTATTTTCTTATTAAATAAATGGTTTATTATTACATAGGTTACAACATGATTCATTTTACACCACTGCAGAAGCTTGGACTGTCTAGATCATGTTATTCCCTGGCTGATCAGTTAGAAGTAAATCCTGAATTTTCAAGCCATAATAAAAAATGCACTTGGAGTGATATAGGAGCTCTTGTGGAAAAAATGAAGAATGAATGGAATATGCTTTGCATCACAGATGTAGTCTACAATCATACTGGTATGATTTCTGTGTGAACAATCAAATTGGTCCTATATTTCATCATCTCCTTTAACTTCTCCCCCTCTAACACATCTTTAAGTAGTGTTTTAGCAGCTTAGTTTTTCTGTTTTTGAATCTCTCAAGTCTAGGAGAGTTCTTTACAATTACAACAGATACATCTCCATAACAGGTGTAAAATAATTTTGTATTGTAACTTGAGTGAATAGAGCCCTTCACAAAGATGAATTAATAAACTGTGTATGCATCTCTATTTTTCATAATATCATGCTTATTTTTAAGATCTGTGGTGTGCAGCGCTCACATAAATGAATGGAATCTGCATAATTAATGTATTTGGTGAACATAAACTGACTACTTTCTTGTTAAACAGGGTCATTTTTATTGCTGCTCAAATTCGGTTCTAACATGCAGATAACAAACAGAATAGGGACAAGAGGCTAGGATTAAGCAATGGAGGAAATGTTACAGCTCTGTGTGTGTTGGTGGGAAGTAGGGGGGGGTTGTTCTGTTTTTGTGTTGTTTTTTTTTTAAGCATAGATGTGCCAAAGCACTGAAGGTTTTTCATCTAATTGCAGTTCATAGCTAAAGGTATGTGTTCTGTACAGAGGGACAGTGGGCTTTTTTCAGTATGACTGATAAAGTTTAAATGATAACACTTCAATATTCATAAGCTTGATTATTTAGATAATGATATTATTTTGATTATACTGTAATCCTGAAGATCACAATAATTAGTATACATATGGCAGAGAAAACAACAAATGGCTGTGTATGTTCAAGTCACAGTCCTCTGAGATTTAAAAAACAAAACGACCACCAACAAAAATGGTTACATAGATATCTATGAATTACAAGAGTTATTTGCTTTTGTTCTTTGGTGTTGACTGTTGTCAAACATTCCTATCCAATCAATCTGCAAAGTAATATGGGCCCAGTTGTTTGCCCTATCTGTTTGTTAAAATGTTACTCTCCTAAGTGTAGTTATTGACCATATGTCTTAGGGAAGTTGGCTTTTCAACATTCTCAGCAGATAAAAAGTTCTTGCACTTTACCAACTAAAAGTCCATTTCTTTTATCATATGTTCTTGAGATCCCGTCACCTTTTTACAGTATATATTTGCATGCTACCAAGGAAAATGTTTTTATGGACAGAAATATCTAAGTCTAATTATTGTACTCCAGAATATAAGGGAAAAAGTCATATTGATATTTGGCTATGTTTGCAGAAGGACTTTATTTGGTTATATTAAGAGCTCAAATTCATTTTCAAGGGATGGATGAGTAAACTATTTTTTACGTTATATCATGGTGAAAGGATGTTTATAAGCATCTTCAAATGACCATTATTCTGACTTAAGTCATTAATCAAGCTGTATTTGATGGCTTTGTCTGCTTTCAAACTTATAAACTTGCAATAAGAATGCTGGATTTTTTTTCCCTTTCGGTTGTTCATTATCAAAACTCTTGATTTGCAACTGGCTACAGACTTTGTTAAAAGCCAAACTTAGCATAAGCAGAAATGCCTATAAATGATAAATGTCTGCTTAAGTCATGGTGTTGCATGTGGAGGTAGATATTTTACGGGCTTTTGTAATAAGAAAATTTATTAAATGTTTTTTTTCAGTTTTTTTTGTGTACAGCTTGATAAGATGGAAATTGGACTATTTTTCGCATTTTAATTGAACAGAAATTTCTAATTTAAAACCAGTTAATTCCTGCATATTAGGATGATTTAATTATAAGATATATTTCACAGACTCATTTGAATGTAAAAGATGTGAAATGCATAGTCAGTTATTTTGAGTGGATTATGGATACTGGCGCATGTTTATTAATTCCACAGCATATCTGCATTAAAAATCTAAAGCACTGTGTTGTCTCACACTAAATCCTCTAACGCTGGTAATACTAACAGCTCATGACCCCTCAGCTTACAGCAGTCATTATCATTATAGTTTCTTCTTTCTAGCTGAGACCACTGTATAAAATGGCGATGCTCCCCCACCATTCCTGCTATAAAGTCAGACAGCTCAATTTAAATGTGAGGTGGTTAAGCTGAAGTGTTGTTTTTTCTTAATTGTTTTTGTTTGTTAGTTTTGTTTTTTTACACACTGGAAAGGAGCAGAGAAAGCTTGTATAGTAGAGAAGGGTGGGAATCAGTTTTTGATGTTAACATCTCTGTTAGTTTCTAACAAAAGCCAGCATCTGTGGTCTGATGTTAAACATAACGTTGATGTATGCATTAAACTTAAACATAGATGCATCTTTGGCATGTTAGCAGGAGTATCGTAGATAGACTTGCAAACCCCGCCTGGTAACTTGGTACATGTTCACTTTTGGGGCTGCCATTCCCTTCAGAAGGGATACAGATAGTAAATCATGGTTCTTACTGCAAGAATACATTTAAATAAAAAAGAGAGAGAGAGAGAGAGAAAGGAAAGCGATCTGGTTGGCCTAGAATGGCCTTTAACAGCCTGAGTTTATTACTGCTATATGCAACTTTAAAATAAGTAAAGTGCTTTTTAGTTGTTTATGACATTTAAACCATGAAGTTCTTAACTTCCACAAATGGTTTGACCTTATAAACATGGAATTTTGCCGTAGTCATAATGGACTTTAGATATGCAGGAGGGTGTTTAGAAGAGCTATTCATACTATAGAGTGAGAGATCACACTATTTTCTTTACCTTTCATTTTTTAGTTTGAACTTCGAACTAAGCAGACTTGTTTTTTAGTTGTTAGTTGTTCTGCTATAATTTTGGGCATCTTATTTACTATTTCACTGTTTCCAATATAATAACTTGTTATATTTTTTCTCTTCTGTTAGGTGTTACTTTATTTTTCTCTGTTTTTCTAAATGTTAAGATGTGTTCTGTGAAGAACTATTTCTAAAAAAGCTTGTAAAACCTAAGCAGCAGATTTTTTCTTATGCTTTTTTGTATGTGAAGTTTTTCAATTGTTACATTCAAAAGAATATATGGAAATTATTTTCAGTTAAATTGTGTGTTTGGGACAGTTCTGAAAATGGAAAGAAATTAACTACTCAAGTCTTTTTTTTGTTATTTTTCCAGAATTAAAGTTCTCATTGCGTTATATGTATTTACTCATACCATTGTATGCATGTTATTGTCTGTATTAGAATATCATACCCATTTTCAATTAAAGGCTCTTCATATTTGAGTTCATACCTAATATTCTGCACCTATTATCATCTGGCGCTTGTTGATTCTACAGGGTTAGTTTAGAAAGTAGACACATCAGTTAGTGTTAGTGAACATGTTAGTGTTCAGTTTGTATGCACCAGAAGGTGTGCTCATCTTCCCGCGTGACCCTCAGTGGCACCCCTTCCCACCACTGTGCTTTTCATCATTTACACAAGTGTCAGAGCTAATCCATTCTTAAATGTCCATTTTACTACATTTTTTGCTAATTGTTTCTTGGAGTGCATGTGAGTGCTCCTGGTGTCTTGTTCTCTGTGTGTGTAGCATCTGATAGGGTTAAGAATAAAAATATATATAACACCTTAGGCCATCAATAATTTTGGTTTGGGATGTATGTTTTGTTTTTAATACACACAGGGGGTTTACACATCCATTATTTCATTTACTTCCAGCAACACAAATGTGTTTTTTTCCTGAAGCGTTTTAGGACTGGTGGTACTATTATATATTTTTATGTAACTAACAAAAATTTTCTCTGCAATTGACTGCACTGCAAAATAAATAGCTATCAGTGATGCACAGATCTGCATAAGACATTATTTCCTATTAGCATGGAAAACTTCAGTTGAAATGTGAACTGCTTAAACATGACATAGTACCTTAGCTTCCTGGTGTTAAGATTTTTGTGTAAAACAATTGAGTATTCAGCTTGTGTACTTTTTTTCCCCCCCCCCCCGCCTTTCTTGAATAAGCTACTAACAGTGAGTGGCTCAGGATGCATCCAGAATGTGGCTATAACCTTGTGAATTCTCCTCACCTGAAGCCAGCTTGGGTCTTAGATAGAGCTCTGTGGCACTTGACCTGTATGGTGGCTGATGGAAAGTGTATTGATAAAGGGGTCCCTCCGTTGATTGAAAATGATCATCACCTGAATGTAAGTAAATGAGAATTAAGTATGTGGCAATGAACATTGTAAATAGCTGAATAAACCTTGAACAGTTCTAAGGTTGTGGAAATGCACAGAATATATACTTTGCAGATATATTTATTGAAATAATCCCTCATTTCACTATTTTTTTCCGAACAAAGCACTTATCTTTTTTTGTGTGTTTATATTAATCATGAACATTAACTGACACAATTTTTATTTTTACAGTGTGTCCGTAAAATAATTTGGGAAGAGATATATCCAAAAATTAAACTGTGGGAATTTTTCCAAGTGGATGTTAATAAAGCTGTGGAACAATTTAAAACCCTTCTAACTCAAGGTAAAGAAAGAGTGTGTTGCTGGAACAGGTGGATTCTTTATGTATAATTCAATAAACCTTATAGGTAAACTTAAAAAAAATAGCTGGAAAATAAAAATAATCCAATTTTTGGGGAGGTATGAAAAATCTACCATGCTGATAAGAGCATGCAAGAATGTTCTGAGGAACGGTAAAGCATTTGAAGACTGTGCTTCATAGTCTGGGAAATAAATAACAAAAATTCTTTTTTTTTGTTTTTGCCAGGATTCAATATTGTAACTGAGCACAGATGTTTTTGAGTAGCCAGCTGTCAGATCTTAAATATTTTTTTCCTTTGCGCCACTCTATAACCTTTGGTCTACCCATATATTACTTATGCTCAAACTGTAAAAGTTGTGTGTCTTTTAAATGTAATTTCTATTTTCACTTTGTGAATAGTTTTCTATTTTGTCCTCAGGCAAAATGAGCACTAAATCTGATCCAAATCAACATCTTCAAATAGTTCAGGACCCTGATTATAGACGATTTGGCTGTACTGTAGATATGAATATAGCATTGGCAACATTCATACCGCACAGGTATTGTAATATTAATCAGAAGTTAAAATTGCAAGTGAAGTTAAATTTACAAAACCAAATAAATATTTTTTTCAGAGATAGGAAAAATCTTTTTTTTTTTTAATTCATTTTAATTATGTGTTTTAAAACTAAATTATTTCAATTGTTCTCTGCTTTGTATCTTCTTGCTAAGCAATGGACCAGGAGCAATAGAAGAGTGTTGTAACTGGTTTCGCAAGAGGATTGAGGAACTGAATGCTGAGCAACACAGACAGATTAATCACCATCAAGAGCAGGTCTTATAACTTCTGTGTTTTAATGTTGAATTGCTTTAAATTGCAAATATATTCAGGCATTCTAATAATGCATAATTTAATTACTTCTAGGCAGTCAATTGTCTTGCGGGGACTGTGGTTTATGAACGACTGTCTGGTCATGGTCCTAAACTGGGTCCTATTAGTAGAAAATATCCTTTAGTTACCAGGTATTGTTTTTTTGTTGTTGTTGTTGAAAACTATTAGTCTATCCAGGGAAAGTGAGTTCAAAGTTAATTAAAATAAACATAAGTGCAACTATATTTTCTTTCCCATAGATAAATGCCACTTTATCAATGAGATGACTGTTTTTTAAAGCAACAATAATAACTCTTTATTAAATAAATGTGACTTAAGGCAGCTTGAAATAATACTCAGAGCACAATGAAGCCTTACATAGTGCTAATTTCTCTTGTGGATGGAACAGGAGTGGAACTAGGAAAGTCTGATATATTTGATGCCATTAATGTATCTGAAGGGTCGAGGCTTTAGTCTTACACTACCAGCTGGCACCAAGGTAGTGGCAGCACCTGTCCTTTCTCCTTCAAAACATGATACAAAATAGAAAACTCACCATCATTTATAGTCTGACAGCTGCCTTCTTGTATCTTTTGTCTACAAGTCAGTTCATAGCAAATATTTTAATTTCTAAGACAATGGATTTTGGTTTATTTCTCTTTTTTGAATTATTTGTTAATTCCATAGGTATTTTACTTATCCATTCAAAGACCTGACTGTGGAGGAGGAAGAAGCTATGATACATCACCCAGAAAAAGCTTGCTATTTCATGGCCCATAATGGATGGGTTATGGGTGATGATCCTCTTAGAAACTTTGCAGAACCAGGTTTGTAAAAGAAATTTGAATCATTTTGTAAATGTTTTGATATTATAGCCAAAGCAAATATTACTTTATTTAGTCTAATTTTCCCATATATATTCCTGTGAAGTTGAAAAAGCAGAATAGCAAGCAGATACTCACTTTATAGCACTTCTATTTCCCATTCAGCATACAGAAGGTCAGTTGTAAAAACTGGAATTTGAGATACAGCGTCACAAGGTATGAGAGGGAAATTATCAGCTTTCTGTCAGTGAAAGGGAGACATCCCGCCTCCCCTACTTCTGTCATTGTTGCTTACCTTGCACTGTTTCAACACCACTACTAGTTGGCATTTTCATAAGGCATCAGAAAACTAGTACGATAAAAAGATTAATGGTATTTTGCTGCATTAGTGAGCAAAACCTGGCTTCTTGAAAAGTCCGGTGTGTGCATGTCAGGCAGTGGAAAGGTGGGCACCTGAGATGATGTTGAGATCGGACAGGGAAAGAGACAGTAGAGAGGGACTCTCTGCTCTCCTCTCAGCATCAGCATTGAAGAAGTAGGTCACCCCAGCTACATGTGGAGCTGCACCATGGTGAAGTCTCTCTCAGCATAACTGTAGGTCGAAACATGTTGAAAATTGCATTGATATGCTATTGTAAAATTGCTGGTAGTCATTATCTAACAGAAAAGCTATATAATTAATTTTTGAATTAGCTCACAGATAATCTCTTTGTGTTTTGGGAATGAGAGTGTGTGCTTTCTTCAAAACCCTCAAATATATTTGAACTTGAATAAAGATTACCTATCCAATCCAATTTTTTGTTAGATTCTTTTCAGGGCAGAAGGAATGGGTTGAGAGTTTTCAAAGTAATAGTCAAATATTACAGAGTTACTCTCTGAGGTTTAATTCTTTTTTTTCAATTTGTCTTAGTACTTAAAAAAAAAAAAAAGTTTTTTTTTGGGGGGGGCAGAATGAGATTAGATAGTATTTTATGCTATGTCAAGCTTCAGTTCCAGTTGAGGACAAAGCTGTCTTTCTCCACAGAGACCAAACTGATCTATTTTTCTATTCTTTGTAGCCTGTATTCTGCATCAGAATAGAAAGGCCCATTCTTATGCTCACAAAGGGGAAGGGTCGCTAATGACTGAGCTGAATATATTGATATTAGTGTTAAAACCTAACTGCTAACAGTGATCTGCTTCTCCCTGAAGGTAGACATCTAAGTTTGCTCTAGGTATTTGTCGGCCCTGCATTAGGGACACCTTCACTATGTGATTCATAACACTTGTGTATGCAGGCATGGTCAAGAAAATTAATCCACTTAAGTACGTGGATTGCTTGTGAAGGTAAGATAGGGTGTGAATTTGCCGTGCAGTAAAATATTACATTCTAACTATTCTGAGGACAGTACTGATATCCAGTAAAAACAAGGCTGGCAAGTCTTGTTTTCCAACTTGCTTTGTAAACTGAATCAAACAAAGGCCAGTTTAATTGTAATTAACAACATCCATCCAAGAGTTTTGCTGAGTCTGCTTTAGAAGCTAATCTGTTTGGTAGTTCAGAGTGATATGTGTTGGCAAATGCCTTATGTTTGCAAAATAATCTGCAGACGTTTCAATGCCTTGTTGTTGTTGTATTTCCCCTTCACATAGAGAAAGTCAAAAATATTTCATAGGTGCTTTTGTTGAGTTGCCTGGGCACATTTTTTCATTCCTTAGGTCACTGATTTTAGTTACTTTATCTAAATTCCATTACTGAGTTTTCTCTCTTAATTGGTCTGTGGCTTTTTGAATGCTGTGTAATTGTGTTCCACATTTGTAGTCTCAGCTGGAATATTGTGTGCCATAAAGCAGCATGAAAAGATGGTATGGAAAGGCACAAGTATAGTAACTGGAAAAACAAATGCAACTGGTTCTACCCTAGTAGCAGCATAGCTACATGGACATAAAAATTTGCTTTCTTTGGATGTGCACTATTCATATTTCCTTGGAGTAGTCTGAAATTATACATCAGTATAAAGTATATAGATTTTGAGTTGATACTGTTATTGTTAGAATTTTTACTCATCATCACAGCATTCTCCTACTCTTAAGAAGTAGAAAACGAATTGCCACATCTTCATTTTGGTCCACATTCTGTTCTATAGCTCTATTGTAGTGATTTTTTTTCCCTTACAGGTTCAAATGTTTACTTGAGAAGGGAGCTTATTTGCTGGGGAGACAGTGTGAAACTGCGTTATGGGAACAAACCTGAAGACTGCCCATACCTCTGGGCACATATGAAAAAATACACTGAAATCACTGCCAAATATTTCCATGGCATTCGTCTTGACAACTGTCACTCAACACCTATTCACGTAGCTGAGGTACGCAAAATTAAACACATTTATGATAAAGCAGTTTCTGACTGTGAAATAAGTTCTGCACTGCTTCTACAAAATCTGTAGAATCTACATGGCAGAGTGAATGAATTTTCTTGATAAAGTTTTTTGACTGGCAATGTTTAGATATGGTTTCAGCTACTTTGAACAGTTAGCAAAATGGTATAGCTATTGTATGTCTCCATTCTCCATTTCAGCTGAGATTCTGTAGACACTGATGGGCATGGGTAACTTTTCCATCGTGTATCTGTGGACTGAAGTGCAGTCACAGCCAGTATCTAGTATGTCAGTACTAGACTTGGTCATTTCCAAGACCTGGATGGCAAACAAACACTGATACTTTCCTGTATGTTTTGCTGTTGATGAAATAAACAGAAAGTGTTTTACATTCCAGAATTTAAAAGTTGGTAAAGAACACCTACAAAAAGTTCAGTCAGTCAGGATTATTGCTAACATTTATCACTTATTGTTTCCCAGTAAGTTCCCAGCTGACTACATCCAGAAATTGTACTTAATTAGTAAAATATCTTTATATAGATTTGAGTTCTGCAAAGTCGTAGCTTGGGTACAGAGCTTCCCTAAATCTGTGAAGAGCTCCCTTAAATCAGTTTATGCATCCACACCAAAGCTGTAAGTGACTCTTAAATGCAGCCATTTTCAAAACTTCTGCCATTCTTTCACTTGTTACTATTTTTTGAATGGTAACCTCAAAGGCTTTAACCAAAGTCCTGCAATAATTTCTTATTTTGACAGATATCTCTCTTATCCAACCTTTTGTTCTTGCATTTTGAGTCAAATTTTTGTTTAAAAACCAAGTTAATTAGCTTAAAATCTTCAGAAGATTTTCTAGAATTATTCAGATAATCTACAGATCTCTATAAAATAAAAACATAATTTTATGAATGCTACCTGTTAGTAATAATTTTTATGAACTGCATGTGTTAAGAACTCATCTATGTTTGGTTAAGATTCACATCAATGATTGCATATATGTAGCTGACAATGGATGACTTCCATTAAATATCATTAAATATGTATTATGATCTATAGGAGATGCTAGCAACAGCCAGATCAGTCAGACCTAATCTTTATGTGATAGCTGAACTCTTCACGGGCAGTGAGTACATTGACAATGTTTTTGTCAACCGCCTGGGAATTACCAGCCTGATTAGAGGTACAATAAGCAGTTGAAAGTTATAAAGGATTGTCATGTATGGTTCAGAGTTTTTAATGTGACACTAACATTGGTATGCTTTTTTTCCTTACATATTTACGTTCTTTGCTTATGCAATTATCTTTTCTTTGTGTTGTATTTAATTTCTATGTTGTATCCTAATTCTTGATTTTTGCTTATGTTTGTGTCATCCTCTGTAACTCAACTTTTTTTTTAATTCCTTAATTTTGGCTTTCTATTTGTCCTTGCTGCATGGCATTTTCCTATTGTCAATCCCTGCCTAGCTTTGAAACTTGTCCACTTTTGTGTCTACCTTTCCCTTTTCTGTGGCTTTTTTGGCTGTGCTTTTTGCAGTACATGCTGGACACAGCTAGAAAATTGCGAGCAGATTTGTTTGTAGTGGCTGAGCTGTTCACAGGAAATGAGGAGCTGGACAATATCTTTGTGAATAGGCTGGGCGTTACCTCCTTAATAAGAGGTAGGCTTGCTGTATATGTGGTGTCTTTCCAACCAGAGATTATAGAGGATGTACTTTTTCCAAAGAAATGTTTGCTTCTGGATTATGCACTTTTAGTTTCATACTCAATGTAATAAGAAGCACAGTTCTTGTATTGTGGCTTTCTGATACTCAGCAAAAAATACAGTACTAGCTGTAAATCAAGAAAAAATGTCCTACATTAATTTACAGAAGGTTAAATATTTCACTTGTATTCTAGTGAGAGAAGAAAAAGCTGTAGCACAGCTCTGCTATGCAAGTGCTGCATCGTGTCTGATTTTTGTTGCATGAATTTCTTAAGTCCGCTGGGGAAACCATTGCAGATTTTTGCTTTTTTTTTCCTCCCTTCCTTACCTTCCCATATTATAGCAAACAGAATATTTCAAAGTTGGGTATCTACATTGGAGAATCAAGTTGTACTGTGATATTTTTTTTAATGACTGAACACACCAAAATAACAAATGTAAAATGCTGCATTAACATCTCTCTGCATGCTGTACTATATGATAGTTATTCTTATGCAAACACCTATTTTCTTCTTTAGAGGCAATGACAGCTTATAATAGCCATGAGGAGGGAAGGTTAGTTTATCGTTTTGGAGGTGAACCTGTTGGCTCTTTTGTTCAGCCACGTTTGAGACCTCTGATGCCAGCTATTGCTCATGCACTGTTCATGGATATTACACATGATAATGAGTGTCCGATTCAGGTGAGCATTTAAACTGGAAACCAAAGTTTATGTTTAATCTTTTCTAAATTGATGTTTCTGAACCATGGGAGGGCTTGATGCAGACTGGATGCTTTTTTTTTTTTTTCTTTCTGAGTGATATGTAGGAAAAACGTTTCAGATCAAGTTTTTATCCAATGAATAACATTTTATAACAAGTTCCACTGAATTTCAAGGCTTTGTCCTTTAAGGGAAAAGGTATACAAAGCTATTTAATGAGCTTTTTTGACTTTTTCATTTCAGTTGCTGTAAGCAGTTCTGTCTCTTATTGTTCATCCATTCTCCTAAGCTCCTGTTTTACAGGAGAGGATGAGAAAGACAGCGGTGTGAACTGGAGTGGGTTTTTAAGGGGTACTCTTAAGTTGCTTTTGTACTGTATTTGTAGTGATTTTTTTCAGTAAATCTATTATGATCAAGAAAATTATGATCAGCAGTTGTTTCCTCTGTTAAACTGAGTATATCTTACATATGGTGAATTGGGAGGGATGAATTATGGATTTAATTCATTTTCTATTTATTTTTTAACCTAGCACCGATCTGCATATGATGCTCTTCCCAGTGCAATGATTGTTTCCATGGCATGCTGTGCTACAGGAAGCACCAAAGGTTATGATGAACTTGTACCACACCAGGTCTGTGTTTTACAGTTTAATTCCAAAATTACTTGATTCTTGCCCTATGATATATTTTTTAATATTTGGGGGGGGAGGGGAGGGGAGGAGTTATTTTGGTTGGTTTTGTGGTGGTGGTGTATTTGATGGTGAGTTTAGTGTTTTTTGTTTTGTTTTTTGGTTACCAAGCAGTTTACTAGCTAGCATTACTTAAGATCATCCAATTTCATTATATAGTTGGAACCTCCAGTTCTTTTTTTAGAGTGGCTGATATTTGCTAAAATCTTAATATCTTTACAGATATCTGTAGTATCTGAAGAGAGATTTTATGCAACATGGAATCCAGCAGCACACCTGACTTCTGGTGAAGTTAATTTCCAAACAGGAATTCTAGCAGGAAGGCTGGCCATAAACAGGCTGCATCAGGAGCTGGGGGCTAAAGGCTTTAATCAGGCAAGATATGAGGGTAACATTGTGATTTTTCTATATTTATAGTCTGAGTGAGCACAGTTGTAATAGTATACCTTTTCTAGGTGTATGTAGATCAAGTTGATGAAGATATAGTGGCAGTGACAAGACATTGCCCTAACACACACCAGTCTGTTGTGGCTGTAAGTAGAACTGCTTTCAGGGATCCGAAGACTTCCTTCTACAGTAAAGAAGTACCTGAAATGTGTATCCCAGGTAATCAGATCTCTTTTCAAGGGAGGACAGGTGTACATAAAAATCAAGTCATTCCAATTCCATATTTTCCAACCTTGAGTGTGTGAAATCAATATGAGAATTTGCAGTATGTAACATTTCTTATGTATGTACTAACATGTATGCCCCAAAAGTGGTGACACAGTAAGAAACTTGCTTAGGGTTTTCAAAGGCATTCTTATTGAGTACACTTTCTGCTGTAAGTTTGCCATGTACATGTGTTTGTGAAATGGTAAGAACTAGTTAACAGAGGAAGGTGATTAGTTTTACAGGGTAAAGGGAGGAAATTGCTATTTGTAAAGTGTTACTGATTCAAAAAAAAAAAAAAGCCAAAATCTCATCATCTTTGTGGATGTCACTGCTATTTACCTTTCTTATTTACAACTATTTTTTGTGGGTTTAAAATACATTTCAATAAGAAACAACATTGGACTGCAAAAGCTAATATAAACATAGGTGATAATTGATTAAATATACAAGGTATTTGCAGCTTAATAGCAGCGAAGAATACATCTTACCTCTGCTGTATTTCTGAAGAGCAGCTTTCCATACTGGCTTTTTGTGTTATCCAGGTCTGTATGTGTGTCTGTGTTTAAGTCAGTCACATTTGTATGTGAAGACCATGACAAGTGTCTACAGGACTTGTACACCTTAGTTTGTAGATTATTTAGAGAACAGAGGAAATTATTTGAATATTAATATAAGTTTTCACACTCTGAAAATACACTATCTGTATCTGCAGTTTAGAAACTAGTCTAATACAAAGTCTCCTAAAAAATAGGAAGGAAACTAACTAGAAACAAACTAACTAGAGCTGATCAGTAAAAAGCAGGCTCTAACTGGTGATTGATTTCATGGTTAATTTATTATAAAATAAAAAATTGCAGTTTTAAATACAACCCAGATGATGAATGCGTAATGAATGCTTATGGAATGTTTATAGCACTTACCCACGTGTTTTGTCACCTTGTTATTCTTCAGTTGTACAACTGAGTTGCATTTTACATTATTTCTTTAGTTTTAGGATTTGCTTTACGTTTGCAAAAGAATCTATATTAACAGCTACAACATAATTTGACTTTTCTTAGGGAAAATTGAAGAAGTAGTACTTGAGGCTAGAACTATTGAGAGAAATACTAATCCTTACAAAAAAGATGAACGTTTTATAAATGGATTGCCTAACTTCACAGTGGAACTCAGAGAGCACATTCAGGTAATTAGCCTTATTCACCCATGTTCTGATGTAATATTTTGTCATTTGTGATGTTTTATATTAGAAAATACATTGAATTTCAGTTGCCAATATGTTTTCTCTTCTAAGATTAAAGACAGTAAAATTATAAAGCAAGCTGGAACTGCCATAAAAGGGCCAAATGAATTTGTTCAAGAAATAGAATTTGAAAATTTAACACCAGGAAGTGTAATAGTATTCAGGTACGTCATGATAATTGCCAAATAGCTGTGTTAGTTAAAATAGAATGATAGGATTCTTTGTTTTGAGACTTAGGAAGAGTTATTTTAAGCGCTACATTCCTACAAATTATGCATTCGTATTTCAGAGTTAGTCTTGATCCAAAGGCACAAGAGGCTGTTGGTGTACTCCGTAGTCATCTGATCCAGTTCAGTCCTCATTTTAAATCTGGAAGTCTTCCTGATGATCATTCAGCACCCATATTAAAAACACTATTTTCTTCGTAAGTATTCTTTAGATTTCTGAAGTAGAACTGAGAAAGACACAGTAAGAGCAAAGATCTGTACATTTAAAAGAAGGATTTGTTGCTGTTGTTGTTTCTATAGACAGATTTGGATCGTCAGATTGTTATAAAAATTCTGAGATACTCTTTTTATATGTATAAGACTAAAGAGGGTTAATACTTAAAAGGTTCCCAGGCTCTTTTGTTCATGTTCAGTGTAACTGCTGCTTAAAGTAGACTTCCTAACATGGAGTGCTTGTCAGTGTTGGGGTATGATTGTTACAGGGTTTGTGCTTAATCTCTTAATATGGTATTTCTAAATAGACTCAGAAACATCTGAGCAGCACTACTCAGAACATATGAAAATTCAGGCTCTTAATTTTCTAGGTTAAGTGGTGAGGGAGTTTTATGTATTTAATTGTTTTAATGCAAGTCTGCAACTAGAATTGTTTGTAAAATCCTCTCTGTATTTCCATGCAAATGTTGTTTTTGGGTTTGTATTTTTTTCATCTTTATTTCAGAATTGCCTCTAAACTAAGTTTGGCAGACCTAAATCAAGTGCTGTATAGGTGTGAGGCAGAAGAACAAGAAGATGGTGGAGGTTGTTACAATATACCAAACTGGTCACCACTGAAGTATGCAGGCCTCCAAGGTAATAGTTTCAGCATTACATTTTTCTGTCATGGAAAGGGTAAAATATAGCAGCTCAATTTAGATCATACCTTAGTACTGTTTAATGGCTAGTGCTACTGCTTGGATAAAAAACAGTATGTTGTTTCTGCTTGACCATGGTAATCGGCGTTATACTCCAGGAAATCAAATCATCACAACATAATTAAACAAGAATGTCTTTTTTTAATACTGTGGGGGTTGCAAAATTAATTTCAATATATGTTTTAACACCAGTGCTCTGTCATTTAAAAAAAAAATTAATTAATTAATCAGACACATGAATTCCATCATGCTACTTATTCCGCAGTGGGTTTTGTGACTGTCTGGGATGTACTCTAAGGAAACTGTGAGTTGTATCCTAACTCACTGTAGATGAAGAAAAGTATTATAGTTAAAGCCAGTTAATATATCTGTTGCACTGTAGCTTTTCCTCTGGGTAATCATGTGTCCTTTAATACTGAATTGGGTTTGTACCTTCAGGGTTAATGTCAGTAATGGCAGACATTAGACCAAAGAATGATTTGGGCCACCCATTTTGTGATAATTTAAGATCTGGAGATTGGATGATTGATTATGTCAGCAATCGTCTGATTTCACGTGCTGGAGCCTGCTCAGAAGTGAGTAAAAATATATATTTGGTGACTTGGGGATTTCAAATGACTGCTTTGCTTCTTTTTCAATTATTACAATGTTTTTAAGTTCAGTCTGTCTCTAAAGTATTTATTGTCGAGGCAATTTCTTCTAGAAGATTAGACCATTAATATGTTTTTCTTCCCTCTTCTCAATGCTATTTAAGAGTAGGTTGCAAAAGGGAGACGGAAAATATTTAGGGCCTGAAGGGTTCCTTCTGTTTACTACCTTTCGCTCAAATGAAAATGAAGTAACCATCTTTTTAAGTGACTACTTTTAAAAGGGGGCCTAAATACCACTGAGGCATACATGATTGTGATACAGTTATGGTAAGACTGCACAGCCAGGCGCTGAGAAAATGGGATTTGCCCCATCCTGGCAGTGTTTAAAGACAGACTGGATGGGGCTTTGAGCAACCTGGTTGAGTGGAAGGGGAGTTGGAACCCCTCATGGTGGGGGGGTTGGAACTAGATGATCCTTAAGGTCCCTTCCAACCCAAACCATTCAATGATTTATGAAGATTCAAGTTACCTGTCTTATAACTCAGTCCTTTACTTTCCTACAAGGCAATTCCTTCATTCATTTCACAAGAGAAAGACATGATTTAGGTAACCAAGGTGATGAATTTAATAAGAAAGAGTAACATTCTTACTTTGCTTTGGTCCTGAAGCCAAGCGTACTGATATAAAGCAGAAGAAAAGATAAAGCTGTTGAATGTTGTACTGAAGTAAATGATGGCTCTGACTTCAGTGATGGGAGCTTGATGAAAGCAAGTTAGTCTGATAGTAGCCAGACTCGGTGCTCTTTCAAGGTTGTTGCTTATTTTGTCTGCATATTTTTGTTTTGAGTTCTTAATTTGCAGTGTTTCTTTCTGTTCTGCAGAAAATATGAAGTAGCAATAGCTATATCAAAGTCACGTGAAACTAAATTTTACAATTTCAGTGTTTACATAGGTAATTTTCCCTCTAATTTCTAGGTTAAAAGTATAGCGTTATATGTAATACAATGACATGTACTTCACCATCTATACAGTCTTCTTCTGCAGGTTTTCAATCTTTAGTGGCAGTGACTTTATAGTAGGTTGTCATGTTCTACTTTAACAGTACTGGAAGGAAAGAAAATAAATACTTTCAGGTGTCAACTATTTTGCCATGAAACGAAGATGGTGAAGCTCAAGAATCTTAAGTCACAGACCCAGATCAGTAGCCATTTGCACTAGTGGCCACACATTATTCAGTCTTCGATAATTTTTCACTCCCTTGTCTCAAGCTTCATCTGTTCAGTCTTGTCTTTTTTTTAATCAATGAGAAACCTCCTTCCCACACTCAGGTCATAGTGACAGCTTCTGAGTTGTATCTTCCCTTTGTTTCTTAGTTTTAAAAACTTGTTTGTGAAAATGTACTATTTGCAAGAAATTTCTTTCCGTAGTTGCTGTTCTTGCCCATTTGTCATTGAACAATATAACATTTTTCCCTACCATTCTTAGAGTTTGGCTGAAGTTTTGGAGCAGGGGGATACAGCAATTCTGCCACAAATATCTAGCACGGAATGCTTCTTGAATATGAATGGTTGCATGGTAGTGGTGATACTAGTAACTGGCAATAACGTCATCTGTGTGATGGACAAGCATAATTTGGATATATAATATAATCTGTTCAAAATCTGTCATAAATATTTTAACTAGGTGGATCTTAAAAGCACTGGTTTTGAACCCCATTGTTATCAAGTGTTATCAGCTTCTAATATTATATTTTAATAGGTTGGTAAATGGTTGAAGGCCATGTTTACCTATTTAAAGAAAATTCCACGTTACCTTATCCCATGTTACTTTGATGCCATATTAGTGGGTGCATACACAACGCTTCTGGACGTGGGATGGCATCAGATGTCTAGGTATGCTTGGCATGTCAGATTTGTAAAAATCTGTAAATTGCACCTTTTATGTTTTATCTGTTGGAGAACGTCATTAGAATATTTTCATATTTGTGCTATCGAATGGAAAATGGTGAAAATGGTAGTGAAAATCAATCTTCTAATAGCAGTGGCTTGGAAGTTTGAGAGTTCAGATGTCTGTCCTGGATTTGAATTTATAACTACTGCTGGCATCGTGTAGGGGATGAAACATTAGGCCAGAATTTCCCTGCAATGTTTCAGAAACTTTCTTGCTACGATCTTAGTGAAACTGCAATGCTTCCTTAAAGTTTGGAGGAAAAAGAAAATACCAGATTGTACTTGTTGTTGATGCTTTGTTCAACCTAAATAAAAAACACAGCACAGTACCAGCCACTAGGAGGGAAATTAACTCTATCCTAGCTGAAATTAAGACAGTTTCTTTTATAAGACCTTTTATAAGACCTTTTTATAAGACCTTTAATTATCCTTCATATCTTTGCTTACTTTGCTTACTTCTGGAAATTGTTTGAACTTCAGTGTCATTTCTTGGAAAGGGAAAGAAGGTTGATTTAATAGAGGCTTTATTCTAGCTATGAGTATTCCAAATCACCATTATTTTGTAAAAATAAAAATGTTAAAATGGGCATAGAATTTGGTATGGATGTGATAGCATGTGGAACATAGTATATTTTATGAATACTTGGAGATGAACTGGTCAAGAATGCAAGTTTCATTGTTTTTAGACAATGTGCTAAATGATTTAATGATTTATTTTTACATGAATATATATATATAAATTTATATATATATATAAATGTGTCTTTAAAAATGATGACTAGGTTTTACAAGCTTTTTTTTTTTTTAAATAAATGATAAAATAGTTTTGCTTTCTTATACTTCTGAGGTGTCGGATCTGTGTGTAGGCATCAAATAAAGTAAACCAAATTCACTATTTTGCCATCTTCCCTAAAAGTATGCAAAGCATAAACACTCCCGTTGGCATTAATACATTAAAAATGTAAGGCGAATTTTGGGCACCTATTTTGGAAGAAAGAGTGATTTACAAAATAAAGCTTATGTGCAAAATTAATGCACAATACTCGGAATAACTCATTCTGTTAGTCCATTATATCTATTATGCATAATACTTTTCTGTAAATGAAAAATGGTACGCTTCATAGGCTGCTATTGCTGAATGCAAAAGGGTATTTTTTGGTTTTTGTTTTGTTTTTTTAATTATGTTGAATTACAGCTTTGTGCAGAACGGATCAACATTTGTTAAACACCTTTCCTTGGGCTCAGTCCAGATGTGTGGGATAGGAAAATACTCATGTTTGCCCGATCTGTCTCCTTCCTTACATGATGTTCCCTATAGACTGAATGAGATTACAAATGAGAAAGAACAGTGTTGTGTTTCTTTGGCAGCTGGTAAGTGAAGACAACATTTAAAAAAAAAAACAACTCACGAAACAGTTAAATTGCTTTGAAAAACTATTAGTTTTCTCCACTATGCTTGGGATCTAAATGTCAGCATCCATATGTAAAATATAGGTAGCTTTTTTTCTTCACTTCTCCCCTGTGTTTTAACTTATGTTTAAGATAAAGGTTTGACTGTTTAAAAATATGGCAGTTTCATCTAGCAGTGCTTTTGGGAACAACCATTTTGGTTTTGCTCTTGGAAAAAAAGCTTGTAAATATTTTATTTAGAGACATTTTTAACTATATCCAATTTTACCCTGCATGGAGATCTACAAGTATGTTCTATTTCTTTCCAAGAGACATAAGATAAATATATACCTCCCATAATAGGTTTTAGTTTATTTTTAAATGTGAATTTTAGAAGTGAATTGTAATGGAGTCTAAGTGTGGATTTATTGTTTACAAGTTTTCAGAAAAATGTAAGGACCATTAGAGGACCAGAAGAACCTCTGGTCTGGACATGTCCCTGAAAGGGGCAACAATAGCTGCTTAGGAAAGAACATAAACACAGTCAGCAAACAGTATTTATTCCTCCAAATGTTCTGCCAGCATCTGGCAGTCTTTGAACTTGGCACTTTCCTACATCGAAAGTATTATCTTCTGTGTTTAGTGACTTAGAATGGATTTATTTTTCCCTAAGTCGGTCCATTCCTTTTTTGAAACTATAGAAACTTTTAGCATCTACAGGTTCTATGGCCTCTGTCTGGCTGGTTTTTGTTTTGTTTTGTTTCCCCTTTTTTCTGCTGTCTGTCCTTCTCTCATGGAATTTTACTGCTTTTAGTTTCTGGTTTCTTGTAACATTCCATTTGCCTGTTTTAGTGTTGCCTAGAAGCACAGACAAGCACTGTTCCCTTAATTTAGTCATAAAGATTAATTATACGAAAGGGCTTCATTTTAAATATTCCCTTCACATAGTTGAGTCTGTGAAATTTTTAACTCTTGAATGGATTGTCATTCTCAAGTTGCTTATTGACATATTCTATAAAATTAGAGAGGTATGGATGTCATATTTGAACATTAGCAAATGCTTTGAGTAAGTAAGTAATAGAAGCTACAATTTAGTTCAAGCAAGCATGCACAACAAACTATTGTTTTGAGCCTTTATTGTGGAATTTTTTGTTCGTTAGACTGGAAAGATAATAAATAGAAGAAAAGACAAGAATGGATTTTACTGTTGTAATTATTAAGAATGAGTCTTGCTGTTAAAGCATAAAATTGCGTGTCATAATGTCTGCAGTAAGGTGTAACTCTGTAAGCCGCTAGAAAAGAGAAGTGGGATTCCTTTTATAGTGGCTGAGAGTATTATTAGGCTGAAGAAATTCATAGCTCTCCAGTCATTCCTTTTATGATACCGAGATAGCATGGCTTTCATACATAAACTCTTGCAAACAAAGCATTATGTATATTGTCATACTTCTGGCTTTTTGTTTGTTCCTTTTCTTTCTGTGTTGTGTTTTTTTTGGGGGGGGGGAGGAGGGAGGGAGAGCGGTAGGAGTTGTGCGGTTTTTTTTTTGTTATTATTAAAGGGTGACATGACTACATTACAAAGTGCCTTAATCAAAAAAAAATTAAAAGGGAAAAACATGACTCTTACTGACACGCATAGTCTGTTGCATGACTTAGAAATTCTTGAGGTTAATTGTTCTAAAATGAGTTTTTATTTCAGGAAAAAAAAAGATAATTATGCATGTGAATATATTTTTACCTCTGTTTAGTTTGTACATACATTTGTGCTTGGAGATTTCTGCCATATCAATAAATGAATTCCTCAATGACATTTCTTTTTAGGTTTACCTCACTTTTCTTCAGGGATTTTTCGCTCTTGGGGAAGGGATACCTTTATTGCACTGAGAGGTCTAATGTTAGTTACAGGGCGTTATCTAGAAGCAAGGTAAGAGTTGACTGATTCTTAGTTCTTACTATTGCTTGAAGTAGTTTTTCAGATAGTTAGGAAAAGGCATGCTCTTGCTCTTAAAATCTGGAAGAACGTGCAACCTGTTAGAAATAGTTGATGTACAATATAAAACTTTAATGGTCCTAGATGGATTTGTGAGTTCTTTTTACATGGAATGAAAAATACTCCTTATATCGCTTTTGTTTTCTTAACATTGATAGGATATTCCAGTTCTGTATAGATAAGGGAGTTTTAGCCCATGTAACACTACTGCTTGTCCTTAAACAAAGTGATTATTTTAAGTGTACTTGTGTCATTGTTACTGAGCAATAATTTGAAAATTATTTATTTAAGAACTTGAAGTAGCAAAGGGATTTCTATTTTGATCAGAAAGGTACGAAGGTCTATCATGATTTTTTGGTGACTGCTAATATTACTCTATTAATACTAGAAATCAGCTAACTGTGGATTGTTACAATCTGATATCTGTATACGATATGCTAATGTTTAGCCTGATAAATGAGTCAGATTTAAGCCAGACTTACTGAGCTGGTATTCCCGTTAATCTTTCAATTTGGGTGTAGCTTTCCACAAGACACGAACATAAAAGTTAGTTTGTTTAAATTAGCATTTGTTTATGCTGTTGTATATTTGGCCAGCTAACTGCTACCTTACTCATACAGTAATATCTGCGGTCTACTAGTATGTTTATATTCCCTTTTAAAACAAGTTGGAGTCCATGTTTTCTGCAAGGTACGTGCAAAGGTTCTCAAATGAAAATTCTCAATATCTCAGTTGCTGGCACCTCTCTGTATTTTAACAGAAAATCGTCATCTGCTCCTGCCCTCCCTCCCTGTCCACCCCCATCAGAAAGGATACAAGGATAATCATAAACAGTAAACATCAGTAAAAACCTTTCCTCTGACCTCAGTGGGATTTGGGTTTAGGGTCAATATCACAACGTATGAAAAATGAAATTGCCTTTACCGTATTAGCAATGTTGTATGTTTCATAGAAACAAATATATGTAAATTTATTCATGTTGAGGAATTTGTAGAATAATAGATAAATTTTTATTGTAAAAGAAGTTTTTGTGCTAGTGAAGAATTTAAGTGAAGTCATGCCAAAATCTTGCTGTTGGAAGCTACAAATCTGTATTTAAGATCCTATTTTTCTCTTTGACTTACTTTGCTATTTAGATGAACCTATACATTTTGTAATTAATATTTGGCTAGATAATTGCCTGAAACTAACTTAATCAAGACAGTGTTTTATTTCTGTTCTAGAAACATAATTTTAGCATTTGGTGGGACTTTAAGACATGGTCTCATTCCCAACCTGCTCGGCCAGGGGACACATGCCAGATACAACTGTCGTGATGCTGTATGGTGGTGGCTTCAGTGTATCCAGGACTACTGTAAAATTGTTCCAAATGGATTAGACATTCTCAGATGTCCTGTTTCTAGGATGTACCCAAGAGATGACTCTTCTCCTCAACCTGCAGGCAGTGTGGTAAAGATGACTTCTGATTTACAAGTCTTGAACACAGCTATAGTTTTTAATGAAAGGATGCAATTTTTCTGTCTACAGGAACCAGGCACTATTTGTTTTTCTATGGTGAAAGATGATTACAGTGCAAGAACTACATATTCTAGGCACTTCTTACTACATCTGCATTACTTGATTAGAAAAGTGTGGGGTGGAACTGGAGGTGAAGAAAGAAAAAATCCATCAACTTTACTTCTAAATTTTTCTTTGCTTTCAGTCTTGAAAAAATGTTTATATTAATAATTGTATAATGCTAAAAAAATTATAAAATGTATCCCATTGATAAAGGCGCTATTGAAAATGCTAGATGCTTTTCTTTTGAACTCTAATAAACTAGAGGCTAAGAATTGCTACTATTGGCATAATAGATAGAGCCTTTCTAGTACTTTTTTATTTTGCCTTTCTCGTATCACCCAAACATGCAATCAACCTAGGATCAGCCGCTTTATGAAGTAATACAGGAAGCAATGCAACGACATATGGAAGGCATAAATTTCCGAGAAAGGAATGCCGGTCCACAGATTGATCAAAACATGAGAGATGAAGGTAACAAAAATATAACACACTTGCTGTGCAATTCAAAAGATGAAGATTACATTCTTTTCCTCAATTTATTAAGTTTATTTTTCAAACAGTGTTTAATGCTATTAAAACTATATTACTTAAGATAGATTTAATGTTTTAAGAGTGCTTGTTTACTTTCAGCAACTATTTTTATGTTGTGGTGCAATTTGTCTTTGAAAGTTCACTCAAAAAGTATAGCTGCCTTCAGAAACCCACCTCAGATCTCTTGTGTGGAGATTTTTCATTTATTTAGGATGTTTGGGCTCAGCACACGTTTGGGGTTTTGTGTTGGTTAACATACAGACTTCATACATTATATTCTTGCTTGGCAGGTTTTAATGTAACAGCGGGTGTTGACCATGAAACTGGCTTTGTCTTCGGAGGGAACCGTTTCAATTGTGGCACCTGGATGGATAAAATGGGGGAGAGTGACAGAGCTCGCAACAGAGGAATTCCTGCTACTCCGAGGTACAAAATCTAACCTTTGTGGGGGGCTGATTTTTTTTGAAATTCTTCTCCAGAATTATGCCTTCTGTTAACACATCTGAGAGGTGCTCTCAGTGTTCTATATGTTTCTAACTTCTATTTGACTGCTAAAGTACTAATTGTGTTTTTAATTTGTGCTCATTTAAAGAAAAGAGGTGTATTTTTAGCAGGGGAAGACCTCATCTTCATGGACTTTGCTCCATGCCAGAAGCGAAAGTTTTAAATTCAAGTAGTAAAACATAACAGGAAAAATTGGATACTTGCAATACTAGATTACTGGGAAAAAAAAAATGTTATTTAGACTGATTATGAATAACTTTTTATTATAAAAGATATTAAAATCACACCATTATCAATGAGTATTTCTTATTTAGAATTCAAAAATATTTGCAACATCTAAGCTTAAAGTAAAAATAAAACATTTTTAAAAATTAGCTCTTTTCTTGCAAACCTACAGCACTAGGGTATTCTTTAGTGAATACCCTAATAATAATAAACCATTTGATTTTCATGCTTGTTGTTGAAGGCAAAGTTCTATATAAGATGAGGAGAAATACTGTGGCAGTGTGGTATGCTTCCGCAACGAATTACAAACCTAGCCAGTCTGATTTAAAGCAGGCCAGAAAATGAGATACAATGACAGGCTAAGTGTCCTGTGCAGGAGTCTCCCAGTTTTTGGTTGGTTGTTGTTTGTTTGAGTTTTTCTTGTGCGATTGTAAATTTTCGTCTTGGATTACAAACAGTAAAATATAATTGTCTTATTTCATAAAGGAGATATGTCAGGTTTCCTCAAGGAAACAGTTTTGTGCAGTGACAGTATTGTAGAAAAAGCATAAGCTCTTATGGCAATCTTAGCAACTATCAATATATCTCTAATGCATGCCTTTGTTTACTAATAAATCACAGAATCACAGAAGCTTTTGGCAAGCTAATTTCTTTTCAACCTTCCAGTATCACCTAGGATTTGTTCTGTTTCATTTGATTAATTCATGTCTTCTATGCAAGGATCTACTTTGCTAATTTTCACAGACCAATTTTCAGCATTTAGATAATGTACAGACTGTGGCTGTAATAAGTGGTATTGCATTTAAATGATATTTTTTTTCCATTTGGATGATAGTATTGGACATCTTGTTTGTCTTCCTGAATTGTGTTTTGTTTGTTTGTTTTTCACTTTTTACTTTCTTCACTAAATTTGTATTCAAAGCTAATAGTAGAGTTATGAAATTGAATGATGTTACTATGAATGACTGGTGACTATTTACTAACAAAAGTCAGTTTAAGTTTTCAGATTCTTGGCCTTCTTAATAACAGTGAGGAAAAAGTAATTTAAAAAACATGTATGTTGGAAATAATATTCTTGTAAACTGGAAAATGTCTGGAGAAGACGATGAGAATGTATGTGGCAATACTTGATAGCCATGGTACACAGTTTTGAGGCAAAATATTAACTTTAAAAAAAAATAAGGTATGATGTGGGCTGCAACACAAAACAGGAAACCTTAGGTATCTGAATAATCTGTCCTTAAAGTTCAATAAGTAACTGAAAACAATCTGTATCCTTAATGACCTTCTTAATGTAATTTTTGGACTTATTTACCATTATTATTTTAGAGATGGCTCTGCTGTGGAAATTGTTGGCTTGTGCAAGTCGACTGTTCGCTGGCTGCTGGATTTATCTAGGAAAAATGAGTTTCCATTCCATGGAGTCACCATAAAAAGACATGGTAAAGACACACATATCTCATAATTTTATGATTGGAATATAAATATAACTGAAATGAGCTGGTGGCAGTGTAACATCAGGGATGAATATCAAAGCTATTCAAGAAGGTTTAGGAGGAAAAATGGAAAAACTTGGAAAATAATCTAGTTTAGGTAAAATCTTTAGTTACTACAAAAGTTTATTACAATCAAAGCTCTCTGGTCAACCTGTCAAATATTTTATTCTGTATAATAGGGTGTGGATTTCAAAGGAACTTTGGAGCCTAAATCCAATTTCTCACATAATAATTATATCACTGATATCCATTTATCACAATGTAACACATCATTCATTACATGACACAAGATACATCTGTTTTCATCCTGTGTTGTAAATATTGGCAACTTACCTAAGTATCTTTAGATGCAAGAGATGGCATGTTAACATGCTGAAAAACGTTGATTAAAAATTTTAGACTTATTCAATTAATTAGTTACCATAGATCATAGTATCTCATACTGTTTACTCTTAGCTAATGAAAGCAAATGAGAAAATTTGTCTTGTAAAAAGTAGTGCAGGTGTTGGAGTTGATCTGCAGTATAATTCAATTTCTAAATAATACCCTTTTTGCAATGCTTCAATGACCTTTGTGGTAGGAATATCATAAGTAACACTGTAATAAAAAGAACTAGGCATAAGCACACTTCTGTTGTTACCACTGTGGCGGTTTTCAGAAAATAAAATCCACGTGTAATATCTTTCAGGAAAGGAGGAAACTATCACATATGATGAATGGGACAGAAAAATTCAAGCATACTTTGAAAGGCTGTTCTTTGTCTCTGAGAACCCAGCAGATCCAAATGAAAAACATCCAAATCTTGTTCACAAACGTGGAATTTATAAAGACAGCTATGGAGCTTCAAGTCCGTGGTGTGATTACCAACTCAGACCAAATTTTACAATAGCAATGGTTGTGGTAAGTGAGGTATATGAGGGGGAAGAATTTTTACTTAAAACTATTTTATTTATTATTGAATTTAACTTGCCTTATAAGGTCTCTCTGCATGGCGTTATATTAGGAATATATATTGCTTAGGATAAAGTTTCAAAGCTTGCTTTCTTTTCCTTGCTTTTAATATTGGTCTGTCTTAAAATATCCACTAAAAGTATATCCTTTACAGAACTTAGCTATATGAAATGGCTGTCCAAATTTATCACTGGGATAAATTTGTAGTGTTCACTGTCTTCAAAGTGTTTGTGGGTTTTTGTTTGTTTTTTAGGTTAGGATGAGGAGGGGGGAGTCCCCTCAAATTAGCTGAAAAGCATGGGGTTGTTTATTTTCCTTGTAAAGAACTTCAGTAATAGTCTTTTCCAAGTGTATTTAAAATAAATAAAGCCCAAAGCAGTGAAATAGCTTTTGTCATCTTGCTTACTCTGACTTGTAGGTTCCATAAGAGTAGCTGTATTTTAATTCAGTAATATGATAGCTAGGGCTTTTGTGGTCTTCTACATTCATATACATAGTCCTGTGTGTGTACATGTGCAGAGTTTACTGAGTAAATTGTTATTATTTTACTAGGCGCCTGAGTTGTTCACACCTGAGAGAGCTTGGAAAGCTCTGCAGATAGCAGAGGAAAAACTACTTGGTCCGTTAGGCATGAAAACTTTAGACCCAGAGTAAGTATAGTAGAGATAAGAATAAGTGTTAAAACATGCCAGTATGGATTATTTAATGGGTGGGTGTAATGTTTCGTTTGTTAAAATCCTCTCGTATACCTGTAAAATAAGGCTGCAATAAATGCTTCAGGAACAAGTATTTTACTGTTCTAAAAGTCCATGCAGTTGCTTTTATTTATGTAGACAAGCGGCAGGTGGTTTTGGATGCCACATAGCAGGCAAGTCAAATACGCTATCATAAGAGATCAAAGTTGCATTATAATGTTTACTTGTATATGATACAGCATAAGCATACAGTGTATGCATTGCAGTTTGAATAAAAACATAAGGGCAAAATTATGAATATAAGTCATTCCAAGATTTTAACTGTTTTTCCACTAGTTTAAACAGTATTTGGAATTCCATTGTCATGTAAAAGCAGAACCTGATGGAGACTTCCCTGACTAACCACCATCAAATGTAAATGCTATGACAAATTTTTTGTTCATTTCTGTATTCTAATTTATGCCTTATTTTAGTTAATGCTTTGTTTACATAATTCCTCTTTTTTTTTTCTTGCAGTGATATGGTGTACTGTGGAGTATATGATAATGCTCTTGACAATGACAACTATAATGTAGCCAGAGGTTTTAATTATCACCAAGGACCTGTAAGAGCCAGTTTATTCCATTTCAGAATAAGTGCTGACAATTTTTCAAAATGACAGCTATAATCCTCTCTTATCATCCTTTTCTTAGGAATGGCTGTGGCCAATTGGATATTTTCTTCGTGCCAAATTGTACTTCTCAAAGCTAATTGGTCCGCAGATCTATGCAAAAACTGTAGTTATGATAAAGAATGTGCTTTCTCGCCACTACGTTCACCTTGAAAGGTAATACAGCAGCTAACATAGGTTCAAAATATACAGTAACTAGTGGTATCCACTATCCAATTGCATATAAAAGTATACAATATTATCATATGATATAGAAGTCTATGGTATAAATCACATCTATAATGTCTCAAGTCTATAATATAAATAACATCTGTTTTCTACATACAAAGTTCAGTGCAGATTCTATTGCAGATCTCGAGTCAGGTTTCAAGGACAGCTGAGATCTCGTGCTGTTTATAGATTTTTAAAATTTCTAATTACCTATGTAAAGACTGGGGAAAATAAATTTTGTGTAAAAACTAGGAATCTAATTTTGTACAAAAAACGAATTTCAGCAAAAAATATTGGGTGTCTTTGTTTTTTTAAAAAAACAATCAAAGTATTTATAAAACAGCCTGCAAAACAAAATAATTACAGAGCTAGTAGTGACAGAATAAAAATGTGGCAGATAAGTTTATGCAATATATTGTTAAGGTTTCCACATATTATAAGTGAAAAAATTAGTCTGACTGTTTCAGAATTTTAATAATGTTGGTATTCTTAGACAAAGGAACTCACTTTATGGCCCTCAAATAGCATCCAGTTATCTCAAAGTTCACTTACTTTTTTCAAGTTGCAAAACTGTCTGAATGGGAAACAGGAGCATTATTCCGGTACTGTAAGTTCAGGTATTATTAGTACCAGAGAATCTACTTTGAAGGAGAGACATCCCCAAAAAACGTACAATTTCCAGTTGCAGATAAAATAATTGAATCCAATCTTAGTTATTAAATAACATATTGTGACTATAGGAAAACAGGCCTTTAGTCATGGTTTTTAGTTTCATACTGAGATAATCTCCTCAAAGTTTTATAATGAAATATTCTTTTAATTTCAATGTATAATCTAACAAGAATGCTCTTTGTTTTTCCTTTATCAGATCATCCTGGAAAGGGCTTCCAGAACTGACCAATGAAAATGGACAATATTGCCCTTTCAGCTGTGAAACTCAGGCCTGGTCAATTGGTGTTATCCTTGAAATCCTTTATGATTTGTGAAAGCTTTTGATTGATGTGATGAAACTTCTGGGTCTTCTCATTATTGGGCATAAATGAACACTTGGCTTACACTGCAACAGAAATGTCCTGCTCTGCACAATCACTTTAACTGCATCCTGACTTTCAAAACTGCTGAAAGAGAGCAGATCCTATGCTGAGTAACTGTATGGGGCTTGTTTCTCCTTTGAAAACCAGGCCGAGAAAATAAAATAAAACTGCAGTGCACATGTAATATAGAAACTTTTAGTAAGGAGCATTTTTAAGAATATGTGCAAATTTATTTTAGGTAGCTTTGAAATTTAGACATCTCAAGTCAAAATCATACGTTCTTTACTGAGCTAAACATATGAAGAACAGCTCTCATTTTTTTGTTTTTTTTTTTTTTCTTCTGTCTCTAAGAATAAATGGTTATTTGCAAATGCATGCTTAAAGAGTAGTAGACTAACATACAGCAACATACGCTAATAAAAGCAGAGTTCTTTGTCTTGAACTGTATTGGGAGGGGGAGCTGTATGTGTTCAATTGAACACTCCATTAAGTAAACACAGAAATAAGTTTACAAAACGTGTAAACCTTTGAAGTTACATATAATATTTTCAAAAACATTTAACTACTCTTTAGAGTTAATTCTTGAGCAATGATGATACAATATCCTGTGCTAATCCATTTATAAATTTATTTAAATACTGTAAGTCTTGCAGCAAACTTATTTATTCATTTAAATGTGACTTTTTCACTATGAGAAATTCATAAGAAACATGCATGTGCATAAAATGGACTGCCTATATGTTAAGGGAGCCCCTGTATCTTCAGTTATAGAAAATACATGGTCACTTCAGGCCTTTATTCTTAGTAAAATCCTGCCTTTGTCGAAGCATATGGAAACAATATCAGTAGGAAAAGAAATTAACCTACCACTGGTGAAAAAGGGGTTTTGAAGACTTTTGAAATTACACCAGTAGGAATAAGCAGGCTACCTCTGTGTAGTTCTTTGGGAACAGCATCCAGTGAACAAAATGCAAAACACGTATGTTCTTTAATATGTAGATACCTGTATGCCCTTACTGACCTCTGTTTAGTGTTCCCAAACTGAAGGTGTTTGCCAGAAGTGCAGTTGTAATTCCCAGCGCTCTATTCATGTGGGTTTTCCATCTTAGTAGTAAAACAGGTAGAATAATTAGGTAGAAGGTGATGCTGACAGCTTCCTGCATCACAAGGGGGAAAAGCAAAACCAACGGTGCATTTCTTAATTTCAAACAACATACTGAAAGTGAAATATATGCATGATGAAATTATAACACACTAGTAACACGTAGGTCAATATTTTTTTGTACCAGTATTTTAAAGTTTTCTTACCCTTTTCTTAAAGTCTGAAGTGTAGTGCAAGTATGCTGCCTTTTTCAGGGAGATAATTACAGATGTATTTGAGGGCAAGTTAATAGAAGACAGATAAATTGTAAGAATTGCACTATTGCACTATATATTTGAAAGGTTAACAATCTTATGTAGATCAACTCCCTTGCTAAAGTGTTCAGTACTTAAAAGTTCCGATTAAGGATGGAGTATATTGTACCTCATGTTTTGAACTGCTGCAATATGTGGTTTAGGAGATTTACTTTCTCGACATAATGTATGAGAGGTGTCATTTGATCAAAAATTTTACTGAAATGTCAGCAACAGATTATGAAAAATATTTATATGCCTCTTGCACATTAAAAAAAAAAAATAGTGAATTTCCAAATTTCTTGATAATGATATTGAGGTTTATGTCCTACTGTGTCACTAGCATTTACTGTTTTCCTAGATAATTATTTCTTGTTTATTATTTCAGCATATGTTATAGCTCCTATGGAAAGCAGGAACAATATAGCAGAACACATTGTTCTTATTTGGTGAAAATACTTTTAAATTGGAAGTGGATCTTAAGAGTTGTGATAGAAAAAGATTTCCAAAAGATGTCAAATTATAGACATAGGCAATAACACTCTTTGTATAGGGGGAAGATGGCAGAAATTATTCATCAAATTATTCCTACATTATTACAGGTAACTTTTCACTGTTTTGCAAACTGCACTGCTGACAGTGTGATTGTCACTGCTAGTTTATTTTTCTAATTTAATAATAACATTTTAAAAGATAAAATCACCTCTGTACACAAATACATATGATGGAGTTTATGCTTAAGATGTTGCTTTTGCACTGATTAGTTAAGTATAACTTTAGTGACAGATAAATGTTTTATATAGGAAACAATATGTGTAGTATTGGTTTATGTAGCAAGAAAAATAAGATGTTAGGCTATGACTAAGCTTTTTTTTTTCTTTTTTAACAAACCTACTCAACATTTCATCAAACTGGACAGTTTAAAAATGAAGAGGGAAGAAAGCAATGTTAAATCTAAGATTATATGAGCTGGTGTTAATCTAGATAAACTCTATACTGAAGTGATAATCTCTTAAAAATAGCCAACTGTACTTTTTGAAGTGTTGACTGATCTCGAATTGTATTTTTATTCATTAGTACCATTTATATTATACACTCAAGTGTCCAGTAAGGCAAAACTATAAATAAAATTTGTTTTGGAATTAAATTAAAGAACTTGGTAACAACTGTGGCTCCACTATGTTCCAGTTGATGTTTTTTTGATCTGGGGTACTGAGATTTTTTTTTCTTCCCAATTGAAAAAATGTTAACTGTTACCAGTACTCTTGTGCAGTTGATAGTACTTGATTTATTCAGAAATGATTAACTTGGGCATTCGAGTAAAATAATGTATCATTCTTGCACTGCATGTTGTAATGTAAAATGGAAAGATTGCAGCATAATTGAATTTTACACGTCTAGCACAGAAACAACTGAGTTTAGAAAATGTAGTTCTTCATTTCTGAATTGCACAAAATAAAATTCCCTATTTCAGCCAAATTAATCTTTTCATATGGCTGTTTGGAAAAAAGCTGAACAGTAGAGAGGCTGATGGTTGCTTTTTTTTTTTTTTTTTCTCCAGTTTTACTTACATGAGAGAGCAGATCATGAGCTCCTCAGGTCAAAGATTAGTAAAGAGTATCACTAAAAATAATCAAACAAACTTTAAAAAAAGAAAAAAAAAGGGGAGGGGGGGGGACACCTTGAGCTCTGCACCCAGCTTCTTACAGTTGTCAGCTGTCTCAGCTAGTTTTGAGTGGGGCGTGGACTAGATGAGCTCCAGGTGTCCCTCCTGCTATGAAATTAGACAAATTTAAGTCACAGTACTGCAACTTCCCCAAGAGAACAGTTCTAATGTAGAGTGATTTACAGCTAAGTGCTGCCCAGTTATTAGTTAGCTTCCTGCACAAAATTTTGATTGCTAGTGAACGGATTTCATTTTCCTGCACTGTTTTGTGTAAATAAATAAATAAATAAATAAATCTCATAGTACAGGGAATTTTGTGATAGAATGTCAGAACATCTTTGGTGTCTTAAGATTACCCTATTTCAACACGTACTTAATAAACTTAGGATTGTTGTAATCAGGGGTTCTAATTCAAAATTCAAGCACTTTAAGAAAACCATTTCTGTTATTCTATTGTACAATATTTTTGTGTCAAATTGAAAAAGCGTTAAGGCAAGGTTGAAATGACCTGCCAAGGTAGGGAGGAGCAGGTACCCTCAGAGATGCCCCTTCTGAGCCCCCATCACACCTCAAGCGGTGATGCTGAGGAGCAGTGGGTGCTCGTGGTACCCGGACAGGTTTCCCCCGGGAGACTCCAGACTACACATAGCACAGCGTTATCTGGGGAACTTTGGATGCGCCCGAGCTGCCGAGGTATTTGTGGGCACCATAGGGAGACGGCTAACCCAGGTGTCAGCCGGCTGGGGCGCAGGCAGCGCACCGGCCCCGTCACCTTAGCGCCCGGCGGCGGGAAGGGCGAGGGCCGGCTCAGGGATGGCTGAGGGCCGCCCCGCAGGCAGGAGCCGTCCGCGGTCGTGAGGGGAGCAGGAGCCGCCACCGGGCAGCGCAGCTTCCTCTGAGGCAGAAGCGGGGGCAGCGCCCTGTGTGTGTCCGCTCAGTCCCCATCCCCCTGCGGAGCTGAGACCCGGGGGTCGCCGCTCTTCGCAGCCGTCACGTTCGGCTCCTTTTCAGCGAGTGGCGGTCAGTCAGGAAACCTGGTGAAACTTGCCGTGCTTGCACGTCAGCTTTCTGGCTTTTTTATTCCACTTGTAAACTGTAAAAAGAAAAATGAGTTTGCCTGTGAATATTTGGTTTGTTGTGCAAACGTTGAAGCTTCTATGCCTGTCATTTTCATGTAGCAGTAAGTGAGAGAGCTTGACCCTCAGAGTTGCTCACAGTCTGTTAAGACTTGCCTTTCTATTTTGTACCTCACAGAAGGTGCTTATTAAAATAAGTCTGAAGCTTCTTAGTTCTGAATTTTGTATAAAAGTGTGGCTGCCCAAGTGGAGAAACGTCTATTTGAATTAGGAAAAGGGAACGTTGATTTCGGGGCGTGAGCAGCCATGTGCAGCTGTGAGCAAGGTGAAGCCTCCTGCAAGCAGACCAGCCAGTCCCCACACACCGGTCCCCTTGGAAAACAGAGCCCTTCAGCCCCATTTTTTTATCGCTGAATGTAACATTATGTGCTGGTCAGTCCAGGTCAGGTATCCTGTCTTTGTCCTTTACAAACTTCTAGCCCACCCCGAGCTGACTCACTGGGCAGGCAGAACAGGGAAGAAAGATAAGACCTCCATGCTGCACGGATACTGTGTAGCGACAGCCAAACAGGGGTTGTGTTATCAACACCGTTTGGGACACAAATCCAAAACCCAGCACCACATGGACTGCTAAGGAGAAAGTTAGCTCTCCCAGCCAGACCCATCACGTGAAACAACTTGTTAGTTGTTAGTGGTTGATGGAATTCAACTTGTTAGTATGTTAGGGGTTGATGTCAGAGCCAGATTTTAATGTCTGCATTTAGTTGTTTTCTCTCAAACAGGAAATGTAAATATTGTAGTAGTTCTTTTTGTAGGCAAACCATAGTTAAATTAAGAAAGACTGATACATGGCATTGCAAAAATTTGTTCAGTCAGTAATGTGATTTTATTATAGATCGTCTGTCTGCAAGGAGCCAGGCCAAGGCCTAGGCTGTACTCATGGTATTCAGTTAAAGGTTTAACCTTGTACTTTTCAACCTGGATTTCTGAAGCAGTTGTTCAGAATTTCATCACAGATTGTAAGCAGAGCCATGACCAGAAGTAGAGATTTAGGAGTGTATTTTGGGGAAGCTTTGGTGGAGAGGCTAAACAAGCCTAATGTTTCAGCTAATGTGATATGATGTGCTGATGTCAAACAATTTTGGAAATTCTTCATGAGACAGAAGCTCTGTTTTCCAAACAGGTTTACTTACTACAATTTATAGTATCTTCTAGCTCTATTGAAACCTCCTTGGCCATTTGTATGTACAGGCTTCTTTGAAAAAGATACATTTATATAAAAACATCTTATGGCTTTCCAAATAGCATGTTTATTTTCATGGAATACAGTCAGAATAGATTTCTACAAAATGAATAATCTGTTCTTTTGCAGGGTACACCGAGGAGCTGTTTTTAAATCTTTTTTCATATTCATATGTGCATTGTCTGTAAGAGCCCAGCATACAGCCCACACCTGGAGAGGGCTATCTGCTCTAATAACACGCAATAAAAGCTTGGTTCTAAATGGGGGGAGGTTCATGGCTTCTTCCACGATACCCTGCAGTGTACCAAACTAATGAGATAACATTGTCTTAGCAAGAGCAGTGATCAGAGGGCATTAGTAGCTTAACTGTTGTCAAGGCTTTGTAGGAGAGGATTTCTTCCTGAGGAGAGTTTGGAGTGTAATTTTGAAGAAGTTGATATTCAGTTTTTGTGGATGCTTATGGATGATTTACTTAAACATCATGGGGGACATATTAGAAAGAATCATACTTGGAAGTATGATAACCTAGAGTCTGGGACTGTGGGCTGACTGCAGATAAATATGGAAAATTGGGTATGATAGATTGGGTAAGAATTACATTTTTATCGTATCTGAAAAATGAGTAATTCCGTCTTGGTAGCAGAGGGTGGCGCCAGTTTGCCACTTTCTATTGCTCTTAGGGTGGTTCAGTTCTCCACATCTTCCTGAGAAAGTCTCTGTATTTCGGTACAGCCACAGGTGCTTTTCGGTATTTTGATGGCTGGAATCTCTGTTCCTATTCCCACAGGTCAAGATCTCCTTTTTTTTTTTTTTTTTTTTCTTGATCCTTAGAAAATGTTTCAGTAATACATTTCCACATGGGGGAAAGTGAAAGGACCATATCTGTGACAGTTTGATGTTTTAAAGTGGTAATTGAAGCTCATGAGCAGATTTCAGTATTGAGAAGGTTGGAAACAGTTTTCCTTTTATTATAAATTTTGGCAATCTGTTTACCTTCTAAAGAATGGGATATGTTAGGATATGAAACCAGGTATACATTATGCATTTCATTGTTTCCACTGTAGTTCACCTAATGATTCTGCAATTGCTTACATTCATGTCTGTCTCCTTTTGTTTTGTTTATGTATAAATAAACTGAATACAGAAAATGAAAGTATACCTGGGCAATCTTTCACAATAGCTGTGGTTATTCTAACTTAGGTATTTTGTTATATGTATTTTTTAAAGGCATTCAGCTTGCATGCAGTATTTTTCTAGGACAATCAATTGCAAGCAGTGGGGCCAAAAATGGTGAAACTGTAACTGAAAATGATTCACTTGCAGTAAACTTAGAAATAAGTCAAATCCCCTTATGTTTCCACTGACTTCACCATAAAAGTAAAGTTATGGAAACAAACAGAGGTCTTCTGTTGTCATTATGTACCAAGAAGTCCCAGCCATTGTCAGCATATTGTGGGAAAAAATAAATGAATTGCTGGAGATGGATGGGAACACCACATTTTCTAGATAATTTTGTAATTTGTAAGGCCTATAATCAGACCTACAGTGAAAGCTATTTAAAAAGTGTACTTGTTTCCTTGTAATGGCTGTTTGTGTATTTCTAGGACTGTTCTCCCCAGGCCTCTGAGGGCCAGGTTAATGCACTGGCTACAGTTTGGTTCCCCAGCACTCTTCCCAAGACCTCCAGTCAAATTCAGTTAAATTTAAGCATCAGATGCTCTTATCAGCTGCATCAGAGTAAATACAGGGTAATGTAACTTCCACCTCTTGAGTTATTGCAGATTTCCTTTTGCGTGATTTTGGCTTTAGGTGGTTTAAACACCTTTACAAACAGCAGCTGAAATAGGAAAGAGAAGCATTAAGACTATGCACTATTGTTTACTCCAGGGTAGGAGCCCGTGCTGTGCTTGGATATATAGTCATGGTAGGCTCTTTAAGTTAGGTGTACGTAGGGTTTTTTTTTTACCTCCTGTGAAATAAAGGGTCAGACGTTTGGGGAGCCTAGCAGGGCAGACTTTAAATTCTGCTGTATTCCCAGAAGATTTTGTGCTGTGGATTTATCAAACAGGAGCAAACATTCTCTGTAAGAGAGTTGGTAATGATGTGTAAGTGTTAGTAGGAGCAGACAGGTGTCCATCTGTTTATTTCTGTCCTGGTTTCAAAGCTGACTTCTGCAGAAAAAAATCCATTAAAATTCTGAAAGGTTTGGCGGATTTGTCCTTTTGTTTTTAGGAAGTTTTTTTGTTTGTGCTGGAAGATTGACTAGAGAAGTTTAAAAGTTACAATATTAATAAATAAATAAATAAATACTTTAGTTTAGCAGCTGAGATGGGAGCTTTCAGGAGCTTTTTTTAGTAACTAAACCTTTCTCTCAAATTTTGATATGTATTTTGTGTCAGTGATGAATCAACTGCTCTAACCTGAAGGTTGTTGTTAGGAGCGTGATTCCAGAGCTCTGCTTCATCTTCCTTCCTGTCCTTCTCCATGCCCTCATTTAACATAAAAGGCCCTATTTAATTGAGGGGTGTGTGTGTTCTGTTTTTGGTGCCAGAGTTTAAATTACTAACCACTTAAATATTTGTTGAGGGGGAGAGATGCAGAATTGCTGTTTGGAAGTGAAAGGGGTTTGTTGATGTCTCTTGGAAGATGGAAGCTCAGTGTTTCAGCCCATGCCTCAGTCCCTCAGTTTGGACTCCAGATTGCTTCACTGAAGAGCAGCCTTCTGCTTGGCACTCAGTGAATCTGTCTGGATGGTCACAGATGCGCTGATGGTTTAAGGGCGGGATATGAGGGAAAGGGAGAAGGACGTCTATCAGGACAGCAAAGAGTGTCAAGGAGGGTGTTTGCTTAGCTCCAGAGTGTTTCAAGGGGAGGAAACAGGACAGAGAGGAAATAGGAATGGGCATTTTATCCTAAGCGTTATTTGTTTTTAACTGTATAGTAACATTTTAGCTTGTCACATTCATGAAATAACATTCATTCATAAAAGAAAAAGTTTACCAGAGTTTCTGTTAGATTAACAAGAAATCTGCTTGTAATAGTTTTCGTGCTATAAAAGTTTTTGTCAGAAAGACTTGGCAAGTAAATTATCTTTTAATATTTAACTCTTTATCTGTATCCGTTTCTGACTCTGGAGTCCTATATAATCTCACTGAGATTATTGAATTGAGGCTGCTTAAATTACCTCTGTTAATGTTGCTTTGAAGTAATCGCCTTTATCTTATTTTTTATAGAGATTAATTCTGAAAGGCAGGTGAATGCAGAAGGTGGGGGCTTTGGTTACATCTTATGGGAGACCTGAACAAAGGAATTTTTTCAACGATTTTAAAATTTAGGTTAATTTTTTAATACGGGTAGAAATTATTTTTTTCTAGTTTTACTTATACTGTAAGCAAATACAAATATTGTTTTGTTCAACAGAAAGTACACCATTCAGCCTGGCGTAAAGTAACACATGTATGATACTCAAGAAAAAGTCAGTAAAATGTAGAACAAAAGAGCATTAAGGTTTTATAGAGTTAGTGACTGGGCTAGGGCTATATAACAAAGGTACTCTGCATTCTGTTACCATGATTTTAATAGATGTACGAATTGAAGAGTCCCTTTGGATACAGCGGTCTGTGGACTGTAATTCCAAATCTGTGAAGATAGGGATGATGGTAGTGGTGGAAATGTAGTTTGGTTTGGAAATACTCACAAATGCCTGGTGAGAATTATATTTTTGTCTCCCTGACTGCACGGTATGTCCTCACAGACATCACAGTCATAGGGTTCTGGTGATATACCAAAATGGAACTGTAGTCTGACCAGAAATTTTGGATCACAGAAGAGAAGAGAGAAGAGAAGATTGGCTGGAGGAACTAATTGTAATCATAGATGCATTTCCAAACTTACTTCAGTTGTCACCTGTTTTTCACTTTTGAAAACTAGACACTTCTTTTACATTGTAATCTCAGGGGAAAGGAGCTCCTGTAAAAGCTGAAAAAACATTTTCCACTTTAATGTGGTCAACGTTCTGTGTTCTTTTGGCAGCCCTATTTCTAGCTTTTTAGCTAGTTCATTGTGGTATTTTAAAGAGGACTCATTTTCTTTGTACTTCACCCTTCTTCAGTACAGCTAAAATACTACTGTGAATTTCACTCAAATCATTGAACTCACTGGAAACATAAATGCTACATCAAGTCCTAAGGTTTTATGTGCTTGAACTTCACATTTGAATGTCTCTTAATGTCATGTACAAAAGTGATTCATAATAATAATTACTGTAATTGTAACTTTTGTCCCATAAAGTTAATTCTCAGCATTCGCTATTTTATTTGTTATGATTATATACTCAATGTACTGCTAATAAATATACTCTTTCACCATGTTTGATGTATACGTGTTTTCAAACATGGAGGAAAGCAGTAGAAGTCAAACACAACACTGTAATTGTTATTTTAGTTTTAATGCTTTACTAAAGGCTGTATTACGTTATAAATTTGGCATCAAACTCAGATGTGAGAATGCTTAGAAATAACAAACATCTGTGACAGTAATTAGTACACGCCATTCACAATAGTCTATTTCCAGTGCTAAGAATTTAGGGTTCACCTAAATTAACTAAAGAGATGTTTGCACAGTATGGAGGTGTCTCTGTGGCCTAAATTTCCTTGCTCAGAAAATTATGACTGCTGCACCCTATGAACTTTTTGTATCCCAAGGACATCTAGAAGTGGATGGCAACAGTGCTAGCTGGTTCAAACACTTCTGGGGTAGCTTTGATATGGTTCTACAGCTCCATCGTTTTCACTGTCCTTCCCAGATAGTCAGTAATCCTTTTCTGCCAATAACAAGCATGCTGCTAACTAAGCTTCTACTTGGCCAAATAGGCATATTCTAAGCAAAGAACCATCAGCCTTGCTGCTGCTCCTGGATGGGAACTCTAAATATTGCTGCTTCCATTACTGGTGGTACAATTAACAGGGAAAAAAAGAAAAAAAAAAGAAAAAGAAAAAGGAATATTAATGAGGTAATAGGTAATATTCTCATAGACTGTCAACTTCAGCAGAACTCAAACATTTGAAAACAGGAAGTTGAGAATTAGTTTCTAGTCCACACAGTTTTTGTTCTGCTTGCTCATATCACTCCAACAGTGTACCAGTAACACAACATTTGCCTGTGAGCCGCACTCATCAGGAGCTGCTTAAGACAGTCCTGATGATAGAGCAGATGTGAGGAATGGTAAGGCCTTGGATACACCCTCCATTTGTCCTTCATATGTAATCTTAATGTGCATCTGCTAGGGATTACACAGCAGTTTATATCACCCCCAATCTCATCAAGCTTTACTTTGCAAGGTCCACTTGTGTATTTGTCTTTAGATTACTGCCCATAGGTAAGAGCTTAGCCAGCTCTGCAGAACGAAGACCTTATCTCTTACAATTTACAGCTCCTTTGCTGTGGCAACGGTCATGTCATATCATGTTTAGCCATCAGGAAACCTCACAACCTGTGCTCTGACCTAACTGTGCGCAGCTTTCTGGGCTGTTTCAGGCACAATCTCCCAGGTGAATCCTGAAACGTATCACATAGGTTTCGAAAGGTCCAGGATAGGTCTTTCTTTTGATCATCGTATGGCTTTACCTAATGAAACAGCTCAAATATTCATCAGATATATTGTGATGTTATTCAGCATACTGCATTCTGTAGAAAATTACATGGCATGTAAGGAACTGATGCATGAAAGTTACATCTATATAACACTTTAATGCAGGCTGTATGGTTGGTGGTTTTTTGTTTGTTTGTTTTTGTTTTGTTTTAAAATATTCCATAATTTAGGTCTTTACATCTGTAGACTACAGGTTTGTAGATTATGATTTAAAAATAAAATAGTGCAATTAATGCTACTGGAAGCTACAAACTCTTCCTGATTATTTTAGTTTGGCATTGATAGAGGAAGGGTTGGAAATGTAAAAATAATATATTCCTTAAATTAAAGCTGATTTGAGAACACAAAAGTGAAGCTGAGAGTGTCTGGCTCCACAGCTGAATCCTGTGGATTGCCTAATTGCAAGATGTATGTACTACCTCAGCTACTTCTGTCTGACTTGAAACATGTTTATATTTTTATTTTTTTCCCTTTTCATATCCCATTTTTCACTTCTATTATCCTTTTATTCCTAGTTGTATTGCTTAGTTTCAATTAATGTTGAAAACTATACCCAGTAACCTAGTTTCAAGTATTTAATTAATATCTTACCCTGTGGATCAGGACATGGATTAACACTTTTAAAGTAGACATGCAAAGGCATTTTTATGTATAGGTAATACAAAGAGAGGTATGAATGTGCAGTTATAGCAAATAGTTTAATGCATTTTCCTGAGTTTTTGCAGAAATTCTCAACCTCTGAATTGCTGCAGGGTGGTAAATCACTGACAGGTGGTCCTTAGACATCTGACCTTGAATTGACTTTCACAAATAGTTTCCTTAGCTAAACCTAATTAAAAGATATTAAATATATATATATACATTACTCTTTCTCTATCATTACAGTAGCTAAAAGAATGCTGTCCTTTTGTGAAAAGGTGATAAGACGTTAACAGATATGTTATCCACAGTCTGAAGGACATACTCCTATTAGGAATGAAAGTCTTTAAATTAATGGTTTAGATTAGATGAATATTTCTTCATAAGGATGGTTGTACAATTACACCTTGTATTCAGCATCACGTGGCCATTGTAACCATCAGAGAGCTCATTCAGGATATTGGGTAGTCTGTTTATGCCATACATTACAATTGCATTCGTATTTATTGCAAAAAATAATGTACTCTCTAAGGAATCCATTTAATGGATGGAACATCAGTCTGGAGGAACTCAAGAAAGTTGAACAGAAACTTCACCTGATCGCAGTGACCTGATGGCCTGAAGAAAGCTGGGCAGTAGGTTCTTATTGCAGAGCAAAAATACGAAAAAGTGTTGGAAGAATAAAAGGATCTAAAGCTTCCATTTGCCGTAGTTGCCACATGATAACTTATTACTTACTGCCCTGTCTTTTTGTATGCTGAATTGCTACAGGTCTAGCACAGCCGTGAGACCCTGTGCCAAGAACGGCTTCAACGGTCAGCAGGTTCTCTGTGGAGCAGTTAGAACTGAAGTTTGCTCTGAAGCTTGGAAGCGGCCTAAGACCTGCACTCAGAACACAATCCAGCACTGTACTAAAACACCTGCTTTGCACTATTTACTTCTCAGCATTCAGCACCATCATACTACAATTTTGTCTTCATTAATATAAGCTGCAAAACATGGTGTCATTGTAGACCTACTCATAACTGAGTCTGACATTTTCGGGTCTTCACAGTGCTGTGTTTGACATTCATATAACTCTACAGGTTGTAGCAAGAGCAGGAATTTGCACAATAGGGAAAGCTTATAGAGAGCATGTTTTTTAAGATTAACATGAGCACTCCTTTGTTTGCATAAGAACTGGATATGAACCAACAGTAATAAAGACAATTGAGAAAACATGGCTTTGACAGGATTTTTTTTTTTTTACAGTGATTAAAATACAGTTGTCCAATTAGGTAGAGGACTAAAAGTGCTATTGATTGGCCATAGAGATTGCATAATACAGTTGTTGAACTGCAGCCAAAAGGTTGAGATTTCCATGTTTTGTTTGTTGTTTTAACTGCACTAAGAAGAACATAAGTGTGTATGAAAGTTGTACTGTTGTCCCATCTTGTTCAGAATAACACAGCTGTTCTTAGGAAGCTTAACTTAAGAAGCTTGGATCTGCGCAATACTCCTTTCTCTTTCTTTAAGTACTGACCTGTTCTGAAATGCTGCCTTTTATCCACAATTGTTTGGAAGATAAAACATTATTTTATTTATAAAACTCAATTTCTGAAGTGCTAGTTGATACTTCCCAATAAATACACGTACATAAATATTTACATGTATGCATATATGCATATGTGTATATGTGTGTGTGCTGATACTATTACACAGTTGTAGCATGATTTCTCCATGGATTGGAAAGCAAAAAAAAACCATATATATAGTTGTAGCATGTAATTATCATTTGGGTGCGTAGCATTGAAATGTGAAACTGTCAGTGAAAGAAATATATATATCTTGGGTTAGCAAGGCAGCATTGTGCAATGTTTCTGGGAATGCCAGAGTTCGATGCTCAGTAGGAACATAAAGCATATGACCAGAAGCATCATTGAGCTCAATTTCTGTTTTTGACCAAATTATCTATCTCATTTGTGTAGAAGGCTTTTACACTCCACGTGGAGAGCTTTTAAATCTTATACTGTGAGATTAACACCTAGTGCTTCTTCACTCTTGCAGTAGAACACTCTGTAGTTCTGACTGTTCTTTCAAGTCATCTCCTTCTCCTCCCTGTCCTCTGGCTAAATGGAGGAGAGGATTACTACCAGGGGAATGTAACACTTCCAATTTGCCACGTAGGTGGTAATTGCTTCATTCCAAAGGAATTACCTCAGCAAAACCCTCAGAGTTGCATGTACCTCAGGTAAAAAGAAAGCATAGCTTCACTTCCAGAGCTTAAGTTATAAATCATGTTTAGTGTGGCATTTAATACACTTTAGCTTTGCTTTTTCAACTCTAAAGCCAAAGAAATAGTTATCTGTTTCCTTGGTTGACCAGCTTCTTATACTAGTTTCCCTATCAGTCATAATACACAGTAATTATTATGATCTCAGCTGTTTGCTTTTCCTCATCTTATTATTTTCCATTACATAACTGTAATTATTATTGATTATACCTAATTAGGATTCATTGTGCTTCAAAGACATAATACCCAGTCTCTGCCTCCAAAAGGTGATAATCATACATTAAGCATAACACCACGAGTGATAGCAAGAGACTAGAGTGGCCACTTCAAAAAAATATGATCTTTGTCTTAGTTAACTTGCTAGGTGTTTGTAATTAAGTAAACTCTGAGTTCAAAGTATTTTCATGAATGACTGGTATATGGAAGGGAATACTACTACTGTGAAGTGCATTATTTTTTTATTTCTGAAAACGGTCTTTTAAATCTCAAGGGCAGCTGTATTTATCCAATGTAGAGAGCACGTACGCTTCACCACTCTTGTAAGAGGAATGGCTTGCACACTCTAGGGACTCTTCTTCCATTACACAGGAAGTTTCCCTGCGAGTCATACTTCCCTATAAACAGGGTCTGTTCACATGCCCGTTCCTCCCCCGTTCAGAGTTCTTTATTGCTCTGCTCTCTTCAGTTCATTTCTGCCTTTTCTTCTATGCTTGGGTCTCCATGTGCTCCATCCCTTATACCCAGGGTTATGAGATAATGAAACATTGATAGGAAATGGACTCCGGTGTATATTCCATTCCACTGTCTGCCAAAACAGGTTCTCCTCCTCACTATACCAGGAGTTGTGTCTATTCCCATGTTACGACTTTGTCTCAGAAATCAGAGGTCACTGTTAGTGTGTCACTTACTTTGTCATACTTTGAATACTACATGGGGTACCAAAGTATCTCACAGCAGAGTACCTGAGAAAACAAAAGGTACGTTAGTCCAGCGAAAATTGTCATCTCTGGTTTGGTCTCTAGGATGGAGAATTTGTGGATGTTCCAAGGCCAAGTTTGTTAATCAAGCTTCGGGTCTGAAGGTTTTGCCAAAGGGGCGTGAAGGTTTACAAATGAACTTTGCAAGCCAGGAAGTTGGTATAAGTCACAGCTCCCACATGAGGACAATGTTCTTTCTGTCTGATGGAGGAGTCAGTGATGGTGCAGGAAAGTGATAAAGAATGAGGAAGGAAAAAAAATAGTTCAAAAAGTGAAGGTTAAAAGGCCTCAAGTTGTACTAATGCTTTGTCTTCAGCCTGTAGTACTTTTGTCTGATATTATGTATTATGCTGTTATAAGCAGTCTTTGCAAATCAGGCTCTGTAGCTACTTGTGGTACTGCAGGATATTAGCTGTATATTAGCTGTATATTAGCTGTTCTAAGGCTCCAACCATTGCACCTTTTATCCATTACTGCACTTCTACCTTTTGCCATTCAATGGGAAGGATGAACAGCAGCCAGATGCTTTTGTTCTGAGGATCAGGTAGTGGGCATTCTGGGAATGATGTTGGTAGGCATTAACAGACTATATCCCAATCAAACAATTGCAGATTGGTAAGTACAGCTGTGCCTGAAAGAGTAGCTATACTAAATAAAGCAAGGAGTACTGTTGCCTTCTCTCTCCATCAGCAATTTTCCCTAGTCCAGTAGTATTTTAGCCATCAATGCCTTAAGCATTTCCAGGAATTTTGGTTATAATGCAGTTACAAAGTTCACATTTTTTGTGTTATAGAGAGTCAAAAATGCCATCAGGTTGAGCACGTTGTTTGGCAAAATGGCAGGCTAGATTGTATGCTAAATGCTGTATGCACTAGATATACAATTGGACATGCATGTTATTTTAAAACCTGTGATCAATTTGTATCAAAAAAATCAAAGCAAAGGTATAACACTTGAAACTACGGTTACAAAAATGTCTTATGAAGATCCTTATTTGAAATGCATGAACCCAGCTGCTATCATGTTATTAAGTAATACTGCAACAGTAATAAAACATTTACACCAAAACAAAAGGTCATAAATCAGTAAAGTTTAAAGAAAAGCATAAATTAATCCTACATGCCTAATAGATTAAAGCTACATTTATGCTACCATTTAATTGCAATTTGATTAAACTTTGATGTTTCTGCCTTTAGACAGTACTCTAATGCAATATAGTTATTTACTTTCAAACTTCTAAGACTGGTCCAAAGCATCTGGGTCAAGCTCATGTCCCAGGTTTTATTACACTTTACTGTATTCTTTCCTGTCTCCTCTTCTTAGAGGAAGTACTCATTTTCTGAATCTAACTAGATTCTATGTTGTATGCAACAAGAAAAGCTCATTATGTACTGTGTCATGTAAATCTGGAAAAGAAGCTGAGCTCTTCTAAAGTAATGATAGAGATATACTCAAGCATCGGAACAAGTTGTCCAAAAAGGTTGCACAGTCTCTGTCATTGGAGGTGTTCAAGACCTGACCAGATATGACCCTTAACAGGATTATATGAGGTTTGACCTCGTATCTGTAATCCAACAGATATGAACAGCTTTGGACCACAGATTTCCTGAGATCCCTTGCCATCTGAATTATCCTATGATTCCGTAATACATTCATCCACTACTGCACTTCTGTCTATTCCAATACGAATAAAAGACACACACACACAAAAAAAAGACATAAAAGACATACAGTATTAGGTGCACTAAGTATTTATATATATAATATATATATATTTACTATCTATATTGTTACATTAGGTAAATAAGGTGTGTCATCATACCCCAGGATAGAGCGTCCTACAGGAATTCCTGAATGAAATGAATCTGTGCTAGGGTTAAATTGCTGTTATGCATTTTTCATTTTTATTTTGGATTTGTTTCAGGTGTTATTCCAGGCACGTTTAGTATTTTGAAACAAAATGGAAGATTGTTCCAGCCTTGGGGAACTGGCTGTCTATAGAAAGTAAGTTATGTTTTCCCTTTTAGTGGAGAGATCTCAAATTCACCTAAAGAAAATATTATGAATTCTGAGCAGGTATTTTCACATGGGTATTTGTTTTAGTGTTAGTTTCTGAAGGGGTGGGACTTCACCTGCTTCTGCCTTTGAAAGTGAAAACTCAGTACAACTCTAATGGCCTAGCATCGTGAGAGAACATTCTGCGGTGACTTCTCACTTTTATGTAGAGTGAAAGGAGTGACCTGAAAAAAGATCCTTGATAACTGTGTTTTTTCATGGATTTGAGAGCAGCAAAGTAGTGTAGATAAGAAATGAAACTGCAGTATTCTCGAACACGAGGGCAGAGGGACTTTTGGTAAAAAGGGCAGAGAAGAAAGTGAAGTGCTGTGATTTATATTAAGTTCAAATTTCTGTCTACTGCATTTAAATCTATGCCCACAAGTTTGACCTAACTCATTTGTAACCTTGTTATGTATTGCTGCACTCCACTCAAGTTTCTCTGTTCCACTCACTGCCATCTCCTTGGCTTCATATGTGATGCCCTCTTTAAATTTCTTTAATGTTAGGAATGTTCATATCCAACTCCTAGAACTCAGCTCCAAGGACTCACTTGTTCTTCAAAATTCATATGTACTTTCTTTGCCACTGCACTGGATCTACTGCATCATTCTGAGGGAGAATATATGTTTTTTGATGAAGTAATTACAAGAAAACTTTTTTTTTCTGTTCTCTGTGATATTTTACTCAAATGATAACTAAGTAAGCAACCAGCATAGGTTTGTAAGAGAGTAGCAAGTATGCTTTTTGAATCTTTGATGAAAGGGAATGAGTGAAGAAAAATGTAAAAGTTCTTCATGGAAGTTTAATCGATGAAGACTAATGCTGCTAAGCATTTGTTTGTTTAACCATGAAGTGTCTAATTAAGACATTTAAGTTGAAGATATTAGACAGAGCTGAAATTGAAGCTAAATAACAAAAAGTAGAATATATAGCCTAAGCATCAAAAATATTCTAGGATTAATGCAATAATAATTATTGCAAATATATATATATTAAAATCTACAGGTTTGAATGTTTGACTTTTAAAAGTTTAAAATAGAAATTGTATTTCCTGACTGAGCATTTTATACATTGGTTTTAAAAGTACATCAAGTTGGTATTAGTGTCAGGGTCATATGATTGTACAAAAATGTTCCTTTGTGTAGATTACTAGCTCACAAGTTGAGGATATAAGGAAATTATCGACTGTCAGCAATAACAAATCTTAGCTGAGAGGCCCTCATGTCTAAATATAAAAGTATAAAGTAGCTCACATCCAAGAAATTGTTCCAAGTCATCCAGAAATTTTCATCTATATAAATGAGATAGTTGAGCCACCCAGCAAGTTTTTTCTTCTGCTGCTTTAAAACAGACAAATAAATGGAGTTGAAATGATTGTTATTGTCAGTTACTGATGTACAGTAACTGTGTACATACACTGGTGTGCATCACACTTCTCAAAATTGATCAATACAGAATAAGCATATCATGTGCAGTGTCGCCTGCCTCTTCCTGTGTAATTTGTGTTCTTCCCCATCATTTTTTTTTAAGTACTTTTCCTGTCATCATACAACAGGCTTTGGGATAAAAATAATTTTTGGTCTGCAAAAATGTTTTGGGTACAAAGTCGAAAATGGAGTTATGATGCAACTTCACCCAATCAAGCCCCTAGAAATATGTATCACGGGCCTGATTTCAATGTAGCAAGCTACCTGTAGAAATAGTGACGGGCATTGCTCAAGCCTGTCACACCTAACTTGCTTGTTTCCCAGGCCCTACCAGTAAATAATGTTCTTCGTATATGTAAGTGTATCCACACCTCTCCTGTTCCATTATTTCTGAGCATGGAAGGGTCCTTCATCTAGACTGGCTGATAGATCGAAGCAGACACCCTCTTATTTTCATAACACTAGGTATCACTTCAGTATGTGTATAAGTGGAACAGACAATTACCATTGCTGGTACTAGCAGTGGCAATTGGTTCTCACACTTCATTTTCAGGAACCTGGTTTTATTCAGTATCAGAAAAAACAGCTACTCAAAATTTTGGATCACTTAATAATACATTTTCTCTCACATTCTATTTAACCTTTTATTATTTTTTAGAAACTGTTTTATTAGGAAAAAGTATCTGTAGATCCTGTACCTTTAAGTTTGCTTCTATAGTGTTTGCAATATACTGAACTTGCTCAGTAGGTTGTTTGTGGTTTCTAGTCTTGCTAACTGAAAGTATGTTAGGCCACCTTATGCTATGCTTTTAATTTTTGTTCTTCATTAGCACTTTAATATTGTAGGATCCAGTGTTTTCTTGTGTGGCAGGCGAACTATTTCCTGAGGTCTCATTTTTTTCTATCCTAAGCTCCAGAATAATATAAATAGGTGATAGGTCATTAATTAGAAAGTAACTCAGGTTACTAAAGTGTGTTGACAACTCCCCAACAGTCCAATTCAAGACTAATGCTTTGGTCTAGAACTTTGGAATGCAGTAAATAATTTGCTTTACTGACCCTTGATGAGCTTAGAAAAGTTTATGGTCTAGAATTATTATCAGTTCAGTGTGAGCTTCTGGAGCACAAAGCCAAGAAAGAGTAGATATCCTTAGGGTGCTGCAAGATATGTTCCTAAAATTAATGATAGGGTAAGCCTAATGAAGCTGTTTCACCATATCCTGTTTTCAACACGGAGCACTCCCTCTCAAATCCCTCCCTCCTCCTCCAACATATGTCTACATTTTCTGTCAAAATAAATAGCTGTGGCTAGCTAGAATCAGAGTGCCACTAATGCTGCACTTTCCTTTTTAGTTTCTGGATTGCTGTGGCTGTTAAATACTGGAGAGTGAGACTTATACAGATGGTATTCTTATCTGTCTCCCATCTTTTTGCAGTCCAGGATTGCAAATTTGCAAATTTAACATTAAAAAGTTATGTAGTTAAATAAATAATATTTCCTGTCCTCGGTCTTTAAAATACAGATGAAATGGTCAATTGTTTTTTGCGTAACTAGAGTGAAAAGAAGAAAGCCAATATTCTTATGTAATCATTTATTTCTTCTCAGCCTAAAGAAATTCATTATTGAATCATAGGAATTGACAATACCATGTTGCTCAAATAAAATTGCCTTTTTTTTTTTAAGCCTATCTATTGCATGCCTCCGAATGAATTTATTTGCCCAGATTTTCTATTATTTTTTTTCTGCTCTCCATTTTATTTTCATAAAGCTGCCACAGCATATTGAGGAAAGTGTATGTCCTAACTAGCCTGTGTTTCTGTAGTGAGAGAATGAGGATCAAAGATACCATTAACCAAGAGGACAGAAAATCTTGTGATGTCTTGGCCAGCGTCATAATAAATTAAGGAACATCCCAGTTCCCTAGGGCTCCAAGTCATCACTGCACAGGTCATGGTCAGCCCTTGAACTTTGGGTTGCACCCTTCCAACAAAGCAGCCCTTTACAATTAAAAGGCACTTAACACATAAACACTTTCAGAGTATAAACTGTAAACACATAAAACTTTAAATACCTTGCAGCTAACCTAACCACATAAACACTACCTTTTGAGGTTTATTATGTATTTGAATTTTAAAGAAAGTAATTTTTTCTATTATAAAATTATTAACGTGATACATTACAAATATGATTTATTATGAAAGTTATTTTTTATGCTTTGATATTATTAACTTTCTATAGTTAACTACTAAACATTTAATGTTGATACAGGAAAAAGGAGCAGATTTCATTGAAAGAGTAGCTAGGTCATCGATCATTTTGTTCTTTATGTATGACTTGCTCTTGTACATGTCTGTATAGGGGGTTTACATGGGGAGAAAAATAGAAAGATTCTGGCTTTCAAAGACCTGCTCATTGCTCTTACCACAGGCTGAACGCAAAAGAGCTGTATTTGAAGGCAATGGTTAGTATTCTCGATCTTTTATTGCTACTTTGTGCTTATTTTAGGTACATTCCACACTGTTTGCAATTCTTACTCTTCTTACTTTTAGATTTCTCAATTCTCCAACTTCCTTTCTCCCCTATTACTTTTCTAATTACAACTATTTCATACTTTTGAGCAAGGAAGAAGAGTTTATGCAATTTAAGAACTCTGCAATCTTGACAAAGTATTTTCTGTAGCTGCATGGGTATGGTACATTCTTTACAAGTTCACACAATTCCAGTTAGATAGGAACAGAGTCAGCTGGGGAGTTTGGGCATGAGCTGGGCAGTATATACAACATGATATGTTTTTTTTCCACCAATACAGCTGAATATGAATGTCAAGAGCAATGTTCAGAGGAAAATAAGTAATCTGTAACTTCTTCATTTAGTGTTTTAAATGCCTCTTCATGTTTTCCTGTTTTCTTCAATGTTAATTTGCCTAAACTTGACATATACATTCTACTTCTTAACTTCTTTTTTTTTTTTTTTTTTTTTGAAGAGTTGTTCATTTTTACTGTTTTTGCATACAAATTGTATGGTGCCTTATACTTGTACAGTTCTCCATTGAGCATTTCAGTAGAAGAAATAGGCCAGATTTTAATAGTCTCCACCTTGCCCATTCTGGTTTATCCACTCCCAGCTGTACATCTTATAATGCCTACCTCAGTCATGCCAAGCTCACATTTTTCTGTGTTGATTATTAGCTCCTGATGTCAGGCACTGCCTTCTGAGTCAAAAGTAGGACTCGTTCTCAGTTGTAAATGTCTATTGTCGTTATGAGCAACTGTAGATTTGTACAGACCTGTCAGTGATGTCAGTTTATACAATGTAGTTGGTGTGTTCCTCATGCTGAAAGCGAGTATTTGGAACTTACATGACCTGATTTCATTTTAAATCTGCAGATTCTAGAGTATAAAGTCATACTAGACAAGCCCTAGCTTTAGTGAATGATCAGTTATAGGTGTTGGATGGGCCTTGTCATTGTATATCTATTTTATAACAATTTGCAAAGCAGGTGACTCCTTCTGGTTCTAAAATTTGGACTGTACTTAATCCAAGGCCTTTTCAGAGGTTTAGTGTTCTCTCCTGTAGCATATCTACTATCTTTTGTCACACAAGAGATGGTACTGGGCACTTCAAAAAGCTTATACATTAAAAAGATGCTTGTCAAAAAAGGCTTTTCAGAGCACAGAAACAGAAAGTAGTAACAGACCAGGAACAGTCCCTTCAGGTCTTTCTATATCTGTACATTGAACATAATTCATAATTTTCATCTACTCGGTGTTCTAAACCTTGCCACTAAAAGAGTTAAATTTATTCAGATACTGCCGAGCAGAAAAAAGCACAATGGTTCTGCGTTTCTAATTCCCATTTCAACACTCAATTTGCAATTGAGTTTTTGCAAATTGCCCTAGTAAATGGTAAATGTTTCTTATTTTGGGGACTTGGGTAATTATTTCATGTGTGCTTCCCAAGGTGCTGGTTGTAGAATGAATATTCTATCCTGTTGACCTACTATATATGTATTCTGGCCACTTGTATATCATAACAGGGCTCTGATTCTACTGTGGTTTACTTCAATCAAGTTATTTGATGATGGAACTCAGAAGTGCTGCTACCTACAAATCCATTTAAATGACGTCTCTTGACTCCACTCAGAACTGGTTACTTTGCAACCAGACAACAGCTCAATAGGCAGTCGAGTGACATTGTAAGATCTCCAGATCATTAAAAAATGAAACCTGGAAGTGTGACTGAAGTGTGAGAGGATGTTTATTCATCTGTGTTGCTGTGGAGAGGTTGCAAAACGGTATAATTCATTAAATCAGTTAAATAGTTAGTTGCCCTGTGTTTGACAAAATACATGAACATCATGTTTTTCCCAAGACTTTTTTTTTTTTCTGAAATACGAATATCCTGTGGACAGATGTTTCCTAGGGAAAATTCAGTTGAATTTCTAACGCATTGCGAATCGAGACAATTTGTTAGGACTAGTGGTACAGAGCCACTACTATTACAAGACTTTTTTTCTGCAATGATTATACATTCTTGCTAATTCCATAAGAGCCATGACAGTGCCATGAGAACTTTTGAGAATATATTCACCAGAAAATGATGCAAGAATAGCTTTCTCTGTCCCTTGTATACTGTTTTCTCTATTACCTAATACGGTTCTAATTCCTTATTATTTAGTAGTATGCATTTGGTGAAAGTGAATACTTGACTAAGTTCTTTTCCAAGTAAAAAAGTTGCATGCTATTTCCTGTAGTCAAGCTACTGGATGTAGATATCAATTTATTTATTTATTTATTTATTAAGATATTAGTTGTAGGGAAACAGATATTTACAGTGTATATAAACATTTATTTACCTTTTAATTTGAAGAGGAAAACAACATACGTTCACTGATGTTCTATCAACATTAAAACATCACAGGATTTATCTGACCAATATTAATGCCTTATTACAAATGAAATGAGGATTAGTATGGTGGAAGCAGAAGCATCAATTTCAAGTTGCTACCCCAAAATAAGTTACCAGTCATTTTGTTAGAATGAGTTATTTGAATTTGTGGTAAATTCTCATTACGGTGTTTGTGTTATGCTGGCAAAAGGGAGTACAGAGGAGTATTTGATGTTACACCCTCTTGTGAATTAAAGGAATCTAAACCTAAAACCTGAAAAAAAAAAACTAAGACAGGAAATGAGAAAGGGGGAGACAGTGAGACATTGGAGAGAGGAAAGGGTTTGGGAAGTTTGAGCTACCCGGTATGTGTCTAACATTAAATACCTACAAAAAGAGAAGTTGCAAAAAACATGATGCTTTTTTGTTTGTTTTGTTTTGTGGGTTGGTTTTTGTTGTTGTTGATGTTGTTGTTTTGTTTGTTTGTTTTGAAATGCCAAGCATCTGCATTTCCCACTGACTTCATGGATTAGATGTTTTTTCAACAAATGTGTTCAAAATCCATACTAGCATTCTTATCTAAGAATATATCAATGGAAGACCGATTAGTTCAAGACCCAGTGTTTTCTAAAATATCAAAGGAAAAATCAACAAGGCAATAGTATGTGTGCTTTTGTCTATAACTGATCTGTCATGTGGTGGGACATACTTGTCTATAGCAGGTTTCAGAGTCCCTAGACGTGTTTCTAAACCTTTTGTAGGCTGGTGCTTGCAGTTAGATTCTAAGACTAAAGAAAATTATGTGGTGTTCTCTAAAGAAGGTATTTCCACGGGCTTACAAGGTGTTACCTGTTCTCTTTAATTTTGGTTTCCATACAATGTGCGTAGATGCCTCAGCTGAAGTAAAAGACAAATTTCTTGGTAAGTGATTCACTTGCTTAGCCAGGTTTGCCTGTGTAATGTAGAATTGTAATATCGATGTTACAAAGTGACTCTCCTAAAACCTTCCCACCAAATATAATCATGCTATTACTGTTTACTCTGACAGCAGCTTCCTTCTATCCAATGAGCTCAGCACATTTCACAACCATTAAACCTCCCAATGAAATAGTTAAATATTATTATCCCATTTTCTAGATGAGACATATAGAGATTAATGACTTGTTAGAGTCACACAGGAAATTGGTGACAGAGCAAGGAATAGATGGCAGCCCCCCCAGCTCTTATGCCTATTGTTTTGTTCACAGAATGACTCTTTCTGCCCCAAAGAAAAGGCACTCCTGTTCTTGTAGCAGTACTGCTAATGCATGAACTGAAAAGGTGGATTACTGAGTCAGTGACATAAGTAAAACAACATCAACTCTGCTTTTCTTCTACTAATATAATAGAGGAACTAAGCTATTATTGGCACAGGGATGCTTTACAACAGGTTGTAAAGATTGCAAGAGACTTAGACCTGAATTTGAAGAAAGTGAGGGAGGGGAAGGGGGATTTCAGCAGTATGGTGCAGGACCAACCTCCAGAAATCTAGTATGACCAGCATTGACGGAACAGGTATTAGTCTTGGCTTGTGTCTTGAACATAGCAATTAATTCCTGAGCTTCTCGATTTGACTGTGGCTGTACCTCAGCATTTCTGTTTCAGCTGAGGAAAATGCAGTCTTCACTGTGTTGGTCACAGGGGATAACGGTGTTTTCTCTTCCCCGTTGTGGAGGAAAAGGCACAGATCACTTCTGTTGACCATCCAGAAATGGTATCCGTGTTCATTCCTTTGCTGGATATGATGAGGCCAATACTTAAGTGCTGATTCATTGGCTATGTCCAGTTTCTCAGTTTACAGTTTAATGCAGATAAAAGGGTAATGTTTCTCTCCTACCCTGTCCAACACATCTAACTTCCCCTTATAGGTTAACCACTTAAAAACCTCCAAAATCTAAACTGACTATTTTGTTACTTACCTCTTCTTTTTATTTCAGAGTTGGTCACTATTTGGCATCTGTCATGTTGACCTTATATAAAGGTCATAATTCAGTGAAAAGACTAAATGCAAATTAAATACAAATTAACATAATAAAAGTTAAAAGTAAATTAAATCACGAAAGGTATTGCAACTAGCAGGATCTTCTTGTCTTTTGAAATTTCAAAGTGAATAAAGTTACAAATTTTATTAAGTAGTTTAAAAAAAGATTCTAAGAATATGAAGAGAGATTCAGGGTGCTTGTTCAAATGTAGGAACAGAAGAATTAAAGTGTGGAAGATCTGAAGAAATTTCATAAACTAAGGCAATGTTTAGAGAACTGAAACCTAAGACAAAGCTCAAGTTTCTGCTTAACCAGAAAGAAGACAGGGACCTGATGTGCACTTAAGTTTTTCACTTTAGGCATCACATGAAATACAGTAAATATTCTGACTATACAAGCACACAATGAAATAGTAATCTGTGAAATGCATCATCTTAGTTAAAGCAGGAGTATGTATACATGCTTACACATAAAATTACATCAGAGGTTTTTGTTGGAAAGTTGCTGTAAAAGTGAAATATTTCAGCATGTGGTTTTTAATTTTTGAGATTATTCCTGCTGTTAATCATTATGAGGGTTATGCACTTACAGATTTACATCTGTAATGTAACAGTGTCTATATAGGATGTATTATGTTATCTGTGTTTTGTCTGTATGTGTGTACACACAAGTGTACACAGTATGACGAATTCTATGAAACTTTGGGCTGTCAAATTTATATTAAGTAAAGAAGGAAAGTTTAGTTTTCAGTTTGTTTGTTCTTTAGTGCAGTAGAAATTGCGAGTTTTATGTTCCACTTATGTTCTGAGAGAAATACGTATATATTTTTAAAAATAATTACTGCATATATTTATTGTATAGTCTATTCGTGCAATATTATCCTGCCTAGCTACATAGTTTTAAATTAGAGGAGTCCGTTAGGAGGAATTCCTGACAGAGGTGAAAATAAAGTACAATCCAGAAGATAATCAGGAGTCCTAAATGAATTGACAGGAAAGCCATTAACTGGGGATCATGCTCAGCCTGACTCTCACCTGGGCTGGCGATGTTTCTTCCCTCAGTCAGGGTTAGGGTAGAAGATGATTCTTGAGAAATCTTAAAGATGCTAGCCTACGCAGAGAAAGGGGTTGAGTGAACTCAGGGAGTGTCACTGAGTGCTGACAAGGACTGATGCATACCACATATGGCAGTGAACTTTCTGTATGACCTTGGCCAAGTCACTTAATCCCTCCATGACTTGGTTTCCTCACCTGTAAAATTAAGTAGTAATAACACTTCCCTGCCTCAGAAGAAGCTGTGTGGATTACTTCATTACTATTTTAAAGGCGTGTTCAGAGAAATAGGAAAGATGCAAGGGAAGTCTTACTATTTATTGCTGGAAACCTGTACAATATCAAATAACTTGTTGATCAAGTCCTGGCTACATATGTTGTTAACTGGCTATTGCTTGGGAATTTGATATTATCAGAAACCCCATGAGCCCATCACAACTTCCTTCATGCCTCTGTTTCCTTTATGCTCTTGTATTCAACTAGTTGTGCACACATTGTTAGGCAAAATCAGCCTCTCTGCCTAACAAAAAATACTCATGTTTCTTCAATAACTGCTTTTTGGCTGCTACAAATAATAAAGCTGAGACCCCCAAAGCTGAAATTGTATTCCATTATCAGGAAACATGCTGTATTATAGTTTGATATAGAGATAAATAATAACCTTCCTAGTGGGTTATGGTTTTGAAGAAATGGATCCCAAGTGTCTACATTGATTTTGAAATCCAAAGGAACATTCCTGTTCTGACTGAACAGAAGCTCTTAGCTGGAGTTCTGTCATTATTAATGCCAGATCTGTGCATTACCTGGTCACGCAGCGGTACAAATTTCAAGGGTATCATTTATGGACATGCAACTACATTTCTGACAAGTTACCCAAAAGTCAATTAGCCTAACTAGTTAAGATTTTATAATGCATGAATGTGCATCAGCAAAGTGAGTTTATAGTAACCAGTGTTTTGCACCATGTAGCTCTGTTATTTTTGACCCAGTACTGTTGGATTACTAGGCATTCTAAAGCTAAACTTATATCACTGAACCCTAACTGCTTGCTCATGAATGGGCCACACTTGTATATATCAAGTATATATGTGCATTGCGTTAACTACAGGTGAATCCTCTAGGTCCCAGGGCCTTACAAATAGCCTGTAAACAATTTTCTTATTTTAACCATGCCAGAAGTATTCTAGATCCACAGATACAAAATTACATACAAACATGATATTTCAGTAAATCCAGTAGGTGGTACGTGTATGAGAGACCATTTAGCTTCTCTGGGATTGTGGAAACAATGAATTCTGATTGTTAATATTAAGGTTCTAGATATCTTTTGGACTGCATATCTGAGTAGTCAGATCCCTTTCCTACGTCTCCCAATTCCATGAGCAATGTTTAAACTCTTTACATCAATCTGAATATAGAGTCTGGTAAAGCACTAACAAATGGTAGTCACTGTGGTTTATATGAAGTATTGCATATGTTTGTAGCTACGCCCAAACACTCACCTTATAAGCACATAGGGACAACGCTATTTGCTAGCTTGCACAACACAAGGTAAGATGACGCAATGTTCAGATGTCATTACTGTTGTATATACTGTTCGTGACAGGTGTTTCTCCTGAGCAACACAGAAGTGTATGACATCAGTAAGCACAATCTTTTTCACCCTCATTTCGACTGTGGCATAAAAAAAAATGAATAAAACAAAATAAAAATGAGTAGATGCGGTCTCCCTTTTTTTTAAAACTCACTAATTCTCCTGTTAGGCTCTCAGTGACATCATCTAAGACTTTCAGGGTGTGGGCCATTATTGTTATTTATAGAGAACGAGTCTTCACGTTAATTCTGTCAGGGTTTAAATCAGACAAGAAAAGTGCTAACATGAGCAGACAAGCAATTAAAGATGACAAGGAACTGAAAATGTTTAATATGAGAGAAAGGATAACTTTCATATCTTTTTATTTTCTATAAAAATAATGTATGTCACTGTTTTGCTGAATTATCAGTTACACTTTTTTTGAGAGTACATTTAATATACTTCCTTAGAAGTGCAAAATAAACTATATGTATTTGGCTCTTATAATACACTAAAATAATGTAATCCTTTTTTTGAAGAGAGACACTATACTTAGCTAGAATGAGACAAATAGGCTAGGACTATTCTGAGCTGTAACGAATTCTGCCATATTATGTGGTGGCATATTTTTAAGAAGGGAATGTAATTATTTGACATAGGAAGTGTAATGTTTACAAATAAACAAAAATGTGGGAATACTTAAAGGCCTTGGAAATAGGATATAAATATTGACACAGAAGAAAGACTGTTTTTAAAGGAAAAGTAAACATCCCTCTTGTTTTAATCCTAATGATATAATTCACAAAGCCTAGTAAGAAGGTTTAGCAGTAAATTTAGACTACTAAATGTGTTTTGAAATTTCACTTGAGTACTTTCCAGCTACTTAAAATATGCAAAATATTGTCTTAATAGCATAAATCCTGTACACTGAACAAACCATTTTTATTTGGAGCAGAAAAGTAGGATATTTTCATTTAAATTGCAGAAAATTGCTTTTGATTTTCAAAGTAGGTGTTAGGGAAGCAAATTTTGGTTTTAACAGTTATAGGAATTTTTCTTGGCCTTCCCTCTTTGAGCAAGAAGGAAACAAAGAAAAGGACTGGGAGATCTTTGGAAAGCATCTGGCATGTGAAAGGAGGCAGGGACGTTCAGTAATATTTGTTTTCATTGTCCAAATTATGTGTGGAAGAAACAGTTTCCCTTCTCACTTGTTTTTATTGCTTCAGTTTGGAGGTCTCAGTGAAGGATGACTGGTTATAATCTCACATCTTCATGTCCACAGACCTGCCCTAAACAATGTAATGTATATTCAGTGATACAATGTATATTAAGTAATCAACATTTTGTTTGATTTATGCATTTGTATACAGCCTTACTCTTGGCACAGTACACATTTGTAGTCTTACAGATCACATCTTAGAAGTTGTAATTTTAAACACATTTTCTTTGGAAATATTTTGGAGTGGTTATTGTGCTGCCACGCAACGTCTCCCAGCATACCTGAAGTATCCATGCAAACAGATTCTCAATTCTGCTGCAAAGTCCAAGACTCAGTGGTTTATCAATGCTGCATACTGGAAGCATCAAAGCAGTTCGATAAGGACACCAAACCCTAATGAAAATAACCCTCACATCGTTTACATTGCTATTTATGTATGTAGACATTAGCTGAAGCTTTGTTACACTTTCTAACATTTCTAGTTGCAATGTATTTTACCAGCAAAAAATTGTCTTTGGCACAGAAGTTGCAGAGAGTAAGCTGGAGGCTGCTGAGTGTCATGAAGGGACAGTTGGAGGTCCTGATGTCAGTGTGGAAAAAGAAAACAGGCTCTTTGGTCTGATTTGATGTAAAGAGCTTTTGGAAGAAACAAAATATTTCTAGAAAACTCTGCTAGTGTTTCCCTACCAAAGAGATACTGTTTTGCTTGAGCAAGTAGTTGGCTTCCCCTTTGTCCACCTTTAACATTTCCACATGCTACCTTGTAGGGATCCTGTTTCTCACAGTATGATGGACTCTAGCCCCTCTCCCATGTTCCCTGACTTCTTCCTAAAGTGAAGGGACACACCCTTGGTGGCACAAGTTTAATGTCATTATTTTGGAAGAAAGAATATGCATTCCAAGCACCAGGGAGGTCCATGCACATACAACATAGAATTGGTCTGCACTTTCACTGTAGTTTCAGTACTTAGTGAACTTTGGAATCACAGTTTTTCATCAGAATCAGGAAGCCACCACTAGTTCAGCTGGCGTTTAATTTATGAACTGAAAATTGTCCTTTTGAGTGTGGAGACCTGAAAAAGATTTTTTAAAATGTTAGTTCTGAAGTACAGGTAAATCATTGCTGAATCAGTGACTTATGTTTGATGCAGTGTAAATACTGTTCTTTTGAAATAATCCACAAGCAGTAATGTTGAATATGGGCTGAGACACTGAGTTTAGAACTCTCAGACTATAAATAATGGTCTGAGTCTTTACCAACTTATTCAGTATAGTATTTTATTGGTGTAATAGCCAACAAAAGCATTTTATTTGTCTTATCTATGGGTCTTAATCATAATGTTATCAAGATTACAGCAATTCATTGTCTGACATTTATATGTCTGCCTGCCAAACTCAACATTCATGGAGTGCTCAGTCCCATGCATGGTTGCCAGGAGTAATAGTCCTGATGGTTCTGGCTACCTGTCCATATCTTCTAGCTGGTAGTGAAATGTGGCAATCTTTCTGCTGACATTCAGTCTTTGTAGAAGCTCTAGTGTTTTATACAAGAAAGGTCTTGCATATATGCATTTGTAAGATCCCAGCTCTTTGTTTATTTGTTTCTGTTGCCATTCCTTGTTGTGTCATTTATTTGACTGCATTGCCAGTAAGCTCCTGTATTTGTGGTGTGTAGCATGTATTTTCACTACTGTTTATAACTTTGGTATCAATGGTAAGTTTAGCGGTACAGTAAGGAGAGGAAGATTATCATCTCTTCCCCAATGCATAGTAGTAGATAAGAAGTAATGTCTTTCATAATGAAATACTGTAAATAAAATCCAACTCAATAATTAAAGGTGATTAACTGAAAGAGAATACTGTCAGTTAAATATGCTTAATTTTTAAAATAGATAATGTTCTTCAAATGCTGATGGTATTTAAAATGTTAAGTGTATTTTAAATGCCCAAGTATCAAGAAGTTGGAAAATTTTCATGTGAACGGTCTTTGGTTCATGGATTTCCTGTTATTCTCTGGTTAAATAGAAGTGACTCTCACATGTCATTCTGCTTTTGGACTTTATTCCTAATCTTCAGCAGAGAGTTTGTGAAAATACTTCCAAGGGAAAAAAATGTTTAGTTTTTAATGCAGGTCAGGTGCAAGAACTTCAGATCCTACCCACAAGGTAGATGAGATAAAACAGCCTCATTAACTCTGCTATGAGAAAATGCTTGGCAGCATTACCATGAATTGAATTGTCCATGTCTTTTCCAACGATAAGAAAAGAGTAAAAAAGTGAAAGGCCAGCAGCAGGATACTCTGAAGTCAAATTAAATAGGCTAGTATAGAATATTTTACTCAAATGGCTCATGAAATATTAGTAAAGCTGTTGTATAGCACAAGTTTGTAGATTTTAATCAACATATTAGTTTAGTCTGTCAACCTTCAGAAGCCTTACCTGTCCCTGATGCCTAGCTAAAGGTCAAAGGGGGCATGATTCACCCATGAGGAGTGCGTGTTGTCATCACCCCAGCTGGGCAGGAGAGTCCCACCTGCGGTGTCCCAATTTCCAAGGAAGAGGCACGATTGGCCATGCTGGCTCCCCGCCTCGCTGAGGATTGGCCAAGCCGTTCACCTCCTCCCTCTCATCTTGCTGGGCATCCGCACTCCCGGGCTGCAGCTCTTCACGCTGACCACAGAGGGACCGGAGGATGCCCACGCATCAGCACTTGGTCGATAAGGTGTGTTGCTGGGGATGTGGTGGACAGGGTGTACGCCAAATGGTGATACTGACTCTCGAGGGTAAAGGGTTTGGCTCAACAATTAAAAAAGGAAAGGAGAAAAATACTCATAAAGAATGAGTTAGAAAGGGGTACATAGGACTGAGTCTTGAACTGTTGGCAGGATAAACTTGCCAAGACTAGCTTTTTTTGGTTGTTGTTGGTTTCTTTTTGTTTGTTTTTTTTTTTTTTTTTTTTACACAAAACATATTTATCATATTAAGTCCCCTATATTTAAAGGCTTTTAAAACACCTTTTGTTTCTATTCAGAAGTTTGCCCCAGGCTCCTGAGTAGCAAACCACCAAAGTGTCTCTTCCCAAGTCCACTAGGCTTTGAATGAAGTAGCTAACTAAACAGTACCCAGGGATTTAATTGGTGGCCTGAAGTCCTACTAAACTAAATGTGGAAGAGGATTCTTAAGGTAGCAGTTGAAGTACTGCAGAGATGAGCCATACAGGCTCACAGGAAGATGAGATTGTCTATACCTGTGGATACAGTAAACTTATCTTGATTTGTTAGAAACTTGCAAATAAGTTTTATTTCACAGAGTTCCCTATGCCTCTATTTAATAAATATTTACTGTAAGCTTTTTTTACATTTTCTTAGGGAAAAAAAACGTAAATTTTTGTTCCAATATACCATGACTCCATTGAATAGGTATTGAAACTCATATTCCATGAAAATTATTTTCTGCTCCTGCCTCAAATCTGGACTTGGAATTTTGTAAGATGCTAACATCACTTCCTCATCTTAATCTCAGTTCTGAAGGATGTTATAATGGGACTTTTACGGTTGTTCTATAACTGTTAAGACAGGGAACTGTCTTAAGTTAACTGATGCAAAGGGAATGCACCTCAGCCATGTTTCAACGTGTTGTGTGTTTCTGTCTGTCCTCTAAATAGTAAAAGAGAAAAGAGGTTTCAGAGTAGTTTTCTTTCATGGTAGAGTGTAGCTCCAGATTTTTTCCAATCCCAGCTGAGCCAGTGCTAAGGATTCTGTGCTTTGAAATGGAATGTCTAATTACAAACAGATTTTTTTCCATCTTAAGCATGACTCAGACAAAGATTTCAACAACACATAGTCTAGTTCATATTAAATCACTGTTTACCACATCTGTTAATATAATAGCACCTACATGCTGTATTTAAAATTTAATTAGAAGTGGGCTATGTCAAAACAGTCACAAGAGATTGGATAACCGCACCCAGTGGACTGATACCCAGACACAATGCTTACAAGGATCCTATTGAAATGACGTTTTCATGAGCCTTTTGGGAGGGATAGTCTCCATCTGCTTTAAAGACAGGATAAATAACACATATAACTTTCCTGATTGCTGCATTTAGTGATTGTGACACCATGCAAACCTTCATCACCTTTGTATAGGAAATCTTTCAACACTTCAGTCACTTGCTTTGTCTGCTGATTCACAGATTTTTTAAAATGTTGTTTAAGTTGAGTTCAGAGGTAAGCGCACGTTTAGATTAGTGTTCTGAAGCTTTTTCTCCCCATGCTTCCAGGTTATTCTCTTATTAGTTTTAATTAGCACATACAAAAATGAATGGCCTTATCCATTCATGCACAAATTAAGATGCACAGATAGATGGTACAAATTGGACACATCTCATACATTGTGTTTGAAATGCTTCCAAAGGATTTTAAGGAACTCTTGAGTACTTCAGGAAACAAGTATTTCGGAAAGCTGCTGAGAGTTCTCCAGGGCATTTAACGATAGACTTCTTGGATGTTTTTTTGGAAGTGGGAGTAGACAAAGCAATAAATAGAGAGCTTATTAGTCATGGTTATATCTACAAAAAGCAGTTTGAGAGATCAAGGCTTATGTCTGAGTTCTTGAATAAAGATCTGGGCTAAACCTGACAGCTCAACAATGAAGAAGTTTGTGTAAAGCCTTTCCTGGTCCTAATCCATAATGCAAAAGACATGACTGTAATGGACTGTTGTCATGTAACCAGAGAATTTAATCTTCAGTTAATAATTCAGTATTTTAGAATTAAAGTACTTGTGTCATTTATTGCACTGTTTTGTCAGTGTATATATGTATTTTGTTTAATTGATATTCTTCAAACTATATGAATACAATGAAAGCCAAGCTTTCTATGTTTGTTTCCTACCCTGGAGAAAGGCAGATATCTGTCAACTATGACAACTACTAAAAAGAAGCTACTATAAAATATATCTTGTTTTTTTTTTCTTTTTTGTTTGTTTGTTTGTTTGTTTTTCCACAGATGAGAAGACACTCCTGCTTTGTTTTTTTGTTCTGTGGGATATTTTTGCCCAGAATCCTTGGTTTTCCACAGACAAATACTTCAATTGATTGTGATTCTCTGTTACCAAACTATGAAGCTGAACCACAGACATCTGCACCACCATATATTATTGCTGTATCTTTTGATAACTTTGAACCAGGAAATGAAATCCAAGGTAAATAATCTGAGTGACCTATAATCTTTATCTGTGTCTCCCAGAATTACCAGACTTCACCAGAATTCCTCCATTTCTCTCTCAGTGTATCTATTTTTATTTCAGTCTTATTCTTTTGTACTTGAGATGTTCCTTTTTTGTAAATATTTCATATCTATATATGTTTTTATATATTTATATAATTGAACATATATACTCAATTTATTTTTTCTTTTCCTATATAACAAATACCTTAACTTCATGCTGTAGTTCCTGTGGCAAAAGTAAAAATCATGATACAGCTGGCCAAACTAGACTAATAATTAGTTGCTCTTTAACTTTGTATTTAAGTATTTGCTGTTATATCAACCCTCTGCAATACAAAGGGATTCAGAACACTGTATATGACAACTCAAGAGTGAGATACTTTGAGTCATGTTTGTAAGAGCTGCATCCCAGATTTTATCAAATTGCAGGAGGTGGAGCTGTAGTGGCTTTTTATCTTCCTAATCCTGAGTTGCTCTCTGGATGGAACACGTTGACAGCCTTGTTTTTCCACACTATGATGCCATCTCATGGTGCTGTCACACTTTAAGTGACTTGTGACTGCTTCTTACTCATTTGGTAGAACAAGCATGACAGTGGAAGTGAGTTGTAATGCCTCACATTTCCACTGTTGTATCTCAGTCACTCAAAATAAAAGTTTTTCACTAAGTGTTACTTTCCAGCTGGGCTTCTGTTTTATCTGACCCCAGTAGTGTGGATGTGGTTTCATGGGAAGTGATAGCTAGGGAGAAGAATGGAGAAGCATTAGAGTTCTGTTATAACTGTCATTCTTGGAAAAACATACGTGAATTACTCCTTTAAGAATGAGAAGGCTGTTTGATTACTGATAGCTGTTTTTAAAACACTGTTGCCATGAATGATGGATGGATTTACGTATCTGTAGACTGTTCTGTGAGGTTGTACGAGACTTACTGTGACATAGATATTGAATCTCAGATGCTGCTAACCTTGACATTTTTCACCATTTTATCTACCCCTACTTTACTTTCTTTAGCACCACTTTTTTATTGTGTTGAGTTGTAAGAATCCCATACCTATTCTCAGGGAGCTGCAGTAGGCTGTCCTTCCAATAGATGTGTTGCTCTTTCACCTTAGGCATGCCATATGCCAACACTTAGAGTCCCAACTGTGCTTCCTTTAACACTGTATTCACGTGTTGGATGCCATCCCTCCTATGAGACCTGAGGTGAATTAGGGTTCAAATTGATGGCAAATTGAGTCTAATTATGTGGGCATTGTGACAATTTAACATTTCAAAGTATGACTGGCCCCTGCCTTCACTTCTTTGTCATTCCCAGGTTACCTATTTTTTATCTGCTAATACTTATTTTTAATGGCTACCACACACCTAAGTCATAGAAACCATTATTCTGGTTTTATTTGTGAAAGTTCCCAATACTGGCATTACTGGAGCAAATTTATAATATATCATAACATTTTTTATTATGATCTAGAAACTTGGTTTCAGTTCAGATGTACACAAAACATGAAAATGTGCTTTTTCATGTATTTCAGAGCCCCTTCAGCAGTAAAATTTCAGTCAAATTGAGTAGTTTATAATTATTGATTTTTGTTTGTTTGTTTTATATTTAATCTTATATTTAATCCCAGACATGAGAGCCAAACTGTCTAGCTTCTCTCTCTTTTTTTTTTTTTTTTCCAGTTGTAACACATCAAAAGGTTCTGCAATTCAAACTTAGGCAAAAGTTAATCTCTTCTTTTGAAACGGATGTAGAAAGAATTGCAAATCTCTTTCTCCCATGACTATTTATATTATATAGGGGAACAAATCAATTAATAAAAAAAAAAAATCAAATTAATTAGTAGAGCAGAATTACTTGTAAAATTGTCAGTAAATCATATATTTCATGTTACTTTCTAATAGACTTTGTTACACACAAATGCTTCTCCAAACTTATTTTTTTCTTTTATGGTCATTCTTGATTATTAATAAGAATTGTAATAAATCCCAACTTTTCTTTTTTTAAACTGTGAAAAATTTTAGTTTATTCCTATGTGTGCCGTCTTATATTCTGGAGAGGGAAAATTTATTGTTAGCCACTTAAGTGGTTTTGGTAGTGTATGAAACTCAAGTTTCTCAAAATATCTGTTTTTATAGTGACTTTAGAAGCCCTTAGAGATGCTGGTTTTAAAGGATTTAATCTACAAGCTCGAGAGATAGAAGGAGATGTTCCTGTTGGTACTTTTAAAATTACAGATCCAAACACAAAAGGCTTGGAATGTCATAATATGACGGTATGTGTTCACTCTTCCGAATACTTACATAAGCTTGGTTTCCTTCTAAATACTTTAATCTGATGTAATAAAAGATATGAGTGTTTTTAATGGCAAAAATATTTCATCAGTAAAGCTTAATTTAGACTTTCTCAAGAAACGCGTTTATCTTCTACATGTGATACAAATCTAATGTAAAAACTACTTGATACTTCCTAGAAGGACATCAGTGTTGTAGTACAGGCAGTTACCCTTATATGGACAAAAATTTCTTTTTTGTCTTATATAATTATATGTATTTCTCTTTAATTGCAGAATTCAGCAGTAAGTCATGCAAACTCAGATGTGAAACAGAAAGTTACAACAACGTGGATTGCTCCACATGACGTTAGAGATCTTCAGTTCATGTAAATAATGGTGTTGTTTTTTTTCTTTCTTTGCCTAGAAAATTTATTTTCATGGAATATTTTAACATGCATTTGTGCTATTGTTTCTGATGTTTTTGTTTTGTCACAGTCATGTTTTGTTTCATAGGTTATCATGCCTTTCCACCGTATCCATTAAATAAAACGATTTCTGTCTTAAGTTATACTGTTGAAAAAGTAGCTAAGTAAACACCATCCTACAGACATTAATATATGTAAATAATTCCATTAAGCACAGTGTCATTAATGGATCTTTGTGTAACCAGTTTTTACAATGTGACTTCTTTAATTACAAGAGCAACAGTGATAGTGCAACTAGTTCCCTGAATAAGTCATGTTCAGACTCTATTCAGTTGTTACTTTAAAAAAATAATAAATCTTTCCTTTTGGACAGTGGGGAAAAATACCAGTGTGTGGAAATGTTTGAAAGTTAAGTTTAAAGACAAATTAATACATTTAGGATGATATCATCCTAAATTGTATTCAATGTACTTTTTTTGTGACTTTTGGAGGATATGACCCATGAACTAACTACTGAAGAAAACAGGAGAAGACAAGTTTTTACTATGTTTAATATTACTTTACAAGTTTCAGATCTGTAAGAAAAAGAATTATCTGCTATAACAAAATACGTGCTTGATGTAACTGGAAAAAATCTTAATATTTGACAGCTTAATGTTGTTTGAAGTATAGATTTATGACAGGAGACATCTTGTCCTTGCTTCATTAAATCTTGAGGAATACAAAAAGAGGCAAAAGAAGACAAATTAAAAAAAAAAAAAACTATTTCCATTGCTTATGCCATGAAAATCAGATCACCATCATAGATTTAGATCATCTAAATGGGCAATGCAAGGATATGTAATATTCCCCACAAGAGTCAGTGCTTTCCAGAATAGCGTCCATCTTTTTCTTTCCCTGCTCAGTACCAATTTTATTTATCTTCAGAAAGAGATTGGATGATAATACTGTAAAAACAAAATAAATGTTCTGGACATTCTTTTCAAACTTCTACTGCATAACCCTCAAAATCAATATTTAATAGATTTTCTTGGCTGATGGTTGAAATAAGTGTTTAATCATATTTTATAATGAAACATTTTGATAGAAAAAAATATTTTATTTTCTTTGCAGTGCAACTGTTGTTCAAGATCTAGAGAAATTTTGGGTTGGAATTCAAAGCAAAATTCTCACACCTACACGTTCTGAGTCAGTTAATGGGACAGGAAGACAAAAAAGGAAGGTATGTTTTGAGTGCATTTACATACTAGCAACTAATATATTCAATTAAAATATCTATGACCAGATATACATTTGTTATTATGTGTTCATTAGGATGGCCAAATTCAGCAGATACTTTCAATGCTTTTAACTGTCTTTCATCAATTTGGTAAAAGGATTAAAATAAAATAAATATTGTTTTCTCCCCAAGATAAGTAAGGAAATGAATCTAGTTATCAAAACAGTACATAGCACAGATACAAAGAAAAGAAAACAGGTGTTAAGGAGGATTCTGCTTTACTTCTGGTGTGTACTATGCTTTTACTTTGTTGCTCCCTCAGTCCAGGGTAACTACAGCTATGTATCACACTCTTAGAAATGTATTTGCTTCTTTATTTATTTTGGACAGGGAATCACTTATATTAAGCACCTTAAACATGATAGGTAGCTTAAGTAAATAGAATGTGTTCAAATCTACAGTATTGGCTCTTGAATGGAGCAGCACTGATTTATGTCATCTTCTGATCTAAGTCCGAGCAAATACTTGTCTTATTGTCCATTGCTTCACCAAATGTATTTCTTATTTCTGATAATGTTTTTTTTTCTTTTACAGTAAATAATTTTTATTTTTTTTTCTTCTCCACAGCTTATGATAGAAATAGAATGCAGCAAGGTGAGAACAACTTATCTACAATTTCCCAAGTTTCTGTTACCTCAAATTTAGAATTCCTGTCCTACTAGTCCATTTATTTCATGGCTATAGGATTAAGGTTATTTCATAACGTCCAAATTATTTTCCTAGAGAGACCTTATTTGTGCTTACATTCTTGTGTTTAGTTTTGAAGATATTTTTAACAAGACAGCATTAAATCTCAGGTGAGATTATTACAACAGGTAAGGTATTGTAAGCAATCAACACTTGACTTCTTCACTCAGGCCACAGACGTGAATTCAATTTAGTTTCCTCTTCAGAATAACTTGCTGTTTGTTCATGAGTCAATAAACAATAACAGGAACCTGTACTTTCTTACAGCGTGGAGGAACGTACACAAGACAAGGTGGATGTGTTGTGGTAAATATTCATTCTGTAGAGACTACTGCTAATTGTCAAAAATCTTAAGTCCTAGTCAAAAATTGCTCCTCATCACATCTTTATTCCTTTGTAATTCAGTATATTTTTTTTTGTCACTTTGCCTTGGTTGACTAAAATCCTAAGTTTCTAAATGGTTGTCAGTCTTGTTATCACTTCTTCCTACAGTTTTTCTCTAGATAATCTAAAATGACTTTCTAATAGAACTTTTCATTTGCCTAGCTTTACTTTTTAGCTATAGTGCTTCCTTGCTTATGGATCTTTTCAATATTGCTTATTTCAAACAGATCTGGAGCCTTGCACTCTTCAAATTATCATCTAGCTATAGGATTTAACTATTTGATTTTTTTCCTGAAAATTATCATTTTCAGCTCAGTGAAAGTCCTTTCTTCTTTCCTTCCTCCCAGCAAATATGGCCTATATTTCACAGTGTCTAGTGGTTACATAGTTATTTCAGTAAAAAGTTTCCATCTGAATGTTGCTTAACTCGGCACTATTTAATGATCTTACTGGTGTAGACCTGATCCTCAATGACAGACATGGTATATAAGGACAGATAAAAAAGGGTTGGATAGTTCTACTGCAAGCAGCAAATTTACGTTAATTTATATCAACTGGATCAGTTGATATAGTTTTGATTATTTGGTTTTAAAGATCTCTGAAATAATTACAATAGTATCAGCTAGTGGAATGAAGTCACAGAAAACTACTTTATGTGTTCTTTTTCCCACCAAGTAGAACTTGCTTTCCTTAAAGTCATTTATACGAAAATCATATTTCTGGAAAATGATAAATAGCATTTTGGTTTCCTTACAGGTTCAACCTTCTGGTTCCTCTCAGAACAGCTATTCAAGTGGTCAGGTAAGAATCCTGACTTCCAGCATTTGTACATTTATCTTTAGTAACCTTGAACTACAAATCTACAAGGGCAGAGGACTGAGGTGAATTAACACTACCTGGAAATAATGCCTCTGCTAGTTAACACAGAATGTCAGAGTTGTTCATCCAGTAAACTGTATGTCCAGTAGCTGGACTAGGATCAACTACTTATGTTCTGTTGAACTCTTTCTGTCAGTATTCTGACCTACAAGATGCTTCACCATCTCTGATTTCAAGCATTAAGCGTTTTTACCAAGCATTAACCTGGAGAAGGAAAAGATTCCTCTCATCTTCCTAGAGGATTCTTACCTGTGTGTGCTCATGTGCATGCAGACAGGAACTGTTTATTTTGTAGATTTCAGAGACGTCTGGCATAATCAAAATGAAACTGTACCTAGTATTAATTAATAGGCCTTTTTCATATTCTATCTTTTTGAAAATCAAAGTTAAGGGATCAGTTATACTTGTTTCACTTTTTGCTCTACGAGTATTTGCAAATTTTCTCTAAACTTGATGAAATATTCATGCATATATTAAAACTTTTGAATGTGTATATTACTTGTAACACCAGATTATATTTGTAGTTTAAAGTTTGGTGAATTCACTGTCTAGTTAGCCTTTTCAAATTTCTGAAATAAGTATATTTGCATTCTTGCTGATCACTTTCACTTCTTTAATCAGAGAAATGTATAGCTGCTTTGGAATGATTGCATTTTTAGTCAATTATCTTTATTGCCATTATGTGCCTATTAGCACTTGAACTGCCAGATGCGTTCTGATGTGTGTCTACACATCAGGTTCTAGAACTGAGTTTCTCAAGAATATATTTCTTTCTACTTACCAGTGATTATATTTATTAGTGAGTTATCTGACAACATTCCATTTGTTCCATCTTCATTACCTGTAAGAGGGATTATGAGACTTTGAGAAATTACTTTGACATATACGTTAATTACAGATTTATTTATTTTTTAGCTGCATTCCTTTCCAACATAATACATTCTTTCTGAGGTCTGAGTTTCTTGTCTTGTCATGTAACTATCTGAAGTTATTGTGTTTTTTTCTAAAACATGGGCTATTTTAGTATAACAACTCATGGATTTTTAAAGGCTACGTGATCAATGACAAACTTACATGAAATTCAGATCATGACTAATGTCTTGTACTAAAAGAGAGTTGTTCTAAACAGTTGCTAGTGAACTAGTAACCTCTGTTTGATTATCCCATAGCTGCCCATTCACATTGTCAGCTGTTCAGATTTCTGTGCTGTAAATAGCAGGTTTTTTTTTCTGCCCATCCTTTCTTTCTGCCTGTTCATCCTTTGTTTTTACAAGGCAATAATTGACTAGTTTTTGTTGTTGTTGTTTCAGAGTGGAGTAGTCTACACAATAAGCAAGAGTGGATGTGCACCAGTAAGAACTTTTCTCACATTTACCTTTTTCTCCCTGATACAAGTATATTTATAGAAAATCCTAGCCTGTGATAGCATTATTTATCTGAGTGTTCATTTCAGAATTTCTGTTTCAAATGGAAAATGATGGAGAAAACTAGGAGATGAATATTCCAGGTTATTCAGTGATATGAAGTAGTTGGCAAACAGGGATGTTACAAAGTTACATAGAGATGTATAGGATATAGAATCAGGAAAAAAGGACTGGAAGGTTTGTCTGTTATGCTTAAATTATATTCGTTATACAAGTTGTTTATTTTCCCCCTTCCACCCAAGACTGGTGCAAATTAGTCTGCACATTCTAAATTGTTTCTCCTCTCAGAATTCATCATAGAGATAACTACAATAACTATGGCCCTTTCAGTTCTTTATTCTTTCATGTTTCAGGGATATTTATGAAGTTATAAATCCTAGACAGGTCAATCCAGTCTTCTAGAAATCAATGAAAGAAGGCAAAGTGCTAAAATGTGTTGCTGAATAGATCAAAAACTTCTCAGATGAAGCATTTATATCAAGATGGTGACTAGTCATACAGGCTAAAATATTTGCAGACTTTTGACAAATATATACATATATATATATATATATATCTTTTGGTTTCCTTTCAGTATTTACAAAATTAGATTTTTAATTTTTCAGTTCAAAGTTTGGTCAAATATTCACTCAATATAAATGAGACAAAACTTGAAAGGTAAATGAAACACTCAGGTTTAGTCTTTTAATGTCATTAACAGTTTTTTCCTTGTTTATCTTAGTATGACAAGTAATCAGAAATAGGCTAGTCCTGTAGTTCTAATGTTAAGCACTCTCAGTTGCTGCTTTAAACTAGAAAAATGGAGACTACTCAACACCAACAAGGACAGTGTTTCCAAAAATGTAAAACGTGCATGTCATCTGTACTTGTAAAACATAAAATTCATGTTAGAGTGTATTGGATTTTTGCAAAGGAACAACAAAATTAAAGTTTTGTGGAAGATATTGATTGTATTAATGATAATATATGAACTTCACTTTAAAATGGGAGCTATTACTGTTTATGCTGGGCCTTGTTATTTTTATATTTCATTGCCTGTCATTGCCAGGAAAGAGTTAACTTTCTTTGTTTTCATTTTCAGCTTTCTAATTCTTACATTCATGTGTATGTACAAATCACACACTTAACGTTTGAATTACAAGCATTATATTAAATCTTAACAATTTGTTTCTAGTAAAATAACGTCTTGATAGTGTCAGTTTTAAAATATTTCTTTAGTACCACTAGGTAATCTCCAATATATAAAGGGCTAGTGTGCCTTTGTCACATTCACACGTGTTCATACATTAATAGTGGAGAGTACAATACTCTCCTTACCATCTATGCCTTAGAAATCCAATGTAAGGATCAATTAGAACTGAGGTTGTCTGAAGTATGCTTTTTCTTCTTTATTTAGAGAAATAACTGGTTTATTTTTTCTCCTTAGGGAGGTGCTGCCAATGCATATGGCCTACATGCTTGTAAAGATGTAAGCTGATTATGTATTTATTTACTGATTGCCTACTACTGTGTTTATTAACTCATCTCATTGCAAGTTGCATTAGATTTACTTATGCAGAGTTATATTATTCTTCCTAAATATATTAAGGAAAATGGCGGTGGTTTGAGTTATTATTCTAGAATTAAATAGTTACTGCCTCAAAGTGTAATTGCTTATGATTATTGGTGATGAGTAGTTCCTATTATAAACACTTAACTTGTTAGCCTAACAAAATGTCAAAATTCTTTCTCACTGCTTAATGCTTTTAATCTAGTAGAGGAATCCTCTTTGGATGTTGCTTTAAAATTCCTGTAAAAGTAATTGATCTTTATACTTTATTTGTGAGAAAGCAACATTAATTTTATGACTATATTAGAAAGTTGGAAAACTTTACAGCAGTTATCTTTAAAAAGTTCAGAATAGTTTAGTGTTGCCCTAGATTTATTTAAGTATGGTTGAAATCAAATTGATTTGAAGAGTAAAACCTCTAAGGAAAAAAACAATGACTTTGAGATTATAATTAAAAAATGATATAATTAACAACTTATTATATCAATAAAGAATTCATTTATGGTTTGTTTTCAGAGTGCATCTTCATATGGCAGTCTTACCTATGGCCAGGTAACTATGTGCTCTCCAACACGTTTTCATTTTCAGCTTACTAAGCTATTAAGTAACTAAGAAGCTATGGACAATTACTACCAAAAAAAAATAAAGTTCATGGAAGGGAAGACGGGATTAAAGTCTTCAGATGGTACTTATAATCATATCTGGAAACTTCAACAAAAGATTTACACATTTAGAGTATATTGTAATATCATCTTTTTTAGAATTTATTTGCTTTTATTTTGTGGCTGTTGCCTATGCAATTTTATGTGTGGATTCCTAAAATGCTAGTATATGCACATTATTTTATGACTTATTTGAAACATTTCTATTCTTATGGCACATCCCATTTATTCCAGCTTGTGTTTCAACAGTAGATTTTGAGTTTTTTTCTATTTTTTTTTCTTTATGAAAGGAGAAGAGATTTTTTTTTCTACCAACAGTTTTTATTATGAACAAACTTTCAATATTACTTGATATATTTGCAGCTTTCATGAAATACTATGGAAAAACTAGTAAAAATGTTTTCTAGAAAAAAAAAATTTAAACCAAGTGATTTATTTCTGTTGTTCATTTATTAATTGCCGGTACACTCTTATTTTTATTCAGAATGTTATTTTGTTTTGTACTCTAGTGAAATATTGTTAGATATAACATTCTTTTGGAAAATAGTGCTGTAGCTAATTTGTCTACATTTACCTAATCATAAAATGAATTCCTGTATTCTTTACAGTCTGTTCCTGCAAGTAGTTCAGACTCCAGTAAGAAGGTAAGCACACCTTTTCTTTTTAATTCAAACGGAAAAAATCATAGAGGTATAACTTGCCGTGACAATTTTTATTTCAGTGGTGCTACTAAAAAAGCTTTAATTCAGCTTTAATTTAATTAATTAATTAAATTTAATTTTAATTTAATTTTGATTCATATGATTTGGATCAGTTTGGTTCTTAGATGGTTTATAGTACCTCACTGTGTTGTCATGGCTTTTTTTGATTGTTGACTTAGCTGTATATAAAATGATAAAATTTCCTACATGTTTATGGGGATTTTTTTTATTAAAAAAAAAAAGAAAAAAATGTTAAGCTAGTGATTGTGATGTACCTGGGATTTCTAAGGATTTAGATTGTGTAATTATTTTTAATATGGGACTGGGTAATGAGTGTGATTCATGAAATGAAGTCACTAGAAAAATCAAAATGAATTGCGGATGAAATCAGTAGAATTCAGGGTGTTGTTGAAATTGATACATAATATTTGTATGAACTCTTCCTCTAAGTTCAGTTCCCAGAAAGCTCAGGGCCTTCATGGTTTTTTGTTTTTTTCCATTCTTTAAAGAACTCAAACTGTACTGATATATTTTTTTAATAACTTAGTTTTAAAAACATAATGATTCTCCTTTTTTTATATTAGAACTCTTGTGATACCGTTAACCCTCCTCTTCCTTTTTTATACCACTGGATAATATGAACTGTTTTCAGTTAAAAATAATAATAGAAAAAATGCTTATAATCAGAATACATTAAAAATCTAAACAGAAGATACTACTAATTCATTTGAAGTCATTAGAAAAAAAAAAAAAAGTGAAGTTAATATTAACCCTTCCTCTAGTGTAATACTGATTAAAGACTAGATTGGTCTTCCACCTTGTGGTGGAGAGTTAAATTTCAAAAAGGATACACATATAGGCCAATGGATATGGTACATTCCATGAAATCCTGCTCCTGTCTCTACAGATGAGTCACTGTGTGACTGGGGAGCAAGTCTTTAATCTCCTCATACTCTTGTGTAAACTGTGTATACATTCTTCTTTGTTTGGTAGTGTGCATTAAGCATTTTTTTCATAAAAATATTATTTTATAAAATCACCCATAATCATCCGTAGTATTATTCTCTATGTTTAGGGAAATCAGCATTCTTCCTTTTCCTAACATATTTAAATAAAGACTATGACAATTAAACTGCTTTCTCTGATTTCTCTGTAGGTAGTGGTCATTCCCAACAGCAACCCTTTTCCACCTGTGGTAAGGAGTTTTTCTCTATAATGCTCAAAACTTTGACTCAAAGAGCTTTCAAGTAGCTGCATGTTTAATTCGTCACATAGAGTTTACCCTAGGTACATAATTAGCTCCAGGGAAAGCCAATAGTGATCTTAAAATCTTGGCCTATCAAATCTTACAGATGTTATTGCTGAGTCATGGTTCCATGACTGCTATTAGTACTTGCAGAGGTGCTAGATTAACTTCAAATACCAGGTCTCTCGATACATATAACCTCCATGCTCCTGAGTAGTTTTGATTTTCCTGTTTCTATTGCAACTTTCTTCTGTAAATTCACTTCCATTCTCATTTTTCAAGTATTAAATTTCTACTGTACTTACTTGGAACTCATATAGTCAGCCAGAAGTAAGTTTTGCCTTAAGGTTATTAAATCAAATTTGTATGAAATAATAATTGATACGTGTGTTTTTCTGATGTCCATCTTCTAAACAAACTTGTTCTAACCGGAATAAAGATTAAAATAAATTTGTAATATACTATCCTTTCTACATTTTTCTTCCACATTTGACTGTGTATTTTGTTCAAAAGACAGGGCCCTTTTTCTGCTGCAACGTTCTGTTTAGACAAGCCCTTGTACAAAATACTTAAAGATTTTTGTTTTCCTTTGCAGCGTCATACCTACCCCCAGGTAAGCATACTTTTTTCATATGATTGCTGTAATAGTAAAATAGTTCTTACAGAGTCAAACGTGTTGCCTCAGGATCGTGTCTAGTAACCTTTTACATTTGTCCCTCATGTCCCAAAATTGAGCACAATAAATGAGTAGGTCAGGAATTGAATGTACGTGTGTGGTGATTATGTCCAATGCAGGTGACAGTGAGACAGGTTTTAAGGATGATGGTGTCATAGCTTCACAGTCCAAACATAGAAAAGTTGAGCTGACTGCTAGTGCAAAAGGCCAAAGCCTGTGCTCTTCCAAGAGCTCTTTTAGAAGGAGTTTTAAGCATAGGAAATTACTTTAGTAGTGTTAGGCTGCCTCCCCTTCAGAGCTGAGGATAAATTAATTTAATGCTGGGTTTTCAGAATACAATACTTAATACATTGCATGTGCTACTTTTTCCTTTGTTCTCTGAAGCAAAGTGGTACAACTAGATATTTTCTGTTTAACAAGTCAAATGATCTCTTTTTTGTTGCTTTTTTTGTTTTGTTTTACAGAGTTTGGGCAGTTCTGCTACTAAGATCATAATACAGGTAGACATTCTTTCTTCATTGTACTTGAATTTTAACCTAAGCTTTGCCTCAGTAAACTAAACAATGATTCATCTCTTTGACAATAAATGAGTATGGATATCTTAAATGATAGACACACTACAGTGATGAAGTAGATGTGTTTTCTGTGGTTACTGCAAAGTGAATATCCTATCTGGTTGCTGATGAAAGATCATTGCAGTTATTTTCTATAGGCATAAAACACAAAAACCTCTGTGTCATAATTCCCTAGTGTTCTCTATATTTGCAAAATTTAACCAACTCAATCTGCTCAGAAAGGCAGGTGGAATTCTAGAACTTGAGCGTCATTCAGTATTAGATTAAATATGCATAAATTATAACCTGTACTGTTCCATGCTTTTTTTTTTTTAATGGAAAAAACTAGTTCAATGTTGCATTTTTGTAACCCTACTGGTCAGTGCTTAGGTAAACTTCCATTTACCGATTATTAATACCATTGTTTCTTGGTAAAGAAACACTTTAGAATGTAGACTACAGCCCAATCACTTTAAGACCCTGTTTGTAAGGTATTCTGGTTATCACTTGGGCATACATTTTTCTGGATTCTTTGCAATTTTAATCTACTGAGCACTCTTCAGGGTTTAGACTTTAATTCCTTCATATGATAATTCTTTAGACTGTCACGACCAATTCTCACATTCATTGAAGGATTAGTAGCAGATCACTTCAGTTTCCATTTCTTGTTTGGCAGCAATTACTTTCAAAATGTATGGTATTAGATTCTTTTATAATCAGTTAGGAACGTTGGCAGAAAAAAGATAATAAGATTTCCATGGCATTTTTTTTTCTGAATTTAAATCTGTAGAGTTTGGATTATGCAGGTTAAAAAAGGTTATCAATGTTTATATGAAATTGAAGAATACTTGGTTGCTCTCATAACCCACATAATATATGGGTATTGAAAAATTCTTTGCAATCACTTTTTCCTTTGTTTAAATTGTAACTGGGTTTTCCAATTTTTGTTTTGTGAAAGCCTTTGTCAAAACTTGTTTCGATTATTCATGAAAAAATCAGTCATGATATGAATATAAATTCACGTGATTTTAATGGTGCTTTCTATGATAGTTCTTCCCTTCAAATCTATTTAAACTCACTTGAAATACCACAAAATGACATAATGTATTAAATGATTAATTGTCATTAAGAAAATGACATCAGGATGTATAAATATATTTAGCATTTTATTTATGAAGAATCTTTCTACATTGAAGTATTGAACCATACAGCACATTGAGATGGCATATATAAAGCAAGGAAGAGCGTAAGGAACTTACTCAGACTGTCAAGTAGATTTAAGAGTTGCTTCTTGAGATGTCTTAGTGCATAAGAAATGTCTTTTAAAAATAAATAAGCTTTTTTGGTTCCTGTGTAGAGTGGACAAAGACAGCAAAGCAGCAGTACTTATGTTCAGGTAGGTAAACTTAAAAAGTAGAAATATGTATACAGATTTCACTAAAACAGGGTCAAGACAACAAATTTTCCTACATATATTCTTAAATGTATTTCACAAGTTGCAGACATTTCTGTTGCTCTAGTTCTTTTTCTTTTCCTTTTTTTTCTACAAATAGATCAGCTATCTTTGGTTGAACTACTCATGAATGTGTTTGCATGTGTGATTAGTTGAAATGAAATGACTGCATTCCACTCAACATGTCCTCTAAAAACTGTATAAAAGTCATGACAAAGTGGCTCAATATCACAATATAAAACCTTTAATGATAGATTCACACTCCACCTATGTTTGATCTTAAACTTCCAGAAGTTGTGGAAGTTAGTTTCTTATCCATATCGAGATAGATGGAGAATCATAACTGCATACCCATGTAGGAAGTACTTTAGCTTCATTTAAAGCCATATATCTAAAGTTACTTGTGTGTGAGAAACAGTAATATAATGATAACATACATTGTTGCGGGGTAGCACATGAGAATGTTTTGGTGTGAGCACAAGCGTGAAGATTCCTCAAACTTCCTCCTACTTGGCCACAGCTGGGGAGAAACTGGAAGGCAAATTTCTGTCAGTATACTCTGTAAAACTACAAGTAGCAAGGAAAACGTTGAACAACAGTAATTATGATTACTGGGGATCGAGTCTGCAGGCAGCCCAGTACTCAACATCACTAGCATGAGGTTTTTCTTAGGATGGCTGATAAAAGCCTCTTTGTCAAGGTGGTAAATATCTTCTCTTTCTTAAAGGGTTCCAAAGGAAGCCAGTCCTATGGCCAGGTGAGACTTTCTTCTGAACTGTATTGAACTTTTCTGTTGGGGACAGCTTTGTAAATGGTCTTTGGGATTTGGTCAGTCATTGGTTTCATTTTTTATGTGTGGGGTTTTTTTTGTTTGGTTGGTTTTGTTTGTTTTTTTGGTTGGTGGGTTTTGGTTTGTTTGGGTTTTGGTAGGGTGGTTGTCTGTTTTTTGGTGGTGTTTTTCCTTCTTATTATTTCTCAATAGTCCCTGGTTTTGGGTCATCCCACAGAGCTAACATATAAGAAAAAGAACATAAAACAGAGGAAGTCTGGTGGGAAAATGTCTTTCTGTTGCAGCTTTCTGACGACTACATCTTTATTTACAAATGGGTTCTTGCTTTTCTTACAGGTCTACCGGCCTCCAGTTGTCAGTTCCTATGGCCAGGTAAGAAACAGTCAATCACTAGCAAGTATGCAACATTTGATAAAGTTGAGTGCCGTGGCACTGCAAGGGCACTTAGCAGTTACTTGGAATTTGAATTATAAAGGACGTTTTCTCTGGAAGTGTGGTCTCATGCTTAGTAATATTCCACATGCTACTTGTTTTTTTGGATGCCTAGCATATGAAATCATCTCACTCAACACCACTGTGATAGCCAGGAGGAAATCCTGGCTCTTCATTTTGCCCTGCATAGCTTTAGGATGTAGTTGTTTACTTTTCCTAAAGCAGGCTGATCCATTATAAACTGGGAGTAACCAAATCATGTCCTTGTCTTAGGGTGGGCTGACCTACTCAGGCATCAGCAGTTCTTATGGCCAGGTAAGCAAGACGGATATTCCATAGGAAGTTCTTCACTGATCTCTCTGTGCCCAGCATGATATTTTGAGAATGATGTTTCCTTTGGCAGTCTGAGTCTCAGTTTTTCTTATGGCTTTTGCTGAGAACTGGGCAATCCATCACACAGATGAGCATATTGCTCTGTCTCCTCTAGCTCAGGAAGAGCCTTTTTGGGAAACCTCTGTGCAGCTGTCTTTCCGTATTTGTTATGCACTTTACAGAAACATCTTTGTCAAGGTGGTAAATATCTTCTCTTTCTTAAAGGGTTCCAAAGGAAGCCAGTCCTATGGCCAGGTGAGGCTTTATTCTGAACTGTATTGAACTTTTCTGTAGGGGACAGCCTTGTAAATGGGCTTTGGGGTTTGGTCAGTCACTGGCTTGTTTTTTGTTTTTTGTTTTTTTTTTTTCCCCACTTGTTTTTTTGTTTGTTTCTTTTTGGGATTTGGTTTGTTTATGGTTTGTTTGGGTTTTGGTAGGGTGGTTGTCTGTTTTTTGGTGGTGTTTTTCCTTCTTATTATTTCTCAATAGTCCCTGGTTTTGGGTCATCCCACAGAGCTAACATATAAGAAAAAGAACATAAAACAGAGGAAGTCTGATGGGGAAAATGCCTTTCTGTTGCAGCTTTCTGACGACTACATCTTTATTTACAAATGGGTTCTTGCTTTTCTTACAGGTCTACCGGCCTCCAGTTGTCAGTTCCTATGGCCAGGTGAGAAACAGTCAATCACTAGCAAGTATGCAACATTTGATAAAGTTGAGTGCCGTGGCACTGCAAGGGCACTTAGCAGTTACTTGGAATTTGACGTTTTCTCTGAAAGTGTGGTCTCATGCTTGGTAATATTCCACATGCTACTTGTTTTTTTGGATGCCTAGCATATGAAATCAACACCATTGTGATAGCCAGGAGGAAATCCTGGCTCTTCATTTTGCCCTGCATAGCTTTAGGATGTAGTTGTTTACTTTTCCTAAAGCAGGCTGATCCATTATAAACTGGGAGTAACCAAATCATGTCCTTGTCTTAGGGTGGGCTGACCTACTCAGGCATCAGCAGTTCTTATGGCCAGGTAAGCAAGCTGGATATTCCATAAATGAGCTTACTGCTCTGTCTCCTCTGGCTCAGGAAGAGCCTTTTTGGGAAACCTTTGCACAGCTGTCTATGCATAATCATTATGCACTTTATGAAAGTTCCTATGGCCTTGTAAGCACCGGTCAATCACCAGCCAGCATACAGCATTTGAGAAAGTTGAGTGCCATGTTACTGCAAAAGCACTTACACGTCCTGAGCGATTGCTAATTTAGAGGACATTTTGTTCTTGGGTATAGAACTCATGTGCTTGATATTCCATAATGCTTATCTTTTATTTTCAAAATATTAAAATTTAAAAATTGAACATTTAAATTTTCATATCATACTTACACATATTATGTGCTGCTGTAATTTGTGTGCTGTCCCTGTATATGCAGTGAGATTTCTGTGAGGTTTGAAGTAATTAGTTGAAGCTATATAGCAGCTCATACTAGAAGTTAGACTTGTGAACATTTTGTTCCTGTGGGTCTGGGAACAGCCTTACTGAAGGTGATCTTTCCCACATACAAAGGAATACATGTAAGTGCCATCTTTTTGATGCAACAGAATATTCAACATCCACAATACTTTACAAGCAAATTCACAGTAGTACATTGCTGGTCTTCATCCTCTTAAGCAGTCAGATAACTAAAGCCCTTTGAAAGTTATTTCTATATTTGTAAGGGGGAAAAGGAATAACTGGATCACTGAGCTGCTCTTTTTTTCCAGCAGGGCGGATCTTTTTCTTCAGGTGGTAGTAATGGTTGTGGACAAGTAAGTCAACTTTCTCCAAGATACTTGAATAGTAGACCCAGCTTTCTATGTGGTAGTAATGGTTCTCAACAAATTATATAATATCTATTAGTAGAGTCTCTTGCTTTTGTTGTTATATGATAATAGATTATTGGATATTAGAGAAAGGCTAACACTTGTTGGTCATGGTAACCAAAATGTAGTGGCTTTTCCCATATACTGTTAAGAACAGAAGACTTACAAATTTTCTGTCTGTCACAGTGGGCATTCATCTGCTGAGCAAACAGTCTTTGTTTGGGAGTGACTTTTGGATGTTGCTCCATTTAATTTCCATAGAACAAGATAGGCTCAGAAAGTGACTCCTGTGGTGTGAGACTGGTAGTTTTCATCCTGGTTCCAATTCAACTTATTTATGCCTACAGTGATATAAGGACTGTTATCAACAATAAGATCCTAGGTGAAGAAAAGTGCAGCCTTGATAGTAAACCTAAATCCAAATAAATAAACAGGGGAAAGCAATGAGAATGAGAGAGCATTATAATTATAGAAAGTTTTGGCAAAAGTATTACAATTGGTGTGAGTTAAGTATGAATAGAAATGCATGTGTGAAAGCATAAATAATAAAAGACAAGTAGTACCATGCATCAGTAGACAAGGATACTATGTAACAGCAATGAAACTGAAGAAATGTGAAGAAACAATGAACAATATGTTGCTTCCACCAAAGCTGTATCACAGATAATTTATCAGCTGAAAAACTGTGCTCTTAATAACAGAGGAGTGACAACCAGGGTAGAACACACTGTACTGTTTCTCATCCTTTTATTCCAACAAGAATGCTGGCTGCAGCCAAAATATACACAAAAATAAAGGAAATGAAAGGCAGCAGACTACAACTACGATGGGTGAATCTAGCAAGATTTTGAGATAGATTGTCATGAAGCAGAAACTGTTGATTCTTAAAAGGACTGACCAAAGCAAACTGTTCATTTTTGCCAATCAAGAGAAACTAGGATGATACAGAGACACATCAATTGCCAGCCTACCTTGCTTTCCATGTTGCACCCAAGTAATCCTGCTTTGATCACCTGTGTGTATGTTTTGATGAGTAAGTGTGGAAGTATGGGAGTGATGGAGGGTAGAGCCATAGCCTAAGAGGATTAAATAAAATTAAACTCTCCCTCTGAGTTAGAAATTTAAGAAGAAAGATAATTACTTTACTAGAAAATGAAAATGTGGGGATTTATCTTTTTGTTTGTCCGTTTTTCAACAGGGTACTTCATATGATAGCAATCCCTGCCACCAGGTAAATGAACTTCCACCTCTGACTTTAAGATATATCCAAAACGAGTTTTGCCACTGACTCAACTGGTAACATCCTCAGCTCTGTAGAGTGCAAATCCATGTAATTTTAGAACCTTAGAATCAGTTGGAAGGGATCTTGAAGATCATCCAGTTCCAAACCCCTAGGCATGGGCAGGGATGTCACCCACTATATCAGGCTGACCCAGGGTCCCATCCAAACTCCTAAACAAACATCATAGTTTTCATTAAAAATAATCTGTACTCAAACAGTAAGTGTCAAAACACACATTATTTTTTGTTTAATTTACAGGGTGGATCACAGAGTGGTAGCCAGGTAGGTAGCTCTTTATTAGCTATTGAATAAAAAATTGCAAGCAGCTCTAATCTAGAGTATAATTGTGTTACTCATGAGGATATAGACTTGTGCAGAGTCTATCCATCTCCAGACTTCAATTAATTCCCAATAGTTTGTATTGGCCCTGAAACTTACATACCAAGAGCTCTGCAACCTAATAAAGCTAGCTTTGTGGGTTCTGATAAAATTCGGTTCTCCAGTGTTATAACTGTTGCTGTATTGTTTTCACAGGGTGGATCATACACCTCACAAAACTATGGTGGTAGCCACATAAGTACTACACTTTTATTTCTTTCCATTGAAGTTTTACATCCCACAGGTTCCATGGTCTCTAATCAATAATGGTTCTGCAATATTGTAATACGTTTCCTAATTTTGTTGTTGTTAGCAGAGCGGATCATCATCCTCACAAAATTACGGTGGTGGCCAGGTAGGTAGACCTTGATTTTTTTTTATTTTTTTTCTCCTGTCATGAGTTTAATCCTATCTGATAAGAAATTCTAATCAGATTAATTTTTCATTCTTAGGTAGCTACTCTGTGCCATGCTTGATTGAGATCCTGGTATTATGATTACTGACATCTAGAAAATTGTATTTGTTTAAAGGAATCCCAGGCAGTTGTTTATTATTATTTACAGCCCCTGAATAAAATCACAATTTCTTCTGAAGTAGGGTTTCTATTTGTTTGTTTTAAAGGGTGGTTCATCCTCACAAAACTATGGTGGCAGCCAAGTAAGTAATGCTTTATTTCTCTATTTATACATCATTTTATACAAGCTTTAGCCTCTACTCAAAATTAGCTTTTCTGGTTCCTAATTTTCTCTGATTTTTGATTGGTTGCTTTGTTTTAAAGGGTGGATCCTCTTCTCAAAACTATTATGGTGGCCAAGTAAGTAATGCTTTATTTCAGCAATTATACATCACTTCATACAAGTTTTAGCCTCTGCTCAAAATTGGGTTTTCTGTTTGCTAATTTTCTCTGATTTTTGGTTGGATTTTTTTTTTTAAGGGTGGATCCTCCTCTCAAAACTATTATGGTGGCCAAGTAAGTAATGCTTTGTTTCAGCAATTATGCCACATACAAGCTTTAGCCTTTGCTCAAAAATGGGTTTTCTATTTGCTAATTTTGTCTGATTTTTCTTGGTTTGTTTTAAAGGGTGGATCATCCTCCTTTGACTATTACGATAATCAGGTAACTAGTTCTTTCTTTCTTCTAGTTATGTATTATTTGATGCAAAATTTTGTATTTTCTGATTAATTGTGTCATCTTTCTCGTAGATGTAATAAAACTTAATGCTTTCTATGCTCTTATTTCTTTTTCTGAAGCATGGAACATTCTCTCTAAACAACTATCACTGCCATGTATACGACTCTTTATTTTCCTTACAAAAAAATCCTTCTTTAACTCAGCAGTAACTTCTTTTTTTTTTTTTTTTTTTTGCACGAGCTTTAATTCTGTTTGCAGAGTGCAAGATCAGACAAAATATATTATTAACAATCCTTTTTTTTTTGTGAGGAAATAACTAGTATCTGATGTCCTTCTAGGATTCACAGGTTTCCTCAGATGATAATCCCAATGCTTGTGATGATGTGAGTATGCTTTATCTAATACATTTTCATCACAACATTTTTCATGTAGATGGGAAAATATTATGCTACCATATGCAGTCTTGCAAAAAAAAAAAAAAAAAAAGTTACCCAGAAGGAATGTTTAGTCCCCACACTAATAGCTGTTTCAGCAGCTGCGTATTTTCTTACTGAAATTTTTCAGGTGTTTACAGATGTATTTTGTGCTTTTAAATGCATTTACCTTGATGAAATATGAATAAAAAGATTTCAGTAACTGCACTAACAGAAAAATTTTCTCCAAAATAAGGATACATTTTACAGTAATTAAAAATAAAATCAAATGGACAAGGTTTAAATACATACAATGAAAGAATGAAAAGAGACAAAAATGCCAGATATTCCGCTGCTTTTCACTTCGCATTTTTACCAACCTAAAGTTAGTGTTAAAATGTTCTTCACACAGGAATGATAGGATTTCAAACTAATTTAGGCAAGACAGTGGAGGATGCGAGCAATGAAGCACATATGATTTATGTTGTTGTCTGCACATATCATCAGAAAGAATTGGGTTTCTGTAAGTTTATTGTATTTAAATTTAATTTATTCTTTTCCAGAATGACACAACATATAGTGCTAATGGTCGGGTAAGTGCTTTTTCTCTTCTACAGTATTCAGATTCTAATGATTAATGACATTTTTAGTAGCACTTCCACATCAGACCTGTGGGCCTTTATTTGTAGTATATGATTATTTTTTAAAAGATATTATAAAGCAATAAAAGAATGAGCTTATTTGATCTCATATTTCTCTGCTCTCAGTCCCTTCTATCAGTCCTCAAGGCTGCTGCAGTTACCTAAAACTGTACAGTACTTATAGGAATATACAATAACACAGTTTTTGTTAGTCCCCTTAGTATATGTACTTCGGATAGTTATTTTGGAATTAACCATCTGTATATGTGAGGTATGTAGCTGCCTCAAGCTTTTGTCACTTGTTCTAATGTAAACTTGCAAACATGCTAGGGTTCTAAAGTAGGATTTATCCTCTGGCGATACTCACCCTGTCAGGACTTTCCTTTCTGTCCCACAAGCATGAAAGGTGACTTATATGGACAGATTGTTACCAAGCAAATACACTGCTGTGTAAATGAATGCTGTTTTTCCATACTTGTTCATGGCAAAGCTTTTCCATCTGTTACAGCCTACTTTTCTACTTCTTACTGCCATCTAGAGTAACCTTTTGTCATCTGCCTCTTGCTTTTTCTTCAGTTGTCAGGCATATTCTTTACTGCTTCACTATTTTTCCCCGTTTTTCCTCTTGGACGTTAGTACTGCACAAAATATGCATCCTAGGAAGTAAGGAGGTCTTCTAAAAACTTTTTTTCTTTGGCAGTTGTATTTATCTTGAAAGCACTGCATTAAGTTTAACGCAACAGGTTCTGCAAAGCAATCCCTTCCACAGTAAGCGTTCTTTAAGTGTTCTCATTGCTTCCTTCTTTAGCCACATAAGATGCTATTATTCCCTTGGTTATCCCTGTCCAGTGTGTGTTGTTGGACTTCATTTTAAGAGTTTTCTTTTAAGTGTTCTCACAAAGAAGATGTATAGAATGTTTATGTACATACACACACTGCTCTAAACCACAGTGGGTGAGCTGAGAGAGACATTAAACCCTGCTAAGCACAAACTTCTTATGGAGAAGTTGAAGGGTGAAAATAGCCTATAAATATGTTATGTAAGACTCAATGATAGCAAAGTGTATTGCCGCTGATAGAAAAAATATGACAACATGTAACTGAACGCAGATTGCAGAACATCTCAGAGACTTACCAAAAATCAGATAATGAACTTGACACAAATTCTTGCTTTTCTTACTACTCAAGCCAATTTGCTTAAAATTGGAATCACTCTTTGAATACAGAGTTGATAAAGTTTAGTAAACAAAGTGCTTTATGCTTTTATGATTTCATACTGAATTGCGGGAGTGGGTTGGGGGAATACTAACAGAAGCAGAGACTTTGCTACCTCATTGTTTATTGGGTGTGTATTATGGTACAGTTTGGTCTGAATTTCGTATTGGTTCCACACAAAGAAAGAGGATTTGGATTCCTATATTTACAATATGATGTTTTCAGAAGATAAATGATGCTTTCCTCTCTTGCTCCAAAATTAGTTTACCAATGTTAGAGTTATTTTAAAATAAAAAAATAACTAATACAAGTATTTTCTACTGTGTCATCTGTTGAAAGTAAGGACAATCAGAACTCCATAGACACTTTCCTCTCCCTAAATGTGCCACTTTGATACATTTAGATTCTTGCTGGAAGTATTTTGGGTGGATGTCTCTATCTATAAAGTAATAACTGGCTTCTGGTTCCTTTACAGAAATCTGGTTGTGCAAAGAAGAAGGTTGTTGCCAGAGTAAGTAACTTTTATTTCCCACTGCTTTGTAGGATTTTTGCCCAAATTATACCTGATTTGTTATAATTATATCTATTTTTCTCTAATTATGTTTGACCTAATGAATATTCTCCTGTTTAAGGAAGTAAATACATAAAATAAAAAAGTTTGGCCATTTGCTCTTTTGGTGAATTTATTTTAAAACAACATATACATATATATGAAAAAATACATGACATGAAAATCTTGCTGTGCAGTATGGGGTAACTCAAATTCCAGTTCATCAGGAAGCACATATAGAGTTACTTTAATCTACCATTAATTAAAATTAATGTGTTATACAAACAGAGGGCAGTTAAAATGGTAACTGAATTCAGACAGAATGATGAAGTAAGAAAAAGTAATGTTCGGTAATTTATTCTGCTTCTTTTGGTGTGGAGGAGACATAGATATATGTATTGTATAGCTTCAAGTCAGTAGCCTATACAAATTAAGCAAATGATATTTTATAATAAGGTACTTCTACTCATATGCATTAAAGGCTCTGGAGTCATAAATAAGTAATACAGACAAAAAAAAAGGCCTATGACTGTCTATAGATCAGAGTTTTCATCTCTTAATAGTAAACGTCTCTGTTTTTACAGGATACATCACATGTTTTGAGCAGAAGAGACTATGATGTACAGGTAAACCATACTTGTCATTTCTGAATGCTGATATTACAGCTGCTTGATGTATTAGAAGAATAAAGATTAGGCTTCTTCAACAGATTATTCTATTTAGGGTTAGATAGTTCTTTTCCAATAGAACTATATATTTGAATTTATTACCCTTACTGAAAAAATGAGTTATTTCTTATTTCTCCATAGAATGAATCTTCTACTTCAAACAACAGCCACACTAACTTTCAGGTAATAACATAGTGTCCACTCTATCATCTTACTGAAAAGAGCTTTCTCATAAACTATATTTCAGTTTCTGAAAATTAGGTTCCACTTATTTATCTGTGCTACACAATGTTATTTTGATGTGGCAGCATTTCGCCATAATGTTAAAATTTCATGCAGTTGTGAATAATGATAAAAGGCACAGAATTTAGTGTCCTTGTTCTTCCACTCCATTAAGCAGGTAGCAATTGCAGGTGGATTTTTACATAATTATGTTCTCAAAAGTTGTTTTTAAAACACAAAAGAAATAGTTTCAGAATCTCTTTTTAGAAACAATCCTGCTATAGTGATGGTAATGGCTAGATATATCATTTTCATCTAGAATTTGGTAACAAGGTACACCTTAATTGTGTACTTCTGTCACAAAAGTAGGTCTAGTCTTCTAGTCTTCATGTTCTGTAGACCTGTGAACTGTTGCAGTAGTCTGTATGTTGCAGAGCTATGTGAAAGTTTGACCCACCCTGAGTGGCAACTGATTCTATTTTTTTGAAATATTTTGTACTCTAGTGGTACCCATCAGCTTTCTCGGAGATCTGTAATCCCACTATGCCCGGCATTATGCAGATGTAACATTATCACAGTCCTTTGTCTGAGAGTTTGAGGTCTAATTCAATAATACAGTGAGATCCCTGAGCTCCAGTGAGTAGCACTTCTCTTCATTAGTTTTCCTGATATCCATTTGTTATGTATTGTACCAGTCCCCAAATAGGTTTCAGCCAACTTTACATTTTCACAGTGATTCAGGCAAAAAGTTATGAATAAGTTAGTTTGGTGCAGGGAAGTAGTACAAAGAGTTCGTGACCTTACATCTCACTACATCGGTTTATACACATTAGATTCTTTTTCTTTTCTATGCTTTTCATATGATAAAATGTTTCTATAAAAAAAAAATTGGTTTCTTCACAGGGTGGATCATTTATTGCAACTGGTGGTGGATCAAGTAGTCAGGTCAGGCATTTCTCTATTGTTGTCTAGTCTTGTTCATATAGCTTCCTGGTAATTAAACTAATTAAACTAAGGAATTAGAGTTTAAGTCCAGTAATTTTGTGTAGGGGTCTGCTAATGTTATATATTAAATTGTAAATGAAGTGAGCTTGTTCAGACTATGTTTATTTGAAATGGCTTCTGAAATCACTTTTTAATACTTTCAATTTCACACATGGCTTATTGGCAAATTGACATTGGTGATTCACTGTACGCCTGACTTCCCAGATAGTTCTCTCTTGATTAGACATAACTGAGACATAACACTGAGAGATGTAATGTTAGTTTAACTTCCAAAGCAAACTTCAAACATCTAGGACTATGCTGCCTTCTCATTAGTTCCAGATATAAGAAAAGTCACAGCTCCACAGTAGTCCCCCAGTCTTTCTTCCCCTAAATACAGTTTGGCATCTCACGTATGGTTTATGTTTAACTTTCGCAAATCAATATCTGTTTCCTTTATTTATTTATTATTATTATTTTATTTATAGGGTGGCTGCATTTGTCCTGATGGAAGCAGTGGTATTAGACAGGTAATTCTTTTTCCTGTGTTTATACTTACATCTACATAATGAAGTGTTTTGAATTAATCATCTAATAAATACAGACACTTGGGTAATACATTATTAATAATTTCCTTAGTATGCATAGAATTATACAGTGAAATGGAATAATGAAGTCTCACTGTAAGCACGTGATTAGTATTTGGGCACTAACTTTCTGTAACTGCTTTGTAATGTAAATGTTCTGTCAGTTGACTGTTACGTGTTAATTATCCACTACCTTCAAAAACCTGTGTCAATATGTCCCATAGTAACCCCAGATTTTAACTGGATTCAGATTAGATTCCTTGTACTTCTCACATGTCTTTTAAAACATTGTGACTAAAATGTTAAAATTTGATAAATATTTCAAAAGATAATCTTTTAAATTAATATTTAAACTATTTCTTACCCATAAAGAGAATCACTGCAACCTCATTGTCAGTGGCGCATTTTTATATTGCATAGCAATGAATTATTTACTAAAATTCATCATATCTATTGCCCCATAAAACATAAGTATTTCTACAGTTTGAATAGGCAGAAACGGAAATATTTTATAATAAAGTGTAAGATATGTATTTTTTCATTCTCAGATGTTGCAGATTTAAATTATCCCTATTGTAAAATATAGAGAATGTGGATTTTTACATCGTCTATTTTATACCTGAAAACTTACCTTATACATTTTTCTTGATGCTGTATTTACACAAACCTTCCTGAACAGTGTAATATTTTTTTTAGTTTTCAATTTCAACAAGAAACTTGTTGTGAATTATTATTTCTATAAAAAGACATACACTTTAAACAAATTAATTTTATGAAGAAATAACTGTTTTCCGAACTTACTGTGGTTAACATTTAGCAACAGTAATTTTGGTCTGGCAGAAGACCACCTCTCTCATATAATTGAGGCTTACCAGTAATCATGACCTATATGTTTTAAAAATATAGCCCAGTCTATTAAAATGATTAATCTTAAAATTTAATTGAAGAAAAACTTTTTTTTTGCTTTGTTATGTAATGCTACATAAACAAATACATTTACAAGGAAAATGTATGTAATTATGGATGTAATTATGCAATTTTTCATTCTACTATGGCCTTTGCCCCTTTGTGCTTTCAATTGGTGCACAGAGAGGCTTCGTTTTAAACAGCAAATGACCATACCTTGGCCAGGGGGTGAAGGGTGTGGTTAGTTACTATCAAAGAATGATTTTGAACAGGAAGGAAAAATACATCTAAACTGGTCATGTAAAAAAAAAAAAAAAATAAATCAATTCTCAGTGTAGGTGTATGGACTTGGATACCCAAGAGACTCATATTTCAGTTTGTGATAGTATCAGCTGGTATATTAATTTATGATAAACAACACAGCAATAGTCTCGATCTTTGTCTTCACCCAACAGTAAAGTTCGTTGGTCTTTCCCGAAAGAATTAAAAACAGGACTTACTTGACTTATTTTCATTTTCTGTCCAGGGTAGATCCTCTACGTATGGCAGTAGCAATGCCTAAGATTAACATTTAAACACATTGCTGTGGTAGGCAGGTTTTTTGTCCTGCATGAAAAGAATCAAGTTGTAGATGAATACATATGAATAAATAAACCAGCAATCACAAATCTTACATAAAATAACAAGTCATCTACTTCCTTGAAGATTCTTCAGCCCAAGAGGAAAATCCCTGTAAAAAGCTTTCCTTTCATAGCTTTTAAGTTTTAGAAGAAAAGGATTTTTAAAGCAAATGTCAAAGCTGTTCATGTTTAAACCTTGTTTCAAATGAAAAAATGGGTTTTCTTATGTGGTTTCTCAAATTTGTCACATTGCAGTTATTCCACTTTTTCCTCTAAGATCTACCTAAAGACAAAGGTTCAGCCTACAAATTCCCTGCAGAACAGTCCAACCGTAGAATAATACTTTGCTTGTCTTTTTTGTGTATAAAGAGGATGTGACAGTAATAATGGATGTTATGTACTGGTAAATAGAATTTCTCTTTTAAGTGGTGAGCAGAAATATCTGATCAAGTAGAACCTATTTGCACTTTGAAAGTTTGCTATTTTAGCAGTTTTGAAAAACACGATAACAATGATCTATAATAACATAGTCAACCAGCCATAACATATTATTCTGTAACTAGAAAGAGTAAGATGAAGAGTTATTGCTTTTTTCAGGTCCTTTAACCTGAAAAGCCCAAGCTAAAGGTTTTTTCACCTCTAACAAAAGTTATCAGTATTCTCTTTAAATGATTGCAGAAACATCCCTTCTGAAATAAAATGTATATATTTTGAACGAACAGAAATTCAGAATTGGACTCATTTACTTAGATGTCTGTTTTCAATAAGATAGCTAGTCTGTGTTTTCCTTTCAGGGAGCCCCAGGTTCTTTCCATGGCTCTTATTCTGGTAACCAGGTACACATTCTGGTCATTGTACCTGCATGCGAGAACCCTAAGAATCTTTCTTGAGAGAACACTTTAGATATAAAACAGTAACTCCTGATGTTTTCCTCTGCAGGGAGGGTCTTCCTTCTATCCCGGTGGATCTTATGGACAGGTAAGTTTTCTTCCCCATTTGTAAAGTCAACACAGTCTTCCATTATCTTCATTCCTGTACTCCCGAATAGTGACTGTTAGGAAATATCCTAATTAACAGCCAACAATTGAATCAAACACAATGTAACCTACAGCATGAAGTCTGTCAGAGGAAGAAGACGCTTCTGTGTTTAGAACTTCCTTGGATTCATCTTTCATTCAGCTCAGAAAATCATTGCTGTAAAGTTTCTTGTTCTTTCACAATATTGGCCTAAAGTGACAATCAGGCACATTTATTTATACCACTCTGTTTGCAAGAAAGTAGGTAGTCTATGTTTTCCTTTCAGGGAGCACCAGGTTCTTCATACAGCACGTATTCTGGTAACCAGGTAAACATTCAGATAAAGTGCCCTACTCAGAAGCTCCATCTAAAACCTCTCCAGAAGGAGTAGTCAAATGTAAATGAGTAACCCATTCTGTCTTCTGCACAGGGAGGATCTTCCTTCTATCCTGGAGGATCCTATGGACAGGTAGTTTTTCCTCCTTCCTCAAGTGGATAACACAGACAGCCATAATCCTGATTTCTTGACTGCCAGTGTTGCGGTTGCTGTGAAATACTGTAATTACAGACCTGACAGTTTTCTCTTAGACTAGCTAACTTTAACCAACTGTGAAGTAACTTAGCAGTGTGAAGTCTGGCAGAGAACAATACAGAAAGGTATAGACAGTTTCTTTGCAGAAATCAAATGTCAGCAGGCTAAGAAAACTGCTGCCTGAAAACTTCTCCTGCCTTAACATTACTGGTCTTAATTTTTATTTAGGTACTAAAGGTTAGCTCAAAACTGGGAGAAAGAGTATAAATGAGAACTGTATGCCTTGATAAGGAGCCCTTACCTTGGCTGCAAGAAACTAGCTGATCTGTGTTTTCCTTTTAGGGAGCCCCAGGTTCTTTCCATGGCTCTTATTCTGGTAACCAGGTACACATTCTGGTCATTGTACCTGCATGCGAGAACCCTAAGAATCTTTCTTGAGAGAACACTTTAGATATAAAACAGTAACTCCTGATGTTTTCCTCTGCAGGGAGGGTCTTCCTTCTATCCCGGTGGATCTTATGGACAGGTAAGTTTTCTTCCCCATTTGTAAAGTCAACACAGTCTTCCATTATCTTCATTTCTGTACTGCCCTTGAAAGAAGAAAAACTCTTTCTTAGAGGAATCAAAATATTAAAGTCTTTTTTTCTTCTCTGCAGGGAGGGTCTTCTGTGTATGATAGTAGCAGTGAATCCTACGGTCAGGTAAATACTCTTTTTTTCCCTTTTTTTGCTTTTGTATAAAGGCTGCTTGTATAAACGGTGGTTAAGGCCAACACCATGGTTCCTACATATAGCTATATTCTGTATTTGGGCTCTTGCTTTACCTTTCAGTGAAGGTTTTTGTTTGTTTTTTTTTCTCTCTGAGGAGTGAAATTGCATATACTCTTCGTGTCACGGAATTTTACAGGGATGTATGTGAAAAGCTGTGTGCTTCTACATGCTAAAGCTTATTGTCCTCAATAATACTAGCTTTGAATTATCATCCAGATGAAGGTCTCTTCAATAATAGAAACAGAATTTGCTCTAAGAATATGTCAAACTAGTTTTTTACAGGGATATAACTGAGCTTCTCAATATTCATTCTGATAACTAAGTAAATATTTGCATAATTAAAATCTCCACAGAAGGGGCCCCCTACAGCAAGTATGCTTCCAAAATGAAATGTCTGTTTGCAAAATGAAAATGATTTATGTTTTCTGAACAGGATGGATCTTCCACATATGGAGGCGCTGGATCTTATGGTCAGGTAAATATCGTTTCTACCATGCATCAAAAGCTGAAGCTTGGTGTGTTGGTTCTTACGTGCACTGGGTTCTATATTTCAACTATTTTTAAGTGATGACCATGTGATAGCTTTTGGTTTCCCTTTTATTTACCCATTTACAACTCCAAATGTTTTCATAATGGTTGGAAGGTTATGCATTATAAAACTACCCTGCTTACTGTGCTGCTGTGACTATTCAGTCTTTTAATTATGATAACATTTTTTCCCTTAATTAATGGTTTTACAGTAGCTCACTGAAAAGTATTTTGTGCATTTACTTTACACCACTTACTTATGTAGAAGCCATTGAAAGTCTAGGGGAATGCACATACTGTATTTAAGTCTGTACATATCAATGTGAAGTGCATTGGAGAACCATTTTGTGAAGTGCATTGGAGAACCATTTTGTAGAGACTACATTCTTTTTTGTTTAGCAATACATTTTCACCACCCAAAGTCATGTAAAATTATTTATTAAAAATAAGACATAATCTAGACTGCTTTTTCATAGAAAAATTTGTCTTATTGGTACTCCTATTGCAGACTCTAGAAACAAAGTCTAGATAATGGGATATTTGAATGTAAATAATAGTTTATTTTGCAAATCAACTTTATCTAAGATGTTTCCTAAGAGAGAGCATGTTTACAAGTAATTCTGGGAGGTGTGTGTGTGTATGAGTTTGTTCATTTTCTTAAACCTCCTTTGGTTAAGCAGCAGTTAAAGTTATATATCTTTTTCTTTTCTTGAACATTCCATGGTTTAGGTAAAATTGGAAATTCTAAGTGATTCATTATTTTTATTCCTCTAATGTATTTTCTTTACAAGTAAGGTCATAAGTCCTTTATATATGAAAATAAATGTTTTTCCATTACTTTATAGGATTCGTCTTCCATAGGAGGTGGTGAATCCGATGATATCGTAAGTATTTTTTCTCTAGTATATCAATCTCAGAATTTACTACCTTTTAACATGTCTGGGTGCTTATGTGTACCTTTACCTATTTCATAGTCATACCTCCAAGAGCTCCTTCACAGCATATTCTAATAATCTGTGTTGCTTAGTAATTTTCTGCAAGAACTTCTTTCAAATTATATTGTTTCTATAGATAAAAGAAAAAGCAGATTTAAATTATGTCACATTATTGTGCTATGGTATGGTAAGGATTTAGCACACTAAAATTACAATTGCAACAGTTCATACTTGTAACAGTCATGCATTTTTGAATTGGTCATTAGAAGTAGCATTTACAAAGGAAGCTTTCTTTATTTCATAATTTCTGTCAAAATTTCACATCAGTATATTCTCACAATATAAAAAACAACTAGATTCTTCCTACTTCCAGTGATTTGAGTACTCTTTCAATGATTTAATTTAATATAATAATTTAATACTGCAACAACATCTGTATTATCACTATATCAGATGAGCCATTTTGGTTCTTAAGGGTTATTTTTTGTGGATTATATCCTTAAGAGTATACTCCATATATATTTATTATTCTGGACTCTCATAACAATTGATGCTTATCTTATTTCTTCACACAAATCAACTGTCCAATTCAATCGCTCTTAAAATCCAGATTTATTTTAAAATTCAATTTTTCCATGTTTTGAGAAAACACATCATATTTGACCTTTAATCATTATACCATTTCAGTCTATCTTACAATTTAACATCTCCTTCCATCTTCAGTTCAAACAGCACTTACTTCTGTGTTTTTTTCCAATGCCAGATGAATAAAAGAGCTTCAAGCTCCTTCATTTACATATTACGTATGAATGCTGTGTTTTCATGTAGTATGGTCAGAACTGCTTTCTATTCTGTTTACTTCAGTCAGGAGGAAAGACATTTTTTTATTATTCCCAATAATTCTGGTAATGGTGTTTATGAAACTTTCCACATTTCATTTGTCATTTTCATGCAGTCTTGAGCAATTGATTGAGCAATTTTAACTGTATTTCTACTGTCAGTTTTTGAATGTATTGGTTAGTAGAAAATGGTTCTTCAAAGGTTTTTATAAGTACAGTTGTGTACTTCAGCCACAATTATTATTAGTTTACACAACAGAGTTTCTTTAATCAAAATTTTATTGTAGATGTTCAGCAAAGTTAAACTACGCTACAGATGACCCCTAAACTTATGAAAGAAACTAAACTCTTAAGAACATTGGTGTGTACTGCTGAAGTCTTTCAAGATCCAAGACATCTTTTAAAATGCAACTGTTTTTCCCTGTCACATTCTAAAGGGAAATAACATAGTTTATGATGAGACTTCACTCCTTTATTGCTCAATATTGAATACCTACTTAAAAAATAGAAATTACACTAGATTATATATATCTCTATCAATGTTTCTGTTTTTTTCTCTGACTTTTTTGGTTTTGTTTTTTTGTTTTTCTCGGGCAACTAATACTTTCTTGCTAGCTCTGGCCTGGGATAAAGAAATGCCACCCTCACAGAAACGAACACAGAAAGAACTTGAAAGCATACTGCATATTCTACACCCTCCATCTTTAACTGTCCCAACAAGTCACACAAACAAAGCTGCAGTTTTCTTTGTTTTCCACCCTTGCTTAGATGAAATGGAAATATCTGCCATGAAATAACTGGATTCTAATATTTCTACAGGATTCCACCTCACCATCTGGCAGCCGACAGAGTGAACGGGTAAGCACTCCTTAAATGTTACTGGGTTCTCTGCCCCAGAGTTTTTTAGGACTGGCAATTACTAGCCAGTTGAATTACAACTTGTGTGGAAGCTGGTGTAGCAGCTTTTAATGTGGAATAGAAAGCCCTCAAACTAAGGCACAGACGGAATGAGAGTATGGCTAAAGTGTTTAAGCATTACCAGAAATCCCAGCTGATTCTGAGGTCTGCTCTTGAATCTCAAATTCACAATTACAAGCACAGTGCCACAATTTACTTGTTCAGGTTCTTGCACTTTTTTGCTCATTGTCCTTTGCAAAAGGTTTCTATGCCATGTTTTTTCCAGCATTTATTCTAGGCAAAACCCTGTGCTTTTTTGTGCTTTATGATATACCTACAAGAGCTTCCACTTTCCTGTCATTTTAACTTGTCACCCATTTTATTACTTCAAATGAGAATACAGTGACTCAGACTAGGAAATTATTTTGGTGAAGATATAGGAACTCTTTAGTCATTGTATCCAAAAGAGTATCTTTTTCACCAAAAGAGCATGGATAAAGGGGCATGTGCTGTTTTATGCAGAAAGTGTTTCTTGTTCTTGAACAGTCCATGAAAGAAAGTTAAGGAGTGTGGAGAGGCAGAAAGAGTATTCAACTTTCCTCCTTATCTTTCCATACTACAAAAGAAAGGAAGTCTTGGGTTTTTTTGTCATGTACTTTCAATACATTTTTCCAGGATTTTTATTCCCCAGGAGGCAGCCAGTCAGGTGGACATGTAAGCATCTATTTTATTCATTATTTGCAGTTCCATTTCCAAGTGGCTCTTCTATTAAAAGTGATCCTTACAAATTATGCCCAACTATTCCTTCTAGAATCTCGTGACAGCTGTCTTGTGAAATCAAATTATAAAATTAATGAAAACCAAATAATTTTATAAAAGCATGTACACAACTATTGAATAACATAGTCTTGCTTTCTAGAAGCCTTATAAACAGAAATAAATTCAATTGTTGTTCTTTGTTTTCAGGGATTATCCTCTCAAGGTGGTGGCTACTCCAGTGGACAGGTAAATACTTTTGTACTTTTGACTTGAAATCTTGACTTGAAGTATCTGTTGCACAAAGGCGCAAAAAAAAAAAAAAACCTCTCTGTACTGTATTGCAGCAATTTTTTAACCAGGACTGAAATTCATTTGGTCCTCTTCTTTACATATAAGTTTATATAAATGTCCAAGTGTAAGCAAAGTGCTCAAAATACAATAATGGAATAAACTGTTTCTGACACTAAGAAACAAATGAAAGTAATAAAAATTTTTTACAATGTGTATTTTAAGAATAGAAAGAAAGTTAATTGTAATTTTTTTTCCAGAGCTCATTCTCATCAGGAAGCAACCAGTACAACCAGTATGGTGGGCAGGTGGGAAGTTTTTCTTCTTTTTTCCCCAGTATATGTCTTTCAAGAAAATATTATGGAACTGGTAATATGTAAGTTTCTAGACTACTGTATTTTTGTTTTTTTTAAAAAAAAAAAACTCTTTAAAATTCTACAGAGTAAAAGACAATACATTTTGATCAAACGGACATGTCAAACTTAAAGATGATCTTTCAAATGAAAATATAACTATTTACAGGGATCACCTTCTTCAGGAGGCGGCCAATATGGTAGACAGGTAGGCTTTTCTTTCTCAACACCAGTCAGTTGTGCTAGTGACAGGAACTCCCAATTTACCTGTGTATCTTTCCTTCACAAGAACTGTTTTTCTCACCGCTGTCCTTCTTGCCCAAAGCCTAGGTGGCATGCTATTTTCTTTTCCTATATTATTCAGAGATCCCAGAGGCCAAAGTAGCCATCTGTCTAAGTGTCAGTTGTATCTGAGTTTCTTTTTCTTTATCCTTATTTTATCTAGATTGCATGTGGCAATGAGGCACAGAATGGCAAACCACCAGCCACCTCTTAGTTTAATCTGAGTAGAAATAGGCCTCGACTGGAAGTCATCTTTCCCTAACATCTGTAGCATTTAAGAATGCTGCATGTATTCCAGCTGCTCTGGTCTCTTTGAGGGCGGGGAATAACCAAGACTTGTTCTGTAGTCCTACTCAGAATTTTTTTACTTACACTTTTGGTGAGTAGAGTTCTCAAGGTAAAGACTGTAGATAACAGATTTGAAGATAAAATTAGAAGGTTTTACCCCAGGAGTAGTTGCAAAGAATGGAGAGAACAAAAAATAGACTAATTTCTAGAGAGAACTTGGGCAGATATGAATGTTATTATATAGTTTGTACACCTGAGATTGTAGAAGAATTGTAACTAGAGTCCCTTTCAGTCCTGTGTTCTTGAGATCTTAAATATCTTCTGGATTCTTTACAGGGTGGATGTGATTGCTCTGGTGGAAGTTCCGTAAGTGTTGTTTGTTAATTGTATTTTTTTTCTTACTATATATTAATTTGGAAAACTATCTGTATACCTATTTATTTATAACTCATTTACTTATCTATTTGAATATACTATTTGATTTTATATTCATTGTTCCTTTGGTGATGTTACATATAACTGGCATGATAGAAGTTATTTCTCCTTATGCCAAGATGCGGAATTCAGATGCCCACTGCTGGCAGCAAGATGTATTCACTGAACAGTAACTTTCAGTTACCATACAGTATCTATAGAAATGTGTATGTCTTCTTAAAAATAAATAACAATTCTAAAGAAAGGCAATAGTGGTTTTACTCTAGAGTAGAACTCTAAATTAAATACCAGAGTTAATTGACAAAAGTTTCATCATGAAGGGAAGCTAAAATAACATAAAGTCTATGAAATTGCTAGCTGTAAAAAGTTGACTCAGAAATATATCTCTGTCTAATTAAAAAAGAAAAAAAAATAAATCTCTGAAACACCTCTCATTTATCCTTTTAAGGACCTCTCATTGTCTTCTAAGTCCTTATGAAATTATTTAGGCTGTGAAATAAGGTACCATATGTTTTCCAAAGCAAAATAACATGTGGTCAATCAACCTGTAGTATGTAAAAGACATTCCCACAACTTGGGTAGTGTTCTTATTTTCTAGGTAATCAGTCATGGGTAGATACAAAATGGTTCTTTGTGATCTATAGCCTTACAGGCCAAAAAGGACTATTAGTTATCTTGGCAAGTTAAGAAAAGTGAAGTTTAAGTGTAACGTAAGTTCAAACTGTGATTTTCTTCCTTTAAAGTACCAAGGAAGATGCATTCTAAGGTTTTGTTTCATTTTTAGTTTGATCAAAGACAAAGCAAAGGGTAACTTGTTTTTCCTCTTTTTTTTTTCGTCCTTCCCTACAGGGTGGATCACCTACCTCACTGAGAAGCAATTCCTCTGCAAATGTAAGCAGTGTTCATCACCTTTTAAGTGTGTCCTGTGCTCTTCTGTCAATGTGATGTCTAGAGAGACTAAAAAGAGTCAATAATGAATAGTTAAACACTTCTGAAAATTAATTAGTTACAATTAAAAATATACACAGGACATTCTTGCATCATTCAATTTCTCTTTCCATTTGAGATGATATTCATTCAAACAGAAGCATTTGAATGAAAATGTTTGGCAGAAAGACAGGTACATAACAATATAAATATTTACTTTGGGAATCAGTTCCATTGCCTTCCTTGGAATGATGTCAAAATATCCCCTAGGGACATAGTTTTATATGTTTTGTATTCCTCTCAGATCATTCACTGCGAGGAATAGTTTAGTATTTCATTGATCAGTAATTCTGTGATCTTAATCTCCTCATATGGACAAGAACTCTTTTTGCAGGAGAGACCTGTTCTACAGCATTCTCAAGACCAATTCTGTTCCTCATGAGTTAGAAAGTCACGCAGTACATGTCACTGGAACTCCATATGTGCTGTACTAGAAGGAAAAAAAAGCACTGGGATCTTTCTGTACCTAGCACTGAATTCTGTGGCATTCTTGTCAGTCTGCTTGTTGGTATAAAGCCAGCTTAGACACAGCTACATAAATGCACCATATGAATTAATACTGTGGTATAAATAGGACTAGCCTTGTGCTCTCTTGTAAGAAGGAGGAATGTGTATAGATTTACAGTCAGGAAAATATTCTAACTTTTCTGTGTTCTACATCCTCAATATTATTGATGGTGGGGTTTGCTTTCTTTGGATCTTCTGATTGGGACTGAGGTTTTTTTATACTGACTTGGCCATCTTCGGACAGCTGTTCTGAATCAGGGGTTGTATATAGAGTGAGGGAACATAGCAGCTCTGTATATATGAACAACTACTGCAAACTTATAGAAACAGATACACAGAGTGAAACAGTCATTGCTGATGAATTGATGGCCACACTATACACATTTCAGGAAGGGTTAGTTCTAGTCCTGTGCACCAAAAGGCAGCTCACTACTGAAAGGCATTGTGTCCCTAAAGAACATCTTCCAATTTAGTTTCACCTGAAAGGCGTCTAATTCATTCCCTCTGAGACCACTTCATGATGCAAACAAAACTGTAGTGAGTGGGTGCTACCAGGAATTTCATCTCAATAGTACGCTCCTGATCCAAACTACAATGCACAGATGTACCCAGTACCTCAGCATGGGAAAATGGCTTGTGTATACTTAATGTAGATCTTAGTTCTCCCCCAGCTGTATGTTGGAGTCCACCTCAGAATGTTGTCTTTTAGTATCTTCTTTACAGCGCAATTGGAAAGCCATTTTGCACAGTAAGGATTCCTTATGAAGGACACATTTCTGACAAGTGTTTAACATTATGAACTAGACACAAAACAGTTTTGTTTTGTAACGAGGCTTAGCGGATCTTGTGGAAAAACAGCAGTATTCAAAAGGTCCATAGTACTCTGCAAGAATGAATATTAAAAGCTTTTTTGTGGGTGTGTCATTCTTCAGCGTGTTCACTGATTTTTAAACTGAAAGAAATAAACTGCCTGTCCTTCAGTCAGATTCTCTGAAGTGAAATAACTGATATTTCCTCTCCAAAAGTGCTCTCGGGACAGCCATTCTACTGGGCAGCTACACATTGAATTCTAGACATGTTAGCAAACTAGGGAAGGATAGACTTTACATTTTGAGTGGATTTTAAACTCAAGCAAAAGAGTTAAAAATAGAACTGCACGTACTGTTGTCCTTCCAGGAGTCTTTAAAATAGTTCTGTTAGAGAAAAATAACTGATTTTTTTTTTCTTCCCCAGGGCACATCTCCTGGAGGCAGCCATTACAGTAGCCAAGTAAGTACTCATTCAGAAAGAAGAGCCACCCTGACACTTTGCAAAATGATGGTTATTCAAAAACTCTGAGTTCAGTTTGTTTGTGGGAACTTTGTTTAAAGAGCAAAAACTCAGTAAATTAAATTTGTTGAGTTTGGTACATCCTAAAAACAGTATATGATGGCTTTCTGAGCAACTAGTTGCCCTCATTTTGGGGGAACTTGCATGATGATGGTCACATAAAAAATAGATGTGGGAAACAATGAACCAGAATGCAGCATTTTTGATTCAAATTCACAATTACAAGCGTGGTGATATAAAAGAGTTGTGAATCATGCTAAGTATTGTCAATACATTATCAATAACAGTGACATATGATCATTCATCAGAAATAAAGAATTTGAGTCATGGAAAACAAACAAATAAACAAAAAATACATATCCGGCAAAAAGACTTGTCTGAAAGATACGTGTTCTGGTGTCATGCTGCTTGTATTGCTGACAAAGAAGTTTGATTTAGGGTGAATGCTGTTTTGTTTTATTCTACATCATCTGCAGTAGGAAGGATTCTTTTGGAGAAAAATCACATATCCAACAAAATATCTTTCATCACATTAGCAGCTGTCTCATAAACATAAAGGGGCATGTGCTAGACTGTGCAGGAAGAAATTTGTTATTTCTCTGAAAGAAATTATTTGTTATTTCTCTGAGAGAATTTTGAGGAACATGGTGAGGCAAGGTAGAAAATAATTTCCATTGTGACCTTTTGAAAGGTATATAAGCCTTATGTCTACAGAACAAAAGAGAAAATGTTTTCAGGAGTACTGTGACATTGCAGTGTACAGCTATCAAGGGAAACAAAAGCGCTTGTGTTTTAAAACTAAAAAATTCAGTATGGATTGGCAATTCAGGTATTTCCTGAAGTTATGTGGTAAGGCTTGAACTCTAGTCATTAGAGCATACCAAAAGTCTTGCTAACCTGTCTTCACTCTTATTTTGTTGTCTTGCTCCTATTGTCCTGGGACAGTAGTGGTTTGATTTAAGGAAATCCTACAGCAAATAATTCACTTCTTTGGCATTTTTTACAGGATTCATATTCCTCTGAAACTAGCCGTTACGGTGGACATGTAAGCTCTCACTTTTAATATTTCTCTATTATTTTTTCTTACCAATATTTGGCTCTTATCAACTAAAAGATTATCAGGATAGCTGCCTCAATTTAAAATTTTGAGAACCTTTATAATGATCCATTCTCTGTAGTAATATTGTGAATTTAAAGAAGATGAAAATGCAGAGTTTATTTTGTGAAGATTACAAACAAAACAGTAGAATCACAAAATGCAGATGCATTCTCATATCCATGAGTCACCTTGTTTTCTGTTACACCTTGTGAAACAGAAAAAAGCAATTTTCAGTGTTTTTCCAGGGATCATCATCTTATGGAGGCAGCCATTATGGTGGACGAGTAAGCATTAATAGTCCCCACTTACAAACTTTTAACCTAAGCATAACTTATATTTTATTCGATGTCTGCCCACCTTTAACTTAATATTATATTAATTTATATTAGTCTATAATCCTAGAAAGTCTTTCAGTATAGCACTGTGGTTGCTACTGTGATTAAACTAAACGAGTTTAGATGAAGACCATATTTAAGACTAAGAAGAAATAGAACGTAAAATACATGGTTGACTCATATGGCTCCTGAAATTTGCAGGACTAGGTCATAAAAGTGTGTGTGTGTGAATACAATCCCTTGGGGTAAGATGTCATGTCTTTCTGAAATAAATAAATACTTTGCGAAGCTGACCAAAAATTTTTACCGTCTCATTAAATGGGTGTAAAGAAGTTTCAGTTTCTTCTCTGTTGATATTCAGGGTTCACCTTCCTCAGGAGGCAGCCAGTATGGTGGACAGGTGAGAATTCTTCCCTTTCGGTATTTATGAATTTATACAAGATAATAGGTAGTTCTCTGTGTAAGAGACTACTCTAAGATTGATTCTTTTTCTATTCTATTTACTTTGCTGCTCATAGTAACTGTAAATGTACATGATACAAAACCACAAGAGAGTTTTTAGAAGATGTAATTTCTGATGCATCATGGTAGATGCATCAGACATTTTGCACAGTCTGGTTAATCCGACTCATAGTTTTGCAGTGAAAGAAATGGGGTACCTTTCTTTCGTATGGATGGTGGTACAAAGGAGTACTATAACATGATTGTAAAGAACACTTAATTCTTTTTGTTCAGGGTTCACCTTCTTCAGGAGGCAGCCAGTATGGAGGACAGGTGAGAATCTCTTCCTTTGTAGTTCTTATCCTAACACACACTTTCTACCTCATAACTCACTACTTTTGTATTGACTGCAAAAAATATGATTTTGAGTAAGCTCTGTTAATATGATGATAGATTATCAGGGTTCTAATGATCATGATCTGAAACAACACAAAAACTATGAAAGGACGGGACTTCTGTTGTAGCCTCTGACTTACCCTCCTCATTCTAGAACCTTCTTGCCTTCTACTACTGTTGTGGTTTCTTAGTTCTAACTGTAAGAAGCGTGGAATCAAGTTGCATTCCTCTGCTACTTCAACCAATGGAACACCTCACTTCCCTTAGCAAAATGCAAGTACAGAGCTGGTATCAGAGAAACAACGTGCCTCAGGAAGGGAATGGGAGAAGGTTAGGAGTTGTTAAGGGAATGTGTTCTATGCCCTTGTGAAATGAAAGAGGATGAAGAAGGTTCCTGGTGCTGTCTTATGGTGTAGCCTTTCATATGCAGTGAAACCCCCAAACAAACTGGCCCTTGTCCTCTGAAAACATTTCTTGTCAGAGTCATTGGAAAGGAAATTAGATGAGAAAAATTTTCAGTCAGAATAAAATGCCCCCCAAATGCAACTACGTATAGAGTCATAATAGCTCATGATCACTCCTTACGATCAGTATTATGGAAGATTCATGTTACAGATGGTCCCTAATTTGCATAGAACACATAAAGGTATAAGATGAGTGCTTTTCTGTAATCCTTCATTGTACAACAGAGAAAGAAAATAGTGTTTCTTTCAAAATCCTGTAAAGAAGCTTTTTGATATAAATGATAATTGGTATCTTTGTGTCAGGGTCCATTTTTCTCAGGTGGCAGACATTATGGAGGATAGGTGACAATTGTTTTTCTCTTTTTGGGTTGTTGTTCCATTGTTCACCTTTCTCTCTTTTAGCGTTCTGAGAAAAACAGGGTCCTTTATACAAGGTGGCTTACAGCAAAACACTGTTCAGGCAGAATAGATAAATTTAAGACCTGTTGTGTCAGCCCACTCAGGAATGTGAAACATATGCGTCTTCCCTGAGCACAGAATCCAGTGTAGCTGTACTACTCACACTTGTGTGAAGCTCCCTTTGATTTAAACTTTATTGTACTATTTAGAAATATAGCCATTTTAAAGACCAATAGATATTTTAAAATGGTTATGAAGGAAGAGTTCATATTCCTGTGGCTTTTAAATCTATGGAAAACAAAACTGTGTTTTTCAATAACAGGTTGTAAGTTAAAGAATGTGCAACAAATATAAATGCTTCCTTATTTCTTTAGGGTATGGCTTCTTCAGGAAGCAGCCAGTTTAGTGGACAGGTAAAACCTCTACCTTCATAATATTTGCAGTTCTGGTAAAGAGTTCATCAAGAAAACACTGTTCTGTAATTTTTGGAAAATAAAAAATAAAAATCTAAGGAAGCATAGCTTTACGCAAAAGTGTTGAGGATTGCAAAATACAGGTCTGTGTGGTATATCATGATATGAGCAAACGCTACAGGGGTCTGTGTGACTATATTGGAAATGCTTCCTTAAATTCAACCTTGATCTAAGAAATCCATTTTTGTTTTTAAACAGAAACAATTTAAAAGGTTAAGGAACAGAGAACAATCAAGAATGTTACTTAACACAAATAATTTGTTTCTCATTTTTATTCCAGGGCTTTTCTTCAGGAGGCAGCCAATATGGTGGACAGGTAGGCTTTTCTTTCTGAACACCTGTTGTGCTAGTGACAGGAACTCCCAATTTACCTGTGTATCTTTCCTTCACAAGAACTGTTTTTTCTCACCACTGTCCTTCTTGCCCAAAGCCTAGGTGGCATGTTATTTTCTTTTTGCATGTCATTCGGAGATCCCAAAGGCCAAAGTTTTCCCTAATATCTGTAGCATGTAAGAATACTGCATTCATTCCAGCTGCTCTGGCCTCTTTTCAGGGGAGGTGGGACAGGATTAACCAACACTTTTTCTGTAGCACTACACAGATTTCTTTACTCGCCCTTCTGGGAGTATGGTTTTCACTGTAAGAGTAAATGACAAATAAGATTATATTAAAAAAAAAAATCAATAACAACAAAAAACAGTAAGTGCACAACTTGCCTGAAAGAACAGTGGAGAGAGAAAGAAGCTAATTTTTAGAAGGTGCTAAGTGAGTCTTTGAGCAGGAACTTGAGTCTGTTGTCTTGCAATAGCCAAATATGAGTCTGACTTTTTAATTCAGAAGCTTCTTCCAATCATGTACTCCTTAAAAAATAAACTTGTCTGTTTTGTATATAATACAGGGTGGATGTCTGTGTCCTGGTGGAAACTCAGTAAGTATTCTTTGTATATCTTCCGTAGTAATGTGTAACTGGAATGTTCCCAAGGAACTACACTTCTTGAATTAATTCTTCCCGTGAATTTATATGAATGATAATAGTTGTTTGGCACTGTGCTTAAGTGAGAGATTTTGAACTTGCTAAGGACTAAAATATTAATTGACTTGCAACTGTAATATTGTATTCAAAACTAGCTACCTACCCAGATGCATTTCTATTTTCAAAAAAAAAAAATACATGGGAAATAAATTGCGCTTTCCCCACCCTGGATAAAATAAATAATAATGTTCTCCAGTCGTATTGAAGGAAACCCAGTGCCAATTCGGTAAAATACCCAGACATGAAAAACTACTTCAAAGCATTTCATTTCTTTTGGTTTGTAAGAGAGGTGCAGAAGTTTTCTGAGAAACCGTTTTCCAGGTATCTCATAGTGCATTTGTTGGCTTTTGTATGTGTGTGTGTGATACCACTCTTCCTATGACAGTTATTAACAGAATGATTGAACTAGTGAACTTGAATATAAAATTCTTGGCTTAAAATGCTTCCAGGTGGGAGCAGAGCAACACATTTATTTATTTATTTTAAAAGGGACTACTTTCATTTTTCTTAGTATATTTTCTATATTTTTGTAACTACTAAAAACAAACAAAAATCACCTGCTTTGAATTTTATGCTAATTTGTTTTTGAACTGGATTCAGTTATCTGTTGCTACAGTATAGACAAAATTGCTTAATTTCTTCTTTCTCACATTATGAAATCAAGCAAAAAACCACGTTGCGTGAGTATACCACTGAGTATCAGAAGTGCTAAAACCAGCATATAAACTATTAGCTTATTTCTCTTTGCAAGCAACCAATATGAAAGAATAAGGAGTAATTGAAACTAAATCCTTTACTTGTTTGATCAACCAACTAGAAAAGTATACTAGCAATCAGTGTGAATTACTTCACAGGCACAATAAGTCAAGATTATGTTATTGATGCTTTTATGCTCTTACGTTTTTCCTCTACATGAGATTGAATTTTACACAAAGTAACAATTGCTATTTTTTGTTGAATATAGGGCTCTTTTGGAGGAAACAGCTACCATGGTGGACAGGTAAGCAATTTTCTTTAACACTTGAACAAATTAGCTTTTCGGGAATTAACATCGCTCAGTTGCCATGTTCACCCAGAAGCCATTAAATATTTAGGTTAATCACAGAGATAGGGACAGAGCTTTTAATGGAGTGTATCTGGCTTTTATTGAATCAATCTCTTCAGATTTCAGTTATATCTTTTTATAAAGCGTCTGACTTTATCAGAGCCAAGATTTTAGTAGTAGTCAAGATAGTAGGTTTAGAACCTGTTTACTTTGAAAAAATATTTGAAAATATTTCACAGGTTTTATCTCATTGAATAAATACTAATATAGTGCGTAACAGTGCTCTTTCTCTGATGTAGCCATTTGCCATCTGCATTAATAACTGTAAGGTTCTTTCAGTTACTTGGTGTTAAGATATGTTTAGATTAGATCCATTTTTTGGTGCCAGGTAGTAGTGGGAAAAAAAAAAGAAAAAAAGAAAAACAAAAGTTCTGAGTTTCATTTTTTTTATTTTTTTTTACAGGGTTCATCTTATTCCGGAAGCAATCAGTATGGGGGACAGGCAAGCAACTCTTTGTTTTCAAGACTTTCTTCCTACCTGTTATTTATTAAATGAAAAATATGATGCAGGGACTGTTAGTAACTGAAATGAAAAAACAGCAACAAAAATCAGAAAATGAATAGATCATAATTTCAGTTGTTTTACTTCTGAATGTCTCTTACTTCAAGAGATAATTAAATCATTTTCATGTGTCAGTTGCACATGGCTATGGCACCAGTTAAAAATCTATTTTCTGTGTTATTTTTCAATCTTATTATTAGTTAGTACTTATTTTTGCATTTTTTTTAGATTAAATACTTGGAAATATGATGCAAAATATACCACTATATTGCTCTGAAAATACATATTTGAGTGTGTTGCCCACAATAATAGTTCTTTCCTAATCTTCAGCTGCAATTCAAATCTCTCACTGTAAGCAGCTCCTTATGTGGCTTTTGTAGACTTAGTCGTTTGTTACAGATAGAGGAAATATTACTGGCCCAAAAAGTTAACAAATATAATAGTTGCCTATCTAATAAGAAGGTAGAACATATTTTTCATTAGTATTACTCGGGGGGGGGGGGGGGGGGGGGGGGAAAAAAAAAAAAATTTTTTTTACTTCACTGGAAAGCATTTGAGTTCACTATCACTCTATTGAACCAATGATTTGCTGTAGCACAGAGGGAACAGAGGTCTAAATAACTCACGTTTTATACGCTTCATAACAAATCACATCTTTCCCAACTTACTTATTAGAAATAATAAGGAAAAAAGTACACTCAAAGCTCTCTGGATGCATGCTTCACCTAACAGAAAAATCATAAATAAAGTAGAATTTTTCTTCTCTTGAACAGAACCATACATAAAGAGACTTGATATCCATATATTTGTCAAAGAGTAGTCTTAGCGGGTGTTTTGTGGTGGCCAAATTTACTACTTTCAGCTGTTAAAGAATTTAGAGGAATTAGTCAGAAGTCTTTCAACTGCATCTTTTTAGATTAATACACTTCCAGATTGCTGCTGCTATCTCCTGTCACAAGGCCTTTCTATGATATTTCATTCTGTACAGCAAAAAGGAGTAACTGTTGTTATTCTATTATTCTGTGAATACTTAAGTACTTTTTTTTCCCATTATTTTATTTATTTATTTTTTTTTTTTTATAGGGATCTTCTCACTCAGGAAGCAGCCAGTATGGGGGCAGGTGAGTGTATTCTCTTCCCATCACTGCTAATGCTTTCCCTGTACTCTCCGGGTCAGTTATTTGATGCTGAAAGATGTATTCATTTTTACTGAGCTTAAATATCTGAGGTAGATGGATATGTAAATATCTATTAAAGTAGCTTCAGCAAGTTGAATACAATAATTATCTATATTATTATAATTACTGCTCTGTGTAAAACGTATCTTTGATCATACTGCAATCATTACATGGTGCTTCAAAACACTGCTTTCTTGATTCAGTAACAAATTGCTGTTGTTTTGAGGTATAGTAGATAGATGAAGTTTTAAGTACCCCAGTTTTTTGTTCAAACAACGTTCAAGTAAGTTTGTCCTAAGTACTGCACAAATGGTCTCAAGACAGTGACAAAAGATCATTTTTATTCAATTAAAAGTTGTTTGATTGTCTTCTTATAGGGCTCGTCTTCTTCAGGAGGCCGACAATATGGTAAACCAGTAAGTAAAAACTTTTCAAGTTCAACTTTTGTTTGTGTTTGTTTTCTGGTAAGCCTGTTTTTTCATTTTGCTTTGTTTTTTTTTTTTTTTTTTTAAAGAAAAAATGTAGCCAATTAATTACAGATATTTTCTGAGAGTTACTTAAAATAAATATGCAGTGTGTCATTATTTACTGGGATAATCTCAACAAATGCAAACACAATATTTATTTTCACTCAGTAGATAATTTTTTGCCAGCATTTTACTCAGTAAATGGACTTTGTCATTCTCTAGGTTATTTTTAGTAATAACAGAATGAGATTACAGGACCGTTATTTTTAGTAAGGGACTTTCATGAACAGTTACTTCTGTTTAAATTCATTCCGCAATGATACACTGTGTGTTCAGGGATCACTTTTTTCAATTACTTTATACCTATATGTCTTTGAAAATATTCCTGGCTTTCTTTGAATAAAATATTTTCTTTTTGGAGGACATAATAGTTGCTACTTCACTATGTTTATTTTTACGTTTTCCCTTTAAGTATTTTCAACCATGTAATTTAGATCTTGCTCTTGCCAATCAATTGCAGGAGATACAAATAAGCCCATGCAATGTGTTTTTAATGCTTCTCTCTTACAGAACATAAGATGTATTCACCTGTTCATTAAAAATTGGGCACAACTGTTAAATTTTCGTCCATCTAAACCATAAAGAACAGACATTTTATGTACTATATTTGATGTCACTTCTTAAAGAGTCAATGCCTGTGAGATTTCTTGTTGGTGATGTCATTCAAATAAGCAGAGCTACTTTGTCAGAGGACCAAATACGATTTTGTAGAATAACTAGCTTTTCAGTATTCACTTTTATTTTAAATTATGTTCCTTATTAGAGCTTTCTTGGGGCTGTATAGGGAGCATAAAGACTCTTAACGTTTCGTTTTATTTCATTCTTCATTTCAATTTTAATTTACCTTTTTTCCTAACTGTAGACTGATTCCAAATGAATTAATGTATAATTTGACCTTATTTTTTTCCTTTCTATATATTGAATACATTATAACTACAAACTAACTCCTTCTTAAGAACTTTGAATTACATTTTCTATGACTAATACATCACACAAACAAATATTTACAACAGAATAATGCTAAGCATTCTTAATTCACATAGGCTTCTCTCTGGGATTTTTGGGTGACTGGACACAAAATACGTTTCATTCTCCTCTGGTCCTTTATTCCAGATAGCAAGAATATAATGAAGTACAAATAAGCTTAGAGTCAAAACTAACTGGCTATTTTTTATTTTTATTTTCAGGGTTCATCTTCCTTCGGAGGCAGTCATCAAGGAAAACCAGTAAGGACATTCTTCTTTCAGTATACCACAACCAACTTGGAAATGTTGATTATAGTATTTAAAATAGGTAACCGTACTTAGGGTGAAATTTAAAATTATGTTACAATAGTAAATACAAATCATAGATGCCTGACAAAACTGGCCAGTAAATTAAAGTTGGAATATTTTGTTCGAACTTCAACCTTAGGATGAGGCTGCATTCATTCCTCCCACCAACAAAGTTTTGATATATCTGTTATTTGTCCAGGGGAATGTGCTTGGATAATTCTGTTAGGAATGATGTATTTAAATACCACGGTAGCTGTTTCAGTTTCAAATTTTGTTGTTCACTCAGATAGATACATGGCTTTGAAAATCTTCTGAAAGTGGTCATGGAATAAAAACGGTGTAGCTGTGCTTACTTGAGACCATTCACTTAAAATAGGAGAAAAAATTGCAAGGAAAATGTAAAATGAAAGTCTACCAATATAGGGCATTTTCAAGACTCGTGTGTTCTTTAAACAGTTCACGAGGAGTCTACTACAACAAAAGTAAATGTCTTATTAACATTTTGCAGGGCTTCTCTAACTCAGGAAGCACTTATTCTGGGAAACCGGTAAGAAAAATTTCATCATAGCATTTTCATCTTCTTTACTTAGTAAATAAAAAAAAAATTGGATGGTTGGTGGTTGGTAGAGCAATTTCTGGATGATTTGGTCTGAAGATAACACTGTATTAGTTCCTTTTGTACTAGAGCATATTTAAAGAAACTGCTGTTGGAAATGCAGCCTCAGGCTGGGGAAACTCTTTCGGTTTCAGTTATATTTTAAATCTGAATCTGTCTTGCTTTACATTCCAGTTAGTGACCTTGTTACATTTTGCTGTCCCCCATTTTTGAATTCCTGTTCTCTGTGTAGGTTTTTGTAGGTCCCGCCCAGTTAATCCTCAGGTTTTGGTGTTTGTTTGTGTTTTGTTTGTTTTGATTAACCCAACTCTTGAGTCTTTCAATTACGGGTTACTTCTTTCCCTGTCCTTTCCCCCACCCACCCCTCACCCTGTTCCCTCCATTTTTATTTTTTAGCACTATTTGATTTTTAAAATCCTCTTTCAAACACAGGGATGAGAAACTCTGTATGGAATGTGATAATGGAATGAGAGAAAAATAGGCTTTTGCCCCTTCATCAACTTTAGCTGACATTTTCACATGTAAAATGGGATAAAGAGAATGTGGAACTAAAACTATTTCCTTCATCTGTCTGAATCTAACCCACATATTTTATTGTTATTATTTTTTTTAATTTAATGATCTTGGACAAAACTGTCTTCAAAACCATTGAGTGGGAACACTTCTAGATTTCCTTACTTATTATTTTTTTGTTTGCAGAATTCGCCTTCCTCAGGAGGCAGTCAAGTGGTAAGCAATTTTCCTCTTTGTGGTTTCTACTGGTTTCTTCCTATTTATGTATTGCAGAAAATGGAAAGAATTGATTATACTTGTGAGGTATAAACAATATATAGATTGTCAGATTTCCTGTATGTGAATAAGCATTTGAGACTGCATGTGCAATGTACATAATAAATGGGAACAGTATCAAAAAAATGTAGAAAAGCAGGACCATGTAGGTGCTTTATACTTTTGAATTTATACTTTTTATACTCCTGCTTATTGCTTGAAAACTGAACACCTGTTGAGTTGCACATACTACAGATGTGGCACATGTTTTTTTAATGTCAGAAGTATCTACACAATAGAAGGGGCTAATAGGAAAAGATTTCTCTGAAACTTTCTATGCTTTTAATAATAGTAATGAGTGGAATTATTTTGAATTTGGTTTATCAAGATTGCTCTCTGTTTTATAGAGCTCTGCTGGGAAACACTCCAGTCCCCGACTCCTGCTGTTGTTCAGTGTTTTGAGTGCCTTTGTGCTCTCTGCTGTTACATCAAAATGGTCTATATGAACTTCTGAAGATGTGTTTGGCATCCTAGACATGGATTGTACACAGTAATATTAGATTAATTACTCGATGTCAGAAAAAAATACCCTTAAGTGAAATTGGCAGATTGTACTTGGTTATCATGTTCTATGTCTGGTTAATATGTCATGTCTTTCATTAGTTTATTTTCTGGTTTTAGTCGTTAGTAGATATCGTTAGTTTTGTCAGTGTTTTAGGCATCATTTTAGGTATAATTTTAAGAGAGAGCATATTGTACCTACCTATATGATTTTTTTAATTATTTTTATGTCCAGTCAGGAATGTGATGAACACCTATCTGAACTTTTAATTGGTGAGAGAATCAAATGCTTAGAAAATTCTTGGTTAGTAACCAAAGCAGAAGGAAGTCAGATTGTTTTATGTGCAAACTGAGCAGTGTCCAGGTCCTCACCACTTAAAATAAAGATAACCTGTAACTTCTGGTAAGCATATGTCCATAGTATAGCAGAAAAATTGCTAAAATAATATCAGAGCATTGGTTTTAGTCTATTGTAGTCAAATTCAAGTTTAATATGGAGGTTGCAAAGTGAAAAATCTAAAAGGACTGAAATCTGTGGGGTATTAAAGCATATTTATTAAGAAGCCAAACATCTCAAAGCAAAGAAATATTCAACTCTGCTCAAATGGATTGCGAATAGCTAGAGCAGCAACAGGAGGCAGTTAGGTCAGTTGCCTGGAAGCTGCTGAAAACCAATGTATTTTGCTCTGGGAAGGAACGAAACGTAATAAAGTTCACAAGACTGGTAGTATCTTAGGATTGGCTCCTTTTCTGAAGTATTTTGTCTAGCTTATGATACGTGATGTATCTGCAAGTTTAATCTCAAGAATGATGCTGATATCTACAAGCAGGTACAGGACATGTGGGCACAGAGGACCGTGGCCTATCCTTGGCTTCAAGAGCTGTTCCACCGCTTGCAGTAACATCTTTTGGAGCTGCCAGCATTGGTGCAGTGATCATGGCAGTGGCAGTGGGTGGCAGTGGTGTGTCCATGGCGTTACTGCTGATACCACCTTGGCAACAGCTTTAAGCTGCATGATGTCTTCTTAAACATGCTTCTAGTTCAGTCTTGTTGAACGTATGCCTAGCATTAAAATTGTATTTATGTCTCCTACGGTTGCAACTACAACTCACGAAGTATATTTGTATTCACCTTCTGCCACGAGTATCCCTGGAGCCCGCATTTCACCCACTTTTGACCCTCGTGTCAGACAGCCCACGGGACGCGCCCTCCATTGCCACCTATCTGCGCGTTAACCTGAATCCCTGAAAGCCGTAATTGAAGCATAAAAGAGATGGAATGTGATCTTGACTATGGGTCGACAATTAAAATAACGCTCTTTTAATTTAAGGAGTCCACTGCGGTCTGCCGTTGCGCTGCTTCACTAAGCACACCGCGGCTTCCCTGCCACGCCGCCCCCCTCGCGGGGGGGAGGCCCCGGGGCCTCGGTGCCCTCACACAGCGGCGGCCCCGGAGGCCGGCGGGGCGGGAGGCGAGGCCCGGCACGGCTATGGAACGGAGCGGGCGGGGCCGCGGCTGCCGCCGGAGCCTTTGCGGGACGGGACCGCGGCGCCCGGAAACAGCGCGGGGCCGGGGCCAGGGCCGTGAGGGGCCAGCGGGGCGCCCCGCAGTGGGAGACGGGGCCCGGGCCGGGCCGGGCTTAGGGCCGAGGGGGGAGGCCTGAGGAGGCCTCCGCTGGGGGAGCGGGGGAGGTGTGGGGCTGGTGGGGGGGGTGGGAGCAGATCTGGAGGGAGGAATGGGGCCGGGAGGGGAACGGCGGCGCCGTGAGCGCGAGGGGAGGGCTGCGAGACGGGGCGGCCTGGGGAAGGGGAGGTGGGAGGCCGGGGGTTGAGGCAGCCGTGCCGTAGGGTGTTGCTGCCTCACCTGCCGGCCCTGGGGTGCCCTGTGGCAGGCGCTGGCCGTGCTAGATGCGCTGCTATGCGTGAGGTGATCCCAATGCACGGCTCGTAACCGTGTCAGGCACCGCCACTTCACGGCCAGGTGCTGAGGCGAGAGGGGGGGGGGGGGGCTCCGGCAGTGCAAAGCTGAAGTCAGAAAAAGAACACACAGAGGTACTGAGCGTAGTAAGATGTGTATTATGGAATAGATGGGAAGGTAGAAGATAAACATCAAGCGTACTGCAAGTTGTGTCATATCTTAGTGAATCCTATGAAATCTGTCCTAAATGAGAATGAGGGAGAGCTGGAAACCAGGGGAAAGACTTTTAAGGAATGATTTGGTAGAGAAGATTGAGACAGCTTTCTGCACGGGAAGCTGTATTATTTGAGACCTAAACAGGCCTCAATGATACACAAACAAAATTCTCTAAAATTGAGGTGAGCACCCATTGGGAAGATTTTCTGTTGTGGTGGCCTCTATGTAGAAGCATTGGGTTGAAGGCAAGCCTTGCTTTTCAGAGAACTTGAGTGCAGACTGACAAAATGGGTTGGGGAACAAGCATCAGTTGATGGACTGCTTCTCCCAAAATTTGTGGGGTGCCTTTGTCCGCGGGCACTGTGCATGACCCCTTTGTACTCACTGCACGTGGGTCCAGAGGGCCTGACCTATTCAGTTTCTTCTCAGCAAACTCCACAAAAAGCACTGCTGTGTAGACAGTCTGCTTGAGCAGACTCCAGCTCTGTGACTTTAGCTGCAGCAGGCTGTAGCTCTGTAACTCATGCTTTTCTTTTACCAAGGAGTAAGTGGCACCAAATTTTAGGGGCTGCAAAATGAGTTTGAAGCAGATGATAGCCGTAGAGAAACTGATTTACAATAACCCTTTCCTTTGGAAAACTGTAACTCATGCTTCCTTTGTCCATTATCTCTCCTTCTGGGAGATAAGAATCCATTGGTTTGGGATGCATGATGTTCTGGTATGTGGAAGCAGTGTGTGTAGTGAAAATGTAGGTCTGGGGAAAGACTGTGGTAGAAGTATAAATTTGATTTAATTAATGCAGTGTATTTAGAAGACGCTCTATATCCCTAACAATCCTACATTTCCTTATGCTGATTATGGTGCTTTTTGTAATAACACAAAAAGGCAGGGATCATCTGAACCAGGTACCTAGGGGAATGAAATCACTTGTCTGCTTAAAACAGTTCCAAATTTGGCACTGTTAAATCAGGGCAACACATTCTTGATCTCTGGGACAAGCTTGCTACATGTAGCTAGCTATTCCTCTTATATTATTCTTGAATCACTTGCCATCTGGGCTTATTCTTTATCAGTTACTTCAGTCCATGCCGTTTCGCATGCTGCTTCCGCAGGCTTAGTGCCTTCATTGGAGCTCAGGAGGTTGCACAGCTGGATTGCAGGGGAGGAGGGATTCTTAAGATGTGTACCTCTTAGGAACCAGCCTAAGAACATACTATGGTTAGGAGTTGGGATTTTCCCGTTTGAACCATTCACACTTTTGAATCCTGTTGTCTTATATTCAGACCCCTTCAGTACACTGCTTAGCTGTCTAAATTTATTGGTAATTACTAGCTTTCTGCAATAAGTGTCTACAGTTTTATTTTCACTGTAGTATCTTGCTTGTGTTACTGCACTCAAACTATATGGCCTTGTTGGAGGGTGGCTGCACCGCCTCAAGCACACAGACTTGGTTAGTAATTCATAAGTAGCATAACTGTGAGCTGCAGCTGAACCCCAGCTGTATTCAGTGTTCACTCTCTCAGCACCTTAAATCGAGCCACGTCATTGACTTGACACATCTGCAGGAGCTGCAGCGGGGCAGCACCTCAGTTCATTCCCAGCCTGACATTGCACTCACGTATGTTTGAGGAGGGATGGGAGTTTGAACTAGGACTGAGAACTGACTGCCTGCTTGCTCACAGAGTCTGAGTGTGACTACGAGTATCTTTCCATACTGTGACCTGTACAATGAATGCAGTGTGTGTACTGTTTGAAAAAAGAGAGAGGCAGGTTGTATCAAATTTCCATGCTGGCAGGCAGGCGTTGGCTTAATAACTTGAGTCAATATAAAACTATTGCACTACTGTGCACATATAAAAAGTCTTTTATCTCATAAGCAGTGCTGAAGGTAGATTTAGTTCAATGACAGCCTGCATTTTCTGAGCACTGAATATTTATACTCAATATGCAATTTCTTGAACACTCATCAAACCAAATTAAATTCTCATCAGTCAAAAAAAATCTTATCTTTGGGTTCTTAGCTTTGCTGTAAAGGATGAAGTTTTGGTTGGTTTTGGGTTTGTTGGTTTGCCGGGGTGTGGTGTTAAAGTGTATTTAGCCACACTGAAAATTTGTCTTACATTTGAGATTCACAATTCTCAACTTTTCTCTCTGATACGTAGATTAGAATGGTGACTTTTTTTCCCAAACAAAAAAGAATAAAAATCCTTTGTGTGGTCATTAGAAAGAAAAAAACAACAACAACGAAGTGTTACATTCTGCATAGTTTTCTGTGAATATGGAAGAAAACCTTACCTAAGTCCCAAGCAATCTGTAGCATTATCTGAAATTAGATATTAGTTAATATGTAATTGCATCCTCTTTATTAGACTTGGCAACGTCAGACATTCTGGTTGAATGATATGCCAGTGAATCACTGATACAGCTTTCCAGTATCCGTGGCAAAAGCCTAGGTTTATGGACCAAAGTTGAGAAGAAATCATTGGCTGGTCTTTAGCAATTGCATTTTAATGTGTAACTGGTCTGTCTATAATTACCTTTTAGCATCAGCATGATTTTTAGAAGGCCACATTTCAGGAGCTAGGTCCATCAGTGTTCTAGTGTGTTGTGCTTGATATCCTTCTCATGAAATATTGTTTGAAAGTGGTGATGCTTTTATTTTTTTTCACTAGTTAAGATTTTTTTTTTAATGTAAAAGGAGAAATTGAAAATATTAGTATAAGGAAACCTTCATTTGGAGAGAAAAAAAGAAAAAACATTGTTATTCACTTTTTGCTAGAAGAAAAAGGGAAAAACTCTGCTAGAGTATTTGCTCTTATAATACTTACAAGAAGAATACAAGCTTAAAGAAAAACAGTGCGCTTAATTTACATTATAAAGTATCCAGCAAGAAGAATGAGTAACAAACTGAAAAACAAACGAAGGAGCAAGGTAAGCTGACAATTATAGTTAGTTTATGTGAGGAAACAGAGGTGAAACCTGTATCCAGTATGAAGAAGATGGAAAACATTAATAGTGACGTTTTAAACATCAGAAGTACCAGCTTTGAAGTTATTAAAAATATTTACAACTTTATTATGGTTTTCAAAAAATTGACAGACATGTGAAAGATTTACATATTTGGGGCAGAATGGGGAAGAGATGCATTATTGAATGCTAGAAATCCAAATTTGGCAGTTAAATATTTGTATGCGTGTAAAATCCTGTTCAGAAACCAGTTTGGCAGCACTTATTAGATTCTGAAAAGTCTTCACTTCCTCAGTAGCATCTGGGATATTTATTTACATGTATAAACTATTTGTTGTATTAGGTATTGCTTTCAGGTGTAAAGAAGGCTATATTGAGTCCGATAGCTTCTAAACCAATGCTTTATGGAACAGAATCTCCCTCTAAGGAATGTAGCTGGGTTACAGAAAGTAGCATGTTATTTGCATGTTATCCAACCCAGGGAAGAGGTCAGTGCACATGGTAAAACAGAGAAGGAAGAGTTTTAGCAGGGGAAAAGAAAAAGAGGTTCTTCAGGTTCCCTGAGGTAGCTCTCACTCCGCCTCTCTATTGTGCTTTTCCTCTTTGTTGCCAGCTTGTTATATTTGTGTAGGAACAGCAGCAGTAGTGGGTTCACGTTCCTTCTGAGAAATGTGAGAACACAGTCCTGTTTGTTTAATCTGCTGTCTTGATTTCAAAGATTTTCACCCAGGAAGTGCATCCATACCTGTTCCGCCAGAATGAATTAGTGTACTTTACTGTTCACTTTCCTTTTTTTTCCCCTTCTGTAAGGCAGACTTAATCGGTGTTTATTTTCTGGCAGGTCCCAGACACAGAACCTATGTACTGGCACACAAAACTTAATAAACTTTTCCTTTTGCATTTGCTAAGAGTCTGGCAAATTCTGTCAGCTTTGTATTATAACTGTGTGACTGCCTTTTCTTTGGTTAAGCACTCTTAAACTCGTTAATAGTAAAACAGAATAAGAGCAAGCCACAGCAGTAACTTCCACTGTAAAAGACCTTCAGCAGTGAAAATGCTTCACAACTGGGCTGGGAGGAATGCAGTTCCTGTAGTGCTGTCACTGTGAAGATGGGAAACGTACAATTTTTAGTTTTTGTTTTGTTTTGTTTTTGTTTTTTTAACTTGCCTGTTTAGAAGATAGGGAAGAGTAGGTACAGTTGCCCTTAGAAGTTATTTTTATGACAAATCTTTTGATAAATTGGTAGAAAATAATGCGCACACACTACTTCTGTTGGCTGTGGGAAGGCCTCATTTCGCCGTTTTCTGTTAGTCTGTGTTTGCTCTTGACCCAGGGCATTATTCCGAGGCTGTCACCTAGGAAGGCCTTTCCTTTTTAATCCGCAAACTCCTTTGTGTGACTTTTGGATTGTGTTTACAGTGAGTTACTTGGCACCTGCCGCTCACTGACTAACACAGCCTATTGTGTCTCTTACCCAGTAGATAGCATACGGAATAATTGCGTGCATAACTTTTACTGTGGATTGCTACAGTCATTTCATGGAGGGCACATTATTATTTTAATTTGTGAATTTAACCTGTGATTTTGTTCTGTGACTTGCTGGAATTCATACTTAACTGCTTTCTTGTTGTTTTATCTGCTTCTCAGGATAGTGTTGTGTGTTTGGTTTATTTTGGATGCTGAATTCCTTTTTAATTTTTTTTTGTATAAACCCCTGAAGTTTCAGAAATGTAAGGAAAGTTAAATTTAATAAATTTAATTAAAAGTGAGCCTGCTGCAGTGACTGTTAAGAAAAGCTTTCTAGTAATTGAAACTGAATTAGTGAAATATATTGCAGAATACTAGTTAATTTAGGATAGTTTATAGTTGCAAAAGAAATGCATAGTCAAATGAAATTTGGATCATTTGAGCATGAATTGAAATCTTTTTTTAAATGATCAAATAATGAGAAAATGCAAGAGCTTAAAAATTCAATGAGTCTAAAACATGCTGATCAAATAAGATACTTTGTGTTAGACAAAGCTGAGTCTTAAGAGTTCTGTGCTTACATTATCTTCATTTCTTTGTATCATCATGGTGTGAAATTTAGGGAGCACCTGGACCCGTGTGATTGCCCCATGCTCTTTCATTCTTGCCTATGGTGTCAGACCAGGCTTGCGGAAGGGATCTCCTTATATGCAGTGTAACTCAAACTGCCCTTGGACAATGTCTCAAGATGGTCTCTTGTCTCTGAGTTTAATGAGGCATTTTATTTAAAATAGGTTAGTCATATTTCCTGCTAGAATTCTCTTTTTTAGTGGTTTAGGTGTCTGTAACTAAAGTAATTCTGTTAGATTTGGAGACCTCCTACAAACTCAAGAATAGAATAAACTCTTAAACAAACCCTTAATTTTGTGCAAGATTCTCTTGCTGTGGATATATAGCAGCTGAGAAGCTCAAAAGTTTATACAATCAGATCTTTAAGAGAGAAATTTTAAGGCTAAGAAAAGTCCTGTCATTTTCTTCTTGTTGCTCATGTAGTAAATTCTGATAATATTCGTGGGTTTTGTTCAAGAACGGAGAGAGGAAAATAAAATACACACTCTATGTTTACTGTCCATTAAGCCAAATTGATTGTGTTCTTTTTGACCTAATATATTACGTCTGTAAACAGTAGAGTTTACCAGTATTTCAGGAAGGAGAGTGTAAGAATGATATTAAAGTAAAATTTAAGATGTAAAATTTTAGCCTGTTGTGGAGAAGTTACTAAAGGAAATGAAAATCTGCAAGTCAGAAATTCATTCATTCTGTCTGAAAGAATATTATGAAGTGGAAATAGGTCATTTTACTCTTCTAAAAGTCAGCTTCCTTTTAACGGTTATTTTTCAGACTTCCCACAGTATGATATTTTATGAGCTGAAGGTCAATATTTCCGGTATAGTTGGGTTTTTTATCATTTTCTCATGCTGCAAAACCTTTTCCATGTCCTTCTCCCTTTTGTTTTTGAGGAGAACAGCTCCTCATGTAGCATCCCTGTACGTTTTATCCACCTGCGTACTGACATCCCCGGTAGATGAAATACCATCTTGGCTCCCTGCAGGTAGACTCTCATTACAGGTCTGCCCCTCACCTCTTGCCTACCTTCTGCGTCAGTGGCTCTTGCTGTTACTGTAGGGTGCGGCTACATGGTACGCTGAGTAAACTGTGCAGGAGCAGTTTATTGTATTGTATTTTTCTCTTTTACCTAGACTAATAAAAGAAAAAGATAATTAGCCTAATAAAGTCGCAGAGTTAATGTGACCACTGAACACCCAGTCTTTGAATTAGCACGTGTAAATCTGGTTCGTGAACAGATGCATGCTGCAGAGTACTGAGTAGCCTGTCCAAAGTCCGGTAAGAAATCAGCCTGGGAGGAACCCTGTACACAAGAAGCGGGTCAGGAACTTTGATTTCATTATTGATTTAAGACCTCAAGGTGCAGGCTATTACTGATGACAGTATTTAATTTCGTTTATGACTGCAGAGTCCATTGCAGTGGGGGTAGCAGGAACTCCTGGCTAGATGGGTGATTACACCTCTGGCAGTGATCTGTACATCTAAACCTCCGGTGAAACTGCAGTTGAAGACGGTTCAGCTATTTAAAGTTCAGTACTTGGCTCGTCTTCTGGATCCAGTCCCTAGTTTGCACCAAGTTTTAAGGACTGATATGCAAATGTTATAAAAGCAGGGAAGAGAGATGAGGATAGTTGATAAGACACTGTTTGCTCTGCTGAGGGTGCTTAGTTCGTTGGTATATGTAAGGATCAGAACTACGTAGTTCCTGCTCTGTGAACCAGTTAGTTTTAGTACGGCATGAAACTTGTTCTCTGCAAACCTGTCATGCTGACCACTGACAAGACAGCTTTTAATCTATTCAGCTATCAAACTGGACTCCTAAAGTGCATTTTTTATGAATTTGGGAAACCCTGAAACTGCTTTGGTGAATTATTGTGAAGAAATACATTCTGCTACTGGTGCTTTTTTGGACACGTTTGGCTTCACAAAGCAGCTTGGTGAATGGGACAAAGTGGAGTTGTGACTGCATTTCTGGAAGCAAGATTACATCGGTACTATTACTGCGGGAAAGTTCCCTTTGGATCATGATTACTAATCGGAATAATACTGTAGTTCAAGATGATGTGGTATGTGCTCCTTATGGATTTGCTGGTGGGCTTACTAAACTGCCCTGCTTGTTGGTAGGCTTTCATACTGAATGCTTTGATGCTTGCTCATAAACAAGGTATTGGTGATACATTTTTACACTGCATAGTATACTATAAGCTGCTTCGTAAATGGTTTTATTTCAGCAAGAAATGCATGTGAATGTTATTTTTTGTTATTGTGACCTATTTCATTTAAATTATTGAACTCCGAGAACTGAGAACATTTCTAAAATAATTTGTCACTTTACAGGCTCCCAGAATGCAGAAATTTTGGTCATAGTTCAGCAGAGATGTGTGTTCCCATTACCTATATTTTGTTCAGAAGCTTTTTGAAAACTGAAAACCAAACTGTTTTTAAAAAAAATACTTATCTGTAAGGTGTCTCTTAAATACTGATGCCATATAGACACTCAGCTGACTTTGTATACTTGACTGCAAAAAATCGTCTACAGCTTAGAGACAAGGTAAGGGCAAGTCAGAAATATTTGAATAACACAGCTCTACAGATCTCTGAAAAAATATCCGTGATAATCGTTGTGAAATGCATCTTTAGTTAGAGAAGTGCAGTCAGAGAGAAACCACTTCAGTTTCAGTTGCAAATATTTAGAGGTACCAGCACGTCGTTCTGCAGTGTGTACAAAACTAGATAGTTAAGAGTCAAAATTTGTGTAAAAAATGTTGTACTCTGTAAATGTAAAGCATATACAGGGGCAGCTTTGGCAAATGTATCCAATAAGTACTACACATCAGCTTTACACTTCTAAAAATCAGAACTGTATGCAATGTATTGACTTATTACTATTTTTCTTTTACTTGAAAATGTTCGTTAACTTTTAATTACTGGTTTGCTTTTATTTCGGCATTATAAAACACTGCTCTGTTTTTTGAATAAGTGGATAGTGAAGACTAACATTTAATTTTCCAAAGGGAAACATTTCTGTATATGTGGATCTTCTTCATACTTAACGTGTATAAAGAATATCAGAAAACAATATAACGTGCTGAATAGCGGTGGTGCATTTTTGAATTTCCTTGCAATATATCATGCTTCCAAAAGCAGAACTGCTTTCTGTTAGTTTCCTGCACTAAATTAGTGCTCAAATTGGTGGGAAAGGGCAAAGAAACAATGTCAGCTTTGTTGAAAGTTCATTCTAGGTATGAAGGGGATACAATTTTACTAGTGTAAGGTTTGTGGTACTGAATGCAGTATGAGAAAGTAGGTGCGATCACTTATATGCAACTCATTTTTTCTGAGCAGGATAATCAGCAGGACAGAACTAGGGTTTCCCCTGTTGCCCCACCATCCTATATATCTTCCTGTCCAACCCTGCATCCCCACAACTCTCCTGTTCTTTTGGCTTTGGGAACACCCCTTATTCTCACTTAAAGCAGGCCAGTCCTTACCCAGTCTTACACCGTCACAACATCACCTAGCAGGGCAGAAATTGCAGCCTGAAAAACTCTTCAGAGAGAGAGAGAGATCTCCTTCTTCCACCTCTCCGTTGTGGGGATAGCTCATTGCAGCAGGTGTACTGAGCATTCTGCAGTACCACAGTATGGGGTTTCTTATTTTATATTTTGAAGATATCTCTTTATATAGGTGAAGGCTCAGAAGGTCAGTGACTGGTTTAACTTCAGAGATTTCTTTTGTGAAACCAGGTATTGGAAAGTTAATTGTAAGTTAGGAGTCCTTATTTGACTATTTTTAACAGATAAGAAATATTCCACTGAATTCTTCTATTAACTGTTACGTTTAATATTCTAATATGCTTTCCCATTTCTAATCATGTATTTAAAAATATTTGTAAAGTGTTAATCTCCTTTCTCTCTTTAAATATCAGATTAGGTTCATTGTTTTCTTTTGCTGGCTGAGGTCTCTGGCTAACATTTTTAATATGCTGATTCCTAAGGGAAATGTCTGTTTGCAGTGTTACCTTTTAAGCCTGTTTTTATATATGTTTGGTTTTTTGTTTGTTTATTTGTTTTGGTTCTGTTTCAGGAAAAAAATAATCAAGAAATGTCTACCAATTTAAAGTACCTTTCCTTGAGCATCCTGGTTTTTCAGACTACAAGTCTAGTGTTGACCATGCGTTACTCTCGGACACTGAAAGAAGAAGGACCTCGTTACTTATCCTCTACTGCAGTAGTTCTTGCTGAACTTCTGAAGATTTTTACCTGTATTCTGTTGGTCTACAAAGACAGCAGTATGTGTTAAATTTTGCACCTAGTCATTTTTGTAATCAATATGCTGTATTGTAATAGCAACTGCAAGGCAGCCATGTGAGTATGGGCCCACAATAAAACATTTTCCTTCCCATTTAAGAAATATTCTTGGAAAGACTGTAGTCATACTTCACTTCTCAACGCATAATATATTGTACATTTGCTGAAGAGCATTCTCTTTAAATGTCTATGAATACTAAGGTATGCAGGAATAAATTTTCTACTAGCAGCTTGAAGCTTGTGTTTTTTCAGGCATTTTAGGAAATTCATAAATAGAAGTAGTAAAAAACATGAATGGTAATGTAGAAACGTATAGCAAACAAAATGACAGATGCTGGAAGAAGGAAGCAATTTCATTATTACAGAAAGGAGCACAGTCTTAAGCTCAAAAAAAAGTATATTTGCATTTACTATCATTCTTACGTTGTATATTTTATACTGCATTTATCCAATTCCTTGACATACATATTTGGTCGTCAGTAATTTAAAAACATCATTATGTATGCATAAATATTGCTGACTGTAGGCTCCTAAATGTGTACTGTTTAGCTGATGTTCTTTAATGTATCATCTTGAAATATATATATGATTATTAATAAGTTTTAATTTAACATAGTTTGAATAATTGTTCTCGTTCTGATAGTCTAGGCTACAGCAAGACACTTTGCAGGACGTTTTAAAAAGATGAGGCTTATGAGAACCAAACAAATATTATACAGTATTTTGAGTTCTTGATAGTGGTGATAGCTATAGAAAGGGGGCAATAATGTTGAGAACAGTACATTGCTCTCTCCTTTTTTTTTCCCCTCTCCATTTAGTTAATGTCTATTTCTGTGTTTCTTTGGTAGAGTGCAATTTACGGGCTCTGAACAGAGTGCTACATGATGAAATCCTTAATAAGCCCATGGAAACTCTTAAACTTGCAATTCCTTCAGGAATTTATACTCTTCAGAATAACTTGCTGTATGTAGCATTGTCAAACCTAGATGCAGCCACATACCAGGTATTGTACATTTGGATTGCTATGGAAGTTTAAAAAAAAAAAAAAAAAAAGGAAGAAAACATGAAATATGTGGTAATAACTGTTTCTGGGTTCTTTTAGGTTACGTATCAACTGAAAATTCTTACCACGGCACTCTTTTCTGTGTCCATGTTAAGCAAGAAATTGGGTGTATACCAGTGGCTGTCATTAGTAATTTTGATGACAGGAGTGGCATTTGTGCAGGTAAATAGTAGCAGGTGGTTTGTAATGTGCTTGTGTAATGTGTTTAATCAAGGAACATGAGTTTCTATCCTGATTATACAGCTTCCTGATTCTACCACCTCTGTGGCAGTAGCAGAGTACAGCCAGCAGCTGCAAATCACAATTGGCCGGGGCTAGAGGACACCAGAAACAATTCAAAGGCAAAAGATAGCAACCTTTTCATGTGTTCTGCTGTAGAATGTGACTGGGCCTCTGGAGCAGCCTTCAAATAACAGCATTACAAGTATTTATTAGCACACTTTTTCTGACATTAGCAATTTGGATTCACAGGCCTTACATGATAGCACAGTCCTGCTGCTCGCCTTATGATAGTTTCACCATGGTAAATTTACTCAAACCTTTTTGAGAGCAAAATTCATTCCAAATGATATAGCTACAGGGGTTTGTAGTTTTCAGGGGGTAGGATCTGGGTACAAGAGGCTATTCTAAGAATTTTTAGTGGATTTTAGCATATCCTAGAAATCTTTATCTTAAATCTTAAGGATTTTTTAAAAATTCTGAGGATTAAATGTTATGGAACTTTCAAATTTAATATTTAAAAATGAGAACAGAACATTCTGACAGTAATTAACAGTCTCTTCAATACATTGTTGTCCATGGCATTGCCGTTTATTCTGTTAGCTTTAGATATATTGTGAGGTTTAGTTTCACAAAGTTCAGCGTGTTTTAGCTCTCACACTGAAGAGTGATTTTGTATGACACACACAAAAGACAATTCATCACGTTTTAAAGACAGCTGTTAAAAGTGGTATTCTGATTTATACTTGTATGGAGAATAGGTAAGTAACTGGCATGTGGTAAAAGTTAGTGACTGTGAATAACCAGGACAGATCATGTTGGGATTCAGAAACAGTGCTGACAGTCCAGAAACATGTCAGATAAAATCCTGGCCTGTTTAAATTGATAGGTATTCTCCCAGCTGAGTCACAACTTTACTCGTTACAAATATGTAGAAAGAAAAATTATGATTTTGCAGTTCTTTAGAAGTATTTGTGATGCAAAATACAAAACCTTAAAAGCATGTGATTGTGTGCATTTAGTAACTATTATTATTGCTTAAGAAAAAAAATTTGCATGTAATAGATGCTCACGACTTTATTTTAACAATGACATTTGAATAACTGTTTTTGCATCCAGTGGCCTTCAGACTCTCAAGCAGCAGCTGCTAAGGAACATTCAGCAGGATCTCAGTTTGTAGGCCTGATGGCGGTTCTTATAGCATGCTTTTCTAGTGGATTTGCTGGAGTTTATTTTGAGAAAATTTTAAAGGAAACTAAGCAGTCTGTGTGGATCAGAAACATTCAGCTTGGTAAGTTTAATTTTAGTCTTCTGTTACAACAGGAATACTGTATTCTGAAGAATTAAGATAAATGTGCAAAAAATACAAAATATTGAGAACATTTTAGTATTCTGCTTAAATGTACTTTATAAATAAGAGTAGTTTAAACTCTGCTAGATAGAATTCTAGGAATTGCTTTCTGCTGTCAACCTAGTTCTTGATTTAACTTGATTATAGATTGTTTGTAAGTTTTTCCAGAATCTGTGAATTGAATTTGTATTTAAAATGTTCAAAAGAATGTTATCTTATGCAGGGTTTTGTATATCTTTTGTGTATTTTGCACTAATTAATCAGATAAATGTACATAGTATCCTTTTTTTTTCCATATTTTTTCTTTTTATTTGAGAGCATAGGAACATTAAAACTAAATATGTTCCTAAAACAATGCTTTGAGACCTATTTTAAAATTAACATTTTTTTCTCTTGTCTGGATAGGGAGTTTTTATAGCTTGGCACTTTTAATACAAAAAGAACTCATACATTCGTGAATAAAGTTGAGGTAATTTATTATGATTATTTCAGTACAAAGGTCAGTTCGTTTTAGTTGTCTGTGTAATCACCAAAGAAAGGTGTGTGCAAATGTTCATCCTAACTATTTGAACGCCTGTACCTATTAGTAAGGGAATACTTTCTATTTACAAAGTAGTTCTACGACTTCTAGACCATAGATATAAAAGGTGACAGAGTTGATCCATTTTCCTGAATGTGTTTTCCCTCACCTCAGAGCAATCTTCTCCAGTTTATGGGATGAGAAATACCACAATAGCAATATCTTTTTGTTCCTGTTTTTGCAATAGGAACACAACTGACTGATGGACTTGCCTTCTTCCTCTAATGGGATACCTCTGGTCCTCATCTGTAGGCAATAATTATTTTTGCATATTTAAGTAATTTTTTGGGGCAGAATTTGAACTTTACAACACTTAGTATAGACTTTTGATCAAATTCACGGTACGGTAGACTTAAGTCATGAGGATGTTTTGATCAGGTAGTGTACTGGACCTTGTAAAAGGTAATGAAGTACCATAAAAACAAGAGATGGTGTGTTGTGTTTTTTAATTAGCCAGTCGCTAATATTTGTTAACATTTATTGAAATTGTATGCATTAAAGCTAAGGTTCCTTGACCAGGGATATACCAGGAAAAGTTATGTTATGGAATTTATGGATGCAGAGAAGGATGAGTGGCTGGGGCTTGGTCCAGGGTCTGAGGTAGGGTTTTGGTGTTGTGGCTGGAGTTGTAATGTAAAATCTGCTGGCACAGACAGCTGAAAGTAGAACCAGAGGGAGCGTACTTGTGCTGGGAGATGCACTGCTTTCCCGTGGCTTCATGCTGTTGTGACCGTTTCCCTTCCCAATCATAGCCAGTAACCATGATTAACCACATGTGAACAGAGCTTTTTGTTCTCCCCTCGTGTTACAGTCCTGCATACTTGTTTGACAGGTAGTTTGAATGGCTTTGAATTTGGAACAGGTAAGAAGCAAAAACATGAGTATTGCTTCTTGTTTCTTTCACAGATTGGCTGAAAACCCAAATAACTTTGTAGACAGGCTGTTGACTGTTTGAACTGATTATTATTACTCTGAATTTCCATAGCACTATGGTATGCCACAGTGCAGATATCAGATACAAATTCCACTTAAACACTTATAATTATTGAAAAAATCAATAATCCCTTAAAAAAAACTCTTCAGATTTTTCTACAGTGTATGAATGTATGTATGACAGCAAATGACTTTACTAGTTTGATAGTAAGCCTGGTCATACATCGAATGTTTCAGTAACTGTTGCATGAAAACAATGAGATCAGAACAGATTGCATCTTAACATAAACAGTTTAAGGTAATGAATAACTGGGACTGTGATATATGAAGACATAAATGTTTGTAAGAGTAGTGAGAATCAGATCACCTGAGTTATTTTTTTTAATTTGCTTCAGTACAAAATTCAGTAGAATGTTTCTTGTTACATTTGTTTTTCAGTTCAGAAATGAAATTAATTTTGTCGTATTTCATAAAGGATTTCCTGATACAGCTTTTAGAAAATATTTAAAACATTAAATCATAATTTCAGAAATACTTTAGTGTATCCTTTCTGCAAGTGCAAGATAGTTACCCACTTCAGACGTTATGTCATTCACAAACAAGTCAGTCATAAGCAACAGCTTTGAAACAGAGCTTTACTTAAAATACAAAGAACAAAAAACATACATCCAACCTGATTTTCTTTTTCATATCTGTAGAGACTTATTAGAACTGTAGGAAAAAATGAAAAAAATATTGGAATATTTTTTGAAAAATTGTTCTCATTCAGTTTCTAACACATGCTAGTATCTTAACTGGGATGTATGAATAGTTGGTTTCTTGTTTCTCTATTTTAGCAGCTCAACGAGAAAAGAAAAATAATTGGTTTAATATGAATCAAATCTGAATTACTAAGTATGTCTACAAAAAAAAAAGTATTTCATGTCAAATGGAAGGTTTTACTTCACTCAAAACAAGGCCCTTCTTTTCAGATGCAAGAAAAAGCAATGAAAATAGCAGTCAGCTTTTCACAGAAATTGAGTGGAGTAAGTGATTCCCCTTTCCTGCTCAGGACTAGAGCCTAGATCAGTCATGGAGGAGATGCTTTCATCACTTCATTCCTGAGGGGATTACAGAAAGTTTCCTGTCTGATAGCAGAACACTATAATCACCAAATTAGAAACTTTAAAATCTCACCTCAGTTTCTTCCTTTGATGTTGTCAGTGCTAGTAAACATTCATTGTGTTTGAGGCTGCTAGCTCAGACAAGGGTCTTGGAAGTGGGGTGCTTTCAAAACTGAACTGATCAGTCCCTCTTTTGCTATCCCAGTGGCCATCTCCTCCTCTGAAAGGCTTCCCTGGTTTTCCTTCCTGAAGTGTGACTTCAGCCTTCAGTCATGACAAGTTTCAGAAAAACTGAAATTGTGCTTAAGTGATTTTTTTTACATGCCATAAACAAAAATCACCTTATTTCAGTAGAAAGTAATGGAAGATATGTATATAAGAATGTCACAATGGACACAAGGAAAACTTGTTATAAGTGTGGAAAATAGCTTTTTAAAAGGGATGATCTATCTGAACACTGATTGCATTTGAATGTGGTGATGCTGGAAGTGCAAGTCCTATTTTAAAATCAGATATATGTGAGCAGACCTTGAACAAGTAACCTGTTTGCATGTTTTTCGCCTGAAGTTTTTAAATCAATCTTGTACTTTCAGGATTTTTTGGTAGCATATTTGGACTGATGGGTGTATACATTTATGATGGAGAACAGCTGTCAAAAAATGGATTTTTTCAAGGATATAATAAACTTACTTGGATAGTTGTTGTTCTACAGGTGAGATATCCTCTATCATGCTTTGTGAGTTGGGGACTTACTTTTTTGTAAATGACTGGGGAAATGAGTGTAATTGAAGCTACTGAGAATTCTATAGTTAAGTCTGATATAGCACTATTAGAATAAACCTCTAAATAAAAACCTGGAGAATTCAGAGCAGGTATATGATTAACTATTGTGCAACATGAAAGCATGTAAGCATTTTTTCTTTTGCAATGCTTAAAAAAAGAAAGAAAATGTATGCCCTTTCTCCTTTGGCTAAAAAATACAAGTGTAAAGTACAAGAATTTTTTCTACTGATTTAATAATGGTAATATGATAAACAACTTCTTTATTGGGAATTGAAGAACACCACTACTTATCTTCAACAGTGCATATACATAACATAAAATAAATGTTTCTAGACATAGACAAAAGCTTTTCTTGAAGTAAGAGTATGTTGTTAAAATAGATGCTCCCAGTGGAATTACCACGTTGCAAATCCAAACTTCATTTTCAAACTTATTTTTCAGGCACTTGGAGGCCTGGTGATTGCTGCTGTTATAAAATATGCAGACAACATTTTAAAGGGATTTGCAACTTCTCTCTCTATTATACTGTCAACATTGATCTCCTATTTCTGGCTTCAGGATTTTGTTCCTACAAGGTAAGAATTATTTTCCATGTGTACAGAAAAAAAACAATAGTTGAAAACTTAATGCTTACCAGATATAACTACAAGATAAATAACTAAGCCAGCCTTTATAAAATATTTAGATTCAACTCCCACAGAAAAAATTAGTTTCATAACATAACTGACAAATTTTGCAGTATAATTGGGAAGATCAAATTTTCTATAAGATAGAGCACCCTACAGGTCGCAAATCATTGAATCTCAAATTTCATCTTTTGACAAAACATCCTCTTTCTTCCAGGCTCTATGTTTTAGTTCACTATTCTTTTCTTTCTACCCTCCACCCATTCTCCCTGTTTGTTCAGCTCATTCCTCATTAGATTTGATGTTTGCCTTGCTCTGCGTTTAGCTCTGCTCCTTGAACCAGTCTCCCCCTTGTGGCTGTTCTGAATAAGGCTGAGACAAGGGGATTACTCTCGTTCACTAGTTAGCTTCTAAAGGCCGATAGCTTAGACAAGTCACCTCATTGCAAGGTGACTTATGGCTGGAACAACAACAATGATAATATTATTTTTATACTGCTCTTCATCCAATCTCAAAAATTGTCTTTAAAAGAAGTCTCTGAAAGAGATTATTGCAGTCATTCACACGTGGAAATTACATTGTAGTGATTAGTTGCTCTTGGACTCCTCTGGACTCGCTCTAACAAGTCCACCTCTTTCTTGTGCTTAGGGCCCCAAACCTGGATGCAGTAATCCAGGTAGGGCCTCACAAGGGCAGAGCAGGGTAGAGGGGCACAATCACCTCCCTCCCCTGCTGGCCACTCCTCTCTTGACGCAGCCCAGGATCCAGTTGGCTTTCTGGGCTAAAAGTGAGCACTCCTGGCTCATGTCGAGCCTTTCGTCCGCCAGAATCCCCAAGTCTCTGTCTGCAGGACTGCTCTCAATGAGTTCTTCTCCCAGTCTGTGGTCCTGTCTGGGGATTGCCCCAACCCAGGTGCCTTGCACCTTGCACTTGGACTTGTTGAACCTCATTCAGTTCACGTGGGCCCACTTCTCCAGCCTGTCCAGATCAATGTACATAATAGGACCATCGGTCATAATGGACCTATATTTCTCACATATAACACACATTCCTAGTTTTAAAATATTTCTGATATAAATAAAACTTTATTTTTTAATCTAAAAGTAGTATTTGCAATACTAGCAAGAGTTTATTTAAAGAAAGCAGAACAACGATTGGGACTTAAAAATGGAACACATCAGACTTAATTTATAAGTAGTCCACTATTAAATGTTTAGAGGTTTAAGACATTCTGTGTGTTCAAATAGAAATTAATAAGTAACTTACTAGCCTCTGCAAACATGGTGAAAATGGAAACAGTGGTAAATAATTAAATGAGGTAGAGCCAACTAGCAGCATGTAGAACTTGAATGCATCTAGTTTAATCGAACTTCCTCTTCAGTATGTTCTTATGCCAACAGAATTTATTTGAACTGAAACTCCCTAATTGTTTTTCTCACTTCAGCAAACATTTTTGATTGGGATAGTAGATGTAAAGTGCTTACGTGCTTAAATCTGCCACAACGGATCATGTCCTGAAATACGATAATCCTTCAGAGAATTCAGTTTGCCTGTCATGTGACACAATTTTTTTTTTAGTGTTCGGCACGGAAAATCAGATTGTCAACATTAGCATGTTGTTATTACAAGGTTCTTTTCTAAAACGTGTACTTGTAGCTATCAAAACAGCTTGAAAGGCCCATACATCACAATACAAAAGATGTCTTTATTATCTTTCCTTTACATAAATATTTATGCATCTGCCAAAACTTAGTTTACGCTGATTTGCAACTGGTTCTTGGGCAGCAGTAATTAGTTTTGACACAAGCTTTGGACTTCAAAGCTAACATAACTCCAACAGCGTGATGTATGTCAGATGCTAAAAATGGCTGGGTAGCTACAGAAGATGCAATTCTTTAGCTTCTTCTTGCATTTTGCATAGAGCCTTAGTCAAAATGAAAAAAAAAAAATCAAAGTTCAGTCTGATTACCTTTGACAGTTATTCCATGAAGCTATCTTTAACTTTCAAAATATTGTAAGTATAATGATATATTATTACTTTGCTTGTCTGTGGATGCAGTTTTTTTATTTCAACTTCTTCCTGCGTTTTTCTCTAAGAAATATATGGAAATGTTGTTTGTTATAAATTGAATGAATAAAATTTATGCTTTCTTTGTTCCCAAAGGAAAAATGTCCCTTGATTGTATTACATAAATAAAATTGTCTTAACTAAAACTGGCTAACATTTTTTTTCTTCTATTCCTATTCTATTCAGTGTCTTTTTCTTCGGAGCCATCCTTGTAATAGCAGCTACTTTCCTGTACGGTTATGATCCAAAACCTGCAGGAAATCCCATTAAGGCATAGCGGACTTCCTCATCAGCCTGCTTCTCAAGATCACGCACTGGGGGCCTTGCTAGCAATGGCACGTGGAAGGTGTCATTGTGCACTGCAAGGAGAGGATTACTACCCTGAATCTAGTGAAGAAATGCTTATTGAATAGTTTTGAAGAACCGGAAGGGTTAAAGACGGATCATGATACTGTCTGTAACTGGTGAAAAAAATGGCAGGGGAAAGCCCAGTGCAATGTACTAATAAAAACTTGAAAGGAACAAAAAGTTTCCAAGAAACTGCAATTAGGAATGTTTACAGCTTTGACCTGGGATTGCATCAAAAGAATTTACTGTATTGACTGCTGCAGAAATACGTCCTATGCACTCTTTGAAATAGCACATGACAGCATTGTCAGATTATTTGTTTTTGCAATTTGACTATATTTAATCTTAGTAAATGTTTTTAACTGTCTATTTACATGAAATCAACTGAATGCACATCATAGTTCTAAAGTGATGATTCTAATTAGGTATTCCTTATTAAAACTATGAAAATTGAAGTATGATTGAAAGACATTTTCACAATATCAAATATTTTTATATTTTTAGAAGGCTGATTTAGTAACAGAAATATATGTTCTGTTGTTTCTATAAAGCTGTTGTAAGAATGTTAACACTCTCACCTAAGTACACAAAGGGAGAAATTGAGAATGAAAACTGAAAATCTGTGTTGATACTCCGGCCGTCATCAGGATAGCTTGCAGTGTTCCAACAGATGCAGTAAGTCTGCGAACACAGAACAGTAACACACAGTGCAGTAATCTGGCACTATGAGTTGGCTTACAATGGAGTGCTTGCTCAGATGTAATGTTCATTATTTTTATTGATTATAAATCAGCTTGTTGGTAGAACCTTTAAAGTAGGTGGGTTTTTTTTTGTTTTTGTTTTGTTTTGTTTTGTTTTTGCTTTACATATCCCCTGCAGATTATTTTTTTTACCTGCAATTTTAAAACCCATAATAAACATTTTATATTCATTATTGTAATCTGTAACAGCTCCATCTGGAGCCATTATGGTATATCATCTGTATACTGTACTGTATTTTATTAGAGAGGTGTTTTTTTTTTTAAACAAGTGTTGTTTACTCATGAACTCTCTGAGGCTGTTTCAGTACATTTGTATGTAATGGTTTAATTAGAGATTTTTTTAATTGTTATTATTTTGTTCTAGACGTCCTTGAGCTAACAGACCAAAATGGGTTCTGTGGAGCTTTTCAGTGTAGTAGTGGAATTACTTTAATAGGGAACAGAATGAAAAATTTACGAATTGTGCAATAGGTAAATATGAAAGCATGCTGTTCTTTTGTTTTAAACCAAAAAAGATCATAAAGAAACATATACAGTTAGACTGTTATGAACACTTTGCTTGTTGAAGTATTTGCATATAGCCAACTGAGACAGAAACACACACAATGCCAGAACTAGTTAAATAAAAAAAAAAAAAAAAGGCTTAAAAATCATGTTTTCAGGAGACCTGTTCACAGTGGATATTAATGTAGGGTGGCTTCCCGTGTGTTACACATGTAAATGTATGTCTTACGCAAAAGCATATCAGTAGTCCCTTAGCTGAATGGCAAGTGTTAAAGGTGTTATGGTTTTGTGTTTTTTTTCCTCTGCGCACTTATTCACTTATTTCATGTGCTAATGATTATATCGTGAATTGAGAGGTGTTTCAAAATGTTTACCAAAGTACCTCAGCCTCTTTTCCCCAACAGTGTAAATGGTGCATTGCCAAGAGAGGATTCTATAAGAGCACTGAGATTTTTAATTAAGTATTGTAAATGGAAAAGAAAGAATTCCACTAGATGTCAGCCAAGTAAAAATATTGCTTTCTCTTGTTGTCAATGACATGCATTATCAATTTTTTGTCTGTAACATCAGACCAAGAAAGTAATGTCAGTGTTATGCCAAGGGCATGCTAAGCTTTCCAAACTGTGAATCAATCCCTAGCATGCCATAATTGCAGGAGCTATGTTATTTGGTAGTCAAAATTATCTGATATTACCCTAAATTGGCATCCTACTTTACTATTAAACCTTTCACCTCTAACACTCAGTCTGGCAAAATCAAAAATTACATTTAGTCACTTCACCACTGAAACACAACATGAGGTAGGATGTTGTGTCAAGTAGTGGCTCACAGCATTACTTAGTGTTGAATGGGATGTACACGTGACTCTGAAATGATTTGATGAGTGTTGGTAGTAATATCTGAATTGGAATTTGGCCTACACAACAGTAGTTTTAATTTCACAAAGCATGAATCACAGTAGTTCAGGTGATGTAATTGGTTACTTTGTGGAGGAATTTCTCCAGAAAATAGGAGCAGATTGAGAACACTTTAAAACCAGTTGTACAGGGCGGGACCAAACAGGCCCAATGATCACTGCATTGCTGGAGTTCTGTTAAATACAACCCAGTTTTAATATTTTTGTCTTTAAGCTTCAGTTTATAGGAAAGAATGGGAATAGTGAAAAAAAAAGAATGTGCTTTGCTTTTGAATAGGATCTCATAGCTTTGGAAAACAATATACCTATTGTGTTAAGGAACGGTAACTCCTGTCTTTGGATCAGTGACTGTCGTGTTTTCAATTTACAGTCCCATTAAATTTTCTAGTAGAGGGACAGATCTCTTTATACACGTGTCGCTGTAAAGGAGATATGAATTTGCATTTTTAGCTGCCTTTCCTTAGCCACTTACATCATCTGAGGGACCTCCAGGCTGAAAAGCATTACTCTAGAGAGAGGAAAGGCAATGTGCCCTTCTTGTGAAGGGAAAGGATTTGAGGAGGATTTACTGATTTCTGTTACTTCTGCAATCTGAAAGCATATGTGCATTTTCCCATTGGGATACTTCTGGATCTGAGGGGGAAAAAATAAATTTAATTCAATCACTGATTAACTAACCAAAGAAGCATAGCAAACACAGAGCACTGGGACACAGGGAATAGCATGCTTTGAGTGTGCCCTAAAAGCGGTCTGTAGGAGTCTAACTTTCCAAAAATAAACTTGTCTTTCTGAATTATAGTTCAGACTTTAAGACAATGGATTTGTTAGCTTAGTTGTATATTTAGGAGGCTAATCTATACTCAGCAGAATTTTATTTAAATATTTATGAAATTATAGCTAGATATTTATTTGCAATAACTTGAATTATGTGATTTTTTTGAAGGCTTACATAATAAGAGTACTAGTATTTATTGAATACTTGGGTATTCAGTAGTTTTATTTGAGAATCTCTGGGATACATGATAAATGGTCAAATACCAGTAAGCTATTAGAACTGTCTCCAAAGCAAAATAAATCAGCAATTCAGTGGTGAAAAATCCTAAATCTAATAAAGTAAGGTGAACTTTTCTTTAAATATTGTATTTTCATGTTAACCGCAAGTGCCCAATTATCTTTTTTCTCAAAGAATTCTGATAATTTTATAGTTCTATTAAAGTTCTTTGTTTTAGACAAACTGTAACAAAACTTCCATTTTTGTTTGCTTTAATAATAGAGGATAGATTAATGTACTAGTTCTTGCTTGTACAAGATAATACCTGTTTTTACTATAACTTTTTAAGAAAATAGTTTTACTTTTTTTTTCCTCAAAGAAATTACTTTATTTTGGGAGCATATGCTTACATTTCACTTATTCATAAGGTCCTTTAACAGATTTTTGAGAGTACCTAACCATTTTGTGTTCCTAACTTAATTTTATGGCTGTAAATTCAAGAGACTGTAATGGATTTTGTCAAATTATTTTAAAAGTGATAAACGAACCTTTGCATTTCTTATGTTTTTTGTTGTCTGTAACTTTCATCTGTTTCTATATTTCCTTATCAGCCATGCATGTTCTGTTGTACAAAAGCAATCATCATTTGCCAAATTTGAAGCTGTTGCTCATTTTCCTCCTGTTGACAGTGTTTCTTGCTGGATATTGTAAGTGAGGAAGATTATTGTTTTTCTTCTCTTAAATCCATGTTTTTGTAAGATTTTTTAAAAGTTGATGTTTTGTGTGTGTGTATTAGAAAGGCAATGTTTATCTGTAGTGTGGTGTTATACCATATACGTGGTAGTGTATCATTACCTATGGTATTCTTATAAGAAAGTCCAAGAAATGTGCCCTTAATTTGTTATCATTGTTTTGTTCATTTTTAATGCTGATTTTTTTCTCCCACAGGAGGTCATTCGAGAACTAAAGTTCTACTCTTTCCAGGTGAGCTCATTATACATTTCTAGAATGAGAATATTTTTAGTGGTTAAAATGCAGGGGAAAATGCAACAAAATAAGTGGGATTAATTAGATGACAATTTCTGCTCCAGTTACTGTGAATCCAAATTTCCTATTCAGTTGAATTAATAATTTTGTATCTAGGTATCTAATTTCATGTAAGGAAAGTAGTGATCCATCTTTTTAACAAGAGCTTTTTGGGAAGTAGGGTATTGTATGATGTGCAGTGTAAAATACTGTAATCCATAGTAAAGAGTTTTGCCACAGGTTAGCAGGAGACAGACCGTGATTCAGTAGCTTGTGTGGTGTTTTGTTGGTGTGTTGTTTTTTTTTTTTAATAGTTTTGATAGCAGTGGAAAGTACTATACAATACATTGTCTAGAATACAGCACAGTCTATTGACTGCTACAATTTAGAAGCTGAGGGTTTTTTATAGGTACAATTTACAATAGAGCAAAGACCTGAACAGAGTTCACAAAGGCATTGCTATGGAAGGTGAATAACGTATTTCCCTGTGCCTTCCAGAGATCTATATAATAAAATCATTTCACCAGCTATGCACCAATAATTTTCAGGACTCCTATTCTGTCAGTTCTTTTTATCAATTACACTCTGAATTTGGTGGAATCAGTATGATTTATACTGCATTTTTTAGGCCATTAGGTAACAGAAAGGAACTACTCATCAACTGACCAAAAGAGCATAGTTAGAACAGAGCATCGGGGGATGCTGTAATTTGGGTTTGGCCTAAAAGCAAGGAGTCTTTACTGAAACTATTAAAACCATTACTGGTGCTTCAAAATCAAGGTTTTCCCTTGGGAATGTAAGTGCTTTGTCCATTTTCATTCCAATTCAAAAAAGATGTAAAATCTTCAGCTAATGGTTAGCGTTATGCATTAGCTTTGTACTGGAGATTGAGCAGTACAGGTGTTTGGATGTAACAGACAAAACTTTTGTTTCTCTTCTTCAGGAAACTAAATGTTTGTCAGGAATTTGTCGCACTTAAGTAATGGTAGAGTGGATTGTGTCAGGACTTATGTAGGTAAGTGGAGTTTGCAATTTGAAGATATGTAGCTGGCTGAAATTCATGACAGCAAAAGCAAGTCGTTTATCTAGACTTTATTCTAAATTTATGAATTCGTACTTGAGCCATTTGTTCCACCTACATAAGCAAACTTGTTATTTCTCTTAAGATGCATTTATTTTTGGATAATGACATTGATAACAAAGGTTGGTCTAACATAAATGTACGGGTGGAAAAACAGCTGTTTAATCAGCCTAGTCACAGAATGTCATCGCTAATATATAGCTGTGGTAACCTTTTAGCCTGAGTTCCTTACACATCATATATACGTATGTGACTTTCCCACCAAAATGTGACAGCACTCTCTCCAAGGAGTGGACTTGAAACCGTGCCAAAATTTAGGTCCCCCTTCCTTTTCAAATAAAGGAGTGAGTAACCGTGGAACATGGGATTTTTTCCACAGAATTGTCACATATTTGACATAATTTCATTAAGACTTGTAACAAATGACTGGTAATAGCAAGCATCCATTTTTCCCTGTGGGTAGCCCAGTAAATCCAGGCTCTGTATCATGAGCTAGTCTGCTGGCCTTTGTCGTGTTGTGAGACCAGACTAAATCCACTGACTGGGACTATGCCTCACAAAATTCCAAGATCCTTAAAAGCTGCATTATAATGAGACATGGGTGTGCTTGGGCTAAGGCTAATGGGTTATCTTAAGCCCACATGAGCTTAAGTGAGGAGTGGTTTGCACCCTTAGTTAACATAACACTGTGCTGTAGCTGAGCTAGAGCACGGGTCTGTGCGTTAGGGTGTAGGTTCAGCATAGCAGCCCCTGTTTGTATGGACAGGGAACATGGTTTTGAGAGAAACAGGGATGTTGTAGGAGCTGGGGTGACAGGAATATGTAGGAAGTGGGACGGAGATGGAGGCCTGAGGACAGTCATAAAGGAGCACAGAAAAAAGACTGGTATTGTGTGGGTATGGGCATGGAGAGCTGTGCCTGGCAGTGGATGTAACAGCGCTTGGTGCGCACAGACATCAGCACCGAGGGGTTTACAAGCCGCGCACACCTAACAGCAGTGCGTTCCTCGGCTTTCTCCGCTGGCAGGCGCGATGCCCTGGGGAGGCCGGTCCCTGCCGGCCAGCTGCCTGCAGACAGCGGTGAATCGGAGCCCGGGGCGGCCAGCCGCTCCGAGGGCACTCGGCCTCCCCCGAGTCGAGCGGAGACCCCGAGGGGGGGAGCCCCGCGCCGCCGGCCGGGGCCGAGAGGCGCCCGCACCTGCCGAGGGGACGGGGACGGGGACGGGCACAGGGACAGGTCCCGGCCCCTGAGGCGGGCGGGCACTGCCGGCCGGGCGGTGCGGCGCGGCCACGTGACCGGCGGGAGGCCAATGGGGCGATCGCGTGAGGCGGCCGGGGCGGCTGGCCAAGATGGCGGCGTGTGCCTGAGAGGCTGCGGCGGCGGCGGGAGGCGAAGGCCTGGGGCGGGGAGGCCAGGCCGCGCTGGTCGCCCGGCGCCGCGCCGGGCCGTAGGATGGTAAGATGAGCCAGGGGGGGAAGAAGAAGAAACGCGCCGCGAACCGCAGCGTCATGCTGGCCAAGAAGATCATCATTAAGGACGGCGGCACGGTGAGGCCGCGCGGGGCGGCGGCGGGGCGGCTCCGTCAGGCGGCGGCGGCGGCGGCGGCGGGCGGGGGGGCCGCACGGGACCGGCCGCACAATGGACGGGCAGGGCCGGGCCGGGGGGCACCGCGCGGCTCCGGGGCGCGCCTGCGACCGGGCGGGAGCCTCCTGAGGGGCCGCTGGTGGGCGCCCCCCGGCACGGAGCGGGCCGGCGAGCCCCGGGGAGGGCGGCTGGGAGCCTGCGGGAGGCGCTTGGCAGCCCCCCGCCCGTCTGGCTTCCTCCCCTTCTTCTTTTTTTTTTCTCTGTTTTTAGAGGTACCCGCTAAGTGGTCGGCAATTGGGGCCCGAGCTTTTTGTGCGCTCGTAACTGACGAACAGCATCACTTACAATGTATCCGTGCCTGGGGATTTCTTCCCGCTGTGCAACATTGTGTACATGTGATGGTACTCTTCTAGGGCAGCACTATTATTGCGAGAGAGTCTTTAATAAAGAGAGATTTTGGTTGACTAAATCCGGGGTCACCCTTCTGTTTCTCTTTTGGAACCCTAATGGAGAAAAGGGAGGTGTCACAGTCACAGCAGCCGTTGATCAAACTGGTGACCAACTGACAGTGACTTGGTGGCAGGGAGGAAAACTAGCTCCAGTGCCGGATGTTGATGTTTTTCAGGAGCTGGTTTCTTGTTTTTTGTAAAGGTAGAAATGTACAAGGTCACCTCATACAAATGTTAGATGCACATATTTTGGAATGAGTAGTAGAAGCAGAGTGATTGTTGTTACATTTCGTTGTGCTTCAGAATTATTTTTCTCTAGAGTGATTACTGGTCATTGATTAAGACACACCATATTTCCAGGTGTCCTTTATGTTTCAACTTTCATTTGCCAAGAGACCAGAAAGGATTTTATAACAGCAGCTTTCAGTGGTACTTCTGGTGCTGTGTTCAGTGTCTCCCACCATTACAAAGGCAGAGCACAAACTTATGGGGGGAGTTGTGAGCAGTTTTCGGTTGTTTTTAATACAGTGGAATAAAACAGGCTACAAATGTTAGATGGAGGTACATAGATCTGTTGCTGGATAACAGACACAAGGTTGTGATGCTTTCTACCTTCAAATAACTGTTCAGAGAACTTTATTAAAAGTTAATTTTTAGAATTATAAAATCTGCTATAGCAGAGTATAATGACAGCAAAAACTTATTTATGCTTGGGTTGTTGTTCTGCTGCAACGTACTGTTTAATTAGTCTCCTGTGCTCAGTCTGGTTGGTTTCTTTGCCTGCCCGACATGCTATTTGACATTATGGGAGACAGGTAAATGAAAAGGGCCCATGTCTTGAATGTCTGCAATTAGCAAACCAGTAATTAATCAAGCATCTAAGTGTACAGTTTCCAGTCTGATTGGCTTATTTTGAAACTATTTCACATCAAAGACAACATTGTAACTCTTTTGCCTGCAAGAGTATGCAGCTGCTTAATGAGGCACCATCAGAGGCAAAAATATTTACTGATGGAGAACTTCCATCAAGTTAACTTACTGTCTCTTCTGTTTATTGATCCTGATGTTGAAAGGAAGAAAAAGAAGAAGGAAAAAAGAAAGCAAGCAAAAGGGGAAAAAACACCCACGGGCTCTGCAAAGCCTCTCCTTCCACCGCAGGTTCCGGTGGGTCCCTGCAGTGAGTGGTGCAGGTTGGGCCAGGGCGCGGTGCTCTTCCACCGCTCGCGTCCCTTTATAGAGGGGCACCTCTCGGCCCCTGCACAGAGGCAGCTCCTCTCCTCTCTGCTGCCGCAGCAGATCTGCTGTCCCTCCCTCCTCCTGCCCCAGCTTTGGCAGTTTTGGGTGTATGCCGGGTTTTAGTGCTTACCACTTTGGTGTTCTTGCACAGGCTTTATAAACTCCCCTGATTCAGAGGCACCTCAGACTCCTTGAGTTGGCTTAGTCTTGGCACGCGGTGTGTCCATGTCACCCCATGCCGAGCAGCCCCAGCCTCTTCCCGCTGCCTGCACCTCACCGGTCGCACCCGATGCAGGCACCTGGAGCAGGGCCATCCGTGAGCCCCATGCTCCCGTCCTGAGCCTCAGCTAGGAGTCAGTGACACGTTTAACGTGCCGGTACTTGAATTCTCTTCCAGTGTATGTGGGATGGCCCTGCCTTAAGTATAAACTTGCAGTGACCGTAATGAAATCTGTTTCCTTCCACCATCTCAGTAAGACCATAGACAAGTCTGTGGGGGAAGCAAAGTTGTGGCTGCCTACAGGCTGTTACACACAAGTACTTTCAGTATTTCACTAGTAGAATTTGAAAAGGGTGACTATGCCAGCGCTATCCCATCGAACTGTCTCCCAGTGTTTTTTGTGTTACTCTCCGAAGTTGCGTGGCCGTATCACAGAAGGCAATGCTTAATATGGTCCGTGTGCATGTTGTCAGGTGTGTGCTGTGAGTGACCTAAAGAGAGGCAGTAACACCAGTTAAGTGGTATCAGCACTAATTCTGCCTTTCTGAATGACCTGATGGAATTCACCTTACATAAGGCTATGCATTTTTGAAGCACTCATCAAATGCATTGAGTTACACACTGATCTAGATGTGACTAAATTACTTCTGCTTTAGCAGGTAAGAACAAATAACAGTACCTGTGAGAACTGAGCAATAAAAATGGAAGGAAGTTTAACCCCTGTGGTCTAGATGCCACTGCAGGCTTGTTTCTGCCATAGTAATGGAAACATCAGCTCAGTGTTGCTTGCTGATGACATGGCAGAGGGCAGCAGTCACCTCGTGTATTCTTCTAAAATGGCAAACGCTTCGGTTGTGCTGAACAGCTCTTGGTTTCATTCAGCTGTTTTGGTTTCTGTGTGCGATTCCCAGGAACCTGCAGGGTCCTGGACTAGGGCAGCACCGAGCCAGAGCTGCTGAGCTCAGAGATGGCTCTGACCTCCGACACTCAGGGAGAGGGTGGTTTGTGATCGCACCACTGCTGCCTTGCTGGCTGCAACACCTGGGAGGGGTCACGAGGCGATGACTGGAAAGGAATTGGGGGAATATGAGAACGAACCTGATTTTCTGCAGCAGACTGAGGCAAACAGCTAAGACTGTTACTTCTGGTTTGTGCAGAGCGACGTAAATTTTTAATGCAAACCCAAAATAGGGATTGTGGGTGGAAACAGGAAGGAATTGTGGGAAGTGAAAATAATTATAGCTACTTTCTGTACCTGTGAAGACTGTTAATTTACCTCTTTAAGAGAATAAGGCTGAAACAAATAGCAGAGATCTATATGAACAGTTATTGAAGAGAGCTTGGGAAAGAAAAATAGCATAGTATTAAGGTACTTTTGTAGTTTACCTTTCATGTATTGATAAAACTACTTTTGAAAATGGTGATCTTCTAGCTGTAGGGTGAATGGTCCATGTGGCTTTCTGTATTTATTTTCTACGGTTGTTCAATAGGCTTTTTTTTTTTTTTTTTCCCCTGTTGGAAGAAGTTTGAATCTGGGGAAAAAAAAAAAAAGCTGGCTATGACTTGCATCCATCTTGTAATCAAAGAAAGACTCTAGTGTCACCTAACTGTAAGTTAACATTGTATAGCATTTGAGGTTGGAAGGCACCTCTGAACATCTCTGGTTTAGCTACCCAGCCCTTCCTCCAGACAGGATCGACTAGAGCAGTTTGCTCAGGGCTGTGTCCAGGCGAGTTTAGGGGGCAGGGATTCCGCGGCCTTACCAGGCAACCTGGGTTGAGTTCTGCTTTGTTGAAAGTTTCAGTAGAATTTCCTGTATCTCGGTTTGTGCCTCTGTTCTTGTCACTGAACGCGCCTGAGAAGAGCCTGGCCGCGCCACCTTCCCTCCCTCCCAGCAGACATCTCCACGCGCTGCTAGGATCCCACTCAGCCTGCTGGCGCTTGGGTTGGTGTGCTCGCTCACTGTAAGCGCCAGGCCTGACCGAGCCGGTGCCTCTCCATTAGCAGCTTGTTACACGAAGCTGGGACAGATGCTAAGGCAGCACCTCTGAGCTTACAGCCTGCGTATGAGATTTCTGATGGGTTATTTGTACTGCATTCATATAAAAATACTTAGTGCACTGGTTCTTTAATTTGCAAATGTGGCATGTTGTTGGACAGGTAGCATTTCAGAAGAATACAGGAGATGAGCAGGTTATCCCACCCATGCTCTTACGTGCTCAAAAGCTGCTTCTGATTGTACCAAATCACCAAAGAATTGAAGTCTCTTACTTTGTATCTTTTATTTATATATATTTTATAATCTTTTATATATATATATATATATATATTATTTTTTTTTTTAGAAAAAAAAAATCTAGTCCTCAGTAGAGTCTGTTTCTGCTTTCAGTAGCATCCTTGTTTCCCAGCCTGGCAGTATGAGCAGTTCATTTTTTAATTTGAGATGAGGGTGCACTTTGTACTCCACAGGGCACTGACACTTCAGCACATTTGCAGCTAAAGGTTAAAAAGGGAACTTCACCTAGTACCAGCTAGCTTGGGCAACTGCATTCAGATGTTCTGAGTTCTGTTTCATTTCTTAACCCTTCTGTTTATAGTGTTCAGATATGTGATTATGACAGCTTGTCAGATGCTTTAATGACCTGGTTTTCCTCTTGTTTTAGCCTCAAGGAATAGGTTCGCCTAGTGTCTACCACGCTGTGATAGTGATATTTTTGGAGTTCTTTGCTTGGGGACTCTTAACAGCACCCACTCTGGTGGTAAGTGACGTGCTTAAACTTTTTCTTGTTGCATGGGAGATGGGGCAATTCCTGCAAAAGCATCAAATACCTGAATTAAATGAAAAGTGGGTATCATTGAGCTGCTCTGTTGTGCAAGTACAAAGTTTTTTGGTTTATTTTTATATGGGGTCAGAAATTCAAAATTAATTAAAGCAGTGTAGCAGCATGACATACTTATGTGGCAGTCTGCTAACACTGAAGCTTACTTGTCTCTGTGTGTGTGTGTGTGTGTGTGCGCGTGTGCAAGAAGCTCTTTGCTCACCTAGCTGTGCTTTTAGAACCAAGCTTCACAGCAGACCCTGTTACAGCAGTTAGAGCCTCTCTATGATCAGTGCAACATCCATAGCGATGTGTTTGTACACAGTTCTAGTCCAGCTGGTTGCTCTCCATTTGGATTTAGTCTTTGAGAGTGACACATGCTTACTAATGAGATAGAACAAAGGCTTAAAGATCTCCAAGCAAACTCCACCTAAAATGCCATCTTGGTGCAGGTCTGTAAGCTGATGTTAACCACGAGCAGTCTCTGGGTTACAAACTTGAAGCCAGGCACTGAATGGAAACCGTCTCAGGCAACACTGTCAGACTGGAGGGTGGTGCCTGTTGTAACCTTCGCATCTAGGCTCCAGTCACTGAGCTGGGAAAGGCGCTTCAGAATGACGATGTCTCTCTCTTTCCAACCTCCTACAGACAACAGTAGTGTGGAGAATCTGGGTTGAAATAACTTTTATAGGTTGTGTTCTACTTAGACTTCCAATATTGAAATTGGATGAAACGAATCCTTCTCGAAGTGCTGAAATAACTGAGGCCTCTATCAAGTAAAGCTACACCCTCAAAGTAACTTCCACGTGAATTAAATTGTAGGTTATTTGTGGTGTGTTTCTGGTAATATCCAAAATTGAGGGAGAAAATACTTAGATGGCATAGTTGATAAATAAATGTACTTGGCAATTCTGAAGGTGTCTCTGCCCCTCCCCAGTTGAGATTTGTGCTTCATGCTTGCGTCAGGGTTGTCTCCTTACCTACAGTAAGACATTTTACTGTATTTTCTTGAAATGTTGGTACTTACAGCTAGAGTAACAACTTTGTGGCAGGTGCTGTTTGAAAAAAAAGTCATTTTGATATCTTACTATGAAAATAATACAGGTAGACCTTACCCATTGTTGAAGGGGAGACTCCAATGTATTATTTAGTATTATATTAGTAAAGTATAGCAAACGTCTGCAGAGATTATCCTAAAGAGTGCTTTTGTTACTCACTTTATTCATATTGTTCTTTGCAAAGCGAGAACGGGGAAGGAGACTGCTTGGTTACTTCCCCCCTTTCTATGAATTTTGCTGAGGTGATGGATTTCGTGTATTTGGAGCATTCTTTCTGTGTACTTTCAGGAAATAAGCTTGAAACTAAATTGTTGGATAATGAACCTGAAAATAACGGTTACTAAGTAGAAGTGTAGACTTTGATTTTTCTTAGTGATTTGGGTGTATTACTCTTGCATAACTTTGGATGTCTTAAAGTTTCAGGACTTTTTAAGATCTGTCTATAATCCATGGAAATAGAAGCTGGTGCGGATGTACCACGCTGTAGAAGATGGATGCGTTATGAGTACTATCTATAGTAAACATTGGGTAAATAACAGTGTTCTTATCTCTTCCAGGTTTTGCATGAAACCTTCCCAAAACATACATTTCTAATGAATGGTTTAATTCAAGGAGTAAAGGTAGGGTGACAAATGTTCAAGTAATTGCAAATAGTTTCATGCAAATGGTTGGTGGGATTTAGAAATGACTGCCAGATGAGAAAAACTTTCAGTATAGTTTTCATGGTATAAAAAATACAAGATCAAAGTAGTGCCAACAAAGGTAATACGAATCATTTTATTTTCTGTAGGATATTGTTTGGTCTATATCTGTTGTTTGAGTTCACAAAATAAAAAGGTAGTTAACTGATCCAAAACGATGTACGTGGTGTTAAAACTTGTTGCTCTAGTAGGGTATTTTCAGTTAGTTATATTCATGCAAATTCCAAATGTAAAACAAAACACAGTTCATAAAACTGCTAGTATTGCTGGATCCTCATTCTTGAGCTTTGTGTAGCTCTGGGGTTTTGGGGTTTTAAAATTTGAATTTTATATAACCAACTATGGGGTAGAAGATTAGAAATGCTTGACCATATTGCCTTTGATGCATTGCACTATAGTCATAAAGTTTTGTAAAAACAGAGCCCAGTCCACTGTCAGCTAGTGGCATGGCTGGCTATCACAGTTCTAACCACTTGGTTCTAACTGAAGCATTCTTTCTATTTCACTTAGGGCTTGCTATCGTTCCTCAGTGCCCCGCTCATAGGTGCCCTGTCTGATGTGTGGGGACGGAAGTCCTTCCTGCTGCTAACAGTATTTTTCACCTGTGCACCAATACCACTAATGAAGATCAGCCCATGGTTAGTGCAGTCTTTCACACTAGATGCACGCTTCTTGTCTAGGTTGTTGTCTAATCCTTATGCTTGTAGTATTGCTGATAAAATATTATTTGCTCCATGCAACATTGAGGCTTTTGTATTATTTCACTGCAAAGTTGGGGGAACGGAGTCAAAGTGGAGTAGCTGTGCTTTAGCCCCCACTTACTACTTCCAGCACATTTGCCAAGTGTTTCAGAATGCCACCCAAGAAAGGGTAACAAGGCTTTTTTGTGTCCATGTTACTCTAAAACTAACCACGTGCAAAGAAATGAAAACTTACCTTATGCATGAATTAACTATTTGCAAAATGTTGCTTCAATTTTATACTTTTGTTTCTCAAGCTTTAAAATACTCGACTTGCACAGCCTGTGAAAGCTGATGGAAAGTCATAACTGGCACGTACATTACTCAGGTACTGCCCGAGTTCACTGCCCGAGTCGGAACTCAGTGTTGGACTACCTGTGTGCTGTACCTCACGTTGCAGCTGAAATAATGCAGACTGCAGTGACACAGGGAGGAGGCAGCTGTTCAGGCAGCTCCACGTGCCTTTCCAGTTTTCTCTCTGGTCACATGGATTCCTCGTCCCTTTCCTGGAAGCAGCTCATTTCCCAGTGTAGCTGGTTTCGAATGATGTCAGTGCTACTGTCTAGTGTAAAGACAAGGCTTATGTTGAGAGCTCTCAATGACCAGTTTGCAAATACTGAAGTTCCCGACTTGCTTTCAGTCTCAGACATATCAACACCTAGCTTCCTAGAAGTGTTAAATCACAGCAGCTTTTTGTACATGTCACAAAATTACGCTGTTTATCTTTGTGGTCAGTGCATAGAAGAAATCATACAACTGTATCTAGGTGCATTCATATTGGCTTTACGTTTATCTTAATACTTGTCAGGAAAACTTGGACAAGACAGTAACTGTTGAATTGTACTTGGATTTTAAGTACAGACTTTTTGTTTCATTTTATGTGTTCTAATTTTTGTATATAATTTTTTTTTTAGGTGGTACTTCGCTGTTATATCTGTCTCTGGAGTTTTTGCAGTGACATTTTCAGTGGTTTTTGCATATGTAGCAGACATAACGCAAGAACATGAAAGAAGTATGGCCTATGGTTTGGTATGTATTTTTTTAACTCTGTCTCTGTGGTATTCAGTGCTTAATACTTCAGTAGGTAAAGCTTTTCAAGATCACTATTTTTGTTCCCTCCCTGGCAAGTCAGGTTCAGTTTGGAGTAGGGTTTTTCTGATTACTTGTTCTTGTCACCCACTCCTGGAGCTCCTCTTGAATATTCTAACTTAAATATAATACAAGCATAGTAAAACCTTTTGTGTAGTTATTATCATTGTAATAATACTTTTGAATTGTGTCCTTGAAGATCTTACCAACTGTTATTTGTTTCAGGTTTCAGCAACATTTGCAGCAAGTTTAGTTACCAGCCCTGCTATCGGTGCCTACCTTGGTCGAGTCTACGGAGACAGCTTGGTTGTGGTCCTAGCTACAGCAATCGCCTTGTTAGACATTTGTTTTATTCTTGTTGCTGTACCAGAATCACTGCCAGAGAAGATGAGGCCAGCATCCTGGGGAGCGCCCATTTCGTGGGAACAGGCTGACCCTTTTGCAGTAAGCTCGTTAAATATGAAGTGATGCCTGTGCTGAACTTGAAAAAAGTGATTGAATTTACTACATCTCAAGCTTAAAAAAAAAATACAAAGCCATCTTTTATCAAGTTTAATCTTGCATTGCTGCCAATACTTTTGCCAACAATCTTGCTAAACGCACAGAAAATGTTTTGGTGGTGCCACGTAATGATTTCATTAATTGATTTGAATAATGATTTCATTAATTGATTCATTAATTTCAGTTTCTTATTAGGTATGCTTTTCTGAATATGACAATTAAATGTTTTCCATTATTTTTTTCTCTTGCCATAGTCCCTGAAGAAAGTTGGCCAGGACTCAGTTGTGCTGCTAATCTGCATAACAGTCTTTCTTTCCTACCTCCCAGAGGCAGGTCAATATTCTAGCTTCTTCCTATACCTCAGACAGGTAATGTAACATTTTGATATGGATTTGAACAGAAGTAAATTTATAGGAAACTTACAATAGTGCTGAATAAAAAGTAGAGGTAACTAGTGTAATTTAAAAGCTTGCAGCAGTTAAGTACTCTCGCTGTTACGTTTGCTTTTGGTTTGTAGAGACAGAGATGAACACATTAAAGCAACTTCTATTTTGTAACTATTTGCATTATTCTTGGATTATGAAGTTCACTATTTTAAACTGCTTTATTACTTTGAGGGAATCGTTTACTTGTTTTCCATTTATGCTATGCTTCTTGTGTCTTCCACTTTATTTAGTGGAAAAAATATATATATATTTTAAGTTATGAATTTAGTTAGAAAATTTTCAATTTAAATTGAATAATAATACCAGTTTTCTGCATTGTGTGTTCCCACACTGGTACGTGTGATATGATATACATGTTCTTGGTCAATAATCAAATTGCCATTCTTGTTTTTTTATACAGATAATGGGATTTTCATCTGAAAGTGTAGCAGCATTTATAGCAGTCCTTGGGATTCTTTCCATTATTGCACAGGTGAGTTAATTCTACGTAATTCACTGAGTAACTCTAGAAGAGCTAAGCACTGTGGAGAACTTCCATAATATTGTGGTTCTAGAAACATGAGTCACCTTCTCTTAGCTGTTTTTCTAAACCTCTAACAGTTTATTAACACGTCTACTTTAACTAACTTAGATGAATAAAACAGCTTGCCAAACAGGGTTTGGTTCATTAATATCCAAAGTGTTTTGTGTTGGGAAAACTAAATCCTCTTATGTATCAAATAAGGGGTGATAGTTTGTTTATATTACTTGCTAAATTATTTTTTTTTTAATTTTTTTTTGGTAGAGGCAGGACTTCTGACGACTTGGCAAATACTGCTTTTGAACTTAGCTTTTTTAATGCATTAATGTATTTGCATGTATTTAACATTTAGATTAATTTTTTTTCCCTTGTACCTTGTTCCTTGCTCTATCAGACAATAGTTTTGAGTTTACTTATGCGGTCCATTGGAAATAAAAACACCATCCTACTGGGTCTAGGATTTCAAATACTACAACTTGCGTGGTATGGCTTTGGATCAGAACCGTGGTATGTAAATTCCATTTTAATATCTGAATGTGATACTTACAAACATGCACGTATACATACATATGCTCCCTATGCAGAATGCTGTCCCAGCTGAACAGTTACTTTGAATCTTTATTTTCTGCAGGATGATGTGGGCAGCTGGAGCTGTTGCAGCCATGTCCAGTATTACTTTCCCAGCTGTAAGTGCACTGGTTTCACGAACTGCTGATGCTGACCAACAAGGTAGGTGTTGTCCTAACCCTTTGAATTCTAGTCAAAGATTACTGTGAAGCTAAACATGTCTGGTGAGTTGTCCTTAATCGTGATAGCCTATATACTTGAGCACAGGTTACAAAAAGTTAAAATCTACTTTAAAACTGCCATCTGTGCATGACAAGTCCTTCTGGCCCAGAGGCAAGAACAGTCAGACCCCAAACACAGTACAGTATTTAAAGCTGGTTGTCTTCATTACTTTTGATGCAAGTTGGCTTTGTTGTACAGGTTGTATGCAGTGCTTCTGCTGCTGCGTGAGACTGTGAGAGCAAGGATATTGTATATACTGATCTCTAAATATGCATGGCATAGGAAGCATTACTCTAAGCCTATAGGGAGATAGGAAAAAAAAATATGTACCATAAAACAAGTTGTCTGCACCCTTTGTTTATTGCTACTCACAGTCCAACAGCAGTGAGAGGTTTTCCTTTTTGCATCAGTGTAAAAGTCTTACTGATGTGTTCATAATCTATTAAAATCATTTTTACATATATAAATTGTGTATATATATATATATATATATATATATATATGTAGATAGATAACAGACCATCTTGCTTTTTTCAGGTGTGGTTCAAGGGATGATAACAGGAATTCGAGGCTTGTGTAATGGTTTGGGACCAGCACTTTATGGTTTTATATTCTATATATTTCACGTTGAACTGAATGAACTCCCCATGCCTGAATCACCACCAGGAAGCAGTGTTGTCACACAATACCATTTGCAACAGGTACTCTTCTTTTACTGACTGATTCCCAAAAAAAAGGAATTGGGAAGGGACCATGTCTCTAGTGGTTCCTGACTATGATGCTGCATTACGTTTTGTCAGGCTGACTGTAAATTAAGCATGTAAAAATAGGTTCTTAAATCACTCTCACAGGCTTTGGCTTGAGACTAGATACTATGGTTCAGTAAATCTCCCCAGCTATCTCACAGGGAGCATGCTATACATAGTGAAGTCCAGACTTCAAGTACATAAAAGCGCAGAAAGCCTACTGCTGAAGAGCTAGTTGTTTCATAAAAGTTGCACTAGAAAAGGAAGTTATCAAATGTTAGTAAATAGCATGTGCTTCCTCTCCTAAATCAGAAACTTCATCATTACAGATTTCTTAAAGACTCTGCATGGAGACAAATACTATATTGGCTAGCATAGCAAGAAAAAAATCTTTCTACTTTTAAGATATGTATAATTAGCCTTCTTAGTATGTTAACACATCTAAAGGCTTAATTATATTTTCTGGTGTTAATTGTCTATTTTTTTCCTCAGAATTCTATAATTCCTGGACCCCCGTTCTTATTTGGAGCGTGCTCTGTGCTATTGGCACTACTTGTTGCCTTGTTTATTCCTGAACACACCAACTTAAGTGTACGATCCAGCAACTGGAAGAAACACTGCGGCAGCCACAGCCATCCCCACAGTCCACAAGCTCCTGGTGAAGCTAAAGAACCGTTATTGCAAGATACAAACGTATGACAAAAAAATCCAGGAAGACGTTTTAGCTTTTTTTCATCTGCAGTTTGGGATACACATTCCACTTCCATCAAAAACAACTTCTTAAGGTAGTCTTAAGAAATACCTTTTTGCATGACATTCATTGGAATTTAAAAACAAAAACAACAAAAACTGGAAGTTTCTCCAAAGATGTTGCCATTAAATTAATAATATACTTTAAAAAAAATATATTAAGTACTCGTCTCTTGCCATGAAATACTGTTACTATTAAACTTTATGTTCTAGTTTGGAGACAAAAAGGAATATAGTTAAGGTATGAGCATGTCTTTCTGTTTCCTTAAGGTGGTGAGCTTTAATTCTATTCATGCTAAGTCTCAATGAGACATACTAGCATCCATGTAGACCCATTCATTTTAATGTTGTAAAATCGTGGGTCAGATGATTCAAAGCCTTAATGTAAATGTACTCGAGTAGGGGAAAGATGAATCGGTATCATTTATTTTAAAATAAGTCATATGGTGGATTTGTTTGTTTTTTAAGTTTGTACTAATATAAAAATCACATGAGCACGCTTGCTGAACAGTAAAAGTTATTTTTATGTAAGTGCATTTACTCTTTCTATTTTTGAACAAACAATAGTATCAAATACTTGTTTAAATTTTAAGTGGGTGTTTTGAGCCTGCAAATTTTAATATTGGCTCTAAAACTCTGCTTTCATAAGTACCATTTATTATACCACTATATTTCTGATGTTTGCATAATCATAGAAGGACCTCAAAACTTGAATACACAGACTGAAATATAAGCTGATAGCCTTGAATATTGTCAGTGTGCTATATAGTGGCCTTTGAGGACTGTCACAATAACCCTTTTACATTACAGAGCTAATGTTTTAGTCCTAAATTTTCAGGACCCCTTAGTACAGAAGAGAGCTTTATACAATTACTGATGTGAATTTCTCTAAGAGTGTATATTTTTGTGTCCAGTTGTATTATTTAAGTGTTCCTTTGTATAAATTTATGTATAAAGCATTGTATAGGTTTAAAATGTTTTCATCTTGTGGTTACTGCTTAATGCTTTTTTTACCTTTGAACATTCACCATGGTTGACCAAGAGCAGGAAAAAAATATGTAAATATACTGTTAATAAAGTTGAATATTTTAATGAATTTTTAAATAATTGTTAATGTCTCTTGCACCTTTAGTCAAAGTTATGTAGTGTGTATGTTATAATTCAGCAGGGTTTTAAAGAAGGCTGGAGTACATGTTCAGCACCATACCTTGTTAGATAAGCCTGCCTTGAGCATGTAGGTTTTCTCCCTTAGGTTTAGCAGCATAAGCTGTCTGCCTCTTTCCTTAGGGCTCTGACAGAACAGTACTATTATAGATACGCTATACATAAACATGTCAGTAACAAAGACAGTTAACCTTTAGTGCACTGCAGTTCTGCCTCCTCTATTGTGAAATTTATTGTTAATTTTCTCAAGCCCACTAAAGTTTCATTTTATCTTACGTTTGAACAGGACGGGGAGAAGTTAACATTTTTAGTTACCAGCCTGCTGTTGGATAGCAGCTTATACATACTTCCAAGAGAAACAGACCAACTTCACGTTCAGCTATACATACTGAAGCTAAACTAGAAATAGTAGCACAAGCACAGACCTTAGAACAGGGGTGGCTGTCATCTGGGGATAGTACATGCATCATAGCGCTGGTCCAGCAATGCAGCATTGCGTGGAGAAGTGAATAAGCTGGGAAGGAAACTCCAGAGAAAAGTGAATACAATAGTACAGAACCATTCTGGCATTGTCCTCATCTTGGCATGTCAGTGTACTAGAAATATTAATTTAGTAATCTTAAAAGCCTCTGAAAAGTAATGTTTTATAAACGTTTAATATTTCTATTGAAACTTATACATATCAAAAGTCAATATACATTAACATGGTGCTGATTATAAACAAATATACACATTTTGCACTGCAAAACAAACCACTAAAATATACAACCCTCTGGCTGCAGTTAAATATTCAGGTATGAACTATCTTTAAAAACAAGTATGTAGACTGGCTTTGGAAAAAAAAAAAGTATATTTTAGATGTTACAAGTACTTGCGTGCCAGTTCTTTATTGGGACACCAAATTAAAAATTGCAGCAGATGAAGTTGTAACATGATTCTAGCATTTGAGCACAGGTAATAGAATATGCTGAATAGACTCAATCTAAATTTGAATGTTAGAATATCCTCGGTTTCTATGCAGTACTATAGTTGTAAAATACAATTAATACATACAAAATAGCTTTTAGATGTTGTGCTAATTTCAATAATTCAGATAAATTGCTTTATAGCATTTTATGTGTGGTGGCCTGGGGGATATAGTACTGACAGAAAACAGACATTAGGGCAACCCCAATTGACATTTTTAAACCACAGTTTTATACCTTCAGTGAAATCATCTTAGTATTAGTTATATTATTTGTAAAGCTGTATGCAATTCAAATAAGCTGGTTCCCAAATTGATCAAGTTTTCAAAAATAAACCTGTAAGGGAAAAAAAACAGTCATGCTAACTTACAAGCTTGACCGTTAGTAAAGTTAACAGCATAACCCAGAAAGTGCTGGAAATTATGTGCAACACCCTTTCTCTGAAAGAAAGAAAGTATTCATATGGAAAAAATGTTCCATATCGGGGAATACCAGAGAATACACATCATCTGTTACAGAGCCACACCTGTCAATTCCTATAACAAAGATGTCACTGCACTTATGTGCATTTTCAGGAAGACAAAGTCTTCTAATACCAGGAGAAAATTCAGTGCTTAATTCAGTGACTTACCTACAGTGGCATTACCATTAAGGCTGAGGCTCCTTAAAGCTTTATCTTTTCTGAATTGGCTTAACTATCCTGAGAAGTCATCCATGTGAGTCAAGATATCTTTCTCAAAGAAAACAGGTCCAGAAATCAACTTGTCAGTTCATACTGATACTTTACAAATACGTTAATACAGGACATCTCCATATTCCCCAAACAGTTAAGAGAAAATTCTTAAGCGTCCTGTCTGCTATCCAGGAAAATAAGCTGAGGCTGTTGTTACTGCAGCTGTTGGTGATGGTTGGACTTTTGTTGATGAGTAGGGTTTCAAGTACTCTGTAGAACAGCAGAAACAAGATAGTGTTCATAGAATCATAACTATTATTACCCGTTAAGTACATTTCAAATAAGGTCTTGTTTAACTCTTTCCATACATGCATACCTGAGTTTAGTGTATTTTGACTAAGCCCTCGTAAAGGAATGCTGTCATCTTTTTTCTTGAAATACTTTGATTCCAGCCCCAAATTATCACCACTAGAAATAAAAAGGCTAATTAAGATTTAAAACAATTAACATTGACTGTGGATAGAAACACATTCGGGGGGGGGGGGGGGGGGGGAGAGAGAGACTTTAAGTGGAACTACTAAGTTCCTATGAACTTTTTCATTCAAATATAAACAATGCCTGACTCAGTCAAATAAGAACAATCTACAACTCGTTTTCTGACTGATCTATCACCTGGTAGCCATGGATATGTCACCAGAAGGGACATACCTGCTTGGTACTTCCTCCTGAAAGCAAGGATCTTCATTTGTTATCTGCAAACCAAGCTTACTGAGCAGTAAGTCTGCCATAACTTAAAATTCATTAACATGTCAGTGGAGAAAATCTGATCACAGATCAAGCTTGGTATTGGAAATGTTTTGCTCAGTTGCAGATACTCACAGAAGATAAATGGCTTTATAAAAAAAGAAAAGCGCAATAGATAATACTTACTTCTCCTTATTTGCTGGATGACTAGTTGTAGCAGTCACTGTCTGAACATCTGAATGTTGATCCATTTTTGAAAGCTGAGTGTTAAATTGAATCTGCAGAAAAAAAGGAGTTGCAGGTTAAGTAAAGATGCTCCAGATATTCCAGATATGACGGTCCACCCGCAAGTATTCAGAGAGTGGGCTTCTCAGGGATTAACATTTCTATGCTTTGAATAGCTGTTAAGTACAGCAAAGCATGTTAGTAGTATATTATCTTTGTTAAGCAGTACACTAGGTTATACTGCAAATATTTATGCATTTTGAGAAACATTCAAAACAAAGTTTTGATATTTTATGCTGTTATATCTTTAGCCAAACAGAAAAGTCAAAATGCCTACCTTTGGTACTGGACATTGCGGATTGGTATTTTTGTTACGTGCTTGTTCTGGAAACTTCTGGAAGGCATACAGGGGAGAAAAGGGATGATTGATTCCTAGGCTAGGAAAGGATGGTCGGTCAAGCTGTAAGAGAAAGAACACATCTGTAAGAAAAGAAGAATACATCTGTAAAGGAGAAAACTACTCTTCAAATATATTTGCTGTAGAGATTTGAAATTCCAAGCTTAACAAGTAAATACAATTGCAAAGTTAACATTTCTATCATGTAATTCTTTCTAATAGGAAGAAAAAAAAAAAAAAAAAACTTTTCCAAGATTCACATTCCTAAAGAAGATCTGTAGCCTTTTAAAATTTGAAAGACATGAGCACTGTTCTAGCTTATACTAAAATAAAATCATAATAAGTTACATACTGTGTAATTGATTAATATATTAAATGCATAAGTCAGGCATCTTCACATGAATTTGCCCTTCCACTGAGTAAGAAACTCACTCATCAGCTGCAAGGTGAAAATAGAAGTCTGTACGCATGGGGACTAAAAAAGAGTAGGAACCACTAAGCTATGATTCTTAGTGATAGCCTGATAGGGCTTTTTACCGTGTATTTTCACATTTCTAAATCTCACTAATAAATGTATCCAAATAGGAATAAACTTTGTTTTGATTCATATAAAGATCATTAGAACATAAGTTAACTAGTTAACTTCACAACACAAAAATGGGGAGTGGGGAGGTGTTTGTTTTCATCCCACACTTAATTTTTTCAAAAACAGTTTTAATATTGTTTCATGCATTTTAGTAAGTTAGAGCTTAGAAAATACCCCCAAGGCCAGGGCATCAACTAGCACCAAATTGGGTATTATGTCCTAACAACAACAACAGTTTATTGCTATTTATATTTGTATCTTACCATGCCATGAGGTGAAATTGCAGTCCTAGCACCACCATGCATGCCAGTAGGAGTATCCATCTTCTTTGCCATCTGAACTTCATTCAGCTGTTTGTTTAACCATGTGATTACTGAAGAGGAATGAAAAAAAAGGTCAAGCTCACCTCCTACCTAAAACAAGCTGTTTAAAACACCAATTAACTCTTCCTCAAACAAAAGTGACAGTTCGGTGGGCTTTCCCCCAACCCACTTCCTCAAGCTCAAGTATCACTGTAAGCCCAGGTCTCACAGAAAGGCTTTTTGCTTAAGCTTCCCCCCCACACACCCCTACATGCCACTGTTCCTTCCTCTGCACCCTAAGCTAGAGCTAGCCCCATGCACGCACACACACACATTCACACACTACCCCCCGAGCATCCACAAGCACCAACTGCAAAGGAAGTCATCTCTGTTGTGCAGCTCTAGGTTACTGCACACCCAGACAGAAGCTTATTTTTGCTATAATGACAATAATTGCAGCTCTTAAAAAAAAAAAAAAAAAGGCAAACAGACAAAGCAATAAAGCTGCCTCCCATTCATTTTCAGTAGCAGCTCAATCACTGTAATTTTAAAGAGGGAGAAATTAAATGGTATAAATGTACCGTTTTCATTGGTTTTCAGTAACTGCTTACTTTCTTCCAGTTTCTGTATTGTAGCTTCAAGTTGTTCTTGTAACTTGCAAACCTGCAATGTTCCCATACTAATTATAGCTCCATCAGGAACTAGTACTGATTCAAAACTCAAGAAATATGATCATATATATACGAAGTAAGGGATATATACATAAGAAGTGACGGATCAGGAAAATTCTAAAATTAGAGAAGTTCAAACTAAATATTATACAAAAGTGGTATGACAATACTTTTAAAGTCAGTCCTGCTTCTAGCGAGGGTTTGGACCAGACTGCAGCCTGAGACCTCTCTGACCTTAATTCTTCATTATTAAATAATGCAAGGGCCCTAAGTAAGAGGAGGGAACAAGTTCACTCTCTTGCTGTTTTTGCCTCTACCTCCAACTTTCACAGGAAGATACCCTGTAAAGCACGTCTATTCATTTGTTGCACTGCTTTGTACTTTTAACAGTATTTTCCTTCATGTGGATGTACATCTCTTGCAAATCAGTTTAACGTGAAAATATGAAAACATTCATCACACACATCCATGCATTAGCTAACTTAAAGTAAGTCTATTATGTTGAATAGAATTATTGCTGTAAGTATTTTAAGTTTTAAAAAAAACACGATACACACAAGAAAACATACTACATACAATAATGTTTACAGGACAGAGGTTAATCTATCACAATACCTCCTGCTCCTTCATTCGAAGAGATTGTCCAGTCTCCTGCAATTCTCTCTGCTCTTTTTGAAGTCTCTCTTCTTTTTCTGCTAATAGTTTTTCTTGTTGAATCGTTACTGTATTTTTCAATTTTAATTTACTCATTAAGGTTTTCAAATCTCCTTGTAACTTCTTGATAATTTCATTAGCCTATTAAAAAAATGTGTATTTTCAAAATAAGAAACACCTAAAAGACAGACAGACATAAAGCTAATGGTATGTTCAAACAAACCTTAAGAAGTTCAGATGACAGTGACCTAATTGTTGTCTCAAGTTTTTCAATATGACTTTGTTTTTTTTCTGTACTCTCTTCCAGTATCACCTTTAAAAGAATTTTGAATATTTTTTAACAATGAAGATATGGAATAGACATCTTAATTTTACATAGAACCTCATTAATTTTTATAACCAGTCCTTAAAAAAAATTAAAAAAATCAGTCCTTGCTTTTCAGTCAAATTACACAAGGTTCTCTCAATTCATCCACCTTTACAAAAATTACCACTAACTTCACCCAACTGCCACAAAATATTAAAACAGTGGCTACCTTCATCGAAATGAACCCAGTTTACTTTTGATGCCGTAATTCAGGACCTTTATCTACATTTGAAAGCTTACTTGCTGCACTCATAAAATCTGGTCATCTAGTAACCTAAAGACACTACAATTAACAAGGTTTACATAGGTTTAGAGAGAATGATTTTGAAACTTGAAGGAACCTTTTGTTCTTGTGTTGCATCTAATACTTCTTTGGTTCTAACAACTAGTTGATCTTTATCTTTGATCTCTTGTTCCAGGACAGCAACCCGAGTCTGTAACTGATTAATGAGTTTCTCTTTTTCATGACATTCAGCATCCAGAGTAGTGTTCTCCCGCCGCAGTGACAGCACCTCCTGCTTTGCTCTTTGACATTCCTAGAATGTTGGAAAGGAATTTTATTATTTTAAACAAAAAACAACAAACAACAACAAAATACTATAATGCTAATTTAAAAATATATATTGAAATTATAGCATGTAAAATGTGGAATGAAGAAGAGTCAAACTTAATATGCTATATTTTCTCTTATAAGCATAGTCAGGCAGCTTTAATGCTCTAAAAATTATAAGTTTGGTTATGGGAATTAATTAGCCATACATCATCTACTCCAGAAAGCTTTGCTTTCAGTTCTCTGACTGTGGAGTCTCCTTTGTATCTCCTTTCTGTTAGATCTTTATTGATAACCTCAAGTTCTGAGAGTCTGTTCTGCAACTGTTGAATACTTTTCTGATGCAAACTTTCCAATTCCTTTTTCTGTTGTTCATGCTGTTGTTGGTACTGAGCTTGTGCCTACAAACAGAAGAAAAGCAAATAGTTATCCAACAAATCTTAAGATAAAGCCAAGAATATTGTTAATTCTTTCCTGCTGTCATACCTGGAGAGTTCTTTCCTTTTCATTTGTCAACTCCTGCGTGTGTTTGTTTGTCAGAGCTGCAGTGTACGATGTCCATTCGTTTTTCAGTTTGTCTAGTTCTCGGCTCTTCTCTGACAAGCTCTGTTGAAGTTTGACAAACCACACAACAAGGTTTTAAAAACCGCAGCATTTAATTTGATACTGAATGATTCCTTATTGTTACTTTGTGAAAGTGCATCTCAGTACAAGACACCAAAATATTCGTTCATTCTAAGAACAGGAAAGTTGTTGAGAAGCTCAATAGCAGCTTTCTGACATGATGTGAATAAAACAATCTTCATTTCAAATTTTATTTTCTTCTAACTTCAGAGTGAAAAAACAGTCTGCTGATGTTCCCTATCATCATCTCTTCTGGAAGTTTTAAACACAAAGTGCCCTAGTGGGAGGGGCCAGGGGGAGAGTTCTTAAGCAGCATCTTTTCGTTTTTTTGGTTTGTAATTCTGCATTCCAATTTACCAAATATAATCTATTAGGCTCCAATTGCATGAAAAATGCAAAGACGAGTGTTCTACTCCAAAAAAAGCTCCACAACAGATTTAAGGAAATTTTTCTGTTTCACGGTGGTCAAAAAAGCCACCTTGATAGTTCCAGAATTTGACCCATTGCTACCATTCTCCTACAGCGCAAATGCAAAGTCACTACTGGGCTGACTATAAAAATCAAAAAGTAGAGTAATATAACCTCCAATACTTCCGATTTATTTGTCATGGTTTCACAGTTTCTGCAAATATAAAGGTTACTAACCATACACAGAATATTTAGAGAATATTTGTCTACTTTTATTCTTTTCTCTCACTTCCACATCAATTATTTTGGCTAGGTAGCGGTTACCAACCAGACCACTATACATACATTCTCCACAGACTGGGAAAAAAAAAGTACTAAAACAGAAAAAAAAAAAAGAAGTAGAACAAGAAAAAAATGAATTTGTTAGCATAGCCTTATACTGGAAGTCCACTATTTACAAGTTGTATTCACATATAGCATTGATCACCTAACCTAGGAAGTAAACAACTTAGAACAGGAGAGTTAAAAATGTACATTACCTGTTGAGTGTAGCTCAGTTGTCTGGTAAGATCCTCTTCAGTTTTTTTAAGCTTTTCTTCCAAAATCATTTTGTCTTCCTATGTACAAATTGGTATCAAGACAAACCCTTAGCTCCTAAATTGCTAGTATTTAGGTTCCATTTTACCATCATTATATCCTTTCTAGGCAGCCACATACACATTGTATTTGTGGAAACATCACCTTATTAAATAAAATCCATATTGAGTAAGATTATCTATACATTAAAAAAATAGATAAATGCATTAGCTCACAAGGTAAAAATCCTGCATTAAACTTATTAAGTGTCTTTAAGGAAAGAGAATTATAAAGACATGCATACAAAGGAGCTGCACTAGGAACAAATGAACTAAATATTGTAAATTTGTTTCCTTAAAATGACTTCTTAGGCAGCTCTAAACATGACAGCAGGATGGAAGAGAGGCAAATCGCAGACTACGGAGGAGACAACAGTCAAACTATGAAATCCTTAATTTCGCATTAGATAAAATTTAACACACTACCAACTGCACCATTACAATTCTCATTTGCTATTTATAACCACTAGCCCTCTTAAGCCCCTAGAACCTTAGAATTATACACACACACGTGGTTTCCTAAACCCAACTGAAGAAAAAAAGACAGAAAGCTTACTGTATGTTATTTTTGCAGTTGTTCTGGCAATCAGAACAAGGCTATGAAGCATGAAACACCGAAGTATTCAACAGCTGCATAGTGCATGCACTGCATATAGAAATACCTGATTTTCTGTCAGTTCAAATTATAACACTTGGTTTAGTGAATATGTAAGATTTTCATTGCTAGAGTGAAAGTAACAATTTAGTTTTATAACATGCCAAAATAACTGCATGCAATGACATACATGAACTAAAATTATAATAAAAAAACTACACCATTTGGTGCATGCTTTTGAAGTATTAAGACTGAAAAAAAAAAGTTTAAGTACACATAGCATCAAGACCTAGTTACAACTCAGTCATCGTTTTACCTTAAGGCATTTCAAGCAGTTGGCTAAAAATTTCTTTATTTCTGCATCATTTCCCGGTAGGAATTTTAGAGAGAGATGGGTAAGATGCTTAAAAGGGTTGGTCTCCACTATATTTAAAGAGACAGGAGTGTGATCTAGATCAGATGTTGAAGAAACTAACTGCAGCAAAAACCTAGGGAAAAACAAAACAAAACAACAAAAAAAACAATTCTATTTTCAAATAAAATATATTTTTATACATGCAATAAAAGGCTGACCAGTTTTTCATTTGAAAAAATAACTATGCCATTCAATTCCAATGTTGTAGTTGATACTACAAATAAATATAATTTGGAATGCTTGCACATTATAACAAGAAATGTACAAAACTTATCAGTTTAAGTATCTGTAAAATTTTCAGAAGCCCATCTTAAACTTAGGTGTCCAAAATCAAGTAAGGGCTTGGTAACCTAATTCCAAAAGAAAACAGACTCCTCAATCCTATCGCCTAGTTAAATTTGAAGTCCATAGTACATACTTTAGGAAACGACCCTAACTACTGGGGAGTGAGGTACTCTGAACAGGGCTTTCTCAGTATGCACACACACAAAAGCCACGTATGAAAATGCCACTACAGGAAAGATTACACCTCAGGTCACCCACCTCACATATTAGTTATCTGAGCTTCAATTCTGATAAGGGAGCCTATTATTAGGCAGCAATGTCACTGCTGAGACCTCTTAAGATTTAGGCTGTTTCAGCAACATCCACTAATTGATATTGAGATGCGTCCAAGGAAAGGTTAAACAATCCTTGTTCTACTGACTTAGTCTGTTGGACAAATATTTTAAAACCTCAAAGCAGATACACAGAGTAATATGGTACTCACTTATCACCTACCTCGGTATATCTTTGTTCTGTTCGTGAATGCATTGTTGAAGCAGATCTATAAATTTTTGTGGAAAAGCAGAGAAGTCTACCAAGAGACCTTGCTGGGATTTCAAGCTACATAAACAAATCGGGAAAAAATATTAACGATATAGAAATGTAATTTATTTTCTAAAAAAGTATTTTGTTTACATGAATAGAAAGAACCAATTCTGATCACATCATTAACGTTTGCTAGTACGTTATTTTCAACCCTGAACACAGAAGAAATGTGATCATGTCTTGGATAATAATCACCAGAGAATATTTTTAACTTCAAGAATTCTTGCAAGGCTGCTGCACTAAGAAAAAAAAAACTTTTGTGGCAGAACAAGCATATTCCTTCAAGTATAAGTCCTTCTTAAGCACAGCACAGTAAGGATAGGGGCACAGGGAAGTATAAAGGGACAATGCTTTGCAGATGAGGGAAGACTCAACCATTACAACGACTTTACCTGCCTACTTGTTCATTTAATTGTGCACCTTCACCACAGGTGTGGTAAACTCAAAGACAGAAACAGACTTGTAAACATGTATGCAGAAGCCATACTTTGTATAATGAAATATTTCTGCACATCTGCTTTAAAAATTCTATTTTACTTTTGAAGCACGTTGATTGCACAGGTGTATATGTATGATATATGATAATCTCTTTTTTGAAGAAGAAAAAAATGAACTGTTTGTGCCTGGGGCTCAAATTTGATGATCAAATTCTGAGCAAGCGAAGTAAACTGAGATGCAACAGTGCAATTAGAATGGGAAAAAAAAACAACTACAAGACAAAGCCTCAGGTTTGGAAACTATGTATGCAAACATACTTTCCCCTTGGAGCTAGCTCTTAAAATAGTTCACAAACTTACAATAATCTATAAGAAGCAGTTATGATAAAAAAAGACACAGGGAGTATAATAAATTGTGGTACTGTAACTACACAGGGAACTTAATGTCAAGATTCTGTCACTCATCTGCATAACCTCGAGCCAATAACCTTCCTAGACTTAGCAGTTTCACAGATGGGTGAAAGAGAACACTACCGCCAAAAATCTGCAAGTGAGATATGCTAGAACCAAAATTCTAAGATAAACCTTTATAAGCTAAAAAACTTATTATTACCATGAGGAATGTTCACAAATATTACAACTTCACTCACCTTTGAAAATCTTCCTCAGATATGACAAGATTATAAAGGAAAAAAGGATCAGCATCGTTAGTCAATCGGACAGCTAAATCCTGAAAAGAAAGGTATTTACATGATTTTAAAATACTGTAAAACACACTGTAGGATTGTTTAAATATTGTAAAACAATATTGCAAACAGTTTATTTAATATTTTTACTTTTTAACCAAATTAAAATAAGAATTGTGGCAACTAATTTAGAAAGGAGGAAACGTTCACATTTAACACAATTTAAATTTTAAATACTACAGAGGGAAAAAAAAACAACAGGAAAACTATTTCTCACAAAAATAGAAGTAAAAAACATTCAAATTTCAGCAGCAAATTTTTCAAAATTCCACGTCTCTTCATTGTTTTTACCTAAAGAAAATTATTTGCCCGCTGAAGGAAGAATATCCCCCATCATTAAGGAGTGTGTAGATCCCACCTATGAGCGAGCAGTCCACTGTAGTGGGTCACAAACACGCCATTCCCACATCTGCAGGTTTTTCAGGTCCTACTGCTCCAAGCAATTTGAGAAAACACCTTCTGAACAGTCTATATATTTGAATACAGAGCTTAGCAAAGGAAACATATAATTGATACTGCTAAAATCTAGTAAACTGATAAGGAAAATTGTAGTTTTATGCTACTTAGGTTTTAAAAAATAAACTAATTTGTTCACTGGAAGCCTCCACAGTGTTTTGGAAAAATTGCTTTCTCTGTAAATGGTAGTCTTTCATTACAAGGCTGGGACTATTAAAAACACCGGGTACATTAGACCCATGCACCTGCTGTCTAATGGAGAGGCTCAAACCCATGTGAAGAGCAGAAGAAAAGCAAGTAGAAAACTGTCTCTTCCAGCCTAACTGAGGTGTTACCACAGCACACGTACACATACAAAACTGAAGTAAGTTGCAGTAATTCAGGTACCACTAAGAATAACAAAACTCTTAGCTAGAGCTGTAAAAACAAACCTTGGGATTTACACATAAAGCTAGCTGTTAAAAACTACTGACACTACAATACTACTAGGGTAGGCTGTCAGGTAGGATAAGAACGCCTGCTTTGTTTCATGTCCCACAAACTGATCCAAGTACAGGGAGTTATCTCTTTGAAATGATCACTCAGTGATGTACACAACTGGATTTCAACAATCCTGCTTATAAAGGCTAAAACTTAGTACACAGTTCTTAACTGAACACTGCTTCTTCACATAACATTATCATCATCACAGTTAAGAGAATTAAATATATATACATATATATATATATGTTGTGCTCCTTTACACACTCATCTGTCTTCATTAATTCTACTACCAACTGATGACCAACCATAACATCATGGCAGGTGGAAATAAAGTTTAAATAACAAATTAGATATACAACAAAATAGATTCTATAACCCCTAATATAAATCTTATTGCTACTTTCCTAAGGATTTTTTTTTTTTACTGCAAATTAGTACATTACTTCTTTCCTATCCCTACTGGATGAATTCCAAACGTTCAAGGACAGCAACACACACACTGATAAAAACCAAAATGTTGCATCCACAGTTGTCATTTTCAGTAGTTTAGATGAGGACTTCGCAAGGGCAATAGCATTTTTAAACAAGAACTAACTATGTTTAAAATGAGACTGCTCTTAAGCTAACTCAAGCTCCTCCAAGGGTCTACAAATTCTTCCCATTTTTAAGTTTATGAATTTCCATAAACAGCAGAACTAAAAAGGGTGAGCTAAAAAGGCTATAGGGAGAATCATACCGAACCAACTGAGTTACTCAAAAATAAAATAAGATCAAGTGACAAACATACCAAAATCTTATTTTGCTTTTCCTTTGCCTATTTGTCCTGTTAGGCAATGAAACACTGATAAAACAATGAATGACACAAACATAACTAATCCACAAACCTTTCTGTGAACAGGATTAGAAATTGACAGTAGCTCAATATTCACTCGAACATCTAATCTCCTGCGTATAAAAAGATGCATCATTAACAAATCAAGAAAATATTCTTCAAATAACATGTGTTTGTAGCAACCTTACCAGAATCAGATGACAGCAACAAAAATTTAGGCAGAAATGTCAAGAAACCTCGCATTGATGACTACTACTAAGATAACTGAAATTGTGGGGCTTTCAGCTGTCATTACAGCTCCTCAGTCACCTCAGTTTTTTGTTTTATGCTTATGATCCACCAAACTCTAAATAACAAGGCAGAAGTTTTTAAGTTTTGTCTGAAACCAGAACCTCTGGAAAAGTCTGCTGAGATGTATTAACGACTGCTGAAGATTATAACGATCATTTAAGCACTGCTACCTTAGTTTTCATATACTTCTTGTCGAGGGACCTGAGAGGTTACTCACATTAAAATACCCCCATGGAAACCAACCGTTCTGTGCAAACTAACACATGCAAAATGGACTTGCCTAAATCCTTGTGCACATAGACTAATGCAGACACAACCGATATTACTGAAGCTTACTACAATTTAAATACCTGCTTCACACAAAACATCCGTAGGCTGTCCCGAACTGCCGAGCGCGGCAGCCGCCGCCGCTCCCTGAGGGAAGCCTGAGGCGCGCGGCGTGGCGGCCCCCGCCCGATCGCACGGGAAGGGGCCGAAGCAGCTGAGCCCTCGACAGAAACCCCTCAGCACAGCTGAGCCGGGCCGAGCGAAGCTGGGACAGTAACGAAAGCCCTAAAGGGGTCCCGGAGGCCGCGCTAAGGATAGCTGCGGAGCGCGGCGCCGCCAGGCAGAGGCGGGCCCGCCGGTCCCGCAGCAACAGCGGCTCCCCAGGAGACGCATGCAAACAGCGGCCGGCCTCAGCCCCACGGCACCAAGGCACAAACTCCAGCCCCATGCAGCCTGCAGGGAAGCCAAGTCCCCCCCCGTCCCTTCTGTAACCGTTTTCCCTCTGTTACCAATGCCACTCTGTGCCTTCTCCCCGGTAGGAGCCGCTCCGGCCCCTTAACGCGGGGATCCCCACCGCAGCCCCAAAGGCGCACCGCCACGCACCCGACAGCCGCTCAGATACAGCGCAGGAAGCAAAGAGCATAAAGAAAAACGCGTCGCTCGGGAGCTTTTCTCTTGAAAGAGACAACAAAGCTTCCCTACAGCTGGAGACGAGACCACGTTAGAGCCCGCCGCGCCGTCGCTCACCTCTCCTGGCAGCCCGGACCCCTCACTTGCACGCACAGCGGCCTGTTGAACAGCCCCTCGGCCGCCATTTTGCGCTTTGACTTTGCCGCTCGGCGCCCGCGGAGGAGGAGCCTCAAAATGGCGCCCGGGCAACGAGCGCAGGGGGCGCTGGGAGCGAGATGGCGGCGCCGCAGCCGGAGCCGGGTCGGTGCGCGTACTTCGTGGCGAGGAAGAAGCGCTTCTGCAGGATGGTCCCGGCTCTCGGGAAGCGCTTTTGCGGGGAGCACGGGCACCAGGAGGTACCGGGAAGGGCGGGCCCTGGGGGCTGCGGTGTCCCGGGGGGGGTCGGGGCGCAGAGGCAGCCGCTGCTGCCCGCCTGGGATCCCCGCGGCACCATGGCGAGCCTGGAGCCGCCGCCTCCGTCCGTGGTGGTCCCGCTGCATGGACAGGGCCGTCCTTTGAACCTTGGCGTCCTACGGCCATCAGCTCAGCGGTAACACTGCCATTTAGTTAAAGATTTAGGGATTTAGGAGGTATTTTATTTTTAAATATTCAATTCTTGACCCGCTTCCTCCACTCTAGTTAACCTAGCTACCTCAGAATAGGTGTCTTAAAACACTCAAACGTTGCTCAACAGCTTCTCTAAAATGGGAACGTCAAATGCATGCTGAAATGTTGTTTAAACCTTTTCTTTATAACTAGAAAGAAAACGACAGAAAAAGAATTCCATGTCCTCTTGATCCAAAACAGTAAGTATATGTAAATACTTTTTCTTTTTTTAATCAGAGTTCTCATTATAAATGGTGTTACTTACTTTTCTATTTGGATTTTAGCACTGTATATGAAGACCAGCTACAAAAACATTTGAAAAAATGCAATTCAAGAGAGAAGCCAAAACCAGTAAGTACAGTGTAAAATTCAGCATTACTTCATCTCACCTTTAAGGCCCTAAACATTACAGCTTTGCACAGAATTTACTGTGGTGACTATAGCTGTGAAGAAGAAAACTGCAGTCTTAGCAAGCACTACCATAAGCACAGTGTGGAAACTGAATACTTGTTCAGCTGAAATGGAATTCACATTCCATGCTCCTTGTCTACTATATCTCACTGTAGTTCAGTATAACTTTTCAGTTCTCTTAGTTACGAAGGAAAATGCTAAATGGAATTTTCTCAGATCTTTTCTAAGAACAAGCTCTCACAATGCTACAAAATCACTTATTTTAGAGGCTTAATGAGAGATTGTCCTAGAAAAGCACAACTGGCAGAGAGCTGTAGATGTTTTCTTACCTCTGGCAGTCTGCTAACTTAAGTATCTGCCAGCTTCACTCAATGTAGCAGTGAATTACAGAAAGCAAGGCTGGCAGTTGCAGTCAGCGACGAAGGAAGGAATCAGATGTGTCTCAACAGCTGTTCCAAGAAAACAAAGACAGCTTCTTTATCCTCTACCTTTCCGTCTTATCAGTGCTGCACATAAGAAATACTAAAGTTGTCACTGTTACCAGTGTAGTAAGCATTAACAGCTTAATTCTTATAAATACATTCAATCTTGTCAAAATATGCCAGAACAGTAACTTCTGCTGGCTATTCAGGATCAGACTTTAGGAAAGTCATGGTAATAAACAGAATCAGATTGCTTTTCTCTTGCTTTTTGAAGGTCTACTTTGTTCAAGATATTAACGCAGGTTTTAAAGATGTAGCAGAAATACCAGAAAAACAAGTGAGTACATTTGCTTGTTCCCTACGTAACATGCTGCAATTTATGATATGACTAAAGAACTAGCAAAAATAAAAAGGTCTTTTTTTTCCCTTAAAAAGGTAACACTCTCTTCCCTATCCAAAGAAGAGCTAGAGAATTTAATTATCAAGTTGAAAAAAGCAAGTAATGGTGAGCTCACTTAACACTATAAGGCATTTTGAATTGAATTATTTCCTTGTTATGTGTGTCATTAAATATTTATGAAAAGGTGAGATGTATTTGATGCTAGAACACATCTGAAGTAATTATCATTAAGGTGTAGACAATCCTCTAATAACTAAATTTTAATTAGCAAAATTGATTGAGAGAATGATAAAACATTGAATTTTTTTGCTGTTCATATAGCTAATTTTCCCTCCTTTTGTGCTTTCTTTTTGTTGTTTTCCACTCAAATATCACTACAGATAACTATGTTTCTGTTATGAAGCTGTGATGATAGACTTAGGCTCTTAACAGACTGTTTTGTTAGTACCACAAATTGAGCTCATGTTTGAATATTTTAACGTGTTACAAAAACGAACTCTTGACACCTGTACTGAAAAGTTTTGCATTTGTATGCAGGTCTGGAACTTGACCTTAAGGAACAAATACTGTCTCACAAGGCTTTACATGAAGCCTTAAATGACCCAAAGAATGGGGAATCTGCTTTTAAACATTTGAAACAACAGGTATGGTCACTGCTTTACTAATAGCTGTAGATGTCTTCAAAAATGTGGAATTCTCCAGCTGTAAATTCCAATGACTGCATGTGCATAATGCTAGTCACTTCATATAGAGGAAATCTGATACGCTTTATATAGTTCTATGTTTTTAAAGTACTAGTGTATCTATATTAAACCTAAAAATAGCTGCTTTGTTAAGTGTTAGTAACAAAAGTTTATTAGGATCCTAAAATGAAGTACAGTGTGAGGTTCTCGTGAGTTTTCATTTATACTTATTTTCTATTGACTTAAAAATAAATTTGAGCTACAAAAGGTAAACTACTGTAGTACTAAGTGTAAAGGGAATTGAAAAAGTAAGAAGTGTAAAGGGAATTTCTTACTTTTTCAATAAAATCTGACTTTCCAGTTGTGTAGAAACATAAAAAGAATTAGTCTGAGTTTATTTTCTGCCTTTTTAGTGTATATTGAATATATATAGGAATTTTAAGCAAGATGGATTGCGTATTATAGCAAAGTAGGAACTTTGAGGAAGGAAAAAAAAAGTGAGAAACATCTGTTTTCCGTACTTTCTTCCTGTGCTCTACTTTTCTTTCCTATGTATTAAAAATGCATAATGACACAGATACAGAGAGGGCTCTGTGGGTACTGATGCTTCATAGCAGTCTAGCGTAGCACCCATATTTTGGATGGCTACTTTGAGAATCAGCAAAGAACACTATCTTAATGTGTACCTGATCCCAAAAGTCCATTCCAAAGGCTTCTAGGTGGAGTTCTGTGGGTCAGGTGATGCTGATTAGCCAGAATTTTTAACTCTTTTCCTCTGTACACACAAGATCCCTTCCCTAATATGTCATGGAAGGGAGGCCTTGAAAAAGTTTTCTGCAGTTTGATGAAATAATAATTTTCTGTCAGGCATTGCCATACACGTGTATATTTGCTTGGTTCATAAATAATCTTCTTATGTTTGTAGGCTTCCATTTTAGGTAACATGGAAAAATTACATTTGCTTGGTCCAGGAAGATGCTTTATTGAATTTGGAGCTGGGCGAGGAAAGCTGTCTCATTGGGTTGATGTTGCCTTACAGGATGTTGAAGATACTCAATTTTTGCTTGTGGAAAGGGCAACTACAAGATTCAAGGTAAAAGAGGATATTGTCACATTAGCAGAGTATAACTTTTAAGCTGTTGTTATTGAAGTTGTTAGCATTTGCTTTTTATCTTCAAAATAATGTAAAACCTGAAGAAGAGAAGGCTCCAGAGGGGGACCTCATTGCAGCTTTTCAGTTGTTAAAGTGGACATAAAAAAGATGGAGAGTGACTCCTTGCTCAATCACATGACAGGACAAGGGGTAATGGTTTTAAACTAAAAGAGGGGCAATATAGAAGTTAGGAGGAAATTCTTCACTCAGAGGGTGGTGAGGCACTGGAACAGGTTGCCCAGAGAGGTTGTGGATGCCCCATCCCTGGAGGTGTTCAAGACCAGGTTAGATGAGGCCCTGAGCAACCTAATCTAGTGGGTGATATCCCTGCCTATGGCAGGGGGTTGGAACTAGATGATCTTTGAGATCCCTTCCAACACAAGCCATTCTATGAAATGTTAAAAGTTTTGGAAGTGTTCCTGTGTTCCGTACTTTGTCAACAGTGTATTTATTAGAAAAAAATCTTGGTGTTTTATGTTGGAAAGGTGCAGACATTGACTTAAAAGCAAAAAGTTTGGCACTAGTAGCTGCAGCAAAACTAATTATTAGTGGCTGGCCCTATTTAATAATTGTTTTATTTACACAGGTGGATGGAAAACATAAAAAAAGAGATTCTGTATTTGAAAGGCTCCAAGTTGATATTCAGCACTTATGTTTAAGTAAGTAGGTTCCTTCTTGACTTAAAATTAAGCCTTTGTTTGTAGTACATTTAAATGTATCTCATTTTGAAGATTCTTACTGGTTACCTAGACATGTTAATGGTGTGTGTGTGTGTATATATATATATATATATATATATATAAATACATTGTTTGTACAAAGCTGAGTTGTTCAAGAATAATAGTATGCTTCTCAACCACAACATCTGCTTCCCTTCATCTTAGAAAAAAATCCTTTTAGTAACTGTATGTGCAGACCACTGTATTTCTAGTAGTGTCAAACATTTATTTGCTCTTGTGTTAAGTGTGCTGAAGTTGTATTAACCAAAAAAAAATACTGCCCCCTATAGTAATATGGGTTGTGTTTTTTTGTTTTTTTCCAGATAAGGTACCTAGTTTAGAAAAGAAAAGACTACCCGTGGTAGGAATTGGGAAACATTTGTGTGGGGCTGCCACAGGTATGAATTACATATTTGTTAACTGCAGGAAGTTAGGATATTATGTCTTACATTCTGAAGGGAATGATCTTCCAAACAGTTTTTATGCTTTTTCTTTCCATCTAGCTCGCTATTGATGAATGCTTTTCTAAATATCTGTTGACTGCAGTGGAATTGAAAATAGATAATAGTAGACCCAAGTTGTACTTCAGTTTATGACAGAGTAGAACAAATAATAGTGGGGGGGTCCTGTCCTTGTCAACTGTTGAAACTTATTTTTTTACAGTCGTCTCTATCCTAAAATATTTTTCTTTCTAAAGTTGTATTGGCTCTGTCTAAGTACATATCCCAAACAAATAAAAACTCTTTTTCTGTCCTCATAATTTTCAACTAATACACTTTTCCTAATATTACATGCCTACTAACTTGTGAAAGACATCTCAACTCTCATGCTTGTATATGTACTGTTAAAGATGACACAGGTAAACATTTAAGAAGTATACATAAACATTAAGAAGCATATATATTACTGTATCCTAGGTATTAAACTTTTAGAGCAAATAGTGACATGTTTTACAGGGAAGAGATCCTCCTTCAATATACCACTCAATTAACCAAAATATGTCAACTTGACTTGGGTAGAAGAAAACTCGAGAGAATAAGCCCTTAGGATCTCTAGAGGTCTCATAATATTTATTTAGCACTTTAGGTTTTATGTTTTCAAACTATGCTTCTAATTTTTCAATATTCTTAAAGTTGTTGTTGTTTGGCTTGTGATGCATACTTTTATTCTTTTGGGGAAGTAAGTTCCCAGCTGTGATACAGCTTATATAAATAAACGCAGGGTGGTCACTGATAGTATTTTTAGTATATCTGTTTTTTTCCAGATCTCGCTTTGAGATGTTTGGTTGAAAGCTATGCAACTTGCTGTGAAGGAGAAAATGAAGAGCCTGCAGCAAAACGTCCTAAGAATGATAAGACGGAAGTGGCTGTTAAGAGTTCAGCTGATAATGAAAGGAACAAAGATGACTTTAAGCCTGTAGCTGGAATTGTTATTGCACTATGTTGCCATCACAAATGTGACTGGACACACTATGTAGGCAGAGAGTTCTTCAAATCAGTAGGACTTGGACCAGTAGAATTTCATTATTTTCAGAGAATGAGTAGCTGGGCCACTTGTGGCATGCGAGAAACCATAACCTCTACTAGTGAAGATCACACTAACAACACAGAAGAACATGACCAACCATACAGCAAAACAGAGAGTGATTTTGACACTCTGCAAGGGTATTTTTTTTTTTTTAAGAATATAGACTCCAGCAGAAAAGCAAGATTACATATGGTAGAACATTAAATTGTTTTGGGTCCTCAACAGGACTTGTTTTACAGGAATACTTTAATTATTCAAAAACATTCTACTTCAAAAATTCAGTTTTCACAGACTGTTTTCACAGTTTTAAAATATTTAAATGAGATGCTTGTCTGAGTTGAAGTGAATTTATAGTGACCTCAGTAGTTTTTCTAAGCTTAACTGCTAATGTTAATTAAAATTATTCTCCTAACACATGCTGTTTTTTCTGTTTGTGAAACTAGGCTACCAGTTGAAGAGCGAAAGGAGATTGGTGCCCTCTGTAAACTGCTGATTGATCATGGACGGATCAGATATTTACAACAACGAGGATACAGGGCTACACTACACCATTACACAGAGTCTGCTATATCCTTGGAGAACGTCCTGTTGACAGCTGTCCCAGAGCCAACTATATGACAGGACAGACATTTGGAATTGGTAGAAGACAAACTAAAATCTATCTAGATCACTTAGAAAGATGATTTAGTGCTTACAAAAAAAAACTGTTTTAGTCTTTCCTCTACTCAGGAAACGGTTTTACAGTTCCCAGTTTCACTTGGAATTACAAGTACACAAACCAGTTCTCATTACTGGAAAAAAAATCCCTAAGAATACTTGAAACTGGTTGTAGGTCTCATTGTTAGGAAGAAGTATATTCAGTATTCTCTTCTACTCAGTTACATTCTTTAATCATTAGCAGTTATGATAGAAGAAGGACCAGAAGTGCAACTCTCCAAATTTCCTGAAAGACAATAGGTTAAAATAAGAGAAATGAACATAGTTTATTTTCAGTTTGAAGTTCAGGATAGCTTTGTATTTTAAGTAGGCCAAAGTACTTGTTTCATCAGCTCATGCTGATAATGGAATTCATTAAGGAATAAAATTCATTTTTAAACTGTCTTGATGTATTTTTGATAATTTGAATATTCATTTAGGAAATACCGCTTTTAAAAAAGCTGGCTTAGGGTTCTAAAGAGCATTTCAGGTTTTTTTAAGCCCTCATGAAGAACACATCTTCAATGAATTAAGTTCTTTGCAAGTAACAGCTGCCACCTGCACATCCGTTCAAGTGTTTTTTTGGTCTTTTACTGTGACCTTCAAGCACACAGAGAAATAGAATCTGTTGCTTTAGATATTACTACCCGTGGGCATCTTTTTTTGTTGGTTTCTTTTTCTGTCATAGCAATTTAGAAGTAGCATGGAACTTTGTTTACATGTATGTCAGGGAGAGGCAGTAGAGAGTGGTTGAGAGAAAAAGTCAGGTGTTGGTACTTCATTGCTAAAAAGTGCTGCATGCTGGGAACATAAGCATCTCTCCTTTACATACTTATATGCTAGTCCCCACCTGGACAACATCCAAAAATAGTGAAAGTTGAGGTTTGTATGACAGAGTGCCAGAAGCCCCATAATAGTTAACTCTGATTAAATTGCAACTACAACAGACAGTCATCAATTTCCACCTCTCTAGGCTGTAGAAAACTCAAGCATATGCATTCCAATGTTCCATGAACCATGTTCCATGGTTCCAGTACGTTCCTGCTAGAATATATGCTTTACGTGGGAAGACCTACTGTTTCAGCTTGTTAGAAGTGTCCCTGCCTTCAGTAAAAATGTTTTTAGACTGGAAAATTTTATTTGAGTTTCTTCATGGGTCATTCATATACATATCCTAGTTTTCTTTCATCTAGTTTATCCATCCCTCTAGTCTTATCCTTCCTCACTCTATTCCAGAGGGATTGGAATTTGAAAAGAAACCATACCTGTTTTCTTCAGTGACTCCTGAATATACAAGTGCATGAATTCAATGCCGTACATTTCCTGTTGCTCCTCCTCTTCTGTATTCTCACATGGAGGGAGTGTGATCTCTAACTGCAGTGGATTGTCTCTGAAGTTGACAAATCTGACAGTTCATTGGAAAACATTATGCTTGCACTAGGTTTTGTCCAGAGAAAAAAGCTTTTGAAACTGAATTAAGATTCATCAGACAACATCTTGAACAAATGAAAAGTAATTTTAAGGGTATTTTTCCAGATGCTATCTTACAACAAGTTAATTGAAACCACCAATATTAGTAGAATTATGTAAACTAAATGAAGACTTCTTACATTAACTAACTGTAGCTGATTGTGATGGGAGAAAATGTTGCAGTCTTCTGGGCTTCTCCCAGTTGTCAGCCTCATCTACTTTTCACAAACAGATGAGTGGAGAACAAGGGTGCAAATGCTAGTGTTCTCCTAAGTTTGCAAGGCAAGAGCCAGTCCAGTCTTCCTCTGGTCTCAGTTCACCCCTTTCAGCTGTTCCACATGTACCTATGCCTGACTATATTTCTGTTACCTTAGGAGCTTTTTGCTACAGCATGCTCAGAATATTTTAGCTGCTGTAGGAAATGGGCCAAATAAGAACCATAAGCCAGACATTTCTCTACTTGAGGAAAATGACACCTCTGAGCCTGTCCCTCCACACTCAACCTACTACATTCTACAACAGCTACAATTACACAGGGAAAACAGATTGTAGACAGATAAAACCTACATCTCCCCCTTCACAAACTAAAGATTACATTGGGCAGGTGAGCTTGTATATGTGTGTTTAAACAGATGCTGCTTCCTCCTAAATGGTCTGAAAACAGAAGAATTGCCTTACTGGATTAGGGATTATTTAGACTAATATTCTTTCTGTAAAATAACTAAATGAAAATACAAATAACAGGAAAGTTTGTCGTATACAAAATAATCTAATTGTACCAATTAACAACTTATGTTCTTTCATTTTATTTTTTTTCTAATCTAGTACAGAAGAGTTTCATCCATATCCTTATAGCTAATACTTTTTCTCCAATTCTGAGTGTTTGGCTTTTCAGTGCCAACATTGTACTTTTTGTCTTTTTCACATTCATCACCTATCTTTCCTCCTGGCTCTTGAATTTAGGGAGCGATACATAAGGCCAATTAGAAGTGAGCATCTGGACCTTTCAGAAATGAGAAAATGTATTACAGTCTCCATTCACCTTTGGGACTGTATCTATCATAGCTTATGTTCTTTAAATGATACACAACTTAAGGGAAGCCTTAAAACTTACCTGCTAGCATTTTTATTTATATTTATGCAGCTTTTTCTTACCTCAGATTTGTCATGTGCTTCATACAAGCAGGAATATCCTTAAGTTTGTTGTTGCTAAGAACAAGAGTACTAAGATTTTTCATATTACCAATGGTTTCTGGCAAAGAGTTTATTTCATTCCTTTGGAGCCATAAGGTATGGAGATTTTCCATTCTGTCAAAGTAGGTATTTGCACAATCAGTCAAGATTTAGAAAATTAACCATTAATACAAAGTAATTGATTCATCTTAAGAATCATGAATGAATTATTCATTCAGTCAGTCACATGAAGGACTCACATAAAGAATACTAAAATCTCAAAGAAAAAATTCATTGGCAAGAAACATTTAACTTGATAACTGATAGCGAATTTATTACTTGTTTATTGAATTGATTATTCCAATTTATCAAAAATGCATTAGGGCTGATAAATCTTAAGTTTGCTTTGAGGTTAATATTAACATAATCTTTTGACAAATTAAACCATTAGAATTTCAGTGCAGCAGAATTCAGACTAAGATGTGATCTTTGAATTGTACTTACTTGTCAATTGCATCAGGAAGCTCCTGGAGTTTATTTCCCCCCATATCTAACCACTCTAGATTTGGCATGTTGAGAAGAGCTGAAGGGAGGGTAGTAAACTGATTCATGCACAAATCTATGTGTGAAAGCTTCTTTAATTCACTTAACTGAAAAGGAAGAGAGATTTAATGCTAGCATACATGTTCCAATACAGCAATGATGTAATCATGACTAAGAAAAAAGAAAATTTAAAATACATCAAAACATATTTCAGAGTTTGTAAACAAATAATGGTTTTTGAGTTGCATTAGCTGATATGCCTTAACAACTACAGTACTCTGGACAAAAACAGATTGGCTCCTGCAACTACTCAGGTGTATATATATATATATCCTTCTCATGTGACTTCAGTTTGACTAGTCCTGTGAGAATACTGGTCATGTGTGTTTCTGTGGAGTATTTATGAAATCAGAATATCAAAATAAATCTGAAAACATGGAGTGCAACTTCTAATGAGAACAGGTTTTGAATAAATTCAAAATACACATTACCAAAAAAAAAATAGAACAATAGAACAGTATCTCAAAACCTGAGAAGGGAGATCACAGATATTCCTGTTGACAGCCAGTTCCAATCTTTCCAGGCTGATGCAATTACTTATTTCTTTAGGAACTGACTTTATTCTATTGTAACTGAGAAGCAGCTCTTGGAGGCTAGTCAGCTGGCCTGCAGAGAGCACAAATGAGAAAGAATGAACATCAACATTTTTATCAGATTTGAAATACAACATTAACTTTTTTGTTATCCTAATATTTTTATATAAGCACTTTGTGTTCTCACTAGAAAAAAAAATCATTGAAATTCAAGAACTTCAGGACACTAGTACAGAACTCTAGTTGAATACTTCAAAAAAGCCCAAAAACTTACTAACACGGGCAACTCATGCTGTGAGCTCAGAACTTATAGCATGTTTTTCAGTATCACTTTTCTCTTATGTCTAATAACTGCTGTGCTTACAAGCTCTTCCCCCCCCCCCCAACAGAGAGCTTTCATAGATATGTCTTTTTTATCTGGCCTTTTTTTTTTTTTTTTGTAGGGACTCAATGGCTTTAAGATCTCTGTCTCACTGCCAAATTTAAATCATGTTTTCTATCTACCCAGTTAGAATGCTAGTGAGGCAAAATGCACAAAAACGGCATGTTTGAACAAAATTAATTTTCTTAGAAAAACAGTTTAAAATAAAAGAAAGCACAGCTCACCAATTTCTTTAGGTATACTTTCTATCGAATTCCGGGATAGATCCAGAACAACAAGATTGTGAAATCTTCCAATGAACTGAGGAATTTTCTGCAAGCTAGTTCTGTGAAGCTGCCATTCCTGGAGATGGAGTAGTTTCAATAAACATGAAGGTAATGTCTAAGACAAGAAATAGAGACCAGAAGAAATTCGGCTTAATACACAATAATACAGGATTAGGTAGAAGGTGGTGGTTAGTTATTTGAAATATTAACACTTTGTATTATCATTATAGTAAATAAATGTCTTCCTTGTTCTTGAGCTATACTGTAGGATCCAGAAAAATAGTTCCAAAAATGTGTGTCATTCTAATCGTTGTTTTAACCTGCCCACTGTTTGCTCCCAGCATTTAGATATCTGCACTACTGTCACTACTTGAAAAGCTTCAGGCTTTATAACTGAAGATGAAACTGCTCTAAATTGCTTTTTGCACTTCAGTGGTGATCTAAACTATATTTCTTGTTCTGTCAAGAGAAACAGTGAGCAGCTGAGAGCAGAAGAGCGGAGGGATAGGAAAACTGCAGTGCTTGTATGTTATTTGTTCTTAAAGAACAGAGCTTCCTTACACTAACCTATGGACCCCCAGAGTATTTCTGGGTGGGGCTGTTACTCTCATTGGCCCAGCATGGTCTCATTCGCTTCACAGAGACCAGCATCTGCATTTCTGCGTTGGTGAAGCTACCAGCCCTGCAGCTTAGAAGGTGGTTAGACTCCATTCAGTTGTTGATTCTACAGTTAGCACTTCTCCACATACACTAGAAACAATAAACTATTCTGGGAATCTAACTTACTCATTTTCTCTTTTAGAAAAAGTAACTAACAGTAAGAAATCTTATCATGCATCTAAACACAGGGTTTTTTTTCCTTGATATATTTCAGTAGTTTTGGTACATTAACAAAATGAGAATTTGCCTAATTAAACTCATAATTTGCAATGTAAATCTCTTCTAATGGAGGAAAGCCTTTTGGGCTGTATTTTTGCAGAGTAATGCTTAATACTCAGGACTAAAAAAGTCAGCTTACAGTCTCACAACAGTGCACCTCAATTCACTGTTAGCAAAGCACCACATGAGCGCTTCATAGAATAAAAATAGTACAGCTGTGAGTGTAAAGATGTAAATAGTAGTTTTCTAATGCATCAGTCATTCAGCCCAAGCAATGTTAATACCTATTAACACTACCTTCCATTCTTCTTCTTCTATCCTTAAAATTGCTCTTCCATCTTCATTAATTATTTTTTCTTTGAGCTTTGCTAAAGCCGCTCTCTCCTCCCAGACAAGCAGTAGCCTACAACAGAAAGAAACTCTTTCAGTATTTCTCAATACTGGCAATAATTACTACCCATTCTATTTTCTGGAACAACAAAGAAACAGTAACTATTTTTGGGTGACAAACAATATTTATTAACTCTGGATGCTAGTTATACTATCAATTAAGGGAAGACAAGAACATGAAGTAATGTTTGTCTGGGGTAATTTATAGGAATTTTATTCATTTGCAGCTCAACACAGTTCTTCAAATTTACAGTCAGAAGGAAAACAAAACTGCATTCAGTTTCATCATATTGCATCAGGGCAAAAGAATATAAAGGCATGTGAAATTACAGTTCCAATTTTGAAACAACCTCTTGGGACAGAAAGCCTTCCATTCAACCTGAACTAAGTGCAACCAGACAAGGTCAATCAGCTAAGCATTCTTTTAGCTTGGTCTCTGAAGGGGACTTGAATAAGAATTACGAGAATTAAGCTAATTCTCTTTCTTTCTGCTTTTATTTTTCATTAGTAACTTTTGAATTTGTAATTCCATTTCAAAACACATTTGACAAATAAGGAAGGGTTCCAAAACCGCTAATTTCTTCAAATTTCGTTAAATTGCTGGCCACACAGAAAACTAAGTGACCCTGTTAATTCCTCCATTGAGAATAAAGCATAGCAAATTAAATTACTCCACTGGGTAGAGTAATCCATACAGGAGAGAATTTTAATATCTGTATTTAGTGGATTTAGTATATGCTAATATTTTTTATCTTAGAACACAATTCTTCGCTTGACGAACATATTGCCAGATTTGAACCAGTGGGAATTCTGCTGGAGTAAGGGCTAAAGAATTGGACTGGATGACTTTGAAAAGACTAGTTACAGTCTACTGCAGCGTACCTTATGGTTTAGTTTTTCACAAGCTATCTGCAATTTACCTACCTTCCTGCAGACCTCTGTCTGAATTCCTTTTCTTTCTGTAATTCTTCATTTATCTTGTGTATTCTTACTTCCCAAAGTGTCTTCACAGCAGAGAATGATCCAATACAAACTGCAGTTTCAGTCATGATTCTTACATGTTCAGGTTCAGCCACGGGAATCTGACTGTAATTTCAGGCTCAATGCATCAACGTATGTAACAGCTACCAGATGGGAAGAGTGGCATGAAAACTAAAGTATTGCCATACCCACTCAATTACATCATTAGGCGTAGTTAATGTATTTAAGTTGACAGATTTTACCAATTGCTTTCCCTCTACAAAATAATTGTACCTAGTTAAATTTTATAGTAAAAAAAAAGGTGATCAGTTTCATAAATCAGTTTTCAACAAAATCATTGTACAATGACCTGGGGAATTTACCACTGGAGATCATTAAACCATAGTAGAAGTATCATTCAAAGATGTTTATAACTACAATAAATAATGACAACAAATAAATTAGAAAGCATAAGGAATTTAAACCTTCAGTTTGGGAATCAAGGTAAATACTAACTGTTGAAAGCACCATTTTGAACTTTTTTTTTTTCCCAAAAGGTACCCCTGTGAAGTATGTTTTTGCAATCTCTTCTGCATTCTTCATCAGTGAAGAACTATTTCTTTCAGTTTCTTACATCTTACAATTGTAGACTACGAACAACCATAATTATTAAATGCAGATATAAACATTCATTCCTTTCCCAGGAAGAAATGAAACTGTTCCCTGCAATTTTAGGCAGTTAAATCATGGTAGCTGCATCCTGGCAGGTATAAATATTTGGAATTAAAGGAGTTTTGCACTTCAGAGTAACTGAAATGTTGCTGGAAATAAATTAGCATGCTTAATTTTCTTAACAGTTTCTCTCATATTCTCATATATACTCTCATATTATATTTTAGAGTTAGTAATACATTACCTTTTAAGGCTTTTTAAGTTCTTCACACCCCTCTCTCAATCTTCTTGTGGCCCTCCTGAGTCTCAGGATCCCAATTTATAAATAAATAAAGCTAATGTTTTGAAGTCATCTTTTCCTTAGAGAGATAATTAATACATAATTTTCTGAAGAGCAGCAAAGTAGGATACTCAATCATCCCAATAGGTGCATCCCTCTGAAAAATATTCTTATTGTCAATATTGTAATGATTTGGGGAAAGTTTTTTGTTTGTTTGTTTTTAGAAGTAACCGAAGCAGTGATAATCATATCAAGGAGAGCTTGGAGGGTAAAACTTTGTACAAGTAGCAGTGTACATACCTGTACTCTGAATGCTGGCAATCTGATTGCTCTATTTCAACTTTTTAATAATATTTGCAGGAGCTAAGTAACAAAAATGTTTACATATCCATTCAAACTGAAAAGGCGAGGAAAACTTTCTTCCTAACAAGTAGGTGGATATAATGAAAGTGGAATGTCAAGTCTTTTCATGCAAATATTTCCTTACAATAATTGCGGCAGGTCTGTCTTTTAGAACATTCTTTACCATCATGTTTACTCTATTGTAATTTTACATTGCATGGATAGACTACAGTCATTTAGTGATCATTTCTGTGTTCAAACACATAATCATTCTGCTTCATGTTTACAGTGTCTTTTGCTACCATAGGTATTTGTAAAGCCTGATTAAACTGAGATCAATTAATCAACAAGGTATAGCCGGGCAAATAATAATAATTTTAAATTGTCAGGATTACTTTCTGTTATAAAGACAGCATACAATCATATTATAAAGCTTGCATAAAGAAGAATCTAGTCCAACACTTTCATATTGAGGATTCTTAACTGTTCTCTGTGAAGGAAAATTGGCAGAATTTGACAGGTGATGCAAACAGTGTCCCACAATGTGTCACAATGCACCCTGGTACTCAATTAGGAATTCAATCCCTTTTTAGGGATTCAATCCCTTTTTCCCTTTAAAAGAGAGGATTCTTTCCTTTTTCTCTCTTCTGCATAAACGTGATCACATTTACGTGCTGTATTTTGAAAGATTAACTTCTCTTTCAGTGGTCCTCATAGAAATTACCTTTCCCATTCCTCATGCAAATATGCAACACTAGTGACTAAAACACTGTATGAAGCTTTTTGCTCTGATTAGTAGTTTCAATTTAAATTGCCATATTCTTCAGGGCTAGATTTCTGTTGGGATTAAGCAATTTACCTGATCCATCATATCTGATTTTCTGAACTATATGCATTTTCAGGTAGAAAATTAGAAATCTTTTTAAGTGTGTTGTGCAGAAAAGAGACATAAGGGTTCCAGTCTCAAAAGACGTATTTGTTCATGCATACTAAACCCTGTATCAGGCTATACAACCAATACTTATTTTTATTGCAATCTTACACTTGGCAACTCTCGTTTGTAGTGGAAAATTCAATAGATATTGCCTTAAAACCATGAAATGTATACGATGTATATGTATACGATTCTGTTTTCAAGGATGTTTAATTATATAACAGGATTATCAAAAGCTTTTAGTTCTTTTATGTTTCATTTTCCTGACCAAAAAATGGACCACAAACATAATAATCACATTGTCACTGACAATTCAGATGGGAATTCACAAGTGTGGCTGTAAAACAACCTCAAGTTCCTCCCATGTAATCTGATCTCCCCAAAACTTCACCTCCAATCATGTGAACAAATTTAAGAACAACTTACCTCAAAGATGTGGTGCTTTCAAAGATTTTCCATGACTCATTGCTTTCTGCACAAGAGAATACATAACTTACAAATCTTGTCTGTACTACCAAAACCATTTGGAACTCTCACGCAGGCTCCAATGCAACGTCAGTCTAGTTCTAATTTTAACCTATGCTGAGAATAGAAGGTATCATATGAGGCACTTCTGCAAAACCCCCAAGCATTCACCACTCTTCATGTCTCCCCAGTTTGCTGAAAATTACTAGACTCCCATACATTGTTTGAGATTAACAAAAATTACTAATTGTGAACAAAAAGAACAACATACTTGTTATGCTCCATCATGAAAAATAAGCAAGCAAGTTTTCAATTCAAAATGGCAATTACTTGTTTTACTCTTACATTGTTTAATAAAATTATAGATCACTATTTGAGATAGAAGTCAGAAAACTGGATCATTCTAACCCATATTGCAGATAAGGGTATAAAATGCAAAGATGAAACTTAAATGTCAATCATTTGGTTGTAATCCTCTTTCAGTAGAAAGAATTTTCAGTCATTATTAGGCTTTCTTAAACTATTTAGATTCTACTGTTACAACATAGAACTTTATAAGAAAAAAAAAAAAAGGCAGGGGTAAACCCTCTCCAGACCATCATAAACTACCTGAATGCTAATGCCTATGTAAAAAAGATGCTGTTTTAACTTTCAGTCTTCAAATGTGTATTTTTCATAATTTTGCGTGTGTTTGTTTTTGAGGGAGCTGGGGCAAAAGTTATGCAAAAGCAAAAATGATCCAACAGCTTCTTTGGTAATAGGTATTTCTTCTTTCAGTTTTAGTATATGTTCAATCCTCGGAGTATTTTTATTTTTTTAATACAAAAAATCATAACTTAAAGTCTAACTACTTAATTTCTTCTTCCTTGAAAGAGGTGGATAATTAGAGTTAGACTAAAAAACCCTCCCCTTTTACTGGAGTTTTAAGAAATTTCACATTTCTCCTGTGAACAAAAGTCTTCTATGAAACATTTCAAAATCACTTTATCACTTTCTATTGTACACTTTTGTTGTCCCAATTCATTTTTTGCATGACCATAACACTAAAAAAAAATACACTGTTCAGACTAGACCCTTACCACAACAATATACTTGTAGGAGAACAGCCATTCCGCTGCGTTCTTTTAGTAGTCTCAAGTGCAGTAGGTTCTCTAAGATAAGAAGAAATAGAAGAATGAGCCACCTGTATAGGATTGGTTGCATGAAATTCACAAATAAAAACAGTATTACTACAATTCTTTGTGGCTTTAAAAAAATTTATTAGGAATAAATAAATCTGATAAAAATGAAATAAGTGATAAGCACAACATATTAGTCAAACTTTGCAAGAAATGACTTATATAAAAGACCCTTATACCACAATAAAAATATAAATAACACCTTACATGTATACTCTCCACCTACATTACCAGCTTTCCTCTTGCTCAGTCTCAGCATCAAGGGTAACAGAGATTCTACCTCTGGTAGCTTGTGTCTTGCATCTTCACAGCTAAATACATTAGACTACTTTGGTCTACTATTTTGGAGAATGCTCCTGTAGAGACAGTTTTTGATATATCTAAAGAAAGGAGAAAATGTCCAATTTGCATATTAATTTTTAAGGCCATGTAACTGTCCTGTTTGTTTTCAGCTTACATTTCTAGAAGGCATTTATATCCAACCATTTTCTTTGTATTTCCTGTTAAATAACCACTATAATCCTTACCATCTGTTTAGTTTACCTTAAAGAAACATTACTATTGTCTGTTCTGAAGGTATTAACTTGAACCCGTTAATTACTTGCCTTGGATCTCCGTTATCCCACATAGTATTTTTTTAATACTAATTCTTTGTTGTATTAGAGTAATCTGTCAGATTCTAGTACCTGAACATCAATAACACAAGATGGTGAAAACTTTTAGAATGCATTCTGCTTATTGTCAGGCTTATCTAACCACAGAATAAATAGTAAGATCCTCTTTTTTTTTTTTTTTTTTTTAAACAGACATGCTTTCTATAAGAAACAAAAATAACTGGAAGGAATTTAAGGATTGCAACTACTTACAGCCTACAAAAATACAGTATATTCTAGACAGTTTTAAGGCCCCGATAGTTATCATTAAATGTTGTCAGTAAGCATTTGAATAAACGTGCCCTCTTCCCTTTATCATTTGATAAAGAGTACCTGTGCATATAATGCCAGGAAAAAGTAGAGTACCAAAAGTTTTGAGAGGTTAACTTTGTTAAATAACAAAAAGCTCTCTGGACATCTTACAGCAGAAGCATAATAGGCATTTTATTTGTGTTTGATTTTTGCATAACTTCTTTTGGGAATTTGGATATTACCTTTTAAAATAAATTTATGTTTCCAACAAAGAACAACTGCGAGCTTTTCCCTTCAAAACGGGTTAATCAGTTTAAAAATACTGCAGACATACATCAGTGATTCATTTAGACCAGCCTCATGACCATATGTATTACAAAAGGCAAAACAAAGACAATCCATCACCACATTCAGAAGTCACGCCATGACCTATTGACAGCTGGCTGTAGAATAAATTACAGCACTACTAATTAAAAGAAGTAACAATTAATTGATAGACTGATTTAAGCTGTTGAGAACTTTTAACCACATAAAATTATTATATAATGTAAGTAGCAAAGGGCATGTGCTAGCAGAGCCAGCTTTTGTAATTCTTCAGTCTAATATGAAAATTTTAGAGGCATATTCTAGCCATGGTTTCCTTTATTTAAGGTCTAGCAGCATTGAAGCAGGGTTCTCCAAATAAGATTTCCACAAGTTAGAAAATCGGGCCATTGTAGCTCCATCAATAATGCGGTGATCAGCTGACCAGCTCACATTCATTATCTGTGCTTTAAATACTTCACCTTTTCCATTAAACCGAGGAAGAATCTAAAAATCAGAGAAAGGAATAAAATAAAGTAGAAATATGAAATATTTTAATTAACAAATCTGTATTTTTATTGTTAATTTGTTAATCTAAATCCAAACATTTTACTAAATTAGGCAGACAGATAACAGTAGTGCCATTCAGAAATGAAAGAGCTTCCATCATTCTTTGTGCTGCAGATAAGAATATATTGTGAACCTATATAAGAAAGAGCTGTATCCTCTTTCCACCATCCTGGAAATACTGAAGTAGTGAAAACTTTTCTTGACTCAAAAGCTCCCTCCTGAATAGTTTCTTTCACTGCTAGCATTCAAAATGACAGTGTCCCTAAAGCATTCCCTAAACAAAAGGATCATAGAAAGAACGTATGAAAAGTAAATCTAGTTAATATTAAGTCAGTATTGATCTCAAGTGTCTATATTAAAAATTTAAATCCCCAAATTCAGAAAATAAGAAGTTGCGTTAACCATACAGAGTTCTGTATAGATTCAGCCATCTGGATCATTATGCTAAGCATTATTAGAATACTTTTTTAGTCTCAAGTTCTCTCCTTGATCATAGCAAGAGTGCTATTGCCATGTTGCAAAACTTATAAGAAATATAATGTATGATATTTACTAATAACTAGGAGATTAAATACATATGTGAGTGAATATAACAGAATTCTAGAAAATACATCTGAATTTTTGGCATAAAAGACTTCTATGTAAACATTTGGCATCTCTGCCCAGCCATCTAAAATTACCACAGAACTTTTCAAATCACAAGCTATGCATTCATATAACAGAAAGAGGTCATGTTTTTGTGTATATATATATATATATATATATATACACACACAATATGTATATGTGTGCGCGCATGTATGTTTATATACATATATATTATATATATAAGAACATTATCATTGAATATGACCTTAGTTCACTAGAATTAAACACTCACATCACTAAGTTAATATACCTGTATCTTTCCAAGTGCTCCAATAGCTACTTCAGGAGGTAGTATTACTGGTTTGGCATAAGTGCCACCAATCTAAAAAAGAAAATGCTAGAGATATTATCAGTTAAAGAATAATTATATAATTTATTTGAAAAGGTTGATTGTTTCTAGAATGAATTGTTAATCATTTTATTCTTTGCATATTAAACTTTTATTAGAGTATTAATTTCAGAAGCAGTTTTCAGATTACGTTCTCATTTTTCTGGTACTTACTGTGCCAATATTTGAAAGGGTGAATGTTCCCCCAGTGAGGTCATTTGTTCCCAGTTGGCCAGCAGAACCCAAGGCTTGGAGGCGATTTAACTCAGAAGCAATCTCAAAGACACTGCAGACTTGAACATTTTTCACGTTTGGGACAATTAAACCTTGTTCTGTGTCCATAGCAACTCCAATGTTGTGTGAAGCCTACAATAAGTTTCATTAACTGGACATTAACATAAGCAGTCAACATAACATGTATTGTACACAAAAACACTTGAAGGATGCTTTCAAAATTATATATATTGGCAATAATATATATATACACACACAATAAAATATTATATACAAGTTTTTAACCAAGGAAGCTCTCTCTGCATTAAGCAGCTCCTCTATACTATTTTGAGTGGAGGAGCGGACGTAAATTTTGAAGAATTAGCTTTTCACATCTGCAAAGTAAGTCCAAACTGATTTTCATGGGAATTTCACCTCCAGGAAATAGAAAATCAGGAATCAATTTTGCACTGAAAATATTTCATGTTTTGTTACCCATACAATCATCCTAAAATGACTATCAGTTTAGAAGAGAACACTATAACACTATAGAACACTATAATATGAAAAACAGTAAAAAAGAAAAAAAAAGTAAAGTGAGTTGTCTTTCATTTTGTAGAAGAAATATGTAAGGAGTCATCTATGAGAGTCTGATAAAACAGCACAATAGGAGTTTTTACCATTATGTGTATTATATACAGCACTTTAGAAAACAGGCACTTGTTTTCCAGAAGTATCCCGCCAGTGCTTTGTATGAAAATTAAATGTTTTATTAAATTTATCTTAAAATATGATTTTAATACGTAAGGGTTGAGAGTCAGAACAGTAGGACAATTGTGTCATTACTAAAAATTACTGTCACTGGATTTTAGATGTTCTCATTGGAATTGCTTGGTCCATCTTCAGGTAAAAACTAGGAAATCATTATGCTAATATGCATTTTTGAGAACAAACCCAAATAAAGAAGTAAAAGTAACTTTAAAAGTAACATTAAACATACCACAGAAATTAGATGTATACTGAATCAAATCCAATCTTAGACAGAATCTAGATCCTCAAATTATTTTCCACCACAACACCAATTGGTGGTTTCACACCAATGGACAGTTAACCTCCACCACAACCAATCTTTCACTCCCTCTCCTCAAAAGGAGAGGAAAGGAAGAAAGTATCATGGAAAGAATAAAAGACTCACAGGTTGAGATAAGGATAATTTAAGAAAGAAAAAAAAAAAGCAAAAGGTTCATGGAAGCAAAGAAAGAGGAAAAAAATTATTTTCTACTTCCCATCAACAAGTGATGTTCAGACACGTCTTAAGCGGGGCCTCAATACGTGTAGCAGTGTGTCAGGAGGACAGACATTCTCTTCACAGGAGTCCCCCCTCCTCCTTCCCCTTTTGCAGATTTTATTGCTGAGCGTGACATCACGGCATGGAATACCCCTTGGCTGGTTTGGGTCTGCTGCCCTGGCCACGTCCTCTCCCCACCTCTTGCCCACCCACAGCCAGTAGGCTAGGGAGACAGTCTTAATGCTGTGCCAGCACTGCTCGACAATGGACAAAACATCAGTGCGATAACGGTGCTGTCCCAGCTACAAGCACAGAGCACAGCTGTGGGGAAAGTTAACTCCATCCTAGCCAGAGACAGTACACACTACAATTTTAGTGCAAGTTATTACACATAGCTCAGATGTTTTGAAAAGTCCTCATTAGCTGTTAGCTTGGATTTTCTGCTCACAATTTTATCAGTAGTTTACAAACCTTATATGTGACGTTTTGACAGCTTTCATCCAAAGAAGCATTAAGAATGGGATACTGCAATAGTCCTAGAGAAGCTGCCTGTTAAATATAAACAAAAAATAGATAGATTGCTATACTTTATATCTCAGAGAGGTGCATGGAAAGCAAGGAATGGTGAAAGACAATTTAGATTGATAACAATTTGGTTCTCAGTGCAATAAAACGTGGCTTCAACTCTCCTAAGCTCTTTGTGTGTTGATGTTTCATCATGATTAGGAAAACAGAAGAAAAACTTCCAGAAAACAAAGATAGATGAGACAGACATATAAAAGATAATAATCCCTTTATGAAACATAATTGAAATTGAATCAGCATTTGTTATTTCCTGTTCAAGAATTCAAATCAAATAGCCCAAGAAAAAAGTTACAAGATTTCTCAGCAGTGTCATTCTAAACTCCCCACTTAGATGATTATTATTTCAGGGAATATTAATGCTGCCTAAAAAGAGCGAGATTAAGAGCTTATTTAACACTCCAGTTGAAATAGCATTATCATAAGTTTTAGACTAAACTATGCATTCAGCCTTCAGTGGTGACAACAGTTGGAAATGAAACATGACAACTAAATGAGTACAAGTGCCCGGTCCCCTGAACAAGAGAGGACACAGACTCAATTCACCTGAACAACAGAAGAGACATACTCATTCACCTGAGGGATTCATTACCAACAACAGACACCAAACCAAACCAAAATTAAATTGTGTTTCACATGTGAGGTTAATTTTAATGGAGCTCACTAAAATACCAATAGTTTGCTAAATTTGTTTTGTTTAATTTAAATACCCAGTGATGCTTACCCCTTTCCTAAGTAATGCTTTGTCTGCTTTATCTTTCTCCATTACTGTTTCAAATAATTTCCATGGTATTATCTAACCCTGGCTACAATTCCAACACTAAATTGATAAGCAGTTCAATAAACAAGAAAAGCTGATACCTGAAAAATCACAGATCACAAGAAAAGTGATAGAGAGGTGCTCCAACCTACAACAATAATTGATCAGAAGATTTTGGCAAAAAACAGCATTAGTACTTCATATAGTCCTCTACTGGTTGTCTCACCTTTATGAAGAAGGGCATAAATGAAAGCTTAATTCCACGAATTTGTGCTAAAGGTTTCATCTCTTCTCGCAACTGAACAAGCTGAGTCAAGTCAATCTCATCACAATAACCAAAGTGAGGGATCTTCAAAGCTGCACTCATAGTCTTTACCATTGCCTTGTGAAAACCTGAAAAATATTCACTGACTTCTTACTCCAAGAAAATTAGCTTCTGGGAAGTTATGGTGAAATTCCAATTATTTGTTTACTCTAAAATTACTAAACTTAAAAAAAAGCACAGAGTAAAGTCCACCTTAGGGCCAACAGTTATTCAGCACATACAGCTCAATTTTTACAACTTTATTATTTCAGATCATATTACTGCATCTCTCTCCTCTGTATATTTTTGAAATCATAGTATTGCAGTACAGTAATCTGCACTATTTCTGCACTATTTGCTCTACAAGCCAATACTGCCTGAAAGGCAACCAGAAATCTTTTTTTTTTTCTCTCTCTAATTTGCAACCCAAATCCATCTAACCAAAACATGAACAATTATTTCATAAATGTTCATTGAGTAACTTTTACTGGTAGTCTACTGTGAACATTATGCCAAGACTTCATATTTCATGAATTACCTGTTATAGGTTCAGTTTTATCTTTTCCTGAAAACACAATCGGTCTGGAAACAGGTACAGGAATTTTGCGTGCTTTGTCCTTTGGAGCAGCTGACACTGTCTCTGATTTTGGCAATGGTGGGATAATTTCAGCCTTTGGTGAGGGAGGTAGAATAGCCCCCGTTTGTTTGGCCAAATAATTGAGTATGTCTTCCTTAAGGATTCTGTTATCTTTCCCTGTTCCAACAACTTCACTCAATTTAATCTGAAAAGTACATAACAAGCTATGACACTTGCTTTACGGAGATATAAAAATATTCAATATCGTGAGAAACAGTTAATTATTCCAAGTATTAATACAACATACCTACAATTTCCCTCCCTTCCAGCATCTTGTAGGTTCTGTGCACCTGACCAAACAGGATATGGTGACCCCATCACAGAACAGGGAGGCAAAACAGGACACAAAGCATTGCCTATAAAATCAAGCAGCTACGAGTCCTAGGCAGGATTTGGACCGGACATGCCGCTATACAGCAAAACACACGATTTTCTGGTGGTCAAGGACACCTCCACCTAATTAGAACAAAAGCTAAGAAACCATAAGCTACACTACTTATAATATTCTGTGCTATGCTAATTACAAAATTCTGTGAAATAATAAAGCCTTAATTCTAACTACAACTTAGTAGCATTTTACCCACGATCCCTAAGAATGTCTGTCTCTGCAGCAGGCAGGTGACACTTTCATTAATTTACTAGGTACTCAACTTTGTTCAGATCATCTAAAAGGCCCCATGAGGTATCTAACTTCATACTTAAGGAGGGACAAATGCTACTTATCTCTTTATTACATGATCAGTGGTAAAATATTAGTTTGAAGAAAATTAGTTGTCACTTAAATTTCTCTCTCTATTGTGGTGCATTTTTAGGAAAAAAATTAAACAAGCTTTCAAAAACAGTGGAATATTCATAGATTCACCAAAAAAATAAAAAGAATTAGAAAAGTCCTTAAAGGATCACCTAGTCCATCCCCTGCTCTTACATAAATCTGGAGAACAGAACAAACTAGCTAAAGCTGAGAACTGATTTTTCTCTCTTCCCTCCTTTGTCCCAGAAATCCATTCTGATACTTCATTCTTTTTCCCTCTAAAAAGGTTTTCTAAAACCTCTACCCTAGAGCACCCTAGCTTCATTTTAAGCCCAGTAATTCTTTTCCTATGCACCATAATCATCAGAAAGCATTATTCTCTCCATCACTACAACATTTTTTACACACTTGAAATAATTTGCAAATAAGTCATTTCTCACTGTACTTTCCTCTAATCAATATCCTCTCAGTCAGTCAAACTTGTTTATAAAAGAGGGATAAAATGTGGCCAGATGCAATTCAGCAAACTTACATTGTTTTCCATAGCAAGACGACGAACTGCAGGCGTTGCTAATGTTTTGTGACCTTTTATCTCTTGGTGCGTGTGTTCTTCGTGAGACATAGCAGGTGTTTCAACAACATCTTCTTCTGGGGCAACACCTGAAAATAGAACGAAAAAATAACTTTATTAGACTATTCTATAAGAATTTGATAAATTTCAGAACTTGATTTAAATTTTCTAACTTAAGAAAAAGTTAAATGGACAGTGATAACTGTCCCAAATTTCTTACCGAAAAAAAAAAAAAAAAAGGAATTATTACCTATCCCTCACATGAGATACTGGGGAAGGGAACACATCAGTGCTAAAGACTGCTGCTTGAGCTAAATTTTCAATAGGAAGTAACTGGCCTTTGAAGTTTTAAATTCTAACACAATATCATAACGTTTTCCATTTAATCTTCTTGACTTTACAGAAGAAAAAGTCAATTTCACATTTAACATTTTCAGGAGGAAAAAGTAAACTCCCCTGTCAATCTGATGGTTTATGACAACAAAATATGCAATAGAAAAACTGCTTGCAATACCTTTTGAAGCATCAATTTCAATGTCCACTAATGGTTTTCCAACATAAGCAATTTCATCTAAGTTGTAATGGAGTTTCCTAATGATGCCATCATAACGACTAGTAATAGTAACAGAAGCTTTATCGCTTTGTACTTCACAAATGCTATCAAACTGAGAAACACTATCACCTTCTTTTATATACCTAAAAGAAAAGACACATGTTAATATAAAACATAATAACTGTTAAAATCTACTTTGTGTATTCTTTTGCTAAATTCAGTTATGTATTTGTCCACAACATGAAATGCATTCCAGATAAGATGACAAATCATACATACTGGATACATTTGCTATATACCTTTTGCCAGATGTCACACAAAAAAAGGTTTTTGAGCACTGACACAATGTTTCAGAATATCACCACATATACAATTTTTACTATTACTTTAGCTAAGTAGAGTTTTTTTTGGCAGATTATAAACCAAGTAAAATAAGAATAAGCCTAGCTTGGTTTGAAGCTAAAGAAGTCTGTTTCAAGTTGTCAGGATCAGTGTATCATCAGTTTCAGAACAGAATCTAGAAGTGGGAAACTGTCTCCTGCACAGAGATATTGCATCTATGTGTACAAAGAGGGAGGCATTCTAACACTGCCTTGCTCCCTCCGCTGGACACTTTGTTTTTGCTTAATCCAATCATCACTGGCTTTCTAGCCACGATTTAAATGTTCAAATATTTTGTTAAATTGAATGAAGAAGGGGTAGAAGATAAATTTATGTGGATTCTCTAGAGTTGTAAGCTTTTCTAAAGTACAGCCAAGACCTCCTGCACCCTGAAAACACTAAAGAAAAGCCTATGAACAGGTGCAGTTAGGGCACCCCACTCCCTCCACCTTTCCCGTTTTCAAATAAAACAGATTACAAATAACAAAATGTAAAGCTTACTGTATGCAAGGAAAACAAGACTTGAAAAACTTCACTAGCAACCCAGAAAACACTGTCAGGTAAATAACTGAATTCTTGATAATTATCAATAATACTCAAACTACTTGCTGATTTCTTAGTTTATTTCTAAGAAAGCTTAGCTTACCATTCTTTCACAGTCACCTCCGTAATCCCTTCTCCAATATCAGAAAGCTTAAACTGGACAATTTGGCCACATGAAACTTAAAACAGACAAAGAAAAACAGCACGTTTAATATTAAATATAAGACAGAATGATCTGAATGCATTAAAATGGTCTATATACCAGTATACACAAGTCTCTAACATAACATTCATAAAATAGCAAAATAAAATAATTTTATTATGAAAAGATTACCAGCAGATGTTCTGAATAATCGCTGTTGATGACTAAACTTGAAGGCAGATTTGTCAAACACGCACACATATTTTGATTTTACAAAGCGAATGCTGCTGCACGATCTAACGTGGTGAGCACAAACCTGAGGGAAAAAAGTCTTAAGTGTTAAAATATTAGACTGAGGAGGCAGAGCTCATTTAATAATCTTGATGCACCAGCAGTAACAAAACAGTTTAACTGTAATTTATATAGAGAAATTCTTATGAAAACACAATTATACCAAATACGTACTGAATGTATAATAACCATTAAATTAGCATAAGCTTTGCAACGTCTTTAACTTCTTTTACTAACGCAACACATGGAGAGATTAAAGCCACGGTAACATAATCAGTTAACAAAAATCATGACGAGACCTGAAGAGATTCATAGTTGCTATAGTCTCTCTAAACAATTAGTTTCATCAGGATACACACAAAAAAGCATACATAATAGCAAAAACATCAGCCATTTGGAACATTCTCATGCAGAACGAATGCTGGAAAGGTCCCCTAGACTGTGGGAAAAAATCAGCATATTATTCTTTGTTGGTTCTTATTCCAATCAAAAGGTGATCAGAAGTACAAATTGGAAAGGAAATTCACACCAGATGGCACAAACAGTTGCCCTTTTATTTCCGTTATTGTATAGGAGACAAACATCTTCAAATAAATCTCAATTGCAATTATATTTATTCAGAAATCAACTTAAAGGGTCAAAAGAATTTTCTGAAAAGTTATTTATGGAAAACTGTCTGCTTTAAAGCACCATGTAATCAGTCATGATTTTGGTCAAAAGCAAAGCCAGTAGCACTTATATTGACATAAACAGGCATTTTATCATTAATCTCAACAGAAGTTAGTTCAGACCCTTTCTTATTTAGTAACATTTCTTAAATCTAATTCTGGTGTTATGTTGTCTTGGGTTCTGCAAAATTTATAAAAATAGTATCTACGGATAAATTTTATCTCTAATTAATTTAGAGATTAAAAAAATCAGGTGCTACAATGTACCTCAAGTAGCTCACAACTGTAAAATTTAGAAATTATCTTCTTAGATGAGCCAGAAAACAGGACACCTGTATGGGAAAGTTCATTTTAACTTTTTTTTTTTAAAATATCCTTTCAAATAATATAGAGTATATTAAACTTCCTAATTGCCCTCCCAACCCCCCAAACCATTGAACTATTTGAACTATATATTACATATTTACAATATTGATTACCCCCAAATCTGTACAATTCTGAGTTGACAATGTATGTTTTCTATACTATTTGATCTAGCACTGCAAGTTACATTTAATATCATCTTCTAGGAACAAATATTTATAAAATACAAACTCCATTAAAGGACACAACAAAGTCACATTGAGTTACTTTGCATCTGCCTGCTACTAAGATTGCATCTACTGATCTAGAGTATTTTTTTTTAAACTCCTATCATGAACAAACAGTAAACCCTTTTTGTTAGTTCTCCAAATAATTCTCCCTGAAAAAAAAAAAAGTCAAATGGTAATTGTAAATGATGACAAATCCTATTGCATGAACACATTTAAAATTTTAATTCAATTCAAAAATCGGTATATAATCTGTCTTCAGGAACCTATTTGGTCCTATTTTAATCTTGTATGTCTGTCCACTTGAGTCCATGGTTACATTTTTTTTTGTCCAACAAGATCTTTTTGTCCCAAACTTACTATAAAACTTTTCTCTTTATATAAACCTACATGGTAATCATTCAGTATTTACCTGTGAAGATGATCACAAGGAGCACATCAAATCTCTGAACTATCTCTTAAGTGTGAAGTTTCATAATGCTTCCAATGTGATTTTGGCATTTGGTAACCAGGTAGTTACTACCAAGCAGGTAGTGAATTAGTAATGTCACTGCCAAAAAACAGACTGGTTTTGTAACAGAAAAGTTTCAATGCTGTTTCAAATTATATCTGTAGGAATAATTCACAATTGCTGCATTTCAAAGAACTTAATTATTTTGGTTTGCAGGTTTTGCACATTATCTAGTAAAAAGTTGGCATGCTAGTATGTTAAAGCAATAATACAGTATCCAATCTCTTCATAGAACAGTATTCCTTTCTAACAAGGTAAACAATTTTATACCATAAAATAAAAAGACCGTGCTTGTATTCAGTATTTAATCATCATAATACTACTTGATGCATAATGCGAAGTAAGGAAATAATAAGAGCATATAAAAGACAAGATTAGTTCTAACATTCATCACATATCCATACATATTCATGCAACTACTAAATGTCAAAAAAGTTAAACAACCTATGTATCTTGGTATCTGGAAAAATAAAATAATAATAAAAATCCCAAGTAGCAAAGTACTAGCAGTTATGTTTATGTCACCACTATCATGCTGTATGACAACTTAAAGGCAATACTCTCCTGGGCATCTTTTCAAGGAGCAGAGTTACCGTCAGAAGAAGGGACCAATAGCCTGCTCCAGTCTGTCACTGATATTGAGGAGGTATCAGCCACTGTTTTGTGGATGACCTGAGACTTGTGGCTTGAACCAAGGCAACACACAATGCTATTTGGGGAAGAACTGTCTTGCCCCTGTTTAGTTCAATTTGCACTGTTTCCTTAAGAAGCCTACTGTGCTTTTCTAAACGACCACAGATCCTAAAAATCTACTGCTGGCTTCAGAACAAAATGTTGTTAATACAGCAGGCAGGTAACAGATTACCTGATGAAGTAACACTCAATTTCAAAGTCATATTGAGTATGTTGTGCTCAAAGGCAACGATTTCATATTAAAGGATATTCCTCTATCGAACTCTTTTGACTTGCTGTCCTATTGAGTCATTTTTATTGACCATTTAATTATCTGGGATTTGTTTTGCATACATCTTCTGTATTTCCAAGTATAAAGTTACCTACACACTAAACCAACACCCTTACCAGCATATTCCAGACAGACATTATTCCTTGCCTTAACAATTGGCACCATGCCCAGCCTCTAGCTAACTGTTATTTCTCCACCATTTAACCCAAGAATGCCAGGCTCCTTTCTTTTCTTCCTTACAACTTACAGCCTCCACAAACCACCACAACCTGTCTTTCTTCCCCTTGACAACCAAAAAAAAAAAAAAAAGAAAAAAAAATTCAAACATAAGACTTCAAAATTGTAATAAGCATCTTTTTTTTTTTTTTTTCTTGGATGTTAGCATTGTTTCACAGTACATTGTCACAAGAAGAATCAGCATCTAGCAAAAATTAAATCATGCTTGCAAGAAACACGCTATAAATAGCCAATTCTGAGATCTATGGTTCAGCATGCACATTGCTTAGATGAACACTTTCATCTCATCAGAATCTCCTTCTGGATTTAAGACTTTGGTTTGGCTAGGAATAAAACTGAAAAGAGGCTGCTATTTCCAAAATTATTTGATCAGTAAAATGAGTTATATGTAACCTAAAACTAGATAATTACAAAAGTAATGTCTTCATAATGGTATATCCTCAAGTGATTGTAAGCATCCTAGAAAGAAACCAACCGGATGCAGTTCTTGAAGTGTGGTGCCCGAACTACTTAATTTACAAACATCAGGGCTCTTGTGACTGACAGAAATGCACGTTTCTCCCTTCTGCACACCTATACTTCGCCTGGGTGCACAGACGCGCTATACAAAGGGATCGATGCACAGGTAGAAAGATGGGAGGCAACGCAGCGAGTCAGACGACCGACAAGTGCCAGAAGGCTGTCAGTGGCCTGCCGCGGGGGGCACGGGTCCCTTTCGCAGCAGGCACTGAGGCGCAGGAGCGCGGGGAGCCCCTGAAGCAGAGGGGGCTAAGGGGAGGCGCCAGTCCCGAGCGCGTCGCCTTCGCACCCAGGCTCAGCCGCGCAGGTCTCGCTCGCTGCCGCCTGAGAAGCGCTGAGGCGGAGACGCCGCACGCTGCCCGCGCGCTACGGCGGCTACGCGGCGCCCCCCAACCCTTCCCTGACCAGGCGCCCCGCGTTTCTACAGCTGCTCCGCAGCGCGGTCACGGCCGCCATCTTAGCCCGGGAGGCACCGGCCGCCGCCCCGCACACCTCCCACCCGGCAGCCAACCCGCGCGCAGCCACGCGAGCCGCAGCCAACCGGGCGGCGGGGCCGGCAGCGGGGCGGTGGCGGTGGGGCCGGAGCCAGGGGCCAGAGGCCGGGGCCTCGGTCCGTGAGGGAACGGCACGGCGGACACCCGGACCCAGCGCCCCCGGAACTCCGGGGTACAGCCGTTGGCGGGGCGAGGGGCAGCGCCAAGGGTCCGGCCGCTGCCGGTACTCTGTAATAAACTTCCGAGAGGGGCCCCGTGTGTGTGTGCGCGTCCGCGTTCCTGTAACGATCCCAACACTGAGACAAGCCGCACGGCGGGAAGTCCGGCCGCTCCCCGGCCGGATCCGTCGCCGCTCTGGCTCCGGGACAGGACGGGAAAGGAACGGGGTGGCTGCGGCGGGTAGGAGGGCGCTGCCCCGCCCGCTACGCGGCCACCCGGGCGCTGTGACCCGGCGGCGGCTTTTCACGACGCGGTGCCGCCCCCGCCGGCGTTCTCTGCGCCTGCTCCAGCACCGCTGCCTGACACTGGCACCGGCATTTGACGGCGCTGGTACCGGTCTGGGGGCGTTGCTTCGCCGGGGTCTCGCCGTCCTCGGGGCCCACTCCGGTCCCCTCGGCGCCTCTGCTCGCTGCCAGCCATGGATGGGGACAGGGTGGAGATAGACGGCGGGATCATGGAGGGGGTGAGCATCCGCGCCGGGCTGGGCTGTGCTGGGCTCCGCTCGCCTCGCCTCGCCCGCGGGCAGCGGGGCCGGGAGCCGCAGCGGCTGACGAGCGCCGTTCCCCTGCAGGGCGGGCAGATCCTGCGCGTGTCCACGGCCCTGAGCTGCCTGCTGGGCCTGCCGCTGAGGGTGCGCCGGATCCGCGCCGGGAGGAGCCAGCCCGGCCTCAGGTAACTGCCTCGCCGCACGCCAGCACCCCCGGGGCTGCGCCGGGAGGGCCGCGCCGGTCCCTGGGCGCTTCAGGCGGGGGCGAGGCCCTCCTCCGGGAACGGGGGCACAGCCTTGGCGGCACACCGAAACGCTTCCAAGGGCAAAAATCACATATTAGCAGTGTTTTAAGCAGCCTTTTTTTAAGCAGAAAAGTCTTGCCTGTGGCTCACTGACGTGGAAGGACTGAGTGCGGGAGAACAGCTAGAACGTCAAGAAGGCCTATCAAAGCAGGCAGACCTGGGATACACTTCCTTCTTTTGCCCTCTCCTTCCTCAGGGCAGTTTCCCTCTCCCTGGCTCTGGCTTGCTGCCAGGAAAGGTGAGGACACTCCCTCTGTCTCCACCTGTCAGGCTGCACAGCCTTAAAAGTGCCTGAAAAATATTTTCAAAGGTGAAGTAGCCTGCGTGGTGTGAAACAAAATATAATTAAGATCATATAATGCCTCAGTGAGACATTAATCACTGAGTATATAGTATATATACCATATAAAACATTTTGTATAGTGTATATTCTATACAAACCGTTTGTATGCTATCTGTATGTCCCAGAGTAGTCATTTTTATTTTTGAAAGCTACCAGAAACGTCAAAGATGCGTTACTTGCATTTCCCATCTTGATTTATAAATGGCAGTATTCTGCCTAGAATTGTGCTCCTTCATGAACTCAGATAATTTGTGACACCCTTCTTGACTGACATCACATTTGTAAGACAAACACAGAGGTCAGAGTCATCGTTTATTTAGGATGAGTTTAATTACAACTAAGGGAAAACCGATCCCTTAGCATTTTATATATATGTAGTTTTTCAGCCTTTTTTTTTTTAAGATTATTGGGCTTTAAACATATCCAGGAGAGATATGAGCTTTGAGGTAGTTAATTTAGGCTTACTGAAACAGTCTTGCTTATCTGTGCTACTGTTCTATAACTGCCTTGAAAGTAGTCTATAGAATGGTATACAGTGGGTTTTGCTGTATTTCCCAATGGTTCTCATGGAAGGAAATTCATATATTAAGATGGGCTTGACAGTCAATTAATAGTCTAGCGGAGGGCCACAAAGATGATATTGGGCTGGAGCATCTTCCCTATGAAGAAAGGCTGAGAGACCTGGGTCTGTTCAGCCTGGAGAAAAGAAGACTGAGAGGGATCTCATCAATGTGTATAAATACCTGAGTGTGGGAGACAGAGGGATTTGGCCAACCTCTTTTCAGTGGTTTGTGGGGACAGGACAAGGGTAATGGCCACAAGATAGAGCACAGGAAGTTCCGCACCAACATGCGAAAGAACTTCTTCACAGTGAGGGTGACGGAGCACTGGAACAGGCTGCCCAGGGAGGTTGTGGAGTCTCCTCTGGAGATATTCAAGGCCCATCTGGACACCTACCTTGGCAGCCTGCTCTAAGGAACCTGCTTTGGTAGGGGGGGTTGGACCCGACGATCTTTTGAGGTCCCTTCCAACCCCTTCAATTCTGTGATTCTGTAATAATGAGCTTTACTGTCTTAACAGCTGTAGCCCAGAGAAAGTGGAGGCTACTGAATAAAATCATAGCTCAAGTTCTTAGTGACATCTTCAAAATGTAACAAAACAAAAAAAGATTTATTTATTTATTTATTTTCTCTTCTATGTAAACTACACAAACAAATGGAAATGCAAGCACAGCAGGAGAGATGCACTGAACTGTTAGCTCTTTTATGGCTCTGGGAACAGTTAACCGGCTTTGGCTCCAGTTCAGTATTGCTATCATTATACAACTTGGCAGCATTATCCCATTACATTTTTGTCATTTATCACATTAGGAAAGTGACTGTTGCATCTCATTTGTCTGTCCTGACCCTTTCTATTGGAAAACACACCAGGATCCTACGAATTTCAGAATGATCAGAAAGCTCCTTTAGCTCCTCTGAACTCAGGAGAAATGTAGGAACCAGACTGAATTTCTAATCCTTGTTTTAAATCTGCAATTGATGTTGATTGATGTATTAGTTGATGTTTAGTATTTTTTTTTAATGTAACATGACTATGTAGTCTACTTGAATGGATCTTTAATTAGTATTATGACTTTAAGACCTCAGCATCTGTCTGGATTGGAGATCGTTCGAGATTTATGTGAAGGGAAGCTGGAGGGTGGAGAAATTGGTTCAACAGAAATAACCTTCACTCCTGGGAAGATCAAAGGTGGAACCCACATAGCAGATACCAAACAGCAGGGTATGTCTTTGTACATGGATAATGATTGACAAGCAACTGCTCTTAACTGCTTTTGGTAACTTTAAAATTGTCACAAAGAGGTGAGAAAAGAACATTAATACATGGCTAATGAGGTATAATCTGTGCTGTCTGCTACGTGTGAGCAAAGAACTGCTATGTAAGCAGGTTATATATTAATAAAGTATATAATTACATATAAATTATAAGTTGAACATTTGATGAATGTTAAAAAAAAAGCTGCCCATGCACTTAAAAAATTATTGTCTTCCATTAGTACATGAAATATTAGGTCAATGCATCAAATTAGATAGGTATCTCACAAATGCGTACAGTATATTAAATTGCAAAGTATTACATCTGATGTTGAATTAGTACATTGATTAATGTATTAATTTATTGATTATACAATGAAATATTGAATTAATCCTCTTTATATAATAAAGTCAATTTTAAGGTTGTACTTATGCACATGGTGGTGCAGTATACTAGTCTTTTTGAACTTGGGGCATATTACAATCGCTGTTTTTGTCCCTGTGTTTCTTCCATTTTGTTTTTTGCTGTGTTGAATCCTTTGTTCTAGGAATCTGTTGCAAAAAAGTAGAATGGGTTTAGCTGTGAACTTGAAAGCGTAAGCTAGGGTAGGCATAAGTTAAGGTTTCCTATAAAAGAAATATGTTTCTGAATTGCGATAGTATAAACAACTAAGCTGATGTCTTTTACGTCTTTTACTTAAACGTAACACAGAAAGACTTGAGTAGGCAACAATGCAGAAGGATTAATAAAATTAAACACAAGTGTGTGTCATCCCCCCCCCAAAAAAAAAAAAAAGTATAGTTCACAAACATGAAACACCATGACATAACTGTTTCACTTTGCTAAGCAAACTTTTGGGAAAACTATTCTGAGTTTATTATTATCTATGAAATGTGGAGGGATTCAGTAATAGGGGAATTGTGTATCTCAAAGCATATTTTCTATGCCCCTGAATTTTCCTGTGTGAGATGTTGAACAGCTTCTAAGCAATTTTGTAGGTTTTTATGTATTTTATTATTAATTAAATATTAAAATGCTAAAATTGCTGCATAAACCTTTCCTGCTTATACCATCTGCTGTCTAACCCTACAGTTTTCACAGGACCATCAGTATACTAAGGAAGCATACATTACTTTTATTTCAAACAGGAATATTAAAGGTACAATTACTGTGAAACAGAAGTTTGTATGTTTAGGCTTGCCAAGACCATGAAGTTTTAATTAGCATTTTTTTTAAAGAGTAATAAGTTTGCTTATAGATAATGTTCAAAATCAAATACTTACTTATGCTCTGTAAAGTCATTTGCCCTTGATGTGTAGTGATTCTACATAGATTGTGACCGCATGATATTTGAGTATCTTATAATTGCTTTTAGGAGCGTATGTCTACTGATGCAGGTAGCAATGCCCTGTGTGCTCTTTGCTGCTTCCCATCAGAACTTCATTTTAAAGGTGGGACCAATGCTGAGATGGCTCCTCAGATAGACTACACAGTCATGGTAGGGAAAAATTCCTTCAACTCATGCCTATATATGTAATATAACTATTGTACTTCTGTTGCTCTTTTGCAAGTTTATTTGTAATTACGGAATTAAGCATGGGAATATTACACTACTTGTGTACCATATGTATACAGCAACCAGTGCTTCATGGAAGTCCCTGAAATAATGACTTGTCTGTTTGCTTATAATTACTAAAGCAAATTTCACTTAAGATACATTCTTTATTCTAGAAGCTCTGTGAATTGTTATTTGTTCTCTTTCTCTTCTCAAAAAGAATCCTTTAACACAAAGCGTTATTCAGAATAAAATATAGGGAACCTCAGATAAGCTGTATGGATGAGACTGCCTATCTTTTTATAATGTAATTGAAATTTTTGTTTTGAACTTTTTTTTTTTAAAGACTGAATAAAATAGTGGGAAATGATAAATTCAAAATAGATTCACTGTGTATTTTTATATATGCTTGTTTCAGGTTTTCAAGCCAATAGTTGAAAAGTTCAATTTCACATTTAATTGTGACATAAAAAAGAGGTGAGTTACAGTGTCATGTGGCAGAAGCAGTCCTTACAGCAGTCTGTGAGCATGGAGGCACACACAAGGTGCTCTGAATCAATCTAAGGGATGAATTTATCGTACATTAACTGAACTGTATTAGCTGCCCCTGTGTGGACCATCACTGTATGATGAATGTTATATGGTTCTTCCCTGTCTTTTTTTTTTCATTGCTGAGCCTTCAGCTGCTGTTTTAATGTTTCCAGTTAACTAACACCTGAGGGAAGTGCATGCTGAACAGTCAGTCCATTACTGAGTTTTTTCTGAGGTGCCAGTTAAGTTAGTGTTAGGCAGTTAATAAGATGTGTATTTTGAGGTAATGCTATTGGAGAATATTCTTGTATGATAAAGATTTCTTAGGCACACCGACAGAATTGATATGTATAGTAACAGAGAACATGCAAATGTATCACAGAATATACAAAGAGCCTTATGGTTATTTTCTGGGTTTCCCTGTGATCTTACATTTAATTATATCTGATTTCTGTTTGTAAATAGGGGCTACTATCCTCAGGGAGGTGGTGAAGTTGTAGTCCAGATGTCACCAGTCAAAGAGTTGAGTGCAATAAACTTAACAGAACGTGGCACCGTGACAAAGATATATGGAAGAGCGTTTGTTGCTGGAGCACTGCCTATAAAGTGAGTGCTAGTAATAGCTGTGGTGGTATCCAACTTCATAAATCTATATAAAATTGCATGTAATCTCTCTAGCACACCTGTACTGTTCCTGTGCTCTGCAGTCACATATAAGCCAAGTAGTTGTGTTAAATGGATTGCATTATTCAGGCTATAAAACAGAATTTTGGACATTTCTAAAATGTGGTTATTGCACAGGGATATGGTACCAGCTAAAATAGGAAATAAGAACAGTGTCTGTGATATCCTTCATGTAACTATTCAAAAATATTTAGTATGTATTGAGGGGTATCATATCTATGTACCGTTCATGTTTCTGTGAGTTATGTGAAATCTGAAATAATGGCTGTTTTTCATAGATTCATGGCTAAACTATGGTGCACTGTAATAGACAGAAGTCAGACAAAATCAGACTTTTCAACCATTGTTACTGGGATTAGACAGAACAAGTTAAGTTAGCCAAAACTTAAAAAAAAAAAAAAAAAAAAAACAGATAAATTTGCCCCTTTATCCCTCCTTCTTTCCGTTATTTCTATCCTACCTCTGTTTACAGAGAATGAGTGTTGGGATCTCCTTAGCTCCTTCTCACATACAGGCTGGGAAGCAGAAGAGGAAGGGAGAGGAGAAACTGAGTTAGTTTTTGAAGAGCTGTGGAGTGCTGAGTTTGGTCTTAAAATCTCCAACCCTATGAATATCACAGGGATAGGATAAGCTTCATCTGCCCCCACATGCCTTTGATTTAAAATTGTTATTTTATATACTCTGTCTTACAGAGTATATCCTGTACATAATAATTGTTGGGTTTTTGTTTTATTTTTTACAGTCTAAGGTCTTGAGTTTTTTCACTTTAGACTAAAGGTTTCAGTAAGGTCTTTGAGTTCTTGATTAAGACTGAAGTGAAATCTTTCTCCATATGTAAGGAGAAGAATTATTGGAATTCCTAATGCTATTGGAGCTTTGATATTCTTTATTATTATATGTTATATATATTATATATAGAATCTCCCTACAATCTGTCATTTGTTCAGAGTTTATGGGAACATTCTCAGAAGAGATGATCTTCAGTGCTTGCTTGTAGGGGTTTTATAACAATCATTTGGTTTTCTAGTTAATAACTTAGCCTTATTAAAGAATCCACTGATAATTAGGCTAATGAGCCTTATCTATTGCTAAAGTTACATCATTAATTAATTAATGTTTCTACCTCTTATCTTGTTAGCTGGCAAAAGACATGTCAGCAGCAGCAGTGAGATGCATCAGAAAAGAAATCAGAGATCTTTACATTAACATTCAGCCTGTTCGAGAACCTGATGATCAAGCCTTTGGGACCGGAAGTGGAATAATGTAAGACAAGCCTAAACTTTCTATTGATGCCTGTAACCTTGCTGGTCAATTAGCTAGATCTTGATTAATTGTCTGATAAAGTGTAATGTGAGTGATTTTGTTCTTAATACTTTTTCTGCTCAGCATTGTTGCAGAGACATCAACAGGTTGTTTGTTAGCTGGGTCGTCACTTGGCAAGAGAGGTAAGAGTTGTATGGAATATACCTCTTTCAGAATCAACTTAATATACTATTAAGTAGAAATCCAAAGTATAATCTGTTCAAAGATTTAACGCTTTGAGTGTTGCATTTTTAAGTGGATGTTATTTACTAATAGGGATAGAGGAAATGAACAGATTTGAACTCAGTAAATAAAATATTGCACTTTGTATTTCTAAACTGCTTTTACATATCAACAAATATTACAAAATTATTAAATTCACCTTTTATCAGAATGGATTGTTAAGGATCACTAAGTTGAAAATACTTCTGGACTTTACATACAGGCTCTATGGTTTACCTGTGAAGATTTTGTTCAGCATTGAATCTAGATGTGTATCTAGGTTAAAGGAATAGATGTGTTTTTGATCTAAATGGTTTGAATAAAATGTTTTTCTGACTGTAAGTGGGGCTATGTGCTTCCCACTGCTTATGGAATATGGAATATGTCATCATAAGACAGGAGTTTTTTCAAGAAGACATTTGAGGCAAGAGCATGGAAATAAGGTTTAAAAGTTGTTAATTGTTGCTTGTTTGTTTTCTCTATTTTTTACGTGTTAAAAATAATTGGCAGCATCCTAACTTCTTACATTTCTCTGTTAGGAAAAAATTCTGACAAGGTTGGCATTGAAGCAGCTGAGATACTGCTGAAGAATCTTAACATGGTGGAGCTGTGGATGATCTTTACAAGACCAAGTAAGGCTCCCATTTGTGTCTACATGAAAGTGATGTAGCAAGAACATTTATGTATGTATTACTTTTAAATAATGTAATCTGAACAGTGAAAGAATGGCACGTAGATTTCAAAGTTGGATGTATCTCCAGAAGAAAGCATGGCTTTACATAATGAATTGATAATCAGTCTTGAGAAGTTTCCAGGTGTGGTACACATCAGTACTGGTTCACATCAGTAGAATTAGCATATTACATACAGTTCTTAGGAACCACAGATGCTTTTGGCTTTGCACACATCGTTAAATAGTAGGTATAAAATATGAAGTAGTAATTCGCTTCTATTTGGTACTCCATGTATAGGAGTAAAAGTAGCTTCCTGGTTAAAGTTATTGGAGAACAGATTATCTAGGAGGTATTCCTGTCTGTCTGGTGAATATGTCATCATGAAGTGTTATAATTAAAAACCTTTTCTGAGTTTTCTCTCCACCCAAGGTAGTCTTGTAATCTAGAGTCTGACATGACTTTGGGGAAGCCTGGGGAATGAGGAGCAAAGTAAAATGTAATAACACAAATTCTAGTGGCAAACATGACTGGGGGAAAAGTAGCAGCCCTTCTGTAATCAGGCATTCACATTAGTAAATTCCAAGATTCTTGAGCTTTGGATCACTCTTAGCACTCAGCAGCATGAACTTTTATGACATTTGGCAGACAATGTTTTACACTTCCAGACATCATGGATGTTTTTGCTTCCTTTTTTTTTTCTTTTTTTTAAATCAGTAAGTTCCTAGGATCTGAAGAGTTATTAAATAATGACCTTTCTCCCCCCTTTTCAGCTGATCATTTTTATGGCACTAGCAAAGGGGGTGTCTAGAGTGAAAAGTGGACCAATTACACTTCATACGCAAACTGCTATACACTTTGCAGAACAGCTAACAAAGGTGAGTCCAAAACTTCAGGAATTTTATCCTCTCAGTTGCATTCCAGTAACTAAGAAGGGTGCAGTTTTGTAGATTCACGCTGTTTTTTGCAGGCACTGTGAACTGAATTTTGTCATTGAGGATAAGCACTGATAAATAACTGTTACAATATTTATGTGGGAGTTTGCCAGTAGAAATTAAACATACTTTAGAGTTTAATGCCTTTAGAATGGTTAGATACTTCTACCACCTTTATTTTAATATTTGTAATGAAATCGGTAAAATTTGTAATATGTATAAATTACTGGACATCAGGTATTGAAGATTTAAACTTGCATATAAATGAATTTGTGATGTATATTTCTAATCCTGTTTTAGGCCAAATTTACTGTGACAAAATCAGAAGAGGAAGATCCCAGTAAAGATACCTACATCATTGAGTGCCAAGGAATGGGGATGATAAACTCAAACTTATAGGGTTAAAAAACAACAACAAAAAAAAAGCAAGCTAGCAAAAGCAAAGCAAACTCAACATACCTCAGTGATGCATTGCACTACATTTCAATAGATGTCTAATATGCATGTGAACAGGAGGAACCTTCTGTCACATCTAATTGATTTGATATAACTTCAAGGATGATATCAAGTTTTCCCTTGGTGTGCTGAGAATCTGTGATACGAAAAATGGAAACTTCACTTTTTTTTTTTTTTTACTTTTTATTTTTCTATTATCAGCAAAATGAGTACAGACAGGACAGCAAACAGAATACAGTGTATGTACTTGGGCATCCAAGAGCATCAATTAGAAGCTCTAAGAATTCAGATTCACCAAAGCAGAAAATAACTGTTTCAGGTTTGGGAAAAAAAATACCTAGATGATACATTCTTTCCACTTTAAAACATGTAGGTTTTATTCTTTGGGATCCTTATGTTATGAGGATTGTGGAATGAAGTGTACCATCAAATCTGTATCTCTGTTCTTCCTTAACTATTTTGCTTAAATCATGTATGAGGAAATAAAAAAAAGCAATAGCACCAAACAAAAGTCTGGTATTTATTTTTGCTATCACCTCAGCAAGTTGTGTTAATAGGAGATTGATATAAAGTAAGTGTTCAGAAATGTAATTTCTTTCCCTCAGTAGAGTAAGAACACTCAATGCATATAATAATCTTATTTTAAATCTTCTCTTTTTATCAGTTTTATAAAAATCTTCTCAGACAAGCTTAGAAAATGTATGATGTTACATCCCAAATAGAAAACAGTAATTGTACGATCAGTTTTTCTATCTACATCTGTCCTTTTTAGCTAAGAGTAATGGGTCTACATTTGCACAAAGCTGTTGTTTCTTCTTATTGGGAGTACTTAATTTCAGCTGAGATTAGAGAGCTGTTGAATACATATATATACACACAAATGTATACACGTGCATACACTGAGCAGTGGACATACAAGTGTATTTAGGCATATAAAACCCAGTCGTGTTATCCCCTGTCTGGGGAGCAGGTAAGAAAGAATTTCTGCCAATCTGGTCTTGATCTTGCTACCAAATCTTACTCTGAATTAAAAGGAAGATTTAAAAAGAGATGAGGCATCATGTGTTTTGCACATGAAGAACTGAATCACAGAATTGGAATGACTTAACCAAAAATGTATAAACACACTCTAGAAGCTTTAATTAATTTCCAGTTTTCCCACGTCCTAGTCCACAGATTTTTTCCAAGTCCAAGATCTTTTTTTCCACTGTGAGTATCGAACCTAGCAGCTGAAGTAGTAACTTGAAGTATGGTTTGTCTTACTCATTAAAATAAAAAAAAATCTACTGCTGATATAAAAAAAATTTCACCAGCTATCTACTTAAAAATGTATTTATTCTTAGGGTTCGTTCCCACTGCCCAGCAAAAACTAGTGCAAAAGAATGGAATGCTATTAATTTCTGATTTAAAAATTTGTTTTTCTTTAATGTAGTCTGAAGGGGGCAGCAGATACCCACTGAATTATGTCTGTAACACTGATACTCTAAATTCTTTATTTAATAAAAGCGTCCCTCTCGATCACTATTTGCTGCTGCTCATGATTTTCAGTGTTTCCTTTTGGAAGAACTTAGAATGTATTTAAAAAAGAAAACCTGAAAAAAAAGCTCCCAAGGAGTTGTTTTCTGTGCTTGTTTTGTTTGCCTACTTCCCCAATTCAAAAATGTAATGTACTTAACTAATTATCCTTCTACTGGAGAGATTCCCACTGAAGGGAGGGCTGGGTGTAACATAATTCAACATCCTGATCAAAGCACCACTAATTTAAAAGTTAGATAAGATTAGTCTTTAAAAGTTAGATTAGATTATATTAGTCTCAAAAAGTTTGATTGTTCAGTCAAGTTTTGAAAATTTTCAAAGATGGAGGTGCTACAGCCTTTGTGGGCAACTTGTCAGCAGAGCTTAACTGCACTCAGAGCTGGCATTTAATGTGAATATGCCAAAGGATTGTTCGTTTTGTTTTGTTTCTTAAGCTGACGAAATGTTTCTTTAATTGAAGTTACTTTATGTTACAGGAAACATATTAGGAAGGTGTGCACAGCAATTAGTTCTTCACTAATTCTTTCAGAAGAAAATGTGGCCGAAAATAACAACATAATCAGTTCTACCTTAGAAGATTTCTGGTTATGTGGGGAATCCTCAGGTTACTCTGGCAGCTGAGAAAGAGGAAGCTTCAATCAAGCCCTAAAACCTAAGAAGTTAAAGCCAAAAATTAATTACAGACAGTTACTTAATACAAAAAAGCATATCAAAAGCTGTTTGTAACCTACAAATATTCCTTTTTATTACCTTTGAAGTTCAATAACTGGATTCTGTATAATGTAATACCTTTTTACCAATATCCAATCAAACAACTTGCGCAGACTACAGGCAATTAAAATTATTTATTATGAAATTGAAACCTTTGTAGAAATTATGTTTAGAGAGAGAGTAGAATTGTCATTCTTTGTAGTATTATTCAAATAAGCCGACACAGTGCACATTTTTATAAATTACAATCCAGGAATTAATGCTTTGCCTTTAGCTTTTAAAATCTCTAGTGAGTGCCTTATACACTTAGCCTTCTTGCTCTACAATCACTACTTTACTTTAGCAATCAAATATGGAAGATCTGCTCTCTTGCCTAATTGATTATTTGTGGACTGTAAGCACACTTAGATGTTAATGCCAATATAGCTTAAAAATAAACAAATCAACATACCTAGCTTCTGTCATGTTAAGAAAACCTTATGCATAAAAGTACAGCTAAATTAAATCTTTCAGATTTAGGCAGGCTTCAATATATTTGTGCACATATACATATTGCATTATGCATGAAAAGTGGGATGAGCTTGAGCATGATTTTATATCTGGTCTCAAAGGCTGGCTGGAATACTTTTTCACAGCTTTTCTTCGCTTCTGAAAAACTGTCTGTTTGCACATTGGAGATGTCTGCAGTGCAGCCAGAATTTTTCCCACATTCACAAATGCCCAAGACTGTCTTGGAATAATTGCAGCAAAATAAAGAACTGCAAAACCTTGAGACAGCTATCTCACATTAGAATTTCTAGTTCTGAAATTAGATCTACCTAGCTAAAATTTTCTTTTGGAAAAAAAGAATCAAAATACGCAGGTTTTGTTTCTAAGGATAATAATAATAATAAAAACAAACAAAATGGAACAAAATGTAGACAAATAAATTGCCATTAGAAAACTGAAATGCAAATCCTGTCTTCTAGACAGGACTACAAATGCATATAAATGACAATATATTTGATAAAGATGAACAAAATCAAGGTTACAAGGTTTACATTTACATTCAATTCACCTACATTTTAAATTTAAAAATCAAAACACATGCTGCAGTTCTTGTTGCACACTTCTGCATTGTACATGCTGTATATACTTAAGCTTAAATTTTACAGCATAATTAAGTCTTAAAATGAATGCTGTGTGTAAATCAGTTGTTTCTAGTTAGTGGCGTAAATTCTTTTTTTAAAAAAAACTTCCTGCCCTTTTGAATATTAACTAATAATTACAGTGCGCTACTCGAAGCTTTTTAACTCTCATTTATATCAATTTACAGTCATATCATTTTTAGTGTTAAGGCTGGATTAAGTCACTTGTGGGAATGTATTAACCTTTTGTTCAGGAAGAGATGAGACATCGCTTGCACCTGCTCTACAAATATGCACTGGGTTTTCTTATGTTAATCAGGCACATTAAAATCTTATATAAAAACTTCAGTGTGGGTGTATAGATACAACTAAGATGCTTACATTTAATACTGCTCAAACAAGTAGTGGCAGTGACTCACAAGTTCTATATGCCAAGGAAACATCCTTAATCCTCTCAACCTGTGTGTCTGTAGTGTATTTCCATGAAAGCGAATAGTGTTTAGATGGATGCAATGATCAGAGAAAGCCACTGCACTGAGATATGCAGGGACTGAAGTCTCAAGACTAATAATACAGGCATTATATGTAGCCAGATACAAAAAGCTCCTCAGAAAATACTGCACCCTGGTTCTGATTACTCTCAAAAAGAGCATCTTTTAGCCTTGTCCTCTCACGTCCTTAAATCTACTTCAGCTAGTAACTGTTGCTCTTCTGAGCTCATGCATCTTAGTCTGTTCACTAAAATATTAGTTAAATATTTACTGTTTTCTAGACCTTGTCAAAAATTCTGCATTCAGTTTCAGGCCGCTCCAAACAAGAAAGACACCAACAGTTAAGGTGGTCAGGGGCTGGAGCACTGTGAGGAGAGGATGAGGGGAGGGGACTTGCTCAGCCTGCAGAAAGGATGGCATAAGGGTGACACCTACCAGCAACCTGTCAGTGGTTGGTAGCAATCCTACAAGTTGGTTACAGGGGAGACAGAGCCAGGCACTTCGCAGTGGGTGAGAGAGAGCAGGGTAAGCTGAAACCAGAGAGACACAGGTGAGATAAAGCCCTGAGCAACCTGGTCTGAGCTCATGGCTGACCCTGAGCTGAGCAGCAGGTTGGACCAAAGCCTTCCCACAGCCCTTCCCACCGAATTGTCCTACGATCTTGAGTGCCCTATCTGGAAACTAATGATCATCTGAACACAGTACAGAAGAATTTTCTAAAATAATATTCCAGCAGAGCTTATTTACAATGGACATTGCTAAAAGGAGTTTTAGGTTCAATAAAGCACTATATCAAATAAAGGTGCATATAGAAAAAAATGCCAAGTGAAATTATTTACAAAGGAAAAAACAGAATTAGAGCTACATGTTTTTGAATTAAAAACAAGCCAATGCAAACACAGAAGTTCATTCTGTTGGTTATTAGAGATAATAGGAACTATCTATTAGTATCAAAAAATCAAGTAAGATAGATCAACTGAAAAGCATTGTTACTGCTTCCCTAATATTTGACTACAGAAAAGTCTGTAAAGGCAGAGGTAAAATAATGATGAACACAGTCCTGTGTAAAATTAAGCAGAACCAGATTTTTTTCTTTAATCCTAGATTTATTAGTAAATTTAGGACCAAAGTTCAAGGCTTAGGAAACCTACTGATAAGCCCACATAAAAGCTAAAAGCCCTTCTGGAGTACTAATACGGAGAAGCTCACACTACAAGCTGTGTGATTTCAAGTTTTTGTACCACCCAGCTGCCTCTTAGGAGTTTTGCAGCCTTTCCTCTGCCCGGGATTCTTTCTGCCCAATGCTTTCCAAATCCAATACCATAATGCCACAACAATAGGATATGTACTAGGACAAGGACTTCTGATTTGAAAATCCTACTTTCAAATAATAACTGAACCTTTTTCTTCACAGACAAGTATTCTAGGGTGAAACTTTAGACAAATTTTCTGCCATATCATGCAAGTGTTCCAAAGTCCATTAAAAACAAACAAATAGAACAAAGAAAAAACACACATTTTATTAGACCAGAAAATATCTAGAATTATTTCTCCTTCCCTCCTTCCAAATACACTTATTTAGTCACTTAAGACTTCCACTTACTGAAGAATGGTTCCTGTGTAAAATTTGTGAAAATTTGTGAAAGCGCTTAATGATTTTTCCACACAGAAACCTCTGTATATACAGAGAATTTTACACACACTGCACTGTTTTAGTTTATACATCTCCAGTTGACCTGAAGTTTATACAAATCCTGTAACATAGGAATGAGCTAGTAGATTGTATGTTTTCTCACCAGTAATGCTTGTAGCACTTGAATAAAGCCAGGTTTTGATCCCAGTCTTCTTTCCTACATTAGTATTATATTCCATCAAAAAAAAAAAAGGTGAAGAATAAAGCATTCACTTTTTATCAGACTGCACCCTTATACACAAAAGTATTGCAGATTAAAATAAATTTCAGTGTGTTTTAGAAACAGTTATCAAGACTTTCTTATTGTAACACAACAGCAAACTTAGGCTTATAAATACAACAAAACTATGACTAAGGGAATTTATGTCAATATAACTGAAGATGGAATTTGGTCTATAAACTTAAATGGAAAAGATTGTCAGATTATAGCATTTGGCACAGAAAGAATGGAGAGTGAGCAGTGAGTTTACACAGCATTTCCTTCACTTTTATTCTAGCATCATCCCCTCAAAACGTAGCCACAGACTACTTTGATTTTGAATTATACCTTGCTGTAACAGCTTGCCAGTGAGCACTTCACAGCAAATGAATTATGCCCACTCACCTACCTTTCAGCTACTCAAATTTACCACTTATTTTACTTTTTACAAAAGGTGATCCTCTCTTCCCCAGACTCATCTCCGAAGATTCACTAGATTTTGCCTTTCTCCCCAGTTAAGGATAAGTCAAAAGTTAGGTCCTCTGTCAGTACCATTTTAAGATCAGAATGTAAAGACAGATTCTCAATCTATAGCTATAAAATTCACAGAATATCCAAATAAGTCAAAGAAGTTACTCTGAAGTAGCACTGGAAAGCACTGGCCCCCTACTGAACAGGGAATACCAACGTGTGCTGACAGAACTTAGATAGCTACAGTGAGCTTGTCATTAGAAATGAGGATAAGCACATGGCCCCTTTATGTTTAAGTGATTTGGTTGTGCTGTATAAATATCTCTTATCAGAACAAGATTTCTAGCATTCTCTTCCAAGTGGGAGAGTTCATTTTCATAATCAAATTATCAGATGTAAGACTGTACAGGAAGCCTCTTTGAGTTAAGCTGAACCACATCAGCTCAAAATAAGAGCTAAAAAGTAATTACATTCCATAAAGCCCTACAAATCTGTGGCCTTCCATCTTTTTATCCAAACCTTTCATCTTTTTATTACCCCCAACAACGTATCTCTGAACTTTAAACTTCAGCTACTCAACTTTTCCAATGATTTTGCTACACACAATTGTCTTCTCAACTTAAACACTCTTACTAGTATCACTTCTTTTCCAGTTCCAAAATGTAAAAATCTCTAAAAATTATTCATACTTCTGTACTTTTCTGAACTTTTTTTTTTTTTTTTACTTCTAAAAATGAACAATTTAAAAAAAATCAGTCTAAGATGCTGCTTTTGCTGGAAGTCTAAGAAAAGAGCTATGAGGCTAATTGATGAAATCATTCAAATGTGCCAGTTCCTTCACCTTATTAATTACAGCTGGAGCAAAACTTTCAAACTTGATGTACTACTGAAACAAAATTTTTAAAAGCAACTAACTGATTTATAAATGTATATCCTTCAGCAGCATAGGAAAAGTAAAGCATACTTACTTATCTGTACCAAATCTCATTTTCAGAAGTAGCTGCTTGCACTGCCACTGAAGTTTGCAATTGCTGCAGTGTGACCAGCTCCTCTCAAGCTCAGGCCTAGAACCTACGAAGTATGAAAATGCTGACACTACCATTTTACTTCTGGCTATGCCGACATCTTCTATATCTTTAAATTTTCTTTGCCTTTTTTTTTTAAACAGCTGTAAAACCTATATGGCTGAAAACAGATACGATAAACAATAATGAAATAGAATGTTAAGAATGGGTTAATATAGCTCAAAAAGTCATATACTAAATAAGAATACTTTATTATCATCAGAAATATATAAATTTTTGCATTTTCAGAGATCAATTAAAATACCCAAATTATTGATAATCACTGTCAGAAAGAAAAGGTCAATATGATTTTGAACTAGCTTGCTTTTAACACATTTTGGCCAGTCAGCACAAATAATTTTGAAACTGTGCTTTTAGGCACATTTGTTCACTTCCGTCTTAGAAGATGGTGACCTCCAGGACCAAAAGATTTATGTCCTCTGACTGCAAGCCAGATTTCTGTATCCTGTTTATTATTTAATATGTTCTCTGTAAAATAAGCACAATTCAAATGCTTTGCCACTCAATCAACAGCCAAGCTTAAGCCCACATTTAGACAGAATTTAGATGTATAAAACATACGCTGTTTTATCCAGTGATAATTTAATGATGCTGAAACAGAACCCATTAAACCTTTTTCCATGTGAATGACCATGCTGCTCCTGTTATTATGCAGGAAGAGAGGAGAGCCTCTTTCCCACAGACTATTAAATAGTAGTTAATAGTAGTTACTGAAATTTGGAGGGAAATCTATTTAAATCCATTTTGGCAGAGGAAGAAATTAAACATGAATCTCTTAATTCCTGGATGATACTAACTCACACATTGTGAAAAGAAGGAAACCCTACCACCTCTTGTCCTGATTTTTAAGTGACTCCCTCTGTCTTTCTGATGAAAAGGTTGACTGTCTGTCAGACTACAAGCTCACAAATGGGTGGACAGACATCCCTACAGACCTGTGGGAGGAACTGGCTTTTGTACATACCTAGCTATTGCTCCCTGGCACTTAGGTCTTGGCCGCAATTAGCAACATTTTGGGTGGTTTCCTGCTCCACAACTCACAGGCTGCACAGTGAGCCTTAGGGTCAAACCTAGACCTCCCACTCCCCAGGAATTTGGGCCTCAGAGCCAGGCAATGAAATCCAACTATTGCTCCAAAGCTCCTTCTCCCACCACATGACTACACGAAGTTCAATTTCCAGTAAATCCTAGCAGGCTGTTTCCAGGAGTCACTACTCCCCTGGACATGTAAGTAGTGTGGATAAGATAAATAAGGTCAAAATTAAGCAGAAGAGAATAAGGAAAACTCAGCAGAAAATGCACAATTTTCTTGTGACATATTACAAAAATCCTGAAACACAGCAGATTTAAATTACACAATCTCACCCTATTGATGTAATCCTTTCTTTTGCCTTTTATTCTCTCTCCTAGTCACTGTTCATTTTCTTTTTATCACTGGCTCTGCACTGCAGACTAACAGCATCTCCAGCTTGCAGACTCAGTTGCAGTAGAACTAAGCACTTATGACAAGTAGGATCAAATTTTAAAAAGTGTCATGTTTTTTACTTCCAATCCTTTTGTCTTTCTATTTTATCTTACAGAAGCATTACAATATCACAGTATTGTTAAACTACAAAATTAGAAGTACACTCTGGCTCCAGCTAGCCTTGGTTCTTGCAAAACCATTTTACTTCCTGCAAACTACAACAATTGGGGTTGCAGAAAGCATTCAAGGACATCTTTGCAAGGCCCTCCTATTGTTTAAGGGGACCAAGGCTCGCTTCTACTGAGAGATATTCCCAGGAATACAGCACTAGCCTATGCTTGCAGAAGGAGCTTCAGCAAATACTGGTTCAAGATATCTTATGAAATTAAAGAAATATTGCAATAGGGGATTTCATTTTATTTCTCCAGGTACTGAGGAAAAAGACATCCTCCGACAGAGTTTTTTGTTGGTTTGTTTTGTTTTGCATCAAGCAAGTTATTTAAACCACATAAAACTGAAGGAAATTATGCTCACATGTATAACACTGTAGCTGTGCTTGAGTTCGTGAAGGCAGCTGCACACACAAAGCCTAGTGGGGTAAGATTTTCACGTGAGCCAGGCTATCCCTATGCTTGTCACTTCTCCTGGAGAGCCCTTGGCTCAACCAAATTAGACAAAGTGAGAGTTAATGTGTAGGTGGATGATCCAGGAAAAGGACAAGACTGGCTTTTCCCACATAAATGTAAGTCTGTCTTTCAATTAAACCATGATATGCATAATCCACAAAAAAAAAACAAAACAACAAAAAAAAAACACTTAATCAAACTTTCTGAACGTCCAGAAAACTCTCTTTCCCAGCATTTTACTCCTATGTATGATTTATCTACCCTGCACTCAAACTATCAGCATATGAGCAAGAGCACTCTTCTGCCCCAGCATTCTTCTCCTAACAATGGCTAAAAAGTGTTTTACATGAATTAAACCTCACTATATGCCCAAAAGATAATGTGGTGTTACAAGGCAGGATATAGAAAAGAAAGATAAGTGAATTGAATTGTTAAAAGGTGTACTAGAAAAGACAATCAAAAAGTAGGTTTCAGGATCCCTGGTTCTCAGTTCCTAGTTGTACTGCTTGACTGCTCTTACTATTTAGTAATGATTGTAAAGTTTATAATCATTTGAAAGACTTCCCCACATCACTGATGGTAATGATATTTTAAATCACTGTAATATAGAACTAAATAAACATCTTGTTTTCATGCTAACAGATCTCTCAAAAGTCCCAAAGTGCCTCATATATTTTTCACAGTTTGTGTAATTTTGGAAATTCTTCTGGAAAAAAAAAATAGCACCCAGCTTGTGTGCTGTACCACAGCTGTTCCATTATAGCATTATCACAAGCCCAAAGGACACATTTAATGCCTCTTTGCAAATAGGAATGCAGCAAGGAATCAGGACCAGAGTAATTCAGAAACAATTTTCATTTATGAGCCTGGGGGTCTGAAGTTTGTATCAACTGCAGCTTTGTGGGAAGTTTTTTGATTCTATCCACAAATGAAGAGGAAAATCTTTGCAGAGAAACCGCTCCTTCTGGAAAGCTTCTGAGAAGCTATGTCACCGTGCTCCATGACTCCTGGCACCTTCATGACCACCCTTTCCACTGCCTCACAAGCTGCTACCTTGTCTCTTCTCCACAACATTCTGCAAGTACCCATACAGCTATAGTCACACATCTTGCATATGGAACAGGGTTGGGTCAGAGTCCTGAAAACACTTAAAAACTGTTTTCTGTTTGCAAATAGTCTTACTGAAGTGCATTGAAATTACTTACACATTTAAAAAGCATCATGTTTTGTTAACATGATTTTCAGTCTCACATCATCACTTCATGTGAGTGTCATGGTAATTTTTCAAGACTAACAAAACAGATCTTAGCCTTTGGGATCAGTTATGTCTGCTGCAAAAAGATTAGAGATCAACTTATCCAGTTACTTCTTACCTTGTCTATACTACTGCAATTCAACTATCCAGAAAGGAGACAAATTTGTTAACAAAGTTAAATTAAATATCCATCAAAAAATTTAATAAATTACAGATAGTAGTAGTATTTAAAATAATGTCTTCTACTATCCAAAAAGCCATCATAATGGCATAATGAAAAGTGTAGTAAAGATGTTTTTAATAGGCTTTTCACAGTACCGGATTTGCTTAAACACTTTATGGATTTTAGTAATTAACAGCTTAAAAACCACTCTGGCACAGCTTTGCTACTGCATGAAAATAGAGACATTACTTCCCCCTTCAATCTTAGAAGCAAACAATAATAATGTTGGCAGTGGTGACAAACTCACCAAATTTAAGTCAGGGTATTAAATAGCTCTGAGGATGGCTGTCAGTTCAAACTATCAAGATGTTTTTCAAAAAAAAATAATCGTTGACTGAAATTATAAATTTTGATATTACACATATATAATAATATCAAAAACAGCTGACCTTAGATATCTCTGAAAAAATATTTCCTAAGCAATTTCTTTACAAGAAGACAGTAGGAAGACAAACAGCAGCAGTTTGTAGATTTATGTTCTTGACTCATGGGTTTTGACAAGAAGTTTTTTGTTTTCTTTTTTGTTGTTAAGCAAGTGGGTGAGTACAGGATGACAGGAATAACATGTGTTCTTAACCAACTTGCTGTTTCAAAACAATGCTGGGAAGCTGCTGACATATCGATATGTATCACTTGTACAGCAAAACTGCTGGAAGGAACTCAGAGAGCAACTTCATCTACAGTTTTAGATCTGCTCACCAAGTTCCTTGGGGAAAGCACCTGGCTCCAGACTGCAGGGTTTCTCCAGGGGCAGTAAACATCTGATGTTTCTCACCATCCTGATGCAACTCATAGTCCTGGGTTTGTCTTGTGCACCCAACGTCCTGCCATTCCATCCAATCCATCCCTTGGCTAACTACATCACTGAAGTGGAAGACATTCAACAACTGGTATCTCGGTAGTACAGGGAAGCACATACTGGAGTTCAGGGCTGAACCTGGGATGCGACTGGTGTGATTATAAAACAGATAATCCAGAACCGATATACATGTGAGAACTTTCAAACAGAAAAGAAGCAGAAGAGGTGTTTTGTATATCTAACACTAATGTATTAGTACTAATCTAATCCATTAGTATCTAATACTAATGTATTAGTATCAGTACTAATGTATTTGTATCAGTACTAATGTATTTGTATTAGAAGTGAAAACTTCTACATTTTACTCAATGCTTATTCAGTAAAAACAAAATATGTTGGCCTTCCCCCATACCAAAAGTTCTTATAATTTTCCATAGTGAGAAGCACATATTTTAATTGACTTCTGATAATATTAGTGATTTAAGGATAGCTGATCCTAAATGCTATTTGCAACATTCTAAAAAGGAAAGGGATATGGCTGCAGAGCACTACAGGGCAAAGGTAGGAGAAATATAGCCCATCATCACATCTTCCTTTGTAAAGGTTGAATCCTCTGTCCTGCATAATCTCCGACAAGACTCATTTATTTCTACAGTGCAGGTCTTTACATTTAAGAGAACATTAAGACAACCTTCAACTCTTTTCACTTAAATACACTTTTCAATCAAGGATACTATAAAGGAAGTCCTAAATGTGGTTATCAAATACATTTAAAAAGTTCAGGGAAATGGAAAATATTTTTCAGTCAACTTACTTGGAAAACGCAGGACATGCTTCAGAAATATCAAAAACGTAGAGAGAAGCTAACTGCCTTTGATTTCCTACAGGAAATTTTTGCTGGTGAGATGCTGAACAATGACTATTTAGATGAGTTTATTCAATCTACTTTAAGTCTACCGTCCATTTTATAAGTAGTCAATTAACAATCACTTTTCTAAGCTCAGTAAAGATCTCTGCTGAGTGTGCATATAAGGTTAAAAAAAGGTCAGCTGTCAAGGTAACTGGTTTCACAGAGACTGAGAACTGATGCAAGCGTGGGAGAGATGGCTCTGTCATCATGTTGATCATCATCACTACCACTAGTTTGGTTGCTATAGACTAGATATGAGTAAGACCCTATGGCAAGTTGGGTGCAGGACCTGACCCAGTCAGAAGTTAGCCCAGCAGGAAAAAAAAAAAAAAAAAAAAAAAAAAGGATTGACTGGATGAGAAATTCGTATTCAGTAAGTAGCTAAGTCTCCTTTTACCTACCATAGGTGAACGGGAATTTTAAGTATGAAATAACCTCTTTTGGTATCAGCTGGACTTTGTTGACCTCAGACCACTGTATCCCAAAATACTAGGATCTGCAAGGAATGAGATGCAGAATAATACAAAAACATTATTATTTGCTTAAGGTAACAAAATGATGGGGCTTCATTTGGAATGGTAAGTACCAGATTGATCACCAAGTATGAAAGGTGATGCTGCTCTAGAAGTTTTGGAGAGGGTTACAAAGATTATTGACATATGAAAAGCATTTCTAGACACAAACACTTAAGAGTGATATTTTGGCGATTTTTTTTCCATTGAGAAAAGACGTAAGACAGAATTGCACACATTAATGAACAGTAGAAAAACAGCTGATGACCAACTTTTGTCTCTGTGTATAGTAATTCAAAAACAAGGGGACAAAGGAGACATTTTAAACAATTCAAAGGAAATACTTCTTCGAAAGTGTGTAATTAAACTATGCTACTCTTATCCACAGGAAGCAATTTAGGACAGTACTTCAGCAAGAGTCATAAAATGACTGGAAATTTAGACTTATGACTAACGTCAGTGATTTGGAAGAGAGACCAAGTCTTATGCCTGCAGACTTAAATTTAAGCAATTTATATCAGAGAGAAAAAAAAAAAAGCAAAAAAACCACAACTCAATACTGTAGAAGCAGCTGTTCCTAAATCTGTCTTCAGGGGTGTTTTTTACATCCTCTTGTGAAGCATTGGTTGCTGCTTATTACCAAAGAACTGTTTGAGTATTTTTTATTTTATCCTGTATGGCAATTACATTGTTCCTTATGAAACAAGCAACAGTAACTCAAGGAAGGCTCTGTAACACCATGTTACAGAAGAATTTAAACTGGGATGACCACAGGAGATCATCAAGTCCATTGTCCTGTTCAAAGCAAGGCTAACTTTGAAGTGAGATTAGGTTACTCAGGGTCTTTTCTAGTTGAATTGCAAAAATCCTCAAGGACAGAATTTATACAGCCACTGAGTAACTTGTTCTGAGTGCTGAACCACCCTTGCCATAAGCAATTTGTTGCTCACACACAACTAGAACTTCCCTTGTTGCATCTTTGTATGTAATTTCTTCTCTTATTACTGCACACCTCTGAGAACGGACTGTGTTCTCTCTAACCCCTGGTAAGTAGAGGGATACTGAAAGACTACAACCAGACCAGAAATATACTTTGCCCTTCTAAGATGGATTTTTTAATCTATCTGACAATGGTGTTTAAACATACCTGCAGATTACAAACTTTAAATCGCAAAATAGATTAAATAGGATGGAAAAGTAATCTTACACTAGCCACAAAGTTTCTCATACTTTGGCTTTTAAACCTGTAGTCAGTATATTCTCCAAAAAGTCCATGATTTAATTCAATCTAATCGTGACCTCTTTAAAGTTAGGAAATCCTACTGCATAACTTGCATAAAATTATCAAGAAACATATCGATCAAACATATTATATGAAATTTAAGGTGCTTCTGTATATGACTCTTGTACTGGGATATAATCTCAGGCTGACCTAGAAGATTCCCTATAATACATTCCTTTTATCTAGACTGCAGACTTCTCTCTCTTCCCATAAAAAAACAGGAGCCCCAGGATGGATCTTCTTAAAATGTATATTCAAACCACACGCTTTCCAGATGTCTGTGCTTGACATTTCAACTGCAGGAAAGATACAACTAAAAAGAGGTATTCATCTTTTAACTAAAGGCAAGGATATTAATTTTGCAGCTCAAAATTGACACCTTTTCTTTTCAAGTGTCATAGACTTGAGCTCTGATTACACAGTCTTCACAGGCATCAACAAAAGAAGCTCTTATTTCATCTTTGCTTCATGCTGTTGGTTTATGGCTTCACATATTCATTTTGATAAATCTCACAAAGTGCTACCTTGAAATGAAGTTTTCGTTATTAAGTTTTTGTCATTAATGGTGGAAACAATACCTATGCAAACAATCTTTTCTAAAATGAGATTTTTAAAATGTTCTACCAATTCAGTAAGCTCCATAATATTTCTTTCTCATCTGTTTCCTTACTACTCTCTAGCCTGTTTTATTTTAACTCTTATTTTACCATCTAGGACATTTAACAATGGAGGCTTTTTTTTTAATCTCTGGTCAAGGTTTCTAAGTACTTAAAACATTAGAACCCAAATAACGTACATTAAAAAAAAAAAAAAATCCCAAGGTTGTAAAAACATGGTAAAGGCTTTCATCTTGTTTGCAATGAACAAGAGAAGGTGTGGTGGCTAGTCTTGCTCCTGCCAGCCCTGAACACAATTGTCACAGCTACCCCATTTCATTTCAAACAGACAAAACTGGACTCAAACAATCTTTCTGCAGCAAACCCAAAATCTACTCCCATCTTCAGTACTTGAATCACTCAAAAAGAGAACTTCCACCACCTCAGAACTATCTTCCTTTACCTTGATTTCAGTTCCTTGGAAAGGCCCAGGTCTCAAAAAGGAGCAATATTCTAAAGTAATTTACACCTTCTGGAAAATAGTTCTTTTCAACTTTGCTAGGTGAAAATCGATTTTGTGAATGGACATGCCATTCAAACCAGTCCAAAAAGTGGCCAAGCTAGACCTTAAAGATAAGCATTTTTTTAGTGTTTAGTCTGCAATGCTATTCCAATTAAATAACTTCAATTTTTACTTCACAGAGATACAGTAAGAAAACACTTTTTAAAATAAGTTTTTAACATTCTACTCTGAGTCAAATATAAGCTCATAATAAAAATACTATTATGTCAGTAGCCTGACTACCCTATTCAAAAAAAAAAAAAAAGAAAATTCAGGTTTTCCTCCAACCTAATTTTATAGAAAATACTTGACCTAATTTTTAAAAGTAACTATGCAATGTGCTCACATTTGCCTTAAAAATAATTTGAATGTTAAATATCTAAGTGAGAGCTCTTCAAATGCAAAAGTAATGCTCACTACTCACTTGTACTGCATTAAATACAATACAGACCGCATGCAAAATTACTCCCTAATAGAGTTTGCACATTCAGTCCTCCAGCTATACTTTGTGGGATCACTGTCAAATCCCACCTTCCTGCTGTTGACAGCTTGCAGCAGTAACGTGTAGCATTCTTCATGCTACATTCTCTCATGTCCAAGACATTATCTAGAAATCTAGGTAGCTCATTGTTGAAAGATTGCTCAAACTTTCTCTTGCTTTCTTCCATTTTGAGAAGATTACAAACCAAAATAGTATAAAGTAGAAAATCCAAAACCTCCCTGAAATACCACCACTGGATATCAAACTCAGCAAAGTGGTGCTTACTCCCTTGCAAACAAGGGTGTTGTGGATGCTAGGAATTTACATAATTTCAAGTGACAAAACAAACTGAAAACAAATTAATTGCAAGTTACTTAAACACAGAGAAGCAAACTCTGACTCAGAAAGCCACCGAGCTTCAGAATGGTTGGAGGCTGGAAGTGCATTTGGAGAAGGTGTTACTATACGCTTTGATTTCCCACAGCATTTTTCAGGCATTAACTTTCATCTACTGCTAGTTAAAAATTTGGTCTGACCTACTAGCATGGTCATTCTTATGCTCTCCATCAGAGTCATTCTTATGCATCTCCATCTCCCTTTAACTGTCTCTTTCTAGAGAAGTCTTTTCTATATTGCTATCTCCTTTCCTAGTTCAGGCCCCAAAATTATGTGTGCCCACTTAAAAGACTGCAGAAACCTTGGGGGTGAGCCAGTACCCATCTCACTTTGCCATTCAATCATGCCCAAGGCTGAACAGATGCATCAATGATAATCTAATTCAGTCGTCTCTCATCTCTGCATCAGGAGTGCTTTGCTAATAAGAACCACAACAGTTTTTACTATTTTTTCCCCACATCTAAAGAAGCTAAAATCTTAGAGATTTATACAGCCCCCATCTATTGAATTAACAGTGAGCTAGACACAGGAAAGAAAAAGGAATATTTGTACATGCATACTACTCGTAGAGCATGCTCTTCAGTTTCTTGTCGCTGCAGATACTTGCTACAAAACAGGGAATGAAACAAAGAAGAATTAAGTTATCTCAGTAATGTTATAGATCTAATAAGCAGGATATTTCAGTACAACTTCATTTTGAACATAGAATTTTCAGCCTATTATTTAGATGTGGAAATAAATTCTCCTGTATCCTATACATTTTTTTAGCTGCTTCTACAGCTATACCACTTTTTGAGCTGGTAAACAAGGCAAGTGGAGCACAATTTTGCCATGTTCTTGATTTTTACTTCAACTCAGACAACTTGGAAAGAGTTATTTATGCCAACATTGTCACAATTTCTCAAAAGAAGTAATGTTCTTTAAATAATATGAACAAAGTCTTGCTATCTGCTCTATCCCTACTCTGTTATCAGCACAAAGGCCATCTTGACTAGAACAAAAGGCTCAACAACAAAGTGGCGCCAGAGCTGTAGTTTGTATCTGAGAAGGTTTTTTTCTTTCCTTTTTCCCAGAGCTTATCTACAAAAACTAAATTATCTCCCTAAAATGTTTATTTCTGCATGCTTTTCAGATAAGAGTGTCCAAATGAATTATTCAACAGGGAAGAACCATGCCATCATCTACTGCTGTGATGCTTGGATAGGTAGAGAGGGACAAAATGTTCCTGAATTTTAATTTTTTTAATATAATTTTAAAAACTGCAGGCAGTCATGTTTTATCTCTATTTATTTTATTTGTATTTCTGATATTGAAGGAGGGAAACCAAAGCATAATCTGTGGTAAAATTTTGTGGTTAAGCCCATTAGTTGGAGGTTAAGATATGGCGCCAGTAAATACCCCAAGCCCATTTCCTGAAGTTCTCCCTTCAGCTGCATGTTAGAAGCAGTGCTAAATGATCTAGTGCTATGATTTGTTTTGTTTTCATGCATACTGAAGTGCATGGGAATGTAAAAAGTTAGTTTAATCTACTAGGTTCGACTAGGTGCAGTGAAAAGGCTCTGTGGCTTAACAGGTATCAATGTCACAAAGTTACATCACAGGTAAAATTAATAAAGTCTCCACCACTCTGTCTCTCAGCCCTTAAAAAATATGGAAGAACAACATAAAATACATCTATCTGTATGTGTAGGAGTGTTCAAGACATGACATCTGTGTTGGGAACATGGATTCATTCAGCTTCTATGGCACCGTTTTTTTCAGCTGCTGACAGCATATGTCCCATATCTGCCTCTCATTCAAACAAAAGGGAAAATATTTAAGAGAAAAATCCATTAGGTCATAACATTCTGATTTTTACAATTAAATGCAGCAAAGAACAATAAAGTCATTCTGGTTTCCTCATATGCTCCTTTCTGGTTCAATTATGACATACCTGTATACATTTCATTATTTCAAGGAAAAAAAGATGTCATTGTTGCCCCCAAGTCAAGTTGTAAAGTCACGTTAAGTACAGAGTTCAAACTCCTCTAGACTCACAGACCTTGTGACCTATCTTCTATTTATTTATTTTTAGTAAATCTTCAGTTAGTCCTGGCACAAATCTTAGGATTTAAATATTTGAACTTCTTCACTTTGCAAAAAGCAAAAGGTGTCCTTGTACATGTAAATTTTCAGCCAACCAAAAAACCGTTCCCCTTGTTTCACTCACAACAAATCACAGACATATCAGACTCACTGAGAGGAACAAAGAACAGAGTTAGCAAAGAAGACTTCATGCCCCTGTATCTCAATTTGGCCATTTTGTGCACTTCAACAGCATCAAAAGAACTACACAGGTGGAAAGGGCAGAGGGACTTACAGCGGATTCCCTGCTTTGTTACCTGGTAGCTACCCAGTTACTCAGAACAACAAATTTTTACTAAGATGCCTGGTAGCTAACAGAAAAGCACATTACTCTTTTTACAAACATTTTGATATATCTGTTAGCAAAACCTCATCATTCTGGTGGCAGGATATATAGCATGTGGACCCCAAAGACTGTGATGTTTAAAGGTAGTTGGGCTGCACACAGACAACAAAAAAAGAGAGGTAGTTTCCTCATACATCTGCTTCTCTCATTTCTTTTTTTAAATGCAAAGCAGCTTTGAAACTGAATACAGGTTCAAAAAGTGTCAGCTTTTTTACTGGTCAGCTGAATGGTCACGGTAAAATTCAGACTGGTTGTTATGACAAAGATTTAAATAATACAAAAGATGATACAGGGATTAAAGGATTAGAAACATAATTAGTGTCAGTCAGTATGGTTTTATGGAATGTAGGCTACAACAGAAAATTTGTATTTAAGGTATGTAATTTAACTTATGAGGCATTTGTGCCTCAGAACACTTCTGAGGGACCCTATCCTATACAGGACTGAGAAACTGTAATGGGAATAAGGAATTGAACAAGTTTCCACAGTGATTCTCTAACAACAACAAAACAACAAAAAAATATATATATATAAAGTTAATTTAAAAAAGACTGTTTATGTAATCAGAGCTGCACACATTAGGAATAAAGAAACAAAATCACCTCTCGTAAAAGCAGCAACAGTACTGGAGCATCATATACAGTTCTTTTGTTGACACCTTACATCATATTTTGAAGTACTGGAAGGGATTTAGAAAAGACCACATGGTTTATTTATGCACTGTAGAAAATGCCTTATAGACAAAGGTAGGCTTACAACAGCTCAAACAGCTCTAGTTTATCAAAGAGATGAGAGACAGCTTGATTACAGGATACAATTATCTTGTGAGAGGAAAGGCATAAAAGGCCAGACAAACTGAACTAGCACTTCTCTAATGGGATTTATTAACTGTTCCTTTCAGTATACCTACAAAATCATTTGAAAGCATTCTCAAAAAAGTTTTTAAAAGGTTAAAAACTTCTTCTGTTTGAGCTTTACATTTTAAGGAGGAACATGTTTCAAACTAGCTGTCGCGAGTGAGATTTTGTAATCACTTTCTAAAATTTATACTCATTTTAGCATCGACATATAGCATTGCCCCACAGTATTTCCTGGATAAATTCTTGCTCAGAGGACACAAGGAAAGAGGTAAGATGAGTGGGAGAGAAATGCAAGTCATCTTGCAACAGCACTTAGCTGCTTGTATATACTGGGAACCTGAAGGGAATTTCCAGGAAAAAATATACAAGCACCTAAGTGTTGTTGCAAGATGACTTGCATTTCTCTCCCACTCATCTTACCTCTTTTTATTCCTTCTAAGGGACTACAGAAGAGGGAAAGCAAGCCTCACCCAAGCCCATTCAGAAAAGACCTAAGAAGGCAAGAAATACCTTACCAGGTGTGACCACTACAGCAGTATGTCTCCAGCAGTGAGAGACTGTTCTGGGACAGTATGCAAACCTGGCCACTTTCTGCAGTATATTCCCTGAAAAAATTCTGCCTATTCCCTTTAGTATTTGTTTATGGACATTTAGTCCATTATTTCTTTCTTTCCCCTTTTGTGCCAATTGATACTCTCTTCCTCCTGCAGCAGCAGCTTCTACTTTTTTTTACCCCTTGCTGTGAGAAGTACCTTCTATTATTTGTGTTAATCTGGTCTACCCCTTGCTTGAGTGCCCTGCAGTTCTGGCATTGCATGATTTAGCCAACAACAGTTCTGCATCTGTTGTTTGTTATCAACTACCTTCACAATTTTGAAAACTTCGCTCATATCTCTTCCTCCTTCAGAATTCCCTCTCCAAACTGAAAAGTTCCATACATTTTAATTTTTCCTTTTTTCTTTTTCTAGGTCCTCCATCCTCTTAATCACTTTAGTTTCTTTACTTTTTATCTTCTAAATGTGCTACATCCTTATTGCAATACAGAGGCCAGAACTGTACTCAGTAGACAAAATGTGTGTGCACTGAAGTTTCACACAGTTGAAAAATACTTTCTGGTTTGCTCACAAGCCAGCACAGAGACAGGCCTGACATTATTCTGAATAAATCTGCCTGGCACCACCTCCGAGAAATTTATGTCAGGGGCTTGTCAAAGCTCTCCTCCTCCTCTGTCTTCAGTCTTTTCTTCGCCCTCCTACTGCACGCTCACATTTCTCCAAGCCAAGTCCACACTGCTCTCCCATTTTTCTGCTACACCCCCACTTTCCAAATCTCCCATTCCAACTGTAAATAAGCATAGGACCCTGCATGAACTGATTTACTGTGCACAAAACAGTGCAGAACACGTCATGAAGAAGACATGAGAGATCTGTACCCGACCTCATCCTGCAGCTAGCTCCCAAGAGACATCTGCATTTGTACTGCTGTTGGAGGCAGCTGTTAGCATTTGTAAAGAATGGTAAATAATATAAAGAAATTCCTTTCACATATCTGTCTGATTTGGCATATGTGAGTGTGTTTGGAGGAGCCAGGCCCACCTTCTTGTGCCTAACACACTGGCTCAGGGCTGCTGGGACTAAATGCGCTCCAATAGCTCAGCACCTGCATGCTTCACCTCGCTTTGTACCTCCCACAACTTTGCCTTCAGTGCTGAACATCACTGACCTAATGAGTCACAGCAGCATTGCTGCCCAGGAGAAGAGATGTAAGGGAGAATACCATTAAATTCCACCTCTCATTCCCTCTCATCTTTGCCTGTGCACAGAGGGCCCACTATTTTCATATCCATTTTCCTAGCACTGGAGAGAGCATGTGGTGAAAAGGGGCACTAGCCAGGGTGAAACACACAGGCACAGGCTGTCTATTGAAAGGAAATCTGTCAGGCAAGTAATCTGATTTTCCACAGTGAGCAGCCCGGGAAGGGTATTGCTCCAGTAACCAACTCAACCACCGTGGCTGAAGTTGCATAGATTTTGCCTCTCCTCAGTTACGTAACACTCAGAGTTGCTTGTGCCTTTACAGAGAGAGCTTCCCCTGACACAACCTGCTATTGCTAATGACAGCAGTTTTCACTCGTTCTCGCCCGAGAACTGCACAAGTTCTCCCTCAATAACGCTAACCTACACTCTCTAAGTTTGCATATATCAGATGAAGTCCACAGATAGAAAGTAGCTACATTTTCAGCTAATAAATTTACAGCAGCTGATTTCCAAGTATAAACCATTCTGCTCTCCAAAAAATAAGCATTAGCAAAGGGGATATGGTAAGCAGGTATTCTGACATAATATTAAGCAAGAATTACTAGAGGAATCTAAAAGAAACCCAGCGATAGTATTATCTTGTAGTAAAAATCTGTAAAGTATAGTTAATGGTAGTTTATACTCTAAATAAAGGGTCTGATTTGGTTCCTCAGGAAACAACAGAATACTACCATTAATTTGTGAATGACTGAATCCTACATAAACTTCTCAGCTGTCCTAAAACTAACATAATCTCAGCCACTTTCTGAATAATATTCATAATAATGTATTCACTAACTAAAATAGAATATTTCACAAACGAGTCTTCAGATCATAAATTAATTTAAAATAATTAGAAGTGTACGGCCTAGTGATTGTGTAACTTCTTTGGAGGTACAGAGTTTATGGTAAAATAAGAGAAAAGAGAACATTTTCCAGACATTACCACAAGCAGAAAGATTATATTAAAAACATTCACTCTGTAGAATAATACAAAATAAAATATTATCATCTGATCAGCTCAAGTAATGCTGATTTGTATTTCTGAATTAACAACATCTATATACAGTTGCAGAGACTGCAATTTTGCAAACTGATATTCAGTTGAGCATATTTATAACACAATTTATACACTATGTACAAACCTAGTTCTCCAAGGAACTCTGTTCAGCCTGCTTTGACACGGAAGTGTTTTATCTATTCCTAGGACAGGATGCTAGCCTTCCCTTTCATTTAAATACTGAAATACTTAACAAGACTTGAAAAAATTTCCATTTACTATCACATGATAGTGTTCTTAAGTCACTTGTTTGTTACCAAATGTAGAGGAATAGGGCCAGTCACAACAATAAATAACATTGCTTATTATGAACTACTTAGACTTATATTCACACAATCACACTTTCAGCCTCAGTGCTTCAACAAGACTGTAGGATCCATTTATCTTTGCTTTTCTTGACACGTAGATCAAAATTGCAACCACAGGTATCGCTATTGCTGTTGTGCAAGAGAATGCAATAATCAGTGGCATCATTTGATCTCTTTTTTCCAATTTTCCTGAAAATGGAGACAAAAGGAAAAAAAAGTTGTGTAAAACCTGATTCAAATGGATATAGATGTATAACTAAAAGCAGAGCTATTAATGACCTTCATCGGAACACATTTTCTGTTTTCATGCACAAAACACATTTCAAAACCTTTTCCTTTTTTTTTTTTTTCTTTAGTTTTCTTTAGCTTTTTCTTACTCCATAGTACTACTCTAATTCTTGGCGGGTATCTTGGTCTTCAGTATACTATGCATATTCAAACCCATCTGATATAATCTACAATAAAGATTACCATGGAGTTCATAAAGAATACAAGAAGAACATCATGTATTGTTCATGCAGGTGACAGAAATGGAGCTAGAATCCACCTTTTTCTGGCCCTGTCCTTAAAGCTACTGTGCCAACTCAGGTAGCAGAGACAACATCCATGCTGAAAAGAGGCTGTTCTGTTATTTCTTTTTATTTATTAATTAATGTTAACTGCAGTATTTTTGTGAAATATCAGCTGTGAAAACTAGCTGTGAACTAGTTTTGCTCACCTGGACACAAAATTCATTGGAAGGTGCAAACAAAATAAGTTTAAGGTAATACATTGACCTACCTACAACAGCTATCTCTATCACTTTGATATTGTTTCCAACCTCATTGAAAACATCAAGCAAATATTTGCCTGTATCTTTTTTGGTGACATTGTAGAGCGTAAAGGTTCCATTCACTGATGGTAGAATAATTTCTCTCTCTTGGTGAACTTTTTTCAGGACCATCTGTGACGGTGGGTTACTGTATGTGCTACATGTAATAGTGACATTTTCTCCTTCTTTAACATTTTCTGATGGATATACTAACACGGTAATATTTTGAGGAGGAACTGAAAAGAAACACAATGTGAAAATTAAATTAAATTAAATTAAATTAAATAAACAGAAGCAAAAAAACCCACCAAAACTCATGAAGTATCAGCGGCTTGTATATGAAAAGTACTAATCCAGCTGATGAATTCACTACAATCTTCAAGCACATAGCTTTATAATATTAGACAGACACTACTCTGTCACTGGCTACCCCACACATACTGCATCCAACAGCAGTTGACAGAAAGAACATTTTGATGGGGGTATTCTGTGTATCTTTACATTATATGGAGCCTTTTCTTCTTCTCTTGTTTTAAATTCACTGTGTATTCATTTGAGTTCATGAAAGGACACAGATCAATAGATCCAGAGGTCCTCTTTCAATAAAAAAGAAGTACAAAAGGCAAAGGAAAGAGTCCTAAAATAACAGCTTTTCACCAGCTTCCACAATTTTATATCTTGTTTTCAAAGTCAGGGGGGAAGTGGAAATATGAAATATTTTGAATAAGCAAATATTTTGTGCTCTGCAAATCTGGACAGAAGTTTTCATCACCACTAATACCCTACCACTTATGTCAAGAACCTGTGCAACTCATCTCAGCTTTTTAAAGACATCATCATTCCATCCATCTAAACCAAATATTAACTCTATACAGTAGTTATTTTAACTGACCTTTGACATCAAGTACTATGTGCTGAGACTGCTTTCCGAGTTTGTTAATGGATATGCATTCATATATTCCTGCATCCTTTAGCTGAGCCTTGTCTATGGTGTATTTGCCATCTTCTGTTTCAAGGGTTGTGATCACATCACCTATTTTCTTCCTTAGGGTAATCTGAACAGCTGGAACATCTGCAGATGTGCAAGAGATGGTAACACTTTCTCCTTGCTTCACCACACTTGAAGGGAAAATTGAAAGTGTTGTATTTTTTGGTGGCGCTACAAGTAGAGAATAAGGAAAAGAGATGGATTAGTGCCAGAAACGACCCCTATACAATACTTCGTTGCCATGTAATAAACAGCAGCAGCAGGGCTTAAGTAGAGAAATCCACTTACTACTGAAATGAAACTGCAATCATTGCATATTGGTTGAGGAGTCAGCATTTGGCATAGCTTAAATGGCAGTTGGAAGAACAGTATACAAAGTTGTAGCTCAAAGGAAAGCCAAAAGGTGCACTGTAGTCTCCTCCACAGAAAAAATTTAGCTTGTATTTTCTCTTTGAATCTTTTGTATGCAGGTAATTGGATCCTATACCAAGAACTATTTGGTAGAAAACACAGGCACTTCTCTGCATAGGTTCTTTGTCTCATGCATGTTTGCCAATTAAAAGGAGTGATGAAAACTCAACTGACATGAAGAATTTCATATAAGCTATCTGTACTAAGGCAGATTTCACCCTTAATTATTTAAAGATACCTAAATGACAGTGGTGTTGGGGCCACCTTTGGTCTCCATTTTTTCTTGTCACGCAGGTGCTACAAATATTGTAGAACTCTGCATTGAGTCTTCTACAACAGTTCAAGTAGGAAAAAATGTTTCCATACAATGTTCTGCTGAGAGTAACCTTCCTCACAAGATTATTTTAAGGAATAGTGTAGACACTGACAGTGTAGGCATGGAGCCTTACAGCAAGAATTCTCCTTCTTCCATCTGTGACATCTGTAAATGAAAGACTACCAATGTGCAGCAGAAAATAAGTATGGAAAAAGTGAAGTGACACTTAATGTGGAATGTGTCTGCAATTTATTCTCAACCACTTAAATATCATTAGTTATGTTAATTCTGCATAAGGCAAAAGTAGTACTAAAGATAGAGAAGGTTTTTATGAAATCAAGAACTTCTCACTCAAGTATTTCCTCATTTTGGTTTTGGTCTCAGATTCCATCTGAAACATTTGGCTCTACTCAAACAGTAGCAGCACAATAATTAGAACAACGACAACAACAAAATATAGTCCAAAGTAGTTTTACTATTAAATGACCACTAAATTTACTAATCACTAAAACCACCTGTCCAAAGGAGACTGAGATGTCGCTGTGAAATTGCTACAGACACTAGCATTTCAAGGAAATAAGTATCCCCCAAAACACCAGTTCTTCAGATTCTTTTATCACTTTGAGTGTTGCATTGCAGTAAACATACAGAGGTATGTATGTACAGCCTTAGAGAATTAGTTGAAAATTAAGCATAGAAATGCAAAGCATAGCCATAAAGAACATTAGTAAATTGTAAGTTAAATCCTGAATACATAATAAGGAAAGCTTCTTAATTTCCTATATATCAGTGTTTCAGCACCCTCCAACCCAATACATAGACTGGTTACTGAATTAAATTCAAGTAGACTTGTACCTTGTATAACAATGTCGACTGTTGCTTTTTCTGTTTTATTAGTTACAAGATTAATTGCTTCACAGATGTACAGTCCTGAGTCAGTGAAACGAGCATGAGGAATAGAAAGGACATTGTTTTCTATAAAATGCTCAATGTTTCCATCAGCCAGATGTTTTCTCCAAACTACTTGTGCTGGTGGATTACTCTCAGTCACACAAGTGAGTTTTAGACGGTTGCCTTCCACTGGCAAGTTGCTTGGAGATACAGTAATGATAGTATTTTGTGGACCAACTGGAAGAAAACAGAAGAAAGACAAGGTCAGCATGTTATTGAAGAATGATATGTACATCTTTAACAGCAGCTTCTCTAGAGGTGCGTTGCATACAATACAAAGGAAAAATGAATAATGTGGATAGCATTAATGTAGTGGAGCACTTTTGCCAGACTTGATAAGACATTTAGTTTGCAGTTTTGAAAGCTAAGCTAAACACAATATGTACCAATAGCTTGGTTTTTGTTTACTCTTACATTTGTCTCCCTGTTGTTTAAGGCTGTAAACCTGAAATTGCTAAGCATACCATGGCAATTTTAAAAATAATTGTTTTTCTGCATACTGTCATTTTTCTTCTGGTTTTCAACTTTCTGACTGAGCACCAGGGCCCAAGATATGAGAGTGACAGATGAGTTACCACAGGACAGATTAACTTCTGTCATGAACAACAGCAGGTGCTTAAGGCAATATGCACAAGCTTCTCAATGACCATTACTGAATAAAAACATTAAATTTCTATGCCCTGGCCTTTAAACGTGAAACCATCATCTGTTCCACAAAGATGTTAAAAGACTGTGCTCAGAGATAATGTTTAAGAAATAAAAGGCATATCCTAGCTTTGATATTTTTGCAATACAGTTGCTACAGTTTAACATAGATCCTAGAAAATAGACTATATAAATACAAAGAAGTGCAGATTATTAATGATTTATAGCACAAACTTCATAAATCTATTTCATGAGCCATAACATTAAACAGTATTTGGTATGAAAGCCCTAATATAAAAACACTTACAGTTTGCATTCAGTTTCAGAGAAGTAACTCTTTCTTTGGGCTCAAAGTCCATGTTAGCAATTGGTAATTTGGCCACACAAGTAATCTCTTTCCCAATATCTTCAGTTGTGGGGTTAAATGAGTATGTCACAGTTTTTGTTTCTGTATTTGTGCTGTCGTCTTCAAAGAAATTTTTCTCATGAAGAGTATGTCCCTCTTTCATTAAGAGTACTTCCAGGTGATCAGAAGGATACACTTCAGGAATTTTACAGATGACAGTGGCTGGTTCTCCAGCAACTAGTGATGGGCTGATCTCAATGACAGGATCATTGGGGAAAGCTGTACAAACAAAACACATTTCTTTAGTCTACCTGAGATTGGCCCTAGAGTCAACATAAGAGCAAGATCCAGACATCACACACCTTGAGTTTAGATGTGTTCAGAACACGACCTTATATCAACTCTATTACAAAACATACCTTGAAAACATACAGGTCTTTTATAAGCAGTTGACACACTAACAGGTAATACATTCATACAGTTGTTGAAATATACAGATGACTTAATAAAATCCAACAAGATACCTAGGCAGTGGTATAGCTACCTAGATAAACAGAGGCATCTGACAAGTTTAGACATCTGGATCATCCCTCTGCAAACTGCAAAGATTTTGATTAGGTGTTCTGCACTTGTAGGTTTCCCATAGGTTTCCCATCTCAACCACGCTGTTTTTTTTTCTTGTTTTATTTTGTTTTTGTTTTGGTCCAGCACTATAAATGTGTTGCGGAGTCTATGCTCTGGCTTTCAAGTACTACCAACAATAAGAATAAATAAGACCAATACATACAATTTTCGGGATAGAAAGCTAAGCAGAAAGGGGCTGAGAACATCCTGAACAGACAGAGGAATCTTTACAAGGAAACATATGTTGAGCTTTATCAGACTCCTTATTCTATCATTATCAGTTAAATACCAACTGCAACGTCTAAGAACAATTCATCTTTTTTTTTTTAAATGAATGAGTACTACCTAAGTAAAAGTAGTTTTTACTTACAGTAAAGTTCAACTTTGATACTCTTCTCCTTTTTCTCTTTTCCACTGCAGAAGACAGTACACAGATAATCATGAGAATTCTCAACACTAACTGGATTCATAGTCAAGGTAGAGTACGTCCTGTAATTGTTCACTGTTCCTCCAAGGGGGTGGTCCATTTGGGTTCTCCATGAAAAACTTGGTGATGCACAGCCAGTAGTATTGCATGTGAGTACGAGCATTTCTCCAATCTGTACAACAACTCTGTTAGCAGGTATAATCTCCATTTCAAAAGCTTTAACTACAATAGGGAGAACATACGTAAACTCAGTAGCATTCTCAACATTTATTTCCCCTCTTCTACTGTGACATGAGCTCATTATTTTACAAGTTTACAATTGTGTTGAGGTTAAACTAACAGATGATACAATGGTTTACATTTCCAAAATACCCCATAAAAATCACTGTTTTCGTCACAGTTAACACAGATTCAGATGATCCTAACAGATAGTTCTGATGAATAAAAAAATGCATAAAACCAATGTGGTCAATGAAAATAAATGCATTGGTACAATATAACTTTTCTACCAGGTGGATCTAGTTCTAAACCTTTGTAACATTTGTGGGGATGGATGGTAAATAAGATAGCAAGGACAACTGCAGAATTGCTTTCAACAGGACATTTAGTAGCAAGCTTGACTGATACTGTCAGGGATGACAGTAAAAACCAGACATACAGTGATGTACTGCAGTTGTCTCCAAGACTGTCTCTTAGCCAAATTCAATAAGAGTCATTGTAGAGCAAAGAACAGCTCAAAATAAATGCCAAAAATAAACTTACTGACATTTTGAAAGACCTACTTAATTGACAGTTGCATTCACTGGAATGTAAAAGCAAACCGAACAAAGAGATAACAACAATAAAACAGTAAATTGTAGGTCAGTTTACAATTAACAAAATTGAAAGCAAATAAAGAAAACAAACCTTCCCAACTTACCAGTTATTAACACATACAAAATAATTAGCACAGCTTGGTTTATTCTTCCCATCTTTTTTAACATTTATAATTGCTGTTATTAGGCAAAAAAAAAAAAAAAAAAAAGAGTTCAAAAGCCTCGCTTTATTTCCTGTGAAGAAGCACAGTGAGAGCCTGCTGCTCTGCAACTGTTTATGATAATAGCTGCAGCGAGCTCTTTATAAAGGCTCTTCTTGAAGCAGAGCGGGGAATCCCATGATGGGGAAATCCAGGGTAGGGAGGAAGAGATCCATGCAGGGCTGCCAGCGGTCTCAGCGCCCTCTGCTGCTTTTTTAAATGCAAAACTTAAAGCTCAGGAAAATAAATATTAACACTTGTAATGAAGTTCCTAGAACACTTTAAAAAAAACAAGTCAAGATCTGATCCTGCATACGACTGATAAAATGAATGGATGTGGGTAATTACATGTAAAGAATGGAACTATATCTGAGATGGAGAAGTTATTCAGGTTTGTTTTCAGAGCAAACATTTTTATAGGACTGAGTCATTGGACAAAACTTGAGAGTCAAAACTGAGTCAATTGGAGAAAACAACTCTTTGATGAATAATTTTACTTAGCTCGGTATTTCTTTTGAAAACTACTACCACTCCCAGAGGCGATGCTACTCATGTTACTAAGTATTTTTGATCCCTAAAAATGAAGTCAGCCAGCTATCAGAAGTCTGCAGATCTAACTTGCTCAGCTTGAATTAAGATCATCATGTTCAGACAAACTGAATGAACTCATTTTCTAAATTCTACTTTAACAATGTCCCTAAAATGTCCCTCTTTCAAGATGCTACTGGTCTGTATTACATTACTGATATGCCTCTCGGGTCTCTCATGTCCCATTTATGTATAACTGAAGTACAGAAGTTGAAAATATACAGCTCAAGGATTATCTTCAGTGTTAGGTGTCCAATGGATATACAAATGCAGTTGGGAACAAAGACTATTTCTGAGGACTACTACTCCTGGCTAATAAAGAGACAATATTAGGAAAGAAATAAAATTACATTTTCTGCATTTAATTCTAAATTAGGAAATGCTATGAGTGCAAAGAATGGATAAAGGTTTCCAAATCTCAACAACTTGGGTAGTTCATATTCTTCAAACATGAATCACTAAACAAAAGCAGCAAGAAATTCTATGTAAAACATACATGTTTTTAAAATGTTTCTGACAAATCATTTAGTATGCAAAAATTTGACTATTTGATGTCTATAAAATATTGTCATAATGAAGCATATTTTATAAGGGACATAGATTCAGCTATTTAGTAAATGAGTGATAAATTGGAAAAATGAAGGCTGAAGAAATAATGCTGTCAATGCTAAAGAAATTTAATTGCTAAAACATTCGCCCTACATCAACCTAATACTTTTTGAGCCATGCAGATTTTATGGTCATTAACCTAACTCTAGCTCTAAAATCTCATATTCAGGTGAGGTTAGTACTGGAAGACGTAAGGCTCCTGCTGGCCTACAGGCACGATGTCTTCTTCAGATTATTATTTTTTTAATGATTTTTCTCTCACTATAGTTTCCACCACATTTATATCTTTGTCAAGGTATAGCCAGACTGGAAAAGCTACTTGGGTATATAATGATAGGACAAGGGGGAATGGTCTTAAACTTAAAGAAGATAGATTTAGACTAGATATAAGGAGGAAATTCTTCACTGTAAGGGTAGTGAGGCTCTGGAACATGTTGCAAAGAGAAGTTGTGGATGCCCCGTCCCTGGAGGTGTTTAAGGCCAGGCTGGATGGGGCCTTGGCCTACCTGATCTAGTGGGTGGCATCCCTGCCTACGGCAGGGGGGTTGGCGTTAGATGATCTTTAAGGTCCCTTCCAACCCAAGCCATTCTATGATTCTATAGAAACACCACAGCACAATGTAATAACTACATTCATGACACTGTCAAAGGTCTTACACGAGGCAAAGTAAGAAGCATCGGACTTTTTTTCCCCCTTTATTCACTCTTCATGAACTCAAATATAAAAGGGATGTAATGATTGTGGGAAGTTAAAATTGTAATGTCAGAAAATGTGTCTTCAAACCAGTAATAATTAATAGCAATAACAATACTCAGTAATAACAATAAACAAAAAAAAACAAGAATTACCTAGAAGACAATAAACAGGGAAATATGAAGCAGCTAGGAATGCCCAAACAAAACTCACTAAAGCTAAAACTGTCACAGTGGATTCTCCTATAATGTGTTATTTTATTATCATAGTTATCATTTTTATTAGAGGAGGAGGAGGAAGACAAAAATTCTCATAAGTCTCAGAAAATGCAAGAAACGGACTGTTCTGGAAGTACTGTTTATCAAATCCTGTAAACAAAAATCTGAACAGAGAAAAAAGTGGGAACTATATTCTCCAACTTAAGTTGCAAATAAATACTTTTTAATCACAGCCAGAGAGAAATAAGAGACGAAAATTTCGTTTTGATTGCTTAAATAATCATAGTCTAAGCTGAGGGAAAAAAGGCAAAATTTCCCTATTTCTGGGAAATAGGTTTCTAGACACAAGAAGATATAAACATAGAAGGCCATATCCACATGCTGGAAAAACTGTAATCAAACCCTTCAGCAGATAACTCAGAATAGGAAATAACTCTGATATGGCTCCCACTAAATTAAACTGGACAGCTGCCATTAGCTTTACTGGAGTTGGATCCTTACCAGAGGGACTACTATACTGAGTGATCAAATTTAATCAGACAGAATAGGTAAGAGCAAGATGAGCCAATACATATTCAGATTCTAGATCTGCCAAGAAATTCAGACATTTCTTAAAATGTACTTTATTGTTGTCTCTGCTATCCTCAACATCAACCTGCAAATAGGAAAGTGGATATCCAGTTTGCTTATTTTCAGAACTGGCTGTTCTGTCTGAAAACAGACAGACAGCAGCTGACAAGTTTTAGGGGTTGACAAGAGTTCAGATAATCTAGCATTTCAAATGGCACAGAGGAGGATGCTGGTGATAAAAAAAAGAGGATGCATCTAGATTCACAAGCATTATAGGATCAACTGGAAGAAATTCAGACACACAGAGCATAATGAACACTGGAATGTAACCAGTATTAAAATAATAATAATAATATTACTAAAGACACAAAAGATTGAAAGAATTAAGCACTGGGATGTAAATACATGTTTCCCCAATACATCTAGTAATCAAAAGAGACTTTTCTCAGGCTTTGGTGGACAAACCAAGATAAAACAAATGTGTGTCTCAGAAGGCAGTTTGGAAATACTGAACACATCATTTTTGGCCTGGCATCAGAAAAAACAAATGTCCTTCAGGAAACCGAAACTTACTTATGACTTCTTCTGGAACGTAAGATAAGAAAGCCATGTCAGAACTTTTCTAAGCATTTGCTTTAATTCATACTTCTACAACCATGTTAAATAGCTAGAAACAAACTTCACTTAATTTCCTCTAGACAAAGAGAGATCACAAGTTCTCGATGCCTTAAATGAATTAACATATAATAATGAACAAAATGTGCATTATGCAGGAAGCTAGTTATCCAACATTTCAAACCCTCTTTCTGCATTTCTGATGTCCTGAACTGTGTGAAGGAGGCTGTTAGGGGAAAGCTGAAAGGCTAAGGGTAATGCTGAATCTGGTCTCCTAAAACCTTCACCACTGATTTTGTGATTTACAGCCAAGAGGGTTAATCCTTCTCTTTTGGCATAGGGGATTAAAAAAAAAAAAGTTAGAAGGAAACTGGCCTGATTTCACTTTCTGTTTCCCGTGCCGGTTAATAAAAATACTACATACTGCTTCAGCACAATATCTGCATCTAGAGCCACCGTTTGGGATTTCTACTAAAAAATACATACTGCTGGAATAATAACTTCTATATATGGCCCCAACACAGAAACATATGCAAGCATATTTATTACTAAGCATCTTCAATATCTTGATCAAGTAACTGAAAAAACATGAACCTGGAGGACACGTATGAATACTGGTGACCTATAGAGCAGGTAATAATATGGTAACCTCAGCCTCTCAGTCTTCAGTAACCTCAATAGACTGTTATATGGGTTATATACCGTTTTTCCTTCCTCAGTGCCTACTGGCTTTTTGGTTCCCAGTACTTTCCTGACCCTTTGCTTTCCTTAACTCCCTTCACCTTCTTTCTTGTCATCTGGCAATAGTACAACTTCAGTATAACCCCAAGACGGGGAGGAGAGCATCACTGACTCCCCATAATTTTCATCTCTGGATGAGAAGGATGGGATCTACTTGCAGATCTATTTAAAGCATTGTGCCTGTTTCAGGAATTGTAACTTTGTTCCTAGTAACAAAAAGAACACCAACGCCTTACCCTGTAACCCACATCACACCTTACAGTTGTACTCCACATCTAACTTGTCATCTATTGAAAAAAGGTAAAAAAGAAACAACTTAAAGATTTATCATCTGCTTCTTTACCTTTTCTGGAATTTCTGAAATACTGTATATTAAAAAGCACCAACAGCAACTAAAACATATGCATCTATTTCCTTCGTTATCTTTCTCAGGCACCAGCTCACCAGCTATGACACTTCCTGTTTGGTTAGTTTAACTGCACAGCAACTAAAGTCACCCAAAATACACAAAAAATATCAGATAACATAAAAACACAAGTGTGTTATAATTTGCATAGACTACAAAATAGCTAATATCTTATTCTATTCAGAGGCGTTGTCTGTTTCACTTCACAGAAGAAACAAAAAGTTCATCATCAAATAAATAGCAGCTACTAAAAAGAAAAGTCCCTACTTTTTTTCTTACTCAGTTGTTGCTGGCAAAAAGACAAGCTGTGGAAATCCCAAATCTTATTTCTGAAAAAAAAAAAAAAAGTTTTTTAGATCCAGCAGGGCTGGAAGTGAAACTGTTGGCTAACCTCTAAACCCACACATTCCTTAAAATATTAAGCAAAGTACTGTAAGTAAAACTTAATCAGTTTGGTTAACTGAGCACCAATCATCTTCACGAAGACATATGTTAAAAAAAAAAAAGTTTCCCTTTTGAAATACACTCCAGTATATATCAAGAACCAAATTCAAGTACACCCTTGGAGTTTTCAAAATATTTTTGTGACTGTTGAAGCTCAGACCTATTTTGAGCTAAATATACTGAGATACATCCAAGTCATTTGTTCTCACTGAATTGCAACTTTTCAGACAAAACTAATTCAAAATGGTCAGAGTAAAGAAATAAAGCGGAATTTGGGTAAAAGTGCAGACACTGGCTAGGACCTGCGATATGGTAAGATAAAGTAAACCAAAACATTTAATGAATACAACTGAGTTACTTAATTCTCCCAACACCCCATGTGAAATCCCAATACCAGTAAATCTGTTGTGTACATCATTAAGGCCAGCATTTCACATCATTATATTAAATCAATCAAGAAGAGGGTAGAGGAACACTTTCAACCAACCTCCATTATTAATCGCCAGCAGCTCCTCTCCAAGGCACTTGTAGATACTGGACTACGGGAAAATGGAGATCAGTCACTTCCCTACTTCCCGTCTCGTTTCTGTCCTTCAGTCATGAGGACAAGTATGTCCCTACACAGCCAGAAAGAAAAAGGGTAATGATGAGAGCAAGTTCTGTAACAGATCATTCCAGGTGGATCAGAAGTCAAATACACACATCAGAAACAAATGAAGAACTTTGACTCTCCCTAGACAGACTACTGATAGCTGCACCACTACTAACTGATTATCTATCCTGAAACTTGTCTATCACAGACTATATTCTTTATTCTCTTATGATAGTTCTTACTCCGAAGAGCTGTGTTCAGCTGTATAGATGTTATTTTTGCTGCACTGTGTTATATAAATGTTACCTTTGTAGTCCCAAAGTGGACCACCTCACTAACAGATAGAAGTATTATATAGATATCACAAAGACATTGCATGATTCAAGAATCATCATTTTCAAACCTTCCACATGGGAAAGGATTATGGGGAATGCTCAATTTATTTATTTTTAACTGGCACATATGAAGTCTTTTTTGATCTAGATATTGCCACTTCTCCGTCTCTGTAGGTGGGCTGGAAGTTCTATAGTAAACAACCTTCCAATTAGAAACAAGAAAAAAACAGATTTTCACTTCCATCAAGCCAAAATGCCAAACATCCAAGAGAGAACATTTTGCAGCAGCAAAATATGTGGCTGTATGTACATACACTAACAAAGTGACACTTAAAGCCAGCTGCCATGTCCATTAAGGATCTGGCATCTTTTCTTTTTGTTCTTGAATGTGCTCTATCCTAAACCAACAATATGCTGTTTTATGACTTACACTGTTTTCTTCCCCACCACCCAGAGTTAACTATCATCCTAGCTACTCGCCTTATTAACACTTTCATGGAAGGAATATGCTAATGTAGGATTAGCAAAGTAATAAAAAACACCAGCAATTAATTTTTTCCAGACAAGCAAGGGTAAGAAAGATGGGAGTTCCTGGGATTTACTTCCCCTTCCAAAACAATTACTTGGCACAACATCAAAGCCAAAATCCTTGTTGTCCGAGATAGACAACTGAGCAAGAATGACTTTCAAGGTTGTGTCACCTATCACAGACCACGTTACTCTTTAGCGATAAGAAAGGCGACTTAAGAAATGTGACACACATTTGAAACTGCTGTCAGGCAGGATAAAGCTCTGTGCTGAATTACCTTGAGAAATGTCTGACTTTTGACATTCCCATGCTTCTTAACTAAGGATGCCTCCTGAAATTTCCCAGAATTGCATGTGAATACTGATTCATTAGGAACAAATAACCTTTTTAGTTGGATATATTTTGTCTCCATTGACTTCATTTCTGACTATAACCAACTCTACAGCATGAGGAACAGACAGTAGTACCTCTCTCCCAATAGTTGAGCTCCAGATAAATGCTCCACCTATGTGTTTTTCTGGAAAAAGTTCTCTAACTGATAAAAAAAAAAAAAAAAACACTACTGACTGGGTCAGAGAGGACCAAGCAGCTAATGCAAGGGCTTTCAACTGAAAGTTGGAATATCCTAATAGGAAACATAAAATGTTTCTATGCAGCCCAATTACTAAAAGATAAGTAAGACATCAAAGTGTTACATATGCAGTGCTGAATCCACTCCTGGATTGAGGACCAAATCCTTTTAACTTCTGGTAGGCTCATGATCTTGAAATTAGGCACCTATGTAATGTCCGCCTGTATTCAAGACATCAAGCAGCAAGGTGACTTGGTATTCGTAAGACCATCAGGGCACAAGAATTTCCAGGGCCATGTTCAAGGGTTAATTCACTAAGATTTTGAGCAAATTATATAATGCTTAGTTTCCTAAACTATTTGAATTAATACAACACAACTATCTTACACTGAAAATAAATACTCTCTAGTAGTTCTGTATTATTGATAATAAATTATTTGATATAAAACTATCACCCTTTAGCTGACATTTTATTACACTGATTTACCCACTGTCATGCCATGATCCAGCTGCTGACTTTTTTTTTTCTTGTGCATTGCTCAGGTGTCTTGTGTCATGACTATATTGAATTTTGTGGTATGAAGAGACATTCATTCTACCTCTAAGGTCAGCCTATGGATTTTGCCATAGCTTATGAGTTCAGAAAATACAGTCTGCACGTAATTTAGGATTACTAACAATTTTAGAAAAAAAAAAAATTCCTTTTATCCTGCCAACTGGAATTCATAAAATTTATTAAGCAAGGTGACTAGAAGATTTGCAGATTTAATGTAAAGGAGGACAATTTTTCAGGTCGAATCTAAAGTACGTAGATATATGTATATATACACAGATAGATAGATAGTATATAGATATATGTACATATATACAAATGATTACAAGAATGAACATAAATTTATCACAAGGTAGAAAAATAAGCAGCGTCTTTAAAAATACATAACTACCCAGGAAAAGAGCAATTACTGAATTAATCTGAACAATTTACCAGTAGCTACTAGATCATCGTATTAATATCTTAATACAAGTGCCAATATTGCTTTCTTAGTTATTAAAAGGAGTAGACAACACAGTATAAAGATTATTAATTTAGACTAGATCTGCAGGTTATGGTAGATATGAATTAATTATCATTTTTGCATAATATTCTTTTTAAAGATATGTATTTTTTTCTAATTACCTACAAACTTACCTTGATATTTGATTTTCTTACTCTTCCTTATAAATATTGATGTTTTAATAAACATATTTCGTACTATGGTATTCACATATTTTTACCAGGATTTGTATTGTATAATTAGCTATTTAAGATTCATTTTACCCTTCCAACCCTTTTTCAGGTGACCAAAACTCAGTCAATCAAGTTCAGTGCTTTCACTGATGTAATTATCTACTGGATATGACTGGAAATAGCACTTTCTGGCACATAACTATAAGACAAACCATTGTGAATAACTGGAAATCCTGGAAGGACCTAATTAGAAGAAATAGTACATAAAACCAAGCAAGAAGTCATCTGTAATTTCTTGGTAATCTCATTATAACCAATCTATATCAGGTTCATAGCTACTCTTTAAGGTCACTGAAGCTGATAAACTATGGAAGCCCGACCTGAAACGTGATAGAGAACTTCCAGCTTTATCTGGGCTTTAACTGCTTGTTGTCTTTCAAAAGAGAAATGCCTAGATTATTCAGAGAGCTCTGTCAAGTGCATGGCATTTCAAGAGCCTGGAATGAAAGCGAGTATAGCCTGCATTGTCACATCTCTGTTTACAATACACAGCACTCACTGTTCAGTAAAAGTGAGAGCAGCTTTGTGCTTCCATAACAAATATGGAGCAAGTGCCCAGGAACCCAAGGCAGCTTTAAAATCTCGCTGTTAAAGAGGAATGCAATCTACCACCCTGACAGTGAAGAATAGTGCTTTACATAGAGATAAATTACACAGGCTCTTCTCTGAGAAATTTACTGCTCAATGTAAGCATGAATGTCAGATACTGTCATTAACTTCTTCATAAAATTTCCAGGATCCACGCCAAAAGCAGATGAAAAGGCAAAAGCCTAAGAACAGGGGAATCACATGTGATACATTTGATTACATAAGGACTCAGAGAGATGGTTTCTGTGCATCTAGTATGCAGTTTGGGGAGTATAATTCAATATAATAAAATCCTATTAACACATAGAAACAAATTTGATAAATGTCTAAGAAATCTGTAAATGGAACTCCATTGACTCTTTTATTTGTCTCTTTTATTCTCCATGCAACTACAAAACAGTCTCAATCATTGCTGAATTTTGGATGCTACTAAGCTTCATCAAATGACCTCTTCTGAGCATCTCAATTTTGCACACAGACTGCCAAACTTTTGCTTTGAAAAACAATTGTTGCTGTCTTCCAACTTCAAAGAAGCTGCTGCTTCTTCTGGGTAGCAGCTTCACCACCTGCTGACTTTGCACTACATGCTGCTATAAAGCTGCCTGTTGCCATCCACCTCTGAAATTAAGTTTTCCCAAAGTTAAGCTCATCACCTTCTTACTTGAGTCTTCATTCTGACCTAATCTAAAAACCAATGAACTCAAATAAAGCATTCTCTAGAGAAACTACTAGACTTTGCATTGTCCGCTTCAGCTCTATAATGTCTTGCTAACTGATTTCTTAAAATTGAGAGCATCTTATTTACTACCACTAGAAACTGGAAAGTCTAAAAAACTATGCAATTTCACTGCCCACAATAGGTTTAACTGAAGTCGAGAGGAACAAGATTCGTAAGTACTTTACAGGGAACTTTTTGTAATGATAGGCAACTCAGACCAAGGCTCAAGTATGAAGCACAGCTGCACTTTAGAAGGCAGTCTTTGCTGTGGTACAAAAGTTTGCAAACTTTGTCACAAAGAACATCATTATGCAAAATGTGAAAACTGGCTTTGCAACACAATGTGGAAATGCATGTTAAAATTGATTTCAAAATACAAGAATGAAATAGTAAATCCCTAATACATTGTAAGAACCACTGTTTTTTTCCCTGATGCGGTTCTTTCCATTCTTTCTTGAGAGAAAAAATGGCATGTACCATTTCAGTAGCATCTATTATTACTTTTCAAACATTTCTGAATTTTAGTAGAAGAAACTCCACCTTCTCCAAATATATCATATGCAAAACCTTTCTATGGATTCAGCCCTTTTTGAAATCCAAATGTCACATAGTGGATAAAGAAAGAAACAGGATATCCAAGTAAAATACACAAAAATAGGAAGAAGTTTGTTTATGAAATGGCAACCAGAGTCCTGACATATACAATATTCTCATTGTTTTTTCCTTTGCCATAAGTTTTCTGACCCTTTTTTTTTTCCTGGTTGATTTATTCATCAGCTTTTTCTATCACTATGGCAAAGGCAAATATCCTTTGGAAGGAAGACCATTTTCCCTCCTCCACACTTCCTCTGGGACAGAGAAGAACATCAATTTATTGCCCTGACAAAGTTGGCCACCTGGACAGAGAGACCCATAGCTCTCAGGACAGAAGTGCAAGACTATACAGTACTCTGGCAAAATTGCCTGAGAAACAGACTGTTTGCCACATCAGCAGCATTTACGATTGGTCCACTGTCTATCATACAACAATAATCAACAGCGCACACTTCAGTGGAAGATGAGGACTGCACATAACAGGCCAAGTTTATCATGCAGTTCTTTAAGTAATTTCCTTATTTGAACAGAACAGTATTCCCCCTTACTAGAGATATGATTTTCTTCTTTGGGTTGTCTTATTTTATTGCAAATGTTGTTTCTTCAGCAATTAAAAAAACACAAAATGAAAAAAAGAGTCAGAACCCATACAGAATGAACAATACGTATGAATAGTGTTAAATATTGGAGCATATAAATTTGTAAAAGGATCTAGCATTTTATCTTTGGAAAAAACAAGAAGCTTCCTGAAAGTTTCCCAACTAAAATGTATCATGTAATCAGAGAGTATCATTACCTGAAATCAAAGCCTATTTAATTCAAGGAAATGCAAAGCACTTGACTGGAAATGAGATGAACGCTCATTTATCAAGGCACAATGCATGCTACTCTTCAGATAAGAAAATTAATCTTCCTCTTTTCACCTATGCTGTGATATTTATAATGTTGGATTTGCCTGTGTTTAGGTTGTGAGATTAATATTTGACCTTTAATCAAGTTCTAGAAAGGCAGAAAGAAAGGAAAAAAAAATCCTAAGGTTTACATACATTCCATTTAGCTGTAGGATTTAGACCAGTTTTACCAAATTTGAGTAACTATGAGAGTTCACATATAGACCATATAGACTCCTACACTGCAAAAAAAATCCCCAACTTACATTTAGGAGTTTATACCTGCAGTTTGATCCCACCTGTTATGTTCCTTTGAAATTATATTCTTTCCCAGTTAGAGTTTAAAACTTACAATACAAAACTTTATGGCCTGTACTAATATTTTAAAATTGTTCTGCATTTTGTTAGATATATACAGATATACTGACATAGTAAATTATTATTGATACACGTACTAAAAAAAATATACAAAAGAATATACATTTATCTTCTTGTATTATCATTGCTTTTGTAGTAAGTTTTTACTCATTGATTTATGTGCATACTGCAAATTTCTACCAAAAATGCCTCTTATAAATTATCTTTAAGTAAAGCTACATAAAGTATAAATAATTTGTTTCCTAGTGCTACAAGTAGTGCTATATCTGCATTTATCTCTTCAGTATTTAGAGATTATACAGGAAAAAGAGAAACTCAACTCACTACGACAATAAACTTCTTGGTCCAATTCTTCCTAAGACAAGGAACTTATATTTGAAATTATCTCAGAGTTACTGAACTGTAAGATCATTTATAAACATTTTTCTCACTTTACTGGTGAATGTCAGTATCACCAGGTTGTACCTCTGTTTACAAGTGCAGCCCATGCACTGCTGTTTCCAATGGAAACTCCTATGTGACTGTCTTATGAGCTTGGTGGAAATGTGTGCCTCTATTCAAGCTGTGATGGAAAATACTCACTGTGAATGAACTACACAGGAAAGTTAAAGACATAACTGAAATATTAAAGGGAAAGAAGAGCAACACAACATTCCAAGTCTTATTGCAATCCTTCTAGACATCTAAAATGCTGAACCAACATACGCACAAGTTGAAATATGTCAGTCTTCAGAACTGTATCCACTACAGGGTATGTAAGCTCCATATAAAAGCAAATAGGTAACTGTCTCAATTTTAGTTTTCTTTAAAAAATTTGGAAAACATTTTCAGTTACAAAAAGTCATGCATAACTTGTTTTGATTTTGACTTAACTGTTGTGTGTTCACCTGCAGGACCACAATTTGTCTCTCTGAGGTAGGTACACAATTGCCTTCAACATCCTTTTTTTTTTCTTCCTGTGTAATACATTCTATTCATTATATTATTATTATACATTTTGTGAGTTCACATTCTCGTCACATTTTTATAAACACCCATCAAGTAGTTACGTAGCAGAGCATCAGAGTTAATAACATAGTAATCAGTAATAAAAAAAAATGGAGATAATTGCCTTTATTATATGCCTGAATGAGAACTGAGTCATACTACCATTTTTGTCTTTGCTTCTCTAAAGAGAAATATGTGACCAGAGTGATTTGGCTATACAAACATTCATGAGTTTTTCTTCACATTGGCCCTGTAAATCTTGCCACTAATCAGGCAGTGCAAGTTATTTATTTGCAAATAACTTCAGAAAGTTATTGGCAAGGATTAGCACTAGTCATTGAATTTTTTTTTTTTGGACCAATTGAAAGAGGATGAAGCCTTATCTTCCTTTGGAAGGACTTCAAAATTGTGAATGATTGCCAAGACAAGCAGCCTTTGCTCGGAAAAATAATGTTAGAACAATGCAATAGGTCACTGGAACTTTCCCTCCAATATTTTTTATACGCAGCCATTTAGGGAGAACTGGGAGGTACGGCATTTTATTTGAAACAATAAAACCCAACTAAATAAAATTTAAAATGTCTTTCAAAAGAAGAAATTTTGTTAGGACCATTAGAAACTAACTACTACTATGCAGCATTAGGCTGCTACAGTTTGTACTCCTAGTTCACAAACGATGCTACTCTAGTCAACCCTACTGTGCATCCCTTATTGAATAAAAATCTTCCAGGCCAAATACAATTGGAGCAACAGTAGTGGAAAATGGCATTTTCCTCTGGTATGGAGAGCAATATTTGGGAGAGCTGTAAGTACATGCAATGTAGCTTATGCTGTGTCCCTAGACGAATTCTAGGCAATTCATGTTGAGCTGTTTCATATAAAACACAACAAGAAAGACAGGTTTTAGTAAAATATATAGCACACGTATTACACATTAAAAAAAAAAAAAAAAAGGTAACATTTATGTAAGTTGCAAGACCTTATAGTTTTCAATGTCATACTAGGCCATTGCATGTGGAATGGAGAGTTTCTAAGAATTTCTTTAGTTAGGAGAGAAGAGTGTTACATTTAGGGGCAAGTCAACTTACTGTAAAGCTACTTTCACAATGAGATTGTTTCTGCATTCCTTTGCAATTATGGGGTATGGATATACATAAAGCTAACATACAGCCAGTTCCCAGATGCAGAGCCATTTTAGACTTGGGTTTCAGTACAGCGTTTAGGACCAAAAATTTTTAATCTCTTTCTTAAGTCAGTCTTGCCTTGTACTGGCTGTACTAAGAATTGACTCTGTGATAGAAGTGCAACTAAATTCCTCCTTCTGCTATGCAACCTTTTTTCCAAAGTTTGCTAAATGTAATTTCCAAGTTTTTGTTATATTTCGGTATCTATTTGAAAAATGGTTAAGAGCCAGTTTGATGATGACATCAGCAGAAGCTTAAAATACTGAGCAAGCAAAGGGGAGAAAAATAAAGAACTCCAAACGTCCATATGACAGTTACAGAAACGTAGGTGTTTTAGAAAATTTTGTTAAAGAACAGCAGATGCTGTAGGAGTCCCCACCTTGAACCAGTTTGCTAGTTTTTCAAAACTTCAGCTACCAATGCTGAAAAGGCCTCACCTTCATGTAGTTCACTTTATTACAGCCCCTATGCCCTGTTTGTAAATCTTTTCAATCACTGAAATTAAGCTTTCATACAGCTGTGAATTCTGTGCAAACTGACCATTGAGTACATGCCAGATCAGAACCTGATATGAACTTACCCAAATTAAGGACCTGTCTTCTCATTCTCACTGTGAGGTACTTCACATTCTGAGGTGCTATAACAATAATTAAAATCCTTAAAAACTACACAAAAAAAGAAAAATGCATCATTAAATTGAACTCAGTTCCTAGCTACTTATGAGTTTGTTCATTCAGCTGTAGGGTTAGCTTCAGACTTTCAATGTGCTCATTAAGACCATACAGGTACATTTACAGAAACAAAACCTCACAGGATAAAAGCAATTAGTCATGGATCAAATACAGGTAATAAAAATGGAAATGCTTTGTACTTCCAAACTTGTTCTAGTGAAGATGACTATTGATCAAAACACTTTCATAGAAACTCCCACATCAATAGCTATATGTAGAAACAACCAAAAAAAATAATTACATAGTCAAATTCTGTATTGACATGACTTAATAAAACAAAATCTGTCTCATGGTCCCTACCAAAGTACATCTCCTGTTTTAGTCCATTTTCTCTCTTTGATAAAAAGAGAATGAGTCAGGCTTTTACAAAACCTAGAGAGCAGACAGTTTTCCAAAGTATTTAGGAAGTACTGCCCTTCCCAAGTTATGTCTAAGCTCTCAGGGCACTTTTTAATAATCTCAGAAATGTATTTGGGTAAAATAAATAAGTTTATGAGAATTGGTCTCAATACTTTTAAAGCTGTATAATTTTTCAGTTTCATTTGTATATTTCTTTTCAAATTTCTCACGCAATGGTTTTCCAATTACAGGCTGCAATAGCATGAAATCTCATCAGACCTATGCTACTTTATTGCACTTAAAAGACAACCTGAAAATAAATAAATAAATAAATTTTGATCTTGACATACAAACCCTCACCAGTCCATATTCACTGTCTTTATAGTACATGAGTAAAAATTGACTGATAGAAATTACTGTATTTTTCCCTATAAAGGCTTTTTGGCTTTGAGAAACTGCCTGGCAATTAAGATTATTTTTAAAGCATCTGCACCCCTTAATAAATCCACTGAACTGTACATGTTTTCAGCACTACCAACTTTCTTAATAGTCATTAAAGAATCATTTCCTGGGAAAAATCTGAAAATTGTCAACATCGTATTTGATATTTTATAAAAGGTTTCGGTCTGTTAAGCTTTGAGTCATGATTGTTCTCTATGCATATGAATGCCTGTATACATAGCTATTTCACAAATACAGATGAAAACACAGTTTCGGGTTCTTGTTTGTATTAGAGTTTAAAACACATTACTGGTATTTCAGCAACTTCCATACAAAACAGACTGGTTACAGCAAAGCCCCCAGCAGGCTTCATGGTATGTATGCTGCTCTTACAATATAATTTCTAATATCCTGCATCCAAAAAATAAATAGTTGTTCACACTACTCATTTTAAGATGTTCCTTAAAACACTTGCAAGTCTGTAAATTTTAACCTATTTTTTTAAACTTTTTTTTTTTAACCAAAAAGCTCAGGTATTTCCAAATTGAGGTATTATCTCCTCGTAACTACTGTGTATGATGTGACCGAACATATACAATCCCTTCAGAACAAAAAAAATGTTTCAGCTCTTGTTTGCATATACTCAGGATAGTCCTAAATAAACATACATCATAGTTCAACAACACAGCTGCATCTAGTGGGGCTGTAAATATAAGTCATTTTCACAGTCTATGTCAGAATGATACAATATGAAGGAGTTTCTGCAATACTAAAAATTACTTTCAAGGACATTATGTTAAAAATACCATTAAGGTTGTAAATCCACGTTATAAAATAGAAAAAGAAGAGAATTAAAGATTACTTACACTAGCACATAACTTTTTCAAAGAAACTGTCAATTCCTTTAATGCAGAAGACAGATTGACTGTAGGAATGAATGGGGAGTTGGAAAACAAGGAATAATCTTTTTACCCGAACCTTGCCTCATTTAATCAAAATTAAAGTTAATTAGAACTATCTTTTGAATAATTAAAGTAGTAAGAAATGCATATTACACTGAAAACTCAGGTGCGTAAATTAGGTATTAAAAGTCAGTAGAGTTCAGATGTTCCAGAGAATTGGGTGGGGAAAAAAACAACAAATTAATCTGTGGCAGTTTTCTTCCACATTTTGGTAACCAACATCAACTGTGTGGGTGTAGGCAAAATAAAGCCACATATATTCAAATCAGTACATCTACTACGCTCTGAATAAGCTGAAAGGAAAAGGAAAATTCTTAAATCCTTACGCTAATGGGAACTGCAGTAACATCACTGTAATTATGAGGAAATAATTTGAGATTACAGAGGAAAAAGAGAAGTCGTCATAACCAAGCAAGTGAAAAACCAGCTTTAGGCTGTATCCAGCTTTTGGACGGTTTTTGCATGGGAAGTGACACCCATTTGTTCCATTTCCAACAAACATATCCACTTCTACAAGGAAAGAACATCAAGCAAAAGCCAGATCACTGCAGTTTCTCTTGCCAGAAGTACGCATTTTTACTCCGTACTAAATGCATTTAAGTTCCAGAGAATTCAAGGGAAATAACACCTCTGAGCATATATTGAGATTTTAATCTCCAGAACAGGACACTTGCAGTCTTTCATTTACACCAGGAAAACACTGAAAGCTCTTCTCTTCCTTTTTATAAACGGACCTGCTGAAGAACTTGCTGTGTGTCAGTCCACCTTATAAAACACAATGATAAATCTGAGATCAGTGAAGCCTGTATGAGAAGCAACTTACAGGTAACAGAATATGATGGTCCAGTACTTGCAGAGAATCCAGACACCAGATGTCAGGCAGTCAGCAGTGTCTTGTTGCAGGCCCACTGCATGGGTTCTTCCTGTCTCCTATAGGAATGTCTTAATTTTGACCAAGAAGAATCTATTAAGAAAGCTTATCAATGAAAAAACAACATTTGAACTATGGAAAGAAACCTCACGCATAATTTAGATTCAACAGCGATTCCTACCATCGGTGAATGTAGTGTGATGTAACAGTTATAGTAGGGAGTTAAAATGGAAAAAATGAGTGCAACTGAGCTTGTTTAACATCAGATAATTTTATATTACTTGTAACCTGAAAAAGATTTACTTACAACAGGCATACAAAACTGTGCGCTCTGGAGATCTCAAAAGATTCCGAGCATGTAAGTTTCCCAGCAATAGCCCAACTGGCTATTCTCTTTTGATAAAACATTTGGAAGTGCTAGCATTTAAATTCACATCAGGTATATGAAACTTCTGAACACTTCTTGCATAGGTGTCTCGATAGGTACCCTGGCTCTCCTCTTTAAATTTCTTTTCCTTTCTGAGTAAGTTAAGAGTTATTTTAAATCTCCTCTTGCTCTTCATAAAAATGAGATTCTTCATCTCATTTTCAGGATTTCAGTTTGACTATCTTTCTCCTTAATTATAAAACCATCTGCAACTTTATGTACTAGTTTCAGCACATCCGGTTTCCCTTTGCATATTTATTTTCTCTTCTCAGCTCTGCAGAGGTTAACTTCAAAAACTGTTCTTTTCTTTAAAGACTCTGTTCTACACTGACGGTTTGCATTTTCTGTCACCGTAAGTGTTCTTATGTCTTTTTCCAGTCCTCTCAAGATCACAGGTTAAATGTGATTGGTTCTTTTCCAATATGCCTTACCAAGTCAGCTTCCAACATTTTGAATTACAGCTAATCTTACTCCTTTGTAAAGACTTCCTCACTTGTACCTAGAGATAGCAAGACCACTCAGCTGTTTACTTTTTCAGAAGCCACTAATGGTCCAAGCTGGCATTGAATGTAGCCTGCAAGTTCTCCAGTAGCTAAAACTAGTAAAATAACTATGAACTATTTTGTAGCATAATATTTGCAGGCATTTAAGTTTTTTACATTTCTTATAACTTCCAATACTAGCTGAATTCTCAAACTCCTTGTTTCCAAATCCTTCCCAAATTTAGACCTATATTACTCACCAGTACTGCGTAAACATGCTATTGTTCTTTTCCTGCTGAGTTCCTGCTCTGTCATTCCAGTCAGTTCATTAGTATAAAAATAGTAGAATTAAATTGATTAAGATTTCCTACTATTCTTTCTTTTGGTTATCTTGTTGGAAATGCCCCACCTACTGAGACAGAAACCTGAAAAAAAAAAAAAAAGGTTCTGAGATACTGAAACTGAAAACTTCTATAGCAGAACAAGAGAGAGAAAGAGAAAGAGAGAGAAAGAGAGAGAAAGAGAGAGAAAGAGAGAGAAAGAGAGAGAAAGAGAGAGAAAGAGAGAGAAAATAAAAATTCCTCTTAATTGTGAAATATAATTTTCCTTTAACGATACTCTTAAGTTCAGTGTAGGTTCTCAGTACATTATAGACTCTCAAGACTGAAAAAATAATATTTAGGTGTTACACTGCAGGTATTTTTGGTTACTGGTTTTCCAAAATACTGAAATATATACATAAGATCAGTGAAGGGATTAGTTTCAGTTTATTACGTACCTAAAATCTCAAACATACTTAAAGAGTATTGCTAAAAAAGTCCATAGTATTGTTAAATAAGTGAACATGAAGGTGTAAAAATGCTGTAAGATACTCCCCTTAGTTGCTAGAGCATTAAACAATGAACTCCCAGTCTCATAGTAACTTCCAGGCTTTGTGTAAAAAAAAAAAGCAAGCTTTTACTACAGCAATTATGTCTTATTAGCTGTGAACATATGTTTTGAATATAGGTACTAAGAGCAGACAGATGTTTAATGAGGGTTCGAAAGCTGTGGAAATAACCTCATGAAAGAGGAAATGGAAATCCCACCACCCAATTACTATCTTATATATAAAAAATTATCAGAATCATGCATGAAGTTGAATGTTTAGGAATATGGAGAAATCTCCCTCTATTTGATATTTTGTGGAGATCCACAGGGCCTGTGTTGTTACAAAAATCTCCTGCTTATATCTGTTCTTTCCCAGTACAATATGAATCTCTTTGAGACATTCATCCCTTATATATTTTCTGTTGGAATCACTATTTAGGAAGACTGTAGTAGAACTGAAAGAAAAAGAAAAGGCACATACATGGTCAAACTACCACATGCTGCACGCAAATGCTGCAGACAGCAGAGCAGACACGTGGAGGTACAGCTCATTCTCAGACTTGTTCCACTGATGACAGAATATTCTCGTCTTTTTTTCCTTAGGTCTCACCTGTGCTGAAGCAAAGCTGCTTGTAGAAATTCCTATTCATAATAGAAATACTGTAGTTTAGAGCTGCATAACTGCTCAGAGCTTAAACTTGGGGAGAAAGCAGAGAAAGAGAAGAAGCAAAAAAAAAGAGTGAAGCAGTAGTAGCAAGAAGGAACCTTTGCTCTTCCCTGTGCAGCAGGCCCTGGCAGGAGACTGCTGCTGCTGGGAAGGTGTCTTCCAGGCAGGGAGTAGCTGAGGAAGCTGCGGCTGATTTCAAAGCTGTAAAGGAAAGAGATGCTTGAGCAGACAGACTGGAATGACTTGCACATAAGCTATTACTACAACCAGCGAAGTTAAGTTTCAACAGGAGATGAAAAGAAAGATGTGTTGCTTTCCACAAGCTGTCTCTATCTACAAATGCAGTAGCAGACTTGAAGTTTGCATCCTGAATTGGGGCAAGCAGAAAAATGGCTTTCCAGCTTCAGCTCTTACTCTGTTCTCTGGCCTGCCTTCCTCAGCAGGTAGCCTGGAACACATATTATAGCTGATTAATTGCAACCAAGTTAGGGTTTTCATGGAAATAATGGACAGCATTGGGAATCTCGTGTATTTTGCAAAGCGATTAAAAATGCAGCAAATACTACCAGAAGACTGAAATAAAATGAAAATAAAAAAACACAGCATAATTAATTTGGCATCCCCCATAAATGTTAAATGAATTTACCAGAACAAGTTTTTAAGCAGAAGAGCAAATTTTTAAGTTACTATTGCAAAATAGATGCATTTACAATAATCAGCTCTTCAAGTCAGTGAGGAAAAGAATGCTACATCATGAAAGAGCCTATTCAACATCCTATATGTTACATTATGTATTTCTAATACATGTCCAGTATTGCTCAGAATATTTTCATTGTAATTAATAATTGCTCGTTAATTCAGAGCCATTATGAAAAGTTATTATTTTCATGTACTCTCTTGGTTTTATTCTAGAGACCCACAAAGAGCTAGGCCTGTTTCACAGGCCCTGTCTGGACTTCCTTCAAAAAGCCAGCAGCCAAAATTTACGTATACTATTACTTTTTGTTTCCCCATAAAATACACTGCTTTGATTTATCTTGTGGATAAACGCATACAAGGATCGTGAGCTAAAATAAGCAGTTTCAATGTAAAGTAAGTAATTGAAAAACTATATGAATTTTTAGAACAATTATTTTAAATATTCTCACAGATTTAAAATGCACTGACTCTATCAGCTCATGCTTTATTCTGCTCACCTATGACACTAAATCCAAAAAATACCCTGCTGGATTTCTTGCTGAGTGCGTTCATTTTAGGGTAGTTGCTGCAATCCAAAATTAGTACTTTATTTAAGCATCAGCATTTTCTTGGAAACAAATACAAAGTTGATGGTTATTTTTAAGAACTTGCTGCATCACACATTTAGAAAATACAAATAATGGCAGCAAACATGAATGAGATGTACCTTATACACTGTTACAGGAAACAGAAATCAGATAGAACAAGGAGATCTTCCTATCACCAATAACTAGAAATTGGACCTGCTATTGTTTATATAAAACATAGGGAAAAGTCTGCTTCCTGTCACCATGCATGCATTTTGCACTATATACAACATGACCCTTGACTTACAGTAGACATCAGAGAACTTCTTGGCTTCCATTCAGTTGATCCATTATAGACTGAACCTGCAGAAGGTTCAGCCAACATCCACACTTCTTTAAAAGGATTTGACACATCAGAAACCAGAAAATTAGAGTTTCCTTGAATTCTAGGAGGAAAGCACTTGAGCGACAAAAGAAGAAAAGAACAGAAATGTTGTTAGGTCAGGCAGTACTCTGTGGATGGTCCTTCCTGTTGCTGAGGCAGCACAAAGCAAAACTTAGAGCTATGTAAGTACTGTACCAGGCTGAAACCTCCAGCCAGATCTTGAAAGTCAGGTGCCAAATGAGACGCTGCACAGTAATAAAGCAGTAGTAATACATTAATAAAGGACAAGACTCATGATTTGCCGTGTGTTAATGTAAGTTGAAGGAACAATGCTGCTTACTGGAAGATGATCATTTTCCTGTGTAATATACAGCATCTGGGTATTCAATGCAAACACTGGGCAGAGCAGCAAGTAAGTGGTGTTTCTAAACGGTGTGAACGGGAACCAGAGCTTTTCACACGTTGTTGACATAAGGGAAAGATTTTGTAATTTCTTATATTCTGAATTTTCTTCCTAAATCCCTCCAGTTAGCCATTTTGGTCATAGAGGACTCTAAGATTTCCGCCTCTCAGAAAGCATCATTTTTCCCACTTGATCTTCAAATATGTCCTCCTAGCATACTGATACTGAGCACGGGGGCTAAACAGAACTCCTGAATCATCAAATACACAATAGAACAGGAGCTGATAAATTCAGTGCATTCTGAAATGGGAGGAAGATCTCAAAAATAATTGCTCTGTAATTCATTTCACTTTTTTTTATTTTTAAAGTCAGTGCCATATTACAGGCAATTGATTTGTTGGCTCTCTGCTAGCCCAAGGGAAAGCTATTCAAGCATACAGTTGTTCTAATAGCCTGGTTCTTCACATTTCCAACCTCACGGCCAGTTAATATGGACCTGCTTCTCTGCAGACTTTCTGTACAATGACCTCTTTCTTCCACTATGCCTTCTGTCTACAGATGATTCCCTCTTTTCGAGCCTCTCCTGAAGTAACTTTGATAAACTTCCTTCTGGCATCCTTGCCACTATTTCATCTTGGCTATGTCCACTACCTCAGTTTCACTCCCAAGGAGGTGATTTGTTCTATTCCTTTCAACCTCATTTTCTCCACTTCAGTCCTACTCCTCAGCACTATTTCTCTTCCAGCTGCTAGTTGCTGCCCTTATTTGTAATACAGGTTTGTGATTGTGTACGGATTAAAATTCTGTAATTATATTAAGCTTTTCATTTGAACTTGCTAGTCCTTTCTGCAGGTTCCCCTGAAGTTCCTCAAAATCCTCCCGACCAGTGACTAACCTCAAAGATTTTCTGGCATTTCCAAATTAATGTCACTACCCTTTACTGTCACACGAAGGGTGTACTGAACCCTGAAGGAACAGTATATCTCACGGCTACCTTCTGCCATGATAAATTCCTATATTACCAGTCATTTAGTGCCTGTGTTTTGTGACAGACCCATGTCTGTAGCAGATGAACTTAGTTCAAACATAGCACTGTCTCAGTGTTGGCCCACTCACGGCGTAAGCAAAAAGCACTAATGAAAAAGCCTAGAGGCTGGCTTCACTGCAGACACAAAGTTATTTGACTGCCTGGATGTTATTTGCTTTCAAATGCTCAGACTTTCTTTAAACTTAGTATTAAATAAGACCTCCCCAGATTTCCAAAGCTTAGGGGTATTTTTGTTTATGAGTTTTGTTTTTTTAATAACTTGGACAGTGTTATAAGGAACACTTAAGCTTATATTGCCTCCTTGTATTCTTAAATACCAATTAGAGGTGAAGTAAAAGCTTTGCTTGGCCTTACAATTTTATTAAGAATTATATTAGTATATTCTTTTCTGACTTTAACTTCTAATAAAAATACAAATGGATGAATTACATGTATTAGTTAATTAAAAATGACTATAAATTAATAAAAAATCATTTTGTTCTAAAAATAGAGTTTAAGACAATCAACATATGAAAAATAAAATATATGCATATAAAGACAACTTTATGAGTGTCTTACAATAACTAGCCCAGATATTTACTTGTACAACATTCATGTTTGGCAGTGTTCCATCCTTAAAAAAATGAGCAAAGAAATTTATAAGTACATCAGGGAGGAATTTTTCCCCTCCAATTTTCTGGACCACATAAAGATGTTTGTTTCCTGTAACTGCACAGATGTGGTGCGTAACTTACCTACTTCCATATTTACTAACATATTTGAGCAAAAGAATCTGAATGTACATTTAAAATAAACAAATATGCATAAGTAATGTTACGTCGATGCACAACCTATTTCTCACAGTTTTATCTGTGCACATAATCTTAAAGCCATTTTACATCTGCAATTTTCTCTTTCTTGTCCATACACTTAAATATAAACCTGCTTCCTAAACTATTCAATTTGTTGTCAGTGTTAAAAAACAAAAGCTAAATAACTGCATCAGTGGAAACCCTGTTCCCTCTCTCATTCCATTTCAGGGATTCTGACCCTGTTTCTGCTGGTATCTGTGAAAATCTAGAGGTGTTTTAGACCAGATGACTTGCACGGCTTCATCCTGTTCAGCTGCAGCAGCACAAAATCTCCTTGGACCATAGTGCCATCTAGCTTCTCTTCTCCTGACCTCAGTAATTCTCTGCTGGACACTACCAACAGATGTAACAAAAGGAAGAGTCCCAGGGAGCCATTGTTAATGTAACTGTCAAGATACCCTTGACTATTTATCTAGACATATAGCTGAATAAGGGGACGAAATTACTGACCTCTCAAGGAACTCCTCTCTGATCATCCACTCAAAACTGGGAGACTAAAATATGGATTTTCCTTTGGAACAGACTAACACCTTCCCTCCAAAATGGAAAATCAAGATCCATACCAATGCTCTAGGCAACCTACCTGTGCCTCAGCTGAAGCTCTGGCACCATACCAATACTAATACAAACTTCACAGGACATCAAGGGCAGCATAGCTAAATCCTCTCACATTGCTGAAGGCAGTTCTAAAACAATCCCTGCTCCCAAAGGTGCAATATTTGAAAAGATTTGGAAGATCCCCTGATGTGTCAAGAAAGGAAAAAAAAATGGACAAAGACACTTTTCATTCATATGAGGGTTTTTTTGTACCTCTTTTTTTAGTAACAAAGGCTATTTTACAAGAATTACCGAGCAGACATGAAATGATCCACCACAACTCGTAACAAGCTGTGTGAAATAGGAACCCTTTTCAGGTAATCGATTTCCCTGTATTCATCTGGAATCTGAGACGCACTCAAAGCTGCCCGGGTTTCATTTGCCTTGGCAATATGAGCAGGACATACCTATACACAAGCAGACAGCAACAAACCCAGTCCCCTTAACAAAGGACATAGCAGAACAGCAGATGAAGTCTCCAGGTCTGGCTCATGCCCTCAGCAGCTTCTGGTGAGCTGGGAATACACAAGATTCACCCTTGCTCTTGATCCTTCTTCCTAATTCACTGCTGTGCTCTTTACTACTAGGAGGGATATCTCCTGCTGTGTCTCCCACATGGTTCAATTCATCCACACTGGATCATTACATGGACTTCTGCTGCCAATGCCCAGCAGCAGTGGGCAGTGAAACAGCCAAGTCTTCCAATCATTACTTCAGGTTCAATGGCAAGATAAAGATTTTCCATTAAATTCTACTAATCAAACAAACTTCTTAAATGATCAGGGTAAACTAAGGCCTTAAGCCCTAAATAATGGACGAACTGAGATTCCATTGCCCTGTCTTCCTTTTCACATAACTTCACTTGAAGTCTGTGAAGATATGAGGATAAATGTGCTACTCGGTGTGTAGTCACATAAATGAGCACGTTTTAAAGGGGTGCAGAGTTGTGACCCTTTGCAACTGGCTTCTGTGAGGGAGAACAAAGCAGTCACTTTCCTCCTGTACACTGGCTGGCTGGCCTGAAGGCATAGCAGCCTTGTTCCCAAGCTGCACACATACAGCCGCCCTCACTGCTGACAGCATCCACTAGCATCAGAAACCCTTGCTGAATATCTCAAGACAACCCTGCAATCACTGGAAGTTGTAATGGACATCCTTGGCAAGAGTTTGCTCACAGACTGTCTGAATAAGAGCATTCACATAATAGGGATGTATGTCAACCTGGGGATGGCTGGCACAGAAAACGTACATTCATGCTCAAAACCAAACATTGTGTAAAAATATTACCAAAAATGTATTACAAGTTACCAACATTTTTTGTTTTGAAATCAATAAAAAGTAGTATTTCAACATAGCACTGTGTAAGTGATAAGAACAGAAAGCAAAACAACACTGCAGTATTTCTAGAGACCTCATTCAGAAATTAAAAACTGTTTGTGCCATTCATATGGTGACCATAATAATTTTCAAATTACAGATAAAATTAACGTATAATCAGCTATTTTATTCATTACCTTAACATAATTTTTACAGTGTTAGATATTAGAAAATGAGGTAACAGTTACAAGACCCTTAGGTTTACATGCAATGTGCTGTTACTTTTAACTGCTGTTTTATCTTCCCTTTGCTCACAGAATTACATTCACAAAGATTCCTCAGAACACTTTCACATTTGGGAAGATGACTGTTTTACGTATTTGTATATGAATGAGAGATTTTTTTTCTTTAGAATTAAATAAACAATTGTCTCCCAAATCTAAAAGGAAATAGACCAACAATGGTAAGAAAATCTGAAGATACCAGATAATGACTTAAAACTGATTCTCAGAATTCTGCCTTTACATTCCACAGAAATCCGACTACTCCATGGAATTACGTCTTTTATTCCCCGGCCAGTCTTCCTCTACCTGCACCAGCTGCTGAGCACAGCCTAGTAAGCGTGGGTCTCAGCGCCCTCCTGGCTCTGGTTTCCTGATCAGCCTCTGGGCATCAGAGGTTACCGGCTCTGCCGTAGGAGACGTGCTCTGAACATAGGGGCGCTACCTGCATTGTGTCGCAAATGGGTATGGCCTTATCTGACGCACGGGCACATGCTGCCCAACAAGTTTTTAAGTGATTTCGTTGATCTCTGAGTAACAGCTGTGGTCTTTTATATTCTTAAATTCCCAAACTCAGCCAAAGGGATACTTGGCAAGGGATAAGAAGTTTCTACAAATTTTGTTTATCAAATGAAGCAAAAAGGTAGTTCAAAAGGCTATATATATATATATATATTTTAATATATACACACACATATATACATATAAGTATATAATTTTCCTTGAATGATAATAACTCAGAAATAAATTTCTTCTCCGTCAAAAATCTCAGAATGTATTCGTGTTTGGGTCAAGACCAAGCATGGGACACTACCACCTCAAAGACACATTTTTAAGCATAGTATGCCTACATTGCAGAAGGGACTATAATTATAATCTTGACATTACCATAACGACCGTGGTTGCTATCAGGTGACAGGTATAATATAGATAATCAGTAGACAGTACAATAGCAATATTTAATGATGCATGAGATAGAAAAAAATTCATGCCTTTAATTCAGCTCAGATCCATCACTTGTTATATTTGAGTGTGAATTGCCTAATCCTGTTAGTATGTACATAACAGTTATAATAAACAGCAAAAAGCCAAGCAAGGTATCTACTGCAGAATCCAGAGAGTTTACATCTACTCATCATATACAACGAATATTTTTTGTGATCTGCTTTATCTCTTTTATTTTAACATAATAGGTAGTTCTACTGTCTTAATACCATACACACAAAAAAGCTGATTGTCACAGCGAGACTTATGAAAAGTGCCTTTGCCTTGAAGTCAAACAAGCAGAAGTGAGGCTGTGCTTTTGTTTTCCCAGGTTGCAGTCTACCAACTCCCTGATTTAATCAGCTTGAGAGAAATAAAGCCACAACTGGAAAAAAAAAAAAAAAAAAAAAAAAAAAGAAAAAGATCTAGAGTAAAAGAAGACGTTCTATTGAATGAAAACAGGCACAATTATGCTCCCTGGAAGAGCTAATGTGGCTGCAAATTCCAAATTCTGCAAGATTTTACCACTACCTTTATAAAAAATGACTAACTGAATGAGAAATGTTTATGGAAAAGGCGACTCCTGCAGTGAAGCTATCCCAACATGCACAGATAGCAAGGGATGACATGTAACAGAAGACAAAGGAATAATAGCCTTAAGGTAAATATGTAATATCTTAACAGTATTTCTTGACATTACCTCTGCTCAAACCCTGCTGCTCCTGTCTCCACAGCTACAATACAGCCATTTCACTAGGTCTTGGAATGAAAAATATGAAGTTTATAAGAAATCACAGAAACAGTGTTTATGAAATGATATAAAAGTCAGTGTCAGAGGCTCGAGGGTGAGAGTAAAGCAGCTGTTCCAGCACTGAGGTACCCTGAGGTAAGGCAGAAAAAGGGGACAGAAGAAAACAAAGAGGACATCTCACTGCAACACTCAGTGGAATAAACAGGAAACAAAGTCTGTGCAATGCTTTTCAAAACTCTGGCTATTGCTTGATTCACCAGATTTGTCTCTCAAATTCTTACATTTAAAAATAGTTTTCTTCTGTTGCTAATGCTCACTTCATTGCCTTCAGACTGACACTGCACCTCCATCACATCATCAGCTTCAAAAATGATCAGGATGGCTGAAGATCTTGCCTGATGCATATCTGCATTTTTAATTCTGCACTGAGAATGTCACAGGACAGGTGAAGACTCCAGACAGCCTGAAGACAGCTATTAAGAAATTTCCATCTGAGATGTTAGCTTCATAAAGCTCTGAATAAAAAATTAAGAAGAAATTTCTTCCAGGCATAGTAGTTCCTTCTGTGCCCTCAGGACTACTACACTTAACTTCCCTCACTCAGCTGCTCTCTGAACCCTTGGGAACAAAGGGAACGGATCAGAGAGGCCAAGTCCTGCTGCAGAAATTGAAATTTGGCCTTACCGAGAAGCCCAAGTTGCACAGCTATTTTTCACAAATATGAATACTTTCCCTAACAGCACCAGCATGTCCACTCTGAAAATGGCAAATGCAACAGCCTCCTGCAGTATGGCTCTACGACCAGCAGCTGCTTCACTTTGCCGGACTGCTCCCGAACGCAAGGCATCTTTGGTCTAAGTGAAGCTTTTCAATAACAGCGGCTCCGTCGTTGTTCTTTGTACCTTGGTCTTTGAACTATAGGAGCTAGTTAGTGAGAATAATAATTATTCTTTCTTTTTTGTGTTTCTTTTTTAATTGATAATAAATATGGGTTTCATCTGCTGTCACTTCTAAAGGAGGAAAACTTTTGAAACAGAGGTTGATCCCACAAAAGTAGAGAAAAAAAGGTGTTTAAAGAATACTGTAAAATGTTGGCAGAGGCACAGTTTTGTTATTCGTTATTTTAACCCTTTGTCCCACGGAGGCAACAGTTCAGCATGCTGAAGCCTACGATGCCATAAATCTCCCCTGTGGGGCTTGAGCTCCCCCTCCAACAGGTAGCTTGCTCTCCCTCAGAATGCTTCGCAAAAGCTCAGCTGTAATGAGTTAATCACAATGAATGTTAACAATGAATGTTTTTCTCCAGCCTTCAAACTATTTGTAACTTTTTTCTGTATCACTTTAGGTTTTTTTTTTACATAGCCTTAATCAAATGTGAATATCTGTAATATAGACAGCATTTATCCACTACTCTACATAGGAAAAAACACACCTTCAACTGCTTCTTAGCCTTCAGTAGAAACTTAAGGATGTGGGACTTCTCCCTCATTTTTTTTAATTTTAGTTTACATTTGTCTCCCCTAACTTACACTGCTCAAGGAGTCATTCCTTGATCAGCAGGATCAACTACTCTGCCCTCAATGAAGGAAATTACAGAAAATAGTGAAGAAAGAGAGAAAAAGAGAAAAAGAAAAAGAGAGAAAGGAGACTATTACTCTGGTAAAATGATGACAGTGCAGGGGAAGGATTGACATAAAAGAGCAAAAAAGGTAGCTTTCTTAGAAGTTAAACAGTCACGAGAAAAGCTATTTTCGCTGCCGGTTGGGAAAGGGACTTCTGAATTTAAAGAATACTGCAATAATCTAGTTATGTGATTTAAGATGAAATGGAAAGCTAAAGTATATGTTGTCACTTTTTCTTTAATGAAATGCTACACTTAAACGTCTTCATTTGAAAATAATCTGTATGTGGGTTTTTTTTAAAAATAGCATCAATTTGGTAGTTAGAAAAAAAGGTTCACAGTGTGCTTATGGCTGACTGAATCTGGAGGTAAGCTCTTATTCCTGCTTATAAGTCCAGTAATGCTGATGAATGTAGTCTCCATAAGAAGGCTGATGCTATTCATACTGGTACTCTTTTTTGATGCTAGAGATTAATGAAATCTGCTGGTGTGTGGAACGCTTTGTTAAAAGAAGAAATTGAGAATGCAACTGTGCAGTCTTACTTATTAAGAAAAGTATAGAATTCTGTTTCCTCACCCGTATAAGGAATCAAACAATTTTATAGGGTTTATTTCATCATAATCCCAGGCCTCTTTTGGCTTTTTGACCTTTTTCTCTGTACTGTTTCCCAGGATCACACTGTTAGTGCCCTCTTCCTGCCATCTTTATCTCCTCTTGTCATACATTCCCAGCCTCACTTTGTTCATGGCACCTTTGTCTAGGGCAACAATTGTCCAGTTTTGCTGGAGGTCCATATTATTGTAGCTACCTGATTCCACAAAAGAGCTCAAGGCTTTTTACAACTACCTTAAATTAAAGATAACTTCAAATGATTTGATCCAAACTGTAACTTCACAAACAGCCTCTGCAAGCTTTTTCACAAATAGCTGTATTTGTTAATACCTGCCTTGGGGTGTTGTTCTGAAGCATCACAATTTTACCTGCAAAGAGCTGGTCCCACAGGGAAAGGCTATATTTCTGCATAGGCAAATCACAAATTGAGTGGCTAAATTACAGGCAAATTTACTTTGGTTGTAATACCAAATGGCTGTTTCAAGCCAGACCAATACAACTGACCACAATTCATCCAGCCTGTTACTGACTGCTAGCTACTCTTGTTTCCAGAAGCCCTGAGGAAATAGCAAAGGAATAGGCACCTGCTGCACATGAATAACGTGATGGATTTGCACTACTGTATAAGAAATTGAACACTTTGGTGAAATCACACCCATCGTTCAATATTCGTGAAGCTGACCAGTCATTCTAGGAGGGGAAGCTTTAGGCCATGCTCAACTTGCTTGGCACCATGCCAGATCAAAAGAGCACTTTGCTTCATTTACATCTTCATTTAAATCTTTTGAAAGATTGTTTGTTTGAAACATTTTAAAGAATGATTTTTAAAAGTACAAATATGCCTTGCACCTGCAAATTTTAATGGACAATTGGCAGCGTATGCTTTGCACCTGTCAATTAGTAGCGTGAACATGACAGAAATTCATATTGAAGAAAAGTCACCATTAAACTAGCTGTGGACACATTTGAATTAGCTGTAAAAAGAAAAGCAGAAATGCTAAAAACTGAGACTCAGATCAATTTTCTCATATAAGAAGCAGTAACACACGAGGCAGGAAAAGTTGAGTTAAGCTGAGCTTCCATTGTGATTTACCACAGAGTATTTATAATGTGGAAATACAAAGAATATCGCTGCAGAACAAGGCATACAGGACTTTTCTGAGCAGTAATTTTAAAATTTTTAAATTAAATTAAAATTAAATTAAAATTCTTAATTTAAAGATTTAATTTAATTAAAATTAAAACTATTTTTTATTTAAAAACCTTAAATTCTTTAAAATTTAAATTAATTTTTTTTAGAGAAATTTAAAATTAAAATTATTTTCTGTGTAATGCTATTTAGGTCACCTGAGTGTATTAAAACAGTCAAAGATTTACAGTCAGATGTAATTACATCAAACTTTCCAAGGGATTTCCAGCTGTTCTCTGGAATTAATGCATAGCATAAGGATAGCTGAATGACGTTTTGCACTATAGCATTTTTTATACATACTTGCATTTAAAACATTGTCTATATAAAATACAGGCATTTCAGATTTAACTTGCATGCTATTTGATAAGGGAGAAACCCAGAAGTTCATTTTCTGACATTTGGATATTGATTTCTGAAACAGGTTATTGCTTGAATTCCAGACTGCCACGTTCCATAGTCAAAAACAGGGGGGGATGTTGTCTAATTTATTATTTTAATGTTTGTTCCTTTGCTTATGGGCCCAGTACTGAGCTTTGCCAACAGTCTGCAGCTATGGTGGGAAGTGGTGGTACTCATCCTTTCGTGGGTTCCAGCCTAAGGATTACCTCATAGTAGAACAGCGTCTTAGCCCTGGGTGGCCCTTGGTTTAGCTTTGTTTTGGCAGTGATTCAGAATATGTTCCAGAATTGGTATAGACGTGGTTGGAACAGCTCTCCTTTGTCTCCATTTGCTGCGCAAAGCTAGCAAAAGTACAGTCACTTTGATTACGATGTGAGATTACAAGAAGACAGTACTTTCCAAGACAGATGCACAGTGGTGATAAAATAAACCTTGCAAACTTTTTACGACCATGATTCCTTGCTAGCCCTCCCGATCTTTCCAGCGCTGTCTTACAGGTGGCATGCTGTCTCTGAGATGGAGTTAGAAACTCCGTAAGCCTCAGATTCTAGGAAACTCCTCTTACTTTTCTACAGGTCCTTGTAAGTGACTAAAGCTGTTTTCAAGATGTGGATACATTATCAGGACATCAAGATATTTTATTTTTTCTCCTTTTGAGGCCATAGCTCCTTGGCTTTGTCAAATCCCATCCTCAAGAAGAATCTTTTCTGTGATGATGGCAACTTTTTTATTTTGAAAAATAGAAGATTGGTAGGGGGATTTTTATATATATCCGTGTATCATAGATGTTGAACGGGTCTAAGAATCAGGAAAAAATGAAATTCTTCCTTTAAAAGAAACTTCTGTTGAAACTTAAGCCACATCACGTAAGGTAAGTGAAGTGCAGAGCATTGTAAATATGGCCAAGTAGCCTTTTATGTTATACCATTGTGCTTGTTTCCTCTGTATTGTCTTAGCATTCAAATATTCTCCTAAGAACTGCCAAAATCATATAAACACTTGTCATCAAATGCAGAAACCTCTTTTTGTGAATAACTCTCCTTTGTTCCCCGTGTCCATTCACCCTCTCGACAGCACAATTGAGGTGTTTCTGCTCTGATTGTTTTAATGAGCAGCGGCCACGGATTCAGAAAAGAATTACCCCTTCCAGCCTTTTGTGCCAAAAGGCAAACAGTGCCAAGTAACACCACCATGAGAACAACATCAGCTTGGAAAAGTGGAGGGAGGTGGTCAAGCACAGGAGAAGGAACCACCGGTGTTTCAGGTCTGTTCCTGTGAGGAAAGAGGCTGCAGCACTCACCACCACAGTTCCATTTCCCTCACCACCCTCCGTGGGAGGAGTTGTCGCCTTTCCAAATGCCACAGAAAATCTGTCATTTTATATTTAGCAGAAGCTGTGAAATCCCACTTCAACAATAATGTATTTAATAGAAACACAACAAATTGGTAACTGAACAGATGATAAGGCTAGAAGGACAGCACTAGTCTCCATATTGCGTTATATTTTACTGAGTGCATTACCACAGGCAGAGGCCTTTGTCAAAACAGGCCTTATATAAAGAGCTTTTTTAAAAAATCCAAACCAGATTACTAAAAAGGTGTCTATGTTTTTAACAATTTCCACAAATAGCATCATCTTGAAGTTTGCCAAAGAAAAGGTCAAGGAGGGTCCTGCATGGCGCACTGAGATGGTAAAGTTGGGGGAAAAGTAAACCATTCCTGAGGGATTTTTTGGGGAGGGGTCTGAAACATTTGCCAGTTCTTCACAAATGAACCTTGTGTCCAGGGAGCACGCTCAAAGCAATTATTTCAAACGCTCAAAGAATCACACAGATTTTATAAAAACAAACTTGCAGCGAGTCTCAGGAAAAAGAGATGTAGGCGCCTGCCTTACACTGAAACCGTTAGAGCTCAGAAGCGGTTAACGCCCGCTGCCATATTTACCAGTCACCGCAGATTTCCAAACCCGCTGCGTGGGGCCGGGATGGCGGGCTGAGGGGCGGCGAAGGGCGGGACACCGCCGCCCGGCCTCGCCTCACGGCTCTGCACGCGGGCAGCAAGAGGCGAGCGGGGCCAGCAGGGCACAGCGCAGGGCTGCCAAAGGCTGCCGGAGCGGGGCGCCTGAGCTCTCGGACGTGAGGCGGCGCCTGAGGGGAGGCGGCGGGCGCCGCCGGACGGCGAGGCGCAGAGGCGCCGGGGCTCCCCTCGCCGTTGCCCGCGGGCCCCCAGGGGCGTTCAGCGCGGCGCGGCGGCGGCGCTGCACACCGTGCCCCGGCGCCGCGGCAGCTGCGGGCAGGGCGGAGCGGCGGCGGCGGGGCCGGTGGCGGCGGCGTGGTGTCGCGGGGCGGCGGCGGAGCCCTCGGCGCGCGGCAGGACGGAGCGCGCCGCCCGTCGGAACTCCTCGCTGCGCCACGTGTAGAGCAGCGGGTTGAGGGCCGAGAGCGAGCAGAGCAGCAGCCAGCTGGCGGCCTGCACCGCCGCCGGCGCCGGGCGCAGGAAGAAGGCCAGCAGGCTGACCCAGACGAGGGGCTGGGTGCCCAGCAGGAAGACGCAGCAGAGCAGCAGCACCGAGACGCTGCTGAGGCGGCGCTGGGCGCGGCGGGGCGGCGGCGGGGCGGCGGGGAAGGGCAGCTGGTGCAGGAGGTGGAAGTTGAGGACGCTGACCCGCTTGGCGCTGCCCCGCACCCGCCGCACGATGCCGAGGTAGCAGTGGAGCAGCAGCGCCGTCTGGCCCAGCACGGCCAGGGCGAGGAGCAGCGCGGTGTAGCGGGAGCCGCCGTCTGGCTGCCTCGGGGGCGGCTGCTGGGCCGAGCCCGGCGTCCAGAGCCCGGGCAGCAGCGGGAGCAGGAGCAGGGCGAGGGCCCAGGAGAGCCCGATCATGCAGCCCGTGTGCCTCCGCTGGTAGAGGGCCTGGTAAACGCTGGGCAGCTTGGTGATGAGCACGTACCTGTTGAAGGCCACCAGCAGGTGAGAGGCCAGCGAGACGGTGAGGCCGAGGCCGAGGAGCCCCCCTCGGAGCAGGCGGTACTCGGCCGAGCGAAGGGAAGAGGAGTTGGGGGGCAGCAGCCCCAGCACTGCCTCCTGGGGCATCCACAGGGCGCACACGCTGAGGTCGGCCGCGCAGCCGTTGACGATGAAGGCGTTACTGGTTGTCTGCAGCTTCTTGAAGGAGAAAACTAGGTAGATGACCATCACATTGGATAAGGTCCCTGAGATAGCAAGGACCGCATAGAGCAGTGACAGGAAGATGCGGGTCCCGGAGGAGTCCTCCCAGAGCAGCAGCAGCGGCGAGCTAGCACTCCAGGAAGAGGCGTTGGGCATCTCGCTGAATGCAGCTCAGTTTTGGCTTCTCCCTGTAAATCCCATCCTCAGCTGGGTCCGAAGATCCTGCTGCAGAAGTCCCCCGCCAAACACGAGAGAGGATGTGCAGCTGAGGGACTCTAAGGCAGATTTCAGTCATACAAGCTGCAAGTCCAGAAAATGCAGTTAGCAGTAGCAATCTGGAGAACAGCAGTGTCCAAGGTAGGGAGGTAACAAGAAATCCCACAGACTAGCTAGCGAAGGTGGGTCCATAGGGTGCAGATAGCTGTTAGCAGATGGGAGCATGACTGAGGATTCGGTAGCTGTGAAAATGCCAAAAGCAGCAGCACCTTGCAATCGGCAGCAGAAACAGCAGCAACTGATACAAAGCTTTGCAGTTTCTCCTGTGCCACAGTACGTACACTGTATATCATTCCAGGAAGATTCAGCCCTTCCACTCTTCATGAATTATTCAGCAGATTTTCAACTTGTTAAATCAAGAAGGGAAAAAAAAATCTATCATGCTCCAGAAATACTGCAACTACACAGTCTGACTCTTTTCTCTTCGCTTTGCCAGTTTCCTGGTTCTAGCCCATTTACGCAACTTTAATTTTCAGCAAGCTTTCAAACTAATATCAGTCACTTATGACTAAAATACAATTCATTTGCTGTAGAAACTCCTCTGCTAGATACTGAAACTGATTTTTCTGATCTTATTTTTGTTAAGCAAAAACATACTGTTTCGTTAAACAATTTCAGAACTGGTCTATAATAATGTTTGCAAGTTAAATCTTTCAAATGCAATAGGTACACAGATCCCTGCTAAGACAGCATTTCTTATTTGAGGAAGCTGGTCCTCAACCTACATATGCTACATTTCTTCATAAAACACTCAGCTTGTTTTCTCTAACAGGACGTTTTGCATCACTAACCTGCTGGAGGTAAATGTTTGTGTCACTAAGTACACAGGTGAAATGGAATCAGTATAGTCTTTGAAACAGTTTCACAACAAATTCAATTCAAAAAGCAAGTTCCTTCAGAACGGAATGAAAACTTCTCACGCAGAGTAAGAGTTGGTTGAAGAGCAGGGTGTCACAGTCACAGGATGGGCAGGAGTTGGCACTGGGATTCTCCCAGGTACTCTACAATGCTTTACTCAAACAGGGACCAAATGTTAACTCTACTTACCATTGAAAAGATTTTATAAGAAACTGAGAAAAATGACTTAATTTCCTCTTAAAAGCATTCCAGAAAAGGAATGCTGATTAAGAGAGAAACTGCTTTTAAACATGGTTTATATATGAGCTAGATAAGTAAACTTTGTCAGCTGGTTAGGTATTATCTGGGTATTGACTAAAGATATCTTTGTAAGGTATTTTAGATATTGTCAAACTCACGATGCTGATAAATAACAGTAGCAAAATAGTATGTTAGGAGGTAATCATAATAAACTCTTTAAGATAATGAAGTTAATCTGTGTAGGTCAATGGATTAATTTGCAACATAGCACATCTTTTATTTGGCAGAAAGTCTCATGTTTGTAATTGACAGGACTGTTGATCCAAATATGGATTCATTACAACTATGAGTATCTGTTCTTTTTTAATTAACTAGATTGCTCATGTGCTTAAGGTTAAAGACATACCTGAGCAATTTACTTGATCAGGCCCTTAATTACCATATTTTTTTGCCTGCTGCACTTTACAGTGTAGATCTAATCATGTGTCAAACCTTTTGAGGCCTTTCATTGTTTAGCTGTCAGTAGAGAACAGTTATTATAGAAACTAAAATCCTCCTCTTTCTGCAGTACTGTAATTGAAAAATATTCTTTAAATCTGTAACAAGAAATATCTCCCTAACCAAAAAGCTTCATAAAGCATACTTTGAAGAGATTAATGGTTCCATAAGGCATTATCCGCAGAATTGTAGGCCCAGTAGAAACCTTTAGATTTATTTAATCCATCCTTCCATGTTTATCCAACCTCCTTTTAAAGACCTCATGTGCTACAGTTTTTTCTCCCAGAAGGAGGAGATGTATTTATATATGAAGCAATGGAAGTGGTAAAGTTCAAGGTTAAGTGAACAGGATATAAAACAATATTTAGGGTATTTCTGAAAAGCTATAAGGTTCTAAAGACTTCCTAACATTTTACTGTCCCCAAATTTTTTTTATTTTTATTTTTTTAAGAAGTTGATTGTTACGGAATACTGGCTATACTTATCACAAATTTTTAAGAACACAAAACACTGTCCATTAGCTGGCATTTACTGTCTTTAGTATAATAAATCAGTAAGAGGGAAGTATAGAAAAAAGGGAAAGGGAGGAATTGCTTTCAATGTACTAGACACTTTTTAATTATCTGTTCTTTCTTTGTAGTTACTATATGCATCCAAACCAACATCCATTAATTGTTTCAGTGTAGTGACAGGAACCCTTTTGGAAGATTGTGTTATTTGCTAGAATTTGGGCAGCTGCTAAAGCAGCTGTTCTATTACTGATTTTGCCAGTCCTTCAGAGTGGCTATGCAACAGTTACCTACCTACTGTCGACATTACCTATTGCAGTACTGACTTACCTGACAGGAATATTAAGCACCACGGATAAGTTATCATGCAACACAACAAATTTGCTGAAAATCATCAGCAGAATTAAACTATGTTAAAACCATTTGTAGCTAATTTTTAACTAAAGGAAGGAAAAAAAAGCAAAACGAAAACATGACTGTTTGCTTTCTTACAGACAAAGACCCTACTATTATTAGTGAGGCTAAATAAAACTGTTGCACATGTAAAATAGATAAGGTGTATTACACCTTTAACGAGGATCCTCGTCCTGGAAAGCGATGTTTCCTCAATTAAGAGGCATTTTAAATTATGGTACTTAGAAATGCAATCTTCAGAGAATAATATTGTCATGTTGATTAAATACTTGAGACTGTTATGCAAAGCAAATAGAGGAATATTAGCTAGAAAGATTAGAGATGAAAGATACCCATCATACTCATTTCTTTTTGCAATGTTATCTTGTAAGTGTATTACATGCTTTAGAAGAAGGTGATTTTGCTGTTATGATGTTAAAGAATAAGGAAAGACAAGAAAAACAAGAAAGCTGGCTGATATATGCATTTTATTATCAATTAGCTGTATAATATATATATATCTACATTCCAAAATTAAACATTTTATTAAGGAAAACTATTTATAACAAAGCACAACTTTTTTTTTCCTTGAGAGGTAGAATTACCTTACCATTAATCTATAATTCATATACAGGATATCGTATATGTATATATATGCACACACATATGCTACTTTGTGTGTGTGTATATGTTCCATATACACAATTGTGGAAAGGTACAGTATTGTATGTAACTTATTCAGTGATTCATATAGCTGCTCTCGGTATTGCTTATTAACACTTTCAGCATAACTTTATGTACCAATTTGTGATCTAAAACTTTTCAAAAAATTATGTGGCACTTAACTTCATTTGCAGAGCAAATGCAGGTCATTCACAGGTTTTCGGGAACAAAGACTGATAAGTCAACCCCATTTTATTCTCAAATTCCTGTAGATATTGGAAAAAATAATGAGTAACAAATTATATTGTGTTTGTCTTCTGAACTGCAATGGCAAATAAAGTTTTCACAGCTGCTTAATTTTTTTTTGCTTGTGGAGTCTAAGTTTTAAACATGATCTCTCATACTTCACTGGAACACCATTTCATTTAAAGTTTCATTCCTAATTGCACCTGATTATATATTAAAGATTATCTTTACTAATGAGAAAACTATTCTATGATACAGCAGGTTACGCTACCTATACTTTTAACAGTAGTTTTCAAATCAAAAGATTTCTTTTAACAGTAGTTTTCAAATCAAAAGATTTATGGAACATCCAATCAATAAGTGAAAATTCAACAGAGTTCCAACATCTACTTCAATATGCTTTGCTAATGAAACTTGTATGCATACTGCCAAATGTAGGTTAACAACATGCAAGTATGCAGAACTGCCAAATTCATCATACAAACGTATTCTTACCAACTTAAGCGTTGTCTATCTTTATTTTTGCAGTATGTATGGCAGAGCAAAATTTAACATTCTACATTGAAAAGTTAAAATGTTCCTTTAAGACAAATTGAAAGAAAGTATTAATAATATGATTGAATCATCAGCTAAATTACTTTCTTTTTGCAATTGAGGATGTGACTTATATGTTGCATCTCAATTTATTTTTCCTTATGAAAGATCAGCAGCTGAAAGTGGAAATCAGACTGTATTCAAGTGCTTTCAGTTGACAGTGTAATAACTAGTCTCTCACTAGTTAGACTTCCATTAAGTTAACAGAAGACCAATTAGTGAAAGAGGTAATTACCTTCGGCTTTAAGCAATAATGATGGACCCATAAAATGAGAAAAAACTTCTTGTTTGTAAAAATTTTTTTCATATCTTTGATAAACACATAAAAATTCTTTAAAATACACATTTTGGTAGCAAAGAAGTGAAAAACTAAATTAAAACATTCTAATTTTTTACATAATTTTATATATATAGCTTAATAAAATATTCTCTTAATATATTTTAAGACTGTACACAAGTTAATAAATGTCATAATGAAACTCAGAAATATATTCAAGTAGTTTCAACATTAAAAAATTTAAATCTGTATATAACATGGAGTAATAATTTCCACAAATTCAACTTCAGTGCATCTGTAGTAGTCATTAACCAGAAATTTTCTGCTGTTGAGAAGTTGCCTCTTGGTGTTAAGGTTTTAACATATACTTGTATTGAAGAATCCTCATCTGAATGAGCAGCATCTTTCCTTAAATTCTTCATGAAGGACTTCCATTGTAAGAGCTCAACAGGTTTCACCAAAGCAGCAAGGCTTTAGTACTGAACATATTCAGACTGAAGGGACTGTGCAGAGAAGAAAAACTGATTAAAACTCACTAAAGAGGTTATATTTATATGCAATATGCATTTTGCACTTAAGGAGCAGAGGAAGGACAGGAGGAAGAAAGAGTTGGAAGGGGATCTGAATTTCTGCATAGGTAAAACTCAAAATACAAGCAACTCAAAACTGGACACAGAAGCTCAAAAACCAAACACTAAAATTCATCAACTTTTCTGTATCTACACTTCTCCAAACCAAATTCTAGAGATTCTTGGAGAAAATACTACAAATCCTCTGAAATAACAGCTTAAAATACCATTTTAAAAATGTGTTGGGAAAATGTATGATTGCAGCTATTATAATTGAGTTATTTCCATTTATCCTGAATAAGAATGAAAGTGCTACTGTGAAAAAACAGAGCACACTTGAGGTGCTGATTCAGGTAATGACATAGGAAATTTTCATGTTGTAGCTCATTACTGAGAAAATTACAGCATCATAATTTTAGAAATTAATAAATTCAAGTATAATTACTAAAAAGATTAAAATTATACTGTTACTACAAATTGTTCATATGGCTCTGCAAATAGCGTATTTAAGATGAAGACATAATCCAATTACTGTATTTCCAATTACTGTATTTATTTCTGGTTCCATTAAAGTTTTCTTATAAAGTAATCAGTTTAGAGAGCAACCGAACATTTTATTACCTCCTGTACAAATGTGTTCAGGAAGGCATCATGACCAGAAAGTCAGTCTTATCTGAGAGTTCTTCATTGTACTGGTAGAGTTGTAAACGTAAACAAACTCAACTCATCCACACCCCACACCTCATATTTAAAACTGCATCAATACAGTAGGATTAGAGAAAACTATTGAACAACATGAGTTCTACGAAATCTCAGCCTTATTGTCTGTTTTTCCACTATGCCTCCTAACTTGTGACTATAGAAATGCACACTGGCATCCATATTGAAACCTGTTAGTAGAAAAATCACCTCAGTATAAACCTTTAGAACACTAATACTGCTTTTTTTCTTCCTATACACTGAGACTAAACAAAATATGTTTCTGAAGTTGTCTTTTAAATGCATTTTTCACATGTTCCAGATCTGAGACCATCTGGATAATCTTTCCTAGATTGAGAAAGTGCTGTCAGCATACAGAGACACTGACTAAAAAGGGTATGTTTTTAGCAGCAAATAGATTTGATAATGAAGGATATCGTGTAATAGAAAACAATTCACTGTAAAACAAAGCAGATGTAAAAAGCATTCTTTTTTTCTGTTATAGGCTCAGAGTCACTATGAAATACACAATCATAGAAGTTCCCCCCACCCCCCCCCCCCGCAAGTGTTCTCTAACCATTCTGGGTTATGAGAATTAGTGAGAACATTTGTCAAGTTATTACATATGTAAAGAGGGAAGCAGAAAGAATATCCCTTCATTAACAAGCACTCGAAACTTCTGCTCTCTAAATGATCCTCAAAGCTATCTCATTTTTGGAAGAATATTTTAAAAATCAGAATTATGGTTGCATCAACTAAAGCAGGATTTTAAACTGATCCTTCAGAATTGAATTTCAAGCAAAGCTGGTTAACAAAAATGAAAAACACAGGAAATATAGTGATACACTCTTGTGTGATGTACAGTAATAGATCGCTTTAAGCTTGTACAGAAGAAGGATGACCTGAAAAAATTGTACATATTCATTGTTCTCAGGAACAGCTGGCATTAGTTGACAGAGAACTATGAGCAGCATATGTAAGACATAATAGACAGTAGTAACCAGAAATTTTACATTACAATTTAAATAAGTAACTCTAAGTTAAGTATTCTGAAATTTAAAATTCATTAAATTGTTAGAAATCTAAATTACAAAAACATTAAAGAAAAATTTATGACTATATGTCAAAAAGAATATCCATGCATTCAGGTTGCTTGAAAACAAGATCGCATGTTTTGTTAATTTTCATTACAGATGGGTAGGTGTTTTTTATTCATTTAAATATTTATTGTAAAATCAAGAAGCATGCTTTTTAGTGTTTCCACCCTTCGCATAGCGCTACTTCAAAGTAATGAGGTCTTCCTAATGTTTCAAAGCCTCTTCTGAATACAGGAAAGAATTCAACTAAATCTAATCAACAATTTTTCTAGAGTAAGATTAATTGAAATCACTTCCTGTAAAGCTCCTATTACTAAAAACATGGTGGCAGTTATAACAACATAGCTGTTGTAAAGTATACGGACTAATTTTTGAGTTTGAAAAATCAAAATATAGTTGGGGTGTTTTTCTTTTTTCTTTTTTTTCCGGATTTTACAGTTAAGTAGTGCTCTTAACATTTTACGTTGTCCAAAGAGATTGACTGTAATATTTCAAAACCTAGCTTTTTTTTTTTTTTAAATCTCAAATGAAGGAGTTTTCTATTTTAGAATTCATATTCCTACCTCCTATTTTGCAGTGAGTCAAAGTATAGCCTTTAATTCTGAAAGCTTTATTAAAAACAGAAAGCCCCAATCCACCTTTACAAGTCACAGGCTGGTATTTAAGACAATCTTTCTTAAAATAGAGGAAAAATATAAAAGAAAAATAAGATGAAGTTGCTGAACTGCCACAAAGAGAGAATAAAGTTAGTTAAGTAAAAACCTCAATGTGTAATCCTACAATGGTCTCCTGCAGCATCAAGCTTAGCATTTTATACCCAAGTATCCAACATTTAAACAAATTAAGAATTAGATTGCTTCCCTACAAGGAATGATATCATTCTAATCAAATTCATGCTGAAGCAACTGCTTAGATTATTATCATTTTCTTGTTCAGTAGGAGACACTGAAAGTCTCCTGGAAAAGAAAAACCATGGATCCATCTAGGTGCTAGAACCATATTCATACACATTTAACTTCAGGACTAAGTCAGCTGCAAACTAACTTATAAAGACAACAAACAACCCTACAGCATTTAGGTTTATCTGTTAGGAACTGAACATGCACCTTCTCCAGAAGAGAGCAAAATTCAAGTATTACATCACTATTTTTAGGATAAAATCCTTATCTCACAAGTAATTAAGTCTGAATGGCCCATCAACTCTCCCAAAACATTGTTGAAACAAGAATGTTGTAGAAGGCAAGAAATAATATGAAAACAAGATCCACTAAAATAAACCAGGGTATATTATAAGAACTACATACGCACTTCAAGTGACCCTTTGAGTCTGCTAGATTTACAGATCAGTAAGATACACTATTTTTTTTTCAAAAAACTATATTCCCCGACGTTAAGCTGTAGTTAAGAAAACCTCTTCTAAAAGTATCAAGTTCATATACATAAACTTTAAAATACTGTTGCACTTCTCAATTTTTGAATTTTTTCCATCTTGTCAGTTTCCATGACAGCTATAGAAGCAAAAGGTGACTCATCTTAAGACTACCCAGATACATACTCTCTGGTAAAAATACACTGTAAGGAGTGATATTTTGTGTTTACAATAGTTATAAATCCAAGAAAGGAATCTTACTGTAGTACCTTAGATGTGGTTATACATGATAAGATTATTTCTGCAGATTATAATTGTGAGATTATGTTTAATCAAAGCACCCTACTTGTTAAATTTGCAAATAAAATATTTATTCCACTTGGTCAGAATGGCAAGTTGTCCATTCTATGAAAATCAAATTTTTTTATCTAGTTCATCAGCATACAGCATCATAAAACATGGTAATAAGAAAATGGATACACGTAGCAAGCTTACACTGATGAAAGAACAAAAGCCATTAGGGAAAAATATATGGCTGACAACCTTAGGAAGACACAGTCATGGCTATTTTTGTTTTAAATAGAATGTGAAATAGTAGTATGAATAAATGGGTGTTAAATTTTTCATAAAAAAAGAGAAAATAAGTATTAGATAACATTCTCTTCCATACTGGAAAAAAGAATGATGTACTTGCATCACCTAAAACTTAAGTTCCTCATTTTCTCACTAATTATATTAAAGAACATTCATTAGAAATGAACATTCACTGTCCTAACCATCTTAAAATGCTCCTTCACCACTGGTGTTAATAGTTAAACTAATAAAGAGAAATAAGAATAAGGTGATTTTCCAAAATAAGAATACCTGTACAACTGCAGATAGTTTGACATTTAACTCTGGTTAAGTGAATTCTGCTAGTAAAAAGCACAGGCATGTAATTCATATCTTTCAAGAGTTCTTTGATGAGAAGTTAAATGAATAAACATAACTATTGATATATGTAATAGACTTCTGTCAGGTACATTATCTGATGTGCACCAATTAGAAAAGTGCAATGTAATACAAAGCACTTACTGCATCAAGGCTAAGGTTTGGCTGACAAGACTTCAAGTAATTTCAGCATCTAAAGCAGTGAAGTGGAAATCATTAAACAAAATTCTATTTTTAACAGAATTCTGCCAGAACAGGTGATAAGGCTTCATGTTACTCCATATTTTGCTCATGAGTTTATGACTGCTGATGAATATCACCACAAGCAAAATATTACTTCAACCACTGACATCCAGATAAGACAACAATCTTCTGTGGTTCACAAATTGTTTCCAGGAAGAAAAGGGGGAAAAAAATGATGCTTTTATTCAAGTAAATGCAGAGTTCTACAGAAAAGAACAAGGAATGCAGGACATTTAAATATAATATGCGTCAGTATCTTGGATAGCAAGAACTCCCCATCCCCCTGAACTTCCAGTGCATTACAGTTAAAGAAGCTAATGCAAGCTTTGAATATATAACCAGGATAGCACTAGGTAGAAGCTTTCTGCACCTGAAAGATGACAGAGTGCTACCTCTACTTTCTGAAAAGTAATTTTCAAAAAACTGTAAAGGATTCTAACATTATCCAAAAGGATGTTTGAGCCAGTGTCATACATGCAAAGAGTTCTACTTACCAAAAGAGAACAAAACTGAGATAAATAGCATGAAATGTCTTCATGACAAGAAAATAAGCTAAAGGACTATAATAGAAATATATCAAGTTTCAGATTAAAAGGTTTTAAGTGTGACTGTCTTCCAGTAGTGGGACCAACTATCAAAATAAAGTCTTCAAAATAAACCAATATCAAGTAGGATCTGTGTTAGCCAGTAAATTTGAGACTCACTACCAGACAAACAAGTATGCAGAGATTAGATATTTGACTGTATAACCTCTACTCCTCATCAACAAATGGTATTAAGCCAAGAACTGCTGAAAAGTTATACCATTACATCCATTACTAAGTCATTAAGATAGCAGCACATTCTAGAAAGCTACTTTTTCCTGTAGAAATACTTCCTGTTCAATCTAAAACTTCATTCTATGCCTAACATTTCATTTAAATCGTTATTTTAAGTCACTTAATAGTTTTGTTGCAAGGGAACAATATTTCCCTCCTTACAAAGATGCGCATAGCTTTACAGTGTCAGGATGACCATTTACCTGTTTGTTAATTACTCTTTTCCTCTTGCTTAAACTAAGCAAGAATCAATGTTCCTCACTTTCCTCCCTTTTTTGTAAGAATTTCTCACCCTTATCTAAGAAGGAAGCATGTAGCTCCAATACTAGACATAAGACAGTAATTTATATTGTAAACCCTGCCCCTTTTCCTACATGTTTGAGGAACTATTTGATCAGTTTCATTATCTTTAAGTTTACAGCTTAATCTTTATTTCACAGCAGATTAAATAGCAACATAGTGCTAGCCTTCTGTAAATACCTAGACAGAATAAGAAACAAGGCATCAATCATTACTTAATTTCTAAGCCTATGCTTAAGGGGCAAGACCACCAACTTTGCTTTTCTTGTTAAGGATTACTTGTAGCATAAAGCAACTACCTTTCCAAAGGAGATGACAGTTACAAGTTTTTAAGATGTAGTATTTTTATTCAACCTCTAAAGCTTTAGCTGTTTGAGGAAGTGTGTCTGTTGTTCCTGGAATGGTTTGTATTACTATTTAGTACTCTTGTAACTAACCGGAGCTATTATAAATAACGGCAACTTGTTTTTCATGATCAAGTCATGTTACTGGTGTAAGGCAACTCTACCCCTTAGGGCTCTCCATGTAGGTTTATGTATTAATGTGTAATATGTAGCTGTAACTAAGATATGGCTAAAAACAAAGAATTACTTCTGGCAGCATATCAGTTACACAACGTACTCTATTGTACTATTACTAGGTACTTCTTATTGTACTATTCTGTTACAGGAATGGATTGACCTTCCCAGGAATTATTGTTCAAATTTATTTAAATGTGACAATATTGAAGGTTATTGAAGGCGAGAAATCCAAAACTGACATGCTTTGCCACTTAGATACTCAAATTAGTGATTACTCTCTACCTTTGTTTGTGTACTGACTTTTGTTCCACTATACACAGCTGGAGCCTTTGTCAGTTATCCTCTTCTGAGAATTGAATTTCTGTAAGCTTATTGGATACAAAACTGAGATCACCTAGAAAGGCTGACTTTCTAGAATCATCAGAATTTATCAACAAATGAAATACTCATGGCTGTGTCTCAAATCAAATATCCTCAGTCTGCTGTACAGCTTTTCATCTCTGTGTCTGGAAGAATTCAACCAAACTAGTAGCTTGAACTAAAACAGTTTTGTTCTAGAACTGGTTTCCTTATAAAAGTTATTAGGATGGTTTCTGCATCCAACTTGAAACAAATCTCAATTACATGTAGTTTGCCTCGTAAGATCCTATATAACAGGTGAAAATAGTACCAATTTAAAGAGGTAAAATAACTTCTGGTAACTTAAAAGAATGTGGTAGTATTCAAGAACTCCCTAGGACTTAAGTTACTGCCAGTGCTTAAAGTACTGTTTAAACTCATATTTAAACTCAATACAGATCACTCAGTGATCCTAATATCATGGAATATTAACACTTATTTGCAGATAAGTTGCAGTGGATAAGAAGCACATCAACTCTACTTTTCAAATGCAAGCATCCATCGAAGTAATAACAAAACATCTAAGAGGTAACAAGTTCCCTCACAGCAGCTTTGTTTTCAAAATACTTTTCATACTAGCTAGGTTTCAGTCCCCCACACAAATTAATTCCACAATAAAACAGTGAAAATGCATTTTCTATTGTTGCCTATCCTCATACAGTGCAACTCATATACCCAAGCTATAAACATGTGGCTTCTGACCTGTAAGTGGTGCAAGGTGTGTATCGCCTGTTTTAAGGCAGGGGACTTGCCACACTGAAAAACAGTAGCAGGTATAACACTAAAACTTTAGTTGTACTGAAACAAATAATGTGTCTGTGGTGAGGAAACAGAAAGGTGCAATATTCTCAAGTTAATTATATGTGAAGTTCATTTTATTTCCAGTGGTTGAAAAATGAAATATACGAAGCATCAGTAATAAATGGAGGCTGATGGGTTCAATTAATTATAGGCAATATATTCCATTAAGTACAGTGCAGTAATTTTAATAATTAGTATGATATCCAATCTTTGGAAACCAGATATGTTGTTTTTTAAATGCTTATTTTTTCCCTGAAATTGACATTTTGTAGCTGAATTTATTTCTGATTCCACAAGTGAAGTCTCTGTAGTCTCTCTTCTCTACATTTTGTACAGCATCACTTTCAAGTTGCACTAATTTATTCACGTATCCTCTTTATACATACTCTTTCACACAGAAAAAGGGCACAAAATAAACCCAAGGCAGCAAAGTTGTATAGGTAGGAAAACTAAAATGGTAAGACCATCAGAAATATATAGCCCTGAAATATTTTTAATGTTAGAAGAGGACTTCGGTTTGAAGTCAAGCACGCTCATCTTTTAAAGGAATCCTATCCTTAAGAATGCACTATCTTCCATTTAGTATGACACAAACAATACAAAAGTTTCTTTAAATCTATTTTTGCATGAAGATTAAGATACATAATAAAATTATAAACTATATTATTAATAATTTGAAATGAAAATCTAAAGGGGATGAAGGTCTATAAAAAAGGTATCAAGAAAGGTACTAGCTTAAGTTTAGTATTGATTTATTTTCATAAAACCTTCATGATCTAGATGCTAGAAAAAAGCAGAAAAAAAGCAGCTGAAATGATAGTTACTTAAAAAGGCAACAGACAAAATGCTGTTGAAAAGTATTAAAGGAAGTCAGAAAATTAATCTAGTTTAAGATTTTTTTTTTTTTTTTTAACAACAGCTTTGCTCACAGAAGCAAGGAAGATCAGCAGTGGTCAGAAGCCTGAAAGAGTTGTGACTGAACTTACAGGAATTGATCGACTCTGGTATTGTGCTTGAGGAGCTGTAAGGCCCATAAAGGAGGGTTGATGCATACTCATCTGTCACGGCGCTGTGAAAACTGGTTTGGCTGCTCAGGTTGTTGCCACTACTGCTGTTTCTGTTGTACAAGTTGTTGTTCAGTTCATGGTTATTTCTGTGTGGCAGCTGCAAGCTGCCATTCAAGTGGCTGGAGATTTGGCTTACAGAAAAACCTGTCCTAGAGGACGATGATGTCATTCTGGTCTCATCATCATCTGAAGCAGCATACAGGTTCCCTAGAGAACTGGCTAGTCTGGAGTTTATGGAAACGCTGAATGGAAAACACATGGGGGGAAAAAATACACACAATGTATGTAGTACATACACATAACAGACAATTCAGAAGACATTAGGTGAATAATATGGACCATTCTGAAACAATTAATGTGTGCACACAACTTCATCTTCTCTAAAGATGAAATTAACTAAAAAGAATTCTGTGCTAGGAGTACCCATACTTCATTTACTCAAGCCACTGTCAGCTTTCACCTCTGTCAAATCACACGCACATGCAGGAGATTGTGTTAAAAGGTTGAGGCAGTGGCTGACCTACACTAACATACTTTGTCTACATGTAAGTTTAGGAACTCCTCTTCTGTTTCTTAGAGGTAGTGCGATAAAAGTCTTCAAGTAACCAGGAAGGAATATGATAAAATTTGAGACTAACAATAAGGTGTCAAGAAATATCTCTGATTTAGTTGTTTTAAAAGTAAATAGTTGTGCCCAGAAGTTATGAAAAATGCATCATTATATATTTAATTTGACATCCATAATTACTTAGTACAGTAGTAATAATGGAATTGAATAGCAATGAATCAAGGGTTCATAAAAATCATTTCAATTACAGCTCAGTATTTTTTTTGAGATTAGTAATATACAGATTTGTAGGCATAGTTGCAAAGCTCCTATAAATTCAGATGAATATAAAAAACTGAGCAACATAATACTGTTTCTGAATTGACACAATCCTCCCCAAACTCACACCAGTAGTGTTTTTACATGTGTGTGTTTGGGGCAGGGTTTGTTTTTTTCTCCCCATCTGTAGGCAACTGAAGTTTGGCTAGTGGAACAACAAATAATTTTATAAATAAACGTAAGCCCTCTCACACCCAAGAACAGCAAGTCCTTCATAGACTGCATATGTGTTGAAAACCACTGTAATATATAATAAGTATTTGTACCAAAATGAGAAGTAAAAAAAACCTTTTAAGGTTAGAGCCTGAGGATGCGGTAAATCTGCTTATTCTTTCTGCAGATGGTAAATTAACTGTCATGACTTTGGAGGCCTTCAGTGGAGACATGGATCCTTCGGTGCTGCCTGAAGTATTCAGTCTAGAAGTAGTGGAGTTTTAGTGAGAAGTAAGATTATTATAATTGAAATGCACATCCCAAACACATAGTCTTTCAATACATAGACTGGTATTTTCAAAAGTGGTAATCTCAAGATGTACTGAGAACTCAACAGCAAATGATTTGCCTGGTTTGAGAAACGCTTAAGGTGTTTTTCTCCTGCTATATCATATTATATAGTTATAGGCTACTTTTCACCTCAATATTTTGTGTCAAGTTTGCAATGACAAAGAATACTTTTTTAGTTTAATAAAAATTAGTAAATGAAGAGCCTAGCAGTAGTATGAAATTCTCTCCATCGTTAGACCAAGGGGGTATAGTCATGATCAGCTCCTAAGGCCTTGGGTACAAGTCTCCAACTACAAGCACAGAAGGAATGACATAGAGCAGAAATAGCTTTACTTCCACAGCAAAAAAAAAAACCAACACCATGTAAACAGAAGTCTCTGAAGTTAGACACCTGGAATAATCTATCTCAAAAATCCAGGCTGCAATAAAACTGAAGGTAATGTGTTCTTTTTCATATTAATGCTTTATAATGACAAATACTATGTCTTACATAGTGTATTTTAAATGCAATGGTAAAGGGTGCAGTGGTTACAAAAGTATAAGACCTAGATCTACCATTCCTATAGCTCTTAAAGTTAGATGAATTTTTATTCTAGGTTTTATTTTCTTTAGAGGGGAACTGTTAGTACTGTTTCAATTTCAGTATGTCATAAATGAAAAACATTTATGAAAATGAAAAGAAACTGTTGGCTTTCTTGGATCCACAGAAACTTCTGGAAAGTACTTATTTGTAGTAAAAGGTACAGTGTCCTATTTTAAACCATCAGAAGGTACTAAAACTCAATATTCATCTGGTACATCTGATAAAAGTATTGATTGTATAGTCTCTAGTCCATCTACAAGAACCACACAGACCACAACTTGTGATATACAGACAACATTTAGCTGATTTAGGTTTTTGAGATAAGTATTCATTTTTCCAGAAATGAATGGGTTATGAGTTAACTCTCCAACCTTCACTGCATAACAGCATGGATATCAGAAAATATGACTGAAGAAATTACTTTTATGTACTAGTTATTAAGGAGAATTCAAGGTATCCCCAAAGTGCAGCTGTGTCCCTTTGCTTAACTACTTTTTTTTTTTTTTTTGCTATTTGCAGCTGCTTAAAAAGTTTGTTCCCTGCCATTTCTCACAAGTCTGAAACTGCTAATCAATTATGTGATACGCATAACTCAAAACACTGAATACAGAAGACTAAAGTGCTATACATTTAGAACTATAATTGAATATATTAAATAATTTCTTAAGGTTAATACCTGAAAGGTTGAGATATGGACCTGGTGTGCAGTTTCATTTCTTGCAGCCTAAAGAAACAAGAGAAGACATTTTAAAAATCAAAGGTTAATTTATTTCAAGTATACTTGCATATTTCACACAGGCTTTAAAGTATGAAACTAACTTAATTTTAATTTAAACAGCAGAGATCACTTAGTATTAAGAAACTGAGGGTTTAGTTCCAAACTACATTTTTACAGACCCTAAAAGATTCAAAATTGATATAACAAGACAGAAAAACTACAGAAATTAAAAAGTATTTTTGTTAGGGACAAGTTTTAAAATGCTACATAGACATAAGTATGAAGGTTTTGAAATAATTTTCTGCTTTATCTTTTGCTGCTAAAAAGTAGGTAGGTATCCTGAACAGGAAGACAGAAAATAAAAGAACAAATTATTAAAATAAATATGCAACTAATACACACACAAATTTCCACCACAGAAGTGGCACAACTAGTACCACTGCTTAAACAAAACGGTGTACTTGCTATAAAGATCTGATAGCAGAGTGAATTTAAAATTGCAAATTACCACAGAATTATTTAATTACCTCAGAGCTCCAGTTGTAGTAGAGCATGTCCTTCTCCGACTTTTTAAGGCATGAAGCTTATCTCCCTGTGTCATGCCATTCTTTGCTTCCATACCTGCTTTGTCTTCAAATTCATTCTGTGAAACAAAGTATGCAAGCAAAGAAATAAACAAAATTCTTAAGAGCAATGTAGTTTAAAACTAATGAACATCTCCTTTGCAAAGATTAACATTTAAAAGGCTATTTTACAATCTTTTGCATTCATGGGGCACTATGCTAATCTTTGTACAGTTTCAGTGAATAAAGCGTGTCATTGTACAAATGCACAATCTAACCTCAAAATCAGTTCAGGATGCTCGAATCTAATGCCACTACGTATTTAAATAAGTCTGTTTTTATAGTACCTGAATTCTAACTCGTTCCTCCATAACTATTATTAACAGTTTAAAGTTTTTACTAGTTCAGAAGAAGAAATACGTTCACTTTAGCTGACACTTCATGCCTCTCCTCACAATAAATAATTATAAGATCCTTACCCCAAATGTACACATAACAGCAGTAATCCACAACACTGCAGTAAAGGGATGGACATCTATACACTCATGCATTATTTCAAGCTTCTAGCTGATAAGTAGATTTCCATTAGGAAAATTTATCCCCTATGTTTTCAAAGCAAACAAACAAAAAACCACAACTGAAAACTGTGGAAGACTTACCTGAAATTACACAAACCTTCCTGAAGTATAAGTGACCAGAAGTGACCTACACTTTTACATATATTTCACAGAAAGTTTTAAATATAATCCAAGCTTTTTTGTTTTTGAGAAAATTGAGATTTGTTCTAATTGTCATGTATTTAAAAAGATAAAAGTCCAAAAAAACCCCAAACCTAAAAGTGATCTATAGCTACTTATAATGATCAGCTCTATCTCTGCTTATTTGAAATTCTTCTTATGAACACTTACCTCCCTGTATTGATCCAAGTCTTGTACTTTGTTCAAGTTGTCAGTGATTGACATATCACTCAAGCCACAAAGAACTCTGTTAATGTTTCCATCAACTACTCGTTGTTTCTGTTTGGATTGGATGAGATCTCCCTCCAGCCATAACATGGCTTGCTTCCTTTTGGATTCAAAACAAATCAATTAATATCAATAAATTTGCACACATAAAAACAATATGGAAACATGCTACTTTTATAGATTGACAACATTTGAATCCTCTGTGCATCTTCAACTGAAAATAAATAATCTGCACATTTTATCACTAAAAAAACATCTTTGATGGTTAAAAAATAGAAAAAGAAACTTAATCTCTAAATAAGTCTGTAGCCATTGAAGAAATTAGAACTTCATTTTACAAAATCTTAATAGTAAAAGAGATTAACTAAATGAATTGCCATAGCATTTAAAGGCTCTTAAAAGTAATTTTAAAAATTCACATAAATTAATTCTTTTATATACATAATGGGTAGAATAAACTATGACACCACACTAACTTACTATCAGCATAAGTTTTGTGTATATGGATATTGTGTGGCAAAAGTGGTCATAGTCACGAAAAGTTTAACAGGAGTTTAAGAGCAACTTTCAGAAAATACAAGATTATATCCTTTAGACAGGTGGCAAAAATAATCATCATTTAATTGCTACATACTTGGGCTTAGCACGCTTTTGCTGGATAGATACCTGTCAAGCTTCTATACATGGAAGTTCCAATTCAAGAACTGAGATCCTATTACATATTATCATAACAAAATTAATTTCTTAAAACTGAACAGAAAAAAGTCTGAGAAGATAATTTCACTGGAAACTTTTCTTTGAAAACAGAATATTAAGGTAAAGCCTAAGAATCAAGTAGCCTGAGCCAATTGCCCAAGCTTGCACAATAACAAATGGGAAAGGTAAACACTTCCTGAAAGATTTCATTACATCCCAAGAAAACAAAGTGTGTCGGGGGGGGGGAAGAGGGGAAGCACACAAAACCACTAAATCCACCTAATAAAAGTAGCCTATAAGGTGTGCTTGAATTTGAATACCTCTGAAGTCTTTCAAGATTAATTGCATTCACAGTAGCAAACTCATTTGATACCCTCCTACCCAAGTGATGCTTTTTTCCTACCAAAAAAAAACCACTGTTCAAAACCTCCTTCGATAAACCTCAAAGGACCTAAGGAGATGAAGTTTTGACATCTGTGAAGGCTGGGAGAACAAATTTGTAAGATTTGACCTTTTTGTCAGATGCAATTTTGCAGTCCTGAGACCAAGACTTTTCATATTAGACTGATAAAACTGATGTTAGCTTCTTCCTCCTTATTCCCATTTTGAGGCTACTGGTGATATCACTTGAATTTTGTCTGAATATCAAAACAGGTATCTATTGCCATTAGGACAATAGAAAATTCTCACTGACCAATACAACAACTCTTGGATATAAGTGATATAGATACTAATGAAAAAAATCTGAAAGATCTTCGGCTATCTACAAAATCAAACCGAGTGTTTCAAGGCCACTGCAGAAAAGAGTTACTGTATTTCTCGTTCTTCAAGTGAACAGCAATTACTAATCACCTAATATCTTCCTCTCTTATTCTTGCTGTTTAGTGGAAGTTATTTTTAAAAATTCATCAACCAAGGATCAGCAGGGTGTGGAAAAATTTGATCCATCTTCAGTGAGCACTTGTGATTCGTGAAAGTTTGTGATTTACAGTATTTTGAACAATGGTGGGCCATTTCTCAAATAAATGAGTATCCATTCCAAGGAGTAGAACGTAAATAGGAATCCTAATTCATGCTCCATTTCTGTTAGGAGTTACAGTAACACTTTCTCTGGTATCCTATTTTAGATGCAAGGTCAAATAATGTTTTACTGTATTTATACAGTATCTTTTCCTCATAACAATGAAAATGCCTTCAGCTAAACAACAGAATGTATCACCTCAGAAATATCAGCTATTACAGTAGTAATTCAACACAGAAGTCACTATGAAATTAAACCTAACATCAACATCACTGAAGCAAGTGTAATTGCACTATCTATTTCCAGTCAGACCCAGTCAGGATCAAACCTTGAATCTCCCATTCAAATTACCTGTACACAAAGTGTTTTCAAAATAAAGCATAGAGTCAAATTTGAGAAGGAGCCTTGAGAAGGAGCCATATTAAAACCATATAATTATGTTTTGCTAATAATTACATTAGCTCCAGGTCAGAAACGTTCATACGTTATGCCAGGAATCTGACGGAGAGCGTAAGTTGTCCACCACAGACTTATTTAATCCTTAGTTACAATAAAAATAATGAGTCAATTATTACTATGGCATGATTCAAGTGTCATCATAGGCTTGACGTATATCTTTAAAGTATATCTTTTCTATATTAACATTTTAATAAATCTTTATTGTTGATTTAATCTTACATCTACACCTGGAGTTTATACTGCCAATGTGTTCGTCTTTATCTCCTAAGCCCCCCAGATCACAAATATGCAGTCTTGAGACCCTCTGCCCCTGAAGGCAACAAAATGCACAGCGCTCCAGAGAAGATGATTGCTAACAAGTAAATTCTACCTCAATCTCAAATTAATCTCAACTTAAATATGTTACAACAGGCAGTAACATACAACATTAGAAGACAGAAAATAGATCCTAAACAATAGCACAAGATGGATAAAGATGTAGAATAAGGATGTAGAAAAACAGTTGATTCTTAGTAGCAAATCAAATACACATACTCTTCCAAGAAGTGTTGCTGAGGTCCTATAATAGAGCCTGGTCGACATATTCTTATCCAAGCAATGGCTTCAGCATGCGTGAATCTATAGTGTTTCATTATGTAGCAGGCAATCAGTGTTCCTGTTCTCCCCAGGCCAGCTAAAGAAACACAAATATTACATACAAAGTCATAAGCATTTCCTAATTATCAAATTCAAGTATAAGATATGACAACTTTTTAATAATGTTGTTTACCACTTTAATAATTGAAGAAGATTTCTGATTCAGTATCCTGTTTGCCATATTATTGGATTTCAGTGCTGTACATATATGAACTAGTATATCATATTTACAAAAAAAATCTTTAAGAAAACATGCAACTGATCACTCTTCTCCCTCGTGCACTTCTACCTCAAACATTTTTTAAGGGTTGATATTTAGGAAAACTGTGACCAAGCTGGATTTTGTACTTGCAAAACTAGTTAAATAAGTAAATCTAGATACTTTTGTACCTCCAGATATTTATCGACCTCCCCCACCCCTTTAAGCCTGCTCCTTTTCAGGCTGAACGGTCCCAACCCACTCCTCATAGAAGTGCTCCAGTCCTTCAATCAGGCCCTACGTTGGACCATTTCTAGTAAGTCCATGTCTGTCTTGTACTGAGGAGCCCAGAACTGGACACAGCACTTCAGGTGAGGCTTCACCAATGCTGAGTAGAGCAGAAGGATCACCTCTCTTGACTGCTGGCAATACTTTGCCTAATGCAGCCAAGAATACTGTTAGCCTTCTTAGTGGTAAGGGCACAGTGCTAACTTGTCCACCAGGACTCCTAGGTCCTTTTCTGCAAAGTTGCTGTCCACAGCCAGGTGAGTCCCAGCACATACTGGTGCCTAGAGCTGTTCTTCCCCTGTACTTGGTGAAGTGAACTTTCTATATAAAAAGCAATATGTATTGAACAACATATAATTCTGCCACACTAACAAGTTGCTGGCAACTAAGCTTGTTTACCTGACATGCATTTTTAGTGCTCATGGAGAAAAAAAACAAAACAACGTTGATTGAATAGCACTATTATTGTTTCAGATCAGCAAGACATTTGTCTCCACAATGTCCTTACACAATTCTTTAAACATACATCAAGATGAACCCTTCAGAGTCTTTGTTAATCCTTCTTGACTAAGCATGTTCTGTATATTTTCTAGCTGATATGCTGACATAGGCTGGTTTGAAATACTGGCATCACAATAACTCACAGTAACGTGAAATGCAGAAGTTATGCTCCACAGAAAAATGTAGAATAACAGTCCCAAAAGCACAAAGAAACCCTTTCAGTCTTTGGCATTTCCTAGCAGATTAGTATAATGCTAACTGTGAAAGAATAATGCAAAAGAGAAGTCTGCATTAACTAAAACTCATGCCTTCAAGTGATACTAAAAGGAAAAAAACAAAACAGAACAATGAACAACAGTGTCAGTTTCTGTAAGCAGTAGTGTAGGCTGAAAGAGCTTAATATATACATAAAAATATTTGGTATTTGTCATTTATTTAGTCAAATTATAAAGCAATATTACTTTCACATGAATAAGTTATTTTTCAGGGTTTTATAATTGTTTAAAAGTTTTGAAATAAATTCTATGCGTTTATACTTATTTTGAACTTCAGTATGAGAAATAAATAAGCACAAATACCTTTACAATGTACAGCAATAGCACCACCAGCATTCTCACAAATGTTGAGGAACCTTTGAACTATATTGTCGCTTGGTGTGCTTCCGTCTATGAAGAACAGGTCATAATGCTCAAACCCAGCATCAGTAAAACGTTTTGCCTCATAAATTTTTTTGTTTAGCCTTATGATTGATGTGACATTATGTTTCCTGAAATAGGGAAAGTAGGCTTCAGGTGCATGAAGAGGATAACCTATAAAAAAACAAAGCAAAGTGTGTTGCAACAACTGTTTTATGAGAATGAAGTTCAATGTCCTGCTAGTCAAAATCCTTTTAAAAATTTTTGACTAGTAAACATCCTAATATTGAAGATGTTTTAATATTTTATTCAGAATAATAAAGTTGTTGATATTGAAAACGCCCACAAAATGCTCATGAAGACCGCTATAATTAAAAGAAATCAGAAAAAAAAGCACAGCATTTCTGAAGCACTGTACTGCCTCTTGTTTAGCCCACTCCCCTCTACTTGTAGAGATTTACAGATATTTGAAAGCTAACTACATATAGCATTTCAGAACAGCTCTTCATCATAAGAATAAAACATGCTTTAATAGGACAAATTGTGTTTATGAGGAAAACAGATTGGTGATCTACATTATGGACAAGAGAAGTAGTCAAGGGTAAAGTAGTGCCAGAAAAATTTATGCTTCACTGTGATGAAAAAAAGCTTTATTGCCTTGATTCAATTGAGACACAACATGATCCTCTAGATGAAGCGTTCATAAAGGTAGAGAGAAAAGAAAGGATTAAGTGATGTTCTCATCAAATTTGTATTTAGTTTACTTCTCCTTTACCTTTAATTTGCCAACTACTTTCTTTTCCCAGCTCCTTCTTGGTAAGTTTCTGCTAATTTATGCTAGATTTCACCTCAGCCCATATATTTTTTTTCTGATTCTTAAATAGGTTTACAATTACTTCCCTCCACATCAATTACACTCAAAAATTAAGCAGCTTCTTGGTATCTGCACACATTCCTGAATCGAATATTTTTAAGTTTCAGATGTCTAGGTAGTAAGTAGTGTAAAACTGCAGAAAAGGTGCAGGTGAAATTAGTCCACGTTATATCCCCACCAATACAACAGCATTACTACATTTAACTTTCCCCTAGATCAAACAGGTTTGAGACATTTCATGGGACATTTCTACGAGTCATATATGCATTGGTAAATGCAATTAGAGTCACTGCATAATGAGAAAAATGTAGCTTTGTAATGTGTACTTACTCTCATAACTGGATCATAAGCATTAGTGTTCATTTAATAGTATTTCAGTTATATACATGTTAAAAACGTAAGTTTTCCAGATTCTACAGAATAATTTAGATCATTTTTGAAGATGTTCTGCAAGAAGTGACTCTAACAGTGACTAGGGGAAAATCCAAACCAACCAAAATATTATCTCCCTAGATTTTGATTAAATCTTCAATGGACACATTGTGCAATTAGAGTAAACATGAGAGAGCACTAGTGAAGAGGTAGATATTCAGAAAACATGCTCTTAGAAAGAAAATAGCATGGCACAAGGAATGAGGTGAAATTAAGCAAGAAATATGACTGATTTTCCTTTTAGCTGGACCAAATCTCTACCTTGTCAGTCAAGTTTCTCTTTTATATTCCATTAGAATTACATATGTTCATTAGAATTACGTATGTTCTTTCCATTATCCCAAGTAGGAAAGACAAGCTTCTTTTTAAAGACTTTCCTTGCCTTTGTTACAAAACCCTTAATACAGTCTTCCTTTACTTTATGCAACTCACCTTTAATTCTGCATACTTATCCTATCAGGCGTCAGTTTCCAGAAGATAAGTAAAGTACCAGAGTTTTTCTGGCATTTTTCTCTGGATGGAAATCACTGACTGTTAGAAGAGACCTTTGAAATTAAGTTCTATGACTGCATACAAAATCTTCACTGCATGATTATTTCTGAAGACAATCTATAAACATCTATGATCTTTTGCTCATTTACTATATGTGTTTAACATGCTACAAAAAAAAGTTCAAAGAATAGCACTAAAATATACACTTTAAAACCCTGAACCATACCATTTTCAAGTTTGCTTTTTGGGTGTGGTCCACTAAATGCCAGAAATTTTCCTGGAACAATCCAGTTGAAGTCACCATTTTCTACTCGCTAGAAAAAATTGCAAGAAAGAGAAGAACATCTTAATATCTCTAGATAAAAGTGTAAAAAATTAGTTTGTTCCTTATGTTTTGTTTTTTTTTTTTTCTATGTTCTTGCTGCATTAAAACACTTCAAATATAAGTTTGTCCTATATTTATAAGCTAAATAGGAACTAAACATAAGCTGTTTCTCAGAAATCTCTTAATAAAACAAAGCCACGACAAATTTTGCTGAAGTTTTTCAAATAAATGCAGATCCTATATCTAAGGTATTTGTCCCGTACAGGACTTGGGGTTTTAAGACACCTATGTATAATATTGCTAGCAAACACTAGCATTACCATGTGTTTTAGTCAAAGAATATGGAAAAATGCTTCCCTGTAAGGCACTGGGAAGTAGGCACTAAAAAGCCAATTCATGGAAACCAAATTAAAAAGAACAGTTAGCCTTCAAAAACAATTATCCTTTCTCTCTAGAAACTGAAATTCACATATTGGCATAGCTCTAGTGAGCTAGCAATCACAGAAGCAAAATATAGATCAAAACCAAAAAAATAAAAAATAAACTGAGGTTTTGCATCTCTTTGCAAAAATAGCTTTTCATTTTTAAATGAAAACTTCAGAAAGGTTCTGTGATTCTTTTATTGATCAAACTGAAGAATGCCTTTTTTTTTTTTTTAAATGAAGACTGCCCATTCCTCATTTGGCAATGCAATTATTGTCAGCATGACTTTTAAGGACATGGCATTCAGTTCAACTGCATTATGAAGCTTGTGTTTTTTGCTCTCAGCTCATCAAAACATCTTAATGAGTGAAAGGTTCTGATAATGGGCATTACTGTAATCAATTCACCAACTGTTTGCTTAGGTAACCCCATTAGGCTTGCTCCAAATATCCTCAGACAGCAAAAACTCCAGTAAGTTAACAAGCTTGCGTAAGGGCTAGTGAAATGATTCTTACTGCCAAGTCAGGACCGCTCCTCGCAACACACAAATTTCTATTCCAGACTGCAATCTCAGTATCATGGCACCTCTACTCCCTTTATTAAAGGAATTCTGTTCAATCAATCTGAATTATTTTTATATTTGCATTACCAGTTTTATTTATGAGTTAATTAGTTCTTTGTAGTATACAGCTTTTTGTGAATAATTTAAAAATTTTAACCACTCTGAACTATATATATATATATATATATATATTCAGCACTATATGCAAATATCACTGTAGCAAATTGAGAATTTGATGAACAAAAGGGGAATTAGCTGCCTTGATAGTGTAGTAAGATGGAAGAACTCTATAGTTCATCTTTATAGATGAAACTGAATTTCCATTAGCCTGTTCCTTTTAAATCTTATGCAACTTTTCTCCACACAACTATACATCTGAAGATCTAACATAGCAAAAAGATGGAACATTTAAAGTTCTAGAAATACAGCACAGTATACATATCTAAAATACAAAGCTGACCATCATACATAAAATAGTAGAAGACACACAAAGAATAGACAGAAAAATTAAAGAGGATTCCAAGTTCTCACAAACTCAGACAGCAAGCAGGATTCATTCAGACATGCATACATTTCACAGAAATGTAAAACGATGTTAAGCATTAAACAAGATAATAGGGCTGTTTTGTATACAGCTTTAGTCAATTGTTCTAATACTTTCTTTTCAGGCAGCTCATTGTATGCTACGTATACACATTCCTAAGAGTTTCCACCCACCATTCGTTTTTAGAACAAAATTTTACTGTTATACACAGATTAAGCTAAAACTAGTTCAAAGGCTACACTAATTTCTCAAGCTATGCTAATGTTCTGAACTCTAAGAAGAGAGTTGAATATATATTCAAACATTTAGTACACCTCTAGTCTGTAAATCTTTCTCCCTAACCAATGCAATAGCAAGAACTATCGACAGCTCCAAAAATAACTTCCAATACAACTACATTGTTTGTCACTGTCTTCATTAAAAATCCTCTTCCTTCTTTTGAGTGAAAATATTAGACAAAAACACCCAACTAATCTGGATATACACTTTGGGCCTGGAATTTCCTCTGGACACAGCACAACTCAGAGGTGCAGCAAGAGCCTATTTCAAAGATTCTCTGCAGCAATATTGCTTGAGATGACTGTCGACTACTAGAAGATAGAGATGAGAAGAACTTACACAGTTTACATTTTAAATTACAGAATAAAGTCCTGAAGGAATCCAGAGCCACCCAGAGCATCTATTCTTAACTTGTAAGACAAGTGGCAGAAAAATGAATGACATTTTAGCTTTCTGGGACTTCATTAGGGAAATATTTTAGATGTATTTTAATTACTAGAATCCCCATATAATGCACTGATACAAAAAAAAAGTGAGCTCAGAATGCGCTTAATCTATATGGCTATACAAAAATTTATCATATACCTAGGACTAAAGCTTCTCAAGAAGCTGTTCCACAGGTGTTGAAAGAAAACAGATTACGTGGGTCAGCTGACAGACTTGGAGTCATATCCTGGAAGAAGAATGGGAAAGCATGAAAGCAGTCCCAGAAGCCAGGAAGGCTATGAGAAAACAGATTTCTTGCAATTTCAGTGCCTCGCATTGTAATGATATTCATCTTGCATATTGTTCAGACAGAATACAGTTTCAGATATCTGTAGGCTTCCAACGATTACCTAACCAAGGGAACTGTGTTGTGGTTTCATGTACTTACCGTACATGCAAAGACTGAGTTTTACTTGAATTAAGATGTTTTTCCAATATATTTTAAACTTGTGGGATACTAGGTATTCTAACTTATTTTAAGGCAAACCAGACACATTAAACTCATTAAATGTACAAACCTCATAGTGTTCGTATTCATCCACATCAAATGTCTTAAAGTCAAAAAATCCATGCTGTAAGGCCTAAAAGGCAACAAGGTGTCAGTTCATTCTTAAACATGATTTATAATCTCATTTTGTAATGCTGTTCTTAAAAATTAAAACTAAATCACTAGATGTTTGTGCTTTTGGTTTACTGAAGCCTCTATGTTAAGACAACATTCAATTTTGCACAGATTAACAACACAGACAACAAAACCTTTAACAAGGTCCAAAAACATCAGGTTCATTATTTCCCCTTCAAAGACATTATGATGTGACATAAGTTTGTTGCATATCACTTAAATCTTAAAACTGAGTCTCCACACGCTCCTATGTTTTTTTTCTTTAAGGCAGATGACAAAGTAATTCCCTTTTTGTCATATAGTCATTTGATAATTTCTGTGCTGAATATATTTAACGTTCTATATTTTATGACCAAAATGCACAAAAAAGTGTATTGCTTTTCTGTATTTAACATGACACTCTGATTTTATTACCCTAATACCCAGGCAAAAATCTTATACAGATAGAAGTACTATGTATAACCTGTATTTTGTGATTTGTTGTTAATACTTCTCTCAAATAATTCCACTGACAGAATGAAGTTAACAAGACTACAGTAGACAAGATTTATTACATGATGAAAGAAATTAAGTTTTGTATTTGATTCCTGTACTATTATTTAATAACTCAATTTTGTACTAAAGATTTGTATATAACACCATATTAAAAACAATTTTATGAATAAGCTATCGATACCACAAATTTATTCCAAAGAATTGGTGAAATACATTTCTGCAGCATATATTTATACTGAATCTAACACATTCTGGAAAGTATAGACATTGCACAACATTCTATGATTAAGGTGTGTTAACAAAAGACCATATATCTAAGTTTTAGAAAACAATCATGTTCACCACTTTTTGCTACAAATATTTTTCTTTCTTTTTAGGCAAAACTAAAATAGTTTATTTAAATAGACAACGTTGTCATGAAACCTAAGATACGGAGAGGTTTCTTTGAATGGCAGATCTAGAAAAATGTATTTCATTGAAGCCTGGCTAGATGGCTACACTCCACAATTTGTAGGCCCCCTGGATTATGTGTATGTAATATATGCAACAAAGTCATGAAATTTACTCAAGTAGACTAAGATTTTACTTTAGATTTAGCCATACAGTTTCTGCTCAAAGCGGCTTTATTTCTGTAGGTGAATTGGACAAAGATTCAATAAATTTTATGGGAACAGAAGAGGAAAAAATGGTTTTCAGAGTCCTTTTGATGTGTTTGTTGTAGATAAATCATACTGACTGCTTCATAGAATTTCAGGATCTGTAGAAAGCCACACAAATTAAGAGTCTTACTGTTAACTGACAGCTCCTTTCCCACCCCCACAGAACTAAAAATATTAAGCTTGATCTGTCCTTTTTTCAATTTTTAAGAAACACTTGTTTTGCCATACTTTTAAGAATTACAAATAGTCTATAAAGTGTCAGTACAGTACCATTTATATAACCTGTTCCTCTCATCAAGATCACTGGGAAATTAGATGAACAAAATTTGATCTTTGCTTACAGTGTCAAGTATATACTGTAACACCAAGTTGACAATTAAAATGTAAAATAACATTTTAAAAAGCAGCACATTAATTTTCCCCAGGACCATAACCACAAATTTAGCAATTTAAATTATGCTTTTCAAATTATTTTTGATAAATTCATAATTTTTACATTGATTATTATACATATTTTGAAACCACAGCACATGCAAGGCAAAGCTTTAACAAGCAAGTTGACAAACTTTTTTAAATGACACACCATAACACTAGTAAGAAACACTAGTTTTCATTCTTTTTAAACAATTCTGGAAAGAATAGGTGTCAAACACTGAAATGGAGTATCCACAGAAAAAAATATGCAAAAAACAGTGCTTCGATTAAATCACAGAATTCCGAAGTACCTTGATTTTATCAACTTATGTTTCTAAATGATTTGTTAGCAGATCTAGTGCATTACCTGCAACCCCACCCTGAGATGGGGCCTGGGATGTTTGCACATTCTAATGCATAAAGTGAGCTACAGAAAGTTATCAAAGGCTAACCAAGCAGAAACATAACCTTCTTTTCCCTTCTTCCCTTGTCTCTACTCAAAGACAGTTCTCAGCAACTTAGGCTTCATGACAGTACACTACTCATTGACATGCATCTTGCTTTGAAACCAGATTTTCTTCTGATGTATTTTAAGAGTGTTTTACTTCACTTTTTAAAAAGTCAATTTAAACCTGTTTTGCTAAGGAAAAGCATGATTACCTTATTTACTCCCTGTAAACAGTCCAAGATCGTGAGATTGTATGTGCAGTTCCCAAATGAAGCATCCCTATAGATTTAACAAATTAAATTAATATAAACATTATTATTTTAGAACTTAGGGAAAGACAGCACACAATAAAATATATTCAAGCTATTCAATCCCCTCTGAGAACTCTGTATTAAAGTTCCAAGACAACATTGCTTTACCAGCTCATTCATGCTAAAGCACACCCTTACCAAGGATGTAGCTCAGTGTAAATACAGTTGATACTGCAAATTATGTTAAGTGCATGCTTTTGTCAGGTACCCACATGGAACAGATACAAAATTGAAAATTATGTGACCTTGATTCTGCCGCTCTGAAAACAACAAATTCCTCTTTTAAAGATGACAGAATGGCAAAAAGCAAAACATATTCAAAAAGTAAGACACCAACATAAAAACAAGCACCAACATGAAAAATAACAGCAACGTGTTTTGTGGAAAAAAGAAAAAGTACTTCTCAAACTTTGCTTCAGACCAGTCTGCATTTTAACAGTGACTTCTTAATCAGTCATTGAAGAAATCTTTTTTAGTTTTGCTCTAAGCTATCTTATCACAAATGTTAAGAACTGCAATTTGTGAGAATAACAAAATACTAGGTTTCAGCCAGATACATCTTTAATAAATTATTCAAAATTTCAATCTTTCACTGAATGGTTTTGGTTTTTTGAGAATCTACTTGCTATATTTAGTATGAAATTTGTAGTATCAATACGGTCCTTCACTCTCAAGTGCTTAAAGAGTAAAATACTCACACATTCTTTAAGAGCAGAATTACAGCAGTTTTAAGCAAGCAATGTTCACAGAAAACATAGTTGATTTAAGAAAATTAAAAGCTACAAATTTGGTAGTTTCATATTACAGTTTACTCCAGAAAATCTTTCAAGTTATTAGATTACTAAAAGAAATACTTATCGCAATGTTTTAGAATGGGAATTTCCAAGTGTGAATACATCTTCAATATTCAAATCTAGCAAAGAAGTTTTTTCAAAATGTAAAGCCATAGAGTATTTTCATTAAATAAACAGATTATATCAAAGCAGTAAACGATAAACCTAAAAGACTTAATATATTTTTCTACAGAGAAAAGTTGAAGATCTTTTTGTCATAAGCTTTTCAGAAAAGAAAAAGGTCTTCTGAGAAAAAAAAATCTTTAGGACCAAATGGGAACATGTACATAACAGAAAAGTCTTTAAAAGCTATAACAGTTTCATGAAAGAGTTGACAGAAACAACAAAACCTAAAACAATGCAAGCCACAAAACTAATTATTTAGAGAAATATGAATAGAAAACATGATTGTAACAGACGTCCCGTATTAGGTTATTTTGCTGTAACAAAAATATGATTTTGTATCTATCTGTTTATAACTACTTCAACCAATAGTACATAAAATACTGCAGAAAAAAAGCAACACAATAAGAAGTGGTATGATGGAGAGGGAAGGAGGACCTAGAACTTGACCAAGACACGGAGGTAAGCCTATCACAATTTCATCTATAGAGTTTTCTTAGCTACAGTTCCCACAGACAGCTATTGCTAGAAATTGTGCACAATGAGCTTGCATCTAAAAAACTCACACCCTCATCTATCTTTTATGGTAGACAGTGATGAAACACTAATGAACGTGATAAAACGCCAATGAACAGTGATAAAACACTAACTACTAAAATGTAATGAAACAAACAGTAGCTATGAATGGCAGTGCAGCATGGTAATGACATAACACCTGGAAGCAGTGGCTTACTACCATCTAATGCTTCAAGGGAAAGCATGATGTTTGATGCACTGTGGCAAATACAGAGTATATTATATCAGACTTTGCCATAATATCTCCCCCAAGTATCTTCTGGTAACAAAAAAGAAATCATAAAAGTTACTTCTATAATAATTTGGAAAACAAGCAAAATGGAACAAAATCTGAGCTATTTTTGTCCTTAACACCATAACAATTTTTATTTTAGGCCTCCCATTCCTTTTTCAGGGTAAAGCTAGGAAAAAACATGTCTATATTTCTAGCTTCCAGAAGTACCACTGCCTGTTTAGAATTAATTCTATATGCACTCCCCCTTTCTGAAACTTCACTGTTCTCCGTTTCAGAATTTTAGGCTAAACTATCTACAGGTATTAAATTTTAGGTATTAAATGAAAAGGATTGATCTGGCAGAAATTATGTATAATCCATGAGGACTCTGTATGCTGGATCTGTTGATATAGCAGAGACGCATCCCAGGGAATAACAGCATATCTCCTGATAGTTACAGGACTTATTAACAGTAATACTAAGAATCCCTGTGTGCCAAAACTTCTTTTTTGAAGTATGAGGGGAATTTTAGCACTTTTCACAAGTGCTAAAGTTGTTAACAAACACACTTTATACAAATTAACAATATAAAAGGTCACTGAAGCAATGAAGTGTTTATATTAGTTATTTCCAGGAAAATATTTGACTAGTAATCCAGACACTCCTTTTCAAGTAGCACCATCTTAAATCATCAACTCTAATGCCTAGTTTAAAATGAAAAAAATCCAGCTCTCAGTCTCTCTTAATCCCATCCCTCTGTGCATCATTCAGTTTAGCTTTCTGTTCAAGAATCTGTATCAAATCAGATTCTCGTTATCTAGAAAGCATGAACACTAGAACACATCTTTTATTCCACACATCTATGCATCAACAGTCAAAATTCAAGAAGAAAAAGCGATCTGAAATACAGATCAGGAGAGTGCTTGTGGACTCCATGGTCAGAGGCAAAATCCAAGTCACCAATTTTCAAACACACTGCAAGCAACAAAATGCAATAGTGAAGAAAGGAAGGAATTTTAAACGTACATCACATACAGTTGAACAATATTAAAAACCAGTTTAGTTTAAACACTATTACTTTTTAAGTGACTTTTTAACATATATATTCAACCTTCCTATCAAATAGATAATTTCAAATTAATCTAGAGAACCGTTAGTAGTTATAGATTTTTAGACAAAGAATTTTGCAGAATTCAATTAGAGAAGACAGACATTTAATGTCAATCTGACTGTTAACTTCAAATCTATAAAGGTCTTGAAATACTCAAAAAGCAAAGACTTTTTCTTGACCTGATGTCCCAAGTATTTTAAATAAATTGCTTAGTTAACTATCTTTTTGTTTAAAGGGAGTTGTCTAAGATATTTTCAGTCACTAACTAGGTTGATTCTTCATTAAAAGAAAAACCAAAACAAATCTCAACTCCTAACCATCTAGATGACTTCCTCCAGGCTGTTTCCAAGTTTTTTCCCTAAATGAGAAAAATAAGCCACAAGCCAAATCAAATCATTATGAAGCTTTGTAAATATTTAAAAATTAACTTTGATCTTATCTTCCAAAGCCTCTTAAATTAAAGCATTTACTGAAAAAAACTCGCACAAAATAATTAAAAAATGCAGAACGACTGCCTCAACTTCACTATTCTTTGGACAAACCCTTCTTCCTACTAATTTAGTATACAATTTCTAGACCATGGATAAGACACTGGATACTGTCAGAACTAGTATTAACCTTTACAAAAATCCCATTAGAAATACAGTTAGTATTTCTCATACCACAGTGACTTAAGAAGCCATTTATATAGTATTGGAGCCACTAGCATGCATTTTCTTGAAGCATCTGTCATTGTCATCAAAGTTCTAGAGTAATAATTAATAGTAATTTTAGCTGTGTAAAATACAATAGCTTTTGAATGGGCCACGCTTTGTACCACGATAAAAAGCAAATGCAAACACTAGAACAGTTACAAGGAAAACTAATGTACAGAAAAAAATCTTCTATTAGCTTCAAAGAAACATAGCAATTCAGATGAAACTAAAATTCCATACATTCTTCCTACTTAAACTTATTCTTCTCTTTTGTCTACTAGTCTACAGGAAACTAATGCACATGCTTACATTTAAGACCATAGTAATTTTTAAGTTACTGGGACTACTTATGCATATGCAAAAACATTTTGCTTTTTGCTGATGGAAAAAGAGGTATTTGGATTTACAGTTTTTGTTTGTTTTTTTAACTGTTAAGTCTATGTTAAAGAAAACACAGAGAAAAGGAAGACTTCTGTTATTTGATATGAAACGAAAAGACCATACACAGACATCTCCTGCACGGTATTACAGTGTGGGTGCTGTTTTCTGTTGTTGATCATGTGTTTCATTCCAGTATTCTTTTAATCTTTTATGGCCAAATGCATAACCAGCTTCATTTTCAAACAGTGCTTTACCAACTATTACCTGATAACTCTATCTGATTTCAAAATCAGAAAAAATGTGAATATTTCTGACATACAGATGTAGCCAGCTCAGATTCATGCATTACAGAGCTGCAAATCCCACATCCGATTTCAGTTATCGGAGCTGACCTCAATACTGCATAATGCTTTCTACTTTACCAAACCTCTAAATGCTGTCAATAACAAAATAAATTGTTTCCCTAACACTTGCAAATAAAGAAATAAAACCTAAACTCTAGCTCTGAAATTCATGTAATATCTAGAGATTGAACACAACTAAATTAAAATACATTTGTTTTTTCTCTTTGTATTGAAGTCAATACAGAGCAGTTCAAGTTGAAAATCCAAAGCAGTTTTATAATAGGAAACTCTTATTTATGATAGTTTCAAATGGCGTTAGTACTGTTTTCTTAAGTGGAAGCAAGAAGATACAGCACAAGATCTTCAGGAGACTAGAGCATCACCAAGTGACAGTGAGTCAGCCAAAAATAAGATGAAAGTTTCTCAAATACAGCAGTGCCTAATCCTCCTGCTTTGCCTTTGTTATTTCCATTATAAAAATAAAATAATTTCCATAGAACTTGTAAGCGGGGTATGCTGATTTCCTTCCACCCCAGAACAATATTCACTGAAGCTGTCTTCAAATGAAATAGCCAGCTGAAGATCTAAGCCGATTAAGGCCTTCTGAGGTCACTGAGCTAGATGGAAGTAGATCAGTTCGCTGGTGATCTTTTCATGTAAACACACGTCAGGACTCCGTGAAAAATCTGACAGTCTTGCAGAGCTTCTTTCTACCTATTGAAAGTTGTCTGTTTTTTTCCCAAATAGAAGACACTTCATATATCACATTAACAAACTTGTTAAATAATCTAGCTGTAACACTGAACCTTTGATCACTACACACCGATAAACTCTTACACTTGAAACTATTCAAACAGAGAGAACCTATACTACAGAAGTTATATAATATCTAAGTTCCAGGCTTGAAAAACATTAAATTCAAGACAGTAAGTACTGAATACCTGTGAGTAATATCCCCAATTATTTCCTTCCTAAACCTTAGGATAGGAGGAAAGACACAAGACATTCAGGTTACATTTTTCATTGTCATTTGATAAAGTCATTTTAGCCCTTTTTAAAATGCTAACTATATGGAGGGAAGGCAAACTTCCTCATAGCACTAACTTGTTTTTCCATAGCATAGCCTGATGACAACCAGATATAGTGCCTAACGTGGCATTAATGCTTCCAGTGACAGAACAGGTTCATTTGCTTGAGTGTCTGTATCATGCTGTATTTTACACTAGAGATGCCTCAATGTCTTGCCACACACAGGTGGAAGAAAACCATCTCAAAGGCCTTGGAAAGCCAGGGAAGAAGGAATAAATTATTTCTTCCCTGCTCCCATCTGATATAGATTGACCCATTGCAGGCTCTCATCAGATCTACTTGCCCTTCTCTCAACCCCAGCAGTTCTTAAGCTCCTTATATATCTATTCCAGCCTCTTCCTACAAATTCAAATCCCAAATACTTCCTCCCTAACATTGACTCCTCATTTCTTACTTAGCCTCCTATCTTATCAGACTCCTTCAGTTCATCTCCTCAGTCTTCTTTTTCTCACCCCCTGTACAGCTAGATTACACAGTTTTCTTTACCAGCAAGATAAACTATACCACACAGGTAACAGAATCTTCTTAGGCTCTAATCCAGTGCCAAGACTTTACATAGTCTAAAGCAGCACCAAAAGAAACTTAAATGCTTTTCAGCCTGACACCAAATTAAGAAAGAATGCTAAAGAAATATAGATGCTTATGTCTACTAGCATATAAAAGCTTTCTTCCAAAAGCTCAGAACTCCATATTCCCTCTGGAGAGCAAGGCCCTGGCTCAAGAAGATTGACTCCCTTCTATCCTTGAAAATAGCCTAAGTGCTGTGTTAAAACAAACCAAACAAAAATAATAAAACTACAGAAAATCCACCAGAAGAAGAAGAAAGGAAAACAAAAAAAAACAGAAAATCCATAACCCCCCACAAAAGCTTTACTTTTAACCAATATGTTACAAGAATAGCAAAAGCAACTGAATGTAAGAACTGAAAAGTGGAATTAAGACCTATTTTATATACACGAAAAAGCTACATACACATTAATTCTGGAGCTTAAAGAAAAAAGTTTACTTTTTCAGTAAGCAGTTTACTAACATAGCGATTCCACACATATTTTGAGATTGCTTTTGACTGGTATTAGCTGCAAGAGTAATCTCAAGGGAGATCACCTGATTAAATTTCTTCCACTCTAGAATATACTTCTTCATTTGAATGTGGTTGGGATGAAGTAAAATAATGCAGTGAAAAGTCACAACAGTGACAAGTAAGTTCCAAGAAGCTTAAGAGCATCAATGGAAATTAGAACATTTGCCCTTCCTGCCTATAGAAAAATCAACAGTACAGAACGATTTCAACTTTAATGGTCAATTTAAGTTAGGCTACAGATTTCCTCTGAATATGGAACAAGAGGTATTTTGTTCTACCAAGAGTCATGGATTAGAATAATGTCTGAATTAGCCATGTTCGCCAAAATTAACACAGTTAAAAGAAAACTTTAAGAAAAGCTTAAGAAAACTTTAGGACATTGGCATACAGCCTATCTTAGAAGCAACAACCTGATAGCAAACTACTGCTCAGAGAACCTGTGTATCAGCAGAACGCAGGGTAAATCTAAGTCTATTAAAGTATAGCTAGCAATTTTAAAGATTTCTCTGTTGTACACTCTTGAAGTTGTTCGCCTAGGTTTTCACCTGATATACTGATATACCCTCTTCTTCTTTCTGGTTTATATATAATTAAATTTAGCATTCTATTACTATAGTGGTTAAAAATGTTGTTTTTCACATCAGTCATCTAGCTAGATGTGAAAACATTATTTTATGCATACTGACTTTATTTACAAAAGATCTTTTCACTTGCAGCACATGCCTGCTGCATGTTTTATGTTTTTCAGTGTTAGCTCTGGAGAAGATGAAGAGAAAGGTAATAAAGGGCAAGATAAAAAAGTACCTCTGTCCTAATGTAGATATGAAATTCTATTTTTTTTCTTTAGAAAAGGAAAAAGATTTTACATTTCTTTTACAGTGAGACTATGTCCCAGAAGCATACCTTCACAAAATCCATGAATTCTCACAAATGGGTTACAACAATCCATGCATAACACTCTGGACAGATTTGGAACTATGGATAGCATCTGTTACTTTAAAGAAGTTTGACACCATCATTTATCTACCAGCAACCTGCAGAAGAGTTAAGCATCAGAAGACTGACAACATTTACTGCTCTCTTCTCCTGAAGCTGGCAAACTGAACGAATGGATTACTCTTCTGCAATCATTTTGACAATTCAGACTGCAAAAACGGAGTAGTCTGTTTGCCAGACATTGACTTCTTCAGTGTGTTCAGTTAGTATTCTCTCCACTGCGTAACATGGAACCGTCTTTTTATATACGACAAAGCTATCTTTATAAAATCTTGCTGTTTCTTACTTTTTTTTTTTTTTTTTTTACGAACTCTCATTTCCTGATCCCTATTCTATTTTGGAATAGAATCTCGTGAATTCAGACTCAGAAGATTTGTTCTGAATGCATATTTATTAATTTCAGTATTAATTATTAACAACACAATTGTGTTAACTTCATTATTAAAATTAAATAATGATTTAACAAAATTATTCTGTGCCATTGAGTTTGTTATTGTGGTTCCTGCCAGCCTCAAAAAAGTCACATTCTCACTATTCCCCACCAGTAAAGGAGAAACAGCATTTTAATAAATTATTACTACATGTATCATTCTAAGGGATTGGTTGCAAGGCAAAGGTCTACAGCCTTCAGTTTGAACAAACAAGTTCCAGGAAAAAAAAAATCCTCCTCAATTTACCGTTTTACAATTTCAGGACTTGATAACTAAGCTTTTTGCTTTGTCAGTACAAATAATACCTTAATTTTTACTGTGGCAGGGGAAGAAGTGGGGAAGGAACCTAAAGACATAGCAATTTCTTATAATTCTGAACGGTAAAGTTTTTGGAATAGGTAAACAAAATAAAGCTATTCTGGGATTACACACATTCTACAGTACTGAAAAAGTTTTGCGTCTCTCTCTACTACATACAATTTGCTTTTCAAGCAAGGTTTCGATAAGCTCAAGATTCTGAAAAAATTAGGTTGGTTTAATTATTAAAAACTCTTATATGAAAGAAATACTATTCATTTGTTCTTAATCTCCTGCCAAAGTTGAACCACTGAGACAACACTATTAGATATGAAAGGGAGAATCAATTTTTTAGACTCCCTTTAAATGCTACACAGTAATCCCCAGAAGGAAGGGAAATATTGCAGTGAAGATTTTTACTTGTTGCTTTCCCCAAAATAAGGAGACAAAAGAAAAAACTGACACTGTTTCTGTGCTCAGAATAATATAATTTGCTCCAAAGAACTTCTTGGAGTAATATTCTAATAGCTGAACCTTCTGTAAATGGAGGGACCGATGCAACTATTTTAGATTAGCAGAGCATCAGAAAACTACACATGTAAAAGGTGTATAAAACTATACACTAACTTAAGTCATCATTCCTGTATTTTATATAGAATTTGTAGATGTTAAACAAAAACACACTGACATGCTTATAAGAGGTAATCTTTTTACGCATTTTATGGAGTATTTTTTAAAATTAGCTTAAAAGTTAAAGATATCAACAACCTTGCATAGCTATCAATGATCAGATGAATCTATAAACTTTCTGCTGAGAAAAGCAATCACTGATTTGATATTGTTCTTTAAAATGTATTCATTGGCTTAAGATTTTATAGTTAAACTGGTGTTGACATATAAATCTATCATCCCTAAATCTATTACCCTGTACAAACTGCTAGAGATAAACAGATATTCCTTTGTTGAGTGGCTGTAGAATCAAATGAAGCTTTTGATAAAGACAAGGTAGGTCCACATTTACAAACGGATCAGCTGACAGTGAGTACTACTTGCTAATTGCTGACTCCCCTGGAAAAGTGGATCTTGACCATCTTGCAGTTGTCCTATGACATATCGCCTGTATTTGCATAATAGCATGAGGTATTTTTATTTCTAAAGCACAATGACATTTCATGGTTCACACAACCAAAAAAAATCTGGAAGTCTTTTAGATAGCCATAATAGCTAAAAGTCCTCAGATCTAGGCCTCAATACTACCTTGCTACAGAGAATATAGACAGATTGTTAAAATTAGCTGTTCATTGAAAACAGAAAGGCCAAATAGCTTAATTTGAACTTCTATAGTTATTCTGTAAAACAGAAAATATAACAAAACAAAAACTTTCATTCACATAAGTCTAGCTGGTTAGGTATTAAGTAGTATAAAAGGTAAGAATGACTTCCAAATAGTAAGTCATAATATATCATAAAGAAAAGTTTTAATTGCTAAATCACAAAAATGCTAACAAGTATTTTCTAAACCTGAAAGTTTGCAAGACTGGCTGTCTTAAAACTAAAACCAATCTAAATAGTTTCATTATTCCAACACCGAGCAAGTGATTCCACCAGAAGTCATTTCTTTTTCTGTACGTCAGTCATTTTGAAATAGTGTCTGTATCAGACATGGAACCATTTTCTGGGAAGGGAGAGGAATCTGAAAAAAAGTATGTTTAGCAAATTCCAAAAAGCAAAAGTTAGACCCATTTTTCATGTTCACATACCTAAATGGAAGATATGGTGGATTAGTTCCAGACAACAGTGTCTTGTACACTTCTTCTGGTGTTTTCTTTAAGTATATTACCTAAAGAGGGGGGAGAGAAGAGAATGAAGATGGAGGGAAAAAAAAAAAATAACCAGCCCTGATCCTGAGAAGTCATTAACCATTTATATGCTACCCTCAAACCACTACTCTTCCAAATATATACCATATTCCTTTACAACCAGCTCACAGGCCATCTGCAGACCAGAGAAGACAAACCTACATAACACAAAAGCTTCAGAAATCAACAGAAACCAAAATAAACTGGGATTTCTGTTGTGTTATCTGTCCATTCCCCCTCCCTTTTCTTTTTTTTTTTTTAAAATCATGCAGTGCTGCAACTGGGACATTTTAAGACAGATTCAGCATTGTGTTAAGATGAAAAACAGGCATCTATACTAAGAGTACTCTACCCAACTTCAGATGATTCAAAAGAAGTACTATAGTAACAGCTGACAAAGGAAACATCAATATATACGTGAATATATACTTGAAACTTTTTATACACGCACATTTTCTGATTCCTAATTGTAGGTATCAAACTACCCATTAGCAAACAAGATGTCCAATTCAGCAAGCTGAACCTGTTACTGTGGGACCAGCTTATAGTTAACATAGCACACTAAACAAAGGCTTATTCTGATATCATTGAAGGCCAGCAGTTCCACTGGCTTAACATCATAGTAAGAAACCAGAAACATCACAGTAAGAAATCAGAAGACAATACCTCATTGCACTTCAAATCCTATTTGTGCAGTAAAACTGCTCCTAAAATAAAACCAGCTTGGAATTTGTGTTATGTGCATTATTTATAAATAGATACCTCAGCCAGTTTGGAGTGACACATTTTGCATGTGCAAATGTTTTGTAAACAAAGCAGCACAGTTTTCCTATCCATTACTATCCAACTCACCTTATAGACAGCACGTACATGGCTACTCCTTCATTCTATGCACATTTTACTGCTGAATACAAATTAAGCACATTGGAACAGAATTAAGCAGTGGTCACTCCCAGAATCTTTGCAAGTTGTTTTATGCCTAGAGTTGTATCAAGGTAACGGAATTCCCAGTATTCTGTAAGATGTCAAAACGGCAGGTAGATTTTCTTGCTTCTCTTACTCAGGCATGGACAAGGCAGACCGGAAAGGGGAAAAAAAAACTGTTTTGCTTTAGTCTGAAAAACTCTGTGGTGATGCAGTGAAAAGAAGGTCCAAGTTCAGTGATAGTTGGACAACAAGGATGATTTCACTACTTCAAACTACTAGTATAACTCTGGGACAAAACCCTCTACATAAACTAATATACTTTCAAAAGATCAATGCAAAATAATAGTTGTTTTGTGTTTTTCCCCCTGTAAAGTCACTTTTAATTCTCTTCAAGAATTATTTTACAATAGGTTCATCCCCTGTTCCCACCGCATCACTTCTCTAACTCACATCATGGGGCACTGGTACCCATAAAAAACAGACTGAAATATTACAAGCTTTCTAGCATTTTTTTCCCCTTTGACATGTCCATTCTTATGTTCTGAACTTCCTGAATAATCATGTGATTGAAGAAAAAGCTCTTCACAGTTGGGACATATTCCTGCCAGGCACATTATGTGTAGCAATACTGGCACACCGCCAAGAAAATGTATAATGTATGTTCCAAAAAGCTTATGAAACAAAAAGGGTATTTTACAAGTCCACCTTAACATTCATCCACTATAATTACAAATACAATTTGGTTTCATCTTGTTCACACCCCCAACATAGATTTTCAAATTAAAAGTGTATGGAACAGATGTATTCTATTGCTGTTATCACAAGACTTCTGTGAAGCAAATGTAAAGCAATTTGAGGTGTTGTTTGAAACTGCAAAGAAGCTGTACATGGTGCAATGGCTGAAAAGCCTTTGTACTGGCCGACCTTCCAAGAGAGAGATTACTAACTTGAGCAGTACTGGGATATGCTTAGATTAATAGAGAATAAACCCATAAAGCTGCAGGTTGGGCTCAGAAATCTAATTTATATTCTTAAATTATGAAAAAAATTCCTGCAGGCAAGTGATTGAACATGCCTTAGTAGTTCACTATTACTCAGTCTCACTTGCTTTGATAATACTTAAGACCCGAAAAACTCAACAGCTTTTCCCTTGCACTAGCATTACATAATTCTAATAAAAGCTATTGATACCAAAATACACACTTATACTAATCATGAGAAAGCAATATGACCAGCCCATCTGCTGTCTACAAGGAAAAGGAAAAAGAGCTTAGTGGATCTCTTTTCAGCGCTTGTCACAGTAAGTATTGTGTTTCATCAAGACTACTCAAAAGTCAGATTTTGGTCCACTAATCAAGTTCTGATCTTAGAAGAATTGCAAGATGCCTACTACGTGCCAGCTCTAGGGATACAGACTAGTATTACTCCTATTCTTCTCCCACAGGGAATTCAAACTATTAGATACTGGAGAACACAAGTAGGGGTCTTTTTTTTTTCCCAACCAGAAGAGAAACATAATGAATACCTTAACATTATGCAAAGTGGCATCCATCCCCCGCTCCACCCCCCAACTCATCCATAGATTATTAGACATGAGAATATGCACCCTCTTTCATGATTTCGCTAAGAATGCGTTCTTTGATGACAAGTGGGGAGTTCTTATAGTCCTTTCTGACTTCACAAAATTGTGTAGTAGTCCCAGCAATTTAGGAGAAATCCTGAACTTCTCTGTAAGATCAGCAAAATCTTCACGTTCTTCTATTCCTGTTTTAAATTTTTTTTTTTGTTTGTTTGTTTTAACCTTTATCTTAGTTTTATGACAAAAAGTAATCCTTGCAGAATTCTTCAGAGCAAGGACATGAATTTAGCAACTGGACATGATTAACCAAATACATTGAAAATCCATTACAAAAATTAAAATTTAGAAAATGAATCATTCTGAGATGTAATTTACAAACAGGTAAGTTGTTGTGAATCAAGTTTTAAGCTCTCTCAAACTCATGACTCTTACTAAAATATTTTAATAGCTATTAGAGTGTTTCAGTTCAACTTGTCTAAGAAGCTGTTTAAGTGAACGGTCTAAGTTGCATAATCATTAATGGAAACCCATTCCTAAAACATGATCCACTATTTTCCACGTTTCATTTTACACTTAATATTTTAGCACCAGGAAAAATAAAGCAAGCTTTCTCAATTAACTTTCACACATTGGTAGAGTTCAAAGTTGTGGAACTTTCTGTCTCAAAAAAGGTTATGTAATTGAGGACAAGACACAAATGCAAAAGCCCTCGAATAAAATAATTCATCATCAAACAACATGATCAAGTTGTCAACTACAAACTGTTCTTTCATTGAAGATCATGACTAGATTCCTTCAGATCAGAAACTTCCCTACCATGTAGCTCACGAGTGTACAACTCATGCATGTAACTGAATATAGCATCTAGAGGTAAAATGCTCTAATGTTATTTCCCAAATTAATATGCTTCGATTACAGAAGTTAAGCTTCTGTAGTTTAAAAAAAATCAGATTATTAGACAGCTCATAAATAACTTTTTAGAAAAATATTAATTTTATGAATTTATTGGCATTATTATCAATCACTATAGAAGAATATGATTGAACTTCCATTGGAGGAATACACACATATATAGACAATTCTGGGATGAAATGTTAAAGTAATAGATACCTTTGTGCAAACTGTTTTCCAGTGTCACACTAAATTGAGATAAATTAGAAAGTGACTATGCTGCATATAAGTTGTTTATAGTTAACGGATACTTTTTTGCATTGGTAACACTGTATTAGTAACGAATTACTCTTGGTACAGAGTATCTTCTAATAATTGGAATATATTTACAGTATCTACTAGTCTTTGACAGCAGAGTATCATATGCAGATGTAGACCACTTGCATATGCTAGCAATTAAGAGCTATAAGCAGCTTAACACAGGCTAAGCTAGGGTTAAACGTGCATGCAGTTGTGGCACACTAGTTTACCTTATCATACACATAAGCTACCTTCTCTCATGTGTGATGAGCCACTGGATACCTACTACGGAGTATATATACACAGTCACATCATGGTACACATACTATGAGCTTCCTCCCCGCCCCGATATGTTCCAAAGCCACTCCCTGTACTGTAAATGGAGTTAAGTGACAAAGAAAAGGCCTCTCTAGAACTCACACAGCAGAATTTTCAAAGATTGCTTATAGAAGAACCAAATGACAAATCTGTCTACCTCCCTAAGGGAACATCCCTTGAGATGCTATTTTACACAAAAGAGATGTCTCTTAAGGAAGGTTAGAAGTATCCATGCAATAATTAGTACTTACGGCATATGCACCTATTAAAAAAGCTGCATTTGCTCGTTTCCTCTGGTCAAAACTGGTATAGTAAACTATCTTCTTTCTTGACAGACTGAAATACTGTTAAAAAATAAAAATAATTTTTAAAAAACACCGTATTTACTGAGAGAAGAATAAAATTTAAAAACAATTTAAGTAGTCACTTTTGGTAAACTGACAAGTCAAAAAATTCTTATAGAGAGTCTTTTAAAATTAAAGGAGAAAAAAATACTGGTAGCATGAACTATCGTCTTACATTACAGATAAGAGTGCAGGGAAGCATTCGCTGTTCCATAGCAAATATATTGGTTTTGCTGTGCTACTTTATTCTATAAAATGCAGTTGAATCAACACATTCAATATAAGATACTATATTTTTTTCCCTAAATATCCAAACAATAGCTTATGAAAGCTGTTCAAAATCACTGAAATTGTCAGACTCTAGTATGCTAAAGAGATTTAACACACAAAACACATTCTACAGAGAAGACAGTCAATTTCTTTTTTAAAAGAAACACTGAAGTTAAACAACCCTCATCCTCTACACTACCTAAAAATGGGGTTACAGACAACATACTTTGATAGCTTTAATAACGAGAGTTTATAAAAAAATATTGTGCAAGTGAAAAGCCTGAAAAAAAAGGTTAGGTACAGACAAAACTTGTAAGACTTGCAATTCTTTGTTTAGGAAAAGAAGTCTCTGTCAGTATCCTGCAAACAAAATTCCCATTGAAAACAAGACCGAGAAGCACCAGAAAAGAATAATCAGGACAATCTGCAGCAAAGCTATTTAAAGCTGAAGAGAAAATTGTCACTTAAAAATGGCAAGCTAGACAGTTTATTGCAATTTTTAATTTTTTTCTTTATTAATTTTATTACATTACTTTATTAATTTTATTATACTTTGAAACCTTGTCACGCATGCTTTTCCTGATAGTTTTCTATGGTTCTATTACAGTTTGAGGAAGTCATCAACAGATACACCAGATTCTGCTTCTAAATACTTGAAGGGTATTTTTATTTTTAAAAGTTGCACAACATTTTATAAACTGCCTGTATTCCAGTGCTGCTGTTACCCAACTTCAGTATTTTAAATACTATTTGACAGTTTACTTTCTTTTCTTACTTTTGGCACTGATGACATTTGGGGGTTGGAGATAGGGTAACTGCGGCAGGATTATGTTTTATTTAATTAGTGCCACTATATTTCACTTCCATACGTTCATAAACATTGAATATTATCTTAAATCTTGTTGTAAATTCTAGGACTGCTTTCAGTGCAGAAACAAATTTTGCACCCCAAAAAAAACCAATAGCTAAAAAACCAATAGCTGATAAACTCAGGAGAAAAGTGATATATGCATCACAGTGAGCTTTTTACTCCCACCCTTCATGGTGCCTTTAATTAGCAGTTCTAACTGTATGTTCTAAGCTGGTTTGATTACCCCCAACTTCCATAGGTGGATACAGCGTGAGAGCTAATGCCAGTGTGTGCATCTAAATAGGACTATAGGTGCTGAGAGGGATGATTGCTATTGATTGGAAGATATATCTTGAGATCAACAGCAACATCTCTCGGATTATATACAAACATACAGGGTATAAGTAGTTATTTAATTAGTGAAGCTTTCAATTATTATTAAAACTTGTCAAAATTTTAAGATCCCTCCTTTCTTCCCCCTCCTCAATTTTTTAATTTTAGTGTTCTCTAACTGCAGTTCCACCCATGATATGTGGGTGGGATAAGATTACAGTAGTTATGCAACAGTGACAGAACTTCAATTATAACTTGTTGACTACTACTTATTTTAAAGCGAAGTTCTTCGTAACAGTTTACAGCTCACCTGAAATACCACTTGAAACTGCAAAAAGCACTGGCTGCTAGCTAGCAGTTCTATTTAACAATACCATATTTCATGTTTTATTTTACAGAACAGGCTTTTTTTTTTTTTTTTACCATATAGGTATATCAAGTCAGACAATTCTGAAATGCTTTTGTACCAGCAAGATCCAAAGAGTGATAGCCCACCTTAAATGCTCCCAGAACATTTAAATGAAACCAATGTAGCATTTTAACAGCTTCCATTTCAAAAATGAATTTCATAATATTTATGAACCATAAAGATCATATGGAATATTTAATTATTTTTTTAATCCTGACTAAAGCTTTAACACAAAATTGAAAACTGATGCTACTGAATGGCTTACAGCATAGCAAGCAGAGGAGAATTGCATCAGGATAGAATGAACCACTATTGTTTGCACATGGCTTAAAGAAAATCAAAGTTGACAGCAAATGCTTGCTTAAGTGACTTGCTGCTTGAAGTGCAGCATGCATGATTGCTTCTATTAATGTGAAGAAATTCTCAACCCAGTTACACTTTCAGTATCAATACTAAGCTACATAAACTAGCTTAGTATTGTTAAGCATACTAGCTTAGTATTATTAAACAAACATGCTGTTTTTTCAAACACATTTAGTAGGCTAAGTCTAGTCCTTTGGCTAGGTTCAATGAGAAGTGTTAGGACAGCTTTGTTGGTGGTGTCTTTTTTTTCTTTTAATTTAATTTTTTTTTTTAAAGAAACAGCTCCAGAGCTCTACCTGAACATAGAGCTTTAGTTTCCTTAGATACTGCAGAAGGAACCAAAAATGTTTCAACAATGAATTTCTCCATATGAGTTGTCTATAGAATAGCTATAGTTAAAAGATGATACAGTAATACAGTTGCAAAACACCTTTTACTTTTTAAAGATTAAAATACATATACTATGAAGCACTGGATATTTTTCTTTACCAACAAGAAAATTTCTGTAGCATTCACACATCACTAGAACATAAAATGAAACAAAATAGTACTTGTTAAGATACATCCCAGAGGAATAAACTGAAAGACAGTCTTTTGAAATAAAAGGAGAAGTTACAAGAGAAGTGTGGCAGTTTTTTATTTTTTTATTTTTTAAGGTGATGAAAAAACTCATTGGTGCATGATAGGACTCCAGAACACATTTTTTCACTTTAAAATTACTTTAATTTTATAAAAAGATGAATTGTTGCTTCTTGAAGACCTCAAGAGAGATTTACTTGCACAGAAATTGACAACAGGCCTAGAAGGTGCTACTGTGGAAAACTACTAGATTAATACCTATTTAGAATCGCCAAATCACCATGTTACTGTACAGTAATTTAATTAATGGATATAGTTTAATATACTTGCATTGTTCAGCAAGAAATTACTGCAATGTGTTTAATAAAACTGGATAAAATTCCCTAAAAAAGGGAATAAACCAAGGTTTTAAAGCAATCCACAAGAACCATACAGCTTGACAGAGTTCAGTTTATACACATAATATATCCACCATTCCTTTAAAAATTGTGACTGCACAGCTCTTGCTGTGTAGTATGTTTCAAAACCCACACGTTGTTGGTATTCTTCGGGGTGGGCATTCAAAGTGTAATGCATGTTACTTTCCTTGAGATGACGTACAGGCTAAGACACCTAATGAGGAAGAAAAGTAAAGCAAGTGGCCTAGGGACGCCGCCTAACAGAGCACAAGGACAGATCTCAAAAAGCTGGTAATGTAGATCAGGATTATAAAAATTTTACATATACACTAAAATATATGTGCATAACAGTGAATGTAACGCTTGCAAACTGGGCATGAAAAAAATCACATATTAAAAGATGTCTATATAACCTGCCTCATAACCTAAGCTGTCCTGAACGAGACGCTTGCAGTTGCTACAGTTCCATGTATATGACCAGCAGGTTATTTATATTAAAAACAAAAAATGAAACCCAGAACCCTCTGCAATTTCACAACACAGTCTATGAGAAATGTTAACCCCACAGTTCATAACCCTGCCTGAACCTTTCCTGCCTTTGATCTTCCATAATTCATATCATTTTTGTCAGCAACTTTCCCTCTAATTGCCCACTTCTAAATTTATTGAGGTTTTACAAGGTTATGTGCGCACAAAACACAGTTTTTTGAAATAGTTTTATGAAATCGGACATTTAAATTGAAGAAAAAATAAACTTCATGATTGAATTGTAATTTCTTAGTCAAGCATTTTTTCCCAAACAGAATTCAACGAACAAGTAGGAAGATAGCATGTCCAAGCATTTTTTCTTGCTGTTGACTCAGCTAGTCAAGATCATCTCCATAGCAATCAGCGAAACATTACAAACATAACAAAGTCAGTAAGGTTTTCCTGTAAAGCATAACTTTAGTACTTTAACCTTCTCAGCAAAATTGATATTTGAATAAATCCTTCAGTTTTTCTGAACAGAACTATTCACAATTTTTACAGTGAGTCAGCATAAAGTTATGATAGTTTACTTTAAAATGCTGGTCTGCCATATAATACATTTCAAACAGCGATGCCTTTCGCTCCTTACCTGCTTCCCTCCTCTTCCAAAAAGGAGGGGAGGAAGCAGAAAACTGCCTCCTTTGTGCTTAATCCCTCTCCCAAAACAGAAATAGATCCAGCTAAAAGATTTGTGGGGTTTTGTTTGTTTTTTAAATGAGATCTTATCACATTTTTCCTGTTTCTACTCATATAAATTTTAAACTTAAGAAAAACCTTCCAAGTCTTAAATTCCTTTTGTGATACCATGGCCACACAAAAATTATAACATATAGTGCATAATTCTTTTGTGCCACACTTCTTTTAAAAACTTTTCATAAGAAAAGTACACACAGTGTATACCCAACCAGGTACATACCAAATCATAGCAGGAGTCATCTGGGCTTAAGCACTGTGATTGCCTCAGGGTCCCGAGAGTGTTGCAATATAGCAACAGCAACTATCCAACAGCAGAGGTTGGATTTCCAGAGAATTATAAACCACAGTGTCTTAACTTCCTATGATCAGCCACTGCTGGTGTTGGTCCCAGAGCATGGTTACCTTTAACGCAAGTGTATGCAAGCAGCAGGTTGCCAAACAGGTCTCTTTCCCCCAGTGGTTAGTTCAATAGGCACTTCCCATCCAAAAAAACATGATCACAGGCTGCCCACGTGTCACCCTGGTGCCCCATGAGAATTACCATACTTCTGCTGCAACAGTTGCCCACTGCATCAATGCCTTGCCAGCAGGTAAGTCACAGGTCACAAACTTCTGTCTTAAACACACACTAGTTCAGGCCTCATGTGGGAGAAGTCCCTGCAGGGAGGCTTGTGAAGGACAGACATGAGAAAGTGAGAGGTAGAAGAGCAGAAAAGAGTAGAAACTGAGAAACTCAACTAGCAAAGCTGAGCAATAGTCTTTTGTAGCTAGATCTACCGTACAAATCAGTTGCATGCTTAGCCTTAAGATTAGGTCTTTCAAGTCTACTTACCCACTGCAGATAGTATGTAAGTTAGGACAGAGTCTGGCATGTATTTTAACTATCGGAGAAGCAAAGTTTACATTAGCAGGTACTGGCCTATCTCAGACATAGTGCCAATTAGGCAGACTGGAATCTATTCATGCAAGAGTTTCTACACTACTCAGGTGGTATTCCAAGCTTCAGCTGTTTGATTTCAGGTATTACTTTCGAGTGGTTGCACTATCAGGTTACCCTTCTCTATTATACATTAGGAGTTTAAATTAACCTATTTGGAATTAGTCTGTGGTAAGGTAGCAGCAATAAACAGCACCTCTTTTCCAGCTGATCTGCATGAGATTTCTGTTCCGTTCTTGCCAATCTGTACTCTTCACCTTGTACTGTGAGTTTTTGTGGGTTTTTTTCCAAAAAAATATGAAAGTTACATTAAAATAACATTAAGGTTTACTAAGCCAACTCTGCAAATATCAGAGTTACTCATTCAGTTTCAATTTGGCTCCCTTGTATATTTTTTTAATTATAATATATGATCTTTGATATGATTTTAGACAACTACTTTAAAAAGACAGGACAAACACTTTGCAGTCAAAATAAAAGCTACCATGGTATCTGAGGAAGATACCTACATTTTCTATTTCAACTGCAGAACAACTCAAAATTGCCTTAAATCTACAATCCTTCTTTGGAAGGAGGAGAATAAGAGGGCTTCTACGAAGGAATTGACAGCAGTGACACCTCTGCAAATAATACAGAAAAAAAAAACATTTTGTGTGTGTAAAAGACCTTTCTGTAACACTTATTACAAGCAACGTTTTATGGAACTGAAAGTTTTCAAAGTTTTAATTTTTTTGATTGAGTGAGATTTAAATAGTGTGATTTTGGAGTCCGTTTTATTCTTGTTCAAAGGGGTCAGGGATAAAGAGTTGTTTGTTTTAATATTTTTTTGTGAGGGTTGCTTTTGGAGGGAATAGTAGTTGGTTTTTTGTTTGTTTGTTTTTTTGAGTTATTCATACTAACATACCAACTTCATGAGCTGCAAACCCATGAAATATCCATACAACCAGACTGTTTCTTATTATTACTTTGTCATGAAACGAAGATTATGAAAAAAGGTGAACCATTCATCAGTAGCTCACCCACTAAGCAACAATGAGGGCATATTCCTTCTTCCATTCTTCAGAGGGAAAAGAATTCAGAACAAAGAAGAGCCTTAAAGCTTAGTAGCAACTATCTAGATAATGAGAACCTAATAATTGGTTTCAAACTGGATAACAGGTTTTAGCTGAGTTTCAAAGCACAAGAATATAGGAACATTGTTTTTAAACAAAGCTTACCTTTAATTTCTTATTTAGTTTACAGCAATATCTGTATAACATTGCCAAATTTAAAGGTCCAAAATCTGCATAGAAACTGGGAGAAAAGAACAAAAAATGTGTTATTTATACAAAGTGCTAAGCAAATTTCAGCATGCATGCTGTTGATAGTTAAAACTGTTAAAGAGTAACTTTTGGGGAATACCAAGTAAACAATATACATAGGGCACCAGATAAAACCATATGTAGATTCATTTAAGAGGAAAATAGTAACAGTTAATTTGAAAGCATATGTAGCTTCAGTTTAAGGTGCTGTAGTAACTACCTTTTCCATTATATGCGCACACACTAACTCTTGCCATACCCAGTCTGGGTTTGGCTAAGACTACAGAAAAGGAGAGTAGAGGACTTCAGGACGTGCTCTACTCTCCTTTTAGCCATGCTGCTCTCATTCTAGATACACCCTCATCTCAAACAGCTATAGAGCCTGTATCATTAGATACTATGAAGAATAAGCAAAATTTTACTGCTTAGAGGAAATTGTATTTAATAATGTCCAATCTTGGTATCTCTCTGAAATTTAAATCTATTTTTTTTTTTATTCCATCCTCCATTATTCCAGAGACTACATATTATACATACACCCTTTACACAGAATGTGTTTCCTTTTTGACGCCCAGTCCTCTCGTCCGTCCCTAAGCTCTCTCAATTTATTATTTAATTAGCGTTTTCTCATTGTTGTTCTTCCTTTCTTCTAGATTTTCCTCAAACATTCTCATTACCCTTGAAGCAGCAACTGCTGCCCTTTGGATAAGAGATAATAGCAACAGGCCATACAGGAAAATTATTGCAAAATAAAAGTTCCCTGTAGGGATTCACAGTGCTTTTCCTAGCTAACCCTAAGAGCTACACTTTTGAGGCTTAACACTTTATTAACATCCCCCATACGTATCCTCTCAAACAAAAAAAGACCAAGCCCAGTGAAAAAGAGAATTATATTAGCCTGATTGCCATTCAGAAGGAGCAGCCAGCCTGCCACACCAGTGTTATTTCAATAACATCTACTGTACAACATCAAATAATAATATAAGTGCTTGTTAAGATTCAGTTCATCCCCTTCAGTACAATACATTAGGACATAATGCTTAAATACAGAAGCTCATTAGCTGGGTCAAAGACTAAGCTGTCCAACTCAGGACTTTATTTGTAGGTTGCACAGAAGTGAAAATTTCAGTGGCAATAAAGCAGTGACTAACTTTAGATTCCACATGTTTTCTAAGATAAGACTAGCAGATATGGTCAACAGTTACAGGTACTTTTTAAAAAATATTCTGTTAAGTTTTTAATTGAGATGAAATGAAGCGCAACATGTAGTTCCTGTAATACAGCTCTGATCAGCCTAATGATAGATGAACTGTGTATTCAGTTACAACGCGCTGAAAAACTAAAGCCATGCTTTAGGATAATGAATTTTCATTACTAATTATTTGCTAGAAGTACATCAATATGAACTCATATAATCCACTTTTACCTTTCAGCATGATTAAGCTCAAACAGGAACGTAGGAAAAGCACATGAAAATTAATTTACAAATCAATTTATACACAGACAAATTACTGTTTTGATGGAGGCAAGAAAAAGATACATTTATTCAGTCAATCCATGAAGTAACAGGGTATTTTTACAAAATAGACCTATTCAGATTCTCTCATGAGCCAAGCTGGAGTTGTCACGATCTTAAACTGACTATTTCTCCATCATTTACTACTAAGTACACTCTGCTTTTCTTAATACAGTAAAAAAAAATCAGTATTGAACGCCCTGGTATTACCACTGTTTAATACTTTTCAGAATCCAAACACAATCTGGAAGAGCGGGTATTTTTGGTGAGTGGTGCACCACTATTACCCATACACAAAAAAACCCCACTGTCATCTCCCAATTCATTTGCACAGCACCACGTAGGCAGTATAAACAAGCTAGTGACTTCACTGATACAGTGTTGTTGGGGTTGCATGAGGGAGAAGGTTTATTTCCTACACAAATAATTTTAACTTTTTCTACTAACTTTGTTAAACTTGAATAAGCTTGAATGTCTTTAATGGAACTAAGTGAAACAAGTGTTTCACAATTCTTGAAATCAAACAGTCCTGAAAGATAACAAAACTCTGTACTGAAGTCAATGAACTCTGATCCACAAACCCCTTCTTCTATCCTTAAAACTAAATACAATTTCTGATAAATTTTAACAGAAGAGTTTAGTCTTATCCACTCTTATTACTTTTAGTATAAAAGGCCATTTTTTCCTTGAATTCAAGACACTTGATCCTGACTCAGACAGAGGACTTTCTTCTTAATAACAGAATTTTGAGAGAGTGAAATATAAGTGGAGGATGGGAAATTGGGATGGAATAGCGATGAAGAGAAACAGCACACCAACTCATCCTTTAAATTAAGGAATTTTATCTGGTAAAAGTTGAAGATAAAAATACAATAAATCAAATCTGATTAGTTGATAGTCACTGGTAACAATCTATGCAATATTAGTTCATTTGTATTTCTTTTATGGGTAATAGATCTATTGTATCTAGATGTTTCTGTAAGCATTTGAATGCAGTAAGAAATTGGGATATCTCTGAAGCTTAAGCCAGTTAAGACAGAGTCATTTACTACAGAGGTGGGAACCAGAAGTGAGAACAGAAGGCAAGTAGAGTATTAATCTACATTTAATTATATTTTGTTTTAATCAAATACCTCAATGATAGCTTAAATTATTCTTTCCCCTCATCCCATGGAAACTTACTATCCTTACACTTCTCCAACTATGTAACAGTAAAAACCACAAATATACTATATGAATATTTAAACACTTTACTTCATAAATACTAACATAATGCTACTTGGGAGCAGTAGCATAGATTTCTTGTATCTGTATTCTCCTTAGAATCAACTCCTAGAACCACCCCTTCTTATCAGTTCTTACAGCATATAATTTGAGTTACTTGGTTACATAGGAACTGCTATTCACCTGGAAAGGCCAGCCCAAACGAGCTCATTAGTTCACTCTGTCATGCCAATACATTCTTCCAAGGAATTTAATAGTGAAAAAAAATGTAGTCTAGAACTCTTTGGGACCGTAACTTGTTTCTGATTGCAGTTCTATGCAATGCCACATGAAGCTGCCATTAGTTAGGTCAAGCCTCGGGCACCTCTGCTGCATGCTACTTTTTACTAAGTATTTGAATATGGCTGACCCTAGCACAGCAGCAGCGTGATAAACAGCTTTCATATCCTGAAGTATTGGATAGAGCCTGGTAATGGTCAGTGAAGCCAGACAGTCTTTGAAATGAACTGATAACCTCTATATTAACATCACAATCAACCTATTTATGGCCAAGGTATCAAGTTATCTTTCAAAGACAAATTGAACTACTTAAATTGTACCCTATAAACCTGATAGTGAACACAAACTTTTTGCCCCGTAGATGAACGTGCTAGAGCAGTAGTTTTATATTGCCACTCACAAATTCTGTGATACAGCAACAGAAGTATGGAAGAAAGGATAGTAGATTGCTACTAGATGATCTATTTCAGGATTCTTTTCTCCATGCCAGATCAGTGTAAGTTCAGTGTTACTGCTACTGAACATGAGGGTGTGCGCACATTCTGGCATCCAGTAGTAGGCATTTCCAACAGTCTGAATATGGTTCAAACCCTAATTATCATAGTGGAAGAGGACAGATCCACAAAGTCAGTTCTAACAGTGCAATAACGCTCAGAGAGGATGATGTTACTTGCATGGCAGCTTAGTCGGTTTTTGAATTAGTAACTCGAGAACAGGGACACAGTTCAGCAATTGCAATCACTTTTTGGAGCATGCTCACCAGAACTGGAGCACAACTACTTTCTGTAAGAAGCTTGCTTTCCTGGACACAAGCAACTGTGTAAAAGTCTTTTTCTACCAAATAGGAGCACCTCAAATTGGCTGCTATTCAAACCAAAAATTTAACCATAAGGACTTTAAAAACTAGGAGAAATGTCATTTCCTAAATACAGGACTACACTAATTTGTAAGCATGGTACAAAGATCCTGATACTTTTTTAGCTTACTATTAAAATTAAGTAGTGAGACTAAAATAGAATGAGGGATATATACATATCCACTTGCTTTTCTCTCCCCCTTTCCTAGCCTGGATTACTAGAACATTCAGACAACTGCACTGCCAGGTCTTCTTTGCTCCCATTAAGTAGTACAAGAACCAGCCACCAGCAAAGAGGCCAACTGTCTACTACAGATAAAGGCTCCAAGCCCTGAGCTGAACACGCCTGAAGTGCAATAGTTTCTGGATGAAAGCCAAGAGGATTAATCCACATATTCAGTACAACCTAACTCTGCTGGTCAGGAAATCTTACCTATTCTGTTTTTTTTTTTCCCCCCCCATTACTTTTTCCTAAAGTGTGTTCTACTTGAGTGTGTTCCCACTTCTCAAGTGCATGAACGAAGGTGGGATGCCCAATAGCACACGCTGCCTGCTCTAACCCCACCAATTCCAGTAACGGGTAAATTGCTGGCAGCTTTCTTATCTGGGCCAAGGCACAATCCCTAATGCTTAATACTACTTAAGGATTACACGCTTCTGAATGACAAAGGAAGAAACAGTGAATACCTAGAGATGATATAACACCCCACTGCTTGCATCTGAATGTAGGAATAATGCCGAGGGTCTGGATTATGCAAAACACCAGGTACTCAGTCTATTTCCCCTTCATTGTTCCAAATCCTCCTCAAGATACTGGCTCTTCAAAATCCAAGAAGAGATCATAGCACCAAATTACAGATAATTAAATATCTACTCCAGATGCACGTGCTTTTCATACAATGCTCCTTGATGCAGAGAGCATAGTATCAGTGAAGAGTTTCTTCCACAGAGCTTGACCACAGAAGATTCTTCAGATTATGTTAGAAACCTACTCTCTACAGAAAATAAAAGCCTTCTTAACAGAGGCCAAGATTTTTCATCAGTTTTCTATATTAAGCTATACTCTTGTCCAATAGGAAACTGAAGTCTAGAAAAAAAAAGTTATTCTATTCCAGTCCCCGCTTGCTGCCAACAAACAACAAAATATCTTCAATGCTTTTGACAATTTATTTTGTCTTCTCCATGAGAATCACAAAATTACAGAATGGCTGAGGTGGGAAGGGACCTCTAGAAGTCACCTGGTCCAAACCCCTGCTCAAGCAGGGACACCTACAGCAGGTTTTGAAGATCTCCAAGGAGGGAAAATCCACATCTCTGGGCAACCTGTTCCAGTGCTCCATCACCCACACAGTAAAGAAGGGCTTCCTGATGTTCAAATGGAACCTCTTGTGGCCCTGTTGATGTCCACTGCCTCTTATCCCAGCACTGGGCACTGCTGAGAAAAGCCCAGCTCCATCCCTTTTGCACCCTCCTTTCAGGAGTTTATAGACTTTGATAAGATCCCCCCAAACCTCCTCTTCTCCAGGCTGAACAGTCCCAGCTCTCTCAGCCTCTCCTCACAGGAAAGGTGTTCCCATCCCTTGAGCATCTTGGTGAAGAAGTGAAAACATGACTGCATATAAAATTTAATTTGTACTGGAGAGAGCACCCCAGGTGTTAAGGGGCAGCACTTAGCAAGTTTCAAATATAAAGGTATGCCATTAATTCATGTCCTAAGCAAAAGTTGATATTCCCAGATCTTCTGATTTTCTTGTTTGCATTGAATTTAATCCCTCGATTTAAGATGGAAAACAAAAAAGCTACAGTACTATTCTTAATAGCCATTTGTAAGAATTAGACATAAAAAAACTGATGTTAGCATAATGAAGTTTCTCTGTTCTGTATGTAAATTCACATTGATAAAAACTTAGGAAGTTCCTTAAATGTAAGTAGTGTTTTGTGGACTTTAACTTACTAAGTTATATTGGTCATTTGATAGCGAAGTTCAACTCCTCATAGACTTCTGACATAAACAAGGAACTCCCTGTTCTCCGTGTGAAGTGACAGGTCTGTTTGTTCTAACAAGGCTAAGTTTAAGTTTTCTTTTTTCCTTTCAACTGATATAGGCCACAGAAGGCTATAGAAGTTCAGGTTTCCTATGCAAGTACCATTATTGGATAGCCGTAGAAAAGAAGCATTTTACACCAGTCAAATAAGTAAGTTAACCCTTACTCTTACCACAGGAAAGAGAAACTGCTTCTTTGCATAAACATATCCTACAAGTCAAAGTACAAAGATTACTCATTAAATGATGTTTTTAAATGACGTTTTAGCTTTGAGTCTTATTTTATGGCTGCTCAAACCAAAAAATGTACATAAAATTAAGACTGCTGTGAAGTGGGTAAGTAACACACTAAAATTTTCAAGCCACGGTGTAAAACATTGGATGTAGAGAGAATGTCATATTACTACTTTTAAAGCTGATCACAAGATTTCAGACTAGACCTGCAAAAGCTGTTCATACAAAAGATTTGACATTAGAAGAAATAACTGAATAAAAACATAATGAAAACTGCCAGCACAATTTACCAAGATGCTATTCCTGTTTCTAATGAACTTTTATTTTTGTTTTCTGAGAATTTACACAACAATAAAAAGGACAAAAAGTTGCTTTGATAAAAACATGTGAAAGCCAAGTTAACCAGTCAAGTGTAATATTCCTAACCCAGATCTGTTTACTGAAAGGTGAAACATGAAAGACACGATTCTTAGAGAATAAAAAGCTTCTTACTCTTGCCTAACTCACTAATTGAGGTCTTGCCAAGCAAAGCTTGTGTATTTGCCAAATGACAGTCTTCATCAAACTGGATTATTTCTCATCAACTCCATTTTCCTGAAGTAATAGTTACCTGCGCTATATTACTCTGAAAGACTGTATTCTCCTGTAAGTGGTAATGCAGACTTCCTCGGGAGGGACCTCAGAGTTTCAGAGAGACTGACAAAATCTTACAGAAACAGAACAACTGGGAATAAAATCTTAACAATTCAGAGTTGCATCAACTCATTCAGGTTTCTTGTTCTCTTAACCGAGGAATTTGCATACCCGCTCTTCCCTAGCATGATAGGTTCAAGGTTAAATTGCAGCACATGTAACTAAAACAGTGACAGTTCTGCGAGTTCCTTGTCAGCTAATGTTTGAGATGTTCCTAAGCGCATTTAAGTCCTTTTTTAAAATTTCTAAAAGTATGAATGTTTAAATAAGACAGTGTTATGAATTTATTGAAACAGTTGACAACTTCAAGTGAAAACTGAAGGCTAAAGTACTCAAGATTACATAACCACATTTTGGGTATAACCTAGTAATAAATCATGTGACAAAACACAAGAGCAAGTCAGCATGCAGCAGACCAAAGCTTCCAAAACCATCAAGTTTAGTGCTAGAACTCTTTTCTTTAATAAATCACGTATAGTATTAATTTACGCTATTATTCCCTTCTGTCTCATCAACAGTGAGGAGAGGAGGGGAAAAAAAGGAAGTGAGGCAGGAAGGAAGTTAATTACTCTGTGATCCAATAACATGCTCTTTATAATCAGACTAACAAACCCATACCCACAAATGCCTGAGATTTTTAGATCAGATGTTGCTTCAAAGAAAGCAAACTGCCCCTGGTAAAGGCAGCTGAAGAAATTTAACACTTCATGCTTGGGAGTTATTGCTGAAGGTAATAGAGAAACAGCCCAAAGAAAAGCAGTTTACTTCCATGCGCAGTGAAATATCTTTCTAGTCACTAGTATGATGCATCCTAACATACGTCATATTTGACACAATAATATGCATCTTAAGTCAGTAATTGGTTGTGCTAACAAAGTTATTTCACAGGTGTTGAGGATTTTGTGTCTGAATGGACATCTCCTACCCACGCAACAATTTGAACAAATCTCCTACTCACATAACAAGTCTCTTCCACGTAACAATTTGAACAACTCATTTGATTAAAAAGCAGAAGTGGACAAGAAATTTTGATTGGGAAGAACAGCAAAGGCAGGCCGTTTTGACTCTAGAAGACACTGTTCTGAGCTACAGCACTTCAAAGCTTACTTCCAAATATTCATTTTGTTATCACTTAAATATTTCTACTGTCTTCCTCAGAAAGGCTGCATTTTTAAGAAAGCTAGCAGGAAGTCTGATTTGGTGTATGAAGTTGATACTACTACTTAAAAACAACTCCTGATGCCAGGGCCTGTCTTTACTGATGAAACAGAAACAACATGAAACAAAACAGAAACATCATCAAATTGATGGACACGACCGGGAAACTACAGCAGAATCAGCATTTCCCTACAAACTATCAAATTTGCATTCTATTCCTCACTTTGCCCCTAGCTTTCCAATTTCAGAAAGATACTGACAAAACTATAAAACTGTAACCCTACCAACACCTACTTTTACTTCCCCAATAACACAAATTTCCTTGAAGATGTGAGTGAGAAGAGGAAGAAAGCTTAAAATCAGATATGGATTTACTACCAAATATTGCATAACTGATAGCGATGCATGCTGCGTTACAAATATCAATGGAAAGCTTAGCACTGTTTATCTAGAAGAGCTAGGTTATTATACAGGATGCAGTCATACCAGCCAGCAACTGTCACTTAGTTTCTACTTCATATTAAGTTTTACTATGGGAGAGTACAACAGGAGGAGTACTGTTACTGTATCAAATATGGATGATACCTTTAAAAAAGTCCCAATAGATTAGGAACTATGGATTCAGAAAATATACCACAAATTATATGTCCAAAGTCTTTAGATGTGCCCTAGAAGATAAAGGAAATGTGACTTCCTTCCATTATCTTGTAAATATACATGGTATTATTATACATTCTGGTGTGTGGTTAATTGACACATGGATTAAGGAATTTATTTATTTAGTTTCCTTCAGTGATTGTTACAGAAAATATTTGCAATCCAAACAGTAAATTACAAAAGTTAACTTTGAAGAAGGATCATCAGGAACTCCTTTAGAAGACTGAAGACAATGAAGATTCAGAAATGCGTGTAGAAAATAAACCCCAGAACTGTAAGATTTGCATAGAAGATAAGCTAGAAACAAAGGATGATTAGTTTACACCTCCACAGAAGCAGCACTGAAGTCACTGGAGTAGGGTACAGTTGATGCTCGTAAGTTTTTCAACACATGGGCAAAAAAAAGTTATGTTTAAAGACATGACTAGAACTTTTTCTTGTTCCACTAGAAAAGTCTTGGTACTGCAGCAAACCCTTTGTTAAGCAGCTATAGCTACCATCATGGATGGAACAGCTGAGCTGGGAACACAGTGACAACTCTGTGACCACAGCATAGGGCTATTATTTTATTTGTTCAGTGTAATTATTTCATGTCTCTTAGAAGTACTCTAACTACACTCAGTTTAACTGTTGACCTTCTACGTGCTGTCAGAATCTTCCAAACACACAAGACTTTAACTTCACAGAATACTTTCTCTGCTGTTCTAAAGCTCCAAAAGCCAACAGGAAGTGCTATATCAAAACCCTTAAAATAAGTTGCAGATGTTCTTCAAAAGCAAATTTAAGCTTTGCATTCTGTGATTCTGTATGAAAGGTGATCATTTCATACGCTTGATAAAGAAAAATGCATAGCAAAAAACTTTTGTGTAGTATGAATATATGAAAGTCTTCTATTAAAGACACTGTTTATAAGGAGTACTTAATCTAAGAGATCTTTTCCATTTTATAAAGCAATCTTACAAAGCTCAACTATTTTACCCTAGCTCAACTACAATTTAACTAGTCTTGTGAGCTTTTTTTTTCTATTTTAAACAAAACAAAGTTAAACTAGCTTCAGATAGGTTATATATATGTTCAAGCTAACTTATACCAAGACTTAATCAAAGTAACTAATGGGGGGTAGAAGTACTCTACAGAATACCGAAGAAGCAATCCTTTTTAACATACAAAACGCAACAGATGAAAGCACTTACTTTTCATAGACCAGTTCCTCATCAGTACAGAAGTAGTGGGTGTTCACCGTGCTCTTGGGTTTATTCCGCAGAGTGGCGAAGTACAGCCGGTCTGAAAGACAGTCGGGGGCTGCCCTAGGACCGGACCCAGAGCCCGGCGCTGCGGCGGGGGGGGTCCCGGCACGGCCAGTGGGCAGGGGAGGGGAACCCCCACGCGGGCAGGCACCCTGCGAGCAGAGGGGAACCCAGCAGAGGCGTAGCAACAGGTGCCGGCCCCGCTTCTTGCCGGAAAGGAGAGGAGGAAGGAACTACTTAGGCGTTCCCCGCAGCAGCGGGGCAGGCGACTCGCGAAAACCGCAAGGCGAAGGGGGGCAGAGCCGAGCGGGCCCCCGACCTCCCCGGGCTGCGGCAGGGCCAGGACGGGACATAAGCCGGGGCTCCTTCCTGGGGGGTCGGGGGCCGGACCGGCTGCCCGGCCGCGCTCACCTTTCACGAACTCGGAGGCTCCCCCCAGCACTTCGGCGGCGGCCACCACCGGCTCCATCTTAAAGAGGGCGCGGAGCAGCGAGGCGCGGGGCGGCTCCGAGCTCATGGCGGCCCCGGGCGGCGCCGGGACGCGGTGGCTGGGAAGCGGCCCGCTGCCCGGAGGGGCCGCCCGCTGCCGGCAGCGCCGCAAGCCGCATAGGAACCGGGGCGGAGGCGAGAAGCCGCTCCGGGACGCGGCGGGCGGGCGGCAGAGCGCCCGTAGGGACTCGGGCTCCGCTCCGCCCCCAGCCCGGTGCCGCCCCCGGATAAGGAGGCAGCGGGCGGTTACCAGGCGACCGGCGGCGCGCTAGCAACAGCGGCACGGTGCCTTTGTCTGCACCGGCCCGGAGCTGAGCCGAGCCGAGGCGGGCGGCCGCCCTTAGCCCCCCCGGCCCGGCGGCTCCGCCCCCGCCCCACCGCGCAGCGGCCAGGCGCCCCGCGGCGCTTCCTTCTCCTCGGCCTGCCCCGGGGCTGCCACTGCGGAACGCCCCCGTGGGGCAGGGCAGCCCAGCCCAGGAGGAGCCGCGAGTACCTTAGCGGGGTGGAAGCGGGGGGCGCCACACGGCGCGGACCGAACCACCGCCGCCGCCCTGCCCAGGCTGGGGCGTTCGGTTGCGGGGGTCCCGGCCCGGCCGTCCCCACTCCGCCGTCTGGCCTGATGGACAGTCAGCCCCGCCAATCCAAAGCTGCTCTGTCAGCCCTCCGGCCAATGAGCGGGGCGCACTGAAGAGACGGCCGCTCCCGAGCACGCCCCCCGAGCGGGTCTCGCCCCGGCGGCGCCGCCTTCCCGCCTCCCGGCCTCGTGCCAGCGGCTGCGCCCTCAGGTCTGAGGGGACCAAGGCGTCACGGAAGGCGCCTGGCGATAGGGGACAGCGACACGCGGCTTCGACACTGCACGAAGCTCCCAACGCGCTAGGATGAGTTGAGGGCTCTCCCCGAGAAGTAACTGAGGGGTTAAGCAGCGGTGAAATGTTTCACGTGCGCTGCTAGGGCTGTGGTAACAGGACAAGAAGTCACTCGTGGCTTTCTGCTTAAAGAAAGTGAAAGATTGACTTCTGGCAGTTGATTCAGAAAAGCTGAATTAGCCTGTTGGCTGCAATTAACCTCCTGACAAATAAACAGAAGCATTAAAAGCATTGGAAATGCCTTTCTTCCACCCACCCCTTCCAAAAGAACTTGTAAGTGCCAAATAGAGAAGACTGCTCGTCTCATTCTCACACCTAATCAAGAAAAAGGTAATAAAAGTGAGGTAATCTGTTAAAGAAAAATGATGCTATTCTTCCGCAGAGGAGAGAAAAAAAAAGTTGAAATACCTTAGAAAGACATAATAATGTAATATGCAGCTCTGAGGTCCACATTATTATCCCCATCTTTTCATAACATAACCTAGAATCACTCTGAGTTCACATACTTAATTCTAGTGTGCTTGCAGATGAGGCTACACAGGAGTGTAAAACACTTTGGACTCCTCTGTTTTTAATCTAGTGTCATAGCACAGGATGATACTTAAAAACTTTAAAAGTGCTGAAGTGAAAACACTTTTTCAAGTATTTGTTTTTGTAGCTGCTTATTTATTTTTGGTATTGGTTCTAATTATTTTGTACCTGCATTCTTACATTGTTCTTTTCCTTTTTTTTTTTTAATAGCTCCAGAACTAATATTCCTAAGTATCACTCTCTTTGAGTCTGGTCCTATGAGCTTAAGCAAGGAATTTCTTTCTTACTAGTAAGTACTATTCTGTACAACATACTTGCAAGACTGAGACTGTAGCCTTCAGTAACACCACATTAAGTAAAGGTTGCTGGAGGGTATTTGCTTTCCATGGAAATCAATGTGTTTATCTATGTTGTTCTATACGGCTTTCTCTTGTATTTTTATCTGTAATTAAAACAAATACTCAATTCTTTATTTACAAGCAATGTCTTGGAGTAGAAATTCTCTATGGGGCAATATATCCAAAACCATACATTATTTTTACTCAAACTTTCATTACAGGCCAATGCAATACACATTTCTAAGTGCATGCCACATTGAGGGGAATATGCATGAGCAGTCTCAAGTTAGCTTTAACTAAGGTATCTTGGGCAACAGAAGCAAAGATGGAGCTGTTTAACAAGCTACATTCCCAGTATCTAGAATCCCTAGATAGTTTTTGCTTAAGGCTGTTCCTTGTAAACATATCTAGCTAGGTTAGTATATCTAGAATGCATATGTGCCTGGAAACTGAAGACCCCCTCTCAAAAATTGTTTGCAGACTTACATACCTTTGGTGAGATAACAAATGTTTTGGTTGCATACAAGTTTTTCATTAGTGGCAGTTAGCTAGAACCATAGAAAGCATAGAAAACTCTTTTTTTTCCTCCTGTAAAAATATACTAAATAACCTCCACGGTTTTTTTTTTTTTCAGTTCCAGCATTCTCTCATAGCTTTTATGGTAGGCTTACACCTTTTAAAATGGTTTCAGAATGTTTTCATCTCATTTTTTTCTTATTATAATTATTCCAATTACTATTTTTAATGTTTGACACCATATATCAAGGTCACAGTGACATCTTGTGGCCTTTTTTTAACTGTAGGTAAAGCAGCAATTTTTTTTGTAGTCCTCTTGTGTAATTTCAGGACTATATCCTGTTTAAAAAATGTAATTTTAAGAAACCAACTTCTCCTTATATTAAAAATGATTTTTTTACACGTATTTCTTAAATATGTATCTTAAGACACCATTTTAAAAAAAAATCTATATTGCATAAACACTAATTTCTACAGAAAATTCAGAGATGGCGATGAATCCGTTCAGACTCCAAGATAATTCCAAGTGACATCTAGGTAATCTCCTAGAAGAGCTCATCAAATACATAGTCTTTTGTTAAAATATAAATTAAATGTTCAGTAATATATTTGAGCAAAGACTTTCAAGGCACTTTTATAACCGTCGATGGACAAACACATTATTTGTAGTTACCAACAAACAAGTTAAAAACAAACAAAACCCCTTTGGTTCCTAAGCAAAATGAATTATAGCTAAACTTGAAGTCCGATCTTTGAATTTGCTTTTGTTTAAGACTAACTGCTTACTGCTATGATTTTATTATGTCTTTTTTACCCCTTTATGTGAGCTTTACCTAAATTAAGTGAATGTATGCGTCAACAAATACCTAGGGTATTTTAAAAGAATAAGATATTGGTACTGCTCATTCGTATTGAAACTGTGAGCTTACTTTAGGCATCTAACAATGAAAACTTGGTCAATAATGTGAAAATAAATACATAACAAATCTGTTTATATTTTTTTATTTGACAATGGTACAAATTAAGTTTACAAGTATAATAAAAGCTTGTTCGATTAATTCCTTCACTGATAAAGAGCTAAAAAAAAAAAAAAAAGCTCTAAACCAACCCCTTCTCCCCAACAAAGAACCCAATACTAAGATTTGGCTCAGTTGACAGTTCACTTTACATTTTAAAGGTAAGGTAAACAGTATCTGTGACTCTTCACAATTCCAGTTAATACTGCACAGAACAGAAATTACAGATGAACAATTAAGTAAATGAAATGCAGTACGTTACCTCTATGAAAGTTGCATTTCTGGAAAGGTCATAGATCTATTTGGATACTACTTATCACTACAGCACAGTAATTAAAGTTTACTTTTCACTATTACAAGATAATTAAACAGACTTTACATTGCCATGTTAAGATTTCACCCCTTAAAGCTTACAAAAATACTAGGAAGACTTCACTGACCATAAAACAAATCCTTTAACACTGATAGAACAAGACAAGAGTCCTCCGCTCCTCCCAAAGAAACCCAGACTCCACATCCAGAATCAGCTGTAAAGAACTTGTTACATTTTTCAAACATTGGTTTTGTTCAGCTGAGCAGCTAACTGAAAACAGGTTTGTCCTATGTTAACATAATATTTCCAAAACTAGAGTCCCAATGTAACAAAAGCTATTAATAATAGCTGTTTCTTGCCTGAAGCCACATAATTCAGAGACCGGTAATAGTCCATCCCTGCCACATCACTGTACTTTAGAACACTTTTTTATAACGTTTTACCCACTCATTGTACATTTTAATTCGGTTGCTAGAGCTACCAAAAACAGAGATGAAAGGAACCGAAAAGTAAACATTCACTTGAAAGAGTAGTTAAAAAAAAAAAAAAGCAGACCTGTAATATTACAAAATGTACACTCTGGAATAAATGTAGAACAGCTTACTCTCATCAGGAACTGTAAATAAGACTTTTTTTTATTTTAAAAAATGAGAATTTTCTTGGGAACATTTTTGTAACAATGCGCATGCAATATAACAAAACAAAACTAAGTACTCAAGAGAGTATGAATAAGACAATCTCATTGTTTTCTTTTGCTTCCCTGCATATGTAATTTTCATATTTTATGTATTCATGTTTTTGTACATTTCCTACTGCTAGGTTTTACCTTTCAACTGTCTGCAGTGTTTCAGCAACTCTAGGCAAATTATTAATAGGAAAAAAAGCCATATCAAAGAGATCATTTTTCCACTATCTCAGAAGGAGCAGTTATTGTAGGCAATGGTTTTAGGACTATCTCAGATTAAGGTGGGGTACTCTTCTTCTGGTTTGCTTTCATAGCAGCTTCAGAAACATCTCAGAATACAGAATAACAGCTTATATACAACATTCAAAAGGATTTTGTACAGGAGCCTTGAAGCCTGGCCAGCCGTTTGCTGCAGCCCTTGTATAGTTTCACTGGGAACTGTTTGGAGGAGGAGGAGAGGGGAAGGAAGCATCTAAACATGTAACTATCAAAAATATTCCTAAACCTCATTTGACTAGATACGTATATTAAAAATAATAATAATAATAAATCATGAACACTAAGGGTAGGGGTGCATTTTTGTCTCCAAGTTTCTGGAGAAATGGCCTAATTGTAAATGCTTTTCAGGTGAAGGAAAGAGGATAATTTTATTATAACTGAACATTGGTATTTATTTTTAAAGTTTTCTCAAAACCTTCCTTGGGGGGTTAGTAAGAAAGGGGGACAAAAAAATAAAAACTAAAAGCTGTATGGAAAAAATTTGGAGGCTACAATTAAGGATGGCCAAGATGCAGTAATTACATCTTCTCTCCTTGCATTCAGTACAATTCACTGAGTATTATTTAACATTTAACCCCTTAAATTCATTGGCTTACATTTTATTTTTGTGATTGGCGTAGTTAGGAAAACCAAACTGAGAAATCATGATATTAGAATATTTTAAAGGCATGCCATCATAAATATTTACCAGTTTATTTACACAGTAAGATCTCTGTAACAAATGCTCTGCTCGGTGCCACATTCCGGAGTAGCCGCTGTTAGTGTCTTTTTCTAAATTTCTTATATCAACAGGCTTCACAAACACTCCTGAAGGCTTCCCTGTATGCCTTGCTACCAGAAAATTCATGGCAATATCATCACAATTTTGAGTTTCATCTATTAAGGCATAAACAGCTTCTGGCTGTCTTTGAAAGTCTTCTAAATACCCACTATGAAAAAATGCTGCACCAATAAGAACCATAGAATATTGATCTCCATTTCCAAATCCAGGGTTCTGCAATTCAAAGCTGCCATAACTGTATACACCTGAAGGAGTAGAAATGTGCTTTCTAGGTACAAATCCCACTATATGCTCTGGAAATTGCTGAAAGTAAAAAAGAAATTTAAAAAAAATTAAAATGAAGATGATGCTGTGAAATAAAAATGTTATACATCTTTCATGAAAACTTATACTTTTTCTTTTTTTTAATGAGAGGAGCATAAGATTACTGCCAGTAAATACAGAGAACACAGCTGTTGGCATATGCTCCTTTGATCTACAGAAATGCCGCACTTAAATACAGTTTTGCAAACTTAACACGATATGCCTCATTCCATATCATATAGCATTAACAAATATCTGTCCTCAATTTGCAGCTGTATACTTGGCACAAAAATCAAATTTTACAACCAATCTCTTAGATATACAGAAAAACCAAAGCCTCTTATTTTTTGTTTTGCAGCCTACTAGCAATTTAAATAAATTCAGCAATTGGCAACTTCTGTGTTCATGTACAAGAAGAGTTAAAAATCTGAAAGTTACAAACTTTCAGGTATAACTAATGTTGATGAACATTTTGGCAATTTCTATTATTCAATGTTTCAATCCTTTTAAAATCTAATTTTACAGCTAGAAAAACAATGGTAGAACACTGTGATATAGTATTAGTCTAATTAAAACCATTAATCTCGTTTGTAACTCATAAATACTGCCTGCCAAGGAGTAAAACATTACCTGCCAAACAGAAAAGGCAAAAGCAAGGTCATGAGCACTGACTAGTGTATCATCATCCATCATTAAAACAGCTGAAGGAAGGAAAAAAAAAAACAAAAATTTTTAACTTAGCAAAGGATTAAAATACATGGGCACAGTATGCAGTACAGAATTTGACAAGTTAGCTGTGAAACTTCTATAACCTTTTAGCTAAATCGCAGACCTGTATCATAACTCCTTGAAAGCAAATTCTGAAAACATACTTAGATTTCAAAGCTAAAGCAAGGCTGCAGCTCTGCAATAAATGGATGAAAACCTAAATTTTAGAGTATTTGCCATCCTACAACAAAATTCAGGAACCTCTGATCATCTGTAGTACAGCTGGACAAATCTTTGTTGGAAAACTTGGGAGTGTTTCACAATGCAACTTCAAATTCTACTAACCTTGTGTAAAATACAACTAAAAAGAATTAAATCTCATATACTGAAGAATGGTATAAGGAATTTTAAGCATAAAATTTTACCTATCTCCTCGCTATTTCCAAGTTCGAGTAAGCAAGCCTAATAAATCATATTGAACAATGCCAATGCAATTAACTATGATCGAAAAATCTTTGCCTTAAATTTTAGGCAAAAGGCTATCAGAAAATTTCATTATCAGAAAATAATGAAAAATTATATCAGAACTCCAGATGCATTAAGGCTTCTAATTTTACAGTCAGCACAATCGTATTACAGTAAAACAAACAAACAAACCCGCTGGGGAAGCTGAAGTTTCTAGTGTATGCCTATAATTCATGGTTTGAGTAGCAAGGCATGTTAGGAAGGGGGCAGTAAATAGAATTACCTTTACTAATCAGAGTAAGATCAGGTCTGTAATGCAACATTTGGTTTTTTTTTTCCACTTGAAACAAACAGGACTTATTGTTGTGCTTCTCCTGGAAAGAGCTTAGGAAGAATATTTAGATGAATAGCCAAAGACTTGGGAAAATATTATTAAAAAGTATGTGTGACTTGAGATAGAAAGCTGGACAGTTAGGGAGGGGAGTTTCTCTGAGGAGTAGAACATGCTTGAGAACTTTGTCTTAAAATCATGAATTAAATCAAGTCTTTATCAGATAGCTTAAGACCAAATTAATGCAGAGACTCCACAAATATGTGCACTATGAATTTCAGTGAACTACCTATGTTTGCTAGACAAAGCAAATGGAGAACAGACAAAGTTGCAAAGGCCTATGAAATGCATTTGACATCCCTTTTTTTTTTTTTCTTACTCTTAATTGACAACTTCTAGCCTGCTGCTTCTGGTGGTGACGGGCATCTAATACTATAATACAAGTTCCTTCTGTATTACCTACATTGCATGAAGTGGCCCAACAGTTCCACGGGTTCATTACATAGTATAACTTGAACCATCTCTCTTCAGAATACAGATTTTGAGTATGAAAATATTAGCAGTAATATGAACTGCTGATTACCTTTTGTTTCCAGCTCGGGGAAATTCTGGAGTCTGTTCCTCATACGATTTACAGCTTGAACTTTAAAGACAACAGGGACAGGATGAGGACCCAAGGAATTCCACATTTCCTCTGGTATCTTCTCACCAATGTTGTTCCACACAACAATCACTTTATGTAAATGGGGGATGGCTTGATAATGATTTAAAAGCTTTAAAAGTAAGTCAGTTCTATTGTATGTCTGCATAATAAGAGTAAATGAATCCAAGGTAGACTGACTCTGGGCTTTTGGTTCCCTTCGCAAATTGGGCATTTTGTCATCTTTGATATTGGGAAGCAAAGCTGTTAAAGCACCTGCCACAAGAAGCAAGACAATGATCACCATGGAAGTGAAGCGTAGTAGGCGGATTCCCATAACTCGTCCTGGAAGTTTACAGAAGTGAAAACACCTTTAAAACAAGTAACAGGAAAGGAAAAGTTATTAATCCCATGTACAGCTACCTCCCTTGCTTGCACAAAACTCCCGTAACGTTAAATAAACTTTTAAGTAAATAAATGAGTGAATATGTAAGGAGGATTTTAGGACCTGAGGCAATTAATTTCAGCTATCAAGGCAGATACTTCTGGTACTCGGCTTCTAATGTTTACATGCTTTTCACCTCTGCTTTTTTGGGTTAACTCTGAATTTCCTCGTTTTCCAAAAATTAACTTAGATTAATTCTTTATCTCTATATTGTTACCATCTCTTATTTTCTCAGTACCGTGTTTTTGAGTGAACGTTTACATACCAAACTCATCCAGCTGAAATTAGAAAACATATTTGTACTTCCAGCACTGCAGGAGCCTCGCCTTAGTTGTGAAACAAAAGGGAGAGAAGGTGCCTCCTCAAGTACACAGACTGTGGAAAATACGGTTCTGATCATACTAACTGAAGCTATCACACTGGTAGGGCAAAAGAATCATGCCAAATGAAGAAACGTAGGGATGTGGGAACATCAGAAGCAGCTGTTCTGAAATCCAGAATCCAGCAGAAACTGGAGGCGTCAGAGGCTAGGTGCTGTGTATTAGCTAACCGCAGGGTTGGGGTGCAGGGGTCAGCCTAATATAAGGCAGGGGTTTCTGGATCCTCCTGCTTTGGGAACTAAGTGGGAGCTCTTACAAAGCAGCTCCTACAAAGGCAGCCTAGATTTTCACCTCTTAAGCAGTATTCCCAGTTCTCCAGACCTTTATGAATTGTAACCTCAGCGAGATCTACCAATCACTGCATTCCGTGGTCTGCACCTCAAATGATGCGTGATCCACATCTGTTCCTTCTCTGTACTAGCAAGATTGATATGCATTGGATAAAAGATAAAGAATCTAAGCTTACTGCTAAGTAGTTATTCAACTACAAATATCAGGTGTTACTCCGTTAGTATGTTCAAGGCTTTCAGCTGGAAACTCTGGTTAAATTGAGTGATCCAGGACAGTCTCATCAATTAAAATTTTTGACAGACTGACTGTGTTTTTTTCACAGAAGTTTTGATCTTTTTCCCCCCCTAAAGCTCATATATTGTGCTTGAAGATACGAATATGAATTGCATAGTCTAAAAAAACCCTCAACTTACCTCATTGTTGTCAGGTAAGATTGTTTTCTCCCCTGTTGTTTTTACAGAAGGACAGTCGTTTGTGATCCTTGAATCTGATGGAGATTAAAAGGAGTCTATAACTGGAAATTAAAAGGAGTCTGTAACTGAAGATCAATAGTTAGCCCACATGCTACCACCATCTTTCTGTAAATTAACATTCCTGTTGATTACCAATTCACGTGCACATTCTTGGCAATTATCCAATCCCTTTTCCTATTGCTCAGCTGAGTAATTACCTCTGCCTTTCAATGAAATCTCCAGGAACAAATTATTATATTAAACCAATTGGTTAGAAAGAAAACACAGCACTTTTTTTTTTTTCTTTTCCCTAACCATTGCAACATCTCTGCATTGTGTCCTTAGCGTCAGACAGAGATGCAAGCAGGTCTCCAGAACCTCACGGTCCATTACAAAGTTTACCAATCACCACTAAAATGCATCATTTGGCTACCATAGTCAAGCAAGTAGTCCCAGTAACAGATCTTTTCTGGCTCATCCCCTTCAAACTTTCCTTTACAAAGTTTACCAATTGCATCGGAGGTTTAAGGCACAACATCTGGTGTTTTTTAACTACCTGGTCTGTCAGGTAGAGAAGGGAAAGCAAATATAAGTGTAAGCACAAAAAGGAAGCATGCACAAGATGCAGGACAGTAACCTAAGAAAGCTGTATAAGTTTGAGTTCCAGTTTTATCACTGACTTATTTTGTGATGCTAGAGAAGTCATTAAAGCTGTTTCCAGAAATTAATCACTGGTTTTGGTTGCTTCATTTTAGGTCATGCCTGATTTGTAAAGAGGATGGAGGAGCAGCAGTAGCTACTCAGCACTTCTTAGCTCCAGCATATCTTGGTCATATCTGCTTGGTCATATGTGATTTTGTAAAGCTGAGCCTCAAATTCTCTTCCCCCAGTTGCAACCTAGACGTGACAGTACTTACCAATTCTACTATGATGATTAATTAGTAAAAATCTAAAGCACAATTCAGGTTGAAATTTAAGTGTTGTTTACTCCAGTAATGAATCCCACGTTTCATCACATCCTTATGCTTACTCAATTACATACAATAGGCTGTAGTGATAAGCAAGAATGCTACTATGTACCTGCTACTTAAATGTCTTATACAAAACCTTTACAATTAAAATCATAGCACTTTTCAGTTAGAAAGCGTTGATTACTTTTGCCAATTAAGTTATGAAATTGCAATGTAATACTGACCACAAACATACACCACCTGTAGAGAACATCTTTTCAAACCAAGACTGACAGAGATAAGAACCGTAAGCCAACGTACAATATTTCAACCCTCTTTTCTAAATAAAAATGACCTCCTGAGGGGCCCGCTCCTTCTGGCGGCAGGACCCCAACCCCAGGGCAGAGGAGCCCCGCACCGCCGGCCCGGCTGCCCCCTCACGCACGGTTTCGCTCCCGCGCGGGCCGGCCCCAGCCCCCCCCCGCACCTGCCGGCCCCGCACCGCTCCGCACCTCGCGGCCCCGCGCTCCGTCCCGCCAGGCCCCGCTGCACGGCCCGGGCCGCGGCCCCAGCCCGGCGCCAGCCCCGGCAGCGCCTGGGGTGCGCAGGCGCGGTCGGGCCGGAAGTGGGGCTGGGGAGGGCTGCGGAGCGCTGCCGGCCCCTGCCGGCCCCCTCCCGGCCCCGCTGCCGGCGCTGCCCGGCCCTGTCCCTGCCCTGCCCTGCCCTGCCCTGGTCCTGCCCGTCCCGTCCGTGCCCCGCCGGCCGGGCACGCCGCCGCCCCGCGCCATGCTGCCCCTCTCCATCAAGGACGACGAGTACAAGCCGCCCCGGCTCAACCTGCTGCGGAAGGCGTCGGGCTGGTTCAGGTGAGGGCCGGGGCCGAGCCCCGCCGAGGGGCCGAGGTGGGCGAGGCCGGGGCCGCCCGGCCGAGGCCTCCGGCCGTGACCCGCTGTGTGTCCCCGCGCAGGTCCATCCTGGCCGACAAGACCTCCCGCAACCTCTTTTTCTTCCTCTGCCTCAACCTCTCCTTCGCCTTCGTGGAGCTGCTCTACGGCATCTGGAGCAACAGGTATCGGGCGGCCGGCGGGGGCGGCTATGCGCGCAGGAAGCGGCGCCTCCCGCGGCTGCCACGTCTCCCTCCGGCGGGGCCGGGCCTGGGCTCGGGCTCAGCTCTGCTCTGCTCCGCTCTGCCCGACGGGGCCCCGGGGGCTGCCGAGCCCCCCGGCCCCCCAGCGAGATGTGGCAGCTCCCGAAGCGGCGTTCCTGTCTGGGGCGGCCGGCCCGGCGGCTGCTCGCCTGGCTGGGAGGAGAAGCCTGGCCTCGCAGTGAGCCCCGGGATCCGGGGGCTCTAACCGCTTCCCCCTGGCCGCTTGCCACGGCGATCCTTTGTCTGGAAATGGGAGCTTGTAAATGCTGGGTGGCAGAAACCGGCACCGCACCGACTGTCCCAGCTCTGAATGAGAAACGAGAATTAAAACCTCCAGGTATAGAAAAGTGGCACATAAATCCACAGAGGTGTAAAAGATGGCAGGGACTTGATTAAACTGGTACTGAAAAAATCTGTAGTAGAACATAATCAGGACATGTGAAGTAACTGCTGTATGGTGTTACAGGTAGAGAACAGATAACGTGGCATCTTCATCACGTGCTTTGTTCTCAACAGAGATGTTATTTTATGGCAATATTTATAAGTCCGTACATCAGTCGACTGCCATGGGAATGTTTTAAGCCCAACAATTTGTCCTTGCGCATGGAATTCAAAGAGATCTTTATCAAAAGCTGTAGTATGGGCACAGATTACTCGGACGCTTGATTAGGAGTCCTAAGGAGCACTGTCTGTTTGGAAACTGTTGCATCCTACTACTTACAATTCGAGAAAATTAGAAAAATATGGTATGATCAAATCCTTAACACTGTTTACAGTAACAGCTACTCTAATGCTAGTGAGAACCCAGTGCTGTCTGGAGCACAGACTCTCTTGGCGCTCTGCAGACTGTCTCAGATGTACTTAGGTTTGACTTTGGCGGTTCACTTCTGCAAATTGTGTGTGGACTATTGTATACATAGTCTGAGTAATAGTATTTTTCTGAATAACTCAGGAGATGAGAATATTTTTTTCTAAATGGTTCAGGCATAGACAACTGTATGTTCATATGTACTTGTTTTGTTTTAAGCATAACAAATTTTTGTTAGTGTGATGAGGAATGAAGTATCTAAGAGAAAAGGTTCTGTATCTGAGATAACTAAACTAAGAAACTGAAGTGAAACTTGCCAGAAATTTGATACTGAAGAATTGAGGTTACTGGAACTGCAAGAACTCATTTATTCGTATTTGGTTTGGAGATTAAGAATTAGGATTTGCTGGATATTCATTAGTTGGACCTCATGTTTATATTTCAAGTCACTAATTTCAGGTATTTTTACGTTAAGCCTAGTTTTTGGGCTTGAAAAAAAAATTTTACCAAGCCTCTCCTTGGTAGAGAGGAATAGCAGCGAATATAATGAGGCATGCCTACCATCAAAGCAGATGGTTCATGTCTTGAAAGAACAAATATGTAAGTGAAAAAAAAGGAGCCATATAGGGAAAATCACTTCTCAGATCTGAAGAGCACAGCTCCTTTGGCTGTCAGCATGAGACATGTAGAAACGGAACATTTATGAAAGGGGTTTTTGGTATCATCTTGGAGCAGCTCTTTATTCCAGTGCACCTGTCTTGGGTGCCTGATGCTGCGTTAGAAGCATGGTGAAGGTGATCTTGAATTCTGTTCTCACTAGCGTCCTTAACGATGTCAATGAGACAGAGATGGTAAGACTGAAAAAAACTGCCATGATTGTTCAGATGAGTCTTCCCTTGGCTTCCATAGACTATGGATTTTCTGTTTGATCATGATTCTGAAAAATACGCCTTTATCCATTCAAATGTAAGTAGGTTGCCATGAGTTCTTTGACTGGGCTATTCTTATTTTGAAATAAAATCTGTGATTTCAGCCCCCAAAATTGTTGATAAGTTCTAAAATAAAATCTTCGTTTCTCTTTTTGATTACTTCTTATATTCTTCTTAGGTTTTGTTTACCGAGTTGCTGAGTTGTTTCTTTAAGTCACAAAACCACAATCTAAGTTATATGATCCTCTTACAAATAGTCTGGAATGTTGATGTTCTTGAAGGACAGACAACAGAACGGATGCCATATTTTCCTAGATGAGAGCTTAAAGTTGAAGTCTGCTCCTTAGGCTCTTCTGTTTTAAAATATTTACTGCACATGCATTTGTGCTACTAAATCAACTGTGGAAGTGTCCTCTCTTAGATGGGGAATGTGTGACTACAGGGTTTCTGCTAGATTATACTCTGGTTGATGTGTTGTGCTGCTAGTGGAAGTTTTGCATACATCCCTGTGTTACTACTGCTTAACTGGATCACTTGTTTACCTTAGTAATCACTTCACACCCACCTTTTTTTGTCTCTTTAAGTTACAGGTCGTTAAAAGAAATCTCAGATGCAATCAGATTGCTAGATTACTAAAATAACTCTTACCAAGTTTCCTGTCTTTTGTGCAGCTGACTCACTTATTGCTGTACCTCGAATACTGAGTGTGTCTATGCCATGTAGTGAAATGTGTTGCAGACAGAGTCTTTCCTGACCCATGGTGATGAATACACCTGCCTCTGTTTACTCTGAGATGTTTCAGTCTTGAAAGTGGCTAAGCTATGTTGGTGTTGCACCTGTGGTCATCTTGCAGGTTTGAGCACATTGCCATGATCCCTTGCTGTATGGCTTCTGGCTATAGAGCTAATGTGTTTTTTTCTTTGTTTCAGTAGCAGTTAGTCCTTAGACATTTCTCTTTTCTGAGAGACTGTACAAAAAAGCCATTTTGTAATCATTGCAAACTGAGGGCTACTTGCAGAACCTGTTTATGATCAGTAATTTAGTCCAGTTTGACAACTGTTGTTTGCAGTTTCAAATCTTGTTTATATACAACATACAAAGTGATACAAGTACTGAGTTATGAATTAAGTTGCTTTGACCTTTGTAGGGTAAAACAGCATGCTAAACTTCTGAGTTAGTCACACAAAATTTTAACTGTGCATTGGCCATTAAACTAAACCATTTAACAAGTGGTCTTTCAGCCTCTGCTTCCTTCAGCTTCTAGAACAAAATGTTTATTTTCTGGTCAATACCTTGCAGCCGATAAGGGAAAGATATAAGGACTGATAAGGTTTACAAGCTGTGGCTCATCATTGTTTTAACACCATTGTATCACTTTTGAACTGAAATTAACTTGAATGCATTTACCTGAAAGCACAGATGGAACAGGTAGTTGTTTGCTTTTGTTTCAGTGCAGATATATTTAAGTCTAACTGGAAGAGGTGTGGTGATCACCAGCAAAAAGAGTAAATGATTTCTATCTTTAAACTTTGCAAAATGAAGAAGCAGACACCTGTAGCAAACTCGGTAAATTAATTTCATACTTGGAGGGAACCATCAATAACCAGTTTGTGGTTGCTAGGTACAACTACATTCATAAGTTTAAAATATGCTTTGGTAGTGTCATTCTTTAAAGTTTAAAAAATGAAAAACAAACTTTCCATGAAGATTACTGTTGCTTAGTAGGTAGGAGTAACTCAAATCTAATTGATAGTGTTACCTACTTTATGTTTACATCCATTTATGTATGTAGTAGTCAAAAGAACTTAAGGGAAATACTTGTTGCAGTTCTTTTATTTCAGGTAAAAGAGAATATGATCTGTACAATGTGTACTGAAACTGTTTTTCAGCCTGCCCTAATTGTAGAAAGTGTCAAGTTGCTGCAGTGTGAATGAACATCAAAGAAAAATTCTTAGCACTTTGTATCTGATAAAGCATTAGCTCTGAAATAAGATGCCTGAGGGGAAAACTGCTGTGCTGAAGTAGACTTCACTATTGTCAAAAATTCCAAGACTGTGAACTAAAATTATAAATAGAAGACCTCAGTCTTTACAGGCCTAAATTATTTTGTCACGGGCATACATTACTCAATTTTACGAATGTTTATCATGGTTGAATCTTTTTCTTTTTCTTTTTTTTTTTTTTGGCTGTAGACATTAAAATTATCTGTGTGTGTGAAAACTCTTCCAAAGTATCACATTTGAAAATGTGTTTGGGAGTATTGCTTTTGTAAATGATGTTAATGGTAGTCTTAACCAGAACAGTTCTAGTTAACTTATATATACACTGCATGTAATATATACTCAACAGCAATATCTTTAAACCCATTTTTTTTAACTATGTGTAAAATACTGCTTTTATAAACTTATATGGGGCCAGTATTTAAATACAGCTTGTATGTGTGCACTTTTCTAGCCAAATTTGTTTATATGGTCACTGAGGAACCTTGCCTTCTTTTGTACACTTGCTGAAATAGCACATCTCAGCAATGTGCTGTGCTGGTGATCTATTCTTCATGTCAGTATGGATATATCTTCTGTAAGACTTTTTGACTTGTAGCAGAAGCACCTTATTGTGGTTCTGGTCCATACTAGGGATGATCCTTAGCAGCTAATTGCCTGTTGTTACCCATTGACCAGCTGAATTTGGGAGGTGAAGTGAACCTTTTAGTCAAAATAGCTCAGTCACTGTGATGTTTTCTTTTTAGTTTTCCTTCTTGAAAGAGAAATGGACTCAAACTTTTTCTGTGGGTGGGGATTAAAGCTAAAGAATTGAAAAGATAAAATCTTAATTTCTGAGCATTGATATGTTGCCTAGAGAAGGTATTAAGCATTTAAATGTCATAGCTACCCTGAAAAGCTAACTGGAGAATCAACAGACTTGTCACAAGAGCAAAATGAATGGAAATAATCATTCTCAGAAACTTCATCCTATGGAGCATTTTGAAATTGGCACTTATTTAATGCTAGTTTAATCATAATTCTTGGTAAATTTTTCTATATTCTGTATCAGCTATTAGACTAATCTCTCCTAGGATATACCAGGTGTTTAATGTAACTTGAAAACCAGACTGTTTTGTCCCTGATACTAAATATATATATATATAGAGAGAGAGAGAGAGAGAGAGGGAGAGATTTGGTCACAGTACGTAAGTGAATTTCTATTCTGAGAACTGTCCACACACTGAAGGCATATTTTTCTGGCAGCTGTCAGGATTTGTATCACTAATAACGTTAATGAGCTACATTTATTTGGAAGTTTTCTTCCAATTCAAAACTTCTGTTGTTTAGGTTGAGGCTTTGCTGAGACATTGCCTTGATTTCTTTTGAAACATTTATTGTGGTCTGAATATCTGAAGTCCTTGGGTATATCCATGACAACAGTTCTGATTAACAGCATCTTTCTGGTTATGATATTTTTGTCAGGAAGTACAACCAGTAGAGCTGTGACAAAGTGAACTTTAATTGCATCAAGAAAATAAGTCTTGTGTGTTGTATATATACGGTAGGTGATCCAAAAGTCCGTAATAGTTTCATACAGATCATAAATATTTGCTGAAAGAGTTGAAAAATGCTTTGTAACTGGGTGAAATAGATCAAGATCTTTAGAAGCATGTAATATAAATTGATTTTGTTTTCTAATTTGAGGTGGTAAAAAGTAGAACTTCAATTCTTTGATAGACTTAAAGGTTTTTTATGTTGCAGTAATCCTGTGCCCCTTGTGGGGGAACTCTGTCAGAGAAAACGGATGAACCTGGCTTGTCCACTATGCTATCATTACTTGGTATTGATAAACAGAATTAAAAATATTTGTTATTTGTGGGTGTGTCTACTGCAGGGGCTTTGGTTTGTGTCAGCAGAACACCCTCCCACACCCCTCACCCCGACATATATGATAGGAGGTTTTTTCTCTAAGCAGTCTTCCAAAGCACCTTTACTAGGCTGACAAAAGCAGTTCTGTCAGCATACTTTCAATGGCCGTCTAGTGGGGGTTTCTGCCTTGTGCTAGCAGAACCGTGCCTGAGGCTGACATAGTACTTTGCTAGTTACAAGATTGAATGTTCTCTTTTTTTCTCATACCCAGCATAACTTGTTTTTTCTGTTCTTTTCCAGTTTAGGTTTAATATCAGATTCTTTTCATATGTTTTTTGACTGCACTGCTCTATTGGCTGGATTAGCAGCTTCTGTTATTTCAAAGTGGAGGTCAAATGATGCTTTCTCATATGGGTAAGAGACTTCAAGCTGTTACTCTAATGTATTTCAGTAAATAGCTTGGTGGTAATTTTTCACTGTATACACAAAACCTCTTTTTGCAGAACAAGGAAAAGTTACATTGAAAGTGTGCTTTTTAGGGTGAGTTATTTAAACCTTTAATATGAACGTATCCCTAAAACAGGAAAAAATGTAAAGGTGTTGCTTTTGGCGAGCACATTTAACTTCTAAGAGCTCTGCAATAATACTAGTGCAAACAGGTTAGGCAGCAAAAAGCTTCCATGCTTTGTCAAGTGTACAGCACCAGTGTATCAAGACCAACTGCAGCATGGGTTTGCCTGCATGGTGTAGTGAGGTACATTACAGGGGAATCTTGGACTGGTGGTGCTCCAACGCCTTCTTCAGAACAGACAGTTATCACTGAAAGGAACAAGTCTCAGTGATGTTGCATCTGAGATTATAAACTATGCCTTGCAGAACCAGCAGTATTCAGCAGGTGTCTGTCATGGCTGTGGCTGCTGTTAACAGCTGCCATTAGCACAGCTGTACTGACCTCTAGGCTGAGGAATGTCAGCCCATACTGCCCTTCATGGATATAGTTGCTGCAGTGGTTCTGTTTCAAGAGAACTTGGTTCCACTGTGCCCTGTAAAACAGTACTGGTAATACAATATTATTCACTAGTGATGCTAATTAATTAACAGCAAATGAGCTGTAACACAGGTTGCTGCATTCACCATAGCATTACTGACCTGAATGTCAGCATTTTAGCTTCAGCTGTCTTGCCTAAGCATGGATCATGTGGTTTGGGACTCAAAATACTGTTTAATTAAGGTGGAAATTCTGGTATACCTAGAAATCGGCTTAGGAAGAATTGATTTTGCCATGAACTAGCTGCAATGAAGGCAGGTTCTGTCTTAATTACTGCACTGTATTTAAACAGCTTATGTTCAATTTATTAGAGTACAGCCACCATATATTAAGTCTGGTGTTTCCTACACTGGAATTATATGTTAATCTAACCTGGCTCTTTCTTCACTGGAGAAATTTAGTAGCTGAAATAATTATTTTTTTACTTAAGACCTTTACTAAAAATCCCCCTGTTAAAGGGGAAACAAATTAATGTATGACTAATTTGATATTAAACAAAACTTTATGTCAACATTCTTAAATAAACATGTGAGTTGTAATCATATTTTATGGTTTCCAGATATACATTTATGTCATAACTTCCAGTACAGATTATCTTAAATGGGAAGTATCGAAAGCTTTCTTTCATCCAGGTCAGGTAATGGCTGCAGAGGCAAGTTCTTGCTGATTTTGCAGTTGGGTCTGTGGACATAAGTAGAATACTTAAGTTAGACTGGTGGGTTAAGGACTGGGACTGTTGTGAGATACTATCTTGCTTGCTCAATTTTCTGTACCTGCTTTGCTTTCACTTGCTCCACTTATCACTTCATTGTTTTATTACTGTTACCTTCCAAGTGATCTCCGAGTTGCTGTTTTTTAAAACACCTGTGGAAGTTGAGTAAAAGTTTGCTGTAATGATGAAATTTCTGTCAACATAGAAAATAGTGAATTTCATATAATTATCTGTAGCTTATATTCTCTGTCCTCATTTGGAAATTCCCTGTGTAATTCAATTGTTTAAGAACTAGAAATTTGTACTCCAGTTTCTAAGTTTCACTTCTCATTTTCAACATTTAAATGGAGGTGGTAATAACTGCTGTTGCTTTTTTGTTTCTTGCAGATATGTCCGAGCAGAAGTACTTGCTGGCTTTGTAAATGGTTTATTCCTCATCTTTACAGCATTCTTTATATTTTCTGAAGGCGTTGAGGTATGTAATGATGCAAATTATGCTATCAATTTTCACATTTCTATTTGTATCAAATTTCTATGTGTAGAGTGTATTTAATGGGGATAAAATTACTGAAATCTCTCCTTAAAGATCTGGGATCTGAACAGCATATTGGGCCATCTGAAATTGCTGTTTTGTGACATAAACCCAGTGTATCAGTACTAGCTCCTTAAATAGTGTTTTGATGGTATGTAAAGGTTCTGTCATCTTGACGCTGTCCTTTTTCAGCCAGTGCATAGGATATCTAGAAAGACCTGTATTTTTCATTGTTAAAGGCCAGATGAAGACAAGAATGAAAGGCCAAAGATTGTCTTATAGAGTAGAGAAGTTAATCATAAGAAATGGAAATACATTCTGTGAAGAAGTTTGGATAACTCATCAAAGAAAGAGCGTTATTTTCCAAATCTTCAAGTCTGATATAAATGTCAAGTGGTGATAGTTTGAACTCTTATAAGGACACTGTTCTGGATTTTTTTAATAAAACGATTCAGCTGATAATTTTGAGATTAAAATTTAGATATCAAAGTTGTCTGCACTAAAGTGTGATATTAATAAAAGTAAAGTTGATAACTAATTCTGATCAGCTTGCATGAAGTTTTACTTATTAATGAGATGCCATTTATTTATTTATTTATTTCTAGTTCAGAATAAATTCCTTTTTTTTTTTTTTTTGAATTAATAGAGAATTGTGAAAAGCTGTCAGGAACATTTCCTCTACATAAATGATCCTGTAAATACTTCAAAAGCAGTACAAACCGGGCTGAAATTTCCTAAAATATTGGGAAAAGCTGAGTCCAAATCTAGAAACAGCAACAAAGCTTACTAGAAAAATTGAGTAATGCTCTTTACCCTTCCAGTGGTAATTTTGAAACATCATTGCCTTCCTACTGGTCTTAGCTCCCATGCAAGTATTCCCTTTTTTTTGTGATGATGACCCCTTTTCTCCCTGTCACTTCAAAATTTTCCATCTGCTGAAAGTTTCATTGTTTTTCTGTTGCCTGTACCTTTCATCCCTGTGGATGGATGTTGAACGTTTTTCTCTCCTTTCAGTAGCAGTTTACATTCTTCAGCACTTAGCTTCAGATTCAAATTGTGTTAGTCCTATGTTGTTTTTTTTTTTCCTAAAGCTTTTTCAATATAGATGTTAAAGTTTAAAAACAAACAAAACCACAATTTGTTCTCATCTGTTGTTTCATTCCCCTCATCCTCACTCTCCAAAGGAGAAAGAAAAAGCTTTTTAGACTCCTGGAAATTGTTTATATTATTTGGGCAATCCATGTATTACAGCAAACTTAAAATGTTTTTGCATGTTCTAGAGCTGAATCCCACAGGAAAATGAAATCTTACAATCAACGCTAGCTAGATTGCTGAGAATATTTTAATATACTTTCACAACTTTATTTATACAACTTCAGCTTCGGACAATAAGAATTAGTCTGTGCACCATCTCAGAAATTGGAAGTCCTGAGTAATTCTTAATTATGTCTTTATGTATACCTGTTTGTATGGGAGTGCTCCTGTGTCTAAGCACTTTTGTGCTACATTTTTCAGTGCCTCTTAATAATGTGGTGAGACTGTAAAAACATCATGATTGCTTCTTGGTTTTTTTCTTTTTTTTTTGATTTTTCCTAGAGGGCACTGGAGCCTCCTGATGTGCATCATGAGAGACTTCTTCCGGTTTCTATACTGGGATTCATTGTAAACCTTATAGGAATATTTGTTTTTCAACATGGAGGTCATGGGCATTCACACGGTTCTGGTAGGACATCTGTAATTTTCAGTACTGTTTACTTTGTTAGCACCCTGTGTTCCAGAACCCTATTATCCTTCAGTGACAGCCCCAGTATTACATTTTTAGGTCTTTTTAGTGGCAATCCTGGACAAATGTATACGGGACTTGTTGCAGTGTTGATGTCCATATTTTAACACCAGCCCTAGTTACTACTGTAATTCATGTATTCTCACATAGTTCTCACCCATTAACTGTAAGACCTGGAACTCCAGAATCTGCATTCTGGAACATGAGTTCTACTGTACCTTATTGGAAGAGAGATGCAGAGTATCTTCTGGACAAAATTAAGCTGTAGTTAGGCAGAGTCTTTACGAGCAAAATGTCTGAAACAAATTTTAGTTACAGGATGAAGATTCAAGTACTTCTCAACTTAGGGTCTTTGGGTCTTTTGAACTTTAAATGCAGAATTTGCCTAAATGTATATGGTAAACATTCTATTTCTTTTTTTTTTCCTCCAAGCTAATTGGTAGCTATTTCAGCTTAACATATAAACTGATAGTATAAAATAGCCTATGGACTTTAAGCAGCAATTTAAGCTTTAATGTTTAATGTATGAATAATAGCCAGTTTCGAGTTTTTAGCTGTTTTTAATGTGCTTGTATCTAGTTTTGTGCACGTATTGAGTTGGGTTAAAAATAACACAACTTGTTTGAGAAGTAGGAATGTATAAAAGTACTTGACTTTTCAAATCGGATATGTATTTCATATGGCTACACAGCACAGGTTTAGATATAAACAGCTTGTGTTAATTTTATTCTAATTTATTTAAAGCCACATCTTGAAGTGACCTAAAAGATGAATATGTTTTAAGTAGCTTAGAGACAGATGTAAGTATGCTTCTATTTGGCACTTAAATTTATACTCATTTGTTTATAGGGCATGAACACAGCCATTCTCTGTTTAATGGTGGTCTCAGCCATGGACACAGTCACAGAGGTCATGGTCACAGCCATGAACATAAACATGGACACACTCATGACCACAGCCATAGCCATGGACACTCTCATGGTCAGGATTATTGTCAGGGTAGGTGCTTAAAGTCATAGACCATGTCTTGAATTGGATATTTAAATGTGGTATTATTGATTTTTCTGAACGGAAGAGAGATGCTGGCAGCTTGTTGTTGTAAGCAAACAAGGAAATAGCTTAATTAAATATGAGGTGTGCTACGCCAGTGCCCTGTTTTGTGGATCATTTTGCTAAATGGTGTTTAATTTGTGATCTATGCAGTGTTAGTTTTTAAAAGTTTTAATTTACCCTTATGTTTTGAATATTCACCTTAATTTTATGTGCAAGCAAAATAGAAGAGTATGTATGCAATAGCAATATAATAATTTAATAATAATAATATAATCATATTAAGTGCTTTATTTCAATTTTTGATGAAAATTAACAGACAAAATTAAGATGCTTTGCTAACTTCCCTCTCGTGTGTGGTCCTTGCTGTCTCCACATTCTCCCCACCTTTCTTCAGTAGAACAATTTGATTCTTGCATAAACTATTATATATCCTCACTAGAAGTCATTTCCTATCCTATGACAGTTTTTTTTTCTTAAGAGATTTTTCTGACTTGTTCCACAGAGGCCTTAATCTACTTGAATGAGAGGATTTTTTTTGACTTAGTTTTACCTTCTCTGTCTTATCCATCTTGTTGTACATACCATTTAAATGCTTTCTTGATGGAAAATATTCCTTGTTAGCAGATTTGCTGATTGTACTCTTTTTGCTTGTATGTATGGCTTGTGTTCTTGAGATGGCTTCTTTTGCTAAGTATTAGAAAGATTTTGTTTCTCACTTTTTTGTTAAATAAACATATGTTGGTCTTTTTATTTATATATTTGTGGTATGTGTATGTATATATTATATACATATAAAAGATCATTGTGTGAAGTTGTGCTTTCTTTAAAAATATGTTTTAAGAATTATTACATTGCTAGAGCAAAATCTAGTCATAGTGAGCAGCTTTTCTGTGCAAGAAATTTCAGAAAGGAAGACCATAACTGAATATACAACTGGAGGGAGTCTTTGCTTAGGTTAATATGCCAATATTAATATTGTCTTCACAGATGACCATTCTCTTGAAGGGATGACTGGTTCCAGCAAGCAGATCTTACAAGGTATGAGAATAAATGTAGTGGTTTATTAGTTTATTGTGGTCTGCCTGTGAGTACTCATTGCACATCTATTTCAGAGGGTGCCTCTGGGTAAATGCTACCTCTTTCTTAGAGGAGCTATCCTGTGAAGTCCTATTTCACATGTGAACAGACCAGTGCTGTATCGTGTGCATGACTGGGCATTGAGACATTCACTGAAAGTATTGACGCGATGCTTTGTCAACATGGTTTAAAATGGAGATCCCAAAAGCTGGGATTCAACTTCTGTTATGATGCTAAAAAATCAAAGAAGAAAAAACTAGGAAAGAGTAGTTAAAAGCAGAAACCTAAGATGCTGAATTGAAATGTATGCCTTGGAAAGTGGAAAAAGTGCTGTTACTAAGATAGGCTGTATTTGAAAAACGCAGATGGATAAATAAACTCAGTAACCCTTCAGCAATTAAAACGTCATTTCATCAAGCTATTACACTTGGTTTAAACAAGATGGTCATTCAAGCTATAATCACTTGAAGGGGAATTGGAGTCCATAATCTCCTGAGCATTAGTGCATATAAACTACTGATGATGTCAGTTCTGAGCTTTAAATTTTTTTTTAAGCATTCAAAAGTTAGAGTGAAAGAATAGTACAATGTAAGAAGTAATTATCTGGCATAGCCAGATGTACATACTGTGTTCTTCTATTGCGTGATTTTCTGGCTTGTTTGTAGTCCTTGCAAGGGAACATTTTCAACCTCTTCCAATGTTTATATCTTCCAACATTATGTTTATGTATATTCAGTACTTCAAAAACAGATATGAAAAGACTGACTTCCAAATGGAATGTGCGTTTAAACTGAATGACAGTTGGAAAAAAAAAATCAATTATATATAGATATGTATATTTAACTTTTCAGTATTGTGCTGGGTTGGCCCTGGCCACCAAATAAGCAACCACCTGTTGCTCCCCATCCTGCAGTGGGACAGGAGAAAGAGTCAGAAGAGTATAAACAGGAACTAAGTTTAGGATGAGATATAGGCAGTTTAAAAAGTGAAGGGGGGGGAGTGGGTGCAAAGGCAATCCGTCACTACCTCCCAGCCAGATCCTGAGCAACAGCTACTTTGGAAAGACTCAGTTTTATTACTGAGCATGATGTTATGGAATAAACATAAATACTAAATAACAATAATTATAATAAATGGAATATCCCTCTGGTAGTTTGGGACAGTCGTCCCTGCTGTGTCCCCTCCCAGCCTCATGTCTGTCCCCAGCCTACATGCTTTGGGGACAGAGGGAGTAACAGAGAAGGCCCTAAGGCTGCTTGTGCAAGCATTGCTCAGTGGTAGCAAAAATACTGATGAGTTCCTAACAAACCTAATACCTGGTGCCATATGGCCTGCTGCGAAGAGGTTTAAATCCAAGCCAGCTAAACCCAATACAAATGAAAACGTAGGAAAATCGTTAGAATGCTGATTTATAGTTGTGGGTTATTTTGGGGGTGGGAAGTATTATTGGAGTCTCAATATTTGTGTTCAGAAAGCTGTTTCTGAGTGACTGTTCTTGTTATTGCCAGCAGAGAGCTCCAAAGACTAAGTTTTGGCTAGCTGCAAAGTGCTCAATTACTCATTTTTCAACTCGATGTGCCTCAAAATAAGAGTGAAGTTATTCATGTCTGCAGTATATAATTATCAGAATCATTTGTCTTAAATCTCTTTGCCAAACAATTTCTCCAAGATATTGCCAATGAAGCATCTTTCAGAGCTTTACAGATATGTTGTTAACATTGTTTATCATCTTATACAGTACTTACCATTGTAAGTGTAAGGGGAACATGAGTTTCTTTAGAATAATACAGGTGGGTATTGAATGAAGAAATTTAGCTTAATCTGTTGATCACTGCTTAAGTTGATAGCCATGCCATGAAACACCCTTTTAGGCTAAGCGCAGAAAATAATACAGTTTCTTCAAGTGCTTTATGTTTTAAGGATATGTTGAAACTCTGTGAAAGCTTTCTGTGTATTTGACAAAAAATGAAGAATTCAACAAGTACAAATCATGCTATCTAGTTCTTGCAACTCTTCTTCAGAGTATTTGGAATATTTCCATTAGCTGTGAGAGTACCAAGTTGTATTGATACGAATTAATCTCTTACAGGGGTATTTCTACACATTGTTGCAGACACTCTTGGGAGTATTGGTGTAATAATATCTGCTATATTGATGCAAAACTATGGTCTAATGATAGCAGATCCTATTTGTTCAATGCTGATAGCATTACTTATAGGCGTAAGGTAAGTATTGATATCACTGTTATTTGCTTGTATTTTCAATGCTAGTTACAGTCGAACAAATTACAGCTCAGAAGAACAGGTTTATCTGTTATGCTAATGTTCTACAATGCTTGCTTTTATTCCAAGACTGAAATGTTACCTCTGTTCTGTGCAGCTGACCTGATGTATTTTGAAATGTTACCTTGTTTTTCCTTTTCTTCAGCTACTGCTTTTGCTTTTAAGTCTACATATTTTAGCCCTGTTGGCGTAATACTACAAAAATGTCTTTCAGGTTCAAACCGTAGAACTCTTCCTCTCTGTATTTAGTACACTGTTATGTAAACCGATGTACTCTAGTAAATGGAGCAGAATGGCTTCAGTGCAGCTGAGTTGAGCCTGCTGGCACAGGACATGCCCTTGTCCCTGATGAATCAAGACTACCTTTTTTTTTTTTCCCCCCTCGAGAGAGTTGTCTTTTCCTGTGCATTTATATTCTGATACATCCTTATTCCTTTTAAGATTTAGTGGAAATGCTTCAAGTAGTTTTGTGCTTTCCCTGTTGTTGCTTACCAAGATCATTGTAAATGTGCATCTATTTGGATTTGATTGGACAAGCAAACATTTTGTTCAGTGATGCTGTTACTGAGGCATTTCTGGCAACAGTTTCAACGGTGGCATAGGGCGGAGTGCTACAACTTGAGTTAGAACCTAATAACTGAACACCTTAGTCTCTTCAGCTGTGGTGAATGTCACCTGATTAACTGCATACTTACATTTACACCATATATGGCATGTTTATACTATATGCATGGCAGCATTTGCAGAATTATTGATGTGAATCTCCCTATTTATCAGAGCAGGCCAACATGCTTCAGGTACTAAATGCACACAAAAATCCATGTACTAGCAATCACTATTAAATTACCACTTGAATATAAACTCAAGAGGTTTACTTAAACGTCCTGTAATTTTGTAAAGGACAAATTATTAGCAAACCAATTCCGTGACTGAAATCTCCAAAAATTGGAAAGTGTGTAGGTTGCCACAGGGAAAGAAGCTATTGATGAGTTAACAGTTAGGTAGAACACTGATTTCCATACCTTTTGTATTTGAAGGGTCTGCCTTTGTGTACAGTAAAGCACATGTGGAGCGTTGATCAGAAAACACCATGTGAATGATTGTTTTTTTGTTCCGTTCATACAGAGTTTGGAAGAAGACTGTAGCTTCCATAATAGAAGTTTGTAAAATAAAGCTATTCATAGGGCCATAGTTAGGATGGCCCTGTGGAGGTCTGTGTTCTACGCTGAAACGGCTGGAGAATTCCACTACTTGATGTGTCCTTTGACCCCATATCAGACCTAATGTTTAACGTGGTCTGTATCATTATTTTGTTGGCCCAAAACACTGTAAATGATCTCTAGGATTACTTTACTAAATCTGAGTGCAGTTGTTTGCATCGTAGTCAGCAGAAGTAAATCTGTGTTTCTTTGACTGACATATCCTGGCACAGCAGTGGAGCAAAGACTAATTGCAGGTTTTGTTTTTTAAGCAGCCCAACAGACTTAATTACTAATGAATTTGAAACACACTTAAAGAAGATGATCAAGATGACTGACAGTTTCAAATCAATATTTTGATAGTCTGAGCCCCCGTTCGTGGTGTTTAATTTTAATAATTTTCATTTATGCTCCTGGTCATAACACCATTGTTTGTTCTACCATATTCTTCACTATGCCATGTGTGTAATGTGTTCTTTTACAAATAACTCAAACGGTTTTTCAAATTTTATCATAAGGAGATCTTTGGTTGTAACAGTAGAGGCCCAGAGTAAAAAGAATATTTGTGGTTTTTTTTTGGAAAAAAATAGCCCACTCATCTATAAAATCTCCCTCTTTCTAGTTAAACCAACTTCCATAAGATGGAGTGGAATGGGAGTACATGTGTGTACCAATAAGTGGACCTATACATGGGTGTTTAAGAAATTGGATTCTTTGTGGCTGTAGTAGTAAAACCAGTGTAGTTTTGAGTCAGGGATACAAAAGCTAGTCAGATAAAGTAATTGTTCAAAAGTCCTGATGCTCTCTGGGGATTTTCCCCTAGCTGGGACTATAAAGTTTTGCTGATTTCAAGTAGGGTTGCATAAAAGCCCCGGGGTACTGCATCTTCTTACAAGAGTATGTTAGCTGGTTGGTTAAAATACACTACTAGTTAGATTTAATTGTTGATCTTCCAAAGCTGTCTTGCATGAATCCACATACATGAAACTGTCCGTTTCCACTTTAATCAGCTATGTAGACCTCTGGTTCTACATTACATTTATTACTTACTGACTGATGCACTAGGCTAGGCAATGCTCTCCTTACTGCTGTTAACGTTAACCAACAGAATCATAGAATTATAGAATATCCCGAGGTGGAAGGATCCTCAAGTCCAACTCCTAGGGCAAGCAGAATCTTCAGCTTGGATCCTCTTCTATGCCTTTTAGTAATCTGAAGCTTTAAAAGAAAACAGTTGGAATGTCATAAACCTGTATGGAAATGCTTTTGTTCTTGACTGTCAGCTTGTTATATGGGAGGGAGACTTCTTTCCAGAAGTGCCTTTTTTGGTGTGTGTTGACAGGATTTTTTCTGTTTTGTGGTTGTTATGCTAATTATATCTCCCTTGACTAATCTTTGATGGGTATCAATAACCTGAAAGTTAACTGCGACTAATTTTACTGTCTAACTGAAGTCTGTGGTATTAGAAAGGGGACAAAATTCTATCGTTGAGCACTTGTGCTGGCCTTCTGTTGTTTGTTCTCAAATGCCAAGCATTTAGGATTGATTTGCCTAAAGTACAGACGCTTTTCCATCATCAGATGTATCTCGCTGAACTCTGTCTCAAATTTTACCAAAAAAAAGGACTTTGTTTCCTGAAATTGCTTCCAGGGAGACCTCATTGTGACCTTGGGGGCTGCTTGTTTGTGTTTTTTTTAACTATTTTCTGTGATACCTGTGTATTCAAATTGAGAATAAAAGCAGAACACAAGTCCTTATTTCCTTCCTTGAAACTGCGGTGCCTAAGAAGCCAGTAAAATGTCAAGGCAAATGCATGCAAGTGCAGAGAGCAAACGTTGATCTTAATCTAAGACAGCTTGTATACAGATGAAATTTGTTCAATTTATGTTGATCAGTTGCTTTATTTAATGTTGGGCACATCTCTGTGAGTTAGCATTACCGTTCCATTTTCTGAATGATGGCAAAGCTTGCCAAAACAAAAAAAAAAAAGTCACAGAAGTATCTATGGGATGACTAACAAACTTCTCTCTGCAGTATAAAGCTGGACAGCCTCTAATTTGTAACCTATTTTGTCTTGTGCAGATGCACGAAAAATTGATCAATAGCTCTTCAGGGAAGTCAAGCAGTGCTTTTAATTCAAATGGTTGAGCCTTCCTGTAGACAACATCTCTAATTAGTGCAAATTGTCAACTACTGTTGCTCTGTGTTGCTCCTGCGATCCTTCAATGAGGCTGCTCTCAGGTGACATAACTCTCTGCCTAACTCCTTGTGAGTTAGTGTGGAACATTCTGGCTGCAGAGTAAAAATCTGGTGTGAGATGGTCCTGAGGTTGTTTTTACCAACAAATACAATTCTCTAAAGTTTAGGAGAAGTGGAACTTTGGTAGCTCTTTCAAGACTATAACAGACGTGAGATCAGCACTTTGCTTTACTGGACTATGGCCTTCTGTGTTCCAGTAAAAAATCAAATTTTTTGCAGGCAGAAAAACAGTCTGCATTCTACTGTTCTGATATGGAGAGGCAAAGGCATAAAGTCAGATAATTTTCCCTTTCAAATTTCATTATGATTTTACTTACTGTAGAAAGTTTGTTTTTTCTCTATTTTAACTGTCTATCGAGTCTTGACAAGCAGAGTCCTGTGGTACCTCTCAATAGGAGGGCTATATCCTGTAGTCTTTAAAAAAATCTTTGCATCATAAATCAATGGCAAATTGTATGAAGCTGGGGGGGAAGGTATAATACACCTTTAAGTGTTCCTAGATACTACTGCTAATATCCGATTGATCTCTTTTCTTTTATTACTTTGTGTACTATCTCATGGAAGTGTCCATTTAGTTATTAATCATAAGTAGGAAATGTTTGTTTTATAAGTCTGTTTAACTGGTATTTTGTTTAAAGACTTTTTTATTAAAAAAAAGCTTGACTATTTCATAGTTATTCAGGTTGTCACTCAAGATTTTTAGTGAATGTTTTCTCTATAACTTAATATTAAAGACGAACAATTTCTCAAGTCCATAAAACACTCTTGATATTTAAAACTAAATGCTCTTTTTCTTGCCTAAGATTTCTAAATGTTATTCTAAAATGTTGAAGCAATTTTTGTATTTTGATCAACTACGTGAAATTATTCATCAGACAAAAGCCACAACTCTAGTATGAAGCAAGTAGTTTGTCCAAAACCGAGATTGGAGCCACATCTTTCTAGAAAAGTACCGTAGACTAAGTATGATTCTAGATTGGGTAGAGCATGTAGACTACATGTGGTACTGGTCAAAGAAACGAGGCAATTTACTTCAGTCACTTAGTGAAGTTCTTTGTGTGGTTACATCATTTTCACATAAAGTCTAGAGTTGTTTGAGCGTGATACAATATGAAAGAGCTTTGGGAGAGGACATGCCTGGATTGTTTGGGGGCATATACCTGTAATATTTGGGGCATAACAATATGAAAATTATTAGTAAATGCTTTTGTTTTGTGTGCAGTTTTAAGCTGATTATCCTCACTTTTAAATAAAGGTACAGAAGGAATGTTCAATTGCAAAACTGCCCCAAATGAGCATGCTCCTTGTTAGAGTTGTTTTGAGCCATCATTGCTAAATGGCACGTGCTGCCTTCATTTGTAGGGTAATAGTACCTGCCAGCCTTGGCTTTATGAGAACAGACCACTTCAGGTTGGAGATGTAAATACTAAACTTGTGGTCCTTGTCTTGAGCAAAGCCTGCACACTGGTTAAAATTGCCATTGCCAAATTAAAAAAAGGTTTATGAAAGTTAGTTCCGAAATAGGCTGACAGTCTTGGCACTGCAGATGTGGGTGGTGGCTGAAAATAAATGATTTTGAAATCCAGCTGTAGATTTTGCAGCTACAGTATTTGAATAACCATAGCTGGTCTTGGGTCCTAGCAGTGTTTACCTCCCACAAAAAATCTTTCACAAGAATCCTTTATTTTACAGAGTGCTGACAGCTCTAAATGAATTTCCTGTTTGTGATCTGACTACAATAACTGTGAAGGGTACTTTACCCCCGAGTTGTTTTCAGTCTTGCTGTTTAAGTTTATGCCAGTGCCACAGTCTTGCTGGTACGCTCACAAACGCAGTGGCATAAACAGGATGGGACTGGAATGGCTGTAAGTGTTGTCTGAATGGGATGTAAGCCGATCAAGATTCTGATGCTTTCACACTTTGTTGTTGTTATTAATCAAGCAGTGTGTAATAGTGGCAGGGTGGATTTATCAGATGTCAAGGAGTTTTATCTGCTTCAACACCTCTCTCACTTCCTCTGTAACAGTGTTCATGAAAGTGTGATGTGCTTTCTTGCTGTTAACTCAGTTTGCACACAAGTCACTTTCACTATTATGGCTTTTGTCGAGGATATATTTATATCCCGAGCCTTGCTTTGGGTTAGTCTCTTTCAAGTTGCATTGCATTATATAATAGTGGGATATTTTAGATTCAAAGCTTGGTAATTAGGGACAATTGTAAAGTTTCATCTGCTTTAGTAGCAAAGCTTACAGACTACTTATGCAAGAAAAAACTCTACTTGGTGAGGATTGTATATTATTTTCCTCGATAGTTCTTTTGTAATTAGAAAAAAAGGGGGGGGGGAGCAGAACTAGTGCAAAAGCTGCTGGAGGAACAGCTACATGTATTTTTCACTAATGACTAATCAAAAAATATAGGCATGGGGGGAAGCTTAGTCAAAATCTCTGACCACATTTTCAGCATGCTTGGTACGATCCTCTTTCCTAGTGGAAAGATGAGAGGGAACTAATTCTTAGTGCCTTCTGGTGCTTAAGTGATACTGGGTTTAGTTAGTGTTTGAGAAAAGAACATATTATGTGGACTTCAGTTTTTAATCAAAGGCTTTCTACTTCAGTAGCATGCATGAAACAATGGAATGTCAAAGACATCAGAAAACTGGATTCCATATCTTGTCATGTTAGTTTGGTTTACAATGAGAGACTGCCTTGCGAGAGAAAGTGTCCCTTTGGACACAGATCTGTGCGTGGGCTTACGTGCTTTAACAGCATTTGTGAGAGCTATCACATCATTGCTGTTGTCTTCTGGCCTTTTCAGCTTGGCAAAAGATAAATTTGAAGCTGAAGTAGCTTCCTAGTTAAAGAAGAAGATATGACCTTGTGTATGTTTCAGCTTTTACATACTGTCTCAAGCAACTCCCTGACTTGCCTGTATTCTTTGGATTTTTAAGATGTTGACATTTAATTAAACACTCTGCTTTTGGGTTTCTCCGTAAGTCTGGATAAAAGTGTAATTTATGCAGCATTATTGCCAAAAACTTGTACAGGAATTTTCTCTCTTAAGGCGTTAGTGTGGAGCCAATGCAGAGGCATGAATAGGTGAAATCTTGTCAGCAGGAAGACAGTCTTCTAAACTGTACCACCTGTACAGTGGAGTGTCTTTCACCATTCACCTTTTTGTATAATAGTTGAGTTTGAACTACTGATTCCAATGTACTGCTTAAAACTGCTTCCTGTTGCCTGGCAAGAAGACAAATTACTTGGTGCTTCTGCACATCCTGCTGATTGCATAGTCGCAACCTCAGAAGATCGTTCTGTTAGGGTGAAAGGCTTTCAGGATGAAGCAGATCTTAAGTTTAAATACATCTTCAGCAAAACTGAACTGTCTAATGGGGTTTTAACTTCCTTTTTCCATGTGTCCAGAGTGAATCACCAGTTTCACTCACCAAATTCTTTTTTTGGAATGGGTTAAGTTAACATCCCCAACCTGCTAGTTCTAAGTTTCTGCAGGCTGTCTCTCCAGATCTTCTGCTTGCCAATTCTTTTCCACTCCATCAGATAATATGCATCAATTTTATTAAATAATGTAAATTTATACAAATCTAACATGTTTGGGTCAGACTTTATGGACGCTTTTTCCCCCTTAGCAGTCTATTGCAATAAAAAAGGCATGTTCTACATTCTCCATTCTTTTAGTCTGTCCTCTGGGAAAAAATACGCAGCATATGTGTTTGAAGCCTTTGGATGCAATTTTTAGAGGGGCATTGTTGAATTTATGGGAATAGTCAGTGTTCAAAAAATCTTATGTTCAGATTGTATTCAGAACTTTTTTAAATGTGTTGGTCTTTCAAGCTCTTTATTAAGAAGCAAACCTGCATTTTTAACTAGTGAGTTAAACTGAAACAATTCAGCAATGAATTGACAGCTCCAACTCCCTTTGATGTAATCCTTGTGATACGGATGTTATTTAGTGAGATGGGTCCATTGATAAGAGACCCTTTTTCCTCTATATTTCTGTAATACACTGTCCATAAACTGTGATACTCCACTTAAGCTTCCTTTAGACATATTTAGCAATGCAATAGTTGTCAATGTTTGACTTGGCGATAGGTCCGGTTTAAGTATCTCCTGCTTGCCTCTAATTGCTTCTTCCTATTTCTGAAATGATTCCTCAGTAGCAGCACAGCTGTGTGAGGCGACATGGCAAGTATCAGGCAGTGAATTTCGCTGGACTTAGGTCTGTTTACAAGGACACTTACTTTTAGGGTGCTCATTTTCCCAGTGGCTCATTACACAAGATCTGTGCAACCTCTAACTCCTTCCCACCCTGGCTAAGGGTCGGCCAAGGGGTGGGCTGAGCAGTGGAAGCTGTGTAAGCTGGCACTACTTCCATATACAGGTGGAACCATATATTTAAAAATGGAAAGGAATGGTGAGGTCATAGCATTCACTGCTTGTGAATATACAGCTGGTCTATACAGTGAGTTCTTCATTGCTTCATGAGATTTTAAATGAGGCTTTTCCAGTTTCCTTTAACAGCCCGCCCAGTTAATCTCTCAATTTCTTTCTGGTTGCTTTTCATTCCATCGCTCTGTGTATTTCAGTTGTGATGAGTGTTGAACACTGAAATTTAGCTTATAGCTTCTTAAATTTGTCATTTGTTTTGCTGTAGAGTGTTAGGTGACTGTTATGCTCTTGAAATTAGATATGTAAATTTTGGTATTGGGCTATAGATGTTTGTCATCATCTTGAAAATTTTAGGATGCCCTACCAAACCAGGTGTGATACTCTACTACTAAACAAAAATCAACATACTGAATGCATAGTAAGAGTGTAAATTTGTAGTGGTAGCTTTAGGGTATCAGCTTACTGGTATCCTGGTGGTTTGTTGTTTTTTGTTCTTTCTTTTTTAAAAAGAGGTATTAAGTGTCTTTTTAGTTTGCTGATTAAACAAGACCATGCAGTAAGGAGGGAGCCTTTAACTGCTTCCAAATGTTAAATCCTTGAGGTTGGATGAGATCCTACGCTTAGTTCACTTCAAGAATATGCTAAGCTGTCTTTCTGACAAAATAACTTTGTTATAGCTGGACTGGTGCATACTAATTTTGTTTTATGAACTCCCCATTATTATCTTAGTTCATAAGAAAAATATGCCTCAAACCAGACACAAAGCAAAAACAGTTTCAGTTGCATATTTTTATGGTTGGTTGTAAGTGATTGCAATTGAAATAGGTTTTGGTTTTAAGCTCTACGTATCAGCTACTTTGTCATATAAGTTTAAGATGCTTAAATTTCATCCCAAATTATCCTTACCCCCCGTTAAATTAACACTGTTTTGTGATTATTTGCTAATTGTCTCTGGGAAATCTGGGAAGAAGTAATCTTGCCTTTAACCAGACACCGTTACAATTTTGTCTGTCCTTTTACTTTCTGTAGCAGGTTTTTATGACAGCTTTCTCAGTTTCTGGTGAAACAACTAAAAATTCAAGAGCATTAAGGAATGTCATTTTGCTTTGTTCTGCAACTTTTGAAAGTTGCAGAAAATAGCTAACTTCCTTTTTTCTTTATAGTATTGTTCCACTTTTAAAAGAATCCATTGGAATTTTGATGCAGCGAACTCCTCCTTCTCTGGAAAATGCCCTGCCTCAGTGCTATCAGAGGGTGAGCTCTTACACTTCGGCCATTTTGCATATGATCAAACCACTGACTGAATGAACCTCAAGTGTGTATGAGGATATTGTGATTTTTTTTTCCAGTAATGCCTGTGAAAGGTTCCTTAGATTGGACAAATGGAGATACCTGTTTATTTTTATCTTTCTGAAATCCTAAATTGTATATAGCCTTGACTCTGTATTTTAAAATTTGATAAGTTGTTTTAGAAAAAATGGACCCTGAAGCTTTTCCTCTCAGTCATTTGTGCTGATAGTGCATGATGGTTTTTTGTTTAGTTCAGAGTAGTTTGTCTCTCTCAAAATCTAGTTCTTTCTTTAGTAAAGTGGTGCGCAGTAACATTGAAAGTGTGTGTGTTTGCAGGTTACTTTGGATTTGACTTTTCTTGGTGTACTCCTGTCTAACTTATCTTTTACTGTGTCATGATCTGAACATGTACATACAGCACCTTTACAAAGTTAATACAATACATCATTTCAAGGATTTTTGTTAGAATTGTGCATATTAATACATTTCCATTAATAGTTAGAATCTCTATAATTTTTAATGGGAAAATTCCCACGTTTGCAAAAATCACAGTTTAAATTTGAGAGGGCATTCAACTAAATTTATTTTTTTCTTGGACACCGCTGTTTTCAGAAATGGTTTCAAGAAAATATATGCAGAATGTAAATTAGCAAGATACAAAATTGGCCCATACATAGTATCTGTTCTCAATGCTTTATAATCACAGAGATAGTAATAACGAATTTAAGTGAATTAGCACAAATTGGATGATGAACTAGATGTAAAAAGTCATATTGCCTTCAATTTTTTTTTCTGTTAAAAATTCAGAAAAAAAGGTTGCTTTTGCTTTTATTTTTAGGTGCAGCAGTTGCAAGGAGTTTACAGTTTACATGATCCACACTTCTGGACCCTCTGTACTGATGTTTACATAGGGACTTTGAAATTACTGGTAGCTCCTGATGCTGATGGAAGGTGGATTCTAAGCCAGACTCACAATATTTTTACTCAGGTATGTCCCTCATAAGTGAAAATCACACATCCAATACAAACTACCTGTCACATGATGTGACATTGTAATTCATATTAAGAAAAATTAAATGTTTCTGGTTTTGGTATCAATATAACTGTTGAAAAGCTGCTCTGCTCCAGCTGTGTAGAATTTCAAAATACTGCCTAGCATAAGTAGAATTGCTGTACCTCTCTGCATTAATTTTTTAATGTCACTTAATGGAAATAACAGTTGTTTTCTGAGGTGATCAAGTTAATGCAGAACATTCTATTACGTATATTTGAAACTAATTTTACATCTTAAGTCTCTAAAGGATTGCGTTTTCAAAGTGAGTCATTCACTCTTCCACTGTTTGTAGCTTTGCAGTTTCAGAACCATGTGTCTGGCAGGGGAATTGGGAGAACAAGGTCTAGTGTTCTTCCCTGACCTATGGAAATAAATGGAGGAACAGTTTGAGAAAGTAGATTTTTCTCCTTGGTAATATTCACCCTTATCAATCTTGATATAATTGTCCAGATGAGTGGCAAAACCAGCCATCTGAAAGGAAGTTGAGGATGGTTGAAGACAGTCTAATCTTTCCCAGTGTTCAGCCTGGTGTTTCAAGATCACCTTGCATAACCAGTGGCCATCACAATGCTGGCCTGACACTGAGGTTAAATAAATGACTAAATGAATTTTTTACATTGTTTTATATTGAATGCTGATAAAGTAAGCAAATCCATCTAAGCCTAGTTTAATAGAATTTTTGAGGAGATGAATACTTTGGTGCAATTTGTATACCTCTACCAAAAGTTGTTTTAGTGTGTCAATTCATTGTAGCCATTGTTGCTTCTTGCTAGAATCTTAGTGTAGAGCTCGTTCAAACCACAAATCCCATGCTATGCTCTTACACTTCAGTCCATTTTAATCTGATAGCTCTTCAAGCAGCTTACTTTTCAGGCTGTTACACTCGTACAAGAGAAAATTTGGGCATTATCAAATGTGACAGGTATTTAGGATGAATCAGAAAAGGTAATCTGGCAATACTAGTGTTAATATGCCTACGTATGTCCGTTTCTTGACTGTATGAAGAACCACGTGTTTCATACAGTACTCCCTAAAAGTTTGTAGGTTTCAAAATACCAGGCATCTCAGTAAACGATTTGCTGAATATATTATAGAATGCATTATAGAAAATGAAGATACTGAGGCTTTTTTTGTAGGACAGCTTACTGGTGCGGACTCTTGTTTGGGACCATTGTTCAAATTACCTTGGCGTTAGAGTTTTGTGGTTTTTAATCTCTCCTTCTCTTTTCCATAGGCAGGAGTAAGACAGCTTTATGTACAGATTGATGTTGCAGCCATGTAGTGAGTTTCTGAAACTGCTGTTGGACCAAAGTTTTCTGTACTGTAATGGTATAAAACAACATACTTATCAAGACAGAGCCTGCCTCCACAACTGGTCTGGAATTGACTGAATAGATTTCTGTCTTTGGGCTATGGATGGAGTTGATTTCTAAGGAGTAAATACTGAATGAATGTTATGGACTTTGGGTCTTGTCTTTTTGTGGCCCCTAAACTTGTAAGTTTTTGATGGTTTTTTACTTACTACATTTGTTCCAATATGAAACTAAAATGGTGGTACTGGAAACCCTGCAATGTCTTCAGAAAAGCTGCTGAAACCACTGCTCATTCCCATAAAACCAGTGTTATCAAAAATTGGAAACTTGTTTTGTACGTAATGTCACAATGGCTGACATGCTTCAATATAATTGTATGTTTGTACAATTGTTTGTACTTTGCAAACTTAATGAACCAAACCATATTGGGTTTTCAAAGTGCCTTTTATATCAGGAGAGGTATTTGCCAGCATAAACATGAAGCATCAAAGGGTTTTATTACTTTTACAAATATATCTTGTATGCAGTCTGATTATTTACTAGTGATGTGTGTGGCGCTTTAGTGTACTTACATAACTGTACATGTTAGAATTCCCTTATTCTTGCATCTTAACAAACAGGAAAAAATTCTAAAGGTAAAAGACAAAGCCCTTGTGAAGAGACTTTCTTACCGAACAAGCTGGATATTTTGTTGCACATTTCTTGTGGAAATTATTTTAGTCAAGATTTAGATTAAATTCCAAGTCTTAGTCTCTTCATATTGTTGAGAGTAATGAGATGTTACATAATGCTACGCATGTTCATAGTCACTAAAAGAACAGGCAGCTGAGGGAAGATGATGGTGATGGAAGCCATGCAGGAAGCTTTTTATTTTCCAAATTATGGGGCAAAAAAAATAAATGCCTAAGTTTGTGAAAGTCTAAATTTCCTTAATTTTAATAGCTTGTAGTAATTTTTATTAAAGTGAGTTGTGAGATAACTTTTGCCTTTCCAAATACTAAAAATGTGTTCCTGGTTGTTACACCTGAAATGGAAATAAAGACCACCGTTCGTGCTATTTAGGATTATGCTTTTCCAGATTGACAAGTCAGATGTTTTTAACTATCTCACTGTAGTCTTGTATGTTTTTCATTTGGGAAAAAAAAATTCTCAATGCAGTAAACTGTCATTTCCAGAAATGTTAGTGGTCACATTTTGTAGCATTTATAATCATTTTACGCTCTCAGATCTGAATGTTTTTTTCAATGACAATCTGCTATTCTTGGTATTACAGATGGTAATTCCACTATGCTGTAGTAGTTAACTTAGTAATGGAAGATTTTATAAGAGGACATTTTACAAACAGAACGTTGTGGAGTAAGAAGACAGATATTTGTCTGATAAATCATAGCCACTACTGACTGGTATGGATTTTACGTATTTTTTCTGGCACCTGATACGGAGTAATACTGAAATCAAGGCCCTCTGAAGCCGATAGCACTGGCTTTGTAGCAAGCGCTAGGCACTGGGGAAAGTAATGAAGGTTCATTTGCGTAAATGGTTTGCTTGCCACTGTTTCTGAATTCACAATAGAGATGAAGTTTCTTGCACTCATTCTGTTGCTCTTAAAGAGATCAAAATTCAGGTACTATTTACGTGATAACAGTGTTACTTGCCAAATTGATGGTTGGTACCTGAATTCTGCTGAAATACAGAAACATTAACATTGATTTTGTAGAAAGCTTGGGGTTGTACTTCTGTACTTGCAACTCAATGTCGAGTGTAAAGAAAAAGAGCAGTAAAAAGCCATATACTACTTCTTAGTCCCTCCCAGTCTCCAGATCCTTCTTTATCCATATTGCTAGTTTCCAATCGTATTCAGTTCTGGGGATGCAGGTGCAGTTGCCCATTCAGCCAGCTGCACCGTTCCACATCCATCTCCTCTGGCCTCCTGCCTGGCACCTCAGTCAGGCTTGTTCCCCATTCACCTTGGAGATGCTCTGCCAAGCATGGAGGTCCTGGTGGAAGATGGCAGCTGAAAGTTATACGTGGCAGGGTAGTGTGCAATAATCTGTTGAGAAAATTTGAGTATTTTGGTTTAATATATCACTTGCCTATACGGCCACAAAACAGGTAACTAAAAGACAGTTGTGATCATAGGTCTGAGAGACCTCATTTTTTGTGGTGTTGCCTATAGACTGCTGCTGTTTGGTTGATGGCATAATTTCTTGATGTTGTAGTTAGTTACTATCTGAGGCTAGAGGGTATCAACTAAAATCATTTTAAAGGCAAGCACCATCCAAATTCATTATAATTGCCATGATCCAAGAGCAGAATTTCGTTTAAAACATTTTTATAGAGCATATTTTTGGGACTGAGTATTTCTGAAATACTGTATCGCTGCCCAAGTTGTTGGGTTTGGCCACTATTTTAGTTGTCTTAATGAAAAGACAACAGCTACAACTCGTTTCCAACTGAGAATCTGCCCAAATGGCAGTTGGGTGGGTTTTTCTAAGACATATGGCTACAAAATTTTTCAATATAGGAAATTGAGTGCAAAAGCCTATAAGCTGGTTAAAAATTACACAATATTGATTTTAGTCATTTTTGACATTTTTTTTGCTTACGAGGACTTACCTTACCATTGGAAGCATATGTACAAGTCTGAGACTTCTAATCAAAATAGCACATTCTTCATTATTAAGGATGACTTGATGTTTCTGTAGTTTCTCATCATTAGTAGGAGTTGGTGACACTATTTTTACATAGAAATTGAAACTGCTGCTACTAATAGAATAGACCTTTGTCATTAAACATTCTTTTTCTTTTTTTTTAATGTAGTGAAACTTGGTTTAAAGGTAGAGGAAGGAAAGGTTATCTCTAACTGTTGGTCAGTGAACCTATTTTGGGAATATAAACAAGATAGAAGGTGAGAGAAGCTGCTCCTGAACTGCAATTTTCCATCCTTTAAATACTTAACGGCAATGAAATTGTGGAGTTCATGGTTTTTGTCCCATTCCAAGTCCAAACTTCAGTTGCTAAAACCTTGATGCTTCTATAAGATTCAAACCTTAATCAATACTCATGTAACAGATCTTAACAATCATTTAAATGTCAGATCAGAACAGCTTTAGTTACTAGTTAGCCCTGTCCTGCTTTCCCCAGCAGCCGGCACAGACTGCCACTTGCTGATTCTTGACTATCCCATACCTTCTGCATGCGTTTACAAAAGTAAGTAAAGGGGATTATTTTTTTTTTAATAACTCATTTCTCAGATCCCTTATCCTGATTCAGTAGTTAATTCATCCTTTACACTTCTACCAAAATTCCTATCCCTGACTTCTTGGGATTCTCTTTTGGATTTCTCTCCCATTCAGGCTTTGTTGTAGTGACTATCTATGCTGGGACTTCATTGGCCAGAGACTTCTATAATGTGAAAAGGTACCAGTTATGGTACTCGTCTCAGGCATGTGAAGACTACATGCTTCAATATGTGCAGATAGTGGCTAATCTACTTGTCTGTTTCAGTGAGCCACAAAAGGTTCCTGCCTATGTGGTAATTTGGCAGAAATCATGTGTAAAAGGAGTTGTGTATTTCATTCCCCTTGTGCATTAAAGTTGTTCATGCGTATGCTAGGATCTTGTACAACAGTTAAATGAATCGCTTCAGTATTTTTGCTGAAGTGTGAAATAATGTGAATGAGGAAATTGCCAAAATCATTCCTGGTAGTATAAAACATACTGCTTGCATACAGCATATTGCTTGCCTTTAACTTTCAATTACAATAATTATTCTTAGCAGTGAGCTTAAATTGAATCGTACAATACCAAAAAAAAAAAAGTAAAGAAATCTTAATAATAACACAAGGCAGCTCACTGAGATTCTGAAGACTGTATATGATTTTGTTCTGGAATGCTAATGTAGTAGCTTAGCCATGACTTGTCCCAAGTGCAATATTAGAAATTTTTAATGTAATCTTTTCTACTTGAATACAGTCTATATAAAATGTTAAATGTCCTATATTGCTGAGAAGATATGGGATCAAATTTCTTTCCAATAAATCTCCAGTTTAAAAAAAAAATTGCATACAGGTCTGCTTTGTTGTCTTCTCACAGTATGTATGACTAGTTGAAATAGTAACCACCAATAGCTGACGCTGAAGAGGATTCTTGCAGTCTGTTTTCTGAGAACTGACATGAACTCAGCTGTGGTTGTTGCAGTTTGAATCCAGCACTTCAGTGCTAGCATTAATGTATGGAGAAATCCAGATTTCAATTTGCAGCATTCCAAAGTAAATTCTGTGCAGCCTCTCCCTGTTTCACCAGCTATCCTGCAGGTGAGTTCCTGCTTTCTTCGTTTAGACAGAAAGAACATTCTCATCTGTATTCATTCTTCCAAGTGTAAAGATGAATACAGACCTAATAGGGTTATGCATGCTATCATTTCTATTGATGAGAAAACTGCTAAGTTTCTAGATAGTTGAAAAGCAAAATCTAAACATCTAAAATGCTTTGCATGCATTGTTGTAATAGACTTGATTGATTGTTTTTACAGAAAAAGGGATGCCACGTAGACATCTGGTATAGCTCTTCAGTTTTGTACTTGCACCCCTTGTCCCTGTGATCAACCTAAGATGGATGTAGATGTTGATGAACCGAACTAGACAAAGTAAAGCATTCTTAAGGTTTTAGAGGCTTCTGAAGATGTCTTGACTTGATAAAAACTGATACTAGCAGGTGTATCTTGCAGTTTGTAGTCTTAAGTTAAAGCAGGTCGATGTTCGTACAGTGTTATTTTCTGTAGCTAATTACAATCTAAATGCATTTAATCTAAGCTTTAAATATTCAGAGAAATGACCGTATGCTGTCAGGAAAGTAGAGATCAAATAAAAAATCGCTATTTTTATTTAAGTGTTCCTTTGAAATGCATTATTTTCAAACTTGGAACTATCTACAGAAAAAAGATTAAGCATTTCTAATTCCAGGGGATGCATAGTGCCTGTAACAATCATGGAATGTAGTGGACCACCTAATTCCACTGTGGACATCTGATATAGCGTGCCTGAAGCAATCTTCTGATCTTGAGCACCCACACGTGCAAGTCCAACACAAATTGTGTTTTCAGTAATTTCTGTAAGAAAGAATATTTAAGAAATGATTCTCAAAACTTTTTCAGAGACCAAGTTCAAACTGTCACATAAAAAGGTTACTTTACTGAGTGATAGCCAGATTATAGAGGAAAAAGTACTTGGAATGCTCAAATCTTATCCCTGCTCTTACGCCTCCATTTCATTATTGGAGTAGCCTAAAATTAAGCCTGTTTTTCAAAGAAAATACAAAGCTGTATCCTAGAGCTGTTCATAAGCAAGAGTGGGAAGGCAGTAGCAGTAAATAAAATTAATTCAGGAATTGTGTTCACTTAGAGGAGACTGCTGCTTCTGATTAATTCTACATAATGGATAAATGAAAGGATTGTTTCCTTTTCATCTTAAAAATATTTCAGAAATAAACTTTTAAAAGGAGTAGAGACAAATAGAAATTCATCTGACACAAGGAAGTTATCTTCATAGCTGCTCTGATTTCACCTCTGGTCTTGATAAACATCTTTCATAGTCTGCTCTTGACTAGTGTTAAGAACGCAAAGTCAAAACCACAGTCCTGCATCTTTGGGGTAACTAGATTCATACTGGTATTCATGTACAGCATAGTGTGACCAATTTAAATAGAACATAGCTGAGATTTTTGAGGCTTGACTGATCTAAAATGCCTGGAATCAGCCTCATGCAACTAGAATTGATCAAAGAGCTCACCGTTAAAGACAGCCAGAAACAGTACAGGGCTACCAAACTGAGGCTTTGACTAAATCTCCAGGAGCCACTGGTGCATGTTCATCTGTGCTCAGTGAACTACACTGTGTTCAAGCTCTGACAAATTCATCTAATGATTAGGATTAAAAGCCCAATTCCACTACAGATCGAGAGAATGCTAAGACAATAAGGAAGGAAGTAGATTCAGGGACTCATCACTAAGTGTGAATTGAGAAGAGGAGTAGCAGATAAAAACACTGCACTAATAGTACCTGGTTCTTCTCCTTGGAGTCTCCTATTTTGAATAATGGCAAGAAGCTGTTCTGCAGCTTGGTTCACGCTCATGTAGCGCGGTGGCTCATAAATCTTCCTTCCTCTGCCAGGACAGAAAAGTAGAGTAATTTAACATATAAACAATTCCATTATGGTTTACAGCATTCTTACAGTTTATTTAAAATGAAATCTGTGAACTAGCAAATTGAACTTAAACACGCCAGGCTCTCAGGCTAGGCCTTCTAGACAAGAATGGAATTTTTAAGGAAGACAGAAAACAAGTCTCTTGTGCTCTCACCACACCTGTGAAAGTGCAGAGCCTCCAGCTGGCAGATTGTTTGAATCCTAAAAGCAAATTCAGCTGTTGGAAGCAATATGCAGGTTTTGCAATTGCTCCTGAAAGATGCATTAGGCTTAAACTCAAGGGCAAACTACTGTTTTCCTGTCAAATGCCCTGTAGACAGATTATTACAGACTAGCAATATATTCTTAAATGAAATGCTTCTTTCTTTGCCAACTGTGGGTTCAATCAAACAGATTTTATTTTGAAATTCCAAAATAAACAAACCTCAATGATACTGTGAGATTTCACAAATGTTAATTTAGACCAGAGTTACAGCATGTGCATAAAGTAACTATTTTTATTCCCCATTGTCAAAACATACAGATTGCACAGAGATGATGAAGGTTTGATGAGTGTTTTTTGGATATAGTTAAATGCACATAAGAGCATTTTCTGTATTTTGCTTATTTAACTGTTAAAAAACAGTGGTATGTATACAGTACTTCACACTATTTTCAGATAATGTAAGGAAGAATGAATTCAGAACACTGTTTATGCTATTAACCTATTTCAGGATGGAACAGAACAGCAGTAAAAAAAACACCTGACCCGTCAAGCAGAAAGCTTACCCCATTCTGACCTAATGCTTCTCAGAGGAACTAAGATTATGCTCTGCTGCAGATTCATTCAATTACTGTAAGTAAAGCCAGGTCCTGTTGTAATGAACAGAAAAAAATCTACTCCTTGTAAAAAACAAAAGACCATGGCCACTGAGAAGTACAACAGAAGACAGGCAAGTTCAGTATTAAACTTTAGGTAAAGAAACTTTTTTTCTTATACAAAAAATAGTTGGTAAATACACTGTATGTTTCTATGTATTTTCAAAATTGTGACTCACTTCATTAGATTCTCCACAGACTGCTCCTTCACTTTAATATCTGTAGGAAAAAAACAGTAACATAAAACACAGATTCCCTACAAACTTCCCAGTTAGCTTTCTGTGTAGGTAAAGCTTAGTTTAATTAGAAAATTCTATAAACTTTATAGCAACATTTTAGCTATTACAGGAAAATGGAATACGGCTTACACTGTTTCATATGTTAACTACAAAGAAAGTAATGTGATTTCATGCGTGTGATTTTACCTAAAGATAGTGTAAGTTTCACAAATTTCAAAGTAGCTGAAAAAAAAAAAGTATCAGTATCGGATATTTTCAAAATTACTAAGTATAAAAATGGCAGGCATATTTTCCATAGGATAAACTAAATGCTAGCATGTTTAAGCACACCAAGGTATTGGGACTACTCTTAAATTATGAATACGTTGTGGTCACAGAAGGTAAAACTGTACAACTGATCGACAGTGATTACATCACTACCATGCAGGAACCTACTTTCGTTAGCACTTCCGTCCTGTCCCAATCAAAATTTAGACAATCTTCTCTTATGGGAAAAAGGGGGGAGGGGGCAGGCAGGGAAGGAGGTCAGGTAAGATTGAACATCTGCAATTTTGTGAAACTCCAGTTGACCACAATCTCTCCAAGAGACCATCAAATGTTATCTGTATTCAAATGCCTGAAAAATATCAGTGAAAACTGGATACATTTTTAAAGTATTGCTTAAGTTCATGATCAACCCTTAAACTAAGGTAACTCTGAAGAGTGTGGTTTAGAATGCAAATCTCCAAGATTATTCGTGCGTAGTTTACCAAATTGCTTTTATGTCAATGAAGTTGCTTTGAAATCAGAAGTGTATAAGCACTGATCTTTTTATATCATTATTTGCTTACCTGGTAATCTAATCTTGTTGGATAAGCAATCAATAAATAGACCAGAACAACCAAATTGTATTAAGGGACCAATTAGCTTAGGAATTAGCAGTTGTCAGCTGTGAGCTACAATGAGAGGTGGGTACTACGATTGTCCTTGAAGCATGAGATTCGAGTTTACTATTTCCAAATTTTTCCTCTCTTACTATGCATAAAGAAATGAAACACAAAAAGGGAGTACATAGAATTGATTATATACAAAAATCTAAAGAATACTTAGTTTTAATGTATTACAGTTGGAATAATCCTTGTTTCAAACACTTCTGAAGTCATCCTTCTTTAAAACAATTAACAGAATTCTGGTATATAGCCAAGTTTGAAAACAAACAACTTTCAAGGCATTGGAAAGTTTGATGTGCAGTGATGCTTACACATTTAAATTGTTTCCTGCTCAGGATTCCTCCAGTTACCACAGAATTTGTTTTTACTTAAAATATTAATGTATTTAGTACTGAGAGTTCCCACCTGTGTCTGAAAGATGATACAGAAAAGTATGTATATATACAAATATATAAGTTCCATATAGTTTAGACACTGGCAATTCCATAATCTTTAAGGATTTACCTAGACTAATAAAGTTACTCAGAAAATGGCTTTCGGCCTAGGATTGTTGGGTGGGATAAAGATCAGACAGCACCATGGGAGAGCCTGAGGATAGCGCTCAGCTAGGACCAGTACTGTATCAGACCCATGGTCAGCAATAATTTTTACAATACTGAAGCTTCTCACATGACAATCACCTTTTGCCAAAACACCACCAGGTGAGATAATTAGGAAAGGGAGTATCACCTCACGAAATAGAAATGTGGTTAAATGTACCACTCACCTCCCTGAAAGTCAAATGTGTTGAGCTCTAACCTAATTAAGTCAATAAAAGACAGCTGCTAGCCACTGCAATCTGACCTGGATCCCCTGAGCTAGATCTAGGTTAAAATCACATTGATCTTTACAGCAAATAAAGGCCTCCTGCTCCTGTCTGACTTCTACAAAGGTATAATTTCTTACAAATTTTCTAAAGAGGAATTAAGAAATTCATGGGCAGTGTAGCATGAACAGTGGCTGAACTGATTCTACGTACACATACACTGGAGTTCTAATTTTGGTATATTTTTAAAGATATGTATTATCTAACCTCTGTTTAATCACAGACTTCATCTCATGCCTTTCACTATTGTATCTGGACCCTGGCGATCATGATAGCTAAGGTACCAGGATACCTGCTGCTTACCAAGTAAGCATAGTGTGTGCATTCCATTCTGCCTGTTCTTCTTGATCTTGTCAAAAAAACTTTCTGGCTTCCATGTATCTGTCCAGAAAACTATAGAAACCGTCTCTCCAAAATTGTACAACTGTAAAAACAAAAAACATATCCAATGACACACATCCAAAGTCAATTCAAAAAATACTATTAGTAGTACAGCACACAAAAAAACTATAAAAACAACAAACTGGCAACACTGTGAAGTCCTGAGCATAGTGAAGAAGTTTAATAGTTTTCAGAGTACTCCTATGAGACACTTGTTTGGTCTCTCATAAATACACAACAAAACATTGCATTAAAGAAAATCTCTCACTCTTCTTTATCTCTTGATTAGTTCTAGTGCATTCCTTTTCATTCCCTCCTTTCTAAGAAAATCTGTAATTAGTGAACTGTTTTTTCTTCTTTGTAACATAGGTGTGTTGCTCTTTTACTCTCCAGACAGTAAAGCATGTTAAAGACTGATTAATAAGCTACCCGTAACATTTTTACCTATCTCGGCATTTCCCTTTCCAATGTACAGTAACTTTCAATCTACCTTCTATTCTTTGTTACTTAATTCTGAAGGCAAATTCCTCTTAAAGCAAAAGTTTGTAAGATTAGCACCAAAACTCTTATTTATTATTTCTTATTTTGGTTAAGGTAGGCAACTTCTGGTAAAGCTGTAACACTTGCAATGTTTTCATAAACTTTGATTCTACTGACATGGTAGGATTTATATTAAAACAGCACTTTCCTGCAGACAGAAGCTGTGCCATGCAAAAGCAATTACAGTCTAAAGAGAGAGTTGATATGAAGATCTGAAGACAGAGACAGATTGCACCTAAAGCAGAGGTGCAAAATTGTTTATATGCACGTACGGTAAGAACATTGCCAGCAGATTCTATGTCAAACATGCTCACTGCCTTTATTCGTCCCTAATCTTGGTGAAGACATTTGAAGCAATACTCTTGCCAGTCATTTCCAGTGATGCAAAACTGAAAATTAGATGTAACCTAAAGCAGAATTTGGCTTGAAAGTTTTTGTAACCAACTTGAAAATGGGCAAAAGCATGCATCAATTTTGGTCAATTCAGCCAACCAAGATGGATTTTACAGCTTGCCAACGTTCTGTCTCCTCAAGCCTACCAGAGATACCGTCATCATACAGACTGTCCTCCCCACTTTCTGTTTAAACCTTCAAGGCAGAGCAGCTTTTTCCAGCCCACTATGGGAGGCACCGTGTACGCTGTTAGCAGAAAAGAGGACCCTACATATAAGTAGCTCTGGCAGCTTTGTGCCATCTGGGGATTCCCCTATACATACTTATTCTACTGAGGCATTAGGTTGTGGTTTTAACTCCCTTACTCTATCTAGCAAAGCAGAATTTGAATCAAAGCAGAAAGTTGTTTGCTTCCAAGGGACTAAGAGCTCAAATTTTAACTATTCATGCTGATATGTACAGCCTTTATTCAAAGATTCCTGGAAGATTACTAAAAACATTTACATTTCCTCTTTTAAATATTTCATTCTAGCACAAGAACGAGAACACACAGTGCATATTTCACAACCTAAAGGTTCTTCCAGTAAACTAAATATAGGTTGAACCAAATGTATTGTTCCTGGTGTACCTTTTGAACTATTTCAAGGCTGTATTCTAGAGGAAGAAAATAAGGAAAAAAAAAAAAGCTATGTTTTGCCTATGTGGCTAAACCTCTCTCCATTTTGTTCCAAATGTGAAGCAAAACTATTGGAAAAAGGAGTTTCTCGTCTTCGCTGTTAGAGCACCTGGGAAGACAGAAAAGCTAAACTTAAAGATTAAAAACGTAAAAAGCTTAAAGCTAAAACGTAAAGGCTTAAAGCTAACTTTAAATCTCATTGGGGAGGTGGCAGTATACCTTCAGCCATCAACAACTGCTGAAACACACAGTACCAGCCTAGCAAGCCAGCTTGCTGTCTGCCATCTGAAAGCCACAGCAGTCATTTTCCAAAAAGCAGCAGCCCTCCTTCAGCACAGAAAGTAGCCTCAATTAATCCCTTTGGCATTTTGATGCTCTGAAGAAGAGAATCTTCCACCTCTGCCTTTTTGCAAAAAAAAAAAAGGACGTGCAGAAATGGATAAATGACAAGTATTTTATTGGGAATCAGATCTTTCAAACTACTTTGCCAGATATTAGAAACAAGCTGGATATAAACTTTTATGCCCTAGAACATTTGTTCTGATTGTTATTTTTCTTATTCTTTTCCACTGATCATTACAAGGACTCTCCATCATCTTTATCAACAAAAAGCAAATTATCCTTTTTGTACAAGCATTACCACTGTCAGATTCACTGAATGTCCTTGTTTAATGCATTTTGCATTAAAACTGAAGTCTGTCAAAGAAATATTGAAACACTTTTGTTCAAAATGGCTCATCTGTTCAGTAGAAACAACTTCAGAATATCTTCACATATTGGTAGTTTCAAAAATCTATACAGCTTCTCAGCACTGAAGTAGCTTCTACAGAAACAGGATGGAATGGGGCATATTTCATTGACCTCATATAAGTGACTTTGCAACTTACACCCTTGTATGAAATAAGCTTTTAAATAATAGATTTCCTAGTACTAATTCATTCATATTTCTTAACTTTAAAGAGGAGAAAATACTACTTTGGAAGCTTTCTGGTATACAATCTATGAACGCTGTGGAATTGAAGCAATAAATGGATACTCCTGTTGTTTGACCACTTGTAACCAATTACCATACAAGCAATTATATAGACACAAAAATTTCTTTCTCATCTACCATTTGATCTCTGCAGACATGTAAAACTTATGCAGACAGAGGTACTGTTCTTCCATTAGAGCAAGCCTGCATTACTTTAAAGAAGCAACACATAATTGTATCAGAACATAAACTTTTAACTTTCTATCCATGTACCTATGCAGAGTCAGTTAGTTCCTAATACAGCTTTTTGTGCTGCATGCTAATTCTTACCTCTGGAAATCTAGCACAATGTCTTGGACTTCAAAGAAAAGCCTTGCTGCAGAGAGAGCAGTAAATACCCAAAAGCTCACCGTTATCCTAAGGACTCAGCAGTTACAGATCTCAGCCAGAGACACAGCAGGTGACTGGGCACTAGAGCCAGAACCCACTGACATTAAAAATGATCCTTTCCACAAACCACAGAAGATTCAGAATAGTGGCCCAAACTTCCAGGTAGCAGGTTTGTCACTGGAAAACAACTGTGACACAGATTTGTCAGCCCACGTGTATTATGACACAGCTAAGGATTATTATCATGCTTTTGGATTGTTAAGAAGTTTAATATGACAACAAACAGCTCTGTGTTGTATTTTCTGTGAAACAATCATGTTGCATGGTTGCTGGCACAACTTTAAAGATGGGCAACAGCAAATCAAGTTTCACAGCAGTCTTCTGCGTGCTGCACTCGACATCAAACAGCTGGGGTTTAGGAGTGGGCAGCATTTGTTCTGTACATGCTGAAACATTTCCAGCATCACATCTGCACAAATCATCAGATTTGTTACAGTGCCCACATTCTGCTCAAGCACAGAAGTGCCAGAATTTCTAAGGGGCTCAGTGAACTGGCTGGACAGACACTTGGTGCTCTCAGCTTGGAAACTGATGTGTTTTTACCTTCTCCCTAATGCTCAAAATCTTCACAGAAGAATTTCAAAAGCTCATTTTGAAAGACCTGTCTTTGGAAATACCCCTCCCCCTGCCCAAGCAGTAATTGGCTTAAGCAAAGCTTTGTGTGCTTAACTTTTGCAATGCAGCCAGCTAAGGTCAGGAAGGGAAGCCAGAACTCTCTACTCCCAGGCAAGGCTCCGTCTGCTGAGTTTTCTGCCTCTCACAAAATACTGAAGAAAGCTGTTCTTCAATTCACATTTGCATCAGCTCAGAACAAGCTATAACTTTCTATTTTGTTTACACACATAATACGAAAGAATATCAGACAACTTTTGGGACTGAAGTGCCTGTCTGCTTTCTATTAGTATTTCTAACCCTTCTATTAACAGTATTTCTTACTTGATTTGTTTGTATAAGCAGAATTGATTGCAAATTGTGATTTGTTTCACAGAATAAACTGGAAGAAAAAGTCTGTACCATGATCCCAGCTTGGATAGTCTGCCTGCAACTAGAATTTCAATGAAACTAAGGAGCAACTTCAATAATGACCAGTCTGAATGACATCAGCAACTTGAAGCTGTCCAGATTGACAGACCTCGCTAAAAATATTGATGTCAATAATCACCACAAAAATACAGAGCATAAAAAGAAGGAACATGCTGAGACTAAATAGGGAAATTAAAAAAGAAAGATCCCCCATCGCCTCTAAAATGTACTAAAGCAAGCAGGAGAGACGATGCAAGATGATACTAAAGGGCAGTAGGACAACAGCTGCAGAGAAACCACGAAGTAAACATTTCAAAATGCAGACATTTATTTTTACAGAATCTCTCCCAGAATTACTGCTGTATCAGCTGCAATGATGATAAAGCAATTCTTCACTTAACAGCCTACCTCCTCTCCTAAAACTTCAGAACAGCTTCAGAAGTGGAAACATGACAGGGGAGGAAGGTAAAAGGGAGTCTTGTCATTACATTTTTCAGCATAAATGTAACCCACACAAATCCCCACAAACCCCATAGAACTGTGAGGATACTCAGATGTTAAACTGCAGATAGTTTTCACAGGACAGGACTGTTCTGCAAATGAATATACTACACAGCCTGATCACGTCCTGCTGACATCCAGAGACTATTCCCCAGTGGAATCTGGAGACTGTATAGCATCTTGCATCATCCCAGGTGGCTTCTTGATAAAACCCATTGAATCTACACTGCAAATCTAAGGCACATTTTGTTTACCCTTGTCATAAGAGTTTTGATGTGATGCCAGGTAATATTCATCCTCAAAAAAAGGAGCCTAACAAGTCAGACTTTTTCCCTTTATCCTCCACAAGCAGTTAACAACCCTCCATACCATACACACCATATTAAAAGGTTCTTACTGTGCTATGCATCATATACTGCTGCCAGAGAACAGCCTAGGAAGGACAATCGTCAACAAAGAGGTAGCAGGAATCAGACAAGCTTCATTTTTGTTTGCTACTGGTCATATTAAACAACCACAGGCCTAGGCCTGGCTGTTTATGCCATCTTATTTAGTACCATGGACTTTTAACAACTTTGAATCCATCACATGAGAAGGTTCATGTGAAGTGGAATGCTTTTTACAGTTAACACACATAGAACTGCAACTCCTTGTGCTACCGCAGGCCCACAGCTTGGCTTGGCTGCCCCAAGAACCTCCAGTCCCCTTAGTACATGCCAGCAAGGGAACTGTGAAGAAAAAGATGTTTGGCTGATGGAAGCCCACTCCACATGATTGCAGTCTTCAGAAGGCAGCTGAGACTAATCACATAAAAGCAGATAAAGGGAAGAACACGTTTTTCCTCTTAGCTGTCTCCTATATCAGTGCCTAAGAAATAGCTGCTCTATAAGAAGAACAAAATTCAACTATCAAAAGACTTCAAAACTTCAAGCAAACCCGAACAGGACAGCATCTTCCCTCCAAGGTAACATCCCTTTATCTTTGGTAAGCTTGTCAGACTCTTCCCAGTGATATCAAACTTTCCCACCCTACTCACTTCGGTTACTCATCTGAGACAAAGACAACTAAATGGAGACAAAAGTCTGTTGGGAGTAAATGGATGTTTCTGGGCTGTATTTCCTGGTGACAAATGGCACAAAGTTGCACAGCAAATATGAGTAATAAGCTAGTGTAACTAACATTGATTTACTGTTTAGTTGGTTTGAGAAGCAAATGCCAACTTGTAAAAGGCTCAGAGGCAGGTAGTCAGAGACAAAAACAACTAGTGGTAGAAAACAGTTTATTTTAACTGTCAGTGAATAAAAAGAAAAAAATTTGCATAGAGCCCCTCCTATTAGAGCAAAGAGTATTTTTGAAAGGTTAAGATGCACAGAGAGGGTGGAGGTAGAACTCAGGTTCCGCTCCCGCAACTACTACAGGTTTTCTATTTGACTATGACCATGGCAAATTATGACAGCATCCTTCAGCCTCCCTATCTATAAGTAATACTCGTCTACTTGACACAGAAAGTTTACTCACCTATTTAGCAAAGACTCAAAGATAACACAGCAAGCACTGCTTTTGTGTTTAAATGAACAGCTAGTAGCTAAAAGGCAAAACTACTTTGCAGCTGTAATTGTGTTACAAGGACTAAGTGGACTGCAAACAAAAAAAATCATGAAGATGAGTCACTGAAGGAGACAAGGTGACATGCAGATGTTTGTTCCGAAGCTATTCAGGTGGAAAGTGGGTATGTCTCAAAAGAAAGGCAGGTCTTTGCTATGAAATGTTTTTAAATAACTATCCCACCAAAATATAAAATAAATGCTTACAAAACTAGCAGCACCACTCTCCCAGAAATGAGTGGCTCTTCCTCTGGATCTACACCTCTATATTCAAACAGAGCAATAAATGGAACCAATTATAAAGATGATAACTGAAAGCCTAAAAAATACAATGGTGCTCTTTCTACAAATGAAAGAGGTGTAACTCCTTCCTTCTACAAAGACCTTAGATTAAAGGTGTAAAAATAAAACTATTATTTATTGCTAAGGTTAAATTAAGAACACATCACTTAAAGTTCTTGAGGCAGTCCAGATCATTCACTGTGTTTTGATAATACGAGCAGGATAATAATCTGCTTTCCAGTTGGGCACAGATTTTGGGCAGTACGAAGGCTATATGCCATTTCAGCTAACTAGCAGGATTAACTAATTGGTATGTTTGCTGAAGCTAGAACCTGCTCACCATATTCTATTCTAGCTATTTTCAAGCATATCTCTTGGAAAATCCTTTCTTCCTTCTTTTGTCTTTTCTTTTCCTGTACTTTTCTTCTAACTCCTTACCTTAGTCTTTTGTCTCATCCCCATGGCTTGCTTCCAGCTTTGCACCTTAGTTCTTTGTGTTTTCTTTTTTTTCTTTTTTTTTTTTTAATAGTAACACCATTATTTCAAGCCATTTCAAGCTGCATCATCCCTTCACATGCGTCCCAGTTCAGAATGATGCATTTTCCTCATGTGCTTGACCATCCATACTGCCCCCTCAAACATACACCTATCAGAACTGGGTCAGAATGAATTCTATCCTGAGAGCTCCATTCTGGCCATTCTAGTCAGTGACCCTCTCAAACTCATCCAGATGTCATACAGATTAGGAAGGAAGGAAAAAGGCATAAATTAGAATTTTGTTGTTGTTTTGTTTTTTGAATAGATCTGTCCCTTTATTCTAGGGCTAAAAGCCTTAGCAGTCAGCACTTATTCTAAAAACTGAGTGTGGGTATAGATAAAGCCATGGAAGTCAGGTTAGACTCTTCTCTTTGTTCTCAACTTGCAATGCTGAATCCTCATCAGATAGGGCTGAGGCAGCATCAAGATGACTATTGGGCAGCTGAGCAGTGGTAAATAAGAGGTAAGCCTGTTACCTAAAATACTAGGCTTTAAAAGTTACAGAACTATGGTGCAGCCGTTGACAAGAACAGCTGACATGCCCCATTAGTTACCACCTAGCAGAAGTGCCCTCTGAGAATTTCAGCCTTCCCTTGAAGACTTCTGTCCCACCTCTTTGACTCCCCTGGCAGTGTACGTAGTCAACTGCGTGACTCTCTTCTCTGGTGTTCATTCTCCACTATAACAGGAGTCATAGTGATCAACGTACTTGCATGTCAAATTCCAGGCAAGAGAGGTGAACCTTCACAGAACATGCTAAGAGGTGTTCACAAAGAGGCACTTTTCCTTGTTTCTTTCCCCACTTCACCTTCTGTTTTGTTTTTGAAGGAAAAGATGTTCTTTAGACTTGGAAAAAAAGACACAATGAAGTCCAGCAAGAACAGTGTAAAAGGGGAGTCACAGCAAGATATAGAACCTTATGCCCAGTCTAATACTCTGACTGATACTGACTTAAGTATTAGTCCCCTGGTTTCAAGGGCTGTAGCTCACTGTATCAATCTCTGAGATCATCCCAGAAGTTTGGAAAGTTTAATTTTCAAAACTAAAAATCTCAATTACTTATAAAAATAAAATCCTAGCCTGTACAGCCTTCAAAACAGCTCCACTAACTGTTAGTTAAATGGGCAAGGCAGGTTGGTGTTTTTTTGTTGTTGTTGTTGTTGTAAAGGGTGAATGTATTTTTTTCTAAGTTGGCAAGAAATATATTTATGCTCTTTGTGGAAAAAACACCACTAATGCTCTGAATGTATCTAAAATTCATAGATAATGTTTACATATATGCAGAGATTGCTGCACAATACTTCTGATACACAGAATCACAAAGCTTACTTTAGTTAAGTTACTTCAGTAACTCTATTGTACAGGAAAACTGCACAACTGCCAGAATGTTGTTGGCTACATAGAAACATCACTGGTGACAAGCGACATGTTCTTTTGTGAACACATTGGGCTGTAGCTGCGTTTTACTAAGGCCTAATCAGCAGTTACAGCTCACTATGCACATGGCTTTCAGAACAGCGTATAAAGGTGTTTCCTGTTTTTCTCTAGAAAGAAAGAAAGAGGTTTTGTATCACAATCAGATTAAAACAAGAAAAAAAGCCAAGCCTTTTCTGTGGTGAGGCAAAAGAGGAATCCCTGTTATACTTGACAGCAACATTGCAAGTTGAAACACACTAACTCCAAAAGTAAGTTGATGGCAGGAGATCACCATGAACATAAAGAAGTAAAGACTGTTGAAAGAAATTATAAACTTCCACCACAACTCGAATTAAACCACCAGTTGTTTTTTGTATTTTTTTTTGTAAGATACCCCTCACTTGCTGTTTATGCCTTTGACGTACAACAAAGAGTTAAATGTATAGCTGCTTATAGTCCTGTCCGGTAACACAATATGATCACTATTTCCTGAAATGCCTTTTACAACAACAGGAATGTTGACTTATGAGAAGGCAGTCCCTCCCAAGCCAGAACGGAAAAGGAGACTATTGCCAGAATGAATAACATCACATTTCCTTCGTGCTCTATTCCTTTTAGTATGGGATAAGGAAATAGTAAGCTAATCTCCAAAACTCTGTATACGTGAAAAAACATACGACTGTAATATATTCCCGGTTAGTTTTCTTCTTTTTTTTTTCCAATTAACCTAGAAGCTCTATAGTCTTCATTCCTATGCCTGACTGGAGTTATGGAGGAAGCAAACTTTCAGAAAACTTAGTCATCTGTACTTTTGGGGAGTATGAGCCTTGCATCTTCTTTCCTAATGAGCAAAAAAGAAGAGTAGAAAGGTAGTGGGTAGCAAAAACTACCTGTCAACAGTTCAACTGCAGAAGCAAACTTTGTACCACTGTTAAGCCAAAAGGGGAAAGAGTGAGCCCCAGCCTCAACTCCTGTGCTATCTGCCCCAGTAAGTGCAGTCATGCGATAGCTGCCATCTGTCTGCTACGGACATAGATTTTAGACATCAAGGAACCTATTTCCTTCCTAAAAGATAATGTTGCCTGGGTCTTATAGCAATAGGCAGGTGTCACTTAGAAAGTGCCCACAGGAAGAATTATAAAGAATGTGACAATCCTATCCTGCATTCCCTTTAATATGAGCATGATCTCAGAACAGGTGTCAATGCAGCGCTGCTGAGCTGTCAGATCAGACAGGGTTCTCATGTTTCTAAACCATTCAGAGGTGATCACAGCTAGATATAGCACCCAGTTTATTGCAATAGATTTTCTGCTGTTGGGCAGCACAAAAATATGGCTATTGAAGTTTGCCAGTGTGAATCTGAAGGCATCAGTTTACTGAAACAAAAAATGGTGTTCGTCCTGTTAAGCTAGGAAGGAATGCTTCCTCCTGCAACGATGAAAACATTCAAATGCTCAACTGTTCCCTGTAGCACACTTATATTCCTGTACTTTATTATAGTCTTGGTAAAGTGAGACCTTTGTTTAGAATGTTGCAGACACAGGGAACCATTCTGAACCCTGAGAGGGCAGGTTCCACATTAAAGAAATGAATGAAAACAAAAGAGGGATGCTTCAACTAATCTGTATGTGATTAGTAATGAAACATACTCTGACATAGCATTCTTCATGCAGGAAAAGTAAATAAAGGACCTGTATGCATGTAAAAAGAAATAGTGAAATATTTCTTGGGGGACAGTAGGCCTTTTTTAGCTATGCAAGAAGCACAAAAAACTGTCTCCTTGGCTAGGAAAATCCCTTCTCTCTCAGCAGATGGACAGGAAGTGAAGGCTGGTCAACCTGGGAGAGAAGGAATGCATCATATATAAGATTTTGGAGTTAGTTACAATCCAAGTTGGGTACATAGGCTTGTGCATACATTCCTTTTATTACAAGACCAGCATACTCCACAATGGGTTTAACAACCTAATTTAAGAATAAACTTATCAGGTGACCATCAGAGATGCACGGAAGCCAGTATGAGCAAAGCATTATCTGTAAAATAACTTAAATACCAAAGCTTTTTGAGGCAGAGGGAAGTTAGAGAACGGAGAAGAACAAAAGTACTACTATTAATTTACACATGGGCTCATCAAAAGGGACTTTTGCTGACATGTAGCATGCTGAAAAGGAAGTGTTAACAAATTCTGCCAACAGAACTGTACAATTGCTACAGATCTTCAGACTTTGTATTGCAACATGCACTGCTTACAGCAATAGAGGAGCTCACTAATTCTATGTTTAGCACTTGTGGAATACCATATATACAAAAATGTTACCTGTAAACCACAGCATCCTACTGCATTCATTATTGAAGCATTGTGAATGACCCTGTACGGAATTCCCAAGTTTACTGCACGTAGTACTAAATCACTGTGTGTCGTGGCCCTGTGATAAGAAGGGAAAGGGATTAAAGATTGAAAAGATACAGTGATCAAGTATTACTATTGTTATGGTTTGCTTTGAAAGTAAAATTAAACCCTTCACAAATAGGGAAATGCATAGGTACCAAAAGGGTAACAACAACTTGACTAATTGTTACAGGAAAGTAAAAACCCCAGTATGGTTTCCACACGCTGCCTTCCCCAGCTGGAAATACCAAAAGCCTCAGTGTGCTACCATTCTTTCTGGCATCATTAAAACTCTAACACTAGCACAATTGTTCCTTTTTAATGCAGCTTTGGCAACTACATGAAAAGGAAAGTTCCATTTGTCCTTTGTCTTCTGCAGGTGCCTGCTGGACATCTGTTCAGCTGTGAAATTCAGCTCTGTTTGGCATAGGCTTCAGCAAAACGCCAGCATTTCCTTACTCACTGCACAGGCAGACCTTCTCTCATCTAGGAAATGCTAGGAAAGCAACTCTCTTGAACAAGAACTTGGAACAGACTGAGGTGAACTAACTGCGTTTGGTACTTGGAAAAAACACCCTTACACTAAATGTACTTTTATGAACATGTAAGCTAAATGACTCAAACTAACAATGTCTAGGCTTGAGTGGTCAAGTTTATTCTGAAGTAACTAAGAAAAATCAAGTTAAGTTTAGAACTGAGCTAAATTTGGTTCTTAGGTGCATAATGCTAAAAAAAAAAAAACTTACAGTGACTGGAGCAAGAATCGCTGGGCTCACAAATAACAAGATTAGGACTAAAGTCCTTCTAAGATGGTAAGTAAATATAGATCCAGCTAATCTTAGTTTTGAACTGCGACAATTTTTAAATGTTTTGCTTGCCCATGTGTTTACGTACATGCTCGGCACTCCATTTTCCATGTGAAATAGGAAAATGCACCTGCCCCTGCCTAAATTTAAACAGTGACTTTAGCCATCTCATCCCAAAGATGTACCACGCGTTTCTGGCCATTCCAAAGAAAGAAATTGCATATGCTGATCGGAATAATTAAATAGGAAAACTGCTTTCACCCTGGCCTGGTTCGGTTGCTCTAACAGAATTTCCCCCATTATCAGTGTGATAATTTCCACACTTCATGTCTGACTAGCACCAATAGCAGATCAGGTGCTTCAGACAGGAACACAAATGTGACAGCAGCTGTTAAGGCTGTAGAATGAGTCATTTAAAAAAAAAAAAATCAATTTCACTGAAGGAAAAATGAATAGAGGAATCTCAATTTAGGAAATCAAATGACCAAGGGATCAGCTGGCTTTATTCACTGAAATTTGCTCCCGCCAGATTTTTCTCCCAGTAGATCTGTCTGTAATGACTGTAGCTAAAAGCAGAAGTGCCCTCACAAGCACTCAGCTAATATGCACAAAAGCTTGATGGATTCAGCCCTTTGCGCCCAAGGCTATACTGGTGTATTTTCTGTCACTGATACTGAGTTTAAGACTTTTTGTGGGTACCAATAATACAAATATTAACACGGGCTAGATGAAGGTGGGCTTTCCAATACAATACTAAAATTGTCAGACTCCTGCTAGCACGTCCATGGTTTTACCTATGTCTGCAGAGGAAACACTTGCAGTGAGTACCAATGAGAACTTTAAAATGGGCACAACTTATTTCATCACCTTCACTATTAACCACTTATACCTGAGGGTTCCTAAGACTGCCAAGTACTCTTCCTGCTGGCAAGCGTACTTGAAACTCTAAGACCAGCTGCAGTCACACAGCTTCTATCGAACTCTCATGGGGTTTCTCTTAGGATGGAAACATGCAGTGCTCTTTCCAAGAAAGCTCTGAAAGCCCTAAATCCTCAGGGCTCTACATAGGCAGAGGAGTAGTTCTAACTGCAATACAAAGAACTAAGAACACAAACATTTAGACAGTAGCAACTCATTCTAAAAAAGGGTAGTCTTCTACAGTGATGTAGTATGTTATAGCTGATCAGAACTGCAGTATTTCATCGTTGAAATTACTGATACTTGAGGCAGATTGAGATGCTGCTTACAAGTAGCAATTATAATTCAATAGATGTAGAGGGTTTATGTTGTGCACTTACATCAGTCCCTGGATCATAGCACAAGGGTACAAGTAATGTGGCTCTACACTCTACATGAATCCTAATTTTAATGTTAATATGCACTAAAAGTATAATTAATATTTCTGAAATACAGCATCATCTGCTCCTAAGAACTAGTTTAATATAATATTCTCTTGCCAATTCCCTTCAACCTGTGTTTACATAAATTATCTGCTTTTGACAGGTGTGTACACTGCTCTTCTTTTTCATAAACTATTTTTTCACTCATAGGGTGCTCAGTGATTTGATTTTTTTTTTTTCTTGTGCCCTGTAGCACTGCGAAAAAAAAATAAATCTTGAATCACCAGCTGGAGACTAAAAGCTCTTCTGTGTGGCTTGACATTACAGATTGATGATGCCTGACTGATAAGACAGAAGGGAGGTCCTTCTGGTAATAGAAGAAGACTGTACCTTTCAGCAGGAATTAGAAGTGGAAACAAAAGGCTTAATAAACCAAACTGAGAAGACATTTTTAATGACTTAACTGATTTTAAAGACTAGCATATATCAAAGCCTAAGTGCTGTACAATCAAGTCAGTATTCTTTCTAAAACAGCTAAGAATTAAAGCTGCAGTTTATAAATGCTAATCACAAGTAAAAGAACATTTTCTCAAAACATAGCACATTTTTATGTGACATTCTAGAATCTTTTCTGTTAGCAGATAAAACCTGGAACAAAATATTTTCTATAAAAGCTAGCATGAAGATTGTGACTGCTGAAGGAAACACCTATGTATCCCAGAGGGTCCAAGTTTCCTGGGTGAGGAAACTCCAAGACAGAAGTGTGGACACCTGCGTGTATATTTTGTATGCAATAAAAATATACACAGACATAAAAAATGCTTCTGGTCGGAAAATCAGCTTCTTCAAGAAGAATTAGAGCTATGGAGGATAGCCCCTTCCTTTTGGAAGAAGTAAGTGATCAAGCTTGAGCAATAACTAAAATGTTGCTTCATCTTACCCAAAGGGATCACCAACAACAAGAAAAGCGACATCGCAAACATCGGCATCTTTTAAAATGCTATCTGCTTCTTGTTCCACCATTTCTCGGTCAGCCAAAATCAATTCTTTTCCATAAAACTTTTCCTAGAAGTTGAAATTAATAAGAAACACCAAAATAAGACAAGTGGGAGTGTTTTCATCTCTGTTAGTATGCTTGCTTAGAAACATGGACAATGGGCATCGGAAAGGAGAACTTGACTATCATCCCCAGCTGTTTGACCCACGTCTTAAGAGAACCCTGCCTCCCCTTGCGAGAACGCATGGGCTTCCCATTAGGCAGCTCACAAGTTGACAAGAATTACTTTCAAACATATTATTTCAATACTGACTTGCCTCCAAAAATAGCTCATTCACACCCACATACTGCAGCTACCCAGGTGGACTCTAGGCATAGTAATTCAACCAGCCATCCTATTTTAAGGCATCTCCTCTCCCCAGTCAAAGCCTAACTGCTCAGGATACTTATAATACTGACATAAAACCAGACACAAATATAACACTAGCTATACTATAGCCTAGTTTTATAGCTTTTATTTTTCTTTTGTACATTGCAACTAACCACGTCTAAGGAATAACTTTGTATTAATCCTTCATTTTCAGTCCTCTGTAAGAAATAATTTACCTCATATATGGGTAAATTTGTATTTGATTCTGTCCTTCATTTTTCTTCAGCAGCCCACTAATCGTTGGGACTCTTTGTATGTTTTAAATGCCTTTATTTCCAGAATCAACCTCACATGCGTAATAAATCTTCATAGAATCAGAATACGAAAAGAATCATAGAATCATTCAGGTTGGAAAAGAGCTCCAAGATCATTTAGTCCAGCCTTCAACCTAGTACTGAAGTCTAGAAACATGTTGTCTGACCATCCTGAACATATCTGACTCCATAAGTTTCACCACTCATTTCACATGCTCTTTACATGATTTTTTTTTTTTTTTTTTGCCAGGGCACAGACCAGAAAGGGTGTTTTTATTCTGAGTAGTACTGAGCAAATTTGGGCAGCATGGTTTAATGGGTGATATTGGTGGTAGGGGGATGGTTGGACATGATGATCTGGGGGGTGTTTTCCAACCTTTATGATTCTATGTACATAAAACTACCAAGTCAGTTATGGTTCGGAAACATTTTACTCTGTGTCCACATTTTGGCTAGGACAGAGTTAATTTTCCACCTAGTAGCTGGTATGGTGCTGTGTTTTGGATTTAGGATGAGAATAACATTGATAACACGCTGATGTTTTAGTTGTTGCAGAGCAGTGCTTACACTAAGTCAAAGACTTTTCAGTTTCTCTTACAGCCCTGCCAGCTGGGAGTGCACGAGGAGCTGGGAGGGGACAGAAGCAGGGCAGCTCACCCAGACTGGCCAAAGGGATGTGATGATGACATCCTATGACCAGTGAGGACATGAGTTCTAGTGTGTATATTTTTATGACTGCTTTCTCCCACACAGTGTATTTAGTTAAAAAAATAAAAATAAAAATTATCTGCATGCTGCCCAACAGCCCACCTCTGACTGACCTGTGTACACATTCTGGAAGACCCACGAGGGTGAGGCACTTTGTGCACACAGCAGCAGGGAGACCTGGGCCACTCAAACTATGCCAGCAGGCATCATAACGCCTTGGGCAGATAGAGAGGTTCAAAACTCCAAAACGTACTTTTTTTGTTAGTATGTCTGTGGATTTTATTTTTAAATCGGACATTTTTCTCATCAAGTTCTCTGATATTCCAAGACCTCCTCAGGCTGTCAGAGAGGTGAAAACTAGCCCCAAAACGCCAACAGCACTCGCAGGAAGGAAACCTTTATTTCCGCTCCCCTCACGGGCAGGGGCCGATTCCTCCCGCGGGCCGTGCAGCCCCCGGCCCCAGCCCTCTCCCCCCGTGCCGACCTACCAGCGCCTCCCGCCCCGCGGGCAGGACGGACGTGTAGGCCTCCAGGTACACCCTGCGGCACCGCCGCACCGCCTCCAGCCCCTTCACCGTGATGTCCTCGGCGTCCCCCAGGCCCAGCCCGATGAGGTACAGCATGATGGGGGGGGGGGGAGGTCAGGCCCGGCAGCGTCGCCTGCCGCGGGAGGGAAACGGCCGTGAGCCGGGAACAGCCGCTCTCTGTCACCGCCCGCTCGCCCGCCCCGCCTCACCGCCAAGGCCCCGAGGCCCACCTGCCTCCCGCCGCCGCCACGCTTTGCGGCGCTGGGCGGCCGCGGAGGCCGCCGGGAGTTGTAGGCCGCGGGCCGCCGGCGCTCGACATGGCGGCGGCAGCAGCCGGGGGTGGCGAGGCGCCGGGCGGCCCCGTGGTGCCGCTGCGCAGCGGCCGCAGCATCCCGGTGCTGGGGCTCGGTGAGTCCCCGTGGGGCTGGCGGCGGGCCCGGCCGCAGGCGGCACCCCAGGAGCTTCCACCACGCCCAGAGGGGCCGGGGGGCCGCGGGGGCTCGCAGCGCTCGGTGGCCCGGGGAGGCGCCGCCGCCCCGCTACGTCCCGTGCGGGGGAGGCCGCAGGTTGAGAACGGGGGGGGGGATGTTATGTTTGCTGAACGGCCGGTGGGGAGAAAAAAGCCCTGTAGTACTTCCCTCGCTGTGCGTTGGCGTATCAGGTTCATACCGTTACAAATCCCAAACCTGTCAAATTCTTGGATTTGCTTACGGCTCCGAAGAGCCAATACATTAATGAGTAAAGGTCACGCTTCAAGTCCGCAGCGGTGTCAGTACCGGTCAGCGTGCTGAGGGCAGCGGGCCTGGCAGGCCAGGACGCTCCCAACCGGGAGATGGCCGAGGCACAGCATGCCTGCAGGTGTGGCACACAGGCACACACACCCCGCGCGTGTCGGGGGCCATTGCTCACGTCATCTGGTTTTTCTGATTTTTAGTGAAGAGTTGTCTTTTTATGTAGTTGTTTATATAGCTACATATTTACATTAATTAGTTTTTATTGGTGGTAAAAATAAGTAGTTAATTTCTCTCTTGGAGCTTTTGCACGGTATTTGAGGATCTCTTTCTGTCTTTTCTTTGCAATCTTTCCAGATGTCTCTTCCATTGGTAACATACTCTAAAACGTGAGTACCCTTACCAATCACCCTTACCTTCACAATACAATTTTGTCATGGACTGATCTGATATCCCAGGTTTTTCATTGTTTTAGATAAACATACAAATCAAAGACAGTTACATTCTTTGTCTGTGACACCAGAGCTAATCAGTCACACAAGTATCAGGCTAAGCAATAAAATAAAATGACCCGTGTGCTCTTTTCGTCTTTATTCCATGACTGTGTACTGACTTCAGAGCAATTATTTAGGATTTTCATTAGTGTAAAGCAGGGCAAGATTGGAGCTTGGGATTTTAGAGCATATTAAGCCATTTAAGTTGATAGGAGTTGGCTTTTCATTTTAATAGGGTTAAGTTTTCATCCAGAAACACTAATGAATAGCTAGAGTTAGCAATGCTCATCCAAAATAATTTGAACAGACTTAAAAAGTCTTAGCAACTCAGCATCAGCAAGAAAAGGATTTAAAAGTCTACAAAATGTTGCTAACAGTTTTTACCACGTGCGCTTATATGCATTACATGTGTTCATAAGCATGTGACCTGTATCTACCCAATGTATGAACTTGTTAGTTTAGTATCTACTAAGAGTACTCCATGCAGCCATCCCTTACATAGTCCCTTATATAGTGAGCAAAGGGGCCTATGTTGCTCAGAAGGTCAGGTTTTCTTCCTTTCATTGAATTCTCTAACCTGTGACATTTTTTTGACAGTTTAATTGACTTAAAGATTTTTTACAAACATAAGAAAAGTTTAAGTGGTCTTTTTAAAGAATGGAGTCAGTCTTACGTCCATCGTTTCAGTATATGCTGAACTGTATTTCAGGTTATGTACAGAGTCATCATTTTTCTACTGGAGATTGTGACCCATTACTTAGGTGATTGGAAGAAGAAGCAGACTAGAAAGTAAACATGCAGAAAGACTCCTTTGCACTTACTATGAAATCACATTTTTGTTGTCCTTTAGTTATATTAGTAAGTGCTGAGTAGTTCATTATCAGCCTGAACTCAAATGCAATAAAATGGATAACAACATAGAATATAAAGAAAATTAAGTTTGAAAATTTCTGGCCCAATAAATTCTGTCAGTTGTAGCTTTCAAGGAGCTTCCCTTGACATACAGTGTTGTCACAAAGAGCAGGATTTGGTTCTTTGACCTCACTTTTCTGTTCTTGTCTTGGTAGAGTAACATTTGACATATTGCTTATGTATTCTGCAGCTTTTTGAGGACCTTATAATAGGTAGGTACTAGTCAGATAATTTTAAGAAATCCATGATAGACACTGCAAAAACATTGCAGATTAAAAAACAACCACAACAAACAAACAGACAAACAAAACTAAACTCAGGACTCACCACACTTGCATTTGTGGTCAAGCTATAAATACCAAGATATGCAGCCTAACACAATGGGATCTTTATGGTAGCTGTTCCCACTTACTACACTTTTACAACTTAATGGCTTATTTTTGTTAGAACCTCACTACAGTTAACTAATGTTTGTGGCTCAGAAAAAATCACTAAGCAATAAACTAGAGAAGAACTTTCCTCAATGAGAAGGCATTTTCTGCAGGATTTAAGGTTTGATCGTCTTACCCTTCTAAGCGTGCAGGCATAACTTATCTATGGTAAGTCATCTTCGAGGTAACGAGCATGTATGTTCCCTCTTGCTAGATAATCTCTCTGCGAAGCTCTTAGGAAGATGAATATGCTATGTTAAGGTAGTTGTAACTATCCAGTCATGTCAACCGTAAGGCAGGCCAGAAAGATATGAAAGTTATTTCCAAGTTGGTCAAACCCCTTTCATAGAGCAGCTGAGAGCTGCAGTGGGAAACATTTAACGTGTTTTCAGTTAGTGCACTTTACTCTGGAGAGAGTGCAACAACTGTCTAGGATAGCATTCTATTAAAAATACCTGCTTTTCCTGTTCAAGCTTCAGATGTTAAAAAGTGTTGTGTTTTTGTTTTTAACAGGGTTTTCTTTTTTGAGAATGGGTTTCTATGTCACAGCTGCTTTGGCTTCTTAATTTGTATAGGAGAAGTGCGGTAAGTTTTTCATGGTTTGATGCAAAAAGGGGAGACAGGAAAGAAGGAAGTTGAGTGTTCTTTGGTTAGTTTACAGTCTCTAGTGAGAATGATGGATTTGTATACCACAGGTTATACAGTGTGCAAAATTTATGATCAGTCTGAAAGGTTACTTGGAGCAATGTGCCAAAATCTGTACATCCAAAATTCTGTATTTACTTACATGCGTATTCAGATTTTGTGTTGTATCTGTATTGTGTCCAGAAGAAAAACAAGTCTGCTAGCAATGGTAAAACAGGAAGTCTTTCCTCAGATACCTACCAATTATTTTAAGGCAGCCCACCTTTGTGTTAGAAATATGCTGTATAGCTGAAGTTTTGTTTAACAAAGAGAAATGATCTACATCTTTCTTGTTTATTGCGTGATTTTAAAAACTGTTGATAACTTTATATTTCTTATGTTCCAATTCTAACAGTTGTTTTAGACAGTATTATTCACATGCAGGGGGGTCAGACGTCTACAGGAAATGGTAATTTTCATTACAAAGGCTTTCAAGTAGAAAGTAGAGTAGGTTTGTCTGAAAATAATTGTTATTTTGGCCCTAATGCTTGATGCAAGTGTAAAAGTATGCCCAGGAGAGTACACTAGTTCATAATGGCTTTAGATTGCTTTAGAAAATGGATAAGTTTACTGTGCTAATGGGATAACTATAACTTCTTTCTGTATTTGCAAGATTTACCTTAAAAAACAAAACAAAAAATAGGGCAAATAACGGGTATAAAATGACAGTTTTGAAGTTGTTATAGTTACACTTTTGCATAGCAGTTACATGTTGCCAAGTATTGCATACTTTGCTGTGAGTCTTTGTACTGTAGCAGGGAATTGCATATTCTTGTATTGTCTTAATTTAACTACAGGATACTTGGTCCTTATCTAAAGCAACACTCTTGAGAATGGATCACTTGTCAAAGTTGTACACAAAATATTGTCCTCTTTGGGCTTTGGAAAAATAATTCATACAGTTTGTATTGTTCATGTTTACTACGGCTATGTAGGAAGCCTCCACTTTGAAAATTGCCACTTCCTTCTTTTTTATTTTTCCTTTTTTTAAAGCTTGGTGGGTAAAAATGCTACCCTCTAATGCATTTGGATATATTTCAGTAGCATGAGGACTTTTCTTCCTGTAACTAAAATATTAGGAAACTTTTTCAAGGTTGTGTATGTGCTGAATAGTTGAATTCAGCATGACATTGCTCTTTGTTGGAAAGCTTTGTGGTGTGAGGGAGACTTGATGATAAAGTCTCTTAGTGCTAAAAAGTATTTAATTTGTTCACCACTATGCCTCTCTGAATGCTTTATTCTATCTTCCAACTAAAAATAAGCACACCAGTGCATTTTAAAACTTTGCGAATGGGGAAGCTCCGTACGTGACTGTTTAAAAAAAATAAAATTACATTCGTTTACTACAAAAGTTCCCCAAAACCTCAGTTATAGCCATCTCTTAAGACTTGTTCTGGCTTTCTCGATTCCCTTCAGAAAAGTTGTTTTTTTTTCTTGAGGAGCTAGGATGTGGGGATAGCAATCATGAAATTCAGGGATTTGGCCAAATAGCATGTGATTTCCTGACAAAATTTGTTGGTGATACCACAAATATACATAGAATGTTTTCTTGTAAAGTTTTTTTTTTTCTATATAATTCTCAAGTTTCAGTATAATTAGTAACTTGATGAGATTTTAAAACAAAAAAAAAGTCATCTCATGATCCCCTCTTATCAAAGTATAAAATTAATTACATGCTTGTATGAGGAGGGAGGTTTTCCCCATGGAGAAAAACATAAAATCAATTTACTCCACTTTCATTACATTGAGTTTTGCTTTTTTTTTTCTCCTCAAAAAGCTATATGTAATCTGAACCTTAATGCTGAGTAGAAGTATCTTAATATTTCCTTCCATTATGCATTGCTATAATATAGTTATCTGCTGCTTTATTATTAATCATAGAGTTGCTCATAGTCATTTTTAAACTTAACTGCGCTCAGAAAAAAGACCCAGTCCTGCTGGGGCTGGAATCAAATGAGATTTTACTTCTCAGTTCAATGGCAGCAGATTCAAGCCTTCACTTGTTCTCAACTGTTACTGCTTTTTTTTTTTTTTTCTTCCCATGGCTCTTGTTTTTTCATGGTTTCAGTTCTTAAGGAAATTTATGGAACAGTGGTCTTGATACCAAGACCTATGGCACTCCCCCCTATTAATCTTACCCCGTAATAAGAATTGGCTGTTTATTTCTGCCCTTTGTTTTATGTCTCAACTTTTTTTTTTTTTTCCCCAGTTCTGTCAGGAGTTTACTTCTCACCCGTGGTTACCAAGTTTCCTTAATAGCCTCTTGTGATGAACAAAATGCCACAACTATAAATCTTTGTGCTTCAATTCATCCACCATTTCAGGAGATCTGACCTTGAGAAGTTGTACTTGAGCTTTGAGGGCCTCCATATATTTAACTTCTCTTGTATGTACAAAATGTGGCCATGTTCCATGTGGGTATATGTTTGGAGACGGTGGAGTAAAATGTTCATCCTCTCCTAACCTGACAAAATGTACTGACCTCCTAAAAAGACTAAACGCTGTACAAATGTTGTTTTGAAGGGTGTTAGTAAATGCACCTGAGGGAAAATACTGGGCAAGTTTCTGCTTATATCAGAGTGTACCTAGTACAGAACAGTACAGAAATAAATGTGGTTTTTGTTTGTTTGTTTTTCTGGAGGAAATTGCTGCTTTGTCTGCTCTTTGTATACCCACAAATCTTTGAAGCCAACTTTTTATATTTTTACAGAGTATTTTACCTTGAGCCTGATTGTAAAAAGGACAGTTTTCTTAATCTTCAATGTCATATTACTTCATGTGTTCCATTTTCCAGAAAAACTCCAAAACCTCTTTAGCATTAGAGTTATATAAGTATGTGAATTAAATAGAAAAATACTTTATTCACATTTTCATAGATCATAGAAAAATAGTCAAACACCATTTTCTACTCCCAGAAAGTTATATTTAATCCTCTGGTGTTAAAACCAGCCCATTTTGGCTTTTACCTGGTTATTTTGTGCAAGACGTTTAAAAAAGTTAGTCTTTACTGCTTTAAAAAAATGTATCATATATCCTGCAGAAGTTTAATTTTTACTATTTGGTTCATCCAGAACAGAGGGTTTATTTGATTTTTTAATTTATTTTTTCTAAATAAGTTCAATCTAGAGAAGAATACTTAATGTTCCTGATAAGGACTTCAGGACTATACTTTTAAAGCACTTGCATAAAATAGAACTGAAAGAAATTTAAAGTTTATAATAAAAATTCTGTGATCACTTTGTGGCAAATGTGGATCTTACAGTTACCCACATGAAGCAGAAGAAATGGACGGCCTAAATATTAGTTAAGTGCACTCTAGTGCCAATAATTACTGTAATAAAGGCAGTGCAGTTCAAGTGAACCTTATAGATTCTTGAGAGTAATTGTAGCCACAGTCCCAAGGCTCATTTTCTGAGGAAAGATGTCATGAAGAAAGTGTAGGAAACTCTGTTGGTAATACTTTCAAATCATACAAGATTAATGGCTCATTAGATGAACGAATTATTTGTAACCAGCCTGAAATGAATGGAGAAGCAAGCTCCAGGGTATTTAACTTTTGTCTTTCACCGTGTTTCTGTAATGTAGAAAAATGATACAAAACTTGATGGAAAAAAAGTCTGACTTTTATCTTTCAGCCTTCATAGAGCAGATTTTAGTTGTCATACCTTTTTTCTTTGCCAGAGCTCCTTAGCATAGTTTTGGCAGCACTGAATGGTGAAGTCACATGCTGCTGTAACCGAAATTGCAGTAGTTCCTCGTGCCTCCAAATGGGGAGGAGGGAGGTACTGGTTACTAAACTTTCTTCAGTTCTTCTAATGTTTATGCAAAGTGCCTCCAGCACAGAGTGTGATACAAAATCCTCACTACAGGCGGGAGAGAGGAGAGAAAGGGGAATGGTATCTTTGTGGCTTTACATCAGTTTCATAACTAAGCTCTGTTGCCTAGGCTTAATGCCTGAATGGATGGACTTTGCATTCTAGTACACGCTGGTCTGAGGTTGAATGTGCAGTGTGAGAGGAGGGGCTACAAGAAACATTGCTTATCTTCTGAGCTTTGAGAAAATACATTTTAAATTCTTAGATGATGTGGATAAAAAACATTTGATCAAAAATGTTCTGTATTGTTCAGCTTGTTTGCCCTGCGGATAGCTGCGTTGCTGCTGTCCTTTGAACTTGTGAATGCCATTAGGTATCAGTGGGATGCTGCAAGGCTCGGACCTTCCAGTGCCATCATTTATCAGCAGTGGGATCTTGCCGTAATTCACAATTGCACCTGCTTTCTGGGTAGTCTGAGTAGGCATCAAGGACACTATTACGGTGTAACAAATTAGTCATCAGCTTGAACATCATCTTCAGTTAGGGTCTTAAAATAATAAGTTATTATACATACATTTTCTTTTTGTCAAATCACTATAAATTGCAATTCTGTATTTTTTTCTGTAGTATTATCTTTACAATATTTTTAATTGGTGTTGAATTATTGATCTGAGGTTAACTAAGCTTTTAATATTGCTGTCCTTCTACTTAATTGTATGCTGATTATGGTTAATTGTAAATGATACATATAATTTATTCTTAAGTCAAACTTTCACAGTGGGAATGATTGTGGTAATATGCTACTTAAGTACAAACTACGGACTTAGTACTTGCATCTTTTTCCTTTTGATCATGCTTTTTTTGTGTGTGTGTGAAAGTTGTTTGAAGAAGGAAAATTGTGTCACAGGTCTGTCATTTATTGTGAAGTGTTTCCAAATTTCTAATATTGTCAATCAATTGATGTAATCTTTATCAGACAGAGTAGTTTAGGAAGATGTATAAGAAAGGAGGAAAATAACACTAATAGTTGTATTCAGTCCATTTATTTGCTGTATATAGCAAGTATCATCCTTACTAGTTATGAAGCTGAAAGTTCTATCAAGGTATGATAAGTACTGGAAGTAATTTCAATTGAGTTAACAAAGGGAATAGAATGAAAATCATTTAAAACTGGTTCACACCAGCAATTCTTTGTGCACTATTAACTGCTAAGATCTAGTCACAAAACATTATTCTGAGGAGAAAAGATTTAGTGAACCTTAGAAATTGGATTTGATTTATGCCAGAAAATCTGCCTTTTCACTGCTTGAGATTTCTATGGAAGGAAGCCACAGTCTTTTACCAAACGGTTTCTAAGGTAACATCTTATAGCAGAGCATCTGAAACCAATTTGGTTGTTAATGAGAAATAGTTCTCAGTGGTGGGAAAGTGGGGAGTGAAAGAAAAGGCTTCAGCATTTGGCAGTGTGTCTGTAAAGGCATTTAAATGTGTGCTGCTGCTCTGCTTATGAAATTTCTACATGAATTACACATTCACAGTCTACCTTTCAAATGATAGGTCGGGATTTGTCCTTCCATATAAATTGAGAAGTTATGAACGATAAAAATACTTGTATCTGACAGCTGGATAATTTAAATAGCTGGCATTTTCAACTGGAAAGACCTTTATTCCTACAGGGGAAAAATAATTGCTTTTTTGGGTGATAGTGTATTTTTACTGAAACACTATTTTGTACAGAAACACATCCTAGTGAATTGGTGGTTTCTGAGCTCCAGCACCCCGCCGATAATGGGTGCTGCCTGCAGAGTTCCTGGGCTCGTTGTGGGAGCCATCCTGTGACATTGCTTTTATAACTCCTTTTCTAAAGTTGTGTCTAGATCAGAGATGCACCTTAATTTTACGGTAGGTGATCTGAAAATCCTTCACAGTCTGACCCTGATGGAGGGAATAGAGTACTTCTGTCAACAGTGGCTCATTGCCACTTCCTCTCAGGAAGAGCGAAAACTAGCAATTCTGGCTTCCCTTTCCCTGCATACATACTCAACACGTTAGGGCTCTGTCCTGCTCTTACACTGTGCCTAGGCTGTATTCCTGCAGTCTGTTCCTAGGTGCCTGAGTAGCATTGTGGAGTTGAAGATCCTGCTTGCATACTTTCCTTCCTCATGTTATTGAAGTCTGAGCTTATTATAACCGAGTCACAGAAGAGAAAAACAGTCCCAGATGACCCCTTTGCACTAAGCAGCGGATTATATTTAGCAAAAGCATCTGAAACATGAAAGTAAAGCTTCAATCAAAAAGAAATAGAAAAAAAAGCAATATCTAAACAGCTTTTACAGAGGCAAGAGAAACTTTGTGGTAATCTCTAGACTTAGATCAGGTCTGTTAGCAATATCTTGGCATAGCAGTGTTTGAATAACATGAAGCTATGCTTGCAGGATTGTTGTAATGCCATAAAATGTGTGTCAGTGTAACTTTAGACCTCTGTCGAGTTCTCTGGTAAATCTCCTTGTACCAGTATGCTGTTACTATATGGAGGTACCTGCCGTAGTGCAGTGCTCTGGGGGCCCTCCCCACTGTCCTGTGAGGTCAGAAGCTAATTCATGCATGTACTTCAACAGCTGCAGCTCCTCTTGCACCATATCCATACAAAACCACCTTTATCAGCACCTGGTTGTCAGAGTTACAGCACCCCTTTGGCATTTTTGTGTTGTTGCCTCACCAAATGCCGTTATTCCTGCAACTCTCATACAGCTTGGTCCTGGGTCTTAAATGGCTGTAGTACTTGTGTAGTACTTCTTTAGGGTTGGTTACGTACTACTCGTATGCTCAGTGCCTGTCAATTAACGTTGTCCTACTGGTTCTTCTAGAAACCCATCACCTCTGTAGGTTCCTTTCCTGCAAGGGCACCTGCTCCATTAGGTACACATTATTAGGTGACACTCTTGGGATCCGAGTAAAAATGTCCAAGTTATTTCATAAAATTGGTTGTGATTAAATTTGAGTGTAACCACATTTCATAAGTAGAAATGCTCTGCAATTGCCTTATGAAAATTATGGAGAAAGAGAGCTTCATAACAAGCTTGACTTTGATTTCACTTGCTTGAAAGGAAAACCCCTCCACTCTCAAAAGGAAGAGAGGATGCAATGAATACTTCGTCATGTGATGCTAAATATGATATGCAGGGTAACTGACCCGATTAAGAAAAAACTGAGCCAAAATGCAGCAGCAAGAACCCTTGGGTTCTGTGCTATAGTTACAGAAAGTCAGTGTGACCTTATCTGGTTGTGCAAGAGCAGCACCTGTGATAGTGCTGGGGAACATCAGGAAAGAAGGGCTCCAGGAGACAAGTTAGTGGGGAAGGACTTTCTGATCTCTTTGTGGTTGGCTTGAATACAACTTACTATCTTTTTTGTTTTAGTAAAAAACATTGAATATATCAAATTATTTAACTACTGCTGCTGAAAGGGGGATTTTTCTTGCTCTCTTTTTCTCCCTATTCCTTGCTTGGAATCTTGAGTTTTGTTTTCCTCTGGAGAGTTATTCAGCTTCCTGAATAATTATAAAACTATACGCTTTTTTGGCTGTTCAGCAATCTGAATCAGCTTGTCAGGGAGTCATATGAATGCAAAAGTAGGTGAAAGACGAAGAGGAAAGACTGTGGCAGCCTCTTTCGATGACAGTAAGCAAGGACAGTAAGTAAAGACTGCCTGTCCTTGAGCCAGCCTGCAGAAGAGGCACACCATTTTGTGAATGGATCAGCAGTAAACCTTGAAATGTGTTGTATGTTCATTTGCTGTGTGTGTAGGCAGCATTTTATGTTTTATCATGTCATAAGATATCAGTGGAATCAAGTTGTACTGACACCAAAAACTTTAGTATATTTACAATGTGAAATTGGTAAAGATGCGTTACATGGCCCTAATGTTGATGTAATGTTGAAATAATAGAAATAAAACTAATAGAACAAGGTATTTCAAGCTTATTATGGTATATAGTAACATGCATATAGTGAGTACGTAAACATGAGTAAAAGAGTATTTGATATTTTTCTTTTGAGAGTTTTCTTCTGAAGTGACTACTTAAAGATCAATCAGCAAAGGAATGGTATTTTTCTAGGTGTTTTGCCTGTCAGCTGGGTGTTTTTATTGCCTATTGATGTCAGAAGAGAATTAATCTGTGAGATGATCTCTGAATATCCAGCCCGCAGTTTCTCTAACGTGAACTCTTTTAATGTAAATGGTTCCATTGATTTCAAGTAGCCATAGTTATTCATATCAGAGGACATTTTTATATTTTCAGATAATATTTTCGTATTTCTCACAGATTATGAAGACATAAGGTCCCCAGAAAGTGAGAGAGAAAGTAAATCATGATTCTCTTTTTGGGGGGGGAGGAGTGGGGAAATAGTTCTTAAGCATTTATTTATTTAGTGCATCAGGACTGTTGTAATTCATCTTGAGGAACAGAAATTAGGATAATTCCCTCAAGGGTAATCTTGGTCTCTATTTCCTCTGAAACAAGTGTGCATACTGTCATGGAATGGGGAACAATAACAAATACATCCTGAATTTTCCTTCTCTCCCACTCCTCTCTCCCTTTACCTTAAAAGGGTTAAATTAAAAAAAAAAAAAAGCTGTTTGTCCTAAATGTTCTTACTGAAATCCATTATGCATGAAAAGAGTCTGAGTTCATTTGCAAGACCTCTAAATGAACTCCATTCATTCTGTGCTTAGAGAAGTCCATTCAGCCAGAAACAGGCATAATAATTGCAACCTAATTTATTTGGCACCGATACCAGATTATTAAAAGGGATTCTTGTGAGAAAGTATAGTATTTTTTCTATGCCAGTTATATAATTTTTAATAAAATTCCTTTAGTATCTGAATAATGTAATAATTGCATGTGTGTTCTTTGTGTATAGATGCATAGTAGTTGCATTCATCAAATTCTTAAACATTTATGAAGATTGTGAAATAGCAATTTTAAAAGTGTGATTTGAATTAGCTTAACTTATTTTTTTGGTGTAAAGCAAGTTGTAGGGACATTATCTGTAGATGGTTCAGAAATTAAACCAGTTAGAGTATTAGTCATAATTAGTGACAATGGAGAAAAAAATCTTTAAAATTTCCTGTCTTTTAAAATATTATAACTTTGTGTACATTAGGAAGGTAAAATTCTTATGATATGCATGTCAAAATTGTAGGAATATAATATCATTTTATCACTCTAAAATCTATGAAGATAAATCAAGAATTGAATACTCCAAATTTTGTACATCCTAAATGTAATCAGGGGTTGTCCCATTGTGATCAGCAGAATTTCATGCTCTTCAGGTGTCTGTGTATATTAGACCATATTATAGCTAAAATGATTTGCCAGTGGTGAGCAGGATGATAGAAGTACCATTGACTTTCCTTCTAAGATTGGGAATGAACAAAAATGATAAGCATTTAGGAGAACCTGGCTTGTTGTACATGCACGAGGACTTTGTAAGCACTCGTTCTTGTGTGCACGTACTTGTGTGTCAGGAGGTCACACGCTGCCGTGGGCATTCTCTCGCCAGTTCAGGTATGGGAAATGCTGTGGGTGAATCTGAGGTAACTGTGTTTGTTTCCTTTTTCTGACTGTCTGGGTGAGCTTACACACTTGTTAATTTCATAATGTACAGATAGTGGTGCTTAATGTACAAATAAATACTACGTTTGGAGGAAAAGAGAAAGTTATCAGTGAATACAAATTTCATTTTATATTATTCTTTGACCTGTAGTCCTTCTGCAGATAGCGTTGTAGCCATCTGTGTGCTGACTGCTGTTTCTGGAATTAGGGCCTTTAAGTACTAGACATCACCTTAGAAGCTGGCTTTAATAGCTGACTGAGCATTTCCTCAAACAAACTGTAGAAAATACTGTTTGTGGGAAGTCTGAGTGGGGGTGAATGGGTGAGGGGCTCATGGCAGGAAGAACAACTAACAGGAAAGGGTAAGTAGAAATATCATCCTCCTTGCTCTCAACCAGTTCTTTATCTGACGGTCCTCCTGCTGGTTGCTTTTCCTGCTGAGTCTCCTCCTCCTTCCGTCCCCTTGACAAGCAAAATACACTTTTTGTACATCCAGTGAATACCTACACAATGAGAGTTACTTGACTTTGTTACCAAGACTCCCTGTGTACCAATTCTCTAACTCCTGTGCAGGATTCCATTGTTCTGGTTACTGCTGAGCTTGATGTTATGTGAATTGCACCTGCAGCATGGCCCAGTCTGGGGTTCCACAATGCAATAATAACTTGAAACTACCTGGAGTTCAAAAGAGTAAACGTTTCATGATATGCTTTCTGCAATGTAAATTGTTTTTAAGTTATACATTTTGTTTCATGTTGTTAGTGTTTCATCTGTAAATGCTGTGCTCCTATATGAAAATTAAACGTCATATACTGGTTTTTCATAATGTGTCTATTTTCTGTTTGGTGTTCTTCAGCCTGACTTATGATCTCACTTCTTTACAGTTACTTCTTTTTTTTTTTTTTCTTTTTTCTGATCAGCATCAACAACCTAGCATCTTACGTATTGTCACAGCCTAGAGATCTGTAAGGGCACACTGCCTGTCAGTTCCCATTTATTTGCTATGTGAAGTGAGAATTCAAAAAGAAGGTTCTGTGACGATATTAATTAAAAAAAAAAAGTGGGGGGGAACAAACAATGAAAAAAAGAAGTATGTCACTCATAATTCACTTCTAATTTTCTAATTTCTTTTATTTAGGTACTTCCCATCAAGGTGGCTATTCCCATGATGCTGTGGTCCATGCATTACAGAAATGTGGCATTCGTCATATTGACACAGCAAAAAGATACGGCTGTGAATCTCTTCTCCAAAAAGCCATTAAAGAGAGTGGTGTGAACCGGGAGGACCTCTGGATAACCACCAAATTGTGGCATAGTGATTATGGCTATGAAAACACAAAACAAGCCTACTTGGAGTCATGTGAAAGACTTGGTGTTGACTATCTTGGTATGAATCTTTAACGTAACTCATTTACCATGCCTTCTCTGTGAACGTTTGGAAAGATGAATGAATTCTTGTAAAACACTGTAGCACAGGTAGATTACAGTAGTCAAATTCTGCCTTTACACTTTTGCAAATTTCTTGTTCTGCTTATTCTCTAGGAAATTTGCATACATATAACTGAGAGCACGTAATTTTTCCTTGTTGCAAATCTTTTAAAACAGATTAAGGTGTGTTTTTTGTAGAAATGCATTTCATTGTTAAATTGATTTGAGGATCAACTACAAGAGTGCTATATATTTTGCTGAAAACACCCAAAACCTAAAAAAGAACAAGGATTCACAGACTTGACAATAATTTATTGTTAACAGGGACACAAAAATGCCTAAGCTCTTGTGTGGTCTGCTAAATCTCAGAGAATGAGAGTCCTTTCTACAAGTTATTTTGCAGGATTATTGACACTTCTAAAAAAATTAAATAACTGCCTTTGGTTTGATCTGTCCGCTGCAATATACTTCAGGGAAAAATTAGAAGTGTCTATAAGACTTGAGAAGACTAAATTTAACACTGAGTTAGACTTAGTTTTAAGTATACCCTGGTCATGACCTTCTCATAGTCAAAGATGAGATATTTTTACTACAGTTTTAGACAGGCAACAAGCTGCAGTAGTGACCACAATTAATTCTGTGTAATAGATCACAAGAGCGGTGGACCCTGGTTAAAAAAAAAAAAAAAAAGTTTTAAACTGCTTTTACTTCTTCCTGCCTAGCTAGAGCAATCAAAAGAAAGTGGAGAGACAGAAAGATGAATTTAAAGTAATAACCTAAAATAATGACACTGGTGGAGAGAGTGTTAATGCTGACAATGAAGGAATAATTGAACATTATATGTTAGTGTCCTGAAAATGCACATATGCTTCTCTTTCCTCACTCTGTCCACCTGTTACCAATAATCAAACTTTAATGAAGTGAACAGCTTTTTTGAAGCACAGATTTTGTGGAATCATTTATTGATAGCAGCTGTGTGCTATATTTGCTGGCTTTTTTGCCTGGTACTTTTCAAGATGAAGAGGCAAAACCTCTATCTGTTAAAGACTTTGATTTTTATATGCACATCTTTGGCTCCATTCCTAATGGAAATGTATCCCTGAACTGCCTGCACAGGTACAGAGTAAATCAAAATGAATTAATATTTCTTCTTCTCTGTCCCATGCAAATACAGGTCACTGCAAGGAGACTCTCATTTAAAAAAAAAAAAAAAAAGTTTCAGTCCTTGGGTTTGTCCTCTAAATAGAGAAATAGCACATTTCCTTCTCTCTGCTTTCTGTTTATGTTTTGTGTTTGCTTTCTTTTTTTCCTGTGCTTTCTGTGGAACTGGTACTGAATTCCAATGAGAGGAAAACTTGACTCACTTCCAGGAAATCATTCTCAGTGATTCCTTTCAGTAATTTGCTTCTTTCTCAGGTAGCAGACTGGTTAAAGTAGGTGCTCACACAAATACTCAGCTTGGAGATTGCCGCTAAGCAGAAGTTTGTGAGCTGGGGGAAAAAAAATCTGAGAGCTAGAAATGCACTGATACTGTCACCAAGTGAGTGACTCCGTGGTCTGGCATAAACAGAACATCATATCTGTCAGATACTTTCAACTCAGACTTCTTTTGCTCACATTATGAAGACAAATTTAGAAGTTATTACAAGTGCCTGCACAATTTACCCCAATATCCAACACTTTTTTTTCTTTTTTTTTTCCCCAGTCTCCTGTCTTCCCTCCTTTTCTTCCTCTGCTTTCTTCCATTAATGTGGAGATGTTTGAACAATTTATAAAGGTCTTCCTGAATGACCAGTTAGTCAAACGCAGTGAGCTAAATCGATGCTGACTTCAGTTTGTTTTAACTTGATGTTTTGTAAACTGTGATGAGTTAGGAAATACTTCATGTGCAATTCACGGATCTGTCAGTGAGGATGGTGACCTCCACCAGGGGGATGGGATGACAGAATAACTGTTAGACACAATATGATCTGCTGTTGTGTCAAAGAGATAAGGCTGAATTCTGTGTTCTGTGCTACATGTTCTGGTGAAGGAGGCCCTTAGAGGAGGTGCAATATGTAGTATGTTTCACGGGGTTTGTAAAAAGCATCACACTTTAGGGAGTCATATATCTTCTATCTGAACACACCTGAACTGGAAGGTGCTATTGGACGGATTTTCAAACAAGAAGTGGAAGTACCTTGAAACATGAACTTTTCAAGTGTTTCACAAATGTTTAGAGTAAGGGCTTTTTGTTGGAAATTTTGAGGCTTGTCACAAGTCTTAACAAAAGTAAATAGAATACAGAAGACTGGTTTGCAAATACAGTTATAAGCTTGTAGACTTCAAGCTTAGATACCTTAGCTCTGCTTTCATTCATACCTGCATTTTACGTCACCTTTCTGCTGGCCAGTCTATGCAATAGAGAGGGCATGAAATTCAATGACAGGAAAAGTTCTAGTAATAACAGCAGTTTGTGTCCAGGCCTGTTTAGGAAAGTAAATTATGTAGTTACAAGCATGTGTTACAACCATGTTCTAGCCAGCAGTTTTTCTGTGAAATAGAAATATGAAATGTGGAGCAAAGCATTACTCTAAGTTTGAATTTCCTAATTTCATCATATATTAACCAAATACATGGTGGTTCACAGCATTTCCAAAAAGATATGTGGTTCATATAGAAAATTGCAAGATCCTAGATAAGTTACACCTTTATGTTAGAGGGAAAGTTAGCCATTCAGGGGACTGAAAAAGAAAAGCTCTAGGGGCCTGGCAGCTAATTGTGCAGCTAAGCTTTGTTCCAAGGAAAGTCGTGTTAACGTCTCCTTGAGGACCACGTAGGCTACAGTCCATCCATGCAGACTGCATTAAAGATGTGGTGAATACTAGTTGATAAATCTGTGTGTTAGCAGTAGAAAATGCCAGCTGTTGAAACAGATTTGAGGCAATCACTGCTTTTTAAGAGAGCATTCCATGTAAAACACCATTATGAAACTTTTTTAATAGACAATTTCAGGCAAGTGGTATTAGGCGAACAGTGTTCCAGGGTTTTTGTTCAAATCAGGAGATTGTATATCCATGAGAAGCTGGAATTTTTTTCTTATTTGTGGGCAGTGGTTATAACAGAGGTTCCCCTTGCATTTTCTAAATGCGGTCCTCCAACTAGCAGTCACAGTAAACCAATGTGAAATGGCAGCAAATGTTACAGGTTTGGCAGTGGCAGAATACATTCCTTAGGATTTAGATCAAACCTCCAAAGTAACTTCTACTTGAATGTGATTTGTGGGTTACTGAATTCATAAACAATTTTTTTCCTTGTGACTGTTCTGAGTTTGTCAGATTCAACCAAATTTAACCTATCACAGATCCACATCTGGAGTTGGGCAAATATTTGTCGTATCAGCATATTCAGTTTAATAGGTCTCTGTAATTTCTTGCATCTGAGTGATGATAATACACCCAATTCAGATCGTGTATTAATTCAGAATGTTTTGGAAGTTACTTATTGTTGATCCTTGTTCCAATAGAATACTAATGAAAAAAAGTCTAGGCATTGCCATTGCATTGAGATAACTGTGCAAAACATTGAAAAATGTGGTTTTGCTTTTAGGTTTGGTATGATCCAGGGCCTGTTGTTCAAAAGCAGGTTTGTTATAGTGAGTTCTGACTCATTCTGTGCGCGTCTGTATACACTATATAAATATATATATATATATATAGTGTTGGCAATTTCATTAGAATCACAAACTTCTATTTCCACAACATGCTGTAGAATTAAGAGGAACTGTGTTGATTGTAGGTGCCACAACCGCTGAAGTTATAAGCCACTCAGTGTTTTAAATGTGTGAAAGCAGTTCACATATGAATAGTTTTCCTGCAGCTGTGTTTTAATGTTTGAACCTTAGGCCCTCATTTACTACTGCACTTCACCACAGCTTGATTATCTTTAAGGGATGCTTTAAAAAGTTGGTAAATACAAAACTTGATTGTGATTTTCTCAAGTGCATCCTGATACTGTGAACCATTCTCTTTTTTAGTTTAAGTTTATTTAAAAAAGAATACGGTTGGAAGAGACCTCAGAGTATTTGTTAATCCACCCACCACTGCAAGACAAAATTAAATCTATATTCACATCATTCGAAATGTAAAATGTAGTCAGCTAAAATGCAGTCTGTTCTAAAAAACCTTCAATGGTAGTTATGCAATTCTTGGTTAATGGAATCTTAAGCTATTTTGATAAATTATTCAAAACTAATTTCTTGCATCCAAAATGAAAATAACAGTGTTTGTGTTCTTGTAATCCCCCAGGGGGAAATACTTTCACCAGAAAGAAAGTGTGGGGGTGCAGGTGTGAATGTGTGTATAAATGAAGATGAAATAGTAGAGCTTGGTTTGTGAGGTGCTTACTGTTCACAGGTCTTATGTAAAGTTTTCTAACATGCAGTAGAAGTAAGCAGATCCTCTCTTAAAATAACCATGCATAGTTTATTTAAATAGAGTGGCAGCTCCATTGCTCATTGCAAGGTACATCGTACTGTGCTATTCTTTCCACTTCTAGCTGTGCTGTGGTGGTTGGTGCTTGCCTGGCAGAAAGACCATTCTACTCTGCGTATCTGAGATAAGGTACCTTTTCTCCGCTTTCAGGAACACTTCTAGCAGTCAGAAGGACTGTACTTGGTGATCCTGTAGATGCTGTCTAATCTTAAACATATATGTTTCGAAGTATGAAGTATTTTTTATTCCAATAAAAAGCCTAAATTACAATGAACGTCCTAAGATGACATGGACATCACATACATGGTAACACCACTCTTCTAAAGTAACATGCCAAGAGCTAATCTTGTTTGCATTGAAGAGGTCTCAGACACTAACACAGGGAAGGACGATGTACTGCATTTGTGGAATATTCAAGAGATCCTTCAGTTCTCAAAGCTGTTTAAAGTCATTTTTCTGAGAGTGCTTCAATTTCTTGGGCTGAGTACAAAGCATCTTTGTACATGGAAGTCTGTGGTGTAGCTATTTTTGTGAACGTTTACAAACTGTGATGCTTCTAGATATGCAGGCTTTTGGAAAATTAGCTTTTGGTAGAATTTTGCTGAAGTTGATGATTTTTTATTCATACTAAATGACTTGTTTCTGCATAGTTAAATCTAGTAGTCCTACTTGGAGAGCATAACAAGCAAGAATTAAAGATAGGCACTTCCTCTATGTTTAAGTGAGGTAGGTATCCGATGCCAATAACTTACATCTACTTTATGGATGACATTTGCCTTATCCAAGCAGAAAAGTTTAAATTAAAATATGGTAGTCTCTTTGCAGTAAATGCACCAATGGCATATGTAATTTAAGATAAAAAATGAACACTTGATATTAGCAATTCCAAATGCTAATCATTGGGATTGCTTCTAATGTAAGACAGTGGAAATTTTAACACAAACTTTACATGCACAAGAATGAGAATTCAATATTCCGATATTAGTTATCAGTTAAAGTCTAAAGAAATTGGTATTTATTCCAATCCCAATACCTTATCTTGGTATTTTTTCTTAATAAATACAGCAGAAGAATGAGTAACTTTTTCTTTAAATATGGCACAAATCCAGATTCTGCAAATCATTATATGTAAACAATATTTACCTGTCTGAGCAATTGAGATTGAAAGACTAGTGCCTTATTGATATATGAGTAAGTGCAGATTTAGCTCATGATTTTTTAGATACATCCAAAATCATTTTTTCTTACATATACCTATAACGTATCTTAATCTACAAAATTTTGTACTGTTCTAATTAGATTTTTAGTGTAAGCAAAATACTCTTAAGTGTTGCAATGATGTACCGAAATGGGAAGCAGTGTATTATAGTGAATTTTATGCTGGCTTGTCCTTTTAAATTAAGGTTGAATTCGTATTTATAGAGGTGGAAAGCTAATATACCAGCCTAGGAGTATATTAGTCATTATTGCAATCCTTAAATGTGAATAAAATAGAACTGTAGCAGAGGATGTGTTTTCACAGAGAGGTCCTGTAAATGAATGGTGTGATACATTTAAAGAACAAAAGACCCTTTTTATTGCAAACAATTCAATTTTTTAATTTCTTAACTCTGTATTTGAACTGTCTAAAAAGGCGTATTATAAAGCACAAAGATCTCATTCATGAATTTGTTTCTTTTTCCTGTTTTATGTCAGACTAGTATATGAGGTAGAGGCCAACACCTCTTTGCCTGAGATGCCTGAAGTTTGAATCTGTGGTTAGGATTTAAATAGAAATGTAGTTGTTTAAGTGTCTCTTAAGTTTCTCCTTCAGAATGATAAGCAGTGTCCACAAACTTAAAAAGGAGTTGTAGGTCCTGTCACCTTGGAAATTTATATAATCTGATTCGGAACTCTGAGTCCGGTAATATGTACATTTCTCATGTTTAGTGGGTTTCTTTTCTTTTTTTTTTTTTTTTCTTTTTTTTAAGGCTCCCTTTTTAACTAGGCAGATAAGGTTTTCTTGCATGGAGAAGATGCAAAAAAATCCTATCCCAAGACACCCAGTCTCAGTAGTAACTTGGCGAATTTCATCAGTTATAAATCTTAATTGTGTTTAAAAAAATGTTAACATTTCATAAAAATGTAGTAAAACATTTTTTCACTTAAAATCTTTTTTTTTTGTAATGCTAAAAAAAATATCACAATGCTGGAACAATGTAATTATAACCAAAACAAAAACCTGCATGAAAGAGCAGCTGTGCTGTAATTTCCAACAGAAATTCATAAATGGAAGTATTCTTTAGAAAGGAAAAAAACAGGCTCACTTTTGAGATTGTATAAAAACCTACAGAACTGCCAAACATTTATGTTTCCCAAACTTGAAGGCTTGTAGCACTTCAGCAATAGTCCAGTCTTAACTACATTGACCAAAATCCCTTTGATTTAAATGGGACTTGTCATGTGTTAAAAGCTTATTAAATGCAAGTGTGACCATGACATTCTGATTATGGTGACCTAAGCCTGAGGCAGATGTGCAGCTTCTGCCACCTTTACTTGTTAATGAAATGTTGTAGATTTAATTCATTGAAAATGAATGAATGTATGGAATAATTGTCATGGAGTTGTAACTATTTTGATGATAGTGTGTTAGGGGGGCCAGTATGGAGGGAAAATGCTGCTTTGTGTAGTTGACATATTTTTTGGAGACTTTAATAGTCTTTCTTTTTAGATCTTTATTTGATACATTGGCCTGATGCACATGTTCCGGGTAAAAGCAATCGGGAGGTCCGAGCTGAAACCTGGACAGCGATGGAGGAGCTCTATGAGAAAGGTGATGTAATAATGAAAAGCTGTCTTGGCAGAAGGAATTAGAATGCACTTGAAGATTTGGGGAATCTGTAATGAAAGGTGTTCAAAAAAGTCATTTGAGCTGGTTGCTCGTATTTCAGTTGTGTTTGGGTGTATAAATTATGTGAACCTCTTTGAAAATTGCAGCATTAGCTTTCTGGTAAGCTAAATAAGAGAGCTTTGTGTTGCTTTCAAATAATACATTGCCACATTCTGCCTGTAAGATTAATGATGTTGTGCATACTTCCTTGAGGAAATCTACACATTACATTGAAATGCGTGTGCCACTACAGAACATCTTTGTAGTAGCCTCTTCTGTTTCGTGTATAAATCATCCTACCAAGTTTTATTTCCTTTTGATCTTTTTTTTGTAATTGTAGAATATCATTTTCCACTGTATACATATACATATTTTTCCACAGAACATATACTGTACTACTATGTAGATTCACTTGCATTTTAGAAAATGTCACCCAAACTGGCTAGTAGATAAGAACAAATTCTGAATTGCGGATTTTTGGTATTAACTTTTGAAAAAGCTTTCAAAGGAGGGATCTATTCTGTCAAGTTCTGGTGTCTGTCAATTTGATTTTTGGTTCACAGAAATCTTCGGTTTATGTTCATAGCAATAGGAAGATTAGACTGCCCCAAACAGAATTTATCATGTAGGTTTAACAGGGGCATTTTGCTCCTGAAGTATGCACCTATTACTAGAAATAATGTAAGAGAAGATCCTGTCATGCAGTTCTAGGCAATGTGGACCCACCTTGTTTACAGCTTGAGAGAATTTCTTTGGACTCTGCGAAGACTTCTGGGATTAAGTAGTCTGGCTGCTAACTCAATTACTTAAACAGTGATAGTAGGAGGAGAGTGCTGCCTATACAGACTGCAATTGCTGGCTGTATACCTCTACCAGTTTTATCAGAGTAATAAACAAACCCACTCTCTTGCATTTCAGCCCTTCAAGTACTTTTGGTCTGCCTTTGGAAACAGAGAAGTAAATTATCTTTGATACATTTTTCATTCTTGCTTTTGTATTAAGCATAAGGGAAGTTGCAAAAAGTATTTCTGCTGTGTAAGTGATTACAACACTTAGTTTTTAAAGAACCACTACACCAACCTAATATTTCAAAACATCAATGACTTCAAGTCTGAAGATGGGCCATTCAGCAAGCTACTTTGTCTTTCCGTTGAACAGTGCTTTTTGATGAATATTTAAGTTCCTATATGTCATTTGTGCCTAGATACACCATCCCAATTTGCTGCAAATAGGTTGTAGTTCACTTGCTATTATTATTCCTGTCCCGTTGTCTTTATTCTGCTTTTGTATGTGTTGTGATCTTTCTTGTCTTTATTTCTCTACCTGTCTCCCTAATGGGAAAGACTGTGAGCTATTCAATGATTATCCAGTAAGACACTGGAAATACTATCACTGACTTCACCTGCAGAGGTCATTTTATTTTTTGTTTATTGCATATCTCTTTATAGACATCTGAGTTTGCATTTATTTTTGTTACCTCAGCTAAATTTTCCTCTCACTGTAGATGATGTATTAGTCTGGCTGAATCAAGTGCCTTCAGATGTTAACTTACACAGTTTTGCTGTAAGGGATGCAGACTCTGGATGTTCCAACCATAACCATGTGTTACTGAAGTGATACGCAAATGTTAACCACTCTGGAGATGGAAATGCAATGATTCCTGAGGAAAATGTTAAATAATTTGTTTGTATGGTTAACCACTAGACTTTCCGTTGACGATTAATGCTTGCTGCATATCTTTGTGTCTTGTTGTGTGTAATGTGAATAATGTGTTGGCCTTGGTATGAATATTCACATTAAATATATGATTTGGTCAAAATCCTTACTTGAGGAAAAAATATATCTTCATAATTTGGGAATGAAAAAAATTAAGTTCTGTGGTAAACTGGTGAGTTCTTTATTTCCTCTGAATGTGGTTCAGGTTATCATTATTACCTGAAAATTACTAGCAATGCTATTATTTTAGGAACATTGGGAGAGGGAGGGTTGGCATGAGGAAAAACAACAGCAGAAACTAAAATGTTCATGTCTAAGAATTGCCATTTAAAATGAATAATATGCTTCTGCAGTCAATTCACAAAGGAAAGACTGAAGTTACTCAACTTGCTAGTGAGTTTAGCAGCTAGCAGTGTCCCACATTGACGAGTTTCTGAAAGAGCAGTGACAATGAATACAGTTCTTGCGGAAAAATTGGTTGGTGTTTTGGGGCTAATAATGCCTATCTATCTGCAAGAGTCTTGTGAGATGTTTAAAAAGATCTCAATATTGACCTAAGTCTTGTTCTGACTGAAGTTAATAAGTTTTTCTTTAATAGCTTCTTTGTATTTACAGATAGTTTGAGTGCAGATATTTGAAAATCTCATCTTTGACTTCAATTTAAATCCAGACGATGTTTATTCTGCAAAATTGCACTTACCTGAGAAAAACAACATTTTAAAATGATTTAAAATTATTATAGCCTTTTTTTATTGTTATTACCCATTACACTAGAAGGAGGGTAAATAAAATGTTACTGCCCAAGACTGTAAAAGTCTTCAATCCAGACAATTTTTAATGCATTAAGTTTTTAGATTGGTCATAATGGCCACAAGTTGAAGCAAAAAAAAATCCAACTGTATTATGTTTATAGCTTTGAGAGAGCTTTTTGGGTTGTTTCTACAAAGATGGACTCAACCAGGATCATCTGAGAGTCACTGCGTAGTAGCTGAGAGACAGGACTGCAGGAGCAGAGCTTGTAGGGCTTCTGGACTGAAGTATCTTCTTTCCGAGTTGAAGAGAGACCTTGAGTCTGTGCGTCTGTCCAGGTCAGCATGTGCTGGTTTATAAGATCCTGTCTTTATTCCCAGATAATAAAAGCTCTGTGTGACAAGTTTAAAAATATATATATATATATATATAGTCAAAATTATTTGAATGCATATTTTAGGGAGCAGAAAGCTTGTATAAAAAAGTTAAACAAGGACTCCATAGATTATAATGAGTCTAATTTTAGGAAACTCCTAAGTACTTCTGTCTGTAGAAGAAGAACAGGTTGTTGTTATTGAATGCAACATGTGTCAATTAAATGGGTACCTGAAAAGGTAGATGTGCATTCGTTGCGATGTGCAGACGTCCTTAACTTTACTGGTTTTTAATTCTCGAGTGCCTAGTAGTGCTTGCTTCCTCTGTCTTCTCTTAACAAAAATTTGGGGTTGAGCTATAACATCAGAAGTTTCTCATAAGTAGAAAACAATATGTTCAGGTGACTTAAGGGAGAGCTCCTCTGCTTTTCTGTCAAAAATCTCCACTGTGGCTTACCACTATGCTGTTTTTAAGAACCTTCTTGTTGTATTTCACCAAAAGGGATCAGAGGGTAGCATTTTCCAAAGGAATCCTTTTTCTTGATATGATTTGAACTGGAAACATGAACAATTTAAAGTAGGAAAGAATCTGAACAGTATTTGTTTTAGATCTGGTTACCCTCTCCAGCTGTGTTAACTGTTCCAGTTAAATGCTGTTGTGCCTGAGAATGTAACATCTCATGTTTTTTGGCTTTTTTTTTTTTTTTTTAATCTTTCGTGACTTGTTATTCTGCTCTATTTTCATTGGAGCTGTTTCATGGGAGCTGTGGCCTTAAGGTCACAGTGGGAGGAAACAAGTCTATCTGTACTGCAGTGCTGAGAGGCAGAGAATTCTAGAGCTGTGTCTTTATTCAACAGACTGCATGCATCTTCTTTAAAGACCTATGGGATAAACAGTGCTGAGGGAGAATGGAGAATAAAATCCTACTTTGGTCAGTGAGACATTTGTGTGCAATCACCAGCTCTTCCTGTTGTAACAGCTGAAATCAACTAGGGTTCTTGTAATATCAAGGCTATGGTTTGAATTTTGTGGTCTCAAACATTGTCATTTTGTGGAAATTATCTTCTCTGGTTCCTCAGGACGGAGGCCAGACTGCCTACAGAACCCATTCCAAGATGCATATGTTGAGTCAAATGTTCCCTTGACAGCTGCAGCCATTCTTGTATAGGCATTTGTCTGCTAGCAGATGAAAGCAGTGTGGCAAACTGCTTTGACATCATGAATAGTCATTATATATGCTCACTGGTAATTGGGGCCGTTTCTAGCAAAGTGACCCGTTTCCGTATGCAGTGTCTTTATGACCTTGATTTTGGCATTGTGGCTAGCCCATCGTCTTGGCAAGCTTTCATACACACATGCACACGATTACTTGTCTCTCCATCTAAAAATGCTGGGAAGAATGAGAGCCCTCCAGCCAGCTTTTGCCTGTAATTGGCAGGAGCAGTAACGTGTTGGTGGTTGTTGGGGGTTCAGATTCCACTCAGACTTGATGCCATTTTGCTGAAAGTTGTACTTTTTGCTATCTGCTTAGGGTAAGCAGTGCAGCTTATGCTTACCTGAGATATTCATACTTGCATCAGAAATTCCTTAATGTGTTCACATGTTTCTTGGTAAACAGAGAAATGCTCTTTAAAATGATTATTCCATTAATTTGTTAGTTTTAACAAGGCTTCATGTATGATTTGCAGAAAGTTCCATAAAGTAACAGAAATTGTTTAGCCTAGTAATGTAAGTGAATTCACGATGTTACTGGCAAAAATGTTATGCTTTTCCCAATTCCAAGTGAGAGAAGAAATCTAATCAACCTTAAAAATATCCTCATCCTATTCTTCTTGGGCACAGAGCAGCTCAATCTTCATTTTTTCCTCCTCCATTATGTATCAGTTTTTAAAGGTTAAAGTAAGAATTGAGTAAACCAAACACATCTTTTGTGTACGTGGCACAGGTTTGTAGTACATCCTTTCCTAGATGACATTCTGCTTTTATTCTACTGAAAAATAATTTTACATCTATGCTGATACTGGTCAAATGATGAACAACTGACAATTGGCATGCAGTTGTGTTACGGTTCCACAAATATTTGTATTAGGAGTGTTTTTCTTGGTAGAAACCATGTGAGTGTGTGTGTGTATGTAAATTGCATTAAAATTTTAATAGGTAAAAATAAGTAAACGATTTTCACCAGCAAACAACACGTCTATTTCATGCTATCAGTAGTATCCTCTTTGCACATATAAAGACATCTCGTGAGCTTGTTGTGATCAGAAACAGTTCAGAGATGTGTTTTCATGGTTTGAAGGTGGTTGCAGGTTGGTGAGGATGTTGGTTGCACCACACCCAACACACTTGATCAGATAAGACTGCAATAAAAGATATATGGAAATAAAATGACTACACAGTTTTGTTTTAAAAATCATGTCTTCATATTGTGCAACATTTAAGAATAAGAAATTTCCATAGAATTATAAGATCTAAATTTGCAAGAATGTCTACCCTTGTTTCTTTTTTTTTTTTTAATGGACTTTAAGTGCAAAAATAAGCCCCTCCGACTTGTTTCGTGATTTACTGCAATGTACTGTTTGTGTTTTTTTCTACAAGCCTGTGAAGCTCATTCTTGATAAATTCACAAGTATCTTTTACTTAGCTTCCTGAAAGCAAATGTATGCATTTGTGGCATTTTGTGTGTGTACATACAGAAGTGCATAGAGGTCCCAGTGTGAACACAGAACTCTTGGAAAGCATTGCTGAAATGCAATTCAAAGGAAAGTCCTTGCCCAAAAGGACTTTTTGTCTCAGGAAGTAATGTACATGATTTGGGGAAAAGGTGTCACTTATCTGCTCTGCAAATGTTGAATGCTGAACCCGAGGTATTAGATTTTAGCTATCGTAAACTGGTGTTGTTTTATTGGTATGAGTGAGGTTGTTGTTACTTGTGTCGGCTGGGAATCATTGTCTTCTCTAATATGGAAGTCCAAAAATATCCTAGTTCAGGAAACAGTGCCATCACAGTTACAGGTGGAACAAAGTCTGTTTAGAACCTAACTGTGTTGTGTCCATGCTACTTTGAAAGTGCTCATTTTAAGAGTGTTCGCAGACTGATAGCCATGGATCACTTAGCTGGGTTGCTGGTAATGCTGACCCCGTTTTCACAGCATAGAGTATGGTGGCAATACTGCGTTAAGCTATAGTGGGATTGTTTCTGTACCAAATTGTTTTTACAGGTCTGTCTGCCCAACTGTTCACAAACAGTTGCTTTTAACAGGGGCTTCAGAATGTTCTTGACATAAAAATATTTTTTTCAGCCTTTTTTTTTAGGCTGTGTTCTGTTCCCAGTATGATTCTACGTGCTTAAAACTGCCACAAGAGAAGGAAGAGTCCGTCAAAGCACAAGGGAACTGATTCAGTTTTGAAGACAATCAGATGAACAGCCTTTTTGGTAGCATTTTTAATCTGATCTGGTGTGTAATACCAACTCAAGAGCAAAGCATGTCAGTATAAATAAAGTGATGTTGTATTGAAGTAATGAGGATGAGCAGCCAGAGTCAACAAGACTGAGAATACATTTAGCTAGTGTTGCAGCATCATGCTACTTAATTAGCTATTTTACTGTTGTGTAAACCAAATGTTTATGAGATTTCAGTCACAGAAACTGACAATTTGACTTCTACTCGTGCTTCCTCATTTGTTCTTGCAGTTTATCGTGGTTCATAGGTGATCTGTAGCAGGAGTAATAGTCATGGAATTGTAGAAGCAGGAAAGTCATTTTAAGGCTGGTAATACTCCTAGGCTACAGTAATGGATAGGATAAAAACATCCTTTGGGGAAGGAAGCATGATTTTTTTTCAGTTAAGAAATGGGTCTTGTCATCAGTTTTGCCACAGTCTTCCTGTGTGACATTAGATAGGACACTTAGTCTTTTGGTGTCTATGTCTGTGAAATCGGAGCAAGTCTTATAGATCTAGAACTTAATTCCTTTTTGGATGTGTGTAAGAGTTTTCTGTTTTGTTTATTAAGGCTTTGGCTTGCACTCTGTGGGACACACTCAGCCTACAGCTTGGATTTAGCAAGCAGTGCTGAAATCATACCCTTTATGGTTTCTGTGAGTAATACCATTTGCATACAGAAAATTTCTTAATGTGCATATCACAGAGAATGTGGACCTTTCCAACCTGTGTAACCTCCTTTAATAAAGGTGCAGTTGCTGCAGCTGACCTCTTGTGAGAAGTGGATCCTTATTTGCTTGTATTCTGTGGCCTGAACAGCACGTGTAACAGAGGGCACTGTTCTGTGGATGTGGGAATTTTCCTGTGCTCTGGCTGCAGGGAGGGGGAGGAAAATTGGCTCCACAAACCCAGTATCCAATTTTGTAATTTAAAGAACCTTTTTGATCTGAACTTTGTACAGCTAATGTTAGAGAGTATTTAGAAGTTTGGTAAAAGTCCATAGTAGTGCTAGGGAAAGATAAGGTTCACTATTGTACTAAAGCAGTGTTGTGGTGCCAAGACAGTATATTTATGCTTTATTGTTGCAGGGGTAGTAGTGTCCATGAAACTTTGTACAGTTTGGTATTACACTAAGTAAAGGAAAAAATACCCAATCATTTTCTAGGTTGCCATAAAAACTGCTGTGAGCTAAACAACACGGCTACATTGCAAGCCCGTCCATTAGCATGATGTGTTGCTTCACAGCAGCTGGGAGTAAAATAGTGTGGGTGAAAGTACCTGCATGGTGGCAGCCAAGATTATTTTGTGTGTAATGGAAAATATTTTTTTCCTCATTATTAACCATTATATTGAGGGTCAATATGTTTTCTAACGTGTTTTACAGAGTTACATGTTTTTCAAAGCTGGCTGAAAATTTCTGTTCCACCATTGTGCATTGGTCAGTCAATTTTTAGCATGCATAAAAGCATCATTGCCAATTTTTCCTTGAAGTCAGAGCCACGTGGAGTAGGGCAAAGCCTCAATAAGCCTTAGGAACTAATGGGGAATTGCAAACTCGTTGCACGTGGTAGTTTCTCAAAATCTTCCTGGGGCCAAACCACTCATTTCCTCAAGCAGATAAGGAGGATATTTTCTCCTTGAGTCAAAGTGCTGTGACTTTGTAAGTAAGATAGTATAGATATATCTTTTAAAAGTGTACTTTCTAGAGGTATTGCAGCTAGCACATTGTAAACTTTTAACTCAGAGGACTTGAACTTTAGGACTAGTTAAATTGATTTTGTTAAAAGGATGTTGTCATAACAACTAAGATATGAAATCTGCCTGAATTCTTTGAAATGGGATTTCTAAACTCATTAAACAGGTAAAATTGGAAAAAATACTACCCCCCCCCACACACACATACACACATTTCAGGAGCATTCTGGTGTTTTTGAGACTTGTGACACAGACTGTTATGATATAATACATAACTAACGTGGAATTTCATGATGGGAAATCAACCAAAAACTTCCTATCAGTAAATGCAGTGAGACTACAGAACAGGCTTCAAGGTCTATTAGGAGCAAAACATCTTGAAATATACCGTAGGGAAAAAAAAATTGAAGATTTTTGTGGGAATGGACAAGTTTAATAAAAGCTTTCATCTTTTATGTCTGTATTTGAGGTTTGTTTTATTTCAGCCTGAAATAAAAGCTTTATTCTTCAAGGGCAGTAACAGCATGTTTCTTGTAACTCCTTAGCTTTCAACAATAATGTATAATATTTTGGTTCACCATTGTGTTAAAACTGCAAATGTTTTTCTCACTTCTTTGGCATAATGATTTATTAGTGTTGCCACTCCAGGGTTGTTTGTCAGTAGAAATCAAAAGCTTGGGTTTCGCTCCTTCTGGCAGATTACATAAATTATGCAAATTGCTGTAATGCAGGTTATAACCTAATTGCATTAAACATCTTGAACAGTGATCATTTCTGTAAGTGAAAGCTGTCTAGCACTTAAGTTGCTAATGTATTTTTTTGTCCTTGTATTCTACAAAAGAAACCACATTAAAAAGCAGTAGTATGCATGCAGGTTTTGCTGCTGTGCTGCTTATCTGCTTCTACTGCTAAAACATATGAAAGCAACACAGCAGTCAATTTACCTGTATTTATATGGTGTAACACAAGTTTTGTTTTTTTTTTTAAGGACTTTAACAGTGTGTTTCTAATAATCAGCAAGCTGTAACGTTACTTAATATGCTTTCATAGGAGAAGGCTAGAAAATTTCAATTTCTTTATCTTGCTAGAGCAAATCTAACCTGCAAAATTTTTACATGCCAATTCATAGTCTCTTAGCAAGTTATTTTTTTATTCATAAAACACATGTACATTTTCTGAATAGTTTAGGAATGGTTAATACATTTTCCTCCAACTTTTTCATCATCTTTATTCTAGATAAGCAAAATTATTCCTTTTAAATTATTCATGTACTTCAGTTTCATTAATATGTGCTTTTTATGTGTTCTGTATTTGCGGTTCAATATCAAAGGTGCTCTGCATAGCTCCCTGTCAACCTCAAGACAGTGGCAATTTCAGTCTAGAAGTCATTCCTGTGACACCAAATGCCTGAAGTTACCAAGTAGCATCTTTTTCAAAAAAAAAAAAAAAAAAAAAAAAAAAAAGTATAATTTTGTCTTAATTCCTTTTTTTTTTTTGCTATAGCTACTTGTATGTATGTATATAGAGGAGGACATACGTGTACACAGTATAGAATTGGCCAGGAGAAATGCTAGGACTCCTATGTTCACACAACTTGAGGCACTTTCCATCTGCAGAGTTAAAGGTTGAAATGCAGATCAAGTAAAGCCAAAGTTCACTTACTAAAGAAATAAGTCTGAGCCATAATCTGCAGAATCTACAGCTTAAGGAGAACACTGCTAGCCTGATGACAACTGTTTTCCCTGTTAACTGTTTAGCACAGAATAGGGACCAAATTGTCAAGGAATAGTCGGGTTTGAGGTATTGTGGCAGGCCTATAATGGGAGTTGCACTCTATCATATCTGAGGTTTGAAGGAAGACATCTGATTTCAGAACTGTCAGCACTTAATTCACATATACACAGTTAAGGTAAAAACAAAAAAGCTTTCATTATCACCTATGTGTCATGTGATTTGTGTGTCAACAGGAGCAGAGAAATCTAGCCATTCTAATGCAGATTCTACTTCCTACACTTTTGAACTTCTTAATTCTTGTTAGAAACTACTTAAAGTTGTTATACTGAGTTTTATGTAATGTCTCTTTAATAGCAATAAGCTAATAAAAATATAAGTGGGGTTATGTAGTTCATTTGGGCTGCATGTCCTTGTGTTTTATTGCTCACACCTTATTAGTCTTCTGCAAATGTTCCACTTTTCTTTAGCTTTGGCAAGCTGCTCAGAACACCATTTCCTTCTTTTCATTCTGGTGAAGTCGAATTGTTCTTTGCTTATACTACATTAGCCTTTCCCAGAATTTAGCCTGGCGTTTTTATACGCTGGGGAGTTTCCAGTGTGTTTGGATTATAAAATGATTTCCTACTGTGACTGTGACGAAACCACGCTTTCAGATAATACTGTCAAACTACATTTCAGTGCTGTTTTCTGTGTTTCTTTGTAGTGTTTTGCTCTACAGAAATGATCTGTACCAATCATTTTCTTTTTTGAAAGTGACATTTTTCAAGTAATCCTCCCAGGTAGTTAAGATCATCCCAACACTTTTTTCTGTTTCTCTTGTTAGGTTTGTGTAGGTCAATTGGCGTAAGCAACTTTCTTATCAGTCATCTTGAGCAACTAAAGGAAGACTGTGTGGTTACTCCACATGTTAATCAGGTGAGTGGAGAAATAGAATTAAAGTATCTGGTTACTAATCCACTCCTCCACAGCCCTGTGCCTGAAAGACTACACATAATAACTTTACTCTGCAATTTCTTCTCTTTCATTTCTATATGTGTATTGGAAACCATTCAGGAAGATGACCTGAATTGGAAAGAAATAATAATAATAATGTCCTTTGTCCTTTATTTCCCCAGTTTTTGCCAGGCAGCTTGTTTGTGACTGGTGTTAAGGCACAAACAAATGGTCAGTGCACCAGTTTTTGATGATAAAACAGTTTAGAAATAACATTCAAGTAGCACTAAATGTTTAGTGTCTGCGGAGTAAACAAAGTTTTGGAGATCCTCTGTTGAAATACTAAATGTAATTCCTCTAAGCAACACTGAAAGTGTTAGGTGATTCTGTATCCATGCAAGGGTGCTGTTCCCCTTGCTCTCTCCTTATTTTAATCAAAAAGATTGCATTAAATTCAGTGATAAAAGATTGCCACCTACATTCCGGCAGACTTGCAGGATGCTGACAGCTGTTCCCTTGTTGCAGCTGTGGTAGAAGTTCATGCTTCAGTTCCTACCACCTACTGCCAGTGAAAATGTTCTTAAAGCTAACATAGAACTGTGAACTGGAATGGGTGAGGTGCAGACACATGCTTTTTCCTTTTCTGCAGGTGTTAAGGATTTTTGGCAGCATTTTGTGGTGTAATGTCATAAACAGGCACAAAAAGGTGGCTTAGAATGTGACAGAACTTAACATCTCTGGGGTTTTGCTGACTATACTAAAGGTTACCAAAGGACAATTATGAAAGTTTTCTAATGAATTCTTAAATTTGCGAATGGAAGTGCTATACTCAATTCTTATTTTATTGTCCATTACTTTGTGATACAGAAGATCTTTGCTGTAGTTATGCCTGAGGTAGCCTAGTCTTTCAGTGAACTAATGTCTAAATACAAAACATTTGCAAGCAGTCATTATGTAGAAATGAAGGAAAATCACTTCCTATTACCTGTTTTAAATTTGCATAACGAATTTAGTGTTGCAGCTCCAACAGTTCTTAGGATGTTAAAACTGAGTTATTTTTCTGTGAAGAGAAGGAAGTAGGAAGGCCGGAGAAATGAGGTGCTTTATTAGACTTTTTGTAGTCTTCACAAACTAGGTAGAAAGCAGTGCTTCTGTTTAACAAACCAAGTTGTAAGCACTGCTTCTCTTCTTGGGGAAAAAAATATGTTCTTATAGGTAGGATGGACCAAAGTAGGAAAGACCTGTCTTTTCAAGAATGTATTCTTTCTAATGTATTTAGTAGTAATTAAGCAGTTTTAAAAATTATAACCTACTGTTAAAACTACTGTCAAATGCTCTAAGTAAAACCATTAAAAATTTCATTCTGGCATCAGGTAGAGTGAAATTTAACTTAGAAGTTACATTTTTGTATTCTAGAATTTGTAATTGACTTGGCAGTGAAAGGCTTGTATTTATGCTCAAGGAAAATACTTTTTCTTGTGCCTGTTACTCAGTAGGAAAAATAATTAATGTATACACACTTAATAAACTCACTGAAACTAAACTGATCTTCTCCAAATTCCATGTAGGGGTGCTCATCAATATTTTTATACTGCATGAAGAAGTTATTTGCAGAAGTGACTTAAATGTGTTAATGTCACTGTTGATATTGAGCCCAATTGTGTAAATTTGTAAAAGGTAAAAGGGTATTTAGGATTTTGAGGCATTTGTATGTAAGCTCACGTGAACTGTTCCTCTATGAAGAAAACTCATTTGGGGGCTTAAATATCAGTTTTATGAGGAAAAATAATTGTAAGACTGTGCATTCCCCTTGAAAAGCTGACTGAAATCCAGATGCAGGAGAGCTTTACCAGGTGAAAAGATCTGATGAATCTGCAGCAGGGTGGAATGAGTAAGGCTCGCGTACTGTCAAGTGTGTACTGTCACGTGTACCCTACTGAGGGTCTAGGTCCATGTATTAGGCTTAACTTTTCCCCCATTGCGGTAAGACTGTCATAAAAATCTGTGCTTTCTTGGAGTTCCCCTGTGGCTGACCAAGTAGCAGCTGTGAAGGTTCAGTAATGTGAACTGTGAACTGCTTTATTAAATGTATGACAGATTTTACACACAAATCACTCAGGGTAGAGTGCCAGAACAGACCAAGATCTTCCTTTGCAGCTGTATGACAGACAGCCCTTGCCTGAGAAAAGTTTGGTGACTAAAATAGCAAGGGTGGGGCAGGCCAGGAAGTAGGAATTATTATTTTGAGGGGAAGCGCGTACTGGCCACCCACCCTATGTCTCCTCAGCTCAGGATGCTAGTACCTTGCACTCAGATGCTGCTGGAATCTTCCAGAAAGGTTTCAAAATAAAAACAAATTCAGTAGTGATTATTTCATTGTATGCATTTCATTTTTTTAGGATTACTTTTAAAAGAAAAATACTTGCTCCTACCAATACACAAAGGTGTATGACAAAATTCAGCTCATGAAATCTGGGAGTCTCTTGATTCAGTGAAAGGCATAAATCATGTTCCAAGACAGGAGGTGGTTGTTGCTGTATAGCCTGTTTGTGAAACAAGCGGGTAACACAGCAGCATGCTACTTGCTTTAAGTATTTATGGTGCAGCTCTGCTGCTGAGAACCCTTTTTAGACCAGCACCTAAATGCTGCTTGCAGGCACATTAGTAATAAATGCTGAATAAGTCACCTGATGCTATAGAGATGCTTCAGATTTTTCAGCATCTGATCATAAGTAATTCTTTATTTAGTATTTTCAAGGCTACATTACTTATTATACTTAGTGTAAAGAACCTCTTCTAAAATTATTACTATTAATACACCTGATAGACAATACTTACAAAGACTTCTATGAAATCCCAATATTCACAGTATATTAATACATTCGAAGACACTGTATATCTGTATCTAATACTCAGTGCAAAATGATACTTACCCAGAAGAGTACGTGGTGTTTCTCAAAGATGCTCAGTCTTGTGGTGTAGTTGGATAAGGAGCAAGTAGACTAGGCTTGCTCTGGGTTTTGTTAATCAGTGTTCTGAAAGGAACTGCTTGCTCAATCTTTTTTCCCCCTCAGTTTTGCATAATAAACAATGAGAATATTTTCTAGTCAGGTCAGGTGCAAACAAGTGAATAACTGTATGACCTAAACACTGGTCTTTCAATATAAACTTGAAATACAAAGGCTACGCAAAGGTCAAGAAACATCAAAGGTTGAAGACATGGATGTGTCTGCTGCTTGAACCTTGTTCCCGAGTCCACCTAGTAATTTAGATCATAGCAGCTTTAGGCTGACTCAGCCCAGCCTTCTAGGGGCACAGTTTTTTCTTAGCGTATATTGAATGACTGCCAGCCTATTGTTCCTGACTATTGTTGTCTGAAAAGACAACATGTACTAAAGATGAGAAACAGGAAACGTTCATTTGTCCTTTTTATGGCAGAAGAAATTTTCCAGATTCCATGCGTTGAGGTAATTGTTCAGAAGAGTACTTTTCTTCTAAATGCGCAAGAGTTAGATCACTGGAACAGTGGTGACGGCTAGTTGTGCTGAAGGCACATCACATGATTATGGACTCTCTCTTTTTAAAAGAAAATGCCACCACTTTTCACCTGAATGCAGAGGAAGGTGTGTTTCTTACAATGTATAAGCTGTGAAATATTTTTTGAAGTAAACAGAGTAAGGGAATATTACAGAGGTTCGTTTTTGGCTTTCACTAAGTGCCAGAATAAGTGGCTTTTTTGAGATCACTTACCAGTAACTTCTGTTTCCAGTAGCTGTCTTTGTAGCTTGTTACTTTTCTCCTTTTAACTGGTTCTGGGCAATCTGTGATCTGCCGTCCTAGCAAAGGGTCTCCAGAGCTGCTCATTCCACAGCATGTCTGCTTCCTGCCGTGTTGGTTGTGACGCCACACAGGGAATACAGGATTTTCCATGTGCAGTCTGTGCCAACACTTTGCTTCACAGGTCAGGCCCTCATCCTAGACATATTGTTCTGGTCAGTGTCTTGCAAACCCAGTCTCAGCCCTGCCTCCTTCCCTTGCCTGTGCAACCCCAAGAAGAACATCAGTCAAGAGATAAGAAAAGAAGTAATTTGGGGGAAGAGAAGGTAGTCTCAAATCACCCATAAAAATGACCTAATGCTGACTCACAGTATGCATTTGCATGCATTTCTCAAACACTGAGCAGAACAGCAGTGTAAGTCCAACCGCAGGTAGGGAAGACAACTACTCATACTTTATTTCTGTGGTAAACATAAAATGCATAGGAAATTATTGTGCCAATTAATGGCAAAATGTTTGTAGATTAATATCCTTCATATATCTTCCAAAGCAGTGATTTCACTCGTATTGCATTTTAAAAGCAATAGGGTAAAAATATTCTCATTTATCAATGATAATGTTTGCTACTAAATGTATTTTCAAGGTTTTGACTAAAAGTTTCTTTCTGTTTATCTAAGGCTGAGTACCACCCTTTCCAAAGACCTCAGGAGCTGGTGGATTATTGTAGGAGCAGAGGTATTGTTTTTGAAGGCTATTGTCCTTTAGCTAAAGGTGAAGCACTCACTCATCCTAGTGTCATTCAGCTGGCAAAGAAATATGGCAAAACTCCAGCACAGATTTGCATACGCTGGAGTATACAGGTAATTGGAGGGTAGTAATTAAAAACCTGTCTCCTCTCTCAGGAAAAAAATAAAATGCAAATAGTTTGGGATATTGTGCCTCAAAACAGAATTTATAAAGAAAGTATTCTTGCCTTCAGTTTTGACAGCCTATGAACTAATTGTTGTCCAGGAAATTTGCAATGTAATACACAAACCATGGCACCGTTTTAAATATGCAAATAATTTGATTGTAGAGAATGAAAGCAATCACCAATAAAAGAGATGTTTTCAAACTAAAAGTTATAAACAGTAAGGGGGAATCGTTCTGTTTCTGTCACTCAACACAAAGGGATGAGCAGTGAAATAGTGTTTTACAATGACTACATAATCTGTGTTGGAATTTAATGCACTGTACATAACTGCAATTACAAATAACCTATGGAAATGTCAGTGTCCTTTGAAAAATGGAAGAAAAACCTCAGAAGGCATGAGGAACATCTTGAAATATTTTGAAGAGAGTATTTTCTTTGAAACTATGTAAATTTTAATGATGAAAATAATTATGTTTTCAGAATGGGATTGTGACTATTCCAAAGTCCACGAAAGCAGAAAGGATACAGGAAAACTGCAAGGTAAGATTTAGTTATACACTCAAGTTCGACTAATATCCAAACTACTGTTTTTAATATTTTGGTTTGTCTGTCTGTTGTCCTATACCATTTTAATATTAGGGCAACTCAGTTAAAATTAGCAAGTTATAGCAGCTTAGAATTACCACAGTACATTTAAAAAATAAATTAAAAATAATAAACCACACACATAATTCAAAAATGCCAGAAATCAGTGGAGATTTAATCACTATGTACAAAAAAGTTATCCACAGAGTTACTAAATACTGAAAAATCAACTTTCATAGTTGATTTTTGTCATTAATATCTTTACTTGTTACTCGAGTGATAGTAGAAAATCTAGTCTGGTTATGGTTAGGTTCTTTTTGTGATAAGCATATAGATCAAATGTAAGGAATTTGTATGCTATGCATAGCACAAAGACACTGTATGAAAGCTGTAAAACTCTGTTGGAGATATCCCAGATACCTCTTGAGGAAGTCACAGTCCTGGCAAAGCTGACTCCCCTACCTTCTTCCCACTGACTTACAGAGAAGGTCACAGGATGTAGGGTATGCACGAATAGAAGTGGGAAGGAACTGAGGATTGGCAGCATGATCTCCCTGTTTGTTTGTTTTTTTCTCGGTATACTGAATGATTTTAATTCATTCCTTATTTTTTCCCCATTTCTGTAATCTGAAAGTGCGCTTTTGGGAGGGGGGGCGGCGCGGGAGGGGAATCCACAAACTTACTGTTCTTTCAAAAATATTTTAGGAGTATGAACTGTTTGGTAAATCGGGAAGAAGACAGCAAACATCTGACTGTCAGTTAAATCACTGTCCATGTGCTCTAAGTGTAAATTAACACACATGTAATGAGGTTTTCTCCTGGTGGCTATGCCTATTTATGTAGCTCCTGCCTCGACTATTTATTCTGACACCTGCCCTGCTTCTGTGGTACAAGCACAGCTGTTTGTGGCAAAGTATTGTGAACCAGATCAGAGAGCAGAACCAGGTTAAAAATCTCTCCTTCTCTTTTTTTTTTTTTTTTACCCAATGATATTTTTAAATCCAAGTTAATTCTGTGTTTTATGGATTTTATTCTGTGGCCTCACCAATTCATTTAATGCAGCTGAAGGATTGCATTGCAGCAAAACTCAAAACATTTAGGATGGGGGGGGGGGAATTACAGTTGTCTGATGTTGTTTATCACAATTCCTTTTTTTTTTTTTTTTACCCATGCCAATGTGTTAGAGTCTCAATGATTTCTAGTCAAAATGGGGAAAACATGGACCTCAGTGAACCCTGAGTGTGTAGTATACAGTATTTCTAGTTTTGTGACTTGTGGTTCAGAATTAAAAACCTTGAGCATTGAAGTTCAACTACATGGGGCATTCCAGCACACAGCAATTGCTGGATAATGTAGAGTGGGGGTAGCTCATTTGGCAGCAGTTGAGGCTCCACAAGATCTTTTCATTGAGTATGAAGGAGCTCTGACAAAGACAACAGAGCAATTTAAAGCAAATTCAGTTCTGAAGTGATATTGTCCAAATAAGTCACCTGCTAAGAAAACGCTGGCACCATCACTGATGTTGTAGATTTCACCACAGGGTAAGTCAGTCGCTGTAGGAACCTATGCATGAAAAGAGGCGGTTGCTTTCAAGTCAGCATTAGTACTGAGAAACTGTAGCACTGTATCTTTTTCTGCGTTAGCTGATCCATGAGTATTTTCTCTAAGTACACATAGAAAAGATAGAGATAGATAAAACCTTAGATTGCTAACTTCATAAAAAATTCCTATACCTTCTAATAATTCTCTCTGGCTAAAGTTCTGAGGAAAAGAGTTGTGACACTTTTTAAAATGAACATCTGGATATAACCAAAATATCGAGCTCAGGTTTCCAGGGGGATTGCAGTCAGTATTCGTATACCTCTGGCAATGACCATATAGAATGCTGTTAAAAACAGCTTTGGTGCTGCCATTGTCTTGCAGCCTTGCTTGAGGCCAGAGTGCTACAAAACCATCTCAACAGGGTCTGCAAATGAAAATGAGTCACAAAGACAGCAAAGGGCCAAGTAGAGCTTGTTAACTTAATAGAATGATGTTTGTCTGCGACAAAATGTAATTTCCAGAAGGATAAAAAAAATAGAAAAATTCTGCTTCAAACTTAAATGATAGAAACACTCCTGATTCTATGTTCATGATGTTAACTATATATGCATTCCCATAGGTGTTTGATTTTACAATAGCAGAAGATGATGTTGAAATTCTAAATGGATTGCATGATGGGAGACATGTTTCCTGGGACCCAAGCCTTATTGTGTGAACGAAGGTTTGCGCTTTTTCCTTTGTCAGTAATCAATATGTCATACCACATAATTTAAATTCAGGGAAGGTTGCAATAAGAGTGTAATTGTGAGCTTACTGTCTGGTATTAATGATAACTGATCTGAAATCCTTAACGTAGATAACAGACAAAAGAATTTCTGAGGGTAGTGCTTTTGTCCTGAGATCTTATATTTCCGTCTAAAATCCTGATACACAGTTCACTGAAGCCTGTGCAAAGCCTCCTATTTATGACATTGACCTCACATCAGGCCACTTAACCAATGAACATGAGGAGATATCATGTCTTTAAATGTAGGAAAAAATGCTACCTACTAGTGTACAAGTGTTGAGTTCAAAGTAATTTTTCAGGTATTTTGTTAGAGGGTTGCAATATGTGAAGAAGAAAAAGCTGGGTGGAAAAAAACATATTAATACCATTATCACTACAGTATTTATACTATACTGTAAAACTCCATGAAGAATATGATCTCACTGTAATAAGCAATATATAAGCATCGCAAGAAGGAGTTTTATATATTACTGCATAATAATGGCGTTGACCTAGAGACTTCTATGTGTATTATTTACAAGCCTGTAGTCGTAACAAAGTAGGAATACTTCCAGAGAAATCCATGCACAAATAAACTGACTGCATGGATAAGAGTTGAGCGGGAAGCTCTTAAGAGCCAAAGAGGCATCTTTGTTGGTAAGCATCTTTTTCTCTTACAGGAAATTCTGGTGAGCTTTGTGTAGCTTTTAGTGAGAATTAGTTTAGCTTTCACTTTGGATTTGTCCAGGAAATTTCAAGAACAGAATGTTCTTCAGAGAGTTATTATAAAATATGTATGTATATAAAGAGGTAGATGTAGATACAGATATTTGTAGTTTACAAGTCTGTTTTGAGAAACACGTCTGCAAAGTCTTTTATCTGCTGAGTATTGAACTTCTAGTCACATTGGCCTGATATTTTAAGAGTTCCCGTGTCTAGAAAGGTATGGAAAATCTGAGTATGATTTATATTGTGTGTGGACTTCCTGAGGCAGTTTTCCCAGTGCTGTTCTGCTTTAGTCATATCGCGAAACAAAGCTCCTTAGTTTTTATCAAGAAATGGCTTGCAGCAGTCATATATTCCAGCCTGTAGTGTTTTTCCTCAAAGCTGAGCTTCCATACAGCTTGGATAAAATACAGAATACTTAACCTTGTTGATAACAGCTCCTCAGCATAATTAATTGGTAAAACCAACTACTGGTAAACATTTCAGAGAAAATATGTTTAGGTTTGCCTCTTGAATCATTATTGTTTTATTTATGATTTTTAAAACAAGATATTGTATGAAAAGCTGCCCTCATTAATATCTGTACAATGGACAATGTACTGTTCCAAAAAGATGCACTACCTACGCATTAAGGTTATCTTGCAATTTTTCAAGTGTGGTCTACAGTATGGGGTGCTTCAGTATTTAGTAATGTCACTTCAGGTGTTCCAAGAACTGCAATGTACCTGGTTTAACTGTTGTAATGAGGGGTTCAATATGTCAAAAAGTAAGGCTTATTTATAAAATTAAGGTATTTTTTTCAGCTTTTGCAGAAAATGATGGCAATGGCTAAGCAAAAACTGGAAAGAATGCCCACAAATAAACTTTTCTACCTGTGATCATTGCATAATCCAGCTTTTGAAAAATCACTTTATAGAATAATACCTTAGCATAGTAATTTGCTCAGATTTTAGCAATATGCATAAAAGTGTTACATAGCACTGTGTAGCTGGGGGACTCATTGCTTCACATCGTATCTGAATTCATAGAACAAGGACTAGAAGTGAATCACGTGCCTAGTATTCATTCAATATGGGTTTTAGTCAGCGAAGACTATCTCAGAAACTACAAAAGAGAAGTGGGCGTTTTACCTTGTTATCTCTGAATAAACACTCATCACATCAACATACGATTTCCAACATAAATGATACATACAACGTGAACCAAATCTTTATGTAAGCTGGCAAATTTTAGCTTCAGTTTTATCAAGGCAATATTCAGTTAGGACTAGTTATGTGCCTAGAAGTCTCATGATGGGCAGAAGAGCTCTGATTTTCCTGTGCTGTTTCTGACTCCCTGTTCTGAGCTAAACAGAACTAAACCAGATTTAGTTACTGTGATGACTGTAGACTGTAGTGAGGATGGCTTCCTAATCCATTGATAGATTTTATTGTTCCCTCTTTCAAAGAGATTTTAATCTTGCATTTGTATCTCGTTTTGCTAGGAAGTCAAGGCAGTATTTTCTCTGATCTAGATGATATTATCTAAGCAGTACAGTGAGTAATGAAAGGAATAATAAGATAGAAACACTACTATAATAGCATACTTCTAAGGAGCAGTTTTAATCTGATACTTCTCTAACTACCTTTAGACTTGATTATTGCAGGATTTTCAGGGCTTTTTTTCTAGGATTTGTGTGTGTGTGTGAATTTTCCCACCAATTCCTTTGCTACCAGGTAGTGGCTTTAGAACTATTTAAGTGCCAGGACTCAGCTGACCCGTGTTATCTTTCTCGTAGGTGTGGTGTGTTGTTTTTATATCGTGCCATCACTTATCCCCATTGTTTTCTGCTAGAAGCTATAATTCTCCCAAGGGACTGGAATCCTGTTATCTCCTGTGTGCTTGGGATACCTCACTGGAGCTTCTTCCCTTGAAAACAGCTTTCACAAATCTTATACCTTGTTAGTTAATTTAGTGGCATTGAGCAAATCCTCTTCTAGTTTTGATCCGGTTGCACAGGGACAACAGACTAAGTAGATGATTTTATGCTCCTCTCTACAACTAAATTGGCATTTAATATGTTGATAGTTTTCTTTTTAAACAAGGGCTGCTGTAGAATAAGTCCACTTAACTGTGTCTAAGTGAACACTTCTAAAGTACTGACAACTTTGATAACAGTATAAAGTAAGTCAACTAATAACAAATTGGAACATGAACAGTAGTGAGATCTAGGGGTAGCAGTGAGGAGTGATGTTCTGTAATAGAAGTGAAATCTAGCAGAACAGAAGGATATAAAAGTGCAGAACGTACGAAATCAGGAAGTTTAATACCATTTGTTTAATTTCTTTTTTGGTTCAGAAGACATCCCTCGAATATATTCTTGGAATGATACCATGTATGTTCTTCCCTAGGGCTGAAATTCCTTCTCTTGTCCATACTTGCCTAAGACACACTTTCTCCAGAGAGAAAGCTCTTTCACCTTGCTACCGTGACCATTTTTAACATACAGCAATGCATGCATTTTACTATTGCAACCCACCGTCTTGACAGCAGGTCTAGGGAATACATCTGCAAATTGAAGGCATGTTATGTAGGTTATATATGGTTGTGAATGATTGGGACACTCCTCTCTAGTTGAGATAAACCATTATTTAAAACAAGATACCATTTATCAGTGTTGCCTAACAAAGTGCATTCAGCCTTCTTTGTAGGAGCACTGAAACTGGAAGGGAACTCTTAAAACAATAAGGGAAAAAAAAAAAACAGAAAGTCAGTGGGAAGGGTGAGGCCATTTTCTGTGCAGCCAAGTAGCTTCCTGTCTGCCTTTGAGTGGCTCCCTCTCTCCTTTTCTTGCCTGCTTCAGACTTACATCTTTTATATGACTGGAGGTGAAGGCACCTGAGAACATTGAATTGAAAAATGATGGCAGTTGTTTTGCAAAGTGTGTGCTTAGGAATTTTTTTTAATCAGTCTGCTCTTCTACTGTACTTGTCCCCACAACACAAATTTGAAGATAAGTACATTATTCTTCTGATTAGGGTGTGTAGTAAAGAAACTATAATACTAGTAAGTTCACAAACCCACAAAGCCAAGCAGGCTGCACTAATATTTGCACCTCTTTTCGGCACAGTGGTTAACACCAGCTGATTTTCTTTTCTAAAATAGCAATACTAAACTATTCTGACAGGAAAGCTGACATTAACCCTTTGTTTTTGAAAATGGGGACAAAGGTGGAGCAGCTCTTGTGGACAGTAATCGAATCCAATCAGTTAACTCTCTTCACATCGCCACACCCCTGCCAAAGCTTTGAAGCTCACGGAGCACATCTCTGACTACAGGGCTTTGGGTAGAAGTAACAGAAAAGCCAAGCTTGCTGTGCTGGGAGTGGTTTTTGTACTTAATCTTTTTGCACTTATTGCAGCCTCCAAAAACGTCTGTACTTTTGAAAGAAAATGGCAAATACCTGCACTGCCTCAAAGTAAGCCTATGACTAGTAAGCTAGTCCTCACTACAAGGGCATCAACGTGCTGGAGTGCATCAGAAGAAGGGCAATGAAGCTGGTGAAAGGTCTAGAGAACAACTCTTATGAGGACTGGCTGAGGGAGCTGGGGATGTTTAGCCTGGAGAAAAGAAGGCTCGGGAGACATTATTGTACGTAACAGTTACCTTAAAGGAGGCTGTAGCAAGGTGGGGGTCAGGCTCTTCTCCCAAGCACCAAGTGATAAGACGAGGGGAAATGGCCTCAAGTTGTACCAGGGGAGATTTAAGTTGGATATTAGGGGAAATTTCTTGACTGAAATTACTGTTTGTGTGGCATTGGAACAGGCTGCCCAGGGAAGTGGTTGAGTCACTGTCCCTGGAGGTCTTCAAGAAACGTGTAGATGTAGAACCTAGTAGCATGGTTTAGTGATGGACTTGTCAGTACTAGGTTAAAGGTTGGTCTAGATGATCTTAGAGGTCTTTTCCAACCTGAATGATTCTGTGTAATACTTATAATAAAAATGATGCAGTCTTGATCTTTATTCGGTGGCCACTAATCCATCTGGAGCATCACATAGGGCTAATTACAACTGCCAGGACATTATAGAATAGTAATGACTTTCTAAGGGCCCAGAGCATGAGAACTATCTCCAAAACTTGTCACTACCCACTTGAAGAAAAAAAGAAAAAAAGAAAAAAAAAAAAAAGAGGAGCTCAAACCCTGAAATGAATTTAAGTCAGTGATTCTGATACTGCTTCCCAGTGGCATAATAAGCATCACTCTGTGCAGTCATGGTAGACGTGGCCGATACTGTGAGATGCCTAGCCTTGTACAGATCCATTTGTGCCAGATCTCAATACCTGTGCCCAAGAGGAATCTTTTATGATCTCAGTATGGGCTTTGCACACCAGAGCCCTTTGAGAACCATTCTGTAGTTGACCTACCAATAGGAAATTCCAGAGTACATTAGCAGGGATATCATTCTATTAATGATTACTCTATTTTTTCTGCAGCAAAATACATTTCCAAGACTATAGGAGCCTCTCTCTATATGAGGCTTCAGAGTTCCTTGTAATGAATTACTCTTAAGTTTATATCTTGGCTGTGAAATTGCAGAGGGGGAGCAGGGGGAACGTTATAATTACTGTTTCCTGGTAACAACAGCGGAGATGCTTTGTTTTGTTTTTGTTTATTCTTGGAACTCATTCTTCCCTAATGGTTCTCCTGGAGTCATCCCATGGAGTATCCATAAGTAGAGTGTTGCTGAGTTGAATTTATGGTAAATCACTTGCTTTGGATGCAGTGTAAAGTTGGTGAAAGATTAAACCGAGCCATAGCTGTGAAGGTCGTGTGTATACTGTGGTATAAATTTACTTCCCTGGTGTTTAATGCATTTTTATATTATAATATTTAATAATATTTATATAATATGTGTAATATGTAAAGATGTACCAATGAAATGCCAAGTATCTGTTTTTGTCACACGATTTTGGAGATTTTTGCATGATTATCACAAATGCCTTATAAGCCAGATGCAAATACCTCTGATTAATTTGGAAAATTATCACAGGTGGCTTTTTTTTTTTCTTTCCTTTTCTGGAAATGGTTATTTTACTGCTTTTTTTCCCAGGTACTACAGATAAGTAATATCTGTAATCTGCCAAATAATTGCATATATTTCAGCTAGGATTTCTGCTTCTTCAGAATAGACCGTTAAGTTACATTATCATGTTCAATAATATCTTTAGTTAATCCTAGAAAAAAAATGTATAGTAGGATTTTTCTTGATTTACCTGTATTACTGGAATAAATAATTAACTTTCCTAATGGAAATTAGTTTCCTAATACTGCATTATACAGTTTCATCACTCTGCAAGTTCTGCTATATTTTAACACATATGAAAGAAATATATCATGATTAGATACATTAGTGTTATGGTTTTATGGTAATAAATAATATGGTGTTGAAGTGTCTTTGGGTGCAGTGATAACCATGAAGAAACTACATGTCACTTTCTCAACTTCTTCAAGTCTTTTCATTTGGAATTAAGTGTTACCTAATGTTACATTCAACTTTCTGATCTAGAAGTAAAATACAAATTCTTACAAAAATGGATGTATCAAACTTTTTACAATGGCATTTTTAAAAAGTCCATTCAATTAATATAAAACTGATCAGTATCAAGTACTCAGAATAAAAACAGCTCATCTAAATTATAGAATGCTAATTCTTAACACGTGTGTGCTTCTGGTTTTGCAACGTTCTCATTGCCTGTTTTTTCTTTTTTTTTTCTTCCCCCAAAACCAGGCTTTTGATTTTAATGTGAGGGAAGAAGATACGGAACATTTGAACACCATGAATATCAACAGAAAACTAATTCATCTAACTTATCCATTGTGGAGAGGATAATTTAAAACCAGGTTGTTCTAAAGTTTGAAAGTAATGCAATTGAAACTTTAATTCATTTTAAACTGAAGAATAGATTGTTCTTCTGGGTACTTAGGGTACCCAATCAGTATCAGTTAAAAAAATAATAAAAAAAGGCAGTAACAATAGCTTGTATTTAATGTCATGTTAACAATTTAATAAAATCATTTCATTTCCTTTTCTTTGTTGTATTCTTACCGATACAAAAATGCCTAATTTTAGCGTTTTCTCTGCTTTCTCGAATCTTTCTGGCATTTTCTTCCAGTATGGATTAAGCTATCTCACAATACTGTAATTAAGTTTCTCTTACCTGCATGTATTTGATTTAAGGTGTCATTTTAACCCTTTTGAACAAAGCAGTTGTTGCTGTTTTTTTTTTTCCCCTGACAGATTTTGTAAAGTATTGGTTAACTTAAAGGCACAGATAGGAGCAGGCTTCAATATGCAGAACATTTATAACTGATTCAGTTACTAACAGTAATTGTAATAAGTAGATATTTTTGACATTTTGAAAATCCTACCAGTAAGTTACGTGTGTGTCCAGGTACCTAGATTTCTGTAAAGAGAAGCCTGACATCCCTTGGAGTTGAATTCATCTGTCTTCCATTACAGTAAGATTCATTTTGCTTACAAATTTATAGTATTCTTCTCTAAAAAAAAAAACACAAAAACAAACAAACAAGCAAATGAAAACAAACAGATGATTAGTACTTGGTGCTTCTATCTGTGCTTTATGCAAATATCGTCAACAGTGTATTATGTGATAGTTTGGAGAAGTTAATTGGCTTTCAGATAAAACATGTAGAGCTGAAGGTAGGACATAAATGTCCTAATTCAGAGGATTACGTCTGTACTGCTTAACAAAACATTGTATAATGTTACGCTGGAGCTAATTCTAACCCAGCATGCTTCATGGTATCAAAGGCAGTACAGATGCTTTGGTTTAGTACTCTGTTTGCACAAATTTATGCCACATCGTCTTCCTTCAAGTAAAATTATTTTGTAGGAACCACAGTCTGAGCATTCAAACACTAGGCTACGTAGTACGAACTGCTTTCTTTTCTCAGTTATGCAGTGTAAATCTTAAAAAATTACTCAAAATACAATCTTTTTGTTCCAGGTCTACAGCAAAAGTCTGAATCTGGAGTAACGTCTTACTTTTCACATTGTTTTTTACCTTTCTTCTAATCATGAGAATTTTGCGGGTTTCTACAGGCCACTTTGTATTTTCTGGGTGAGCCAAACTATTCTGTTGGTACTACTTTGAGGATCTCCTGTCTTGGTCAGGCACTTTATGGAAGAATGCCCCTGTTTTGTGGCCTGAATTATCTCTGGGTGAATAAAAGGATGTTTTGCATAGATCAAAATTTTTGAAGGTGCATAAGGGTAGTGTGTTGCAGAAAAATCCTTTGGAAATCTGTCTTGCAGGGATTTTTCTTTTCGTGATGGATAATGTTCACACACTCCTCTGCTGCAATTGTCAGTAATCCAGCAGTGCTGGCACTAAGAGAGCACTATCTCCTGCTGGTGTCAGAGGCCACTGATGCAGGCTTTGGGAGTCCCCCAGTTCCCAACTTCTTTTTCTGACAAGGTCAAAGCATTTTCCTGCAAGACAGCGTAATTTCCTTTTGCTTAACTAAGAGTTACCAGGAATTATGCTGGAGAGAGATTTTTCAGATACAAGATTTTATTTTAAGATTCTTTACTTTTTTTTTTTAAGATCTCTTTGTAAAGTACTCTGAAATTCTCAGCGTTGCTCCAAATGTCAGTGTTGTTACGCTAACCCTTCTATCACAAATTCTGTAATTCTTGAAGGATTGTTTGAGTGCTTTTTCATGGGACTGATTGGTTTGTCAGGTGTACATGTACAGCTTTCTTTGGTTTCATTGGCATAAAGTGATCAGTTTGAGTCACGTCAGATTGTTATGTGATTTTAGTTAAGATGCTAAAGCTAAAATTTAGGCTTCTTATCTGGGAGATCTCACATTACTGTTGCCCTGTGACTAGCCAGGTTTCTGCAATGCCCGGAACACTAAGTTCTGGTCGGAATTTCAACAAGAATTTTGCTTATCACAGGCAGCCAATAATTCTGTGTATGTGTGAGACACTACAACATGCATTCTTGCTTATCCTAAAAACTCAAGTATATAAGAGCATATATTCATTATACTGTCCTTTCTCTTTTTTTCTGACTAGGCAATCTCAGAGTAGAGTTTTCAAAGGAGTTGTACCCTGGATTTCTGTCATGTATTTCATGGAATTGCAAGTGTCCTTAACACAGGACCTGGCAGATAGGAGGGTGCTAAGAAGAGAATTCTTGTTCTGTTGATTGGGACGGAGTATAATCCTGGCTTAAATCTTCTCACTAAACGTTTATCCATGTGCTCTTGGTAGAGTTGGCTGGAACAGCCTGAATTTACCTGTTTGTGTGATTCAGCCCTCATGAGGAGGTTGCAATCTGTGCAGCTGAGCCACATTAACCTACATTTTCCAAGGTTTTAAACAGCCTTTAGTGCAAAATCAGCCAGGCTGGCTTCACTTTCTGAGAAGGGCGAAGCACTATTTCAGTATCCTCACTGCTAAGATGTCAACATGGGTATAAATGTGTGTGGTCATCTAATACAATACTTTTTGTGATGCAAATAGCCAGCTGTTTGGGGTGGAACTGAAATTGCCTAGACATTTTACACAATCTCTGACAAATAATTTGTTGGATGTCACGTCTTTGAGTTGGAGCCCTCTCAGTTGGTTTACCAATAACCTAAACATGAAAGCTTGTACATCTGACTACTGAAACCCTGAGTCATTCTATCCTTTAATTAAAGCATGTTCGTTTAATATGTTCCTCTTGCTTAAAATTATATGAGAATGATTTCCTAGAGGAAAATGCCTAATGAATGCACTTTTATTTAGTATTTTCTATAGATTAGCTAAATAAGGGGGAAAGCTTGAAATATCTAGGGTATGTCAGGCAGTTGCAGGGGATACATATGTCAACCTCAAGCATGATTTATCTTGCATGCCTTTTCTGACAGTTGTAATTTAACGGCTGTATTTTCCTCCAGGCTCTCAGGAGGCTAAACATCTTTTCAAGTTTCTAGCTTTGTGGTGGAAGAGTCAATGTCTGTTTGCCAGTGTAATTTATCTGAGTCATTCTGGGAGAGGCGTGGAGCAATTGAAGCATGACGATTAGCATAAATAAGGACTCTCCTCCTGAGGGTAGTGTTACTCTTACCGTGTTTCAGAGGAAAGCAGCCTCCCCATAACAACTGCTACTAATTGAATTGTGTGATGCTATGAACTAAAAGACCTAATATATTAAGCTCTGGTCTATTGTGATATTCTTTTGCATTTCAATTTGAGGTGGAGTTAACAGAGCAAGGAAGGAAGAGGAACATTTCTGCAGTAAGAGCAACTGTGGGTTATCAGGAATCACCCTTTCATGTTCGCTGAGGTGGGTTTCTTTGAAGAAGGAATTATAAAACCTAAACCCACAACTTCTTTTGTAGCTTCTATATAATGACACTGCTACCACTGTTAATAAATAAATAAATAAAACTTTTCTTCCTATTATTAAACACCCTCTGACTCTTGTGAATTTTATTTATATTTATTTATTTATTTATTCTTAACGTGGAAACACCACTCCATGGTGGTGTTTGGGGTGGCAAGTGCCAGGAACCAAGTCCCCCATCTGCCAGGTCCCAGTGCTGGCTTGGGCCTGCCCTGTGCGCTGGCCCTCGGCCCTGGGGGGCTGCTGCAGGCCGGGGGGAAGCGGCTGGCGAGTGACCCAGGCCCTGTGGGCCGGGACACCCCGACCCGTCCTGCTGCTGTCTGAGGGCGGCCAGGCCCGGCCCCGAGCTCGGGAAGGCGGGAAGCCGCTCTCGGCTCCTTCCTTCAACTTTCTTTGTCACGTTCCCCAGGAGCCGGGGCTAAGGCTGCCCAGGGACGAGGAGGACCCGGGGGCCCCATCCGAAGGGGCGGCCTCAGCCGCGGGGCGGGGAGGCGGCGGGGCCGGCCGGGCGCCCAGGTCCTGGCCCGGGCCGCCCCGCGGCCGCCGGCGGGCAGGGAGGAGTTAGGAGGGGATCGTCGGAAACGGAGGGGGGAGCGGCCGCTGCGGCGGGCGTTAAAACCACCGAGCCCCGGGCCCGGCCGCCGGAGTCGCTCGGCGGGAACGCAAGATGCGGGGGCGGAGGCGGGCAGCGCGCTGCGGCTGAGCACGGTGAGGCGAGGGTCGGGGCGGGGCGGGGCGGTGTGGTGCGGTACGGTGCGGAGCGGTGCGGTGCGGGCTGCAGCCGGGGAGCTGCCGGCCTCGCACCTCCGGCCGTGCCCCGCGGCCGGACAGCTCCGGTCGCTCCCCGGCCCTTGGCTGCTGTGGCGACTTTTTCAAGCACCCCTAACAAGTGCCTGTGCGCGCAGTCAGGCAGGCAGCCTCCTCCGGGTCCGCGCTCCTTGAGCGCGTCCGTATCAAAAGCTCGCAGTGCTAGTTATTTCTAACGCCAGGTACTTGTTACCTTTCCTTTGTTTCAGACGCACGCTATGGGCTTGCTGTGCAACTTACTTACGTATCCTTCTTCTTTTTCTAAACTTAATACTGCTCTCGGCTTTGTAAAGTGTGCTTTTACTTTTATTTGTCATGGGTACCTTTCCTCTTTACAGCTTTGAGATGCTCTCTTCCACAGCAGTGAATTACCTGCACCACCACTCTTTGGGATGCATTGGTATATTGCTTACCGGCCCCTTCCAAAACATATTCAGACTCTAGTAGAGGAGAATGCAGGTCTGTCAAGTACTTCTGTGCAGACTTCCATGCATTTGCAGTTAAACCAATCAAGCCTGATTCCTTCTCTAATCTCTGCTGTTGTGTATGTGGTGTGTTTCCCACGGAGGAAAAAGAGATACAAGTGCTTACTGCTGGGGAGCTCTGATGGCTTCCCACTTGAAAAAGTCCAATAAGCCGTCCCTGCTGACTCCAGCTTTACCTGTGCAGCCCTGCATGACAGAACTGCTTTTTGTCTCACTGGCTTTAGCTGTTTAACATGCCTAACCACCTTTTAAGTGCATTTTAACAGACGAATAAAAACTGATTTCTGTGTGATTGCATTGTGACTCTGGTGTACAATTCAATCAGCAGATTATTCTGAACCATTTCAAGTTTTGTTGCATTGTTTCCTTGCCTTATTTTAACTCTGGGCTTTGTCTGTGCCTCCTGTTCTCAGGGCTGCTGTTTCTGAGCGCGTGCAGGAGTGCCAGCCGGCTGCGGGCGCGAACTGCAGGCAGCCACCGGGTTTGTGCTCGGTGTCACCGTCCGGCGGCCGCGGGGGAAGCGGCACCCAGCCTGGCACCATGAGCTCCGGCACCAGCGCCCCGGTGAAGGTGGTCAGCAGCCTCGCCAACACTGATGTCAACTATGTCATCAAAGAGCACTATAATTATACGGGAAAGCTAAATGAGAATGCAGACAGTGGAATAAAAGTGACGTCGGTGGTTTTTATCGTCATTTGCTGCTTTATAATCTTAGAGAACATTTTCGTCTTGCTCACCATCTGGAAAACCAAGAAATTTCACAGACCAATGTACTATTCATTGGGAACTTGGCTCTTTCAGACTTGCTGGCTGGTGTGGCTTACACTGCCAACCTCCTGCTCTCTGGACACAAAACCTATAGCCTCACCCCCTCCCAGTGGTTTGTAAGAGAAGGCAGCATGTTTGTGCCTTGTCTGCTTCTGTGTTCAGTGTATTGGCCATTGCCATCGAGAGATACATCACCATGTTGAAGATGAAGCTCCACAATGGCAGCAACAGCTTCCGCTCCTTCTTGCTGATCAGTGCTTGCTGGGTTATCTCTGTGATACTCGGGGGACTCCCGATTATGGGATGGAACTGCATCAGCCTCTTGTCCAACTGCTCCACCGTGCTGCCTCTCTACCACAAGCACTATATTCTCTTTTGCACCACAGTTTTCACTGGCCTTTTGCTATCTATTGTCGTCCTCTATTGCAGGATCTACTCCATGGTGAGGACTAGGAGCGTAGGCTAACATTTCGAAAAAACATTACCAAAGCTACTAGGAGCTCAGAAAAGTCACTAGCGTTGCTCAAGACAGTGATCATAGTTCTGAGTGCCTTCATTGCCTGCTGGGCTCCCTTGTTCATCCCTGCTTTTACTGGATGTGGGCTGTAAAGTGAAGACCTGCCCAAATCCTATATAAAGCAGAGTATTTCTTAGTACTGGCCGTGCTCAATTCAGCCACGAACCCTATCATCTATACGTTAACAAACAAAGAAATGCGGAGGGCTTTCATCAAGATTCTGTGCTGCTGCAAATGTCCCCCGGCAGATTCGGGGACCAAATTCAAGAGGCCAATCATCGGAGGGATGGAGTTCAGCAGGAGTAAGTCCGACAACTCCTCCCACCCACAGAAGGAGGAAGGTGACCATCCTGAAACCATCATGTCTTCAGGCAATGTTACTCATCTTCTTAGGAGTAACCATGGAGGTGTATTCCAGAGCCTTCCCTCTGAAATCGGGGAGCTGAGGCGCCTCCTGCTCACTGCATCAGCGCTGGGCCAACGTGAGCGAGTAGCATTAGTTCTAATGAGGCAAACGGTGCACTTGCGAGGCTGGAGTTCAAGAAATGGGACAGACTGTTCTGGCTTGAAAATCTTTTTCCCTGGAGCATGTTTTGTCTTTGCACTGAGGCAGCTCAGGGTTGTCAGGCGCATTCATATCCTGAAATCTCCTTAGTAACTCTGAAAGACTGATGCCTTGGTGAAATGATGCCTGGTGTGTGTGAGAGAAGAGAGTGGGGGAGGAGGAGGGAAAGGGAGAATGAACCTTTTTTTTTTTTTTTCCCTGTGAGAAGAATGTGAAGTTATTTTTCCTTTACTTGCAGCAAACCACTGACACAAAGGTCTTTCTGTACTGAGTTTAGCAGTGGCTCTGGTATAGTTGGTCAGAAGTGTTTGTTTAACATATAACAAGGGAAGAGATCACACAAATATAATTTAGAGCACATACAACCATAATTCGGCATCACTTTCCAGAGTTTTTAGAAAAGTAGTAAGGTTTTATTTGCAGAGTCCAAAGCTGTTGGGGTTTTATTTAGTGAGATCATAGCTGTGAATTTTTGTTGTTGGTCCGTGTTACATTGAAGACCAAGAGCCAGACAGACTTGGCAGTTATGTCCACCTATACGATTCTGTTGACTGCGTCAGTTTTTGTGGAGTAGCTCAGAGCAGCATTTGGCTCCCTATGTTGTTTGCCATGTTGTTATTAGCATTAAACAAACTGCATTATCATGACAAATGCATGGTAGAACTAAAGGTCATTTCTGTTTAAGGTGACTGAGAGTAAATCTAACAGTGTAAGATACTATTGACAACAGCAGCATTTTTGCCGAAGTAAAAAGAACTAAAAACTGAAGGGGAAGGTCAGTGTCAGTTGCACAGTATTTCCAAAGGTAAAGATTGGTCAGAAAATCTGAAAAGAATACCTTGAGTTTCAGAAAAATACAAGGAGAGTTGAAGCAAAATGGCTATAGATAAATGCACTTCCATAACAAAATGCAATACATTTTGGCACATTGTATTCATGTTTATAATTTCAGCAAAGATGTCTGTATTTTATCAGTTCGTGAAGAAGTACCTATCATTAAATTGAATGTATTTGTTTTACAGCGTCATTTTTACTCCTCTGTTTTTCTAACCTGTGCTAATGGGGTTGAATGTGTACAATGTAAATAAGTTAATATGATGCAGGAGTCTTCATGCACCTAGAGTATTACTGTAACAAAAGTGGTGTATCTGGGATAGCTGAGAGCAATTGACTGATTTACAGTTATTGGCAACTCCTAGAAGTGGTATTTTGTAAAGAAAATTTATTGCCTTTGTAGTAAAATTTCCAGTGCAATTAAACTGATTTTTTTTTTTCTGGTTTTAAAAAATAGTATTTAAATGTTTCTGACTTTTATTGTTCAATTTGCACATAGCTTTATTGACTTCTAAACATTAATAAACTGATTTTTTTAAAGTTTCTGTTATCACAATACTGGTACTTTGTACTGTTGTGGGAGTTTTGTGCTGGGTGTGGTTTTGTTGATAGAAGTTACTGATAGAAGTAAGTGAAAGAATTCCTTGATTTTGGTACTGGGATTAAGCCAGTTTTGTGGGGTCTTTCTGATCAATGAAGACAGAGGATGCCACTTACAATATCATGTAAAATAGAAAATGAATGCTAGACTCTGACTTTTCCTCAGCACACGCTGAAATGCCATTATAATAATCTCTACACTAGCATTACCACAAGCAATTTTTCTCCAACAACTAGTGAAGCATAAACAGAACAAAAAGGGTGCCTGACAGTGCTGCCATGACTGCCTAGAGTAGAATAAGTGAAATAATTAGCTTATATCGCTAACAGCATTCAGAAGTTTAATTCTTAGCTCACTGCAGGTATCAGGAGGTTTATGAAATGTAGACCTGTGTTCTCAGCTACGCAGCTGTAGCCCCATTGGGTGCGGCAGCACAGACTGGCTGGATAGTTGTGTAGACACTGTATTATTTCTTCCAAAGTTTCAACTTCCATTTCCTCTCTTGCTGCCATTCCCTCTCGGTCTTTTAAGTTTCACAGAGCTTGTACAGGATGCAGTTGGAGTGTGAAGATAAACCTCACCTTCTCGTAGCGTATGTCATCGCTGTGCAAGGTTTACTGTGGAAACTGGAGCCTGCTCAGTGAGGAAGGCTTTGGGTCGCAACCTCACTTCCTGAAGGAAATTCCAAAAATGCCCTGAAGACAAAAGAGTGGAAACAGGCTGGAATTTCTCTCCATCTGTCTGCCTGTACGGAAGGAATGATTTCATGTGTGCTCACTTCCTAGGCTTTTAATTAGTGACCTGAGCAGAGCTGGAAAAATGTCAATCTGTGTTTGTGCAAAAGATAAAGTCCCTCTTGGCTCAGGCCTTCATTTGGGCAATGATGGCTTACGCGCGGGTGCTGGCAGTCATGAGGGAATGCGCCGCTTTATCCCAGGGATAAAGTCATGTCTGTGCAGAGCACCAGAAGCATATAAACCTTGAAAGTCCAAGTTGAGGCCTCAACGTGCTGCTGGTGAGTAAATACAGGCAATATACAGGGGACGTGGCTTCTGGGTTTGGTTCAAGTCCTCTCCTGGACTGGTAGGCATGTTGTCATCCAAAGGAGAGGGGTCCTCCCGCTCCGGAAGCCTTAAGGGCATTCATAGCGTTTCTCCCTGCTGGGTCTGAGATCCTGTGACAAGGGATGGGCAATGTCACAGCATGGCTGTGTCACAGGCCCCTTGTGACTACCACCAGCCTCTGCGCACTGGGAGCTGATGGCTACAGGTGAGTCACTTCCCTTCGCTTTGCCTTTGTTTCTGTATCCCTCTCTTATCTATCTTGTCTAATTGCACTGCTGGCCTTTGGGGAAATGACTGCTTCCCCCTGTAAAAGCAACTGTGTGGTGGGAGCCCAAGTTTGGTAGGGAGCTCAAAGCCCGAAGTAATTCACACAGCAAGAGAAATGCAAACAGCAGAGTGTGGCACTGAGCCATGGGAAGCATTTCCTATGCTCCCGATTGAGATGACTGAAATCTGTTTCCTCAATAGACAGGCCACATCTACGCATGTAGAAAAAAATCACACAGGGACTAATAACTGTAATAAAATAATAACAATAATAAAAGTTAGGGTTCCTGCTGGAAAAAAAGGCCATTTGTACCTCTTTTCACTTCCTATGGGAGAAGGCCGCAGCTCCTCAGCCACGCACATCCATGACAATAAATCAGCAGGTTAGGCCAGATGTGTAGCACTCAGTTTTGCAGCCTGTAATGCAGAAAGCACCCTCCCCAGACCCCAGAGTGCCTTCCATAGGCACTGAAAGGGCATATGGCTTTGTCCTTTTGCTGGCCATGTGACAACCTGGCTGAAAACATGCTTTGAGAACTGAAAAGGTACATTATACCAAATCCCTCAGTGAAATAAAATAGCCTGAATTCTTGGGAGTAACCTGCCACTTTCATTATATTCTTGTTCCTAGCTCTTCTTCCATCACAAAGAATAAAAACAGGGAGAGAAAACGATCATAACTCCATCTGTTGCTCCCGTGGCAACTCCCTAACTCCCTATGCCTGTGTAGGACCCAGGTGTAGCGCTGGGTCTATTGGGCAATGGAGGGGCTGCAGTCAGAATGCCCTGCAGCCACGGCAGGAGGAGCAAACCTTGGGCTTGCTGTACAGTGCAGGCAGTCAGGACCAAGACCAGGGGACATAAAAACAGAAAAATACTGTTATCCATCCTTCTCTTATTCGTTCAGCTAAGAACGACAGGGACTGCCCAACTGCCAACATTTCCTGATTCCTAATTTGGCCTGGAAGATCTTAATACTGATTGCATTTTGTGTACAAAAGGTCAGATTGACAAAGCATCCAAAAATTTGGGTATGTAGAACAGAACTATTAAACCTTCTCAGCTCTGAAATGCTGGAAATTCCCCAAGGACAGGTTTTTTCATTTACGGGGTTCTGAAAGTCCCCAGGAAAACATTTACTGTATTTTAATAATTCTCCTTATTATTTTTCTTGGAAAAGGAAATGAATCCAACTACAACTGAACCTTCAAGGATATAAGAAACAAGCAAAATCCATCTAAATTCAATTCCTGTCATCTGCTTTCATAATCATTTCTAATCCCATCTTTGCATTTACAGATGGGAAGAGTTTGTTCATTTTCGTGGTGTAATTTATTCTCATAGAATATTATTTCTATTTATGCAATCTGCAAGAATTGCATAGGGTCAGGAAATTTCCCTCTAATTATTACTCTACCTGAGTAATATTTAATTGTTACTCTTTCCATAGGATTTTTAAAGTTCTATTTCTATAACAACAGTAATTAAATTCACCTTGTACACAGGAGGTAGATGTAAGAACCTGTGGTGCAGCTAACTTGTTCCAGTACAAGTTTTATGCTGAAATAAAAAGTGTCTAGAGAGACCTGAAACTCAATCAACTCAATCTAAGATAAACCAAGATACTAACAAAAATAATGTGTTTTGGGAGGGAATTTGGGAACAAAATCAATGTAGACTTACGTGAACCACTGAAGAGAATTACTATATTAAGGACCTTCTCCCAGACAGGGAGAGAGGGGCACATTCCTTGTGTGTCCCTTACTCACCCACAAATTCTGGAAATGTTGTGCCAAAGCAGCATTCTCAAAACAAAACCCACCAAGCAAAACTCTGCAAAGCCAGATCTCTTACCCTACCAAAAATCTCCTCCCTGAGTTAAACTGGAATTATTTTGTTGCCCTCAGAGCCATCCCTACTACCTTCACAGCACAAAAAGGCAGGAAATCGCATCAGCCACACCCAGGAATTCTCTGGGCATGGAAAAGTCCTAATAAAGCAGAGCCGACAAAGCTCTGTCAACCCTCTGCAAACCTCTGCAACCAAGCCTGATTTAGCAGTAGCATAATGGAACCTGACACAAAGGCCTTTTTTTTTTTTTTTTCCCTGATGAATGATCACTTGGAGAAGATCCATCTTTAAATTCATAGTACAATAACTATACAACAGCATGGCTCATTGGCGAAACATGTGACCAAAGCCAGATTAAATATTTACATGTGTATGTAGCTTTTGCAATGCCTATTCATAATTACTCTTCTCAGCTACAAGTGGGCTCAAAATTCAGACTGCATATTTTTTGTAACTAATGAACATATGGAAACCACAGGCTGGGGGGAAATCACTGAGTAAATACTGGGCTAAAATTATCTTCTAGGCTCCATGGAATCACCCATGAAACAGTCATTACCTAGCAAAAGTCTTTGGTTTGAATCAGCACTGACAGCTGAAACTTTCAGGTGGTGGTCTGAGCTGTCTGCTAAAAGCTTTTTTGCTCTCTTCAGCATACGTATGCTCTGCATAAGCCCAGACTTCTTGACTTGGCAGGACACTGGTATAAATCACTGGAATACAGCCTCATACAAGTACGACTCAATACTGAGCACCTACATTTGTATAATGTGAAGGTGGGGATGCAAATTTATATAAGCAATGAAAACAGAATTTATATGGTTATGGAGAAAGTGCAATAACAATTTTCACATGATGTGAAAACTAGATTTGGCACAACTGTGGTTCAGAGTGCACAAGAGAACAGGTTTCAGAGACAGTTTGGGATTGGTGAGGAATTAGACTATAGTATCTGATATTCTTCACCTGAAATGAAGGGAAAGAATCCTCTGTGGTAATTAAGGCACAAAGTCAAGGGTTTGCAGCTGTGAAGTGTATCCTTAGAACTGCAGTTCTTTCCTGAGCAGCTCTAGGCAAGGTCTCATGAATTCTCACATTCCCACAAAGATATTATATATAATGTATACATATTATATATATATATATATATATACAAGGATATATATACAAGCTTGTTTGCAGCTGATTATTTTGTATTTTGTGGTACTATTTGAAGGATTGATTTCTATGGCATTCTGAATATGGGGGATGGTCTGCCAGGTCATTTATTGCCCAGCTACTTGTAATATCTCCTTGCGCTTTCATACCTGTATGCTGCTGTATCACAGCTAGCATATGGTGGGAAAATCAAACAGAAAAAGGTTTTTTTAGTAGTACATACAACACTATCCTCATAGTTGGAAGAATGACTGAGATCTTGGCTGAAAAATGCATCCTTAAAAGGAGCTGTTATGGAAAAACAGCTCACCAAAAGTCTGTCTTATTATCTTTCTTCCTTTCAGTGAAGACACAACTCTGGTCTAACGATTTCTTCTAATCTGGTAACCACTCAGATGCCTGTTGCATGAGGAATAAATTTGAGCTATTTCCCAAACACCAGTCCCTTGTAGCTGTTTTTATTTCCATTGCAACTCCCACTTTTACTGCTGGTTTAAGCACGAGATAAGAAATTGCTTGTAGCTGGTGTGTACTTTTTCTCTCTCATCAGGGTTATCCGATCATACCTTTTGAGCAAATCCTTTATGCTGGCATAGAGATATCACTTCAAAGCTGCCTACAACTCCATTTCAAAAAGAGTTCTCTCTCTCTCTCTCTTTTTTTTCCCTTGTCTTAGAAATTCAATACATTTTGCATTTTCCTATATTTTACTGTATTTATCTATTTTTTCCTAGTCTTACTCTTTTTACATATTGCAAATGTTGCTTGAGGAAATCTTTACCTTTCATCTCAGAGTTTGACCGTTTCTAATGGAAATGTGGTCGTATTTTACTTTTCTAATAAATAATATAGGTGGGAGGGAGAGGAATTGGTCTATATAATGGAGATGGTGAAGGAACACCAAATCTTTTAACTCGAAATGGTTCATCAGTGCAAGTGGCTGGGGTCAGAACTCTTTAACGACAGCATGAAATTCTGCTTTTCACTAAACTTGCTGAAAACTGCAAAGGCATTAAAGAGGGCTCAGAGGACAACAAAGCAAGGCGGTTTAATAGGATGAACGACTATAAAAGGCTCAGTGAGCAAAGCCTTTTCCCACCAGAGAGGAGAGCCAGGAAACACAATACTCAGCCTACCAGCTACGCTATGGAAGTGTGCTGGATGATGCAGAGAGAAAGAAAACTATTTAACGCTCAAGACAAAGAGTGGATTCTGCCCACAGAAGCCAGAACCAGTTTAAACACGTATTTCAGATTAGGATTTAGCCGCACTTTGATGCTTGATGCCTCGGCGCACCGCGGTGGGACGGGAGCTCTTCCTTCCCCACAGCACCCGCCTCAGCCCGCCCACGCAGGACCTTTGCTGCTCCCGATGCCCCCCGCAGCCCCCCTTTTCCTCAGTGCTGTTCCTGCTCCCCTTGGTTTTCCTGCCCACCCCCTGCCCAGCTCTTCCTGTGCCCTGCCTTGCCCTTCACCTCTGCCTGCTGTGGGTTCCCCGGGTGGTGCAGATGGCAGTGGCTGCGGGGCCCTGTGGAGGTGGTGGCAGTGGCACTGCTCATGGCGTGGCCTCCCTGTGGGCGTGGGGCCTGGGGACCATGGACCAGGGAGCAGGGCAGGAGGTGGTGGTGAGGAGAGAGACTCAAAAACCACTTTAGCAGAATAAAAGAACAAGACAAAGCCCCAAAACAACGCTTGTATCTATAAAAAGTGTGTGCTGTAATGGGGAGGTGAGGTTTAAACCCGAACTGAGGAGCGGTTTTGGCACCCGCCAGTGAGTGCCTGGCCGCCCCCCTGCAGCAAGCAGCGGGCGTTCGCAGCTCTCAAAAGGTCAAAGGGGCCCCTGAGAAACTGGCACGGCCCCAGTGCGTGTGGGGTTCACGGGTGTTGAGCCTGAGACCTTAAGGCGAGAACTTGAGCGCAGCAGCTGCAAAGTAGGCTAGGCCTTGAAAGCGGTGGTGTTTTCGTGGGAGCACTGAAGCAGTCTCATGTGCAGCCTGCGGGTCTTTTCGGCCACAGCACGAAATGGCTCCCTGCCAGCATGAGGAAGTGGGGCTGCACGGGCCTACCCTATAGCTCTTTGCTCTCTCCACCCGGCACTTTACGTTCTCAGTGGACACGGGGACCCCGTGTAAACTTGGGGTGGCGTGAAAGCAACCAGAAGCATCTTAGGCAGAAGTGTGTGCCAGGTCTTGAACTGTTTATAAAAGGATTTTTGTTGAAATCTCGATTATTTTTTTCATCGCTCAGCTGAGGTATCACTGACCTTGCGGCTGGCTGCATGAGGATGAGGGCCGGCCAGAGGAAGCCTCCACACCACGCACCTCAGCTGGAGCAAGGAGGGAGCAGAAAGGCCTATGGAAGATCTGTGGGACAGCCGCGGCCACCTGCCTCCCTCAGGTAGTGGGAGCAGAGCAGGTAGGGCCGAGGCCCAGCCTGGGGAGCTGGGTGAAGCAGGGCTATGCCCCTTGGCAGTGGTGCCCAAGAGGAAAGTGAACTAAGTCCGGTTCGATTTTCTCCTCAGGAAGTATGGGGGTGCAGTGTTTGTGGAAGAATGGCATAGACCTGCAGTAGCTGTGCCGCGTCTGCGTGCGCACACACATCAGTGTGTGTTGCTGCAAGATGGTTCCCTTCCTGAAGTACAGTGCTATGAAGCTATGGGACATTAAAGCTCAAGCTAACAAAGTTTTTGTAGCTGGAGTTAAACTACAATATCTACTGGGTAGAAGTGCTAAAAATGTAGTGCAGATTGCTGAAAGCAATTGTGAATTGTAAAAATGCTTATTTCAGTCTTGCCTTTACTTTAGTCTTCTGAGCCTGTCTGAATTACCTTGTTATCCACCTGGGGGCAGCCTTTTGAGAACAGGTTAGTAGAGACACAAGGCACTGAACAGGTCTGTATCACCCAAGCTTGACACCTTGGTAATTATGATATGAATCGATGCTTATTCAGACAGAGGACCGATCTTTCTCACACAGGTTATCAAGCAGCCTTCACACCCTTCTCTACCGATTTTGTGTGCATCTATGTAAACACTTTATTGATAAAATAACCAGAGTTTTATTAGTCTTCCCGAAGAAGCTTCCTTGTGATTTGCCCATTTCATCAAACCATTCATCTATAGTGGGGTGCAAACAAACAAATCTGTCCAGGTGCACTGAAGAAAGTGTAAGTATTCCTAGACATTATGCTTTTCATCCCATTTGACTCTGCCCATGCCCAGAATGAGATTAATGTGGCTCTGAACCACACTGCAGAGCAAAGTGGGACAAATAGCAAAGCATTTTTAACTGTGTTTGAAAGCATTTTCATATATGTCACTTGCAGCCTTAGCCTTGTGTGTGGCCTCTACTCTTTTTCTGTTATGGGAAATCAACCTAATAAAACTTCTCCTTCCCTTCTGAATGAATGTCATTGTTATAATACAATGAGTCAGAAAAGAAACAATATTAACCACAAAATAATGGCAGTCTAACCACCAGCATGAGTTCTCCCCCCATCCATCAATCAACTGCAATGCTATTAACTGTGTTTCCTTATTGTAATCAAAATCTGGCAAAAATTTAATGAAACTGAAAGTGGAGGGGTTCCCACAAATCAGAAGTAGGATTTTCATTGATACAATTGCATGCATGAGATTTCCTGTTCAGAGTCAGCAAAATGAAAAGGCTTGTTACCTGTAAGCATCACCTGTATAAATCAAGCAGCTCCATATCTGCTTGGGTTTTGGAAATGGAATAATGATGGTTTTAACTTGTTCAGAGTTTTGATAACCAAATGAATGAAGTCTATGACATTTTATGTCTGACACATTCTTAGCATTGTATTTAAAAAGCTTGCAAAACCTGCAGATTCATGTAACACTGTAATCCCTACACTTTGTGCGGTAGGATTGGAAAGGATGTCAAAATACTAACTCCTTATATGAAGTCAGAAACAAACATGGCTAATGTTTCTGCTAATTTTTGTTCCAAGGTAGCTGGCTGCTGAACTTGCCTTTTGTTCTATGACTGCAAGCCTCTCTGGCACGTGGCATGCTGGCCTGGAAATGCTTTAATTAAATTGTCAGAAATACTCTGCTGTTAGCCGTGCTGTTAGACTTGGGATTTGAGATGAAGGTGGAGGTCTGAGTGGGCTACAACAAGCCCTGCAGTTTGAATAGAGTTTTGGTCTAACAGATAGGCACAAAAATAATCCATAAGGGATTTCCATAAGCAGATTTCCCACGTTGTTCAGGCACACTCATGCAGGTTGTATGTTGCTGCTGTGTGCATTACAAAAAAGGATCTGGCCTGTTTGACTAGTTGTGGCTGAGGTATAGCTGTTTCTATTGTTGATGATACATGACAGGAGAATGTAAACACTGTCAGTCATTTGCCTTTGACTCCTTGTTCTGAGTGGCTGTGTGTGTGTTTATTTGCGTTTGAGTTAAATGAATGTGACCTGGAGAGTGATTTAGGAAAAAGGCCTGGACTTGCATCTACCTTCATCCTGGCCATCTTTAAAACTTTTCCACAGTGTACTGTGCATTTTTTAGAGTTCACAAGGGTGAAGTTTGTAGGAATAAATGAGATGAAAAGCAAAAGGGGACCAGAAGAACAGGCTGCCTTTCTTGTTTCCATTTTTAGTTACGCATGTTTCTGGAGGTTTGTTTGATTTTAATTTACCTTTCACGTGGAAGGTATGTCAAGCCCAGACACAGCTCTTCTGTCTGTGTTTTGACCTGGTCATCTAAGCCTGAAAACTGTATAGCTGTGTAACTGCAAGGCAGCTTAAGCAAATGTACCATCTTTTTTGTGACTTACTAGTTTTAGCAGTGCTAACTTGGCTAGCTGGTGTCAGCCCCAGATACTCTCATTTATCTGCCCTGAGGCATGCAGATGTACCCGGAGCTGTTTTGATTGCAGAGACATTACTACAGTTCCGTTTGTGGTTGCTGTCTGTATTTCAAAAGAGAGTTTTTATACATAAAGTACTGGGGAAGCTGAAATTACACTGTTTACTTGTCTTCTCTGAAAGAGGGAGAAGACGACTTGTCCTCTGTCTTTTCTTTACTTTTTTTTTCTTATTCTATGTTTTGTTTTGTTTTGTTTTGTTTTGTTTTGTTTAAGCAGGAATCATTCCCCTTTACTTCTTGTTCAGTGTTCTGTCACAAGGTCCTGATGGTCAGTCTCTGAAAGGCACATTGGCTTTGGCTTTGTTGTTATACAACAGTTAATTAGCAGTGGGGCTATGAATGGAAAGCATCTTAAAGCAGAAAGGACCCTGTGAGAGTTGTATGGGACAATTCTCATTTAATGCAGATCCTGGGCTCAGATGAAATTTGTTTCTGGCAGAAGTTGGTGGAGATTCTATCAAAGTTAAAAATTCTCTCCACTTGTACCAGACCTGCACCTGACCCTCCCAGTGGTCACTAACGTATGGGTGCTAGCTCTGGGTCAGACCTTGAACCCTTGCTGTCAATGGAAGATTTACCATCAGTTTGCATGGGAGTGGTGTTGGAACTGTAGTTAAAAATGAATAATAGTTGCACTTAATTTTTTCCTGTGCTGCTCCTTGCATGCTGGCTCAGTCATTGCTCCCAGCATGAAAGGGAAATCCTGCAAAGTTGATCACGCCTGTAAGTTTCAGAATGACAATATAAGATGTTTAAAAAGCTAAACCTCAGCCCCACCCTACCAGGCACAGTTGAGTGTTTATGTAAGTACACCCAGAAAGTCTGCATCAGCAGAAAATAAAGTGTTCTTTTCACTCATTTTTGAGGATCCAGAATAGTGCAAAATTAGTGAATGGCAGCTGTGTGTTTATTTCTCTCCCTGAAGTGGAGATCATGTCATAGTCATAGAAGTATTTTGTGAAATAACATTTGCCCCGATTTATGGTACAGAACATGCACTAGAAATCATGTGCTTCTTTTCTCTGAAAGTACTTGTACCTAGCAATTAAATCCTCAGATAGCTTAGTCTCTGCTACCTCAGTTAACTTGCACAAAATCATAACCAGAAGAATGGGGAAATCATGGATGGAGGGGTAAGGGTGTTGCTAGGGAGCTGGACGTTATGGCAGATCAAAACAGAGAGCTGCTTGTTGGTGAGTTCTGGTGCTCGGAACTCACATTTTGCAGAAAATTAAATGCTTAACCTAATAGCAGTTTAGGAGGTGGAAAAATTGAAGGTTTTCCTCTAGGTCAAGGGCATCTGCACCCTCTTTCTCTGATAGATGGAATTTCTCTCTCTTGAGTCTTCACACATGAAGTGCATGATGGGAATATGCACTTATATTTAATAGCCTAAAACCAGTAGAAGTGTCAGTGTATTAGCTTATTTAAATTAGTCAATATGGATTATATTTTAATAAGCAAGTAGCAGTGTGGTGAGGACATCATCCTTCATACCTGTCTGGGTAGACTCCACTGAGCCTGTTTTTCACATGGTTTTTCCATGTTTTTCTGCAGATGTGCTTGGACATGGCTGTACTAAGACATCTGAAATTGCTTGATTGCCTGTATAGGTGGCTGTCTGGATTGTGGCAGTTCTCAGAGAAGCATGTTTTCCATAATAATCAATTTTAGTTTCCGTTAATCTCAAAGAATGTGCTAGCATATGGTTGAAACTAAGATTTTGGCGAAGATGAACCATTTTTGTATCTGTTGAATTTTTGCTCATTCTTAACATAGGTGATTTCTGGAACTTCACTACTATTTTTTTCTCTCAGTTAATTTTGAAACCCACCTACCTCTTCCTTTCTTAATTCTGCCAGGTGTGGAAAGAGAAAGGGCAGAAGTGCATTAAAATGAGGGTTCTCGTGGGGTTGTATCATGACTGGAAATTGGGGAACATTGCTATATGTTCCATTAGAGAACAGTCAACATGAATTACAAACTTGTATTTTATGATCCTTTCACTATCACAAAATCTGAGTGTTGCATAAAATCATGCAACAGAAAAAATGTCAGAAAAGTCATCCAATATATTGCTGTGACTTCAATCACAACGAGTATACAAAGACATCCTGAAAAAGCATTTAGCTTGTTTGTGAGGACCTCTGTGGGTGAGGACTTGCAAGTTCTCCAGGCCGTCTATCCAAAGCACTTTGCTCTCTTTACCGCTAAAAGTGCCTGAAATTCTCTTTTGCAATTTAAGTCCATCTACTTTGCCTACAGAGCTTACTTTTCCATTTTTGCTTGTGGAAGATTCCTCTGTATTTAAAATCTTCCAGGATGGCCCCCTTGTTCTCTTGTGCTTTAGACTAACTGATCCCAGGTAATGTAATCATTCCTCAAAGATTTTTTTTTTCCCTAGTCCTCAGAGATGTTTTTTTTTTTTTTTTCTAGACCTCAAGTGATTTTTTTTTTCCCCCCTCTGGAATGTCTTTAATTGGATAGTATTTGTATGGGAACATGCATATAAACATTTTTAAGAATAATCTAAAAGGTCTTGCAGCTTTGAACAGGTAGTGTTCTGCACACCAACCAATGACATCTTTGTGAAGACAGCATGTTAGTGGTTTGACAACAATTGCTGAATATGACCCTGTTAGCAAACAATAGTGCTGAGAGCGTGCAGGGTTGTTCCGCATGTTGCAGACTGTTGTTGTATCAGCTTACCAAACACTGTTGTAAGTGTCAGTTCAGGTGAATAAAAACTACTGGTAACTTAGTGGAGACAGTTTTCTGACAAAAGCAGAACCAGTGCTCCTAGCTCTATTTGGATTTGTGTTTAGGGGTTATCGTGTTCTTCTCAGGCCTTGCTAGAGAAAACCTAAGAAATTCTGTGTGAGTGTAAGTGATCTGTGTCTTATTTTATACTTTGCTTGTGGCCTCTCACCTGTAAAGATTTCAGATAATTTGTTCAGTCGGCTCAGCTCATGGCAGCACAGCAAACTGGAACTTTTCTGTAGTTGTTTCATGCCACAAAAATCTGTTTCAAAATCACATTCCTCTGTGACTGCTGCGAGTAATGGAAAGTATTTTCCTGCAGCTGTGTGCTCTGTGCCTTGCCACTGCAGTCCTGTCAGCTGCCCGCATTGTCTTAGACCGCGCTGACACCAGTGTCCCCACAGTGACCAGGCTGGGGGAGCTCCTTCAGGATCCAGAAGTGGAAAAGCCCACTGCTTCAGGATCTCCCCCTTGCTCTGCTTCGAGTCTTCTCTGCGTCTTGTTTTCCATGAAAAAGTGCTTGCTTTGTATGGCAGAAGAGAACTGCCCGAAAGGGGGTGCTTACACCGTTTTTTTTTTTTTTAATTTATTTTTCTGGGGGGAGGGGGAAGGAGTGGAGGGAAGTTCATTGCCATCCTGGGGCGAGGAGAATGCTCATACCCCCAAAACTGCCTTTTCCTGGGAGCCAGAAACAGTTGCCAGTGGTCCTTGTCCCATTTTTGCTGTGTCCGACTTACCCTCCCACATACCCTGAGCTTCCTCTGTATGCAAGGCTCAGCTTGACCTTCCTGAGTTACCAACAGGCCCATTAACATGCCCAGCCACAAAGACCAGCTAATTACTGAGCCTGTGATTAGGTAACAGGTAACGAGAGATGAAGGAGCTCGCTCCCAAGCTCGGCCCCCTCGCAGAGGCGCCTCACACAACCCGCGCCCTGGCCGTGACAGGATCTCGGCCCGCGCCCCAGCGCTGCGGGCACCAGGGGTACATAGCCACCTCTGAGAGGCGGTGGCCGTCCCCTGCTCTTCAAACAAACTGCCAGGCCTCTTCCAAAGGGAGAGAGGAGACGTTTTTGCACGATGAAGGTTTCTGGCCAGGGTTCGGCGGCCATCTAGCGGCTGCCCGCCCGTCCGCACGGAAGGTAGACAGCCTGGTGCTCGGTTAGCCCGCCCTCACAGAGGCATTTCTTGAAGTACTTGTGTGGCACCGGGGTTTTGGACTGGTTCCTTCTGCTCACGCGGGGAGCTGAGGGTCAGTAATGCTGTGGGCAAGGACTTCTGCTGTAGTGCAGTGTCTTGGTCCCATGCGATATTTTGGTAAAGAAAGCAGCATGATACAAAATCAAATGTATACACAGAAAGGATTTGAAGTTGTTTATCAGGGGAGTTTTGGAGCTTCTGTTCTTGGAGTTACAGCATTCAACATTTCTGTTAATGACCTGGAAGGAACCTGCAGTCATTGCTGATAAAGTTTCGGTTTCAGCCAGACAGGGAGAATAGGGAGATACTGAAGAAGATAGGTAATGAATGCCAAACACGGGGCTCGCTAGGCAATCTGAGTGCGAGCATCAGACTGCAGAGGTGGAAAGGTTTATTGTGTCTGCGTGGTGAGAAAGCCTCAAGGTCACAGTCTGCAGCATCCAGTGTGTAGTGCTGAGAGAGAAATAGAACTTCAGGGAAAGGAAGTGGGATGCCAAGGACTTGTCTCTGGGTGCATGTAGAGGCAGAACTGTGCCCATCTCTCTGTGTTCTGAATTGTCTGGGAAGCACAGTGGCTATGACAATTTCCTTAGCTAATGTTAGCTGCTTGTTTCCATGAACATCATGGCAAGGTGTAAGAGCATCATGTGCTATATGCCATAATTCATACTGAAGTGTGTGCGTATACATGTGCACAAGTGTACAGTGACTTACAGCTCACACACGCACAATAAAACAGTTTGTGTTATTTTATATACCGAATATCCACAGAAGAGAAAGTCTGCAACTAAAGAAAGATGGATAAGTGTAATGTTTGCTGTTAGTGTTCTGTTGGAATCTTCTTCCTTGTAAAGTGGATTTGAAAGGAACAAGTCTCCACCCCAATCCAGATACTTGTTGCCTTGTTCTTTTAGGAAAGAAATTAAATAAAAATATTATTTTCTGTTTCAGTAGAAATAGTAATATGTATTTTTAATTCCAATTGTTTAATGTTTATCCGCATGTATCTTGACACCCTTCAGTTAGTTTTGCACAGGCTCTTTCAGCTGAAAAACAACAACAAAAAAAACTTCAGTGAGAAAAGGCACATCCAAATAATGAGAACAACTTTAATTAATGTGTCTAATTTTTGGTCTAGCTGAGAGGAGTGAACTGCTCTTCCATAGTCCTGTTTGGTAAGATTTTGAATAAGCTTAGAGATTCTCAGGTGGCTGTCATTCTTTTGGGTTAATTAATTACTGGTAAAGAAGACAGGTTTTATTTATTTATTTATTGATTGATTGTATCACATATATTCCTTATAGCATTGATTATGATCAACATAGATTAATTAAAAATACCTTAAATGAACTTAGTGGCTCAAGATAAATCCATTTGTTTGGCCAGCTAATAGCTCTCTGGTCATATAATGACTCTGACTGTAGAGTTCTCTTGTTCTCCTGTGACACTTCCCACTGCAATCAATACACATTTCTTGTATTCTAAAGAAGGTCACCAGCTTTTAAAAAAAGCTGAAAGCATCAGAAAAAGACACAAGAACAGAAGAAGTAGCCATATGTATGCTGAAGCATGGTTTAAATTTTAGGGACAGATTTTGATGAAAAACATGGCCAAAAATACAAGTGGAATATAAACAGAGTTCATGGAGTCTACGGTGAACTTGAGTATGGAGAAATACTATAAAGGATTTAAAAATGTTACTGGACTTTTCAGTTCCTAAACTGCCTTCTGGAAAGACAGGTAGAGGAATGTTCTTAGTACAGTCAAGTTTTCAGTCTTTATAGCTGGCTGTTGTAACTGTCCAGGTGCTTGGTGAAGATACATTACTTTATATAAATTATGAATCTTTTTCAGGGGCTGTGACTGAAGTAAACTTGAGTAGCTAGATAGTAGTGTTCCATTCATGTTCTAACATCCTCTGGAGAGGATGCTGTTACAAGATTTCTGTTTCTACAGGCAATAGAAAAGTTGAGATGAGTTTTTATAAATGAACCGTGAGGCTGAGAGTGAAAACTTACTTCTAGATTAGCCAAAATGTGTCACTGAATCTTATGGAATCTCATTGTCTCGTTGGAGACAATAATTGTCCCAGATTGGATTTTTTTTTTTTTATTATGGAGTGCATATGGTACCTAGATACAGTAGTAAACTGTTATATATATATATATATATATATATGTATGTATGTATGTATATAGATCAACTTTATGCCTCTGCTAGTGGTATTTCTCAGTATTGCTGTGGGCCACTGTCTGTCTTGAAAGCAAGCAATGTTCCTTTTGGGAACTGTGAGAAATAGTTGTTATTTTGAAAAAGGCAATATGTAGTGAAATTTTCTGAAATTAATTTTGTCAGCTTCATCTGCTGGAAAAACAAAACAAACAAAATGAAAAACAAAAACAAAACAAAGCAAACTTAGGCTTTGTAGAAAATTGACTATGCATGAAGAAGTTGCTTTTGAATGTTATTTAGATACGCAAGCTCAGATCTGATGACACAGAAGGGTTCTCTTTTTATATTAAACAGGGCAAAAATAGTCATTGAATTTTGTAATAGATTATATTTTATTAACTTAAGCTACAAATTAGTAAGGGTTATTAAGTGGAAAAATATGTTATAGACAAAAATTAAAGGCATGCATTAAAGATATCAAATCTTACTCAGTTTTGAGGAGAGGAAAAAAAAAAAAAGTAGTCAGTGCAGAGATATAGCAGTATATAGTGTCCTTCTCCCAGCACTCCAAGTTCATAGAATCATTAAGGTTGGAAAAGACCTCCAAAATTATCTGGTCCAACCATCCTCCTACCACCAATATCACCCACTAAACCATGTCCCTAAGCACCATGTCCAACCTTTCCTTAAACACTCCCAGGGACAGTGACTCTACCACCTCTCTGGGCAGCCTGTTCCAATGCCTAACTAATAAGATATTCATGTATTAATGGAAAGCAAAAGGGTACCCTAAAATGCTACTTTGAGAATTTCACACAGACTAGCAATCACATTAGGCTAACTGCGTGATTCTGATCCTTTCTGAACATCAGGTGGACAGAGCGACATGGCCAGTGTTAGTCTGCACTGTCAAGGTTGGTTGATGGTGGAGGAGACTGCGTCCAGTTCTCCATCTGTGGCTTCTCCATCTCCATTTTCTCTGCTCCTGAAGCTGACCGTCTCTGTGTATGCATTCTTTACTCTTTTAAAACCTATTTACATAACAGTCTTTGATGTGTACAGCTTCTGTTTCCTTTGTGCTGAAACATGGAAACTTGCACATGCACAAATAGAGGATAATGAAGGTCATAGGATGAAATTAAAAAGGGGGAAGTTTAAGCTGAACATGAGGAAAAATATCTTGCCAATGAAAAGTATTCTGCAGTAAGCCCAACCTCCTGGGGGAATAGTAGAAGCTCTGTCTGCCGGAGTATTTAAAACTAATGTAAAAGTCAAATAAATATGTGGTAGAAACAGTTTTGCCTTGGCAATGAGATAGAACAGATGGCTTAACAGATATCATCCATTTCTAACATCTATGATTTTGTCTGTAAGATGTTAAGTCTCTAGAATTATCCTGCACAGGGCTTGTGTCAACTGAAGCTATATAAGCCATAAAAAAACAGTATGCCTCTGGGTTTTATTTCATTTTCCTCTTAGAACAGCAATAATGGTTAAAGTTCAGGGCATATACTGCAGATAAGTAACTGGCTGGGATTAATGATGCTTGGTTGTATGCTGTGCTATCAGTTTTTGTCAGCTGACCATGAATTGAAAGGAGGTGACCTCCGCCTCAGTCACTATCACTTAAAAGAAAAATTTCCTCCCTTCCTCTCCTAGACACAGTCAGCTTGTAAGCCTCACATGCTCACTTTGGTCCCAGATTGTCAAGTCATAGGTTGGATGTCTGTTGTAGTTTATTTATACAATTTAATTGGCCCAGACATCTTTGGCAATAGCTTAAAAATATATGTAATGTTTTTATATTTTTAAGCAACAGCTTAAAAACTGCTATAATAAACAGTCTTATCAAGTATTCCACACCATTGTCCTAACAGAATAAATCCCCACTAGACTCCAGATTTTCTGCTGAGCCTCACCTATCAGTCATGTCCTGCCTGGCTGCAGAGAAAACAAAGGGGTTTGCAGTTATCCTGAAGGTTAATGCATTTAAACTGGGGGGAACATTCCCCCCCCCCCCCCCCGCCCCAATCCTCCCAAGAAAAACAAAACCAAAAAGGCACAAAACAACAACAAAACTAAACCAACCAAAAAAACCAAACCAAAACAAAAACAAACCAAAAACAAGGAGCTCCTCTGCAGGGCATATTGCTTGTATGCAGAGTTCCTTCTGTGCAGTGTGGAATTTGTGTCTGTCTGCAGCATTAATGTGTGCAGACAGACACCTACACATGGTGCTGGTTAAGGAGCCAATTAGCCAATTAATGTATCATACAGGCTGCAGCATAAAAAGACTCCATAGAAAGGCTTTGCTGCTCTAAAACAGTTATTAACCTGAAAGGTTTTTTTTTTTTTTAATCCATTAAATTTTTACTGAACTGACATTGGTTAAGATTCTGGGAGGATTTAGCAAGATATGGCGGTGGCAAAGCATAAAGGAAATACACTTCTTAGTTGGACCCACTTTCCAGTGAAAGTGATAAATCTGCAATTCTGAAAAATACATGATTTTGGTTATTTTTTTCCCCCAGAAAAGTTAGTCTGAGGGAGATAACCCCATGGTAAATGAAGGCAGAATGCTTGAAGTTTGGCAGATGAGAATCAACAGAGGAGTTCATAATGAAAAGTCATTTGCTAAGCAATGCTGTCTGTATAAAGTTTGGTCATTTTTCATTCATGTGTTATGGTCACAGACCTCATCTTGTCCTTATTATAACAAAAACCTTCAGTCATACAGAACAAGATGAAACTTCATAGTGGTATGGCTAGCTGTTTTTTCTTATATTTCTGTATTTTAAAACTAAGAAAATGTTAGAAGAAACTTTGTAAAATACATGTAGTAGATGGATTCCTAACTGCTCTTTGCAACTTTGAAAGCCTCCTGTCTAATACAGAATCCCTTTTAGCAAACCCAGAAGGCAGAAATGGATTGTAATCCAAAGCAGAGCTTGAATACTCATCTATAAGCTTGTAAAAAGGAAAAACATCATGGCTGGGAGCTGATACCAGAGATAAATGTGAGTAAGAGGGCTTCTAAGGAGCAGCTTTGGCAATGTGCTTAAGCTGCCCTTTTAGAAATGCTTTTAGTAGTATGTGATAAGTGTATGCTTAAAGGAGGAATGTATCTGGGGTAAGAACTGATTAAAAATTAATTTACAACATCAGCATGAAAAGTAGTAGGGAACAGGCTAATATTTTATTTAAAATGGCATTACCTTCCTATGTTTCTCTAGTGTGTGTTTTGTTATGAAATTGAAGGCCATAGGATGCAATTCTGTCAGGACCTCCAGGAGGATTGAAATGTTTCTTTGAGGAAAGAAATTAAAAAAAAGTCATTTATAGATATAAGACTGGAAGGATCAGAGCACCATGTAAAGGAATAAAATTAGGAGACAGTTGTGCTGGTGTTGAATATGACAGCATTTTCCAGCACTAAGAAAGAAACAAAAGGGTGAAGTGCTTCATTAGGTGAAGCCTGAGCTAACCAAATTAATGTAAAATGCATATATAGTGAAACACAAAGTGTAATGCTGCATGTTTCCCTTGTAATCCTGAAGGTCATCTTTGGAAAAACATCTGGACTCTTCCACGTTTGGCCAGTCTGAATCAACATATACAAGGAGGCGAGCTAAATGCAGAGCCAGGTAGAAGAAGCAGTGTGATTTTTAGAATACAATCTGTATGCTAATTAGTGGGTTGGTGCTGTTAGTTTTAACTAATTATGCTTGTTCCTACATGTTGGCTAGAATTGTAAGGTTAGAATTACAGTCCAACAGATATCACAGCTGGACCTGAGTTAAAAAAAGAAATAGCATTGCAAGAAAATCTTGTCTTGTTATTACCATCAACAGTAAGTTATTGCTGAACTGCTGGAAAGTGTATTTTTCACTCAGGTGCTTGCAACCCTATATAAGTCCTCCCTCAAAACAACAACTAGCTAAAGCAGCTGATGGAAATCAAGAAAACAGAAGCAAATGCTTAAGGAAAAAACATCTTACAATGTTGATTATGAGGAGGAATGATTTCAGAAGAGTAGTAAATGTGGTAATAGGGCTGGAAGTGCATAGCATTTTTGGCAGGTCTTTCACTTCTTTATTATTGTAGGGATAGCTGCTCTAACATAGGCCCATCTACCCCTGGTTTTGATTAACAGCATCAGTTCCTTTCTGCATGTAGTTTTGTTGAGCACATTTTTTTTTTTAAATTTCAGTTGATTTAGGATTTCATCCACTTGGATCAGTACTTTATTTCCACAGACAGGGACATAGTATATGTAAAATGTGTCTATCTCTGAACATAGCAATCCATATTTTACCAGGTACATTTTTAACAATATAATTCAGCTTTCATTTATACAGTTTGGTAATAGTATACTTCCCCTGATTTCCATAAATATACTTTATATTTACTGTGGTTTAAGTGGGATTAGATAGGACCCTAGAGTAAAACTGATACTGGACAAATAAGACAAATTTTATTTTGACTAGGTACATTAAAAAAAATCCACCTCCCATGTTCTTTCTGCTGAATCCATGATGAAGCTTCTCTTCTGTATCTGGAGAGGGAACCATTTCTGCTCTGCAGGTGAGTGCTGGCAGTGCTGGATTTTTACTGCGTGTTTCCAGCAGAGGGCAGATAGATACACCTTTTCCACCTTCTGGAATATTTGTAAAGGAAAGTTCCACTGTAAAAACATGAGCAGCAAATTTATATATTGCAGCAATAAATTATGAATCTGTAAAAAGAAGAAATAAAATCAAAACAAGCTCTTCATATAAGAACAAAGCCAAACAAGAACTCAAGCTCAACTTTTCACTTGTTGCTTTAGCATCATCCTTTTTTAAACCTAATTCTCTTGATATATTAAGCCATGACATCAGCCGTTTTCTCTTCAGATTTTCCCATAAAAATGCCCATTCCCTGTATTTGAAATAGATCTGAATTTCCCGTAAGATTTTAGCTACTACAGATAAGTATATCACAAATAGAAGAAAGATACTTGACTTACAGCTCTTTAAATATCTAGCTGCCATATAGTTGTATTTTTCACTGCCTTCCACATCTCCCAAGTAGTGTCCAGGGACTCCAAATAAAATTGTGTTTTACCACATCAAAATAATTCTGACTTTTTACAAAGTAAAAGAATGTCATATTAGCTAACAACTGTTGTAATAATATTGATAAATTTCCAAAACCAACTGGACTTTGCCATGTTTGCATACATGTTGATGTCACTGTTTGTTTGTATCATCATAATGTCTGCAAGTTCCAGTGGCAGGCATCTCTGTCTAGGTGCAGTACAGTGAAGAACTGCAGTCTTAAGTCAATGAATTACGACACAGCAGAGCAGCCAACACTGCTTGGATAATTACAGACTTTGACAACAAATAGATTATCTTGTTCATAAAGTATATTGCCCAAACTGATAGGCTTTGAAAGTCATGATTCTCCTCTCGGGATAAAAGTGGCATATCTAATCAAACTCCCTTTGTCTTTAAAAAATATTTATTCAGTATATGGAAGGAAAGGAAAAGGGCCTGCGCCGGATTTTCTACAGCTGGTGGTCACACAGGATTGCTATTGAAGGGAAATGTGGGTGAAGTTCACGGTGTGATTGCACTCTGTCGTTAGGTGAGAAATGGTATCACCATGGGCTTCTCAGTTTGCGTCTTTTGTTGAGTTCCAACAAGTGGCATCAGTCTGAATAGTCAATGAAGTCATAAGAATCTAGAAAATGGCAGCTTTTTTTCTTTTATTCTGCTGTTCCGTTTCAAGTAATTATACACATAATACAGGAACAATTACAGTGTAAATTACTAGCCCTTTACTGACAATTTTGTCTTTCACATGCTATTCTTTTCCCAGTGGCTTATGCCCTCCTGCATTGCATTAAATTGCTCCTAGAGCTGGCAATTAAGTTGAATATGAAAGGCCTAAACCCTCAAAAGGAAGCTGGAATATAGGAGGGATGCTGGATCTGGCATAGGAGGCAGCCGTTTGGCTGGCTGCATCCTTAGGCTGCTGTCCAAGAGCAATTGGACTCTAAATGTAAGAAGAGCACTCCCACCTGAGCTGCTCCTCCAGCAGATTTGCTTTACTTTCCTCACAGCTCAGTTTAGTGCCCTGTCCACCCAGCTTCATGGCTGGAGAGAGCTAAAGGTTGAATAATGGCATGTTTACAATTCTTGAGGCATTCTGACTGTTTTGGTGGAGGTAGGAGAAGAGTAAGATATATTCTATAATAGAAGCAGATTCCTTCAGTAAGTAAAGAATATTTTTATGGGGCAATAAAACAGTTGGACATTAACTCGTAGATGAATTCCAGTTGCCTGCATGACAGAGACAGGCCATTTGCAAGCCACAGGGCTATTTCTTTTTCTTCACACAGGACAAATAAGGCCGTTTGGATCATTTTGTCTGGCTTCCAGCAAGGGATTGGTGATTTCTATATGCTAAATGGGATGGTGTTTTGAGCTATTTGGAACAAATGGAGAGAAAAGTGGACTGTTGTGATAAGAGCAGGGAGTTTCAATGCAGATGGATTAACAGGTCACCTTTATAATCTAAACTGCTTTTTTTCTTCACATAGGGCCAGCATGCATCTAAACTTTGTCATAATCTATCCTAGTCAGGCTCGTTCTTTTACCAAATCAAATAGTTTAAAAATCTACCTTTTCTATGAATTAATAATACCTTCAGAATTACCGCTCCACTCTGTCATAACCAAGAAATATTGTTCTGGGAGTGGAGGATGAATATACTTCAGGAAAAAATATAAGGGGAAAAAAAATGTTTCTGTAAAAGAAAATATCTTTTGTCAAAACTAAATGAGACCACCTTAAACACTTCCGATTGCTTCGCATTTCTGTAGCCTATGAATTGTATCTCAGGTGTAAACCTGTTTTCCCCTGGAGCCATTAGGGCAACACAGGGGTTTGGCTGGATCGTTAGGAGGTTTGGTCACTACCACGCATTCTGCTTAATAATTTACTGATACTGTCATTCTTGAATTATAAAGAATATAAAGGAAAAGTCATAAGTACCTTACTTTCCTCTTGGTTAGTGGTGTTCTTTGCCAGCTGTTAAGCCTTTGGGATATCTTCTTTTGTGGAGTTAACTCTAATTACCTCACTAGCTATAGGATTTTAAAATATTAGCCTCAGCTAAGTGGTGGGAACTGAAGACAATTGGCTGATGTTTTAATTGCGGCTTCATAACCGATTACAGACTATTGGACATTTCCTGTAGCCTAACAATATCCACATTGCTTGCTTGTGTTCTGGGGCAAACAATATACTTTTTTTTTTTTTTTTTTTTCCAACAGTATTCTCTGTATTCCTGTTTCCAGGGCTTTTCAAATTTATCCACAACAATTAGTAAATATTTGAATATGTTTGTGGAAATTGTAGATCTGGTTGTCTGGCAAAATTTCAGGGGCTTTTTTAAAAGCATTTTAGCATTTCTCAATCTGGATGCCTGGAAAAAGGCCAGACAATAATATCCTCACATATCAGGCTGCACAGCAGCACAAAGGCATACTGTTTCTATGACAACAAATAGCTTTTTCATCTCCCCAAAATCAGTTCTATAAAGTACAGTAGCCCGGATAACAGATTAGTGGGATGGTGGCAAGTCTTCTGGATTTGAAGGTATACAGGTGCCCGTAAAGGTTCATATTTCTCAGACTTTGGTTCTGCTAATGCTGTAGTAAAAAACTTTGACTGCAGTGCAGCACAGAGATGCCTGAATGAGCTTCAGGTTAGGTCGCTCAAGGTCTGACAGCAATCTACCCAGTGCATAAGGAGTTATGAGTTCACTTGCTCTGCTGAGAAGTGGCCTATGGTGTTGGTTTGTCTTGTTCAAATGCTTCCCAGCGAGTTACAAGGAAGCTACAATGCAGAATACAGTTTTTCTAAAAGGAAAAAAAAAAAAGGTTATTTCCTTCCTATCAGCATTCAACATGCTCACAAATTGCAGTAAAATAAATTACTTTGAACTAAGAACAAATTTTCACATTTTTCTCACATCTTGCTATGCTTTTGCTTCCACATTTTTGAGAACACCTTATATATCCCATTCCTCAGTTCCTCCCAGATCTCCACAGAACATTTCTTTTGCAGTCTCGCTTCACCAACTTTGCACTTTGCTGCTTTTAACAACTATTATTTAATGGTCGAGTTCCAGGTAGCCTTATCCTTCCAACATCTTATCTGGTACCCTCGATCCTCACTATTTCTTTCTCCCTCATCTTTCAAAACTCAGCATTTCTGGTTGTCCCTTCAGCCTGTATCTTGATGTCTTCTCTCTCTGTCAGCTCTGAACACCAAAGCAGTGACAGCAGCCTGCAGGGAATTCCTGGCAGTCCTGTACACCGGCTGGCAGGATGGGTGGTGGTGCTGCTGTGTGCTGATAGTGTGGGCTCGCTGTCCTTCAGGCGCTTCCTCTAAATGTAGTTCTTGGAGCTGCCAGAATGATAGCCTTTTGTGGACTCTTTGTAGGTGCCAAGTTCCTTGTAAACGCCTAGAGAACAGACAGACAGCTTGCAGCTTGCCTTCTCTGGTGGTAGCAACAGCAGTCAGTGGACGTGGCTACATTTACCTTCATTTTTCACTCTCCATCCAGAATAAACATATTTCTCACCTGCCTGTTATTACAGCTTTAGAAAAATCTTCCTTCATTGCCTAACAGGATCAAAATACTAATAGTTGGCAGCAGGAGAGAATATTTTGTTCTGCATTGTCTATTGAGATTTTAAGTTTCAAAGGGAATGAATTGTATCCAAGATGATGTTGAGCAGCCTGTTGTCCTTAACCAGTTGTTAGTACTGTGTGCTGTGGAAGGAAGGCCTTCTTTTTCACCTATTTTGCTTCAGCTCTTTGGTGTACTGTATATGCACCCTTCCAAATTGTAAACTAAATTAAGGAAACAGCTTCCCTTTACTATTTTTTAAACAAGCACTCTCTTTTATTAAAATATGATTAGTTAAGCAATGTAAGTCACAGAAGGCCAAAATGAACCAAGAGGATAATGCTACTGGAGACTTTTCAAGGAGGAAATGCAGTTAAAATTCCAGCAGAGTGTGAGTTTGACTCCAGCATATGTGATATTTTCTTAAGCAAAATGTGCCAAGAGTACTCCACATTATGTTCTGGATTTTGCACCTCATAATGGTGGATATAATTAGCAAATGGACTGGAATACACAAAGGAAAAGACATTAGTATTCCAGAAGTAGTGATGGTTCAGTGTTGAAATGCCCCCTTGTTCCTCAGGGAGCCCCAAAGTCATGCTAGCATCCTACCAAAATTCAGATCAGGTATTTAGACCTGGAATATGAAATGAAGACACAAAATGAAAGAGAAGGATGGGGATTTCAGTATTCTTAATCAAAGTCTCTCTTAGATGAAGTCTCTCCTGGCTTTTTTTTTTTTTTTTTTTTTTTTTTTTGTAAGAAGAAAAATAGTCTTGCGGGCTCCAGTAGTAAACCTATCTTCTCTGTGTTTGAAAATCCTTGTCCCAGCTGAAGTTCAACTACCTGGAAATGAGAAAGGAGGAGCTGAATCACAGTATAAGAAGAGAAACATTCTTTAACTTCCAATGCAATTTTGCTGTTTCTCTGACAAAAGAGCTGGAGCAGGGCGTGTGGTCACAGATTGGGCATGTGAAGGGCAGGTGAGGTAGGAGTGTGACAGACATAAGGCGTAGTGAGCAAAGCACCAGCCAGTGAGATTGGAGTTTGCTTTTTCATCTCTGCCTCTGACCAGATTTTCTGAGAAGGAGGACAAACAGCAGTTATGCATGCTGGGGATGCTAGTCTTTTTTTTTCTTGAACTCCTGAAGACTGGTCCAGGTCCATTCATAGCAGTTGAAGTATTTCCATTTACTTCAGTAGTGCTCAAATTCCATGAGCAAACCAGCAACGTTACTGGCTTTACATATTACTCTAATTGCTCCAGAAGACCACTGGGATTGAAAATATTCCAGAGCCTGAGTGTCCTGACTGCTGAGCTATTAAAAATTGAGTTAAATGCTGAATATTTAGGTACATTTTTGTGGAGATAAATCTGTGATACAAAATCCATGAAGCCCTACCATATTGATTTGAGTCTGTATTGATTTAAGTGGAAAAACGTATTGTTTGTCAATACGAGATATATGGTCAACTCCTACAATCACGACGACTGTGAGATGAGAACTGAGTTCAGTATCTGGACTTTAAGGTTACAGTTAGATAAATGTACCTGTTGTGTTTCAAAATAATTATGTGCTTGAAAATGAAGACCGTTTATTCACGTCATTTGTCTGTCTCTGACCCAAGAATGACGTCCAACTGCTTTTAGGTACAAGAGAAGAAACAAATGTTCTTTGGTAGAATTCATTTTAAAAGATGTCAACTAGAAGATGTCCTTTGCTACTGTGTCAGGAAATTTCAGGGGGATATTCCAAGAGGGGAGGATTGACAGAAAAGGAATTGTCAGGGGAAATGTAGCTGGAGTTTAAAGAACTATGTCTGGTAGTAAGCATATGACACTTTTTCATTTCCCTTCTGCTCAGGGACTTACAAAAAAAATCAAAGCAATTTTCCTGGCTGCAACCTAGAACTGTAAACCTCATGAATACAAAATATGTAGATAATCCAAATACATTTGCAGTCAAGGTTTGTACAAGCAGATAGGCCATTTCTGCAAGCCTCTTGAGGACATTTGCAAGAGCTGTGGCAGGGTTTGACCTTGCCTATGTATTATGTCAAAACAAGGAAAGTTGTAATTAGGAGGTGTAGACTTGAGAGGTAAAGGTCAGATAATTCACAAAAACCACTATTTAATGTGTAGTTCTCTGAGCACAAATGCTGATGTATGAGTACTGTTGATTAAATCTAGTGTGTCAAATCCCTTCTAATACCATAATGCTTAATGGTTTACAATGGAAAATCATAAGCAAGAAAAAGGAAGAACAGTGAGATTATTTAATTATGCAAGCATTAGAAGGGGAGGCTGCTTTTTCCTATTCAAAATTACTTGCAGCTACAGAAAATGTGAAGTGCTTGTTTTTTATATGAAAGTAATTCAACTTTCCTTGACAAAATATTTCCTGCTTGTAAGTGGTGCGTGACACTGAAACATTTGGCAAGCCAGTGTGTATGGGGATAGGGCAAATTTTGCTATCCAGCAGCACCTTCCTGAGATTTGCCTAGGGGATCTTGTTGCAATTTCTCTCTGCCACAAATAGTGTTAGTAATTAACAGCATGACATGGACGTCTGCTTCAGCACCCACTAGCACTTTTGACATGCTCTTTGTTACTTAATAAATTAATAATGACCCAGTTGGATCTGAACCGACAGTTTAGGATTTGAGCCAGTCTGATAAAGTCACTGTCATATTTTGGGAATGCCCTTGGAGTTTACAGCTCAACTCATGATCTGAGAGACAAGGCAGAGGCACAGAGAAGCCTGTAGCCTGTTCATTCTTTCTGTTTGTGCTTGAGTGGTACATGGTCCCTTGGAGCCTGCTGCGATACGATACAGATTAAAGCAAGCCATAGCTGCAGTCTAAGCCTGGTGGAGCTGTACTGAGCTGTACATCCCCTATATATGCCCGGTGGTATATTTAGTCTTATGCTCGTAAATAAATTTGAAACAAAATCTCTGCTTGAAATGTAAGGCTGCACCTCAAGGGATTCTACTGAATCCTCAGTGCTGTAGGAGGTGTGACTTTCCTCATTGTGGAGTTTGTGGCATCTGACTTTACATGAACCAAACCAAAAGCACATTTTTATAAGGAGCAGTGGCCCTCACCTCTTCTACTTTAGTGCTCTGTGGAAGTCAGCCATCTGTCTGCCAGCAGGTTAGAACCCCCATAAGCATCTCTCCCCCAAAGCACTCACCAAGGAAATAAGCGGTGCATTCATTATGACGGGGGTCTCAGGCTCTCTCATGTCTCATTCCTGTCTCCAGGAATTTTACTCTTATAATGGTACTCTCAGGCTCTGCAAAAAATTACTGGATGAATTCTGAAACTTCCTCCATCTTGCCTTATTTTTGCATTAGTATTATTTTGCAAGTGAAACATACAAATTTCCCCTAATTCTTTTGCAATATGGGGCAAGTGAGTTTTGCAACCTGAAAACTTCCTGTAGTCAGAGCTCATCATGGCATAGCACATCCCGTCTTTAGGTATAAACTTCTTCAACTGTCATACAGATAGTGAGGTCTTCTTCATAACAAAGTATTTGTTTTCATGTTTACATGATTTTTTTTGCAATAGAGTTGCATCAACAGCAATAGATGATGGAAGTCTTGTGTCCAATGGTAAAGGCCTATGAAGTATGAAGCATGCAGATATACAGAATGTTAATTCTTTAGAAAGATAGAAGAAGAATAGTCAACAAAGTGAAAATTTCAGTGGTATTGAAAAACACTGCTTTCTCTTTTGATTGATGGGTTGGTCTCTCTCTGACCATATCACAGCATCAATCTGGGCTATTCTCAGGAAGCATAATAGCTTTACATTTGCACTGACTACATAAAGAGCAAAAGACTTGTATACAGTTTTAGGTACTCTTTTACTGTGTGGAGCATTCAAGGAAAGTCTCCTTTCTTCCTGCCTTGGCTTTAAGTTTTGATGAGAATAGAAAGTCATATGGCACATCAAGTCCCTTTAGACTGTTTAGGACTGATGCAAAACTAAGGGGTTCTAAAAGCAAGCTAAACTTTAACTGAGTTTTAGGCTTCTCTCTCCATGAAATTGCATCTTGTCAAAAAAATTAATCTGCTATGCCTATCCAATGCTTATCTGCTATGCTTATCCAATAGCATAACAAACCTTTCTATGAACAGGAAAAAAGTGATGAAGAGAAATTAATCAAAGCACCTCTTCTCTTCCATGTTGCCAAACCTTGCTTTTCATAGGCAAATAGCAGAAGGAATGCCCAGTTTGTAAGGGCATCTCTTTAAAAGGTGACCAAGTGTACATAGATAATTCATTCCATAGGGCTGAAGGAACAGTCCATTAGAATGTATCCTCTGGTCTCTTTAAAATTATGTAAAGTATGTGAATTCTTGATAATATCCCGGTGAAATCCCCCCGGCTTGGATTTGTTGAGAAACTTGAAACCATGTGAATGGGGTGTGGGATTTCATCGTCCATACTTCTCATAATTCTTGTTAGCTGTTTCCTACTAGCACGTCATTTCCTTACAACTTTTATTCAGTAACTCTGTTAAGTTAATCTGGAGACCAAGGGGCAAAGGCTGCAGATTTTATCCATGCTCCACCCCCCCCCCCACCTTTTTAACTTACAATAAATGTCATTTATCTTTGTTGATTTTTAGCTTTTTCCTATTTTCTTCCATCTGACATTCTAGAAGGTGACACAAAGAGCTCTGGTGGTCTCAGTGCATCTACTCATAAGTGCAAATTAAGTGTTCCAACAGAACTTTTCTCAGGGAATGGAAACGGGATGTGGCCAGCCCTCCCTTCTGAAGCTTGTAGCAGCTAGTAATTTAAGGTTGGGCAACTTACACTGAGTGTCTCACTCCCCCAGCCCACCACCTTCCAGACACTGCCTCACCACATTTTTCAACAGAGACTTTCTCTTGATGTTACTCAGCATTTCACAGCCAAATGTTGTGTAACTACTGCTGGAGGGTGATTTTAATCCCTGCAACAGATGTGGCTGTTTAATCCATAGCACAGGTCTGCGTTGTTGAGGAACCCATTTTTTGATTTGTCACAGAGGCTTAACATCCCTTGCTCTGTTGGTGTTAAATGGGATCACCATATTGCAGGGCATGCTCTAAAAGATACAAATAGAGCCTTTGTGAGTCCTTTGTGCATGCAAACAAATGCTGTTGAATGGCACTAGAAGATATTCATAAAATCCTGAAGTGAGAATTTGAGTATACGGTGGTTTTGAACATAAACTGACATGAACAAAATATTCCTAGCATGGTTTTTGAGAAATACCTGCTATTGTCTTAACGCTTTCAGTTCTGAGATTGACAAAATATTTATATAGTAATTATTCAATTTTAATTTTAAAATCAAATTAAAAGGGAACAAGGAAGTAATAGTTTTGTTCACGCGCTGTTATCTTCTGTTTACCTCTACTCAGAATATCCTTGAGACATTTGTTATATCTGTCCTCTGACTGTGTTAAAACTGGAACAACATTATGTTGAATTTTGCATGCAGACAATTTGGTTGCTTTGTGCTAAGTCAAGATATGGGAACAGTCAAGTTAAAATACAACTAGCCAACAATATGTGTGGAATTAAAAGAAAAATAAATGCTGTTTTCAGTCAGAACTGTGCTGGTAATAAATACTGCCTATTAAAAAGGGCTATAGGAAAAAAAAAAGTTAAAAATGTTCACCAAATACTATAAATTTGCAGAAAACCAATTTAAACATCCATCCAAAACAATTTTTCTTCCATTTGTGATAGCTACCACTTTCAGACAAAAGTATTTTGTGGCTAAATAAAAATATGCCTTCAGTAATAAGCCAAAAGCAGTAAAGAAAGAACTGTTGGAAATGCTTTAGGAATTTTATATTTACTACTGCCTTCCTAACTGGGAATTAAAATATGCTTTAAAGATTATTTCATCAATTGACTTCATTAGAAAATCAGATATGATTTAGGTCATAACTAATCTTAAATTACAAGCCCTTATTTATAAAATGTTCTAAAACTGATGAGCTATGAAACTTTCTGCATACTCTGTCATTTCCAAAACACTGTGAAGTAAACTGTTACTCTGAGTTAATTGCTCCAGACTCTACAAATTTAAAATGCTGAGCAGTGCTAATGCTTGTATAGACTGTTCCCTCCTAGTGTTTACTAGGTTTGTCTGCTGTGGAGATGAAAAAGTAGAAAACAGGAAGAAAATTAATTTTAAAAGGTGTTGGAAAGGCCAGACTATATTACGCTCAAATTGAATCAAATTATGCAATGGTTTAAAGACAGGATTTTTGTGCTAAGAGAGACTTGGATGGGGTATTGAAAATATTCTTCCTTTCTTTTTTTTTTCTGTGGTAGGTCACTGTTTGCAGTTTCTCTGAAAGGATCCAACAGCAGGGTTGAGGAAACATGCAAGACTCTTAATAAGAACATTACCTGTATTCTCTGGCCCCAGTGAGATTGCTTTGGTCACTGATATAAATGTGTGCTTTGCTAGAAACAGGGCAGAGATCACTGTTTGTTGAATAGTGGCTATGTTACATTAGTCTTTTTTTTTTTTTTTAACATAAAATAGTTGAAAATAAACTACTGACATCTAAGCCCAACAACTACAAGGAAAAACACAGTAATGGAGAAATTGCTAGGATGGAAGAACAACCTGAGTCACTTGAACATATGTGAGAGGTGTGTTCCAGTAAGAACATTGGCTTTCACATTGCTGTAAAGCAATTCCCTTTGCAGAGATCTAGTTGTTTGAGGAACAGAGAGATTCTCCTTCAGTTGAGATTTGTGTTTTCTTTTTTTCCTCATTAAAATCATACACAAGCACAATCTTAACTGCATTCTGAATGTCTTCTAGAAAAGAAAATCACCGGTTACTAAGTTCTTCCTTTCCTTCTTCCAAGAGAAACTCAGTTTTGTTATTTTGTCAGGTTGCATTAGAAGTGGAACAACCTTTCCCACTTGTCATGGAAATAGCAGCTGGACTCTATTTTGTTCTAACTCCCTGACCTGTTCTCTTGTAACAGCTGCAATGCAGGTCGTTTTGGGTTGCTATGGTGTTTGTCCACCCTATTTTTCCCCTTACTCCATCTGTCTTTGATATGAAAGGTCTGGAAATTCTGTCACCATAGTCTAGTTGAGTCAAGTTTGTAGCCCCCCACATTGTAAGATTTTTTTTTGGGGGGAAAATTTAAAAAGAATTTTAATGGAGGTTTCTGCTAGCCTAGAAAGATGCATTTTCTCCACATCTTACAGTTGAATATGTGCGTGAAGAAAAGTTGTAGAATTAAGCCATGAGAGATCCTTAGGCTATCAGCTGTTATTAATGTATCTGGAATCTAACAAAGGGCAATTTAGAGCTTATCATTGCCTGATTTGTATGACACATTTAGTCGTGTAGAACAAGTCCAACAGAAAACTGTCCTGTTAGAAAGAGCCAGTTCTTTTTACTTTACTGACAGCTGTGTTGTCCTTCAAGTAAAATTCTTCCTACACAAATATGAAAAAAAAATCTTAATTATTAACAGAGCTAAAAAACCGTCAAAAAGAAAGGGTTTAGGCAGACTGAAAGATATAAACATTGCCCCCATTTTCATCGAAGATTAATTTTGTGATTTCCTTTAAGGATACCATGATGAACAGGAACACTGATATCAGATTAAGATTTATTCCTCATTGGCTGTAGTTCTTCAGGGTGAATGGTTTGTTTCTTGAGACAGTGAACTGTCATCATCTCACTGATTTCCAGAAGCCTTCTGTCAGGTGTCCTAAGGCACCGATAGGCCTTAATGGCCCTGAGCAGCCTCACCTGATGCCTCCCATCACCTGCCTATTTATGATATTCTATTTAAGCTCAGCTCTGGTCTGTCACTCCCTCTTTGAGTACTATGGTAGGAGCGCTGCTCTCTAGTCTAGCTGTGTCTCTGTCTGCAGACCCTGCTGATTTGCAGCATGGTCTATGCATGTACCTCCTAGCTTGGCTGCAAGCTTGTTCTGTCACTATGGGCCTGTCTGGCAACCTCTAGACTGTGTCTGATGCTGAGATATGAATTGACTGCCTAGCTTGACTGTGGACCTACCTTGTCACCACTAAGATGCATGATGACTGGGGCTTGTGGTTGAATCTAGATGCCGTCTTCTGAGCTGCACTGCTCTCCTTGTCGGGTACTGTGGGATTGGCCCTGCTGTAACCCACCGCCCTGCCCCGCTGAGTCCTTCCATCCCCCCTCAGTTTGGACTCCTACCTTTATGCCTGTAAATCTAGTGTTTCCAATTACTTATCTAGTTTGTGTGCACATGAAAACATATTTACTAGAAATAAGTTCTTTTCCAACCTTAATGATTCTATGATTTGTTATCAAGATGCTGGAAGATCTGTTAATTCAGTTGGTGAAAGCATATTTGTGACTAAAAGAGTGAAAGTGGAATACGTGTAAATATTTTTAATAAGTACACTGAAGTTTACTCAGCAACTTTCTGCTAGACTTCTGGGTTATATTGAACAGGATGGGAACTAGAAAACTAACTCCATCTGAAACAGGCTATGAGAAGATACATTCCAAGAAATGCTGAAGGTCCTGGAGGACAATGAAGCAATGAAAAAGCTTGTGATTTATTTTTGTAGCTTCTGTAATCTGGTGACTGTTAGCAGTCCTAGATTTGCAGCTAAGATCAGAGGGAACCTTTAAAATGTTGTCATAGGGAAAATGAGAGATTGAATAACTTGCCAGGGGCTGCCCCACGAGCCTCTTTGAGGGCTGATGGGAATGCAAAGATAAATGAGAATGACTTCAAGTGAAGCAAGCAAGCTGTCTTTGCCCATGGGTTGTATTAGACTTCTGTTTTCAATAAAAGTTTAAATTTTAGGAAAGGGTCAGTATGTAGAACATGAATAAACACTGGAACAAATGCAAGCATAATTTGAGTTAAAGGCTTAGCTGAGTAGACTAACACAAAGCATCTCCATGTGTCAGAATAATTCCCCATGTGTGAGGGCTTTTCAGTGATCACTCTTTGTTATAATTGTTTGTCTTTATTTGCAGTGAGTGTTTACATGTGTTCACCATTTCTCTTATCATTTGTTAATTGGTTCAGACTTCTGTGACAGAGGACAATTTCTCTCTTAGGAGAAACTCAATCTGTGAAAAGGCTGTAGAGTTGCTTTCCTGATATATATTTTTACACTGGATTACACAGGCTTTTGTCAGGAGCAATGTATGTATAGTTACTTATTTCTTGAGGCGCTGTTTTGATACTGATTCTAGGTATGGTTGTAGTTAGAGCAATATACACCTTTTTGAATTAAACTTCTAATTTTTCTTTAAATCCTTGTTTTGTTGGCTTAAAGAACATTCTAATTTGATAAACCAATTCAGCCAGAACTGCTCTCAATGCAATAAATTTGTCTTAACTTTCTGAAATATTATTTATGAATGCAGTCCTATGCCTTGTCTATGCATGATGGAAAGAAGTGTGGGCTTCCATTGCTACTTTCTCTCTATTAAGTACTTGTTGTTCTTAACTGGCATTCTATGGTGTTTTAGTCTCCTACTGATCTTTGTGTGTTGCATGATGCTTCTCCACCTTGTGCTATTGAAGTCACCTGCATGCTGTATTTCCACATATAAAATGAAAAAAAAAATAATAAAATAGATAATCATAAAATTCAGATTCCTTTGTTATTCCTCAAGCACTAGCTTTGTCTTTATGTTTGACTCACTGGTCCTGTTTTCAGCATGACTGAAACAGTGGGATGCGAGGTTGGCCAAAGCAAATCCAAGGAGATACAGAGGCTTCTGGATGTGTACTTGCAAAGGTGTAACTATCTCCGGAATTTCAAGGCAAACCCAGTGCTACACACCAGCCCTGGCCATTGCTCCACCACCACAATAACAGGAGATTGAGACAGGTGGAGTTATCCAGCTGTGCCCTTCACCCCCCATCTGGATTTGTGAAACACGCATCAAATAGCATTGGAGGCTTTTTTTGCAAAACCACTGAAAACCAGCAGTGGTTTATAGAGTTTCAGATCATCAAGATATATTGCTGGAGATATGCAGTGGTTTGACCTTGGACTGCAGCCAAATGCCCCCACAGATGCTCACTCACTACCCCTCCTTAACATGACAAGGTGGACAAATTGCATGAAAAATCTTGTAGATGGAGATAAAGACCAGGAGATCACTTACCAGCTAACATTATGGGGAAAAGATGACTCACCTTAAGGAATATCCATTTATTGCCAGTTAAAATAGATTTGGATTTTGAAAAATAAAACAACACTCCTGTGCGGTGCAGGGGGTGGAGTAGTTGTGGTCAGTCTGTAACAGCTCCTGTCTGCCACCCCTTGTGCCTCACACTTTTTTCCCTCGTCCAATAAGGGTCCTTTCCATGGGCTACCATCCTTCAGGGAGCATCATCCTGCCCTTGCATGGGGTCTGCCATGGGCTGTGCTGTGGATGCCTCCTCTGCTGTGGTCCTCTCTGTGGGCTGTGTGTGGGGGTCTCTGTTCCAGTGGCTAGAGCACCTCCTCCCTTCCATCTCTGACCTTGCTGGTCACAGTGCTGTTTCCCCACACTTTTTTTCTTCACTCTTCACTGTCAGTGCAGCATTTTGCCCCTTTTTTTTTGAATACTTCCACAGAGGCACCCCCAGCTGGGTTGCTGGGCTCAGCTGTGCTCTGTGGTGGGGCTGCTGTGGAACCATCCAGGACTGGCAGTGCCCTCACAGAGGCTGCCGCTGTGGCACCCCCTGCCAGTACCTCACTGCGGGTGCCTGGTACAAGAACAGAACTTGTCCCCATGCTGAGGTGTTTGGTGTTGGGGACTGTCACAGCCCTGACACCTGCTCCTCCTGTTGCAGCAGAACAGGCTGGCTGACTTGTGTGGATAGTGTTTGGGAGCCCCTGCTCCTCAGGTGGGCTGTCAGGCCTGTTAACCAGAGAAGCCATTTAATTATTCCCAATTGCATTGTGCCAGTCAGCCAAGCTGCAGCTTTGACTTTTCTTTTACTGCTTAACTTCCTCAATGGATCTCCCGGTCCTTTGCCAAGGAAGGCTCACAATGCTGGGATCGAGCATGGTTAGAAAGCAGTCTTATTATGAGTTGGCCCTGGCTGCTGGAGGCACAAATGTTTGTGGGCCCTGCTATTCTGGGGAACTCTTCTCATGTAATCCATCACTTGTCTTGAGCTCTCGCTGTCCATTTGGACTGCAGAAAGAAAATGTCTGAGTATTCAAGCAGCTGCTGAGTAACACTGTGGGTTTGGGAGCTTGGGGAAATCCAGTTGTGGCCCATGACAAGAATTAGGACTCTAAGCAGATGCTGAGAGAGCGTTTTCAAAGTTACAGTAACCAAGGACACTCACTGAGCAAAACATCTGATTTTAGTGACTTCTGGAGCTGTGGCTATGGTGTGTGTAAACATATATTTAATGCTTTATGAAATTATGTAATGAAAATGTCAACAGTGTTTTATGAAAGCATCAATAATATTCATTTTTCATAAAAACATTATGAAACTATTATATAAATTGTTTTCACACTTGGTACATGAGCTATTTTCTGTGAGGAAGAGCTTATGTAGTTATGAATTTATTGGACTTTTGACTTCAAATTTTATACTCTATTCACTTATTGTCACAATTCTATTAAATTTGCAAAGATGATGGAGATACAACCTGGTGAGTCAATGGGTGTTTTCCCATGTCATTTCATGAAATATTTCATTAAAAGCAACTTTTTTCTGTGCACATTATTTAAACTATTAAAATCTAAATTATTAAAATTCTATTTGTTTAATGTTTCACCAGAATTATAGAAATGGTTAATGAAATATCTAGGATGGTATGGAGTATTTGGTAGCTCTTAAAACCTCAAATCTCAAAATCTCAAATGTGGTAGCTCTCAAATCTCAAAATTTCCTTCTTTTATTTCAGATTTGATAACTTCAGCCCCATCTTTGGAAAGTCAGACTTTTGTAGGACTTGATTCAAACACTTGCACCTCTTAACAAGAAACAGTTGCACCTTTGCACCCTCCGTTCCTGTGTGTGTATATATGTACACACACATAAATATCCTAAAGCTATTAGTATGTTTTCTGTAGTTTTGTTGACAGGAGTTGTTGCAATTTACAATCTTCAGTCTCCTGCTCGTGGCTGTTCAGGGCAGTCTGGCTATGAGATGGGTAGAAGGGTTTTAGGAGGGTCTTGTTAAGTGGGCCACAAGGGCAGAAAGGATTTGGTCTCAGTTATGTTAACAATGGTGATAATAGAGTAAGTATCTATTTTTGAAGGATTTATTGTTTCTTTTGTGGACAGGAAGCTGAAAAGATTTTTTTTAGATGTCCACAAACAAAACCAAACAAAGATATAGAGAAGAAATTCAATTGGCAAAATATTTCCTGTGAGGTTCAGAAAGGCATAGCTATGTAGTCTAGAGCAAATGACAGGACAGTTCTGCCACATAATCTTACCATCATTATAAAACACTGTTCTGTAAAATTCCATTTTTTCTTTGGTAAATATGGCAAAATACAGTTTTGCCATAAATGTTTTGAATAGAAGGGGTTAACTGTTCTCACCCTCCAGCTCCTGCCACACTGAAACCCTCAGCTATTGTGAATTCTCAAGTGAATGCAAATCAGTACTATATCATGTTCTCCCAGTAGAATTTCTCCAGCCTGTTAATGTACTGTTTCACCTGAAAGCCCCTTGTTAAAAAGCTGGCATGAAGCGGTGTGGCCTGTGTTCTTTACTGTGGTAGGTGCAGTGCTATGAAATGCTCCACACAATGTGCGAGGAAACTTGCAGTCTCCAGAAAATGTACCCAAAATGTTTCCTGGAGTTCAGACTCGCTTTTGTTTCTCAGGGAACTGGAGTAGCAGTTGATCTCCCTTCTATCAGTTTGAGAGTCTGTCCTCAGTGACCTATGTACCATGCATCTCAGCTGGGAGAGGTTTCTTTCTGTCTCTCTAATATTGACAAGTAGCTTCATTACTGCCAGAAGTCTATCTTGTTTTGATTTGTTTTTGGCTGTCTTGCAAGTGTCCTTCAGTTCTTTTATCTGCAGGGTCTCCTTTCTGTGACCCCTTTCAGCCGCTCCATTAGCAGTAGCTTGGTATGTCCCCGTACTGATGTTTTTCTGAAAGGGTTCTATTTTTAATCCCACAGGGTAAGGAAAGCCACGTTTTGGCCTGAATCCAGCTGAATATGAAGTGCTGCAGAGTTGTGATGATAACTTTGGATATGAGCAACTGGAAATGGATTTCTCTTGACTGTGTCAATGCGACTGTGGAGCAACAGCCAGCCTACAGGTACACACTGAAGTTATAGTACTTCAGATTCTACTGTGTAGTGGTAGAGGTGGTTCTAGATCATTATAGCTAGTAGTCTGCTATAATTTTATAAGCAGAGGACTTAAAATACTGTCTGAAGAGAATATTGTGGCTGATAATCTGCCTGAGTTGTGTTGAGGTAATTCAGTGAAATTAAATGGGGATGTATACAAACAATATATTCCCTTTTTTGACCTCAGTAAACTCTTTGAATCATAGCTGAGTTGGCTGTGATACTAGAAAGTGACCCTTGTTTTCATGTATTTCTAGAGACACGCAAACGTGCCAAGTGTGTATGACAATTCTTGGAAGAGGTGTATTGTCTTTTTGATGTGGTTTGGGCATATGCTGTTGTCACTGAAATAGTCTCAAGAGGGACTGTGTTGGTGCTTGCATATGTTGTAAAGGAAGAAGGGCATGCTGCTATCTTCTGTTTTCCTTCTCAGAATATTATGCCCGTTTGGGTTACATGCACAAGAAGGAAGCTTTTTTTTTTAAGAAAAATATTGCTTGTGAAATGTTTAAAAATCTCTTTTCTGGAGCTTTATGTAGGAGACTGACTTCTGTGTGAAGATGTTAAGAAACAACTTATAGTGCATTTTTAAAAAATGTGACAATTAGTAGTGCCTCAAGCAGTTACAGACAAGAACCAATAATAGCTTATTTGTTTATTACAGAGTTAGTGGGTAGCTCCTCTAAACAGTGGGTTGACTGTTTCCAAGGCTGTAGGAATACCATATGCCAGAGGACTTGTGCTGCTTTGACAGTGTGACTATTGACTTAGCTGTTCATTTCAACAACCGTTGTTGTCAATAAAATAACTTTGGGGGGGGGGAAACTTCCCTGTTTCCAGCACCCATTTCATATCACAGTGCTCATTCAGGAATTACTGCTGATGTTTCCTATAACCAACAAACATGTTTGCTAGACAGGCCATTTCCGTGACCCCAAAGCTAACATTTTTCTTGCGGTGCAAAGCCATAACTTTTAATTAAATGATACAAGTAGCTGAAGAACATGGAAAGATATATAAGAGAATGGAAATTGTGGAACAATTTGGGAACTTTTACTAACGTTTTCACAAATACTGAATAGGTCAAACAGAAATGGGGAGGAAATGGAAAGCAAAATGTGTCAGTACTCTGTTACTGGTGTCAAGAGGTCTCAATGGTTTGTCTGCTAATAGTCCTTCTCCAAATGTGCAAGTATGTCATCTGTTCAGTACAATAGCACTGGCTGCCTATTCAGAACAGCACTGAGATACAATATTTCATTTTCATTATGCTGTGAATAGGAGACAAAAGCTTTTCATTGTGAGGGTTGTTACTTAGGGAATAGAGCTGTTCAAATTATTTTATGAATATTAATAAAGAATCTGTTTTTAGTTAATGCACCACTTGCCAACCATCCCAGCTCTTGCAAATCCTCTTGTAACATGTTGGTCACTACTGAATAGATTTCTAACAGCTATCTTTTAGACTGTTTGTCTAGGAGTTCTCCACCTGGCTTCTATTTTTTTAATATTGGTAGTCATCTAAGAAGTACAGGATTGAACTCCTAAATGTGGTTACTAGTGGAAACTTCTGCTTTTCAGTGTTGTGGCTGTGTTGGTGGTGTCTTCCCTCCCCACCCTCAACATTCACCATTTTGATGAAGTATTTTAGAGGTTTATTGTTTGGTCAAAAAAGTTTCACTATTGTGTGACTTCTGAGAAGGGCAATTTCTGGGGGTGGAGGTGGGGAAGGTTGGGTTAGAGCTGTTTAATCCTGCAGTAGTTTAGTAGCTTGATTTGCTAGTAGGCCAAATTGCTTTGCAAATCACATGTAGCCTGTGAGCTGTAAACTGAAAAATTCTGGTCTAGACTATATCTATGAACATCTAAGATGTGCCTAGATTCTCCCATGTAAAGGTTTCTATTGCCTTCATAGATCCAGTTTTCCAGTGCCTCACTGTTCCTGCAGGGCAGATTTTTTTGCTTTCCTAAAGTGGAATTAATAATCTTTGCAGTAAATGAAGTCACTTGTTACCAGTCTGGTATTAGGCAGTTCCAAAACTGGTTGTCAGTGATCTGGTCAGTGGGCTTTGACAGTGTGTTTCCTTTCTTCAACTGTGAGCATGTGCATTTGTGCAGGTGCAGTTGCTTCTAGCTGCTGTGGGAAAGGTTACAAAGCAGTGACTGTCCTTGGCTCAGGATGCATGCACTTGAGCAGGCTGGGACTGGTGGGGCAGCTGTCTGTCATTCCTGTGATATCATCTGATAAACTACAAGTCCGAGATGACAAGAGGTCTGAAAGTTTGAAGGTAAAGGTTTTAAAAGGCTTAGATAAGATATCTGGAATTTCTTATCTTGAAGCTAAGGAAATTGTAGAAGAGCTGACTGGCCTAATGGTTTATTCCTTCCCCTGTGCCCTAATGGGCAGGTTTTCTACACAACTGGATGTGAGAAGTAATTTGAGGGTGGCTGATACCTCCAGTATTTTGGCTTTCAGAAGTAAACCATTACATGCCATGCATATTACAGGCAGGAACACCAGGAGAGAAATACTTGATCACAATTTAAACACAGCAATCATTTGTTATACTACTGTATATTTAATCCAATGAGAAAACGACTGCATATTGAACCATACAGACCCACTAAGTGAGAAAATTATAATTTAAGAATTTTTTGAAACGGATGTCTGCTTTCTTAATTACAGAGGTGCTAGCTGAAGTTAAACCTGTTTTACCAGACAATTGTTCCCCTACTGTGGTACTTTAACTAGCTGAGTTTCCTTGGTAATGTGGCAGATATTTCATCATTAACAGTTGCAGGATATGGGGGCCCATATATTTCTCATTCAAGAATTTAATCTACGTATTCCTTAAAATTCTTGCATGTGTCCTTCAGTTTTGATTGTAGTTCAGTTCTTGCCACCTCTCAAGTCGAAGCCTCAGAACAGGTAGGTTAGAGCTGTCAGTGGGGTAGATGTTTTCAGTGAAATCTGAAGTAGATTGTAAAAGTGATTATTACAGACTGTGGCAGCTTTCTGAAGGGCTAAGAGTCCTTTGCTTACACCTATGTCCCAAAAAGCAAAACAATAATGATCAGTTATATTTGTAGCAACTCTGCTGTGAGTTCCAAAGCATGCTGCACTGAGTAGTAGTAATATATTATGCAAAAGTAACTATACAAACCTGGGATGATTTTGGTCATCCCAAATGATGCTACATGCGTGTATTTAGGCAGCTGAATTTTGTTTTCAATGCTGATGAAGTCGGAAAAGCTTCCTAGAAGGTGGTAGAATTGTTGTGTTGGTTCTGTAAATAAATTAGGAGCTGTAGTTGGTAGGCACATGGGGTAGTAAATGTTTCCTATGGTATCTGAATTCTTCAAAGTTGTGACTTCTTTAGGAAAAAGATTCTTATCTCTCCTACCTCTTAATGAAGGTTATGTTTTTGTCCTGCTTTCCTAAGAATTTCTGGAAACTTTGCTTGTCATAGAATGTTTTGTTTAGTACAGGTATTCAAATAAATAGTTGACATGAGCAGTCTCTAAAATAGAGTTTATGCTATTTCAGAAGGAAGGATTTTAGAAACAAAGCGTGTGGATGCAGTCTGCAGGTCTGTTCAGTAAAAGTGCGTATTTCCATCACTTGCCACTGCTGTGGAAGTGAGCAGTTTAGCAGAACTGGTAAGCATCCTAGTAATGGGGCAATGCTCAACAATGTACAACGTTGTTAGGATTTTGATGCTGTAGCAGGTAACTAACACTTTAGGCAATAGTTTGGAAGTAGAATGGGACAGGATCCTTCCTCAATTATAAATGCTTGCTACATTTTAAATAGGTCTAAATGCCAACTGCACACTGAGAATGCTGTATTTAGTCACCTAACTGCATTTTGAGTTCTCATTTTTCTTGTGTAAGTAGCAAAGAGGAGTTTACAGGCTTAGCTGTTCAGAGTACAGGTTATTCCTACTTGCCTCATGGGGTTGGCAAAAACTTTTTATGAAGCAGATCTGACTTTGTAGCTTTTATTATTTATTTTACTTCTTAAAAAGTATCAGAGCGTTTGAGAAAAGTGTTTCTACATGTGGATGGATCAAAAATCCTCTGGAAGAGGTTCTTAATCACTCTATCTCTAGGGTGTTGTAGATGAATTTCTGTAGAAGCTAGTAGGAAATAAGCATACAGATTTGTATATAAATGTAACCTAATTTTACATAACTTGCCTACTTGTGTCCAAGTTATGTTTAGATCTTCAGCCAGAGAAGTTCTGTACTTGTGTTGAGTTCAGTAAAACTATATAGATTTCTACCAAGAAAGAATTACATTTTAGCAGCCTAATCTTTTCAGTACTACTTTTTTTTTTTTTTTGTAAATTATTTATTTTTATTAAGAAAATCCCTACTAGATATTGGTTCTTGTGATTACTCAGCAGCGTGATTTTTTTTCTTCCATTGGAGCTTGGTCTCTGACATGCTTGTCAGAAGCTTCAGAATTGTTCCCAAGATGCTGCCTTCCTGGATTTGTGATAGATGCAATCCTTCCAAAAGAGAAAAAAGAACAGGCTTTGCTTCTGAGCATTTCCTTCTGCGTCTCCAGCAGCCTGCTAGGTCAGTGACATCTCTTGTCCCCAGGGGACTGTACCTTACTGCCTTGCTCAGCAGTGCAAATCAGAGCTGTACCTGTGCTGAACATTGTGGGGCAGCAAGTCATATGCTCCCAGATTGTTTTAACACCATGACCCTTCAGTTTAACAGGTAGGAGACATCCCTTCTGGCAGCTGCTGATATGACAAATATAATTCATTATGTATGTTTTCATTTAACTTAGAGCTGCCATACACCAGGATTTTCATGGATGCGCTTGCTTTTTCTCTCTTGGTAGGTTTTAAAGATGTCATGGCTTTGCTTAGAGTTTCTAGGTGTCTGGGGTCCTACCTGTTTGGATGCTTCCAGCATATATATGGTGTTAATGTTGGGATTTTCAATCCAGCTGCAGTTCTCAAGCACGGCTGAACTCAATATGCTGTGCTTGATAGCAATGTGCAGGAGGCTAGATGCATCACTTAGGTGCCAGGTTTCCTATCAGCACATCTTATGTCTGAGATGTTCAAGACAGAAAGCCTGTCAAATATTTGGGAGCGGGACTTTCCTGCATGTAGAAAAAGCAGAGAAATTGTGACCATGATTTGAGCAGCTCTCCATAAATCATTGCCAGTTTGGAAACCTCTGACATATCCTTGTAGTTTCAGGTATGTGAGTTTGTAACCCAAAGAATTATCTTCTCTTGGCCTATAGCAATTCCAAATCCATTTTGTTAGAAATGCTTTAACGCTGCATATTTTTCAGCATTTGTTGTGATGTTTTTCCCAATTATATGCAATGTAAATTAGTTTTAATTGTATACTAAAAATGCAAGTGATGTTTTTCAAGTTAGCAACCCAGAAAAGAAAGGGTAGGAAGGCTGGCTTTTTAGTCACTTCTTGAGTGGGTTTTGGTGTCTGATCAGACGTAGGTGTGTGTGTGACTAAGCTTCTTAAGTACTGTCTAATGTCCTAGAAATATGTCTTAACTCGATATCCTTTGCGTTTTGAATAACTGAAACATCTGTTAAAGGGGCGCAGTAGCCCTTTGCTATAGCATTTCATTATGGAAATGGATCTCTTTCAGGAAGATATTAATGGCACTATCTCTGGAATCAAAGTACTTTATTTTCTTGATTTAGATTCTCTTTCTTATAGAGTCTGGTCTCTACTTTTCCATCACATGTCTTTAAGCTGTTAATTACATTGACCTTTTGCTGGTCAGATGGCTAAATGGATTACAGCAATCACAACCCCTTCTGTATTGCTGTGTTTCATTATGTGGTTTTGTTATGTTCATAAAGACATCAGATTTATGGTGCTTTTCTCAAAGCAACCCACATTGTCGTTTTAAGAGCACTGTTACCATTCTCATTAAAATATTATTAAGCCTTGAAGTGCTACTGACCTCATCAGAAAAGCCTATCTGTGTATCAATCACTCCTTCCTTTCTAGTATACTTACAGCTGCTTTTGCCCCTGAGTGGATAGTTATTTTCATGACCGGGAAAATGGCTCTCCTTGTGACTAAGGGTAGCAAACGATTATCAGTCCTTGTGTGTAAGCTGAAGTTCGTGAGTACCTCATGTTTCTGTTTCATATTCTCCTAAATTAATATTGTCATTGATAGCTCCCACTGCTTCAAAGGATTGGTCACCTTAATCTGCTTTAAATATTTATTTACTGTGCAGTAGCCTACTGATTGCTTTTCTTTCTACTGATACTGTTTTGTTCAGGGCATGAGTTTATTTAAAACATTTCAGAATTTTAGGACACCTCTCAAAGGGTTTCCTTGGCTGCAAACTCTGCTGAGAAGTGTGTCCTATGGACTTAAAGGGTTTTGAAGGCTAGGCTCACAGCTGGTTACTGTGAGTGCAGGTGACAGTGGAACAGCTCAAACCTTTCCTTTCTGCCATGAAGTTGTTCTTTTTGTAATGAAATTGATTGGGAGACAATTAAGTTTAATTTGAAAGTAATCTTAAAGTGGAAATATCAGTATCTTTGGAATGGTTTTCTGAAATCACTTGTTTTGGAATAATAAAGATGTGCCTTTACTACAGATGCCAGGTTCTCAGTTCAGTTTGCACTGTTGTAGCAGACTGAGGCTTTGACTATTTGTAGAGTTAGATGTGCGTTTAACCTCAAGTATCGTTTCCGCCCTAGGCAGGGAAGCTTTCCTGAAGCTTCAGGTCAATGGGATTCAAAAACAATGCAGAAGGTGTGAAATGCTGCAGGCTGTGCTGAAGTGACTGCTACAGCTCTGCTGGGGTTATCTGGGGCCAGAAGGCTGAAGGGGAACCTGACCTCAGTTGTAGCATGCAGAGTAGGACTGTACCAAGTGGTCAGCAACGTAAGATTTCCATGCACCACCATCTACACAGTGCCTGAGCTCTGGTGTTATTTCCAGGCATATCGAGGTCCCCCTGTAGGTGTTAAGCTGGCTGAGGAAGGCCAGCACATCTGGGGTACAGGCACTCCATTTGCTAAAAATGTGTAGCACCGGTGGTCACGTAGTAATTGCGGTACATCGTGTATCTCCCTGTGAGAGCCTGGTGCGGATCGAAGAACTCAGTGTCCATCTGCTTGTCGTGATTTAGGCTCCAGAGTCAAGACCTTTGCACCTGGAAGAGGCCAGTTTTTGCTGGCCTTGTTATTCCTGGTACACTCTGTTCTTCCTTAGCATTATCCTTCTCTCTTTTTAGATAGCACTATGAACATACGTCTGAAGGAATTAGACATATATACGTGCAAATGAACTCATTTCAGCACTTAATTTCTTGAGAGTAAACTATTAATTTCTGTAGCCAGCACAGTTTACAGGATGTTTAATTTCTGTAATCAATACAGTTTTCAGGATGTGAGATACTTTTCTTGCAGTGCTCTGCTGGTGCTCTGCTGACAAAGTGCATAAATCTGGCATAATCCCTTGATCTCAACAATACCACTGCTTGGGGTGATAAAGAAAACAGTGCATCCTGGACTTACTGAGGTGTTTCCAAGGTTGTCTAATCCAAGGTCATCTAGTGTCCTTTTATCTTCTTTTCCCTTTCATAGTTGAAATATACATAAACCTGTACTGGGCTTGTGTCCCGCTGTGCTTTTCTATATACAAATACATTTATATATATATTTTTCTGACGAGCAACAGTCTCTCATATTTAAAAGGATGTTTTTTGAATTTGATTGTGCGGTTTGTTGAAGTCCAAGGCTAAGAGAATGCAATTACAGAATCAGATTATACAAGCCTTGCTCAACACTGGTTGAAGATGATGTGACGTAAGCAGTGATATAGTAAATGATGGGTTTTGTAAGCTGTGTTTACAATGTTGAACAGAAATCTGCCTTTTACAATAAACTGGTACCTTTTTCAGAAAATGCCACTCTTGCCTGCTGTCAAGTTAAACTAGAGTTTAAAGGAAGGCTTTGGATTTGTTCCCAATTTCCTGTCTAGTTTCTTTTAATAGAGGAGAAATCAACAACACAGGTTATAACAATCTTTGTAGGAATTATTTACTATGAACATGTGTGTATTTCACTGGGAGTTGAGGAAAATCTAGGACAGAAGAGTTCTGACTGTCCTCTTTGAGGGGGGGAAAAAAAAAAGAAAAAGGAAGAAAAATGAAGCTCCTGTGGAGATAATTGAAGCTGAACCATTTCTTATGCTCTTGAGAAGAGCTGCAGAAAGCAAATTGTATGAAAAGAACAAAGGGGGAAATGTCATGTGTCAGCCCTCCCCATTCTCTTCTTGGCTGCATGCCCAGTCTCTAAACTCCTATTAAGCTTTGCCATAGCAACAATACCGGTGAAGCATTTTCCAGTCTAGAGCATACCTCTTGCTGCAGATTTAGGGAGGAGAGATCTTGAAACTGTTTGTCTGTAACCTTATACTTTATTAATCATGAGCCTTTGAATAAGTGGGTGCCCAGGAAGGTTAAAAAACAAATGAACAAAAAAACCCAACCCCCCAAAAATACAAAAAAAAAAAAAAAGTAAACCAAAATGCAACCAAAAAACACCTGCTTTCAAAAAGAAAGTAAACTGAACTCTGCAATAAAATTGCTTTACGCTTTCATGGAAAAACTGAGGATGTGCTGTGCTCAGAAGGGCATTGAAAAAATGGTAAACTGTGGGGTAGCTGATGTTCCCCACTGAGAAGGACTGCAACAAAGCATCCTGGAGGATCACAAGGATGTTGCACGTTCAGTAAGAATACAGCCAGTACCAGAGGACTAAAAGCTATTTAGGCATATGTAGGTTTTCTATGGACATGACAGTGTGTAATCTTAAACCTGGCTTCTTGCTTTGAACCACTATAAAATGTGGTAAGTCAAGCTTTGAAGAGGTGAGGCCATAGGTCACTACCTGCAAATGAACTCATGCTGAAGCCATGATCCTGCAGTAGTACTCATCTTTGCTGGCATGACAATTAATTGAGAAAGCATTAGAAAGCAATGATTTTGGCATCAGAGGTGCTGGAATTTTGTAGCTGTAAGTATACATATGCACAGGATCCTTTAAAGTTTTCAGCGTAGTCCATTAGAATAAATGCACACATAGCTATGGTTATATATCTGGCAGAAACTGCTCTGCCCTCCATAATGTCTACTTCTATGTTTTGTAGTTTGGGGGAAAATGCTACATCATGGTTTAGTCTTGATGCCTTTCCCTTGTGGTCTGCTAATGCTTGGTAGTCAAAAACTGGGACCTGCAGGGGTTGTGTTTGTCAAAAGGAAAACTAATGGTAGGAATCAGTTTTTGGTGCACCTGTCTTTACAAAGGACATATTTAGAGTCATAGAATCCTAGAACCATAGAATGGTTTGGGTTGGGAGGGACCTTAGAGATCATCCTGTTCCAATCCTCTGCCATTGGCAGGGACACCTCCCACCAAACCAGGTCGCTCATGGCCCCATCCAACCCGGCCTTGAACACCTCCAGGGATGGAGTATCCACAGCTTCTCTGGGCAAGCTGTTCCAGTGCCTCACCACCCTCGCAGTAAAGAATTTCTTTCAAATATCTAATCTAAATCTACCTTCTTCCTTGGTCAAGGGAGGTGGTGGGGAGCTGCTTGCTAGTACTACTGCTGTTGTCAGAGAAGACATGCAGACTACTGCATTACTCAGTTCCATCTCATTTATGCAGTCTCATTTATTTTTAAGAGCATTGATGTTACCTCTTTAGTATGTCTCTCTTCTTCCAGGTCTACCTAATGACAGAAGCGTAGGTTGCTCAACACTGATCAATACCTCAAGACCTGTGCAAATCATTTATAGAGATCTCTCCATATTCTTTGAAAGTGATTTTTCTTCACTGTTAAGACTCAGCAGAGTGGAACAGGGGCTTGTGTTGTTTCAGATAAATTTAAAAGGGCATATTCATGTTTATCCAAAGGGTCATTGAGCATGCCCTGCTCTGCTTGTTACCCACAAATCAACTGTACAAATTGCCAGAGATCACTGATACCCAGGAGGGCAATATTGTCTTGAGTAGAGTTGATTCCTTAGCATACCAAAATTGTATTTCCACAGAGAATTTAAATTAATTGCCTTGTGCAGATGGCCATCAGCAGATCTAGAATTGTACTTCGACAACAGTTGATTTCAGTGGCAGTTCCAATGTATTTAGTCCTTCTTTCTGTCTTTGTCCCCTGGGTCAATATAATTATTCAAGGAAATCTTTATTGAATTGGTGAGAAACTACATGAGTAGTCAAAAAGTACCCTTATTTCTCAAGAGCCATCTTGTATGGCTTGCAATATAATCTCAGGAACAGTTGTACTTACATAAAGCAGAACTAGGATGAAAATAAGTGATAAAATGTAAGAAAATGTTTATGACGGTGCTACCACTGGAAGAAGAATACTCAAATTGTTCTTCACCATCTGAGGTGTAATATGAATGCGTCCTCTTTTGAAGGATAGTGGAGGAGGGAGGACAAGCTACGGACAGAAAAGATGCGGGGTGGATATATTCATTATTTGCAGTGGAATGTGAATATGTAGTTTGAGCATGTACATATTGATATAAAATAGTAATTTGATATTAAATTTGGAATACACGTCCTTGGTAAGAGGAAATTGATTTTCAGCCTTTCAATACACATTTAGAAATTCTCTTTTGATACCTGTGGTTTAGAAATTACCATCCTACACATTTAGCACATATAAAGCAGAACATATCTAAGTACAGATGCATCGTTGCTACACTTGCATAGTGTTATTTCATTGACTGTTCTGTCATTTAAATTGTTGGCAATCAAGATTTCATGCTGAGAAGTATATTGATTCTAGCTTGCTAATGCCAAGAGCAAGCTGTTTGTACTTTGTATTTTAGGGAAAGAGAGCACCTCTCCTACAGATCTTCTGTGTCTAGTTAGGTTGCTGAAGAGACCAGCTGGCTGTTTGAGTAGCATTACTCCAGAAGGCCGCCTCTGGATAGAGGCAGGGCATTAAGAAAGGGTTGCAGAGCTTGATGGAGAACTAGAACAGAGGATTTATTTTGAGTGATCTCAGCATTGTGGTATGCCCGAGGCACTACGTAAGTACTGCACAGGCTGTGATGACTACTTTCACTTGCTTCCCTTTAGATTAAGGAAGGTTCTTGTCTCATGAGTCAGAGCCATTTTATGGCTGCTTGCTGGCAGCAGTAAGGTCTAAGCATGAAGTTTATGCTATATTATACACTAAGCGTCTTGTCTGTATCAAACCAAAATCTTTTGGAAACACAAGATATAGATAATGCCAGCAATGAAAGAGTAGATGTGCAAGGGGCTTAAAGCTTTTTACTGGATTGTGTGGAGACTACATGTAGTGCCTGACCTCTCTCATAACAGTTTAAAAGGTGATCTAGATAGACAGTGGTTCTGACCTTTCCACGTAACAAGTGGTAGCAGCTCCAAATCAGAGCTGAAACATCTTCAAACTTGTAGAACTTGTAGTAGCATTAAACAAACAAACAAAAAAACACTTCAGACATGTATGTGTGCTTAAAAAAGGTGTAGTACTACAGGAAATCATTCAGGAAAACGTTTCACCGCATGTTTAAAACTCTTTTCTTCTGACACTTGGTTTCATTTCTCATTTTGTTAGTTTTATTGCAAATCTGAGTTAATTCCTGCCAGAAGAAAACAGATATGTATTCATGTCAGCAAAGCATAACATAATTGGTGTGGTCATAACAGAATGAGATGGTACCAAAGCCAGTAAACCTGGACTGATGGAAGAGCTTAGCTTGGGTGCAGCAGAGTAGTATAAGGCATTGTGATGTTTCACTGCACAGCATGCATGTCCCAGCTAGTACTTCTGCTAGTTTAGATTTCTCTGCATTGTCCTTCGTTTGTGATGCAGACATGTTCAGAATAACACAAGTCTGAGATGTTATTTTCAGGTGCGCATATTTCAGTCTGATGCAGATAGTTCTGGCAAGGGGCACTTTAAAACGTCATTTTGGTGCTGTTCCCTGCTTGGAGGGGGGAACATTATTCATCATTTTTACATGTAAAGGTTTATATTTTAGAATTAGAGGAGAAAGACGAACAATTTAGTGTTTATATTTACTCCAGGACACGTTACTATCCCAGTATCCTCCATATGAATGAATATATACAGAACGCCAAATGGTGAGTGCAAGCACTTTTAGATTAGATCATTCCACTTCAGAGACTTTTTTTAAACTTCTAGTCTTTCAGGAAAAAGTGTTTTTAGTGTTGGAGTCAAAAGTTAGCCAATTAGGTCCATGCCAAAGCATCTAATTAAGCAGTTTATTTTTCAAAACCGACTGAGGCCAATAAGAGCAGATGGTTCTCAGCACTTTAGAAATTCAGGCTGGTTATTTCAAGTCAGTGCAGATGGAGTTGCCTAGCTTTACAACCTACACTTGAAAATATTTATCTTGGCTATTAATATAAACACTTTTTTTTTTTTTTAATCTAGTCTACTGTGTATTTATGAGATAAGGCCACAGTCTGAGCCCATGAAACCTCTAGTACATCCATCTTCATGTAGAGAATCGGTGACCTCCATGCTGTGTCTTTATGGTGCTGGTTCCTCCAAGTTGGGTGTGTGGCTCAGGCAGCATTTGGAAGTGACAACCCTCAGTTGCTCTGACAGTCTATGGAGCTGGTTTCTGCAATTGCACAAAGCCAGCTATAATGTGTTTTAAACTGCTCCAGGAGTTTGTGTGTGGAGCCAGTTCCAGGTCTATGAACTGCAGAAGTGGTATAGATATGTAAGTCAAAGAAAAGCAGCAGCAAAGTCCTTAGCTCTAGAATCTATACTCATTTTTCCCTACCATATCAGTAAATGAATTTACTCTTTTTGATAGCTCTACTTCTATTAGACACAGCCTTCCTGTGCAAGCAAAACACTCCTGATGGTGTGCAAACAGGTTGCATAGCAGCTTATTTGGTGAGTATGCCCCTGATGAGTGCTCAGGTGGGGCCACTTAGGGCAAAGCACCAGTCAGTGCAATGGAGCAGGAGCAGGGTGTTCACTGAGACTCTTGTCTGGAGCTGGAGTTTCAGAACAGCAGGAGGCTGAGAAAAAAATTAAGATACAGGTTTCAGTGATGAGGGAAAGATGATGGAAATAGTGTTGGGACCTGTGAAGAGGGAGGTCATGAAACTGCCAAATGTTTAAAATTTGAGGTCTGACTGACTTGTTCATAGGAACATAAGTTTACAATCAGTTTCAAGGCACTGTAGAAAAATGAGCAAGGCTGGAAATTGGCTCCTAACTTGATAGCATTGCTTTGTATAACCAGATTCTACTCATTAAATCCTTTTTAGTTCTACGTCTACAAATTGTATTGATGTTTGTATACTGTATGCATTCTGAGTGCATGGTGATATGAAATCTGTGTACCACTAACTTATATCACAACAAATGCAAGTGCTGAAAGACTGTTTTTAAGGCTGTTTGGAAAAGATTAAAGTGCTTTTGTAGATCTTCATGTTACTGTTGATCTTTGTGGTTGTTTTAAGATATGCCAACGCATTGCTAGAAAAGTGCCAAATTAAAAATAAGGTTGCAAGCATGAATTTGTTAAAGACCTAACATATGATACTAACATCTATGCTAACATGCTGACTCATCCCATAACAAACTTTTATACAGAATGCTTTAAAATATTCCTATAGTGAAGAAGATATAACAGCATTCTAGTCTAAAATATCAATAATTTATATCATTTGTCACCAGTATTCATCTGTGTCATTTCTGACAATAATGTAGTTGTTACTCAGAACTGTTTCTTTTAGTGCAGCTTTTAGAGATGCAGTTAGGGACTGCAAATTGTAGTTATTTCACTCTGGTGTGTTCCTTGGTTTTATAAGCAATGTTTTTTCTCCAAATACATTGATAAAGCATTGAGAGTCACAGTGTATCAGCTCTATTATTTAGATAATTTTGTCTGCCAGAGAAGAAAAAATTTCATCAGATGCTGTGGATAATATGCTATCATTCTACCCTTGGTGCCGATGTATTTCCTGATTACAGCTAACATCACTTCTGTGATGACCTCTGTTTTGGCCTGGAGGATTGCTCCCTATCTCTGTATTGCTGCAGTCATTTTATTTATGTATACACTGAGCCCAGTCATTCAGGTGTGCTGATGCAAGGAAGAGTAGGGTACAAAAATTATCATCTTGTATGGCTGCTGATGAAACAAGTTCTGTCTTGAACTTGAAATAACATTTTAATACTAAGCAAGAGGAAAATGAATTTTTAGCATGGCATATTTCAATGTAGGATATCCTGAAGGCAGAAGATCATGTGTTTTGAATGTTTCCTTGATATCTTCATAATATCTTAATAGTCAAATTCCACCATTTAGATCACACATAAGGAATAATAAACTTGCTATTTCCCTTCAAGGATAACAGGATTAGCATCTATATACAGAAACATAATAAGCAGAATATTAGACTGTAAAAATCTTATTCTAGAATACTTTGGCTGGATTCATCAGATATCAAGTGAGACAACTTCAAGTTTTATTGATTTATATATATCAATATATATTTATATTGATATATCAATTTATATATTTTATATATATATAATGGAACTAGTGCTGGTATTTGATTACTTCTCATTCTTTTTTCTTCAACAAATGAGAAAATTGTGATTAAAAGCCTCCCAGCATTTACCATATTCCCTGCAGTATTTGTAACAGCATTAATAGAAATCTATAGCAAATTGCCTGGAGGGCATACTAAGTGCCAGGACTGTCTACAGAGGCAGATCACCCCATAAATGCTCGTCATCGCCGCATTTTAATAGGCTGTCTGGTTTGCACACTGGTAGCCTAACAGTGAATTGTGGTTGTTCATTGCTTGTCAGTAAAGAAAGCCCCTTGCTTCTAATCGTTCTCTATTATATCCTTAAATAAACTACATTCCTTTCGCTTTCTTAACTGTTTTCTGCCTTTTGAATAATAAAAAGATGGCTACTTGGCTGGTGATGTCAGGAGGAGTACTTCAGTCTCCTTATGGAAGGGATGAGTACAGCTAGGGAGTGAATTGGGAAATGAATCACTGATATGCTTGCTAATTTATTCTGATAAATAACCTCAGTTGTATTATGCTTTGCAGCTTGCAGGAAAATGTTAACTTCCTCCTAGTTCCATTTCTTCTTTTCACCCAAAGAAATAAGACAAAATCAGCTTCCTAGCTGGCACTTCTCATGTGTTTACTGTTCCTGCCATGACCTAGTCAGGATGGATCTCTGGTATTACTGTGAATGGCACACTTTATTTGGGCCATGATGATGTATTTTGCATAGAGTTTTGGGCTCTTACTCTGTAGCTGTGTTCTGTCACTTCATACATGCTGCACGTTCCATCAAGCTAATAAAGCAGCTGTTTGCTATGCATGACCTGCTCTGGAACGCGGCTGACTGATAACTGCAGCATTTTAAATCTAACGCTATATCATTAGACCTGCTGCAAGGCCCTTGGTTATATGTCAGAAATATTTCTTGCCACTGAAACTTCAGAGGGATGGAAAGTAATTTTATAGGGTCATTGCAAACTTGCATGATGTAAAGTGCAGGGATCCATCACAGCTAAGGCATTAACTACCAGGCTTCTGGGTGTGGAGATGTATTGACACCAAAACCCCCAAGAAAATGTATCCCCCATGGTACTGTTATTCTGTATTGGGTATGAAATCAGTTCAGCCTTGTGCTACCTCTGCTGAGATCCCTGGAGTCTGGGTACCCTTAAATATAGAAGAAAGGGAATGGTTTTAGGGAAACTTTTTTTTTTCTCTTGTCTGAAGTAGCCAGTCTGATATTCAGAGTACATCCCTTCAGAAGGGCTTGTATGGTAGTGGTAGTTTGCTACTGGTGTACCAAAGAAGAAAAAGCTGAAGAAAAATTGTTCCATTGTGAAAAATGCATCAAATACATGTTTAACTCCTGTTGTATAAGCTGTTTCTTTTCTGGTATATGCAAGTATTCTAAGAATTATCTTAATCCATTCCTTGGGAAAATGGAGCTAGTAACTTGGACTTCACTTGGGTGATTGAGTTTTGGGGTGTGATAATCTTTTGGGCACGTGATTGCCCGGGCAGGCATTTTGAGGGCCACTTAATGTCTGTTTAGTACCTTTTTCATGTTCATTATCTCAGCTTATGTGGATAATCAGTAAAATAAAAAGGATAGATTGAATAAAGTGTAAAAAGCTTATATTGGTGCTCAGTGATTAGTGGTGAGAGATTGAGTAGATCTTTAGTTGTGTGTAACTGAAGAAAAGGACTGGAGTCTGTGTCACTTGGCACACATAATGCTAGGCACAGCGGTGAGTTACCACAACTCACTGCTTGTTTTATGGTCACTGCGCTGCTTTCCTAGTAGTCCTACCTCAGCCTAAACAGGCCTCATCTCCACTCACACGGGAGATTTTTTTTGTTTTTTTTTTTTAAGGCCAAGCAATATTTCAGAACAACTTCCCTAGCAATCACAGAGAGGGGAATGTGGTACAAAGGTATCGTGGCACTGAGAGCTCTGTAGGGAAAGTCAGCAATATGCTGACACAGGGAGACAGGGGTGTCTCCTACTTGATTTTTGACTCCTGACATTTTCCAAGCCCCTCACTGCCTATATTCTAATGTAGAATAACAAGTTCTGAAAGGCAGGCCTGAAAAATGATACGCTGCTGTGGGATAACAGTTTATAGTACCTGATGAAGGAGCAGAAGATTATGCAGAAGTAGGATATACACGTGTATGAAGAATCTACTTTGTAAACAAGACATGCACCACAAAGCTTGAATTGCATAGGATGAAGTTCTCTGGTCTATGCCAAGCTGCCACCTTGGTGCCTGTCTGTATTTCGCACATTCTGATCACACTGTTAGGGACATTCTGGAAAACCTGTCAATGCCCGAATAAAAATGCGAAGTGGGAGAGTGGTAGAAGATCTGTAAGCATGGGAGATCATTAGAGAGGCAGGTGTAATTCACCTTCAACTACTGTGCTCTAATCTGAATATCAGACTTGACCCAATTGTTCTGGATGGTGTGTTCTTGAATAAGATAATTCAAGAAAATAATTCAGTCCTGTGTTCCCTGTAAATGCAGATAACTGTATAAGAGTTTAGTGTCAAAGGCTGGGGCTCAGAAGCCTCATTCAATGCTTTTATTTCTGAGTGTCCAGTATCACATATGTGAAGTCTGGTTTATTCTCAGGAGTGCAAAGTTCAGAGATGTGACTTTGTTTTCTTTGTGGTGCATGATGGACTTTGAAATTCTAGCCAATATTCATCTGACTTTGCTGCAAGAATTGTTTTCATGTGAAAATGGTACTCCAGCTCCATGCTTTTTCATTACAAGCTTTTTGAATTCTGAGAGACGCAGAGCAAAATAATTGTAGTGGTTTGAGGAGTCTTATTTCTTAGCATGTGGAACAATGGTCTCCTCTGCTGCTTTGTGGTCACTAGGAGAATGAACTAATTAGTGAATCTACTTGAAAAAATACTTCTGTAGAACGTCTGAATGTGAAAGAGAAAAGAGGAAATCTCACTTCTTGGACAGCAGTGTGTGTCTGCATTTTTTTCTTCAGTGGGAAGGAAAGTAATTTGGTTTGTAGTCAGTTACTAGGTGGCAGATGTTGTACAAATATAGGACAAAGACATGATCCTTGTCCCAGAGACTTTATGATCTGTGTATAAACAAGCAGCAGGTGGATACACCAGACGTGGGGAAACAAAGCAACGAGATGAGAGCCGTCAGCATCACAGGGATCGTAGCACAGCAGCTGCCTGCTCATTGTTCAGTTTTAGATGGGTATCATGGCAAAAGGCAGTCTGGGGAGATTTGGAAAAGATTAATGTTGATTTGGAGAATTATTATTTATTGTGTGACTTATGCTGGAAAAATGTTGTTAACAGTTCAAAGCAGAATTCAAAGACAGGTTTAACATTAGGTTTAACATCCTGTTTCTTCAGGGGAAACAAATATCCTCCTCCCACCCTCATTTCTTTAGTGTAGAGCTCTATGGAATGGTTTCCAAGGTTAGCTAGTCTCTCAGTTGTAGCAATTATTTGCATGGCACTGGAATATGCTTGTAATTTAATCACGACATTTGCAATTCTAACCTGCAACTGTTTAGAGCTTTATCTTTCTGAACTGTGGAGCCATATCTTATTACGATCTGTCTTGCAAAGTTTGCATTTTTAAATCAATATATGATAATCTAGTCAATATACAGTGGGCACATGTTTAGATGACCTGTTATTGCAGCCAAAAGTTATGTTAAATTACTTATTACTGCATACTGGTTTTATGCCAAAATTCCGTGAGTCATTCTAGGTGGTCTCATCCTGGAAGCCCTTGTCACCATAATTCCTCCTTTCTGTTGCCATCAGACCTCCTTCCCATTCCTCTTCAGATTGCAATTCAGCTTCTCTGTAAACACTACTCATACCCTGTATTTCTGCTCAACTATTAATTACAGATTATATTTACACTTATATTTATAGCTAGAAAATTGCCTGTTCCTGGTAACATATGTTTGTGATGCGTCTTTAATATATGTAAGCGTATACTTTCCAAAACAGCTATACAACTTGGTGATAATGCCTTTCCGTACTTATAGGACACTTTTTCTTTGTATTTGCATACTAGTATTAGTATGCGAGATAAAAATGTAAAAAGCAAACTGTGCAAGGCAAACAAACAAACAAAAAAAAGCCCACCTCTGCTACTGCCTCCGATTAATCTCACTGCAACTTTAAAAGGATGTCAAAGTCTCGTTTTCCCACATCACACAATCAGTGCCACTATTCAGCACAGTTAAAGTTGCCTCTTGCAAGGTACTCCGCATTAAAATCCCAGAACCATGAACTGCTGCGAGTTAAGAGTATTCAGGGGAAGTATCCTGGCGTGTTTATTCCACTTCTGTGTTTTTCTGGGTGTGTATCACTGGCCACTGCAGAGAAGATACAGCTAAAGGAACTTCTGTTCTGCTCCTCAGAGGCTGTTCCTGCACTCTTGCTCAGTGCATGCTGACAGGAGCAGGGGTGCATTTTACACTTCTGTGTGAGAATACCAAGGTGAAACCTTACCACACTATTTTCATTTTGGAGTATTTGGGCTACTCTCTCACAGTAGTAAATACATAGTCAAATTTATTAAATGAGTGAAAATGGAGGAATCAGCAAAGATTTCCTTGGGTTTAAACCCCTGCTCTATGGCTTGAGAGACCTGGTGTTAGTGGTGAGCTCTGAAAAACTCTTGGGGAGGCCGAATTATTCCCTGCTTTGGTTTTGCATTGGTAAAATGTGCCTAACAGTATCTTATTTCTCACTTTCTTTATTGAAAACTTCTCGGATATGCAGCTTATTTTATTAACTGTGATTTCAACTGGAGCCTGGAAGCTCAGGTTTAATATAAGTAGTTATAATGAAAGCAAAGTACTTCAGCTATTGCTTAGGGCATACAGCATGATCTATGTGAAGCAAAGGAGTCTAAACGCATGTGTTCAAGGCTGCCCTTAATTTAAGCTATATATATATTTTTTTAAATGTTGAACCACATGCTACAACTCTAATGTTACAGAAACTGTTTTCTGAGAAAAGCCATGTGTTCAGGTCACCTCAGTGGGAATTTTACCTGAATTGAGACTTCAGCAAGAAGTCCAAGGGGACATTTCCCAAGAGAAATAGCTACTGTTATAAACCAAGGTTGCAGGACCTGGGCTGTTACATGTGACCTGCAGGTAAAGGTAGTCACAGACTTGGCAGTTGAAACGGAGCAATAGCTTTATTCTTTCTGCACTTTTGCCACTGATTCTGAATGTTAATGTTTCCTTAGTGCAAGCTTTTGGTGGTGTTTATTAAACGTGTGCTCACAGTTGCTGCACAATGTATCCTTTCTTTGCAAGACTACAAATGTTCAGACAGCAAGCAGTAAAGAATGAGTGACTGCTTCGTACAAGTCTAACAACTGTGAGAAAGCAACAAAGGCTGGTAAAAACATTTTGAGCTCTCATTTACACACAGCTCTAGCCCATGTGGGAGAGGCTTCTCTACTTTTGTGCATCTATACCTACACTTAGAAAGATATATTCCCACTGAAGCCAATGCCAGCATTTTTTATGTATTCAGTCTTGCACGCAGTCAGATATAGTAGTATTTGACATGATATTAAACTTAGGTGAGAGCAACACGTGAAGCAGCTTGGTACCATGCTGTGATTACGGAGAGTTTTTTGTTTTATAATAGTTGATACTTAAAGAGCATGTCAGGGGCTGCACCAGCCCCTTGTCCATAAAATAAAAATGAAAATCATATAACATTTAGTGTTTTTTTTTTTTTTTTTCAGGGTTTCATTAAATGTTCTTGTTGCCTTTATTCTGGGTGTGTGCATCTTATGGTGTGTTTGCAGTGGTAACAGCACAATATCTGTATTCCAGTCAGTACCTCCAGGATACTCAGCTGCTCTGGTGCAGCAGGGAATGCTGCGGAGGAGCAATCAGGACAGCATGCTTCTGGGAAACCTGGCTACTGAAGTGGCAGGAGAAGCTGCAGGCTATTAGGGATTTTGGTTCTGAGTTATTCTTGGGGGAGAGCAGTGAACAGGGTCTGAGGAGAGCTGGGCTTTTGATGTGCAAAATAAAGAAGCAAAAGCAACCGGGTAAATGGGAGCGAAGATCTCAGCCCCAAGGCACTTCTTTCTTTGGTTTCCCCAGCCACCCCCTCTGCCGCAGTGCTCTTCAGAGGAGGTGGACTGTTGTTCCAAGGAGGGGAGAAGCGCCTAACAAGAGGACAGAGACAGCTTACTAATGTGGAAGAAGCTGTCAGGTTTCATAGACTTAAATATCTGCTCCCAATTCTGGTTAACCTTTTATACATATGCATTAATAATACAGTCATGCAGCATATGAAAACAATGACAGTGAATCTCATGTTACATTCATACATAAACATATCTTCTAGAAGAATTGTTTTCTTTTCGAAAACAAATCAGTCATTGCATCTTTATACTTCATGTTATTCAAACAATGTAATGCTACAGTTTCATCACAGGGTATAAAATACCTCTAACTCATAAAGACTGAGGAATGTATTCTTTGCTTGAGACAAACGTATAACCTCATTACCATTGGTGGCATTATGCCTGTGCATCAAGGGTGCAGAAGCATAGATCATGGAAATGCTGGATTATATTTGTGACCCTCAAAATGCCTGACTTGTTTACCAAATTTGAATAAATTAGAACCTATATTTACTGGGGGAGACGACACTTCAAAACCTGCTGAAAACATGGATTTTATTTTAACAGCGGAACAAGAATCATGGTCCAAAATGAAATTTAGTCAACATAAATTGGTTTGCCAACTTTGCCTTCTACAGCCTGTTTGAAATCCCACTAGTGGATGTCTTTAGTTCCCCGTGTAGTCCTTTGGTTTATTAGGCCAAGAAGCATCCCTGCTTTCTCTGAAAATCTCTGAAAAATCTATTATTTGGTTAGTGCTTTTAAGACTTTTGCTGGAATGGAAGTTCTTTAACTGGGCTGCATGGCGTAGAACAGTCAGTGTCATTGGTGTAGGACCTTCTGCATTTCAGTGGGAAGAGCTCTAGTAGTTACTTCTCCATGTTTTCCAAATAGTGACTGAGTTATTGTGAAAAATGTACCCTCTGCTATTCTTAACCAGCTAATGAAGAGTTTTATTTTGTAGTTGCTGACAGTTTCCTCAACTGTTATATTCTAGTGGAAAATCTGTTTTTTAACTGAGACTGACATTTTAAAATGCATCTAGGTACTGAATTTTTTCTGGGACTGTTTTATGTCTTTCAGTGGAACTTTTGCACTCAAATACGGTTCAGATCCAGGCACTTTTAGGTTTATTCAGGTGTCTGAAGCTCTGTTCTGTTCCAGTCTTTAAGGGTAGCAACACAGGAAGCTGATGGGAGTGTGTGCTCCAGGAGGCTGTAGCGGCTGTCTCATGTCTAGATGCCCTAGAGCCCAGCTGCAAGCTCACTGAAGTCAATGGAAAGAATCTCTTTAACCTTGTAAGCTCTTTATTTAGCCCCTGAGCTAGCTGTCGCTTTATTTTATGTTTCTATGGTTTTGGGCACCACAAGACTCTATTCCTACATTGATTTCTGGGCACTGTCACATCAATACAGTTAAGTTAAAGATATATTTATTATTTTTTATAACTACTTTCATTATTTACCATCTCATTTCTGTGGTGTTGCTGTCGCTTTGCTGTGCTCTTTTTTGTGTGCTAACAACTTAGAGGGACAGGTGGCAGAGAGGCTCAGCTTTACATTTCTACTTATTCTGACCAGTGATTTTAGGTTCTAGAAAATATTTTTGAAGTTACAAGGTCACTGCCTGGGAAACTAATGAAACATTAATACTTCATTTTATTACATACCGGAGTAAAAGCAGACTGTAATGTGCTTGCTGCCTTGTGGTGGAATCTCAGTCAGCTTTAAGAAATGAATGCATGTTGTGGTAATCTTCTGTAAGCAGATGTAGGCCAGTCTCCTGCTCTGTGCAGCAACAGCCAGAGCAAGGGGTGTATGGTCATGGCTCCTGGATGCTGCTGTAAGATGTGTTCTAAGTAAATATCATCTTGGGAAGCTGTTGTCCTGCTGCTGCTGTGCTCTATACCAGGAGCAAAATATCTCACCTCATATGCCTCAGTTCCTCTATGGTAAGGACAAGTGCTGCTTTCTTTTCCGTACTGACAGCATGAAAAGAGCACTAGAGTTAAGTGCAATTGAACAGTTGGTAGAAACTCCTGAAATCCCCCATGTTTCAATGAGCACTCTACAACGGTGGTTGGGGGTCAGGGTATTTGAGGGAGTGAAATGGAACAGCTATGGGGGAAAGCCAAGTTTTGCACCAGCGTTGCTGTGTAGCTTTTGGCATCTTGCAGAGAGAAGTTAGCTGTCTGTTACTTCTGTGTAATAAGATGGGGGAAGAAAAATGTAAAGCCGAAGAAAGGGAAAAATATAAGGTGTGACTCCACCAGTTTAGTTCACATAGACTCAAAAACACCTCTGGAAAGGAAAGTTCTGTGGTTGGGCTCTAAATTAATCTAAAAGCTCCATTTATTCCTGGGCTGCTTGCTAAAATAGCAGCACATCAAGCAGCCAACCTGATTTGACATGCAAAAGTGTGGCTGAGATTTGGACAGGCTGTCAGGCCATAAACTCCCTTTCATTGGCTCAACTTCATCCTGACAATGTGATAAGGTTGTAAAGTAGATAAGCGCACATACATGCACCATCCAGATCTCTTTGAAGCGTTGAGGCTGCAGCCTTCCTCACAGGCTGGTAAGGCTTTGGATGAATTTCTGGCTGTCAGATCTTATCCATCTCATTCAGGCGCTTTTGAGCATCCACAGCATTGTCAACAGTAGGTGCTCTGAGCTGGACATGACTAAGCAGGTAATGCAAAGGGCTTGCAATTTGCTACTGCGGTAACTTCACAGTGCTCAGCATTTATTTGTAATTTGATTCTGAAGCAATGCCTTTTTATGCATAATAAGAATTTTTTATTTGAAGATATTATAGAGACAAAAAGTGGAAAGTACTGGAAAAACCTGACCACATTCCTCTGGAAAAAATCAAAAAACAAAACAAAACTAAAAGCCATTGTGCAGGAGAGGAGAAGAAGGGGAAGCTGAAACTGAGTTCCTCAAATCTTGTAAGACTGCTGTGGTGCAGTTCTAAACGGTTGGTGTTTCGTGACCTTTGGGGTCTTCAAGCAGTGTTTTTTGGGTGCCAGAGTTGGCAAGAAGATTAAACAGCCTGGACAGAATGCTACACTGAAGTAGCTGTGCTACTGTTAAGATGTTGACTGTCTTTCTCCTGGTCCAAGTTACTTTCCTAACTGTGTTTCTATGACATCACGAAAGCAATGTCCTGCTTGGTGTGTTCATCATTTATCGAATTTTGCCTTTTCTTACCTTCATCCAGATTCCACAGGTAATGGTATCTGTGGGGCAAGGAAGGTCAAAGCTTTTATGTATACAGTTAATGGTAAAAAATGCCTAAAAATTTCTAGTTTTGGAACAGCAGCAAGACAGTGTTGGTGGATCTGATAAATGATAGCATGCACAAAAATCCATTTTAATGTCATTTCCTTTTCAGTATAAAATTCCCCAAACTCCAGCAGGTGGCAGTGAGCAACAGTTTGAAATTCAAATGCTGCAGAAGGGAAGTATAATTTCCATTACTGAAACTAAAAGGATACTGGATTCATTTAGGAGCTAAATGGCACAATTGTGGCTGGTACATGAAGGCATCTAAACCAATGAAACACATTTTTCAGACTGGTAGCTTCTAAGTCAGCCTTAGAAGATGACATCTTGATCCCTCCATTGCTGCTTTGTAGCTCCTCGTTGGGCAGGCACTATAGCTTTATGCTGTGATGCAGTGCTCTGCAGATAAGGGTTGTTAGCTTTACAGTATAGAAAACAATTCACTCTGCTAGATTAATGGAAATGCAGAATGTGTTTTTGAATAGCTCATTTTACATCAAAGTCTTTTCGTGGAAGGTATAATGAATTGAAGTGTGATAGGTGATTTAATTCATTACAGCTGTCAACCAGTGAGCACTGCTGCACTCGATTTGTTTTGGTGCCTCTGGCAGGTTGCTGCCAAGGTGTTAGTCATTACACTTCATTTTGTGAACTACCCAGGTGGCAAAAACATAGAAAAGGTTACTGGGCAGAATGGGAGCAGAGCTTCCTCCTCTATAGATGTGAGGAAAATGCTGGAAGAAAAAGCAAAGTTACACTGCTCAAGTGCTTGTGCACAGAGGTAAACATTTGAGCCTTTGTTTAATTATGTGACATTGGTGGTTGAAATAAGATATAAATGCATCTTGTTGTGTCTTGGTATAGTTGACTTTGCTCTGAAGGGAGAAAATAAATACGTTCTGAAATAAGCAAAATAGATATCTGAAAATCCAGTTTATTAATTGTGTTTCTTCACTTATCTACCAGCTCAAATATAAAACTCCAACTCAGGTGCTACTGGCCATAACTAACACCTGTGAGTGCAGAGGATTGTTTTCTGTTTGTGCTTTTCTATTCTTAGGGCATCTGGTCTTCCATGGAAATGAAAAGCTGCTTTTGTGTTTGAGGTGTCTGGCAATGTGACTACTTAAGTATTATGCTTTATTTGTTTTAGTGTGATTCCAGCTGAGAGTAATTCCCAGAGACAACAAATGGAGGGCATCAGTTGGGTGAGATTCTGTTTTGGCTCTGAGGCTTCCTATGGTCTAGTTCTTGTTTAGCCAGCAGACTTCATAGTTTCTAAGTTCTCAGATGGACCTAATGATTTAGTCAGTGTTAAGGAACACGTTACTTCACAAAGCATTCAAAAGCATACAAAATGAGTTCTTTGGCACAGCGAGCTAATACAGCATGGTTTCATATTATGGGATGGGAAAAATGACAGTGCCCTAGCTCAGTTAACTCCAGATGCTGCTGTTCCTCACTGGAGAGGTGGCTGCCTCAGCAACCTCTCCTGTCATCAGTAATGCATCCTCCCGAGTGATGGATTGAAAGGCGCACTCTGCATCTCCACGTGTCAAAACAAATAAATTGATTTCAGTCGTTGAATACAACAGCTAATCTGAATGTAAAGAGAAAACTGAATTATAAGAGATGATTTATGCCACTAAGGTCATGTCATGGTGAAGTGGGACTCAATATTCTCTCTGTAAACTGGAATACCATAAAAAGGACAATAAAGAAACCAATTTAGACAGAGCCGAGCTCTTCTGTGCAATAATTGCTTGATTCTGGCAGGGCACTGGTGAGATGAATGCATCGCTCTGTGTGTGCTAATCCAGCATGGAACAGAATTTGGACTGTATTACACAGAGGGACAATGATTTATGTGAATATGGAGGTAGCCTGGGTTTGAAATTGATTACAGGTTTCAGGTCTTTGGATGCTCTTTGGGAGATGGCAGACTTTATCACCAAGTTGCTGTAGATTACAAAAAAATCAACAAGCCAAAATCACAAAAACCAACATCTTATTTTTAGATATGGTGTCCTCTGCATCAAATCAAATACCTGATTACTTCAGTCACATACAAGAGTATGTGCAGTGAACTGGATTTTTCCCTGGAATTCAGTAGCAGTCCCTGAACTATTGCTTTTTGGGAGCTGTAGAGATTATACAGGTGGTATTTTGGGCTTCTGAGAAAGCTGAAGTGTGCTTTCTTTTTTTTTTTTTTTTTTAACCTAGTTGATCAGTGAGGTGGCATGTGAGGAGACTTTGCAAGGTGATGAATGCTGTGAGAAGTACCAAATGCAGTGAAAATTGTAGAGCTGTGTAGGAAGTAGATATTTTTGTCATGCTTTACATTCTAGAAGATAGAATATTTTTAAAACTTCTAGTAGTGTGTTAGGATATTTTTAGATGGATCTAAAGCTTGCACTTTGAGGAAAAATTAAAAAATGATTTTCCTTATGATCTTCAGAAATTTTTTTCTATACTGAAGCTATGCAGGCAGTCTCTAATAAAAAGCCTGACAATAAAATTAATTCAAATAATTGATTTGAAATAATTACAAATGCTTTGATTTTTGACTAAAATGTCTGCCTTGCATCTGTCACTCTGATTTCAGCCAAATACTTTTGACCTTTGGTAGGCAGTAAAACAAAACCTGAATGTCTTCCCACATGGAAGATGATGCAGCTTTTTTCTGTTCACCCCTTCCCTGAGCACAGCCCTTGGTTTTACCTCTCCTGGGCTGCAGCTCTGGTCTGTGCCTGTTCTCAGGCTGGGATCTATTTGGGTGAGCCCTGCAAGGCAGGCAGGGATGTTGTGGTACCAGCTGATCAAAATGGCTTGAAGTGAAGAAGTTCAAAGTGTAAATTTTTTTCCTGTTTTTACTACACTGTTTAAAATCAAACAAAAACTCATTGGGCCAAAAGTGTATTTGCAGCCACAAGATGAGTCAGAATTTTTCAGCTTTCTCCCTTTTTTGAGCAGTGGCTGACAGTTGTTCCTGTCCAGATCAGGTCGGCTGCTCGATAACCATCTCCTGTCACTTTTAACTGATGTGGACCCCTTGATGGCTGGAGGCTTGAGTGGGTGCAGTAACTGCCTGTGCTAACTCATGGTGGGGTCTGTTTCTGTGTTTGCAGATGAGCTCTCTGTCTGTTTTTAGGAGTAATTCTCTATCTTGTGTTTGGACTGCCTAGTTGCTTTTTGCCAGAAGCTTTTTTTTTTTTTTTCCTTTCTGTAGTTAATTATAGGATTATAATTGCCAATTAAGTGATAAGCCACAAAAGAGTTTGTATTCCTGAGGTACTGGTGCATGCATCCAGTGTATTGTGCAGAACAAGCAGCATAGGAAGTGACATAGGATGCTTAGGAGGTCGTCATAAAAGCCAGCCAATTTTTTCCATCGTCTATTGTGAACTTTAGAAAAGAAGACATTGTAGGTGTGAAGTGGAGCTGAGATTTCCTTGTGGACAGTGAAATTAGAAGTGGCAACAGAAATCAGACGAGGAACAGAATGAAAATTCCTTCAAAACTCTTCATTCCTCTGCTCGGAGTCTCTCCTTCCCTACAGTTTAGTTGCTGTCTGTGTCAGCATGGGCTCCATTTTGCTTCAAGTAATCTTTTAACATGGAGATGCTGAATCATTCTTAGGTTAGTGGATAGCAGTGAAAAGTGCTCCCACTTTGATTCAGGCTGATCAGGGACTTTAGATCTCCTTCAGCTCTTTGCAACAACAGAATGTATGTCTCATTAGAGAGAACACTTTTCCTTGGAAGTTTCATCAAGGTTTATATATTAGTGCAATAATATTGCAAACAATCACCCAGCAAGTCCATGTTTTGGATATATATATTTAAAAATATTTTCAAATAGAAAATAATACCCTACCAGATTTCGTAGAAGACCTGTACAGGTAAGAAGTCAGATTGTTAATTAATGCAAATCAGTATAACATCGCTGCCATTAAATGGAGAATGTTCATTTTGTACCCCAAACTATGTACCTCAGAATGCGTATATATCGTATTTGCGGTATGTATCAATACTGAGGAATTACTGATGCTCACTTTTGGTGAGAGCATCACACCATTTACTCCAAAAACTTGCGCAGAGCCACATTGATTGTGGTGGGGATCTGGTATGGGTAGAGGACCCCACCTGAGTGGGGTTGTTGTAGGGATACACTATGGTCTACACTTAGTCTAATCTATCTGAGCAAGAATTTTGTTGCAGGCTTGAAATGAATGAAGATCATGCCTTGGAATCAGGGACAAGTGTGATCACTAAAGGTAGCTGTGGTTTGTAAATGGTGTTCAATATTGCCAAGCAGGCAGCGTTTCAGCCAGGCATTTTCTTTTCTGAGCAAACTGAAAGAGAAATCCCATGTGCTGTGTAACACATCTAAAAGGGATTCACTACAGCAGAGAAGCAGATGGTCAGAACCTAGTGGGTTTGTAATGCTGTGAAACGAGTGGTGTATGCTGGTGGAACAGACCAGGGAAACAGTAAGAGATGTAGTAAGCTTTGACTGTATTTGAATCAGAAACAATTGATTTCAGATCACGGGTATCTCCTGAGTAATATTGTTCATATTTTCATAAGAAAGAATGACTTCTGTAGGAAGGCTATTTCTAAAGCACAGGAATGTGAAGGAGCTGAGGTTTTATCCACAGCTGTCACAAAAGAGCAATAAGACATTGTCATGGATTGTAAATAAATTTATTGTACATTTATAGAATGATTTTTTTTCCCTCTGGAAATCTCATTATCCAAACAGAAAACTGCACACAAAAAAAGCTGTTTGGATAAGAATTATTCCCAACTTTTTAAAGTGTTAAAGTAAAACATTGTTCTTAAATGTAATGCAGTTTGGAGATCTTGTTAATGAAGGGGAAAATCAAAATGAAGTTGTTCAAAATGACCAAACTGAATGTTTCAGTCAAGTCTTAAAGCATATTCTTTATTTTGTTAGTAACCTAATAAAAACCAACTAACCAAACAACAACAACAACAAAACACCACAACCTTTTTATTTCAGCTTTGAGAAGTATGTTACATCTCAAATTGTTACAAGATTGGGAAAAGTTTGCTGCTCATTCTCATCAACTGAGTTAAGTCTGAAGAGCAGAACAATGCATTTATTTGGTAAATAAAGTGACCTATTGTTAAATTGATACCGTAGTTATCCTAACAATAGTGACCTATGTAGCACAAACAAACGTCAAAGCAACAACCTTGTGGCTGAATTACTCTAAAAGTATTTTCAAATCTAATTTGGAGATCAGCAGTGCTCTGAATGCTTAGTAGAATGGGCTTCAGTGCAGCAGCTGCTGGTAGAAGAGATTGTAGATGCTTAAAAATCTTGTATGGAATTTGGGAACAGATTTGTTTTTTTGGCCGTTTTAAAACAGAAGTGCTGTATTGTAGATCAGAGTTAAGTTGACGGCTAAATTGGTGAGCTATGAATCTGGGATCTTGCATTCAGTAATAACAGCAAATAGCATCTCGTCAGTCTGAGCTGAGTTAAACATCTTCTCATGGCTATTACCATCAGTTGTGATGCTAAGAATGGCAATATTTTATTTTATGGCTGAGGCTCAAGATTAACAGAAAAATGGCAGGCTGGATATTATGGATGAGGCTTGGATTAGATTCCTGGTAAATCTGTTTTATTCAAGGTGTGTTTTCTTTTTCTTTTTTTTTTTTCTTGTTGTTAGTCCTGCTAAGCTTTTGGAGTCACTTATTGTGAGTCACTGGATGTTGTAATTTATTTCCATTAATCAATGTTATGCATTTATATATGGGGTCTGAACAATACAAAGGGGTAATGAGGCATGGTGTTTATTTTGATGCATTTTGTAGGAATACTCATCTCTGGAAGAAATGAACTGAAACTTCTCTTGGGGAGTACCTATTAATGCATTACACTGAATACACTATTTCATTTTCACCTCCCTTAGGAGAGAGCTTTTTTCCTTCGGTCAATTGAGTATGGCACAAGGGTAATAACAAGTCTAATGGATGCTGTAAACCACCACTTTTTAAATGCATAATGTAATTGAATCAGAATATAGTGTCTATACTGATGGAGTCCCTGGTGCTTTAACAACTGAAATTATGATTAGAAAGATCCAGATAATGCTGACTTCTCATACATTAAGCCCCTATTATAAAATTTTCTTTCTTCAGCACATTCACTTTTACTTTTGAATTATGCAGCGCTATCTTAAATAGTTTAATTCTACAATGGAATCAAATTCAAAGCTTCAAGAAGGCTTTATCATTTTTGTGGAAATACATATGGAAATAAATCTGTAGTGGTGCTGTATGACTAATATTTCCTCCAAACAGCTCTCATATAAAATTCTCCCTTTAAAATTGAATTCTTTGGCAGAAAGTTAATTGGAAAGGTAACGCTCCTCTGTAAGCCAGCTGTTAGAGAACAGAATGTGGAACAGAAACTGGCTCCTGAGCTGAGTGTGAGAGGGGCTTCTGCAGGCTTGGAGGTAGCTGGGCTCTTTTCTTTTCTCTAAAATACAAAATCTGAAGACTCATTCTAAACAGAAGTGGATTGGAGAAGGTGCTCTTAAAAGGCTCCATAAATCATATGGCCAGTGGGCTGCACATGAAATATGCTCTGCTTTCACACTTAGAGAGAAAACTCCTATATCACTATTAGCTGACAAGATGCTTCATATATATATATATATATATATATATATGTACCAAAAATAGAGATTTAAAAATTGTTAGTTTTGTCTGAGTTGACTGAAATATTCATTTGCAAAATAGCTAGGGTTAGGTTCTTCAGACTTCTATTTACATTTGCAATCTGTGGTATGTATTGGCTGAGCAGGAATAGCTACCGTAGGCTGCATTTGAGTATTGCCCTCAATAATATGCTTGTGTCATTTGGGATGCTAGGGAACTGGACATATACAGAGCTCGTTCTCTCTCACGCAAAATATTTCACTAATTAGATGGCAGTTATGCTTGCAGTAAGATCAGTGTCTTGGGTACTCAGTATGTGTTCTGTAAATCTCATGTGGGTTCATAAAGTCCAAAGGCAGCTTGTCGTATTTTCTCTTCTATCCATCAGACTTGTGCTGGTGATTTGAAGGATTTTCTTATGTCTGTGATGTGTCCATCAGGCCGTTTTATTTCTAGGAGGCTATTAGATTCTGCACCATGTTTTTCACTATCACTATCAATAGGTTTTCTTAGCTTTTTTTTTTTTTAACAGGAGGCAAAAGAATGTACAGTCGGTGCTGGGATATGATATTTAATTTTATGAATGACTTCAGAGATTTCTCCTGAACAGGTGTGTTCAGTTAGGAGATTCTGGTTTGTTATGATCCCATTAAGAAAGGCACTCAGATTCTGAAGTATCTCTTTAAATTCCATTTATATGAGCTAATGCTATAAAGAGAAAGAGGAATTTGTCTATATTCTTATTTCTGGTCCTGTTAACGCGTTAGGGGAAAATGTGATGAGTAATGGTGTCTACTTTCTCCCTTAACGTGTTGCCATGACACAAGTGTCCTTATCTCCACCTTTCTTAACTTCTAATGAAGAAACAATTCTTTGGTATGAGTTACAATTCAGTTCTTGCAATGGTATTTCCTACACTTGGAGAAATGACCCACTCTGACTAATTTCTACATGATTTTTTCCATCACTTGTCGCTATGCAAAATCATATATATATATATATACCTAATAGTATAAAATTATATCCTTCAAAACCTGCCTTGCATTGAGCCTATGAGCAGCACCTTTGAAGCTGACATTGCTAAATCCATAGTGTGAAGTAACTGCTTAAATATTTTGGTGGACTGTAGTTACAGACTTTAACTCTAGAAATGATTATTCTGCTTGCAAAAATAAGTCAGAAATAACATTGGTTACATGTCTCTCTAGTCTTTTATTTGAATAACGAAGCTTTTTGTTCATGACTCGTCCAGTAAACTTTAACAGCTGACATTCCTAGGGATGACTAATGATAGTTCTTAATATTTCTGAGTCTTTCTAAATACTTCTGTCTGTATATGCATGTGTGTAAATATACACAATATTTTTTGAGCTATGAAGAGTTAAGATCTTCATGCATAGGAATTTATTGGGCTCAGAGATGAGCAAAATCATTTGCATTTGTACAAAGCAGATGCATCTCCTCACTTATGGTTACAGAACCAAAATAATAGTTCCAGAAATACTGTTCCAGACTTTACTAGAGTCCTAAGAATCAGAAAATCTATTTTTCCATCTTGGGTTTCTCTTGAAGTATGTTAATTATATAGTAGCATGGTGTTTAGTGATAACTCAAACAGGCTAATAGTTAATATGAGCCTGTAGCCAAGATTCCTGGGTGCCTTAAATTTAGCTTCTAAGTTAGGCACCTCCCTGAAAATGTTAGGTTAAAATTTTCAGTTGTAGTGGCGATCAGCCAGGTTGACATGGATTCATTGTATGCTCACAGCCTGTCTCTGTTCTGCCTGAGCTGCAGCCAAATTCAATTTTTTTTTAAACCAGGATACTTCCTCTGTTTTGCTATTTATTTGGCCTGTGTCCTGGGTCTACATCTTTTTGTTTAGTGTGATCTTTGGTTGTGAAGTTCAATTCCCATTTGTATGAGAACTGTAGAAGAACTGCGTACTTCTAACTAAAAAATAAAACTAGTTTGGCTTATTAATATTCAATTGCATTTATTTTTAAAGTGACTTTGTTCAGTGCCCTAGAATGCTTGTACAAAGGCTGCTTTATAATGTAAATTTGATTTGATCGAAAGTTCTGTAGAAGCCAGATGTATTTGGCAGTGATTTTGAAGTCACACATCCTGATGTTAAACCACAGATGACAAAAAGAAGACTGCTATGCTTGTATGTGCAAATTGTTTGAAAAAATCTTCAATGGGTATGAAAATTAGATATAATTAAATTCTCTACTCTATTAATTTGCAGTGTATTAACAAGGAAGTCACATCCTTTATTCAACATTTCAATTAAAAAAGGCTATGATGTTCTTTACAAATTCTATATTGTCTCGGACTTCAGCAATCAGTTCTGTTTCACAAAAAGCTGTACTGATATCAGGTGGAAGTGACTGCAGACCGGAGAGTCCATGCACATAAACCTCTGGGATAAGTGGTCAGATGGACTATGTGCATGAAGGAAATGAGCAGCTTTTCTATTTCTTATAATAGAATTTAATATGGAGCTTTCCATTTTTCATCCATATTTACTTTTTTAAGTAACCTATTTCTCTGAAAGTCTGCTCTCTACCACACAAGCTGATTAAATAGAGTTTAAAAAAATAGAAGTACTGAATAATAAGGAACTGTAAAAGAAATAAAATAGCTGATTTATTCTCATGGGCTTCACATGTCATCAGCCTGAGCTGGAGCAGTCCTGGTGATGCTTAATACTAACCTTGCAAGGTTGGTACACAATATATCAGCAGTAACTTTACAAGGGTGAGAATAGCATACTAGTAAGTAATGTCTATCCTGCCTGAAAAATAGTAGTTGCAGTAAAATAGTGGTAGGTAGTAAAATAGCCATTGGAAAGCTGTTAGATATACAAATATAATGCACATCTGTGTTCAACCACTGTGACAGTATGGGAAACAAAAGAATAAGGTATCTTACTGTATGAGGCAGGCCACAATCTACTGAGGAAAAACTAAATCCTGCTTAAAAGGTTCTGCTACATGCTATTAGGACAGGCAAATGCAGAGGAGGAGTAATATCACTGTATGGGGCAGGTTGCTTTAACACTACCAAGCAGTAAACTCCTCTTCTCCTCTTAAGGAATGATACTTAAACTCCTTATTGGAGAGAGAGAAGGAATAAGGATGTAAAATTATGTTATGTTCCACAGATAATTGAGACTTGAAGGCACAGAAGGGAGAATTTTTTGGACTAGCACTTAATGCATCCAGAGCTTCAAGGTACTGGAGTCCCATGGGAGTGTTAATGAGCAATAACACTGGACAACATACAGCAGCAGCACACACCATCAGTCTCCACTTCTTGCTTTTAATGTGTCATCCGATCCATTTACTAAGAAGTCAGATTTTTTTTCTTTCTATCAAAGGTAAAGCCTAAAGCAAGAAATGCGTAAGTAATAACACGTTGAGTATTGTCTGCATTACTGGGTCCCTAGTGGAAATAATTGCCAAAAATCAATTATGTGGGAGAATGCTTGAGAATTTGAAAAGAAACCAGAATTAAACTATATGAAATTTCTTTGGAGAAGGAGGGGGGAGAATCAAGTATGGCATCGAGAGAGGCTCTGAGGTGAAAAGAAAAAAATACTAGAAATAGATTTTAAAAAGTGAGGTCACTGGGCATGCATGCTTATCCTCAAGAAGAGGCAAGATAATAAATTTCATAGTCAAAGCCTGAAGCTTCCTTAATCATTTGTAGACCAGCTGTTTAGTTCCTGCAGCGTATATCTTCTCTGCTTTTCTCCTGTGATTTAGTGCAGGTCCTGGTTGTTTCTTCTCTCCCTGTGGCATGAGAAGATCAAAATAATAGCAAGAGATTTTTTTTTTTTCTAGACCATATTTTTTTCTTCTAGGCTTAGATCTCTTGATTATTTCTTCTTTGTAACAATGTCAGGATAAAGGTCCTGAGCACCTTAATGTCTGTTTTTAGGAATGGTGATTTGTGGGTGTTTGTGCTTTTCCTGTAGTAGTCACCTGCAAATACAGTGGAAGAAAATGAGTTATCAGGCTTTTTGCCAGGCTATTTGTCAGTTGGAAGATTTGCTTCTCAGAAAGCTGGATAGCTGAATACACTCCTTATAATCAAACAGAATTACTTGGAGGCAATAAATGCTCTCTGTGGCACTCAGAATATGGAATCTGAAGATAGAAGTTTCTTGAAGGTCTGTGTTCATATTTTAGTTTCTACTGAAAACTGCATGTGCCTGTGACTTCTGTAAAAACAGATTGTTATGGAACTGCTCAAGTGTGAGCAGTTTGGAAAAAGAATTGGGAAGCAAAGAACATCTAGCATAGGGTTGTGTAGAAGGAACACATGGCGGTGGTGGATCATGTGGGCATGCTTCTTGTGCATGGGTCATCTCCCTCAGGGGATGGGGCAGAGTCAGATTGAGGTCCTCCACCCTTTTTGTGTGTGATCGGACAAGTTCCTAAAGGCATGGCTTGAAAGAGATGCAAGATCCCATATTCAAGAAAGGCAGTGGGACTCACTCTTCAAACGTGGTGTAATGTCCTCCTACCGCTAAAACAATGACAAATAAATTGGAACAAAACAACTCCTTTCTTTCTGTCATGTGGCAATGACAGTTTGATTCTTGACACAGAAGAAAATAAGGGACAGCTTGAGTTTGCTTCTGTTTGATTTTTTGAAGTGCACTTCTCTATGTGCAATTTATGGATGTTGCTAGTAAAGCATGCAAGTAATTTATTGCACCTAAAGAGAAAAGATTCTGCAACAAAGATGCATGAGAAGATGAAAGTGGAAAGCAGCAATAGTTTAGGGAAGAAAAGCTTGCAGCAGGACAGATGACGTCACCAAAAGCAGCACACTTTTAACACTACCGCCAAACTGAGCGTAAATTGGCCCTACTGGATTCATTATTTTTTACTACATAGACAAAAAAGCTAAGAAGATCTTTTTTTGGTGATAATGTAGCTGGACAGAGTCAGCAATGTGCAAATTGAAAACTGGGGGATTTACTCAGACTGAAGTTTCTCGTGTCTCCCTGTGACGTTACTCATCTCCCTGCAAACCAGGGAGTGGGTCATACTGCAGTTCCTGAAAATGTGCATGTGGGGGGACAGAGATGGAAAGCCATTACTTTCTGTGCCTTGTGTAGGAGAGAAGAAAGTTTTAGCAGTGAGTCCCCACAGTACAGCGAAGAAAGCAGTCACTTTGGGTTCCTGGATATACCATGCCTTCAGCTGAGTGGTCGGCCCATTCTTACTCACGAGCATCGAGCTTTCAAGAGCAGTGCAAGTCTACAGCGATATGCTGCTGTGTTTGTAATGCTGGCAGCTCTGGGGAAGTGGATCCAGGGTTGTACTTGCTCACTACTTACACACTACCTATAGTAGCACATCCCTGTCAGAAGATTGTTGGCTATCTACAGGAAAATACTTTGCTGTACTGGCAAGCAACAGGCCATAGTCCTACTTCTTTTCTTGGCACTGCCAAGAGCATCTGTGCCAAAATTCTGCCTAGACCAGGAGGAGGATTGATTGCTGTGGCTCTGCAGAACAACAGAAAGGTACTATGGGTGAGACAATTGGGCTGTATCTACAAAATTTTACTCTTGTACCTTGTGAACTATGTGCACAGTTTTTATAATAACCATTGAATATATATACTATTTCTGAAGATACTAAGAGTAGAAACCTGAGATTACATGTCCAATTCAAAAAAGGAAGGCTTTTAAGATAACACTTGGAAAAGGTGTTTCTTCCCTGCATTTTTTCTGATGCAAAGAATTTCTCTCAACAAGTCTGAGTCAAGGTTTACAGATTTTTTTTCCTCTTATATATATTTTTTCTTATTTCTAATGGAGCTAGGAATGTGCTTTGGCTGCTACAGTAAACTTTTCATTAATTAAAATAGAGGAGTGAAAGAGCATGGTTAAGGACTCAGAAGCTGAGTGAGGTCAGATTTTTGTATGGACTTTGCGCATATTGTTTTGTATTCTTACTGTTACAAATAGTTGATGTCCCCAGAAAAGTTTTAACATCGATCTAATTTAAATATTTGTTTGTTTGAAAATGGCTATCGATTTCTGGGGATCTATTTGGAATTTACGAGAACTTGCTAGTCAGCTCAGCCAATATATTTCTGTGATTAGCCTCTTTGGGAGCTGCTCATTTTGAATTTTCATAGTGTGTGACTAGTCACCTAACTAGCACATTATTGCTTCTGTTTCATTTTTCAGCAGCAAGCTATTAAAATGGAGGTGAATAAATAGAGAGAAGCTTATAACAGATACACAGAACACATTTTCTGTGTGATCCTTGGATCTTTTCAGCTACCATCTGTGAAAGATTTAGGCTCAGTATTTCTGAGGAAAATAATAATAAAAAATAAACCCAGGATCAGACACAGGAACAAAGAATAACAGAGTGAACAAGCAAACTTGTTTATATTTCAGAAACATTGGTAACTCACCTAAGGAATTGCTTTGCTCAGATGAGCTGTGAGATGGAGCACATGAAATGTTTAGTACATGTGACACTATTCTATATGTGGATATTCCCTATGAATTTGTATGTAACATTTGCAATCTGAGACATCAGTCAGCAAATTACTGCATCTTAAACTATTTTACAACCACTTTTGTGTACAAAACATTAGGAAGATGAAAGAAATGACTTAAGCTGCATTTTAATTGTATTACTTGATTAGCTTTGTCTGCATTGCTCTTTTTAGTGTTGACTGCTTTTCAACCCTGAAGTTTCTCATCTTTCAGGACAGAATGCTGAAAAATTCTGGGACTTACTGTTTTTTTTAGAGTTCCTGAGTGTTTGGATTGTGGTACTTTCAGCCTCTACAGTCTTTTTCAGAATGTAAAAGTTCTAGAAGGCAAATGATTCCTGACATTTAAAAAAAAAAATAAAGTTTTTTTTTTGAACTTTGTTCATTCCTTTCTTCCTAATGAAGAGATTCCACTTGCTTCAGGAATGCTGATTAAAGGCTACCTTAGAAATTCTGTTGGTCATAATGGCATTGGGGAGAGCTGAAAAGGACGTCACAATTGCTGATGATTTTATTACCAATCCAATTTCTTTATTGGACTGATCACTGGAAAAAAAGGTAACAAAACTTTAATTCAACCAAATTCTTGGTTGACAAGCTAATACTATAGTGATACCATGGCTTCAGAAAATAGGAATGGAGAGGACTTGCACGTAGGCAGTTACATTCTGTTCTATTTGCATATGAATACAGTCTGTTCATCTTTTTCTTTCTCAAATGAAGACACTGATGCAATTGTTTCACTTTTTTACTTGTAACATCAGGAGGATAAGGTTGCCACTCTCAATTGTCTTGAGCACACAATTCCTTTAACTATTTAATTAAACTATTTAATAAATTGTTTTCCCTGTTGTCAATAAAGTTGGTGGCAAGGAAGTTCTAATTCTTGAAATCTAAAAATAAATGTTGGAAAACACGTTTCACAGGCAAGTCTTCTGTTATTGCTACAGGGTCTTGGTGTAAGGAAAGATCAAAACATTTGGTTAACAAAAATGAGATGTTTGAGGTAATCAGGATGATGAAATGTTTATTGTGGGTAAAGGTGCAGAATATTGTTGTCAAATGTAAAATGCAGGGCCTGAGTATGTCACTCCATTACTGTACCACTTTGATCCAGATCTTTGGGCTTTATTCAGCTCACTTGGCCACGACAACTCTCTGCATCTTCCTCATTTAAAAATAAAATTTTGGATCTTTTCTTACATATTTAACAGCAGGATAGCATAAGCTAATGAGAAGCTAGTTACTTTTGCCTGAGGCATTTATTTCTCAAACATAATGTTTTGGCAGCTTTGCCTGTAGCAGCAGTCTACATCCTCTTGCAGTGCAGCCTGTTGTGACCTGTGCTGAAGGAAGAAAGATCTGAGACAGTGCTGTCCCTTCTGACCAGCTGTTTTGCAGCAAAGATGCTTAATTTAGGCCCCAGGGTAAGGCAAGGATCCTTGGTCTATGTTTGTGTCATGGGTTTGGCTGGGATAGAGTTAACTTTCTTCACAGAGGCTTGGATGATACTCTGGTTTGGGATTTTTGAAAATAGCAGTGTGTTAAAACATAAATTTTGAATTGTCAAAGAAACCTAAAAGGATATTCTGGCAGATTAAAATTATTTTGAGAAGGCACAGAGTAATGTCCAGTGGAATATGAGGATTTAGATTTTTCTTAATGTCAGAAAAAGAGAAGGAAAGGCATTCAGATTCTTTTTTTTCCCCTCAGCATTTTGGTGTTACTAGAAGTTAGAGGTATTGAACGTGATTGCCAAATTCTAGGTTAGTTGGAAAGGATGCAGAGCCTACATTTTTGGTCTCCATGTACAGAAGTGGGCTGCATCAGAAAGCATTTACGAAGGTCTGGAAGAATCTTATTCCCTTCTTTTTCCTGGGATAAGAGAAAGTATCATTCCGAAGTCCCCAAGTGCCAGTGGACTGTATACTGGTTTTGAACCAGGTGAGGCACATGTAGCATGCTAATGTTCCTGTTATGCATTAAGGTAAAATTTTCAAGCTTAGCCTTCAGTATGAAGCAACTATTTTAATTTATAAGGCTGCTTGAAAATGCTAGGTGTACACATGCTGTGCTGAAAAGTCATGTTGATTTAAATGAGAGCTTTGCTCAGATGTATTGTGATATGTTGTTGCTCTAGGCTTTCTTTTCAAATAGAAAATACAAGATTATTTCAATTTCTCATGTTTTTCTCTGCGTTTTATCTTGATTCTTAATTGTTTCCATTTTATAAATGCTGTTGTCCACTGAAGATACTCACGAGATACTCAGTGTGGTGATTAATAAAGCAAAAAAAGGCTATGGAAAAAATCCAGTTTGGTGTTTGTTAATATGAAATGTGCTGTTTTTCTTTAATGAACTGATTTCTGTCATTGAAGTGTCTACCAGTGTTCTGGTGCAAAGGGCTGATATGGATGACCAGCAAAATCAGAGCAAAATTAGATAAACCCCAATTAACTCAATGCAGTTTGATTTTTTTGATGTAGCAGAAATTTATTAGTATATCTTACATGAATCCAAAAAGCTACAGAGAATAATTTAGGAACAGATATGATTCTTTGTGAAGTAGATGTAATGGAGAAAAACATTAGACTGGCTTAGAAACAGCAATTGTAGTGTCATTCCCCCCAGGATCATCACAGACAAAGCATATTGCTTAGTGATGGCCAAATTTGGAGACTTCTCTGAACTGCAAACGTGGTAAGCAATAAACATGGGAATCCTACAGATCCTGAGAGAATTCCCAGTACTTAACTGAAACCTGCTTAGCAAACAGGAAAAAAAATGCCCTCTCTCACTAACTTAATAATACTTTTGCAGCAGGAGAGGGGATACCAGTCCTAACAACATCAGGGTTTTCTTGCAGAAGAACAAAAGGTCATACATAATGTAATCATCAATATGCTTATGTAGGAAATTGGACGAATGCTGCGTAACAATCAGAGGAATTAGGTCCTGGAACAATCATGTGTAGTCAGAGCAGTAGGGGCAGAATCCTTCCTGACCAAGATAAAAACTTCTTTGCTTCAGGAAAGGCACTGTAACTTTTGCAAGACTTGCTGCTTTGTTGGGAATGCTCCTATGTAGAAATAGTTTGGGGTCAGGGTGAAAGACATGTACAATGACACAATAATGAATGGGGTTGCCTAAATACAGCTGTATATGTGAAAGCTGGGAGCAAGCAAAATTATGCAGTCTCAAGGCTGCGGTAGTTGTCATACAACATTTTTGCCACTGCTGTATGCCATGTCAGGAGAACCTGATGAAGCCTCCTTGGGGAGTCCTGAAATCAGTGCCAAGGAGTGCTCCCAGTACAACGGACCACTGAATGTACCTGAAAATCAGTAAAGAGTTATTGCTCTTTTTACCTTTTTATTTTTTTTTTTTTTAGGGAGGCACGAAGGGGAAGCAAATGAAAGCCTTTAGTGCAGATGAAAAAGGGAAGTTTTGAAGGCTCAGCAGTTTTGCTTCAGGAGTCTTAGACTGTATTTTTCTATTAGATTTTATTACTTATTAGTTTACCATCAAGGTTTTTAACTAAAGAGGTTTCTCTGCTTGTAGGATTGAAAGCTATAGGAGGGGACTTCAGGGACAGTCACAGGACAGTCACAGTACAAAAAAAGTAGGCTTTTGAGCATACACAAATGGGTCAGTGAGTGTAACAGATGTTAAGTCTTATTCTTTTTATTGGCACTATCTTTAAATTAGTGCAATTCTTCTGGCTGCATTGGCATTTCCCATGATTTCCATCAGTGTGAATATTAGAGTTAGACCTAATGATGTGCAATTTCACATGCAAAATGGAATGCTAATTATCAAAATGCAAAGCCTTTGTTCATTTTTGAACAAATTTTTTCTTCGTTGCTAGAAAAAGTCTGCAGTCATAGCTTGTTTGCAATTACTATGCACTGCAAAAATAGGAAATCTCCTTGTGATAGGAAAATGGCTTGAATGCATTTGAAAAAATTCAGCCATAATGTTCATGTTAAATACATTCATATTACCTGTCTTTCTGTGTGTTTTGGAATTGTGTGCTTGATGAATTACTAATTTAAAAGCTTAATTCAATTATCTATAACTACTTAGGAAAAAATGTGCTGGCATTACTTTATGCAATTCACTGAATGTACTTGCTCATTGCCTTTTGGTGGTTAGTCACAGAGATAAGTTTCATTAATAAAAGCCTACAAATTAACCCTTAAAGTACAGGGCTATTATAAATCAGAGGTATCTCATCACCTTCAACACTGATGCAGGTGTTATATTTTGTCCCAGAAGAGATACTGTATAATCTGTGAAAGCTTACATGTACTGCAAGATCAGTGATTAGTTTGGAGATGTAAACTAGGATGAAATGACTGTAATTTTTACTGGAAGTTGAAAAGTCATTTGAGTATTTCCAGTTATTACATTTCATAAAGTACAAGAGAAAATATGGTAAATTTAAATACAACAGTCAGAAACCTGATGAAAATACTTCGTGGCACGTATTTGTCATGTGATAAGAAAGAGGCTCAAAAATATGTAGGATTTAAGGGTGACACATCTGTGATTAGATGGGATAGAGGTGCAAGAAATTAAGAAACAGAGAATCGTTAAGAATTAGTTTAGCTGCTGGTATGTGAATGTAAATTAGAAGTTGCCGTGAAGTCATTTTTGGTGAGGTACATGATTGCTTTTATACGTTTGCATATACAACAGTACTGGGAGAGGAGTAAATGCAAGGAATTAGGTTCATAATGTTTTATGTGGTTTGTTTTCTTTAAATTAACTTATGTATGAGATGGAACATGAATCTTCTGGTTCAAGATTAAAGTTGCATGACAACAATCTGGAATGAGTAAGAAATTTCATAAAATAGTTGTTGCATCATTATTATTTCTGAATATTTTAGCTTCTCTTCCTACTTCTTCCTTTTCTCTTTTTTTTTTTAAACTGTAGTTCTGATACTGATTAATCTCAGAACTGGACTGGGATACAGTTTGTCTGTTGTGAGGCATTATGTTTGTAGATCTTCTTTTGGAAACAATTCTCCAATTTCCTACAAAAAGAGGAAAGACTTCAAAAAAGCTTTTGGAGGGTTTTTAAAGACTTTCTTGAAGACTATGAAAATGTTTATTTCGTTTTGTTTTCTATGTCTGTTTTGATATCTTTTCTTGGGTGGACAATATTAACACCTGATTTTTGTATCTCCATATGTATTAGCTTGAGAACAAAGTATAGGATGGGAGCAGAATCATTCCACCTGGTTAGAGAGTTACTTCTGGACAGCCGTCCATGTAGTGGCAGAGTGAAGTGGCAGCAGGAGTGTTTATATGTTTATTCCTGTTAACAATTAACTTCGCTATATTTAAACATACAAAAAAAGTTTTTGTTGCAAGTAACTAATAGTCTTCAAAAGATCCTATAATGTTAATATTAATTAATCAGTGGTGGAGCTGTTTCTAAGAATTAATCACTGTCAGGAGACTTATTTAAGTTGATATCATCTTTGATATCATGTTAATTAGCTTAACTGATTAAATTTGTAAAGAAAAGGTGCTACTAATCAAATTAGTTTGTTGTTCTGATGGGTAGAAAGCTTTAATGCCAGTGACCTCATGCCTGTTGTATGCTAGTGTCACTCTATTGAAGTCAATGGATTAAAAAATAAATAGTTAGGAACTATGAGCTCTAGGGACTTTGTCTTAATGGATTACTTGCTTGTATATAAGGCCATACTAATTCTTTAGTCATATTTGCAAAATTTACTGAATTTCATGGGTTAGTACTGTATATAATTTCAGTAGGAATTAAAACCGTATATAATTCTTATCTGAAAAAGAAGACATTATAGAAAGAAGTGGAAAGTAGTAGTAGGCAGAGAAAATAGTATCCATACTACGTAGGTCTAACTTTGCTCCCATCTGAATCAGCAGTAAATCTGTTATTGAATTTAATGAGGGTCACTTGGGATAAAACTGAATGCCTATAAAAATAATTATTTTAGGGAATTTAATAAGAAACTTTAATAACATGTTGAAACAAAGCAATTGTTTTGGCCACAAATGGAAGTTACTGCTTGCTTATATGTGCAGGTTTTAGAATGAATTTTTCCCACTTAAACCATAGAAAATTAAGTACCCAGTCAAGGGGTAGTTCATCCAGCCTTCCTTCTGATGCCATAAAGAAGGCGAACAACCCAAGCAGGTCTAGGCTAATTCCCCTCCCTCCCCTTCACCCCAAGTAAATTGCTGTGTAAAAGTGATGACACTTCTGTTGAACAACAGTCTGTAAATACGAAGAACTCTGTAGTCAGTATAGTCGTGACATTATGAAGAGCTTCAAGAATATTTAGAGTAGAACCAAAGTTTTTAACAAATTAGTACTGCAGATTGGGGGATGGTATTTTACAAATATTCACTGTGACAGCTGTCATTGCAATTATTGCAATTCTTTCCTTATTTGTAAATCCATTATTTTTTTACAAGTAAATATTTTCATTATTCAATCAGTCTAGAAAAAAAAATCAAATTGAGAGAATAACAATGACCAGTAGAAGATGGATTGGTGTGATGAGCACAATAAACTAAGCTAAAAGTTAAAAGGATTATAACCTTATGCAAATGTTAGGAATAAACACTGATGTGTACAGGTGGTTGACTAAAGTAGATTACAGTAAGAACAGGAATCAGGAGTGTGTGATTTATTAAAACAGGCATGGTTTCAAAGCACAAGTAGGAAAGGATAATTCACTGTCCGACAGGTGAAGTCAACTGATTATGAATGCCCTAAGAACTAGAAATGAAATCTGTCTAGTAGCCTATAAGAAATTGTTAGATGTAAATGACATCACACAGCTTTGGAAATATGATTATGTACATTCACGCTCAGGAGTGAAGTGAATGGCATGTGATGATTATACCAGATGGGAAGCTACAGTGGTTAATAGTAACACCCATACAGCAAGCATAACTATGCTTCCCAATGTTTTTTTCTATCTGTATTTAATGATGCCCTTTCTTCACTGCCATTTATCACAGGACCTTGTAAACATGAAGAAAGTAAGCAAAATGTATTGTGTTGTGTTTAATAATGTCTGTATTTATTCACAACAGTTTTGTATGAGTTTTTCATTACAGTCCCTTTTATCTCCATATTTACAGGGTCCTGTGATATAATGGCAGTGAGAAAAAAATGATGTTATTTCTTCAGAATTTTTCTCCATATTTAGAAGATCTTGTCATTAAACTCTATTCAGGGAAACAATGTGATATGGATTCAGAATATAAGTCATGCTGTCAACTTGTATCAATCCATTACCATCCACTTAGCATTCATACCTGTTTGTGATTTGTATAACCTTGGTAGCTGCAGTGGTGTTTGATTGTAAACAGAAGGAAAACCATCCACTTTTGTCTGCAATCAGGATGGCATTCAACAGCAGTGAAATAGGGTGTTCAGTCTTCCTGGAAACAGGAGGAGTGACTTATTTGTTGTAATTTCTTGGACTCCTATTCAGATTTACACTCATTACTCCAGTCAATGCTCTGAGTGTGTAGCATGTGATTTTTCTGGCATAACATTTGGTCATTGTTATGGTTCTTCATCACACTGAGAAGAGTTTTTTTTCTTCCCAGAGGCTGTCTTTGTCATTCAGTGGAGCTTCCCAGACCCCCCGTGTTTATTTTCATCTGCATCCTTCTCCATTCCCAATGTTCTTCAGTTCACTTGTTTGACAGTTCATTTTCATTTCTATTCTTTGACTCACATGTAGACAGATTTTATTTTTCCATTATGCAAATTTTCTTTCCTTACCTTCAAAAGTTACTAGTAATAAATTATTTCTTGCTGCTAAATCCCACTTTCTTTGTTTAAGAAAAAAATCACAGTTCTTTCACAGCACTGCGTCAGTCTCGTGTTCCTCTAGCAAATTTCTTGCTCTGTTATGCGGGAATTTTTGATGGTCATAAGTGCCCATGTTCATGTCTTACTGGTTTTCAATAAATTGTCATTCAAAATTACATGGATTCTCTGAACAGTAATTTAATATGTGCCTGATTTCTTTTGGAAAGTCAGTGTCAACAGAAGTTGTATTAAACCAGTACTGTATTTATCTTTCAAGCAATGCTTTAGCTGCTTCTAACTTGGAGTTTCTTGGACCTTACTTCTCTTAACTATTTGTAGCCCACCTCATCAATATACTTTTTGAGTGCAGGGTGAGCAGTACTGTTTGGTTTACAGATGTTCTTGGAATTCAGTTCTGAATGTTCCTTTTCCATCCTTCTAACGAAATACCTCTGTTCTCCAGTTGCCACAGTGGCCACAGCATAGATAGTGGGACTGTGCTTCATTTGATGTAGTGTATGTCAGAAGGTAGTAAGGAGGTTTTCAAAAATGTTTAATTCCATTTTTTTCTGTGCTGGATCAGCATAAGCAGTGTCTTCAGTCAAGTCTTAGATTCCTTCAGAAAATGCAGCTTTACTGAACTGAAACTAGGCACACTACTTCCTATAAAGTCAAAATAGTTGACAAATATGATTTGTTTCACTTTAATATTTTTGAAGAATTTACATATCTTTTTTCCCCATCTTGTCCTTTTACTCTTGTGGGCCACATATTAAGCCAAACTTGGAAGCTTGTATTCTTACAGGTCCGCCAAATTCTTCCAGTAAGTGCTCCTAGTTCATTGTTGCTGTTATTAATTCAGAAAGATGTAAAGCAATAAGTTAAAGGAGACACAAAAAGATCATGTGTTTTAGGTGTCCAGGGATGTTTTTAAAGCATGGGCTTTTCAAAAGCATTTTTTAAATCAAGAGTTATGCATGTGTAAATGCTTTCCTGACCTTGTTTTCATCTTTAGATATATCAGCAACTTCGAAAATACAGCACTAAGCTCATTAACAGGTCAGGGATAAAGAAGTGAACAGACAGAAAAATATCAAATCTCTCCCAAGTGAGACAGTGATTGATTGAATTCAAACTTAACAGTGTTCCACTTTTATATCTATAAATATAACTTAAATATTTGCTTGAATGTTTTTTTTTTTGTCCAAAACCTGTTCTGGCTCTTCTTTAATTGCAGTTTGGTGTTTGTGGTTTATTATTCTTGTTTGAAATGTTTTAGTCATTGAGTCAAAACACTGGCAACATATAATAAATTGTCCAAACATTCCAGAAATAATAGAGGAGTGTGGCACTGAGGTGAAGATTTTACAAGCATACCAAAGACTGAAGTTTGTTAACATGAAATATTCAGCAAATACTTGCAGGTAACTAATGTTTGAATAACATTATGGTCAATTGTTGGAGGATTTGGGATTACGAGGGGACTAAATTCACAAGAATATGATTCACAATGAATAATTCAGTAGGCACAGAACTAACCTTTAAAACTCTGATTTGCCTCATATTTCACAAATTTCACATCCTACCATATATTACTAAGAGTTAAGCTTTTAATTAGTTTTCTAGAGATCTTATCTATTACACAACCTTAGAATAAAAAAAAAAAGAATTACAAGTTTCTTTGAAGTTGGTTTATAAGTAAGAAAACATGGTTTAATTGGTACCATTGACTTGAACAATGGTATTTAAGTCTGTAGAATGGATCTCTGTTAAATAGTAAATTTTAGAAATTCTGTATAGGAGTCTTGTTAGGCTTAGTTTGTTGCCTTTTGATATTTTCTGTTTTGTTGAGTAGAAACATTTTAGTGTCTTATTTTATTTTGCAGGGGCAGGAGACTATACTTTGGTGTTTTTTTTTTAATACATAATTTTGAGGCGATGGTAAATTATTTGCTTAGTAGAGATGCTTATGTTTTATGATGAACACAGTATATTTTGTCCTTTTCAACTAATGAATTATCCATGATCAGGTTTATTTGCTTTTTAAAATTATTTTCAATAATAATTCTTGACCTTCAGAGAACTGAGGATTCAGTGTTTTCAGGTTTCCTAGCTATATATATTTGACACCAATAGTGTTTACAGAATGGGAGTTTACTTCACAGAAGGAGGACTGGTAAGTATTCCAGGCTGTGTGGGAAGTTTTTTTGATGTAAACTTAAGCTTAGTTTCATCAGCTTTTGATTAACTTCAGATAAAAAAAAAAAAGGTGAGTTTGTGTTGAGTACGGTGCTGACTTATCAGCATATAAAAGTTGAATTGCTTTCTGTAAAGCACTTAATATTAGTAATGAAGAAATGGAGAAAACGAGCTTACTGCATCATGAAGCACACAAGTCAGAGGAACTTCAAAAAATGAGTTTTCCTGTAATTAGTTTAACCATAAATGTCATATAAAGCCTTGTGGTCTATGTGCTATATGACAGACTGCATGGGTAAAATTGTAGAGATGGTGTAGCAACTAACTTCTAGCTTCAGCTCCCTCTGTGCAACAGTATATTTTAATTAGTTATGAATTATGCAACTACTTCCCCAAACTGGCAGAACTATACACACACTCATATATTTGGCTTCTTTTCTGCAAACACAAAATTGCTTAAGTTATTCTCTCCAAATAAACAGCTGCGCTGTTGTCAAAACAGGCATGCTGCTCGGGTACCTTATGGTTGGTCTTCAGTGTTTGTCAGACACAAGACTGATCTTCACATACAAATCAAAACACTTCAGTTCTGAAGATGCAACTGTGACAGCAAGGAACTCTGTGATTATGTCTTAGAGGAAAACAGAATAAACTAGTATTTGTTAGTTCACCAAGTGATGTGAGACCTGCTTCCTGGGAGGTTTTTCCAAGCTTTTGCTTGCTCTCTCCTCCTGTGGCTTGCAGCTGAATCTTGTGGTTCTTTCAGAACGGGAATGTGGGACAATGGGGAGATGGAGCAAATCCTACTGATCTTAGGATTTGTTTTTCCTACTGATTGTCAGAGTTCAGTAGGCAAACACTGATTTAAGGAGTATCCAAACTTCCATAGCAGCAACTTTGGCCTAACACAATGAAGTGTATTACTAAGCTTCTCTGTTTCTCTTGTATAACCATACAAAAATAGTAAATGGTGGCTGTAACTTTGAGGATTGAAGAAGAGACTCCAACTGGACCTTGGTCCTTGTTCTCTCATTTGTCCAGTAACGGTGAGTTGCTTGCTCAGATAAACAAATACAGAGCATGTTGTTATACAGGGGTAAGAATTATTTTCTTCATAGTGCTTGTTCTGAAGTAATTTCTACATGCTCCTCTGTATGGTTTTCAGGTCTTTTCACCTCTACTTCTGATTTTTTTTCTAATTGCATATCAAGAAAATATTTATTTACCCAATAATAAAGGTCTAATGTCTTGCAGAACTTATTTCAGTTGAAATCACTGAAAATTAAAAAGAAACAAAACTAGCAACAACAAAAACACTGCCTCAGCTGCTGGTGAAAGGAGTCCAAGCTGTTCTGCAAGGTGAGGGCTGATCTGGAAGCCAGTGCTGGCAGCAGGAAGCTTCCTGTTTGCTGCAGCAGGCTTTGGAGTAATGTTGTGGTTTAGCCCGGCTGGCAGCCGAACACCACACAGCCGTTCGCTCACCCTCCCCCCTCCCTCTCCGGGATGGGGGAGAGAAACGGGAAAGTGAAGCCTGTGAGTTGAGATAAAGACAGTTTATTAAGACAGGGAAAATAATAATAATAATAATAATAATAATAGTATTAATAGTAATAATGTGTACGAAATAAGTGATGCACAATGCAATTGCTCACCACCCGTTGACCGATGCCCAGCCTATCCCCGAGCAGCCGGCCCCCCCCTCCACCCCGGCTAGCCACCCCTATATATTGTTCAGCATGACGTCAGATGTTATGGAATACCCCTTTGGCCAGTTTGGGTCAGCTGTCCTGGGTCTGTCCCCTCCCAGCTCCTGCTGCATCCCTAGCCTGCTCGCTAGCAGGACAGAGCGAGAAGCTGAAAAGTCCTTGGCTTGGTGTAAGCACTGCTCTACAACAATTAAAACATCAGCATGTTATCAGTGCTCTTCCCATCCCAATCCAAAACATAGCACCCTGCCAGCTACTAGGAGGAAAATTAACTGTCCTACCTGAAACCAGGACAAGTAAGCATTTTGATTGCAGATGTTTTAATGAAAACTTTTCTCTGTCCGTTGTATGCTGTACTACTGTGTGTAGTGGATAACTGATCTGTGCAACACACTTTAATTAATCAATATTTCTATTTGGGCTAAATTACTTATATGTTAGTAAAGTTTTTTCCAAACTTAAGAATTCCCAAGAGATCATTCAGAAGAAGGTATCAAAGCAATACGTGCTTGATAACGTAAATTTTAATTCCTTCAGATAGGTAATATCTGATAATTAAACAATTTCTGGTGTGAGGCTTTTCTTCTGTAGAAGATGGGGGTTAGCGGGTATATCAGGATGGTTTCTAGACATTGAAGTAAAAAAAAATTGTCAAGGCTCTACTGCCTGAGGGTTTGGAAAGAACAGACAGGGAGTGATATTTTGGTTTGTTCATAGCTTCTAGTCTTCTCAGAGAAGACTTCTGTGTTCTCAGAGAAGGTGAATTAAGTTTCTTGATTCTAAAGGAAGATAATTACTAGTTCTCTATAATCCCCCAAAGAAAATCTCCTTATTATAATGCTAGATCATATACCAGTTTGTCTCTCATCTAATACAACTGGCTAATTATTAAAATTCTCCATTTTTCTCCAGCTGTTGTCTTCCTGGGTAAACAAATTGCTGAGTTCAATTGGCTTCCATTTGCACTTCATTGCTTCTTGACAGCAAACACTCTGTAAAAATGAGCTGCCTCAGGGTGTTTATAATCTCCAAGGGAAGAAGAAACAAATGTATGCATAATTTCTCCAATTTTTTAGTATTGGCTTCCACAAAACATAGCACTTAAAGTTTTGAGTGCAAAACTGTTTTTTCAATAAGCTAATATCAAGGCTACAACATTACCCTTTTTGTAGGCAGAAAGAGCCCTTCATTTGTTTCAAATTGCTTTCTATTGCGATGATGAAAATTGCCTTCTGAGAAGTGCAAGGTAATTAAAAGGTCAAACCAAGGGCAAGAAGTATATGGCTTTACTTGCATAAAGAATTCCGCTTAGAAATGGCTCAAACAGACTTAAACAGTGACCAAACTGTGCTAAAATGTGTTAATCAAGTATTTGGTTTCTTTGCTTCATTTATACTGCAAACAAAACAGGGTTAAGTAGGGAGGAGAGGGACACAGTCACACAGTATCAGCTGATGCAAGTCCATCAGTGCTGCTGTGCCCATCCTCTTCCCATAAGAATTTATACTGTGGGAGTTCTCCATCGTATTTCAGCTACAAAATAGCAATCTCCTAAAAGCTTTTCTGTTTATTTTCTTTAGGTGTAAGATAAGAGGTAGATAATCACTAAGTAATAGGTATTAAGGAATCAAATTCTCTAAGAGGGTCCCAGAATCTCTGCCAAGAAAAAATACGGGCTAATAGTTTGAAGTTCTTAACCTTCCAAAAGAATTTTTAAAGGTTCCTTAAAGGATGTGCATGTGTAAGCCTGAATAATTTTAAGACCTTGGAATGTTATTTTTCTCTGCACTACGTTTAGTTTCATGTCACTTCTCATGAGAAAAATCTTGCAAAGCAGCGAGAAGTAACTTAAGAAAACTGTGATGCTGGAATTCCACTTTTTCTATGTATATGTAGTTAGCAGGACTACATATGAAAATGAGTGGCAATAATAAAAGGCAAATAACGTCCATGGCATAGTATTTTGCACCTTTTCAAATCTAGTGCACTAAAAAGGATCTCCACGTGAATTTTATGACTGCATTGCAACGGTAGGCAACAGGTCATCCTCCATTTTGGGACACTCCTGTAGGAAGATCAGGGTTACAAAGATATTCTGCTATGTTCTGTAGCACAGAAATTTTGTTGGTGAAACAAAACTTTATTGTTTCAATGTAATGTATACAGTGGTAAGAAAACCTTAGAACTAATCAGATCACTTAGTGAATTTTCTCATCTTAAATGAAGTACTAATTAAAAAAACCCTGTAGACAAGTGCATTTGTATTATTAAAAATAGGAATTAAAATATTTTACATAAGCTGTATTTCCTCCTAATAATATGAAGTTATGATTTTAACTATGAAATATTTTACTTTCATACTAGTACACTAAAATTAGTACACTTGGCTAGTGATGAAACAAACAGCAATTTTCAGAAGCATAACATAACACTTAATCATACTGACACTTTATAGTAATTAATGTACATTCTCTATATTTATTCCCTTTTCATAAAGTGCTTCTTACATGGATGCTCAACCTCCCTTCTCATTGTAAGATAGGACTTCCCTTCCTATCTAGTGTCTATTAATGAGTTTATATGCATATATATGTTTATATATGCTCATGTGTATGTGAATATTCACATGTATATGAGGAACCTTTGCTGTTGATATGTCTAGAGCCAAGGGGGTTGAATTTAATTTCTGGTGTTAGCAGCTGCTTTATGATAAGGATGGCAAAGATGTGTCTGTGGCTGAATCATTTCATTGCTTCACCTGGGTTTTCTGTGCACTCCCTTTACTTTTTTTTTTTTTTTTTCCTGGAAGGAAAGAAGGTAGTGTTTTGTGAAGTTATGCCAGCATATATTAAAAAAGCTGCATTACTTAGTAAGAATTCATTGATACCATACTACCACAGCACTCATACTGTAGTATTGAAGATTGCTGAGGTAACGTGGAAGGGGAAAAGAGAGAAATGATGTCAGATTCAGCCCTTCATAGAGGAAGATTGTTCAAAACCAAATACAATGTGAAAAAGTTGGTTGTGTTCTACAAGTTTAACCCATGCCATTCAAGAATAAGAGTATCATTTATTGAGGAGTCAAATTGGCTGCAGTATTATGTGAGCATCTGTAGGTATGGAGAAATGAAATTAAAAATGAGAATTTGGGGTCTCAGTGACAGCAATCGGCAAAGTTGGCTACAATAAAGTAAATTGCTGGAGTGCTTGGTTGTGCTTTAAGTCAATTATTTGTACAACACAGTAGCTTAGTATTTAACAGTGAATACTAGATATATGTGTGGCAGAAGAAAGAGCTGTGAACTTTTTTCCACTTCTGCTTGTCTATTCTGTTTTTGAGCAAGCTGTCATAATAATGGCATGGTACATGCTCAGCCTTATGTTAACAACTTTCTGGAGATGATATACTATTCCCTTTGGGCAGCCTGCATGCCAGCACTTGGCATATGCACAAAGGGAAGAACTGAGAAAGGGAAGGGTGGATATTTCTGTGATCAGCAAATATCTGGGAAAAGATGAGACAGCAGACTATTTCCATACTGCTCAGAGGTAGCCTTATTTTTTTTCCAGTCTTTTCCTTAAAAAGATCGAGTGCTGATTAGACCTCAAATGCAGTTTTTATTTTACTATTTAAACCAAAAACAAACCCCCAAACTTCACAAACTATATCCTATTACTTTGTTTTGGGGTTGTTTTTATCAGAATAGAAGTTGGCCCAGATTTAGAAAACAAAAAAAACCCACCTACAGTGTGAGACTGATACCCTGAAGATGTCATCTGAGTGCCTATGCAGTAAGGCAAGGGTGGCTAAATTGCAGTGCTGTCCACAGGAGAGCAGTGCTGGCCACTGAGCAGTCTGCAGAATTGGGGCACTCAGCTCTAAGCCAGTTTCTTTGTAAGCTGTAAAAACCAGTGATTCATTTACTCGTCCAATAACCTAGTTAGATACATCAATATACATCATATATATATATGATGTAATACGTATATACATGATACATTATACACATATATATATATGTATATGACATAATATATACATCAGTATAATTTGTTTCCTTTCCAGATATGGGGACTGAAATATAGAGGTCAGCTCAAATTAATGCAGATTTTTAGCTTTTGGGTAGAGAACAATGGTCATCCAACAATGTGCTCTTCATTCCACATTCAATATCATGCCACGTTCGGCATAGCATTCATTTTAAGGTGTCACTGAAGTCTTGGTTCCTAACATAGATTTGCAACGTAGTTATCTTCTACAGATCTGTAGATAGACACTCTGCCATTCTGACAACAAAGTGGAAATTTTTTTAGTCCATGTTCTCAAGTCTGGGAGGACCAACTCTCCTCCCCTCTCTCCCCTCCAAATTCCTTTTAGCCACGATTTTGAATTCCTAGATATGATGTTCAAAGTTCATGGGCATACTGGAAAGAGTCCAGCAAAGGGTCACCAAGATGCTCAAGGGACTGGAGCACCTCTCCTGTGAGGAGAGTCTGAGAGAGCTGGGACTGTTCAGTCTGGAAAAGAGGAGGCTTGGGGGCAGATCCTATCAAAGTCTGTAAATACCTGAAGGGAGGGTGCAAAAGGGATAGAGCTGGGCTCTTTTCAGTGGTGCCTAGTGCCAGGATGAGGCATAAAGGATTCAATTTGCCATCAGAAAAAGTATACAGAATCACATCCAGTAGCAGCAGCTGAAACATAGCCTTTCCTCAACAGTCAGGTTTCTTCTCAAGCTATGTCCATCTCAAAACCCAGTGATATCATAAATTGTATTTATTTTAATGGCAATAAAGCCTAGTTAATTTTTTCATCTGTTCCTAGTAGCAATATATTGTAGAGATACAGTAACAAGTACAGGGAGACATATACTATGTGTTAAAATCAAGTGTACTTGGTTTGAACTGTACAAATACTTCCATTTCAATGCGGACTTTTGAGGAAGAAGATACTACTCAGCTTGAGTAAATTAATCAGAATCTGGTCTACAATTAATGCTCATGAACCTGTAGTTTGAGTTTTCTGATTGCTGGAATAGACTAGTCTTAAGACTAAGCAAGACTTGAAGCATACCTGCCACCACGTGCTTGGAATTTCATGTTTTCATTTAGGGTTATGCATCTGAGATACAGTAAGCAGCACTGTGTGTACTTTACAGCTCATGCTGTTCTGGCACTTCAAGAAAGTCTTGCATTTTGAAAAGATGAACATTTCTATGTTGTAGAAATCAAGCTTGGCAGTATACATGGTTATATGAACTCAAACTTTTTTCAAGTCGTGTGCAATTAAAAATGCCACCATACTAATTTTCCTGGTAGGTGGGGTGAAGTTAAGCAGACTGTTTGTGAAATTAGATTTCTCACATGAATTAAGAGAACAATCCTGAGTATAGGTCTGATAACAGCTTGCAACTCATTCCTGCTGGAGGCTTCCCCCTGCCAGTTTCCTTAGGGCTGTACTGGACCCTACCATAAACTGGGAGAGACAAAGCTCCTAGGTCCTTCCTCATAATTTTGCTAGCTAATCCTGGCAGTGGGAAATTTAGCAAGGCAGATTCCCTAGAAGCTATACTGTTTTCATTGCCCAGTCAGTACTTTCATATTTGTGGAGCTGGGATAACCTGGAAGAACAGGCTGCAGTCTCTACAAAGGATCATCTAATTCTCCAATCCTCTACAACAGATTATCAAGATAAATCTTAATTTCTGGTGTTGCTATGAAACACTACAGAAGTGGTCCAAACCTGTGTAACCACGTTTGTGGCAATCTGTCCAAGTGCTTTTCCACTCAGCAATATTTTTAAAACATTTATTCTGTATTTATTATGGTGTCCCTTCAGGAGTCCAAAATTAACTGTGGACCATTGTGCATAACCACAAATGCTAGCCAGTCTCTTCCTAAAGAAGTTAGTACAGTTGAGACTAGGGTGAAGAAATTCCTTTCCATTGTGATCAGGCATCTTTTCAATAATCTGTGTTCTATAGATCGATGTAGAAAACGTTTATAGCCTTTTATTAACTTGTTGTTCAAAAACAAATCTGCACATATAAGATTGGGCTACCAAGTTATATGTATTCAATGTATTAAAAACTGTTCTAATTGGGCAGGAAAGGCTGCCTACTGGTAAGATAAATCCCTATGCAGAAAAAAGGCAATGGGTTAGCTATCTACTCTGTTCTTCATCTTCTGGGTATACTGCAGCAGCCTGGCTTTTGCAGGCAAACTGGAATTTAGAGTAGCTGTGATGCAGCTCTAATTTACATCAGAGAATAGGTATGTTCAGTGTGTCCCTGAAGGGCTTTTTATTAGTGGGTCCAAAATAATCCCCTTTTTCTGACCTCTGGGCAAAACCTTTAACAATACGATAATTCGAATCCTTTGGGTTTAGTAATAATGAATCTATCTCAAACTGTTTCCTTATAAAATTGAAGTCATTCTCAAATGTTGTTCTTTCACTTTTCAAGCCAAAATACTGCAAGTTTATTGCATAAATAGCATTTATAGGAGAAATGAGAAATGAATATATTACGACGGTCATCCTTACTGCAAGAGACAGCTGGGACCAACCTGGTTTTCTGTTTCACGGTTCAGATTTCACATGCATCTTCATAAGCATCAGATAGGGAATGAAAGTATTGCCAGAATTGTTTGGATACTGTGTGTGTTATTGCAAGCATCAGAGGGGGGCAAAACTATCCCCTGAATTGTTTTATTTTCCTATGTAAATGTTAATTTTTCTGCTTCCTGGTTTTACTAATATTCTGAAGCCAAAACGTTTTTGATTTCCAGTGCACTATGAGTTTTGAGGTGAGCTCTGTCTGTTAATATTTCTTTTAAGGTCTCCCAGTTTGGCCACCCACAAAGGAAGGTGAATGAAGTCACTGTTTACTTCCTAACCTAGTCATTGACTGATGTGTCTTATCGCTCAGATGCATTTTATCTGTAGTAAAGTATGACTTCAGCTGTGACTTTAATTCGAGCAGGTGAGATTTTCTAATACGTTTGAGTAAGAACAGAAATTTTACTAGCAGATGAGAGCTGGCTGAGTGATGTTTATAGCCCTATTAATTTTTGTGTAGACTACAGCATATAGCACATGGCTTGCCAGACAATTGTCTGTTCCAGTCAAAGAAGGGGTGAAAGTGTTGTGTCCACCAGGAAAAAAAAAAAAGACAAGAAAAAAAAACCAACAGACAGGGATCACAAATACGATCATACATCCTATTTTAATCCATTTTTAAAGTTGTATCTAATCTCTACATCGTCCTGAAAGGTGCTGAGCGTTACATGAGAAACCACAATTATTTACACGTTTCTACTGAAATTATGTTACTGTATTTGTTGATTTTAATTTGGTTGTAAACAAGTATTTTTATCAACATTAAAGTGCTCTTATTCATGTCAAGCTGCACCTGCCTTTCCATCCATTTCCATGCCTGCAATATTTATGGGCAATTAATTATCCAACAAGCAATTATAGTCTCAGGTGTATTCTGGGTCTCTATTGAAAATTGGGCTGATGAATCCAATGAAGCTGGAATTTCAGAGATGTCCTTCAAATACTAAGAGTCAGAATGCGGAATGCGGTCTGTTTTCTCACTCACTCCTTCCTCTATTTGTATTGCTTCAGAGAGGCATTGTGCAACAGTGTAGTTACTGTAAGGATGACTAGAGAATTTGTTGTTTCTCTTTAAATTCATTTCTCTCTCTTGTGCAGAACTTGCAAAATGTCGAGTATTTAAGAGGTGAGATGTGCTTTAATCTTCCTTTGCCTGGAATAAGACATAGGAATGACCAGTGTCTCTGTAGAATCATTCTGTACAGGTCTAGTGGAAACAATTCACAGAATATTATGACTAGGACTGAATCATTTTTTCTTTGCCTTCTACTATAGCAAAACATATCTTTTATAATTTTATAACATTTAATAAGTGGAACTCAGAATTATTCAATTAGCTATGCAAATTGCAGCATGGAGGACTATAAATAAAGACTTTTGGGGGCAAACTGTAGAGCATTTAAAATCATCATCAGTCAAATTTTACTGAAGTTAAATGGAGCTGTGATCGGCCAGCATCTGAAGGAATTCTTTACACCTGCTTATGTCCCTAGCTGTTATGCTGGGAGGGATCTAAAAGGCCAAAGAAGACCTGCCAGTCTTTCAATTTTCTTTTAGCATAGTTATGGATATGATGCTCACTTAACTTAGTGCAAAATTAGGAGTTTCTAATCCTTCCCTGTTCTCTGTTTCTTGGTTGAGATCTGCCTTTGTAAAAATCAGGTAACAACCTGCTGCTTTACTTTTACTATTTGTGCAGTAAGGGGGAACTTAAATATACTCTGCATACTGGAATGGAAAGAGTGAAGGAAACACAAACTTTGCTCAGTTCATCTTGAAAAGTTTTAAAATAGAGAGGTCAGACATACAGAATTTTGTATTCTCATGAGTTGCCTGCTGGTTCTTATCCTGTCTGCCAGGGAGCATGAAGTAGTAGCGCAGCTGACAACTCCAATCACCCTGGATCCAGCTCCTGCCAGCCACTTCCTCCTAGCTGGTCTGCACGCAGGTCTGGTACAGGCTTTTAACTCTGCCATCAGGTCACTTCACAGCAAAGGGAAACCATCATTATTTTATAAGTAGGCAGTTTTTCTCTATTATGAAGAACTCTTTGTTCCTGGACATAAATAAGCAGAACATAGTGCTAATATAATAGTAACTCATAAGATGTTGTCTGAAGAGAAAAAATAGTGGTCTAGTGTTTCAGAATTTATCTGTATCACTTCTGAAGTTCTTACAGCAGCTTTTCAGCTTTAAATTCATATCCAGATTACGGCTGGAAAGATTTTGTTCCTCTTTCTCACATCTTGAAAACATCTTGAAATCTGGGTGTGAAATGGCATACTTCAATTTATTTGTGGTAGCATTTCATTTGTGGTTTATTTAGATGCTGTTTGTAGTTCCATGGTCAGTATACAAGTTAGTGATGTCTTTTCATGGTCCAAAACAATTGCTTCATAATCATACCAGGATGAAAAGAAAGGATATTTTCTAGTCTGTTCTATCCCTCTACTTGCATTGTGTTCCATATGACTTTTCTCAGCTATCATATCAAATATCTTTTGATCAAACACCTCATTAGGAATAGATGAATTGTGTTCTTGGTTGTAGAACTGACTCTTGTTCCCGAACTGAATTCAAACTAAAGCTGTCAGATCATGTAGAGAAAGATAGCCAAGAGCAATGAAAAGAAATCCATTAGTGTCAAGTGTGTGCTGGTGTTGGAAGAAGCTGTCATAACATTATTGCAGTGATAATTATTCCTAATATAAAATAATAAAGTGGCACTTCATTGAGAAGATGCAAAGAATATAGACTACAGGTTACTCAGTGAATGATACTAACTATAGAAAATCAATATCTTTGAATCAAAAAGTTTATACTGAGCAGATTGTCCCCATGTCTTCCTAATTTATTGATTAAAGAAGGGAAAGTACCTATGAAAACCTAATAAAATGCTTAGTTTTGCACACTTTTTTTTTGTTTTATTACATGAATTCAACAGAATTAGACTCATTATTGGTTACTCTTTTTAGCAATATTCACTAAAATTGTTTTTTCAGAGGGGTGTCTGATCTAAGTGACAAACTTCATTATTGTCCTTGCCAAAAAATTGTAGTATAATTAAAATGTAGTATAATAAAATATAATCAGCATTCAATTGACACTGTGCGTTGATATCAGCAACAGAAGTGATACTACTTGAAGAAATTCTGAAGATGTGATATTTGTGCTCTTAAGAACGAAGAGATTCATCTAGTAAAGCTTTGTATAGTCACATAGGTTCAGGCAGGAAGTTTTGAATTCTAACAAGAGGTTGGAGATAAAAGTTATTCTGTTTCCATTTTACAAGTGAACAGTGGTGGCAGAGGGAACAAAATTGTTGAGAGAATTTTGAAGTCTAACTTTCAATTGCAAGCAATAGGGGGTAGGTGCAAAAATGTACTTATGGACTGTCATGCACAAGCAGACAGAAATTAAAGTAAAATTTGATAAGGGCCATTTATCACCGTTAATTAAAAAATAATTCAGGAGATCTAAATTAAAACCAGAGGGAGACTTTTGTTACATTTACATAATGTATGCAACCATCGTTCTCTTGCCCTGGTTAAGCATTCAGGAAGCACTCTGCAATTGGCATACACAATATTGAATTATCACTTATTCACCGGTAAAATACCAGTGTGGGGCAGCATAACTTAATGGTGATCTAAAAGCTTTATAACTGCGGTGGAGAAGCAATCTTAAAACTGTAGCCCCAGTGCTGCAGAGGCTTGTTACATGTATTTAATTATTCAAACTCTGAAATCTGCTGATCACTGTGAATGTTATGCTTAGAGTAGGTTAAGGTCTATGTAGAGTCATGGCTAGTTAGCCTCAGTACAGTGCCAATCCACAACGCAGCGTTACTTCTCACAGCAATTGATATAGATGAGCACATATATTCTCAGTGTGAGAAGAGTCAGATAACTCACTTGATTGGAAAATGTAAAGGAAACAATTATCTGTTTCCAGCAGCCGCAGCGCAGAGGATATCCGGGCACTCCTGGATATCAACTCTGTGCAGCCCACCCTCAGAACCAGCTGTAGGCTCGCAGCCACCACAGCTCCACTGCCTCCTGGTCTTAAGGAGGGATGGATGAGTCAGAATCCAATTCTGCTTTAGTTTAACTGGGATGCCTTCTTTGTAAATAACTGCAACAGCTTAAGTACAGAAACACAATAACCCATTATCTTAATGCAAACTAATATAGAGAGATAAATGAGAATCATTGTTTCACTCACCAAGGCTAATTATGTGGTCACAAGGTTTCAGCATCTTGCTAATTTTTAAAAGTGCTTGATCAAGAACTTTAGCTATGAAATACACTATAGCATATTATAGCATAAATTGTTAATGTTCATATTTAAATGTTATTTTACTAGTTTTTGAAATACACCTACCATAAGATAGTCACTTGACTATTTAAAAATTCTTTGTACTTTAAAAAAAAAAAAAAAAAAAAAAAAAACAGAAGAAAAAAACAACACAGGAATTGTAGTTGGCAATTTGCATCTAAATCTGCTCCTGAAATGAAAAAGTATTTTGTACTTACAAATTCAAAAGGATAAGTAATTGAAAGTGTTGTGTAACAAAAATCCCATCAGTTTTGAACTGGTACCCCAGGCCTAAACTTTCTGCCTGATTTGATTTGAAATTGCTTGTGAGTAAATGTACAAAATTGGAGGCAAAATTGTTAAAAGCTTGCAGAGCATGACTTGAGCTCTTCTGCAAATAGTGCAGAAAAATAGACTACTTTTTTTTTTTTTTTTTTTTTACCTTGTATTTTTGCCTTAACTGTGAAATATTGCTCTTGGTGTAACTGCAAAGAGAAGACAATTATTCTGTAATGCCATGTATTTGCTAGACCAGCACAGGGGTAAGATTCATAGCTGATTCACTCAATTACTGTTTTCAACAATGTTCTTACCAGGATATTGCTTTCTGGGCACTCAAGAAAACCGAATAAGATTGGATTTTATGCAAAATAAACCATAAAAAAGGGGGGGAGGGGAAGTTAAGGAGCACTTAGTTATTGGCTCTAAAAAACTTAAATTGTCAATTTAACAGTTGATGTTTCTTGAATGTTCCGATAATTTTTTTAGTATCAGAAAAAAAGGTGTTTGAAAATTGTAGCACAGTCAACATGAAATCTATTAAACAATAGAAATTGTCTTTTACTTGTTCTAAAATACAGCTGTGGTTCTAATTTTAGGAAAAAATGAATCCCATTTGTTTCATGCACTACAGACTTCCTCTTGATATACCACTGGGTAAAAAAATAAACCAGCTCTGGAGCTACTGCTATTAACATTATTTCTGCTGTGGAGATTATTTATTTAGTAAGATATTTCTTAATCTGTCTGTTCTTACACACACCCCACTAGGAAAGAAAATGCCAATAAAACCCTATCAGCGTTACACCGTATGGGATCTTCCCTGGGCTTTTCCAATCGTTTTTCATTTTTTCTGAATGGAGTGCCGTAGATCAGCTACAGGATTAAAGCTGATGTTATGAATTTCCAGAGCTCTGAAGATTTATTTCATGTATATATGTCCAATGTGTCTACTTGTATATGGCATGTACTAACATGCATATTAGTACAATTGTTTTTTATTTCCACATCAGGAGAGTTTTAATTTCATTTTCAGCTGGAGGTCAAGGATAACACCTTTTTTTTTTTTTTTTTTTTTTTCAGATAAACTGTTATCTCTATCCTGTACTTTCACAGGACACCAAAAATAGTACTTTATACTCATACTTATTGCATTATACTGCATATATTTCATACAATTTCTTTACCTTTCCAAGATTTTTTTTGTACTAGAATGCTATTTCTTAAACCACTGATAATCTAATTTTGTATCTTCTGCAAATTTGATGAGCATACTTGCCATCCTCTCAGTCAAGACATTACTGGAAAATATGGACTAGTACTGGGCAGAAGCAGACCTCCAAGAAATCTCACTTAAGGCTTCCTTCCAGTTTGACAATGTACTGCTGACAACTGATTTTCAAGTCCCTTTATTCAGTCAGTTGTGTACCTGTTCTACAGTAGTCTCATTTTTTACTGCATGTTTTCTTAGCTTGCTTATGAGAATACTGTGAAAATATTGCGCCTGACTGAAACCAAGATGCATCATCTCCAGTGGCCCCTTCCACCCCCCCATATCTAGGTGTCTTACCCTGACATACAAGGAAACTAGTTTGGTTTGGCATTATTCTTGACAGAGCTATGGGGGCTGCACCTTGTCCCTGAATTTTAGTAAGTCTTCAGTTTTTGCTTATAGCCAAAAAAAAAAAAAAAAAAAAAAAAAGTTGATATTGGGAAGATAACGTTGATTGCAATTGAATTTTTCTTTAAATGTACAGAAAATCTGCCAAACAAATAGAAACTCTCACAATGGAGCATGGAAGGAAACAGTTCAAAAAATTTTACTTGTAAATCGTTTGCATTATCTCTGTCTATGGTATATCAATAATAGGACAGATTTTAATGGAATGCTGCACAGGGTTGTTAGTATTCTGTGTATGAACATGTGAAACACATCAAAGCTTTTTTTGCTCTAAATTCATGTATGTTGCTAACCTAAGAATCAGTGTATGCTGCAACATTGATCGTATCCCTGTCTTCGATTTGGACCTTGGATTTACCATTCTAGTCCTTTAACATGTTGTCAGCCTATGATTTTCCAGACTGAGAAAACTGAAGAGAATTGTAGAGAAGCACAACCGTGTTTACCTGCAGTCCTGCATCCTGAGGGAGCCTGTGCTTTGTATGCTTGTGGTCTAATCAGTAGGACTGCCCTTACAAGCTCAGAGTCAGTTTGGACTCTTAAACCAGTATAATGAACAAAGAACATGAGCGATGAAATATTTGATGCCTGTGTATGTGCTAAATGGGCAGATTTTAGAAGTGAAGTGGTCTTATGGGCAATACACTAGGGACAAGATGTCTCTGTACTACCTTGTTAAAGATTCTCCTTTTCTTTTTACTTAGGGAAAAACGTTGGTCTGCACGTTGGGAACAATTCTCATTCTGCTTGGAACTAGCATTTCATTCAGCTATGCAAACTGTGAGGAAATGAATAAACATTGACTAAGAATGAGCTGGGTATTTTGTGTTATAGCAGGCACAGAGGAGACACTGAATGCTGCTAAAACAATAATCGTTGGTATGTGTGCATATTTATTAGAGGCACAAATGGGAAAAATTGAGAAAGCCCTAACTTGAGTTTTCTGCTGTTTGATAACAATGGCTGCAGATGTCTCACCCTTTAGAAATGTTCTTTACATTCTTAATGCTAATATTCCCCCCCTCCAAGGAAAAGCTAATGAACTGTTTAAATTAACTGTTTTAATTAGTGAACCAGCTGAATGCCTGAATGTGGTCTTCGCTTCTTCTAAGGGGATCATATTGAAAGGATTGATATAGAAACGTGAATGCTTCTGTCTTCAGTTGAGAATATTCTAACAAAAAATGAATAGCAGGCCAATTTTTGCACTCACAAACTTTAGAAAGTTATGGTACATTCAGTAGATATTATTTTTTTTGTTAGAATTTGCATTTTGGAAGCTGATATTTAGCAACATTGTTTTTTTTGAGCATTTGATTACATACTGAATTAAACAAAAGCTCAGGAACTTGGGGGAGTGACACTATAGTGATGCTGCTCCTTTGACATTTATGGACCTGTGCTAATTACCATCATTTATGCATCTGACATAATGTGTTCTCTGGAGTTCAACCTCTATCGCCAAAAATTAGATGTTCCACTGGATGCAGATTTCAAAAGTCAAGTGTGGTTCTGTAACAGGTCTGTTTCAGTAGACTGAAGTTGATCTATGCAGTATATCCCAAAGTTAATAAATATACACCAGCTGCAGTCACAGTTATGAAATGTGAATATAATTTAAATTCCCAGAAAATACGTAGGCATTTTGGAAGTTCACCACATTTGTTTTTGATCCACGCTTAACAATGTACTGTACTTTACACGTACTTTCAACATCTTCACACCATTTGATGAGGCATTCCAAAATCTTTCACTGTCTAGAAAAATTTCCTTTATCACGTACAACCAGAGATGTGCAGAGAGATTGACAGACCTACTCTAGTGCCTGAAAATCAATGGTTAGGTTAGCTGTAGGGGAGTAGGGAACAAAGAGTCTGTCAGGGTCCTTATTGATTTTCTGAAATATGAGTGAAGTGATAATGATACAAAGCTGTGCATCATCCACTGTTTTCACATGAAAGGAGGAGCAAGAGGCAGCTTCTCTGGGAGGAGGTATGGTGCACATATGTGGATGGCTATTCTTCATTGATTTATCTGTCCTGTCTTGCCTTTTGTAGTCATCAGGTTCTGGGTGTAAAGGGGAGCTAAGGATCAGAAATGAAGGCAGTACTTATTTTCTCTTCATCTTACTCCTTTCTTCCCTATGATGACAAGGAAGCTCCAGCTGGTAATGTTTAGCATATATGTATACTACTCATTGTGTGAGGGAACCTGCCCTGGAGAGGTCAACTATCAGTTAGGAAAACAACAGGAATCAGAGTTGACTGAAGGTAATTAAGGAATTGAGATCAGAGGGTCACCCTGCCTGATATCTTGCATTTGCTTTGTGAAGACATGACTGTAAACAATTCTTCATGGTTGCTAAAGCTAAGGTAGATACTCATCCTCTTTTTCATCTTTTTGCAGAGAAGTGAATATTAAACTGCCTAAGGCTCCATCATGCACTCAGTTATCAAAGCACAGAAGTGCCGGAAAGGTACTTTGCAGTTGCAAAAAACCACAAATTAGTTCTGGCACTCAAGTGCAGGAAAATCCAGTTAATTGGAAATGGATTTTGTTAGACCAAACATTGATGGAGTCTGGATTTGTTCTGCTTTTGTTTGACATGCAACTCCGTAATAGTTAGATTAAAAGGAATCAAAGTAAACGCTACTAAATATTCCTCTTTGCAATTTGTTCAATACAGTCATTTTCTTCCACCAGATATTAAATATCTAAGTAATACTTATTTTTCAATAATATTTAGTATTTCATGGAAGGAAAATAAAAGAATACAGCTTGTCTCTCTGTACCTACTTACGTACGTATTGCAAATTTCCCCTTTTTTTCTAAATGAAAAATGACCATGACACTGACTTTTGAAGATAATTTGTATGTAATCTTCTAAAGAAAGCCAAGTGTTTTAATTGTATGCAGCTACTGACTCTTCTAGTTCAAAGAAGGAAAAAAAACAAGCAGCGAAAAGAACAGATACTGTAGGGTGCAGGGTTTTTTTTACTGACTACTCTTAATGCATTATTTTTTCTTCATGCTGTGATAATTTAAATTTATATATGGTCATACTGCCAATGCAATGTGTGTCCATCAGAATTGCTGTATAAAGGACAGAAGAGAAAAATGTCACAGCTTTAGGAAGGAAGGATTATAAACACTGATAGGAGTGTAAGTCCTGGGGGGAAAAGAAGTATTACATTTGCTGCAGTCATGGTCAAAAATACTGTCAATTACAGTTTAGCTATTTATTTTGATAAAGACATTTCATGTAACCAGACACTTTGTAGAGCAAATTAGCCATATTAATGAAAAGCATAAAGTATTCATAACTGATGGTTTTACACTCAACTGAAGCAAATGAATGGACTTCAGTGTTAGTTAACATTCACTAGGCCTCTCATTTTATGAATAAAATTGACCTTACAGTGCACATTTAATGTATTTGTCTTGTCCCAATGATCAATGCTCTTTAAGGTGTGGAAATTCAGGTTCTTGTGTTTCTGTCTATGATTCTTCCTTTAGCTCTAAGGTGTATTTCCTTGCTGCTTAAATAGTTGAGAAAGGCTTGAATGACATTTATCATCCTACGTATCCAACATTTATCCAATAGTTGTGAGAGTCTGAATTAGTTCCTGGCAGAAACTGGAGTAGGTAGAAGGAAGGAGGTAAATGCTTCAATTCAGAAAAGATGGTAGCCATTTAATTTTGGTATTTCTTTTTAACTGTGATACATCTCCAGGAGCTGTTCTGTTCAGGTGGTAATTCCTCACACATTTGAGTCCTGTGCTATGTAACATCTGCTGGGGTATGGCAAGAAAAGAACTCATTCAGAACCAGCATGTGGTCCCTTCAGGTCTAAATCAAAGGTGTTCTTGGCACTATTTGGCAACACACATGGTGCAAAGTAATCAGAATATTGTGATTTTCTGCAGTTTTCCTACTGAGGGCAGTGTAAGTTTTTGATTTATTATGTATTAGGCATGGGTGCAGGGCTGGGAAGTACAGCTTACATTTGCAAAAGCAGATCGTCGTCTTTGCTATATCCTGTTCTTCACTGACCTCCTTTGAAGTAGCCTGTAAATTATAGTTTGCTGTATCTTGTCACCTAATCGTGTTATCAGCTGCTGCACATTTTTTTTAGTAGTTTTATGAATTTGAAAATTGTTAGAGGAAACGGTCTAAAAGCAGGTCCATCTAGGATAGTATAAGGCTACTGTAAGCTTAGGAAGGGGAGGGCTGCTCTTGGAAGCACACACTGGCACATTTCTGTTTTATTTCTCGTTTAGTATTTTAGAGACTAAGGCTCCATTTCTTTCAGGGTTTTAGCTCCAATAGCACGTACCATTAAATTATGTTTTCTGGGGTAAACAAACAGTGTAGGTTTAAATTCAGATCTGATGTCTTTATGTTGGTTGAATAATCTGACTTATTATTGTATATGGTGTACCTGGATGGTATGATGTACACTCTTTCATTGTAATTTCCTATCTTGTGTAATCTGAATTCCATAAAAGCAAAAAACAAACAAACAAAAAAAAACTTCTTATCAATACTGTTTTAAAAACAAAAAGCCCTGAAAATATTAATTGAAAATACTTGTTGCTAACAAATGTTAAGAAACTTGAGAAAGCTTGTCTGAACACAAATATAGTCATATAAAGAGCATTTAAAATTGCTGTTGTACGTAGGAAGAAGCTGTTAATGTCATTTCATATTTTTAAATGTTCATTTGCAGTTTCACTTTGATAGGTGATTTTAAACTATTGGAAAATCAACGTAGAAAATGTCTTAATGGAATTCTTCAGAAAGCCAATGACTTATGCTAGAGTTATATGATAAGTTGTTTTTTTTTTAGCATGCCTCTCTGTGAACAAGAAATGTATTTGGCTCCAAATGCCTATCTTTATTCATGCAACAAAGATACACTACTTGTTCAGCCACCATCACTGAGTTATTGGAAACAAAATGCTCTTTCAGTATTGTTACTGAACTGAATATTTACTAGGCTCAATAAGATGAGCAAGTATCCTTAGAGAGAAGAAAGAATAGCACTGAAATAACATGTTATTTCTAGAACCTCTAAAGTCTTCAATGTGTGTAGCATGTAATTAGCAGCTGAAGTACTGAAGCCTGTATCAGACTAGAAAATGACTAAATGAGAAATAATTGTTCTAGGTGAGGTAAATCAACTTTTCTCTGAGAATAACTCTGAATGCACTTGACATTCTGTGAGCTATTTCCATGAACGTATATTACCGATTTCAATATTTTAGTGAAACAAATCAATATTTCATAATATATGTAAACTCAATGACACCTGAATACTGAGCCTGCCCTGTGTGATTTTGAAAGGCGAGGAGGAAAACTCAGTAATTTCTTTCTTCTTCAGGAAACAAAGAATATTTTAGTGGTTCAGGATCTATCCTGAGTTGAATGAGTGAAGATTTGGCTGACTAAGGACAGGTAAGTATGCCTGGTCCAGGCATACCCTTCCTTTTAACCCTTGGGGATGCTATGAATGTAGTAATTAAGGCTGAAGTATTATAGTAGTATGCATGGGCTCAGAGACACTTGTGGAAAGATACTTTCAAGGCACCCATGTGGTGCCTCTAAAGGACTTGCTTTCTCTTAGTGTGAGCTATTACCAAGTTCATTTGGTGAGGAGCAGAGACAGAGGTGCGATAACCCATGCATGTGTGGTCCCTGAAGAGCCATACCAGTGACGTGAGCAGGATAAGACCTCCAGGAAGAAAATGCTAGCAAAGGGGTAGTAAGAATGGATGCCAACAGTTTGTTACTGGTGGTCCAGAAACGGACCCTGTTGTTTACTTGGATGGAAGAGTTTTAAGCCGGTGGCTTTTCTGGTTGGAAAGGTGGCTCCCTGCCACTTAATGATTTGTATCTACCAGTTCCCAACCTGTGAAATTCTCAACACGCTGTTTGTGTTGCATCTAATTCCTGCCAAACAGTCCAATTTTTGGATGAATGACATGCTTCATAAAGTTAAGAACCTCCTTTTGTACCTAATGGCATAGTAAATCTCTCTCATTTACATGAAGTGAAATATGTTAGCTTTGCATTGGTGGTTCAGAAGCAACATGTTATTCAAAAGCATCATATTATTCTACAAGTGAAATCTCTATACAAAAATGTTTGGGGTGAAAGTGTTCTCATGTTTGACCTGGATTTGTTTTTAAAGCAATTGAAACATTCTATATCTAATATATTTCTTCTCCTTTAAAAAAAAGAAAAAGCTGTTTCAGATGAAATCTGTTCAATAAATTCATACACTTTAAGACTATACAAATTCTTCTCATACACCTTTCTATACTTCTATTGAAGTCTTTCATTTTCACTAACGTTCAGAGTATATTAAGGCAGATCTGATATAATCCCTTATCTTGTATTCCTGACCATTCTACTACTAACATTACAAGTTACAATAAGAAAAGTGCTCATCTCTGGGAGTTTTTCTCACTATTTAATCTTAATAGAAGTTCTTCAAGGTACTTATGTGATTAAAGTAGTATTGTCCGTATCCTCCTGATTTAGGGAGATTAAAACTAATTCTTTAAGAATCATCATTATTTTGTTGTTAAAGAATGAGCCAAGAATGATAGCTGCTAGTTCTTTCACAAACATAATCCCTTATAGCATTCTTCTTATTTATGCACAGAGCTGCTGATGGATGAGTGGAAGTAGGATTTAGTGGGATTTAAAAATACTCTCAGTAGAAAGGCTTAATTTAATATGTAAATTCTAGTGGGAATTTTCTTTCCCAAAGAGATTTTATTAGCATTTAGACATTTTAAATGTACAAAACAGATCCTGCTCTAAAGCACAGAAAACAAGTCCCATCAAAGTTATTATTGCACTTAAATACAGGCCTTGATAGAAGCTGCATACAAAACTCATAAAAGTGAAATGTAGGCTTATTTTTCTTAGGGCTTTGAGGTGTCTGTCCTATCTCATTACTGACTCTGTTTAATACACTCTTTGAATTTGCTTGATAGTCCCAGTAAAGCAGAATGTAATTACCCACAGCTGGTCAATTGTAAAGAACCATGGAGCAAGTGTCAGCTACTGGGCATTCATCCTCATATGGTCTGAGCCTTCCCTTCACAATCTGTATTTGTTATCAGCAGCGATCCTGAGAATGAATGCCTTTCGCTTTCCATGAGTGACAGATTTGCTGCAGCTGCTCTAGCCAGGTGTGATAATGCAGGTATAAAACTAGCTGTAAATCTGACCAGTTGGATAGGTTTATACTACCACATGGTATCTATGAACTTGTTACACCATCTTCTTCCCCTCAAAATTCACAGTGGTTGTGAACAACACATTTGAAACACTCTAGCATCTTCTGTGTCTGTAAGGAATTATTAGCCTTAGAAAACCATTTTAGTACCTCTGGGTATTGTAGCTGAATGCTAGGACAGGATCTCAGACAGTCCTGCTGTAATATTGTTGGATAGATTTTGTAAAATTGAGAAAAATTGTTGGAATATTAATGTGGTAATAGCTATCTCTGTCAGCTGAGTTGGAGAAATAGCAGCTATCAGTTACTTAGTACTGGTTTGGAGATTCCAGAGGATGGTTTACTGAGCCAGAAAATTGTCTAATAAAGTGACTTTTTGTAGAGATGTTTTGTGTAAATTTATGGTTATCTGCTGAATTACACTGCATGTAATTGTAAAGGAGTTTCAAAGGTATTTCAGCCTTTTCTACTGAAGTTAGAGTGATGGGCTTGGATCAATTAATAAAGAAAATACTTTCTGAAGCAAAGATTGCTTTTTTAGAAAGATGATAACTTACACTCAGGAAGATGATGCTGCTGTTGTTGCATACTTTTAGAAATATTTCTGCCCATGGTGTTTTAATATACCGACTTGGAAGATGAGTAGCTAAAGGAAATATGTTCACAGGACTGTGATTGTACCTTCAAGGGTGAAAAGCAAAAATGTACAGTGAAAATAATTGGACTTCTCTCTGATGAAATTAGATAGAAATACGGAGGTTTCTAACTCTTGTATACTTGTAAAATAAAAATACCATCTTATAGTTAAGATGGTTGATATTTACAAGCATCATCTGTACATACATACAGTATTCACTGATGTGAATAAACAGCCAGTTCTGGACTCATAATTACATAGAAATAAAGGTCATGCTAGCCACCAGATAACATCTGTCAAGATCATCTGGCTTGTATTTTTCCAAACTATTTGGGTTTCTTTAAGCCATACTGAAACAGCTTGAATCCCCTCTGTATTCCTGAGGCTTGTGTTTCATGTTGGATAGGCATCTTGGCAGGGCAGAGCGGGCCAGGAGAAACCCCAGTGTGGGGGATTGGTGTAATTTGGACAATCCCTGTAATGCTTCTCTACTTACCCAAAAGGGTTTACTCAGCCAAATCTGTAACTTTCCAGCTGCAGCTGGCTGGAAGACAGGCTCTGATGCTATCAAAGTGAACTTGCTGCAAAATCTGGAGAGGACTTCTACTGCAAATACATTCACCTAGGATGAAAACTACTGTCTTAAATCAGTTCTCTACAAATGTAGCAGCTTCCCTAATCAGCAACACAGAAATCTGCATCCCTCTGGCCCCCTTAGCCCAACTGTCAGTGTTTCTTCTGTAGGAAATGCACTATCAGATGAAGTCTACCACTGGGATAAAACTAGCTCACCATAATCATCTATGTAGCTAGCGTAACATTCTTTTCTTTTAACCAAGGTAGTTTTTAAACTTCATCTTAAATATCTCCAAAAATAGGAATGCGACTTTGCTGCATCCTGCTGTTTGTAGTAGGTGCTTTTGGTTTTGTTGCTTTAACATTTATATTCTAAGTGCAATTTTAACTTTTGCTGTAGCTGAGGTAGAGGTCTGGAAGGCTCTACATTTTGTTACAATTCACTATTCAGTTTGTAATCATGTTCCAAAATTGTAGTGCATACTACATCTTTTCTGTTTAACTTCATTTCTAATTCAAATCCAAGAGTATCATATTCTTTTACCTCATGAGATGCTTGTGGCTATTTTTTCTAGTGTGTGTATCAATATATATAGTTGTTTATCTACATCCCCTTTTTTGGACTTCTTCACCCTAGATTATTCCATTTAGCCATTTTATAGTATACCCCACAAACAGTTGTATCAGCTCAGGCAGGCTGTGAGCTGCGGCAGAGACATGGAAACAGGCAGAGAGATGAACATGGGAAGCTCTTTAACTGTTTTTTCTACTACTGAAAAGGAAATGTAAAACTGTTCTTTCTTTGTAGAAACTCGTGATTGCAGTCTTGATTCATGCCAAATCTGTAGCATTCAAGGATAAAGCAAATCACTCTACAATTTTTCCAAGCAAAATACTCTTTCTAATAAATCCTCAAAGTTATTTTTAACAAATTGTCCTTTCCACGAAAAGATGATTAAATATTGGTACGTTGTATGTATTATCAAAAGACAGCCCAAAGTAACCATTGTTTAAGAATAGTATTGTCTACTTTTGTATAGCACAAAGTCATAAAGGGTTTCATAACAGATTTCATAAATCCATGTGACTGTCTAGATCAATAATTCAATAAGCACACAAGAGTATGTGAAGCAATGGGACAATGTCTTTAACGTTAACCTTTCTATGTTTCTTGAAGCATTGCTGTGTGTTTATTCAGTCTTTATAAATCTAAATGGAAGAATGCACCCAAAAGAGCTGATAAATGCTTCAGATGTAAACATGTCAGAGATTCATGCAGTCAGAGTTTAAGGCTATAATGAATAATGCACCACCTAATCTGACCTTTCCTATTTCACAGACCATTACACTTCTCCAAAAGAGATTCCAGTATGGGCTCCTCGTTCAGTCCCATCGTTTGGGATTGAAGCGAAACTGAAAGTGCTATTTATGCCAGTTCACACATAGTTAACATCACTGGGTGAGAAATCTCCTCAATTATTTTATAACTCTTACTGATTTTAAAATGTTATTTCTTTAGAAGTTTTTCCTTAATGTTTCCACTTTAAAGTTACTGCAGAGTATTGCTTTTGTAGGAATAGAAATGGAAAATAGTGTTTACCAAACTCATACTTCCTTATATCTAATTACTTGAACTCCTAAGGACCCTTGTCTGTAATGTAGCGAAACACTTTGTAAAAGGGCTGAGGAACTTCTTAGGAGTGAGCCTAGCAGTGTCAGCAAACAATAAGTGACCTGATCCTATTGAGAGGTGGATTCAGACAAGATCATATCCAAGCATGACAGTAGAGCCAATTTCTATGTCAATATATGTAAATGTATGCTAATTTAAATGGGTAATTTGGCAGGCCAGAGGAAACCCTATTTAGCTGCAGATGAGCAAGGTAACCCAAAAGAATACAAATTAGGATAAAGTTGAAAAAAAAAAAAAGAGGGAGAGAAAGCTTGATTAACTTTACTAGGCCTGCTGTAGCTGTCTACTTGTTTATCAAAATTTCTGTAATAAATCTCTCATCTCCCTCACCTAATTTCTGGGAGGCCAGGTGGCAAACATGTAGAGAAATGCCCAGTTTGTGAGGCTGTGTGACCAAGTGGACTAGTTAGGCAGTGGCATGACACTTTGGCAAGCAGGATTTATTCTGTCAGACAAAACTGCTTATGCTAAGTGCTTTCTTCTAAAGCTTGTTATGCTGTACAGTTTGCTTGACTTTATTAAAAATGTTCCTTTGATTATTCAGGCAAGCAAAGGAGGAACACGATAGCTCCTCAGGAACACGTGCTGAAAGCTTTACAGCTTCCCCTGGATAAATACCCAGCTGGGCGCACTGAACAGTGGCAGCTGCCAGGGCACTGGGGTCTGTGGCTGTCCCACTGTGGAAGGCTGCGGTCCCTGCAGGGCATGAGAAATGTTATTCCAGGTAGCGAAATCATCTTGGGTTCTGGGAGTCCAACTAGGAAGGGGTTAGTTTTCTCATGTTGGGTGTTCTTAGACTTTTTTCTGCTTCTGGTTGGTTTTGCTTCAGTTGGTGCATAAGTAATTACCCCCAAGATGCTATATTCTCTCCAGGCTTGCTCTTAAATACTACATAGAATTCAGGCACAGTCATGTATCTATGATTACATCTGCTTCTATACTATATATAAAATCAGTTCTGTCCTTCTTTATTTGCAACTTGGAAGGAAAACCATGAAATAGAAATTTATGTAGCTCTGTCATTCAGATGTATTTCAGATGTACACACTGATTTATAATTTGTCTTTAACATAAGGATCGCCTTACTCTGTGGTGTAAAATACTTCCATTCCCATATCTGTTTTCTCACAGTTTTAATGTTGTTGAATAAGCAGTGTTCCATGCTCATAATTATGATTTTCTATATTTTGTGAGCCAGTCTAATGACATAGTAAATACCCATTTTCATACGGTACATAAATATCCAGTTTCATAATTATCTAGGCATATGCCATGCATATTGACATTCAGTAAACACTAATAAAATCAACAGAGTTTGTGTTTACTTAGCATGTTGTACTGAATAGCTGTAACTGAGTGCTATTAAGGTAGATGATGTATTGTGAAAAAGTGTACTGGGATCATTTCATTTATTTAATGTTATACTTTGCAATGTTTATCGCCTTTCAGACTGGGGAGTGTGCTGCATATGGTATCATTTTTCTGCTCCATATCATGATATTGCCATGCTATTAGAATAACAGCATATTAACATTTGCCATAAAAGTGCAATTTAGTCTTTCAGAGTGAAATTCATGGCTGGGCTTACGGCCAGGATGAGGCTTGTGAATCTCCCAAGTCCTACTTCAGCTCTCACATCAGTGTAAAAGCATATACAAACTGTCATGCTTTCTTTCTTGTTTAGCCTGGTGAACAGATGCTTTTATATATACTTTGGTGGTGAGGTTTGTGCTCTGAACTGAAGGGCGCTAGTCTAGACATATAAGAGCCTAAAATACATGTAGGTTCCCACTGTTCTTTCCCAAAACATATGCACAGCATTGTGGGTCAGTGCAGGACTCCAGTAAGGGCTGTGAGCTAGGTTATACCCATCCCTGACACTGTCACTGTGCGAGCTTCTTGGATGGATAAAATGCCCTGGGCTGTGGTTAATCCTTGTCACGAGCGAGGGAAGCTGGTAAAGTCCAGCAGCGCTGGAGTTGCTGTAATTCAGTCTATAGGAAAGACAGGCCGTTGCAGGTATGCAAAGTAAGGGCAGCATCAAAGTAGTCACATATTGCACCCTTTGGATTTCTTCCCCATGAATGGAAACAAAAACCTCCTTATAGAAATGGTATTCTTTCTTCAGAAATCACTTAGAGCCTGTTATTAATGGCGGGCACATGGTAGTCATGAGCTAACTGGCTGCCTGTGCAATACATGCTGCTGAGACTGAAAGTGTCGAGTTAAAAATATCACCTTGCTGGTGTGCAAAGACATTTTTGCAAGGTTGAAAACATAGAAAAAGCCATTAAAAATCAGTGTAAGTGCAGGAACTGAGCTTGGGCAGAGGAATTTGATTCTTCAGATGAATGGTATGCTGACTTGAGATACAGGAAATCTAACATCAATTCTTGGTGAGCTAAAGAAACCTTATTAGGTTTAGCTTAAGTTTAGAAACCTTGTTAGGTTTAGCCTAAGCTTAGTTCGGCTTAGGCTGAACTGCTCTCTGTCCAAACTGCTCAGTCTGGAGAATGAGATTTGTAAAAATGTTCTTTCCTCCCTGAAGGTGTGGGAAGCTTGGTTAATTATTGTCTCTGTATTGCCTTACAGTCCTGAGGAGGTGGCTAAGAAATGCCTGCTGTGCTCAAGAGCTGTAGGAATGAGTTAAAGCTGTTCTTCTGTGCACTTTAAAAGGCACTTGTCTCTTGAAATCCTGAGAAACCATTAGTCTGTTATGTCCTTCAAGGTGACAATAATCCCAGTTTACCCAGATGAGGGAAGGCTGAATAAATGGCCTGTCTGCATGCTGTGACACAGAGTTGGAGCTTAACGCGAAAGGCATAAGCGTCTTTGACAGGATGCACACTCAATTACTGTGACGCCTGATGTCCTGGAGATGGAAGTGTTGCTGACCACCTTGAGGGTGTGATCCAGAAGGGAGAAAAGGAGGTTTAGCCTGCTCTGGTGAAAGATGATTCTAATTTAATTTCTCACCATTGCAGACATGAAACAAAATATTTCCTTAGAAATAAATAAAAGGGAAGAAAGCTATCTTGAATCTGTTTAAAATTATTTCTTTACAGCAGCCCATGATATACAATCAGTACTGCTTGTAGGCACTTTTATGGGCACAGTAGATCTAAACTTTACATAACTGGGAACATAAATTTAGGCCTTCTCCAGATGAAGCTTGCTGTGCTATAAACCTTTTGTACAGTTTGAGTTCTATCTAAATAACCCTTCATTAAAATTCACACTGCAAGATGAGAGGGGTTGGGGAGGTTTAAGTGAAGATCAAGAAGATTAGAATAGAACAAACAGAAGAGAAAACTACAAAGAAAAATAAGCTGGAGTGGTTTGTGCATGTGGCTGATGTTGTGTGAGGGAAATTAAAAGAATGACTTTAAGAAGCTGAAGAAAATCAAAGGAGCGACACAATTCAGTAATACAGTATGGTACATTTCTTTCAAATTACTTTACTTTAAAACAACTTGCTGTATAGTCATTTTTGTCTCCAGTTGTTTTTCATGCTGTCATCTTTCGAACTACATGTATATCTTTACATAAAGGATGTATAGCAGTTGACTCCTATGTACGCAAAAATCCATTTTTCTTATGCTTCCAAACTCAAAGCGATCAGATCCCTGGGGCAGAAGAGTTCTTCTCCATGTACACGCAGACTGCATTGCCTTGGCGTAGGAATGAGCGACTGCAGATTGACTGCACCTGTCCAAGCAGCCCTGGGCTCAGCCCTGTGCATCTGCAGAAGGGAAACTCATCCATTGCTAGCCAGTGTGTAAGTGCTCCGCTGCACGGTTCCCGAGGAAAATGGCATTTCTGTACAGTGGATGCAAAGTTGGGGGGTGGGATGCAGCTGATCTAAATGTTACCTTCATTTGTGGTAGCCTGTGCTTAAGACTGCCATTTTGGGAAGAAAAAATCCTGAAGAAGCTTTGCTTCACTTTGACGGCCGAAAGGTTCCTGCAGTGTAATTTTAATCAAGTGGTCTGGTGGAATAGATACTGGCAGACTCCACAGGCTCCGCTGCTACTGCTCAGCTGGCAAGCTGTGCGTATGAGTCTAGCAGAAACTTCTAAAGGTGATTTTCCCCCCTCCTTCAATCTCAGTGATAGACAGACATCATCCTGAGTCTTTAAGAAGTTGAACACTTTTATGATAAGCTTCTGCAATCCCTATTGATATGGAGATCAATAAACATGATTTGTATTTTAAGAGCAAATATTTCTTCCACATGCTGTTTCAGGGGGAATACATATTTTGATATTTGGGGCCAGTCCCTACATTTATGAATAATCCCTACTGACTTGGATAAGAGCTGGCCACTGCAGCAAGGATATGTCCCTTGTGTCCCTAGTCTGATCAGATGGATGGTCTGTTTGCAGTGTGGAGAAAACTGCACGTCTCGTTTTTGTGAATCTGCGGTTGCATCTATCTAATCAACACAGTATGTCTCCTTCCTAAATCTCCAGCAGGAGCCATACTGCACAAAACTTTTGTTCGTGGATAGTCTCTGGAACATGGTGTTGGGTAACTGTCTCCTGTTTTCCAGTAACTGAATGTAAAAAACCCTGTAATAATGAGCTTTGCATAATCTGTGGGGGAGAATAACTTTATTAATGAACAATTCAAGGATAAATTTATAGTTAGGTTATTTGCTTGCATATTGATGCACATGTGTGTGGTCACGTGGGAGAATTGCTGAGGAAAGCTCAGCTTAGAGAATGGGCTTTTCTTTTCTTTTTGGTGATAGGATTCTCTGTTCTTAGTGAGGCAGAGGTTTCAGGCTAAGCTGTATGGCATGTGGAAGTTGCTGTGCATGCCTAAAGCCCTTTGTGAGCTTCTGGTGGAAGGCAGCTCCTGCAGGGTGTGGCAGGGCAGGGGGCAGTGCCTGCGGCAGCACGGGCAGCTGAGATGCAGCTCTGCAGCTGCATCAGCCTATTGTGAAAAATATGCCCAGATGCTTAGCATTGCTTCCTGAACTGCAAGAGTGTAGAGTAAGACTTGCTGCAGGGAGCGCTTAGGTGATTTATAGGAAGATATGTTCCCATCCAAAGAATTTCCAGAAAGATTTTGACTAGCACAGAAATCAGTACAAATCAAAACCGTTCCCTGGAAATTCTTGAACTAGAAAAGGACAAAACTTACTAGATGAATAATTTGCTGTGAATGGTTTGTTCATGTCTAGCCCTCCTGTTTTCTAAGCACTTGGGTATTATAACAAATTACCAGGTAAGGGATTTATTCATGCTGTGGTTTGAAACAATCCTGTTGTCTTTTGCTGTGGATCCAGCCTCCTGAGCTGAGTGACAGCTAGTGCCCCGAGCTGTCTAGAAATATTCTCAGTTATAAGTTTTTATTCTATTATTATTGTTTTAAATTAAATATCATCTTTTGCTAGTAGTGATGAGAGTGGTAAGTAGGCTCCAGGGTCACTGCCAGTGCTGTGCTTAACGCACTGTGACAGATAGGAGCAGCTGAGCAGCCTGCCTGCGTAACTATAGACTTGATAGTTACTCGCTGGGACGAGCTGCCGCAAGGGACTATAAGAGATGATTACTGTTTAGGGAGCCTTCTCTGTGGAGAGTTGTTGTAGCCGTTTTGTCATGGGGAATGGTTAGCCCGTTGCAGGGAGGAAGCTGTGGGCCTGGCAGTATGCATCATTCGCAGTCCTCAGTCTCCTTGGGAGAGGCATGCATGGGGCACCACAGGCGTCCCCGCTACCAGCCACGTGGCTCTGCCAAGTGTAAGGATTGTGTTTGAGGTGCAGAAAGGACGTGGTCCTTTTACATGCTTATCCCTTGAAGCAGGAAGCTGTGATTTGTCACTAAGTTAGTAAAATAGGCTCTACAACTAACTTTCCAATGTTTAAAAAGAGTTTTTTTTTTCTAAAGTATCAGTACCTCCAACAAACAGACTATGCTTCAATTATATGAATAAAAGTTTACTTTGATATGTAGGCTTCTGCTGTATTACAAAGATTTTCTGCTTGTGCTGCTCAGTTATGAAAGGAGAGTTTGTAACACTTAAATTTGCACATATTAAGGCATGGTGTTTGCAGCCTTTGCGGAATATGACTTTGGAATTTCCTATGTGGAAGAGACATTTGGATCAATGCAGATTCACAGAAAAATGAGTGCTTCCTAGCAGGAAGCAGTGCTGCTTCCCTGGTAGCATGGCACCGGGTTTTGTTGTGTTGATGCTGTGTAAGCTGTTATTTCGTGTTCAAAGTTATTGGAATCCAGTCCACTGTTACTAATTTAGAAGGGCAGGATTTCTCTAGGTACGATATCTATGCTTTAGTGCAGTAGTTTCATCAGTAAGACAAATAGCCCTTCAGAGGTGCTTTTCTTACCCATATCCAGCACCCTTCAGTCATCTCTTTCCTTCCTTTGACTGATAGGAGCGTAGACATGTTGCTGTTTAAATTGCTAACTAAATGAGATTAATCCTACTGTAAGAAACATTATCAACTTGTACTAATGTATGTATGATAATTACACTTTATGAAAATTTCATAAGCAAATATGGTAGTGACATTTTTTTTTCAGATGTGTTTATTAATGTTTGAAAGGAATGTTAATTTCTACCTAAATGTCTTGGGAGCACTGTATTTTCAAAATCTGTGTTGTTGAAGTTACTCTATGAGGAAGAAAGGTTAGTGTTTGTTTTAGGGCTTTTGATTAAAAATCTGAAGATATTTCAGTTTGATAAAACATTCCTGTATGATATAAAATACCTTTTAAATCAGCAGTCATGTACGCTTTCACATGTTGCAGAAGAAGGCTCGTTGTCAAGACAGGAAAGTGTGGCACCAGCAAGTGGGTACAGGAGCGCAGGGGTTTAACCTGTCTGTTTACCTGGGCTCTGTCTCCACTGTGAGTGATTTTAAAGGATAACAGCGATTGTTTTAGCAAGGTAGGAGAGTAACTTTTCTCTGGTCCTGTTGTAATGTACTTGTTGTTGTTCCCCTGCTTTATCAGTTCTTGAAACCTCACAGGTGTTTTTTTGTTTTGCAACCAGTATGAAAAACAAGGCAATTTGTTATTCAGCTCCACATGGGCTTATATTGTAAAGCAGGCTTGTTAGTGTATATACAATATATATTTATAATAATGAAAACATTGATTAGACTTAAGGTGGTCTCAGCTGGTATATTGGAAAAATCAACAAATCAAATGGCCTCAAAATAGATCTGGCAAAAATATCAGTGCATTTAATTTTTTTCTTCTTAAACAGGAACACTTTTGTATGTGTTTTTGCTTTTCTATGAGTCCAGTTTCAAAGGGTTTAAAAGAGGAAAAAAGGAGAATCTCAGGTTTTGTGTGGAACAAAGCTTTTCCTGCTTTCAGATACCCGTCTCTCTGCCTTACGTGACAGCTCAGTTTAAGAACTAGTATAGACATTTTATTAATGTTAGTTTCTTTCTGTACATGTCAAAATAGGTAAATAGCACCTCATTCTTTTTCCTCAACAGAATACCTCCCCCACCCCCCAAATTTCCAATGAAATATGGGGCAAGCTTCTTTCTTTCTTCCTCAATAAAATACCCCTACCTTTCAACTTCTAATGAGAGAGTGCAGCAAGCCACATAGCCGCCACATTACTCTCCCTTGCCAGAAAGCAGCCACAGCACTGACGCCAACTTTTTGCAGAGATGTTTGGGTTTTGCTAGCAGTAGTATCATTACTTATGGTTACAGCTAATACCTTTAAGAAACAAGTATTTCTGGAAGCTATCAGGTGTCACACTGATCACTCGAGCCTTTTCCTTTGTATTTTCTTCCTAATTACTGTCATCCCAAAAAATCCTTTATCAACAGATAAACGTTCTTCTATTATGAATACAAAGATGGGCAGATGAAGGAAAGTAACTTGTCTTCTAGCACTGTTCTGCGCTGCCCTAGAACAGTGCAAGTGTGGTACGTGCTCCCACCCCCAGGCCGGGGGCATCGGCAGCAGCCCACTGTCAGGTTCAGTTTTCCAAGGCCCAGACCAGGGAGTGAGCATAAAGGAAAGAAAATAGTGGGAGGGAAGAGCAGGAGAAAAAGACAGAGCTTGCAGGGTGGTAAAAATTGGACAGGGTGAACAGTTGTAAAGCTGGGATTGGTGTGAGGCTTCAAAACTGCAAATTTGCCAGTAAGCACCAATGGTGAGTAAGAAGGGATCTACCAAGCAAAGCTGGGAATGGGGATCATGCACCTGAGAAACTATTGATCTGTCTTTCTGAGAAATAACAACCTTTTCTCAGATTTACCACTTTCAACTGATCCATAGCCAGAACTGCAATTAAGCTTCAATATATTTTATAAAAAATAGTACTTAGTTTACTTTCACAGAAGTGAAGAGATACAATTGCACAATGGTGGTTACAATGGTAGAAATACATACTGTTGATAAAATGTTTGCAAGAGATTTAAAAACATACTATACAGCACCACATCTGAAATTGATTGATGGCAAAATGAGTCATACTCCATGTTCATGTAAATTAAATTCCTAAATCTTTCCTTTAGAATAATAATAATAAAAAAAAATACAGTGTGCAATATGTCTGCTACCAAAATGTTTCCTGATGTTGAACAATAGATTAAAATCAAAAATGAGGTAAAAAAAAAAAAGACATTCATGCATTTAAGCCACCATTAGTCTCTGACTCTACAATAAGGCAGATCATAATCTTTTTAAAACTGTCTTTAGTCACTTAAATCCTTTTTAGTGCTTTCACAATAAGGTCCATCAAGACCTTGTAGAATCATGAGTTAAGATGCTTTTATGTCCAACAGGTCATTTTTGACAGGCTCAGCCATATTTGAAATGCATTGTGTAGTACAAAATGTTGCTTTTCCTTAATGGAAAAAGGAAATGTAAATTAAAAGGAATAGAGAGAGATGAAGGCTTTAGAATTTATCACAAATGACACTGCTTTGAGGGTGGGAGGTGAGGGAAAGGAAAGGGAAAGAGAATTATGTGTCATCTTCAGTCTTAATGACGTGGAAAAGGGTGACATTAAACAGGACTTGATGTCCGTTATTCCAGGCATAGAGAGCTCTATCCCTTGCATTGTAGTCAAGCATGGATATATGAAAATACTGATTATGGAAAGGAATGTCTGTGTATTCGTAAGTGGAGGTTTTGGTGGAGTAAGAGTAGTAGACCTTGGCTCCTGTTAGGTGAGAGTTAGTAACATACAAGGTGCCACAGATCATGAAGGATTCTCCAGCGCTTCTCTTTGGGTATCCTGTGCTCCAGCTCTTCAGCACCTCCAGCGTGTCTTGGTTTAGCTGGCTGATGACAATGTTGCCTGCATTCTGGTTGGTGGCATACACAGCCCATAGCCCAATCTCATCTGCCATCAGGTCAATATCAGAAAAGCCACCCCAGGTGTAAGGGTAGACATTGTGAAAGCCGGCATACTCAAGGCTACGCTGTGCAAGCACCCGCCCAGTGTCAAAGCTGTATTTGATGATGATGTTGCTCTGATACTTGTTGAAATAGAGGGAGCCATTGTAGACAACGTGGTTGGTTCCTGCCCATTTGAATGGAAGGTTGTATGTCCGTGATTCAGCCCCACTGACGAAGTCTGCAATTGATTTATATTCGCGGACAATTTTATTGTTAGTGTAACTGTCCATGTACCAGACCTGGAAAGAAAAGAAAGTTTGGAAGTGAACACCTGGAACACAGTCTGTGGCACATGATCATGATATGGCATGATGGATACATGCCAAAAAAGACAGAAAAAGGTTTTGGGTGTGCAGCAAACTATCAAAGTACAATACTGTCCACCTTCCTGTTAAAAAGACATTGAGGAACTCTTGAATTTCTAAATCAAAACTTACCTATACAAGTGAACTCTTAGGAAGACTGTTACAGCTGCAGTGCCTGCAGTTATTTAATGTCTGGGTCTCTGCTATATGGGATTTGCTGAAGATATTCTCAGAGACCAATAATTAAGGAGAGAGGTGGAAAGGGCACGTGAACTATGCTTGGTTTTATGCTTAGAAATACACTTGGCTGAATTTTCCTCAGTTGAATCTTTGACCAGTGAAAAATGGTGCACAAAACCAAATGTAATAGCAATGAAACCAGTAAAGTTTGGGAACCATTTTTTCCCTTAAAACAAAAGAAAACAAATTCACTTTTTATTTAACATTCTGTATCCCCCATTTTTCCCTTCATGTATTTTGTCTTTTCTCCAGTTAGTTCCTCTCAGAGGAAAAATCAGATCCTGACTAACAAAAGAGCAGAGCAATTTCTGCAGACATTTTTGCGCAGATTTCAAAAGCCCTGTTAACACACTATTTGCGTGGACACCAGCACAGCTCCCCATCTTCCTGCTAGCTGAGATCCTGCAAGGAATATGGTTTGCTGCTTTACATGGTGTGCATGGGGCAGCCTGTGTGCTGCTCTGAGAGGGTGGCACTGGGGAAGCATGGAGAGGGCCTGTGCTGAGGACTATGGAGCAGCTCCGCGGGTGCTGAGGTGGCAGGAGAGACTGCTCAGACAGCACTGAGCAGTGTCTGCTGCTCTCCCAGAGGCAACCGAGACTGCTGGAGGCAGCAGCAAAATGGCGTGGACACGGTGGGTAGGAGAGAGCTGCATGTGAATCTTTAGTTATTACCATTTGTATGCTGCCTTTCCTATCGGCTGTGGTTTTTGTTGTTGTTGTTCAAAAGATTAACCTTTTGGATCTCACAGGAATGAAACCTACTGTTTTGACTTCAAAAGCCCTTTGAGGAAGGGAGCACCTCTATAAAGATGTGTCCATTTGGGATCCTATCACAGATTGAAACAATAACATAGCTTGCATCTGAGGAGGCCAGTGGTCTGAAGACCACTTATTTGGGGCTTAATCCTGTGATTTTTGACTGTCGTGTGTTATGGGTTATGCTCACTGGTGAAAGTATTGATGTTTCTGTTAAATTACTTAGGTTCTTAAAGAGCCAAGGTCAATAAAATGATAGAGAGAGAGAAAAAAAAAGTGTAGCCATTTCAGATGGATTTTATCCCTAAACAATGTAACGAAAGGGCACAAATGTGCTCAGTTATCTTCTCTCTTTGGACATTTCCTAGACGGAAAATCTCTTTTTAAAGATTTAAATCAAGCAAGTAAATCTGTAAAAGAACCCAAAGATATTTCAGCGCCTTAACATACTCGGTTGTTTTTCTCTGATGCTAATGGATCTGTCATCCAGGCTCCAAATCGGGTTCCGGATATCTTGACTGTAATGGGGCCTGTAATTTTCATCAATTTGCCACATGCTGAAATTAGAAAAACAAATCCATTAATGCAAATAATTACACAACTCTCCTTGACATAAGACAGAGCACGAGACCAATTGCTCAAAACTAAATAGTGGCTCCCAGGGATTCAGGATTAGGTTGAGGATGGATTGTCATCTTCACTGTATGAACTTTTCTCTATTGAACGACAGTATAAATAAGTTAAGAAAAATGTTTGTTTTTGTTTTTATATATTTTAAAGCACAGTCACATTTTCAGGACATGAAAAATACAACATAGTAAAGTATCTTCCCAGCTGAAGTGAATAACATTTAATAATAAATGAAAAGACACAAAAACCGCCTTATTTTTGTCTTCAGAAAGTTCAGTGAAAAGTTAGGATTAATGGATGTTTGTTTTCCATTGATCATGATACTTTGGAGTTTCCTATTTTAAAGAATCTTTTGATAACCAATTGTAGAAAACATATTACATAATTTTTATTCAGGAATTTTCTGTAGATAGTAACACCGCTAGTTTGTGTGCCAAGTGCTGTTTTTCTACAGTGATGAACTACAATTAGCGTGGAAAGTGGAGGGCTGTATCTTATAGTGGTCAAGTTCTTTTTTTATTTTTAAGTGGTACATAAGTAAATTGTCTCAGAAATGGGCATTAGGTAAACTCAAACCTTTGGATGGGGCTGAAATAATTTCAAAGAAAATTATCAGAAAACTAATAGTGAATAGAAAGAAATTAAGAAAAAAAGGCATCACTCTTGAATTTGTAGTTTTAAGATTATCAAAATACAAGTGTAGCATGAGTGAATGTATGAGTTAGATGGGTACACTAATTGGGTAGCTTTAAAATACTGTATGGACATGAGTAGCGGAACGTATGCAAAGAATTTGGAACTCTGAAACCCACCATTTTTTTACTAAATAAATAAACACGCGCAGCAAACCAAAACTGGGCCATGAAATTCAGGGTCCAAACTGACAGCAGTTGAGCAGCCCGTGGCAGAGGCATGGGGTGCAGGGAGCCCACCTCTGGCACACGCGTAGGAGCCCGCAACACGAGCCAGAATTGCAAATCTCTCTGTGAGGGCAGCTATGTGGAGCTTGAGGAGGAAGGTGGAGCAAACAGTAATGCAAAGGCAGTTTGGCAGCAGTCATCCATCCGGTTTGGTGCAGGCAGCTGCAAAACCATGAGTTTTGCTGAGGCCCAGCGGAGCAGTCACCTCAGCAAGTGCTGTGAGCATCCTGCGGGAGTACGCCTGTGTCTGTGTCCCTGTGTCTGTGCACTCTGGCAGGCTTTCTCAGCTGTGTGTGGCAGATTGTGGGGAGCAGCATGTGCCCACCTGTCTGGCAGGAGAGGTGTACGAGCAGGCAGTGGGCTCGCAGCCCATGCTGGCCATTGTAGGGGATGCACACATAGCTCTGCCTGTGGTGCGTGCGTGTGGCTGGAGCTTTTTGACACGAGCTAGAGAAGGGTGTTGAGAAATTTGTCGGTTTATTAATGTTTAAGTGTCTGCTATTGCTCATCTGTTTTATCACTTATATTGATCCTGAACATATAGTTCACTGATTGCCGGTTAATTTTGTGTCATCATTAACTCAATAAAACTCCTCAGTCCTGATTTGGTTTAACTGTATGAACTGAGCAGCTTTCCTGTGTGGCAGGATTCAGATGCTTTTAGAGAATGGTCTTTCAGAATGGATTGAGCAACTGTTCAACATGAAAAAGAGATGACATTGTACTTCAGTGGCTAAATGATTGGTAGTGTGAATCTGGGGTATATTCATGTGATTAAATTTTTATTCCCAGATAGCATGTAGTGATATGAAGAAAGGAAGACAGCTAGGAGATTTGCTAGGTAGCTGAGAGGCAGCTGAGTGAAAAAGTGACAAAGCTCCTCTTTTCAGCATAATGAAACAGAACATCTTGTAAAAGGCATGAGGATGTTTTTATTCTCCTGCCCTATAGTCTGTCCCATCTTTTCTTTTCCTTGTTCATTAAACACGCTCAGACATCTGCCTATTTGTGATATATCTTGATGGAACAGCTATTCAGAACTAAGTTATGTTACAAGTACTCTTTCCATCTATGGCAAACCAGTCCCGTTATACTGATCCTTTTCATCCTATCAGCAGTTTTCTGCTATAAATCTCAGCGGTACCTGAGGTCTGTTGGCCTACTGACAGGTAGCGTGGGCAGGAGGAAGGAAGCAGCAGAGCTCAGTGCCCACCACTGTCCTGTCACAACAGCTGCCTTGCAGCTTGGAGAAATTTAGGCACAAGGGCTTAATACATGAAGCCTCCTCCAACGTTTAGGTCATGTAAGTCTATACCCTGCTATTGCAGACAGCCTCTTCATAAATTTGTTAACGTGGCTTTAAAAATGGGGAAACGCTGTTTGCACTTGCCCACCCTCACCCTTACTCTAACTGAAGCTTATTTCACAACCTCACTCTTCAGTTCGTTTGAAAAATATTTGGAGTCAAGTACATGGGTGTCATCAGTCTTTTGTTCTGAGCAGTCAGATCTCAACCCATTGCTTCCAGACACATGCAACTGGAACCAGACACCAGGGAGGTCTTTGAGCTTGCAAAGAGCTGCTTGAAAGAACTGGACAGGCCCCAAATCATGTCTCAGCTGAACGATCAACTTGATAAATCAGCTTATGTTGTTTTGAACTGTTTAAGGCTGTACAAGCAACTTTTATGGAAATAAATTACCCCAAGTATTCCCCAAATCAACTGATGTGCTAAATACTGGTCTTGAATACAGTGAACCTATGCTGGCTGATGATCAGAAGGCAAATGTGAGACAATAGGCTTACACTATAACTAGGAAATGCAATCGAGGCCCAATTTTCCTCCCTTCCCATTGAAATCCATTTGAAATTCATTTCACACTTTATTCTGTCAAAGCTTTAGACAGTTATCTAACATGGTGCTGCTTCCAGTATATGATTGGAATGTAAAAGAATCGGGTGAATGCAATTAAGAAAACAGTAAAGCTGAGCTCTCATTCCTCAAGAGAATGGTATCATTCTTTTCTCCTGTTCTGTCTTTTGGAGTCTTACTTTCTAATGTGTTTACCCATTTGTTACAGAAGAACTGTAAAACGTTGCCAAAATCAGGGTCATTTGTGGTTTTGCTCATTCTGAAATAGCAAGTGTGCTGTCTGCTGAAGTATTATTGACTTACTACTACAGTTAAATAAGTTATTGCAGATGAATAACACAGCATTTTGATGACATGATGCTATAAAATGCAGTTTAACACTGATATAATTAGTGTTACTGACTTTATGAAGATAATTCCTTTATAGCTTGCCCAAGCCCAGTCTTTAATTTGATACAGAAAGGAAATGAATGAGAGCTTGTTCAGGAATAAAGCTCAATACAGTCTTTAAGAGTTCACTGACAAAGCAAGGTGTTTTCTGTGTGGTTGTAAATACTTCCAAGTTTGTATTAGTGCAAGAAAATTTCCTCCTTCCTCCACCAGAATTGGAAACAGCTTCTTCTCATCTACCTAAGTGTGAAATGTGTTGATTTAATCCCAGCCTATACTTGCAATATGAACCTTATAATTGTTCATGTAGCTATATTAAAATTGATCTTGCATGCTGAAGTTTCTTGCTAGGGTGTGGTGATGCTAGTATACTGAAAAAGCAGTATTATTTACATAAAACTTCTGTGGCATGGCATGTCTAGGAGTCTGAAATTAAAAACAAACATACAGACAAACCAAACCTCCCGAACTCCAAAGAGTTTCCCATTGAGACTTTTCTTTATCTTGGTTTGTAGGTAGGAAAACAGAACATAGGAAAACATCATATGAAATGGGAAGCACTTCTGAGCTAGCATCTGTTAAACCTGTTAGGGATTGTCTTAGACAACCTGGGGATTCCCAGCTGCCTCAGTACCCTAGTGACTCTTTGACCCCTTGGGTTTTATTCTCAGAACATCTTTATCAGAGGATTCCTGCCTGGGAAATGGGAACTGTTGAGTGGGTCTGTCAGCCTCAAGCTTTGTTACCATTTTGGTAGGTTTCTCTAGTCCTTGGTGCATCTTTGAAGAGATAAGAATACTTTTCTGCCCTAGGATTTGTATTCACAGTACCCCTGCTGTTCTTGGAAAATGTGACTGCAAAGGTATAGCTTCCCCGCTGTATGACATGGGGTGTCAAATTTTATATCGCTGTCTCAAGCCCCTGTGCCTTGCTGCCTGGCAATGGGAAGTTGCTGGTAGGTGAGATGGTAGGTGAGCTTCTCACGTTCAGTGTGGCAGAGGTTAGCCTGATGTGACTTCCGTTGAGTTTTTCAGTTAGAGCTTGTCTGGGTCTCATCAAATGAAAAGGAAATTTTGAGGCAGAGTAACTGAGAGCACCTGCAATACATTTTTTTAGCCATAATATTGGCTTAATTGGGAGGGGAACACACCACCAAACTAAAATAAAAAGAGCTGAATTAATGGGCACAAAATTATCTGTATAGAGAAAATTTTGGTGCTGTTTCATTCTTTCAGTAAAAATAAAAAAGGGAGCTCTTTCTTACGATGCTCAATAGATATCTAATGAAAGAAAGGTTTTGTGTTTTTAGCAAATGTCAGGAAGTTCAGGAACATAGAGAATAAATAGGAAAAAAAGTGATATTTCTAGGCATTTTTCTCACCACTAAAAGGTTCAGATGGTGTTACATAGAGTGAGATTTTTAGAAGCGATGTTGGTCTCTTTCCCTTGACTTTGAAAGAAGCAGCTGACTATCTAAGGAAGTCCTAATGATAACTCATTGTAGTAATTGGAAAATCAAACCTCTGAGAATTTATCCATCCTAAATGGGACTGTACAAGGAACATAATGTCATGCACAGTCTGGGTGTTTATGGCCTCTCTTTGTAACAGTTTTGCACCATGGACTTCAGTAACTCTGCTTGTGATTTTGTGTATTTATTTATATTAGGGAAGAAGTTGAGCATGAATTGGCCATTTAAAAAAAAAAAAAGTGGATGTACTGCTTCTGTAGGCTGGAAGAATCTGTGGGGCAGAAAGCATCTGGAAGGCTGTTCCAAAGTGAGCAAATACCAGGAGAAGGTTGTGAAAACCAATTGGACAGAAGCTATTTTGGAGATAGGTAGGAAAGATAGTTGATATTCCTAGCTGCTGTGATGCAAATGAATATTGGTAGCTGCTACATATACCAAGTGAGTGTATGATTTATAGCAGGACTTGAAAGGGAAGTAAAATCAAAGCAACCAAAACATCCTCCTGAAGTGTTCATAAGCATTATTATTCTACTTATTGCAGGTAATAAAGAGGGGAAAATGAAGTGAGTATTTTTTTTCAGTGGTTGCACAAACCAATTCCAAGTGCTTTATTTCTTTCACTCTCCAGCTTATGATTGAATTTGTTGTAACATTTCTTTCCCTCACAAAGTAGAATTAGTTCTTACTTAATTGGTGCATGTCTGTTGTCATACATAATATAAATCTAGGAAGCTCTACAGTCTCATTATTAGAGCTTGCTGAGAGGAAACTCTGGATTCCTACTGCGTGTGTGCAATGACTTGCTAGGTAATCTTTGGCAAAGTCACTTTTCCTTCCTGACTTGTTTCTCCATCTACAAGAGGGTGATAATGATGCATCTCTCCATTACACAGATTTGTACTAAATGATATTCGTAAAGCTCTCCAAATCCCACTGGGGCGGATGCCTTGGAAGTGCAAGTACCCTTGCAATAGAAAGTAATCTTATGCCTGCACTAATACATCTTCTGCTACTGATTTAACAGCATTTCTTTGGATAAATGGAATATTGTACTTTTGAAGTTTTAACCAAAAATATTAATGTAAAATCTTGTTTGGATTTTGTTATAAGATATATATGTGAATGAATCCAATGTGTATCTACTTGAACCACTTATTTAATAAGCAATATTTGGCAGAATATTGGCTTCTATGAATGCTAGCTATGTCATTTTATTCATTGCACTAAACAGATTATGACAAGAATCGAAGGGTCCCAGACTTACTGTGCAAGCTGCATTGTCTTACACAAGCACGTACATGGCTGCCAGTGACAGACCTGTACATGCATAAGTGTATGTGAACTTATGGTGTGCGCAATCATATGCACTGTCTCTAGATGTTTGATTGCATGCACTCTTTTAAAGTTTTATGGCTAAATTTCTCAGCAGCTTTAGTCTGAATTTTCTCTTATTCCAAAGAGAAGGAGCAAATTTCAGTCAACACAACTGCTATGGTAGTCATTACATCTCAGTGAAAGGGAGACAACTGCTTACTGTATGCTAATGAGCATTGAAAGTGTTGCCAGTGCAGATGGAAGATCTCTCTTAAGTGGCCAGGACAGTATAAATAATGCATTATAATGCTGAAAAACACCTGCTAGGGACAAGAATGGAAAATAGCTATTACACACACTGGTTAGATAATTATATTGTGAAACACAAGAAAATCTGTGAAGGTTTAAGGCAGATCCTGTGGCACATTGGGGCCAGTCTGCCTTCTGCTGCCATAGGCCATCAGATTGACATGGGCAGTCACAGCTGGGTCATCTCCAGCATGGTAAATATGGCTGGGAGAGGTGGGAGGCATGAGAGCTTTTTTCCTTTGTGCTTGCTGATCTGGGCTCACACTACCATTTGTCAGGAGTTGCTCTCAGAGATTCTAACTTAAGCTGTTCTTAGACTAATTCTAAGGGTGTGCAAGGATAGTCATTTAAGCATCTAAGCCCAAAGAATAAGGATGAATAAGTCTGTATTTGTGCTTGAAAAGACCAAACCACTTATAATAAAGAGTCAGAAGCCCTGCATTTGAATTTTAAAATATGTAAAGGAGTTGTAACTTTAATATGAAAATACCAGATTGATAGTAGACCTCCTAGATGACACCATTTTACATTATTGTTACCTCAAATTGCACCTGTCTTGGGGTTTTGGAAAATGTAGTTTGTTATGGGACTGCAGTGGGTTGATCCTGACACTGCCACTCGCTTACTTCCCTACCTCCCAGTGCAACAGGGGTGAGAACTGGAAGTGCCAAAAAAAAGAAAAAAAAAAAAAAAAAAAAGAAATAAATTGCAAAGGCAATCAGTCACCACAAGCAGACTGGTGCCCAGACATTCTGAGTTGTGGCTACCTTGGAAAGCAACCTTTCCATTTTTATTGCCGAGCATGTTGTGACATGGCAAGGAATAAACCTTTGGTCAACCTGAGTCAGCTGTCCCAGCTGTGCTCCCTCCCAGCCTCTTGCCCACCCCCTACCTACTCCCTGTAGTAGGAAGAAGAGAAAGCCTTGATGTTGTGCAAGTAGTGCTCAGCACTAGCTAAACATTGGTGTTATCAACACTGCTTTAGTCACAAATCCTAATCACAGCAGCATGCAGGATGCTAGGAAAACGGTTAACTCCCTATTGGCTAGAACCACTACAAATGCTTCAGAGAATTTAAAGGAGAAAGGATGTCCAGGGAGCCATCCATGTATTAGGAACAGGTTATGTTTATCTGGAATGCATTGCTGGCATGGATGTACTCAATAATCTATTTCATAAAAATATTTTCTATCTACTCATAGTTTTAATATATATAACTTTTCTGCACTATTACATCAAGAGAAATAGAGTGTGCTACAGGAATTCAGGGTAGATAGGAGGGGAAACATCGCTAAAAATTAGGGAAATAGGAAATAAGTTGAGAAAAGGAGAAGAGATCCTTCATATGAATACCCCTGGTCAAATGAATATCCCAATGATATTTAAAAATGCATCCTCTACTCTAGTCATTTCACTAATCATTTTTAAAAGAATACACCATAAAATCAAGGAAAAATGAAACGCTTGTTAAAGATGTGATGATGGTCTTTTGTTGCCTAATAAACTTACTGGAACACTCACTATCAGAAAATACTGTTTATATGAATTTGCTTGTTTGTTGCAGTATTGTAATGCAGTCACTTTCTCTTGACTGCCTTCTGCCAATGCAGTAACGTGCTATAATATGTGTACTGAGAGGAAAATAGGATTATAAGAAGTTTCTGTTTGAAGAAGTCTTCCATGTACTTAGCCCATCATCACTGTGTTATTTCTAGTGTAAAACAAAGAAACTGAAAATAAATAATTTAAGAGGGTAACCTAACCTAGATTTTTCTCGTTCCATTGCCTCACAAAAATAGCACTGCCTATCAAATTAATAACATCATGCATAGCCTTCAAAAGTAAACATCCCCCACCTGATAACTGAGATGCTGATCACAGGATTGAACCTGGGAGTTTCTATTTTATTTATTTTCCTTCTTGACTTACAAAGCATTTATTTCTCATAGAGGGGGGTGGATTGTTGGCTATAGAGACCAAGATTTCCATAGTGATCCAATCAGGTTTCTCAGAATGCATGGACGGACTCTGAGGGCAGACTTTGCATCGTGGCTGCAAAGTAGGTAGGTACCAATTACCCTCTTTGGGTAATTGAAGTTAAGGCTGACACTAAATGATACTTCAGACTTTTAGTTTTGGTAGCTAATACTGAGCTAGTGCTGATTTTTGGAGATGCTGAACATCAACTTTTTCTAACAAAAGCCAGCAATGTGAGCAAGGCTGGATGTAGGAATGATGGAGGCTGCCTGATGTAAATCTAGTGCAGTGCTCATGATGGGTTTTTGCCGCGTTTTCTAAAAAAAAAATCATGCTCTACTCCACTAAATTAGATATAATGCTAATTTTGTTGTGTTCCAAATTGGAAAGTGGCACATCTGTCTTAATGCTGGTATTACAGGTCTAAAGACAGTGCAATTGGAGTGGCCCCTCAGATGTCATAGCAAGATTTGTATCATGATTATATGGACAGTGCCAAACTGATTCCAGTCTACTTCTGACTAAACTTTTTTCACACCGACGAACCAAAGATGACTTAAATAGAAATGCCTGTCTGAACTTTTTAGAAAGAACCTTTGTAGCTCTCCAATGAGTTGTAAGTCTCTTAGATTTAAAGTTGCTGTCTTTTATAATTTTCCATCTCAATTCCTTTTGTATAAAGTAGGGTAGATAATTATCTAAAACACGCTGGTGCAAATTTTGAGGGGTACGACTAACCTTAAGAGGAGTTACTCTTGACATTTTTTAGGGTAGCACAGATCAGAATATGGAATCATAGTCGTTTAGGTTGGAAAAGCCCTCTAAGATCATCTAGTCTAACCTTTTACCTAGCACCTAGTCCACCATTAAACCATGCCAGTAAGCACCACATCTACACATTTTTTGAATACCTCCAGGGATGGTGACTCAACTGCTTCCCTGGCCAGCGTGTTCCAATGCTTCACAACCCTTTTGGTGAAGAAATTTTTCCTAAATATTTTCTTAATTTTTCATAAATATACTTCAGTCTTTCATCAAAAAAGAAAACTTCATCTTTCTATAGAGAAAACCAAAAATGTACAGCTGTGGGATCAAATCTGACATGAAATTGTAAACTTACTGAGCTTTTTCATGCAGTCTCGAAGCCTGGTTTCTAAACTGAGCACCCGCTGGTGTAGTTCCTCATAGTCATAAGCACCAATTTCTTCCTGAATCCCAGTGAGGACAGTAGACAGATTCCTAATTTCTTCCTTGAACTGGATGATTAGTTTGGCATCAGTTTTGTATTGTTCCAGAACTGGGATCAGTGGCAGGAGCTCATCCATCTTTTCTTTCAACTCCTGTTAAAGGTAATCAAATGCGTATTAGAGCTGTTTAAAGGAATTCAATCTTCTTATTCCCTTTTATGTAATATTTATGCCTGATTATTAAAATGACTTGAAAATGACTATCGATTAGATAGAGCTAAGATAGATAGTTAGAGCTATTATTTCAGTGTATTGTGAAAGTCTTAGAAATCTCAGAATTAATGGCAGTAAGCAGTAGATAAAATGTGTGAGACAATAGTTTATTTCTACTGAGGTACATGATTACCTTCAGGTGATCTGAACCAGACCTGTTGAGGGTCTGATTTTCCATCCAGAGGATATAAACCCCCCATGGACTGTATCTTTCTTGAGAAAAGGTGATTAGACCTGAACACCTGGTGATAGTCAAAAACATCACACCTGTTCTATAGTGGGCAAGCTGTTCATTTTTATTTCACTCCTTAGAAATACTGAGTTCATTTTTTCCTAAATGTCTGTTCGACCCTGTTTAGTTCTGATCTGGACACAGTGATATATACCTCTTTCTTCTGAAGTAAAAAACCCATGGTTCTTAAACTGTTTTGTACTTGCAGTCCTTCTACATCACTAGGTGCCTTTGAACTTCCTCAGGTATTCTTTGTTCTGGACTGTAGCAAATCATTTTATTGCTATGTGCAGTTGGTATTGTGTTGCCAATCCTGTTCCTAAATATTGATTAAGGAAAGCAAGGCTCCACTTGGGAATTTTTGGTTGCCCCTTTCTCAGACTTTTGTCATGTACATTGAGAGTTTCTCTTTGTAACTTATAATGGCCACTTATATTTTGTTTTTGTAATAATTCATTTAAATGCACTGAATTTAATCTTTACTAAATTAGTCTAGATTGAGGTTATTTTTTTCTTTTTTTTCTTTGTATTTTTCTTCTGTAGATAACCTCAAAGAATCCTTGCAATCAAAAGGTTTTGCTTTATGAAAAGCATGCAGATTTGCCCTTGATTTGCATATCTGTTTATATTTTGAGAAAACAGCAGGACTTCTGTAAGCAAATGCCAGAGGCATGAGGAGATGCAAGCCTGGACAAAACAAGAAAAAGGGTGGAAATAGAGACTTGTTAGGTACTAGGATTAGGTGATAATAGAGACTGAGAATGGATGAGGACACACAGGGAGAGATTATTGAAGGGATTAGAAAATGGAGTCCTGAAGGAATAGATGCAGTAGTCAGCAGATTAAAAGGGAAAGCAGAAGAGAACTAAATGGATGCCCAAGCACAGGGAAGAGGTGCAGAAGCAAATGTGGTCAGAAGTTAGCATAGTCAATGAGATGCACGGAGATACATACAGTTTGTTACATCACTTGTACAAATGGATGCAATAAACATGGTAAAACATTTTCAAAATAAATAACATAATGTCAAACAGAATGCTTTTCTACTGAGGAGATGTGAAAGAAGCTGATAGGGTTGGCATTAGATCTGCTTGAAGATCTGCCTCTGAGTTTTTACCTCTCAAACGTGTTCTAGAACAGCTTGAGAGTTCTACATCTCTTCAGTACCCAGCTCATCCACGTAGTTTTAACAATTGTTTTCATATTGGTATTACTATTTGCTCAAAATAAAGACCTATATGTGGAGTTGGGAAGAATAATTTGCATGCAGGTTATCTTAATATCTAGAAAGTGGCATTTTAAGTTACAAAGAGATATGTTGTTATAAACGGATTAGAGACCATCAGGAGTTTTCTTTCTATCTTTGGCTCTGTTCTCAAGGGGTCTTCCAATTATAGAATATTAGCAGAATTATTGAGGTGGACAGGAAGAAATGAAGAGTTTTTGTCTACAGTTAAAACTATTTTTTATTTGACTGTCCTTATTAAAAATTCAGCTTGAGCCTAATATATCTGTAAAAAACAAATAGTCATGTCTTTCTTGATTACAATGAGACTAGGTTTTGTGATGTGGAATGCAGAGCTCCAGAAGCCAAAGTTTATATTTAATTTTGAAATTATGAACTTAGGCTTTGGTTCGAGGGGTGGTAAGCAGTCAAAAATCATGGGTAAACCATGGATGGAAAAACAAAACTCAGCAAGATGATGCATTTAGGAGAATTAGTGGAGGTAGCTTATTCCTGACAGAATTTATGTCAGATGAGGTATCATTTGAGCAAACTGCTGTAACTTTTTTGGGGGGACCAGATATCTTTTGCCTGGCATGAATGCTGATTTGACAGAAATATGACCATACTCTCAAGTGTGACCTCGATCAAATTTGTACTATTTGGCTCTCAGAAACATGGAACGATAGCATAAAACATCTTACTTCAGTAAATGATATAAAGATGTTTTTGGTGTTTTAATGAAAAACAAAAGAAAACAAAAACAAAACCATAGTGTTTGCTGACACTCCTAACTTGTTGCTACGATGAGTGGCATAGGAACTAAATTGTACTGCAACATGAATGGGTGGTAGGCATATTCTGGTGCTTTGTGCCTGCTGGTGTGAGGGGTTATGTTATATCAAGAATAAGTTGCTGTGTCTCAGGTAAGATAAAGCACTGGAATTTTAGTAGGATGAATTTCAGAAAGCCAGCAGCATATTGTGTGATGTTGACCTTCTAAATTACTATATCATTTGATTGGCTGGAAATCTGTTTTATGCTCCTGGCAAACTATCAAACTGAGGTTAAATGACTGACCAATATAAATACTGAATATTTAAAAGGTTAGAATACTGCAGAAGTCTGCTACCTTTGACATCACATATCAGACAGTCAAATTCTGATATCTTGTTCAAGAAAAACTATTATGAGGATAAAGAATATATAATGGCATTATAGAAATGTGTTGTAGCAATGAGTGATAAAAGGAAAAATGGCGGAGCTTTACTACCTGAAAATTACTGGAACTGGAAGTATGTGTTCACCCTCCAATATGAAGAGTGATAACAAAGAATAATGTTTGGTAGTCAGATCACTAATGTACTTAATTCCTGATACCATTAAGTCCAGGATATTCAGTGTCTCTGGAAAATAAATTAGCTATGTAATTGTTTAGGTATGTAACTTTAATGCTGATTGGAAAAGTATGTCCATTTTGTGTTTCATGAAGGGTTTAAATATAAAGTTTGTTAATGTAATCTTTGGAATGTATTTTCTAGATCCTATCTTGCTGTCTTGCAACCTGAAATACCGTTTATCACACTTGATATTTGAAGAACTTAACTATGTTGTTGTAAATTTTTCTCCTTAAAAGTACTTCATATAGGTGTTTTTTTTTTTCTCAGAATACACAAAGCTGTTTTGTAATCTTTGCAACCCTCCTTCCTCACAAAAAGATTGGCTTGTGGTTTTTTCTTGTCATTAAAATTCCTTAGAAGTCTTTTTTTAATCATACAGATACGACTGGGAATGATTGCCCTCCTCCCCTATCCCAAACTCAGAATAGCAAACCTTCAGACATGAAATTAGACCTTAATTCTACTGGATAAAAATTACAACAACCTGATTTATTATAGGCTTTCTTCCCTTCAACTGCAGTGAATGTCAGGCAGCAGTAAAAGTGCAGAACTCTCTAGTTGCTTGCTATTAATTCAATTGGATCTCCCCATTTATCACTGGAGCTTGAATGAATATAAATTTCTCAGTATGACATGCACATTGATACAGGAAAAACAGGAATCTCTTTCTAGTGACATATCTCCAATATCTTAATTAATGGTTACTTCCTAGTACAATTAAATTGAACAGAGCAAAAGATTATTATCATAAAGGAAAACTTATTATGATTTTCATTTTAATGTTGCTCTTGTATGAACATTTCAAGCTGAGATCTTAGCAGTCCATGCATTGCTGCTTAGTACATTACTTCCAGCAGGCTTTCAAAGTTATTGTTAAAATAAAACCTACTTGAAAATGCTTTGTCATTAATGTCTTCCGATCATCTTCAATTTGCCGAAACTTGGCCTTCAGCCCTTTCATTTGTGTTTCCATTTTTAAAACATACTGGAAATCCCTCTGAGTCCGTAGATTTAAAACTTCAATAGATTGGGACATATTCTGAACCTGTTAAAGAAGAACACTCTCTAAATGCACTTTTTGTTGTTTTTTTCCTTCTTTTTCTTTTTTTTTCTCCTGCTTAGATAGTTAAATGTCAGGCAATAAAATGTGCTTATGTCAAGGCTTTAGTTGTGAGTCATTTATACCACGGTATAGGTTTTAAATTCCATAACTGCATGACAGTACAAAAATTGGGGAACAGGGCTAACAGAGGGCTAGCAGGAGTGAGATCTTAAGAGCCACAGAGTATTTGGATAGTTTCTTTGGGGTAGAGAGGGGGATCCTTTCAGCACCATTTTTGATGGGCTGGAAAAATGCTGTTAAGTGTTAGAGTCTACTTTGTCTTTTGTAGTAGATGCTGCCTGTTCTTCAGGATGTTCCATGCAGCATGTGTTTCCGCCTCCACTTGAGGAACAGGACTAAGATTAGCAGAAAATTTCTGGGTAGTTACAAAGAGTGTGATTTTCATAGCTAGTAGGCATTGGTATAATAATTCACTATAAGGAATACATGAGACTGTCCAGAGATAAGCTGGGATGGGACCATCATTAAATTGGGATTTGCTTTTGGTTTTACAAGTATAAAATTAGAAAGTTTAGCCAATTGTCTTAATAGTAGAAAAACATTTTTTATAGATAAGTGAATGTTCAGGAAACTGTAGTACAGCAAGTGACCTCATTTAGCACTTTCACTAAAATGAGGCAAGGACTTTTCATCTGGAGTTAATTATATGTTATTTAACAGTACCTATTATAAAAGCAATGCTTTTCCCAGTCATAAACATGATACATTTTGCAAATGCAGTTATTATTTTTCAGTAAGTGTTCTGTCCACTAAAACAGGAAAAAAAGTGGACTATGGAAAAAAATAATATTAGGTGCTATATTGAAGTTTTGTCTCAAAAAGAAATCAACCTTCCTAATAAACCACAAAAGTACCAGTACTCCTGTTGTCTGCAAGAACATGTAAAATTTAAACTGATATTTGTATTTGAAATTATTATGTTGTAACCTACGGACTGCGGGGATTCAGAAAAATATACTCTTAAAATAGTACAAATCAGCTTTTGGACAGTTGCCATTGGCAGTTCCTAGAAGTATTTTTAAGTGAAAAAAGTAATGTTTTTATTTCTTCTTTGCTTTCTAACTGTTGAAAGCAAGGAAGTAGTCCTTCGGTTTTGTGGTGACACACATGGTCCACAGGTCTGTAGGTATTTTTGTTGACACACAAAGCCACAGGTTTTTCTCTGTGACTTCTGATGCAACATTTTGTACCTGTTCTAAAGCTGTGTCTGCTGAGTACCATGAAACCTGTAGGAATGGTGAGTCAGAGGGCAGGCACGTTGTTAAAGATGAAAAACATTAATTAGGCTTAAAAGTTACTGACTGTTTCAGTAAACGTGTCAGCTGTGACTGCCAATTAGGTCTTATCCTGGATTCTGATTGTTCCTATCTCCTGTCATGGATGGTAAGTGGAAAGCCAACTAATTGAGTTTGGTTGGGATTTTTATCAGTTTTGGAACAATATGAAGGTGGTGTGAACCCTATTCTAGGAGACTCTACCCTCACCGATGTATTTAGCTTGGAAAAATTCTTATTTATTTCCTTGGGACCCTGAGATGGAAAAATAGCTCATTAAAACCTGTTAATATATTCTGTGGAGGAGAGGGCAAGGAGAAATAACTGAAGATGGGTACCAGGAGCAAACATGCCTGCCTGTCCTCCCATCTCCTTTACATTTCAACTTTCTTCTGAGAAAGGGATTGTTCTTGAGAAGTTTCTAAAACTACTTAGTTACATGTCATGCTATGGACTCCGTCAAAAACTGAAATTAAGTCCCTGCTGAAGTTCACGGAGGTTTATGGAGGGAACATCTGCAGGATTTAGCATTGGTGTGATTTTTCTATAGCTGGAAAAATACTGAAAATTGTATGCTGAAAAATGCATATTTTTTTAGGTCTACATTTTATGTTGCTTTCTGCTGTTGCTGTTCAAATGCTCTGTCTCAGTCTCTCAGGTTATGAACTACTAGCTGTTACACAGTAACTATAAACTTGGTTACCTACATAGGGAATGCAGAATAATAGTTTGTGTTTTCATGGTTGCAGTGTTTTTTCAGTTCATACGAAATAATACTTTACCAGTTTTAATATATAAACAATAGTGGATAATACTGGGAATAAGAATTGGGTTGTTTAGACAAAATTTGCAGCACCAGAGAATGAAATAAATAGTATTAACTGAGGAAATAACAAAAATAACTTAGAACTGTTTCTCATCTGTACAGTCTGCTTTGATGGTGCTGTCATGTCTGTATCTCATTATTTGCTGATAAGAGACAAGGAATGACCTTCAAGAGACTTGTATCTTTGAAGCAGGAGCTGTAGTTTAAATCCCACAACAACGAGGAAGTTTAAGGTGGGATTTGTAACTGTTTTGACACAGGGGAAGTCAGTCCTGTATGTGTGTAAGGAAGGGTTTGGGGAATGAGCAAGAGAAGACGCAACTTCAGTTTGCTAGGTAAGTGGCTTGGGTTGACAGTGGTGTGCTATAAGGAAAACAGACAAATTACGATAAGTGGTGAAAACACGGGTAGGGGATATACCCTGAAGGAATATTTTTATAGATAACACTTCAGGACACCATTATATATTAAACTTAGAGAGACAGGAGTGGATTTCCAGGGGAAGTTCAGTGATCAAAAGGAGAAATTCATTGGGAAGTCTTACCTTCTCTAGCAGCTGTCTAAGTTGTCTGCTCTTGGCATCTCTTGAACATAGGTTTTGTTCAGGTGCAACAACAGTACAAATGCAACGGCCATCAGGATCTTGGGCTGAACTATAAACTTGCCATCCTTCCTTGGGGCTAATCTGAGTCTGTAACACAACAACAACAATAAAAATAAAGGGAACAGAACTGATTTCATTGTTGTTTGAAAACACCACCTATTTTTCTTTATTTTTGCATTATATATTTGCAGTGAGGTTCCTCCTAGTCATCACTCATTATTCTCTTAACTAATTAGGCTGGTGATTTTGCACAGTTTTGCCATGTCTCACATCTGCAGAAGAGTCTATGAGCATTGTTTCCAGTGTGGGTGAGAGCAGTTTCCTGTTAGTGATTCAGCACAAGTGGTTGATGTAATTCTTCACAGAGGGATGGTAAGGTTTTTCATTAACAGAGAACAAATATGTCCTTTCAGCTTGAATGACTTTTGCTTTAGACTAATGGAAACAACAAAGACAGAAGAGAACAAATAAAAAATCCCAAAGAGAAAGCACAGTCTGTGTGACTCACGCAACAGGGAATTGGCTGGGAAGCGGTTCTGGAGGTGTGTTAGCAGGTTTGCTCTTAAAGATGCAGCACACAGAAAACTCTTCTTGGTTGACTTCAGCTACACATACACCAAAGGGAAGATGGGCAGTACTGAGAAGTACTAGGTTAGTTTAGATGATGGGGGCTGATGGCAGGCATGGCACAGAGAAGTGAAGACATCGCGCTGTCCTTTACTGGCACAGAATTCTAGAAATTCTGAACCTGTTCTTTTTCAGCAACCACCACCACCAAGAAAAGCAAAGCAAAAAACTGTATTTCCTTTCAGAGCAGGCCAACGCTACGCTGCCTTTAAAGCTCATGTGATACCTTGCGAGAGTAGGTATCTATCTGCTTAATGGGATTTATAGAAAAGCACAGCATCAGAATGAGACAAAGCAATGTAATTAGATGACTGAACAAATTCAGGTGAGGGAATGAAAATTAATTGGCACCAGAAATATTTTGACTGTTTTCAGGCTGTAATTTCAAGCTAATATTATGCATTATTCTTTTCTAATAATACAATATTGACTACTGAATTTTACAGTGCAGTTGCTAATGGATGGCACGGAAATATTTTTGGTCTGGATAAAGTTGGAATAAATTAATTTTAGTATGAAATTGTACTCAGTGTCAGCACAAAGAGTGATTGTTAAAATTGGCAAGCTTTGATATTGATGCTTAGTGAGGAGTAAGTTGTATAGTTCCTTGCCTCAGAAAAGGTACAGTATCTCTGTAGACTGAGGTTAGAAGGAAAGGTAGCAATATTTTTCTGAGTATCAGCACAATGTTAGAGAAGAGCATAGACTTTTTGTCTCCCACAATGTCTATTTTGAAGAAGTCATTGAAGAGAGCAGTGACCTCTTTTACTATGGAGTTATCTAAAACAAATCAGAACTGTATTGTTCCCTTGTTTTGCAAGGAAGAATAAGGTATCGTAACGTAGATGACTAAATAGAGGACAGTCAAACTTGGGTTTGATAGAAAGGCATATCCAGAGGTCAGTGCTAAATTGTACCACTATTGTTGTGTTCTTGTAGCCTTAATTTTTAGGGCACAGGTGATCTAGTTTAACACATAGAGAACAATAAAAACAAAACAAACTTACAACTGAAGAGATTATTTAAATTAGATTTGAGCAGCTACTAAAATTGCAAGCTAGAACAACTGAAACTTCTTAAAGCTGGTGACCCTTGTGAAGTGTAAGCTCTGTTCACAAGTTTCCATGCCTCTCTGTAGAACGGCTGCCCAGACAGTGTGCCCATACAAGAGCAAGTTCTTGTTGAAGTTCAGGAGCCTAAAGCTTGCAATTATAATTCCTACAGAACAGAAATACTCCATATAGTTTATGAATAAACTGTGATATTTGCGATATCTGCTATTTTTAGATTGATAGCAACTGATTTTACTGCATTCAAGTGGATGGAGTTCTCTGCAGTGGAGAATGGATGCGATAGCAGGATCATGCGTGGTCTATAGTAAAGCAATTACAGTCCATGCTGTGTTGTCAAAGGTATTTGTATATGCTAACAATGTATATCTCTGTGTTTTGTCTGAGAAAAGAATATTTATTGATTAATTTGGCTGATATTTTCTTATGGCACCTAACATATATCTTGATTTAAAAACAAACAAACAAAAAAAAAAAAACACGAAGTAGCTATTTGGGAAAATATTTTTAACAGTGAAAGACCTTCAGGCATAATATGAGTGCATTGTGATGGGCTGCCCGTGCAGAAGTGAGTGCTGAGACAGCAGCCCCAGTATGGGCTAAGCTTTTTTCCGGTATTCTTTGTTACCTATGTGCATGCCACTGAGGTACCTTTGTTAACCAGGATGGGTAATATGAATAATTACAGAGAAAAATAAGTGTGTGTGGGTAGGTGCACTTAGCTTTTTTTTCTCTTTCTTTTTTTCTTTGTCATTTAATGCCTATCTCAAGCAGAAACTGCTGTGCCACACGGAAAGAGCTAGAATGCATCAAAACCTTTTGAAAGCTACTGAATCTACTCTCCAAATGCAGGCTTACTGCTGACAGGCCTTAGTCAACAAATGAGAAAAGAAATAATGAGTGGTGAACAGCAGCAATGATGACAAATCATTCTAGTTCTTGGAAATCTGGGGAAAACAAGAGTCTCTACAAAGACCCATATTAATCTGTCTTGGCAGGCTACTGAGCTACAGTCACTACTTACCTCAAAAAGATTTACTTTTTTCACTTGCACTCACATTCTGATAAAGCTGCTATAGCTGCCTCCACTGTTACTAGTAATTGGGCAAATGGAAATACATACATTCAGTATCAGTGCTTAAATATAACAATATTTGTCAGTTTGTCTTGTGATTTTGGTCCTGGGAGTGAAACGTTGCTGAAGAGGGGGGTCTTTCCCCTGACCCCACCTCACCATACATTTCTTCCAGCAAGGGGAGGAGAAAATGTTAATAAAGATGGGGAGGTCTTGCTCTTTTTTCCTCGTGCAAGATGTGCAAATTTTGAGCTGTGTATAGGAGAGAACTTCTGGAGAACTGCTTGCGCGGCACTGTTCACTGGAGAAGCTGCCAGGGGATGACAGTAACTTGACAGCTAACTTTAATTGACAGCTGCCAATTAAAAACCAGGTAGTGATGACCACAGCATCACTGAGCACCTGGGCCATAAAGTTTCAGCTAGAAGCTGAAGTTTAGAAAAAGGCAGTAGATTTGTGGTGCTAGTTTTATAACAACACCCCACCTGATTGAAGATGGTATTTTTTCCACTTGGCGGATGTTGCCAAGCTCAGATAATGGGTTTTTTATGCTTGTGTCCCCAGCTCTCCAGGCACTCCTGCTAGCCCTCTTGAAATCCAAAATGTGCATATAACTCCAACTTTTGAGTCTGAAGATCATTACTAAAATAATACTTAGGAGGCATTTGTAACACCAGTGTTCTGTTGAAGCCAAGGGAGGCATGGCAGTTTACACTACTTGGAATTTGAAAATGACAATATATATAATCATATATTAGCGTGTAAATATATATATGCCTACATGTTACAACAACAAGTGTGCACCTCTTAGCCACTCAATTGCAACTTTAAACTTGGATTTAAATTAGATAGGGAACTTTATTTCTTATAATATCACATTGCCACAAGAACTAGCAAACTGTATTGTAAGTCAGTGGGCATAAACTACATTTATAGAAAACAAAACGGAGCTTTTCCTTGTCTTCTCACCTTGATGCTCTAAAACTTAAAAGAATTGTTTCTTACAATATAATTAAATTTAAAGGAGCGATATTTAAAGTCTAAATGTGGTGACTTTCTGTAGTAATGCTTTTCCTGTGTGCATATATTCAATTAATTAAATGTTGATTAGTTAATGCATTTTTATTTACAACTGAAAAATTAAGTTCTGTATATTGTGCTCTACTGTACAAACAGTTAAATATATCTTTTACATGACACACTATTATGCAAACATCTGACTGCAGTTATAATAAAATCGTTTTACTAACCATTTAGAAAAAATGTGTTCTAGTTTAACTTACAAATAACTTATAACTAGGATAGTGTTCCTTGTTGTCCAGCTAAACTATTACTTTAATTTTTACTTTTTTTTTAATTTTTACATTTTAATTTTTACACATTAATAGCTAATCACAGCTTTTCTGTAGGTCTTAATTAACAGAGGCTGCTGTATATGAGCATCAAACATACAAGCTGATATTTTTATTTGTACAATTACCTTTCTAAAGTTCTGATACCCAGTTTCCTAGTACCAATTTTATTTTAACAGCTATTTATTTGCTTAACCATGCTCCAATAAAGAAAAAATAAGAAAGAATCAGGCTCCCTGAATATTGTAGTCAATAGCTTATGTATAGCACTAATCAGACAAAAATTAAAAATAAATATTCTGATACCTGTTTTCCTTAATAATGCAGTACATTTTTTTTCTGGAGCAGTAAACAGGCAAAATATTGAAGCAAAAAAAATGGCATTGCTGCGCTATTTTTAGCATTTCACCCTCAAGATGAAGGCATTTGTTCTTAAATATTTAAGGATGCTTTTTTAAAATCTTTTCTCTCATAGTAAGACCACAACATGCTCACCAATGTGCAGATTTATGATGCCCAAAAAGAAGCATGCATTAAGTGATGATAGGAAGATTAGTACTCTAAAAAGATTCACAAAGAGGCACCAGAGTAAAGCTTTTGCTGGCACTTACATACTAGCTCAGCATTCAGATGGATTGCAACACATCACAGCTACTTACTAGAGTATCTGAAGTAGATAGTCTGGTGGTATTTAGTCCTACCAGAGATGGGAGAGTTTGGGACATCCAGTTAGAGATCATTGCCACGGTGCTAAGAACAGCACCAAGCTTCAGCAGTGGAGGGCTCATTGCTGTGGAGCTAATGAGTTTTCATAGTGACTGATTATCATCCCAGTGCAGGCTGGCGGTGAGAGACGTGACTGCAGCACATGACAGCCTCAGCTGGGAAGGAGAGCAAGGTACCCAGATTAAATCATCCGTTAAGAACACTCTTATCTTTATTTGGTCTCTGTCTTTGCTCTTACTAAAAATGCTTATCAGTATTTATTCACTATTTATGACTATAACACTTATTATAGGACTTGGCAGTCCTTTAAATGCTAATAGCCATTGCAGTTTACAGTGGGAGATGGAACGGGTGAATTACCTCTTTATAGGTGCTGGAAAGTCGATTAGCACTTAATTAGTTTAGTCCTTGCAGAATGGACTAAAACAGTACATTTAGTCTTCCTGTCTGAAATTCAAAAGCACAATCACAAAACCGAAACAAAACAAAAACAACAAACAAACAAAACCCTCCCCACTCCCCATCACTGTTTTGGTAGAAATATGCTCAGGTATATTTCAAAAGATGATACAGGAATTATACTTGTCCCAGGGGATAGGTGAAGGGTGAGAGCTGCAAGCCTGCCCGTGAAAACACAAAGGCAGGCATTCTCAGAAACCTCCCCAAATACCCCTTAATTTGTTGATCTCACATAAATTACAAACATCAGCAACTTTATAATTTGCAAGGCTTGTTAAGATACTTGTTGTTTACAAAAAGCACACTGAAATAGTATGTAGGTTCATATTTCTCAGTGTTTTTGTTACTGTGCATGTTTTTATACTGAAAATTTTTGCATTACAGGGCCGGCAGACTCAGTATGTCTTCACTGTTGTTTGGTTAGGAACAGAAAATAAGTTGTGGGTTGCTCACATAGTATTTGCAGGCTTCTTTTGGCTCTAATCTGCTGTTAAATCTGATGTTCTCTAGTGCTGTAGACTGACCTCCAGGGTCAGTAGCAATTAATCTTTTTCAGAAACTTAGTAAGTGTGGGGGAAAAAAAAAAAAGAGTGCAGAAATCATTGCACTTTCCTTTTTTTTTTTTTTTTTAGAGTTATTTTAAACAGAAGAAATGCTGAGCAGGGATTTCTAATGGAAATTATTTTAGAGAGAACTTGCTTAAAAATTTGCAGGGATGGACTACTGTGTGTGCTTCCAGAGACAATTATGGATTTAGTGTGTTTCTGAATTTGTGTCCAAAGGAGTATATTTTTCTTAAAGAACTTCTAAAGTTTGTGTGAAGGAAACCTGTAATGAAATTGAAAGGGATGCATTTTTAGAGCAGTGTGCCATCACAAATGCAAACTTACTATACTTACTATAAGTATAAACTTATAGTTTACATGTAAACTTAAACTTGCTATAGTCCTGCAAACAATTTTTCACATTCTCAGATCTTGTACGCCGAATTCAGGCTAAACTTTTCTCTTCCAACATTCATTTAGAATGATTTCAATCCCTGTTGTTTAACAAAGACATATGGAAAACTAGTTTTTAAAAAAGAAACAGAAAACCACATGGAGGGCTATTATGTAATCTTATAAGGGGTTTTCAGGCACAAAGATTCAGCAGTAGAATACACAGAGAAATTCTTTGCATCCCGATGTTAAATATTTTCTGGGAGTCACACAGTAAGGTGAGCTGCAAAATGTTTCAGGTACTCAAAACAAAAACACACCTAATTCACTGAAGAGGTGCACTTGAAAACTGAAAGAATGAGTTTATTTGCTTATATGCAGATTCTACACAAAAAAATAAGCTTTTTGCTTATTTCCATATGCATATATAGACATGAAAGTAAAAGATCTATCTGAAAAGGATAAGTTAAAATGTTAAACTTGTTGTAGTTTTAATTACCTGATGCATGTTGAATGCACACACTTGTGTGCATTTTGACTTATTTCACGTATTTTGGCAAAACTTTTGGGACAAAATAACGTACAAAGGCCATTTTCTCCAAAGAATTCAAATTGCTTTCAGATTATGAGTCGATAGCTGATGGTGCCGATGTTCGAATAAGAAAGCATTGTGATTCTTTTGCTCAGTTTGAAAAAAACAAAATCCCAGTAAAAAAAAAAAAAAAAAAGAGTTGCACTGGATCAATCTCCTTGATTCATATAGTTCCTTTTTTTTTTTTAGCAACAGCCAGCAGCAGATGCTTAATAGAGGAGCGTAAGAGAGCAAACATACTGCAATACTTTCCTTGCTGTAGCCTTCCAGCAAAGTGTGGTGCTTACAGGGCCTGAGGTTGTAACTGTGTTCAGCGGCCTTTCCAGGAAGCTTTCCTCCATTAATTTCTCATCACTTTTTAACTCATCTGTAACTTGGGGTGGCACATCATCTACTGATATGGAGTTCTGCGGTTTAATTATGTCCTTTGTGAAAAGTATACTTACCAAAAGTTGTGGTTAGACTGCAAATTTAAGAAATGCTGTGTTTAATTCCAATCTGTTGTTTTCCAATGAAAAATGCATTTTTGGTAAGTCTAACCTTGATCTACTTCTAATAGCCAGAACATCTTTTGGTTACTTAGTAGAAAAGAAAAAAAAAATCATCAATGAGACTGAGAGGCTGGTCAGGCGTTACCTTGGCATGATGAAGGGCAGAGCGAGTGGAGGTGTTTGAGTGCTCAAAATAGAGTTCCTGTACCTACGGAGATACTTTGTGGCTCAAAGTTGGGTTTTGTCCCGTGGAGCAGATGGGCTTGTGTTCAGGCTCCGTTTTTCCCCCCGAGCATGAGGTTGCTGTGCAAAGTAGTATGGTAGAAGTACACATAAGGTCTTTTTAACATGACTTGAAGGATCAAGCATAACATTTTCTTACAGCAGCAAGAAAGAGACAGAAAATGTAATGGAACATCACTGAACTCAACCTTCAGCATTGACTTTTTTTTTTTCTCTTTGCCATTTTAGGGTGTAGTTACATAAAATGTAAATCACAAATACAGAAAGCTACGGCTATAGAGTAGATATGCGAATGCCATGTCCTCAGAATGTTGAAGACTAGAATAGCAGCAATGTTGGACCTTTAACACCTTTAAAGTTCTACATAAGATTAGAAGGGAGTGAACTTCAGTCAAGTGCAATTGTCCAGGGCCATGATATCAGTCAGCCAAGGTAGCATACAATGTAGTATCATGAAGAAGTGTAGACAGAAACATAATAATCATTTTTCTCTCTAATATAATTATAGGTGCAGAATTCAAATTACAATATCCAGGCCCTAAAAACGGAGAGAAAACATCTGAGACAGTTTTCTTCAACAGGAAAACTTAATGGTCCATGAGAAATCATTAAGACTACTGGATGAAGGAACAAGAAAGATCTGCTCTCAAGAGTCTCCCCATTGTGTAAAGGTATTTACAAACTTTGCTGTGTTAAAACTGTTAGAGCAACTTGTCAGAGGCTGGGCATTGAGCAAATGGTAGGACACTCATTCTAAGTGCCTGATAATCCAAGATACCAAATGCATAAGAGAAACTACAGTAAAGTCCTTATGGTATATTAACATGTGCACACCATAGTTATGTAGACATATTATCATGTCCCTATATTTATACATACTATTTATATTTATTCAATAATTTCAGTGGTTACTTTTACCTCTGAAAAAATGAATATCCTATAAATTTCTTCCCCTTTCCTGTATCTCCATTCATTCTGAATGACATCAAGAGCCAGTCTCTTTGCTGAACTCTTGCAATTAATTGCCAGCCTGTCAATTTCACAAATAATTCCTTTTTTTTTTTTTTTTAACTTCAGAGCTGAATTGTTTATCATTTCTCTATGTTGTATAATTTTCTCATATGGGTTCTTCTGAAGCACTTCAGCATTCTCTCTAGATCTGACTAACACCAAAAGATTCTGCTGTTCACCAGTTTTATCACCTTTTTTGTTCCCATGTTCTTTAGAGGTTTAATAAGGACATGAATACCCTCAGTTCCAACACGTTTCCTTGAACGGTCATGTTACATTTGTACCACATTGAGCTGCAGTTGTTTATATTTTTGTTTTTCTTTTAAACATTTTCTGATCCACAAAAGACCATACTCTGTCCCTTCCTGACTGTTTTAACCTTTGACAAACTACATTGCAAAGACAGTAACTTTTCCGAAGTCCAGATGAGTAATTACTGCTGATTATCCTTAATCCCGTGTATTGTCAGCTCCCACAAAGAATGCTGTTTGTTTGGGGGCACATGATTGTTCATAACAGATGATACGCTGCTTGGCTTTTGTGTACATTCATTATATTCATTACATACAGAATAATCATTAACATATTTTAGAATTTTATTTTCTTCCAACTAGTCTGCCTGCTGAAGTGAAAACCTGCTGATGTGTGATTCACAGTATTGCTGCTAGATATGTCTTTAAAGGTAGCATACCAGGAGATACTCCTCTAGTATTCTTGTCTGGTTCTATAATTGCAAATTACCATGTAGGTGATATCTGGATTCCCCATGGTGCTGAAGTTAGATCTGCTGTAAGTGCATAAGGGCTTTAAAGCACATTTGCACTGCGGTGCAGTGATGTGATTGCAGACCGTAGAGAGATGCGAGTCTGCTAAAGCAACCCTAACCCAGGGATTGATGTTAGTGTAGCTTACACTGGAAAGCTGCAAAAATGCCTTTCTAGGATCTTAAGTATTTAGAAGCTGTGTCCTATGCTGCTGCTAGACTTGGGTTTGTTTACATAGGCTACACCTTTCCCCTAGACATGGACTTGACTTGTGCAGTGTCAGCATAGGCAATATTTCTTATGTCATGTACCCATTTGTCAAATAGCTGCTTCAGAGTGGTACTGCAAGGGAACCCATCTGTGGGAACAATGAAAACATCGTTTTCCCTAAACAATGGAAATGCTCACTGGAACTATATTTTATTTGTGTTCTTATTAGAATTGTAGGAATGCTTTAAAAAACCTTTCTGTTAAAGAACAGAAACCTTGAAATAATTTTAGCTGTATTTCACCATAAATATTTGGGGAAATTAAAAAATTGCATGCAAATATTAGAAAATTTATGTGAGAAACATACTTGCAATCATATATACAAAGACTTTTTCAGAAACCATAGAAAAACTGAAGAGTTGTTCTCATCTAGTTAGATCATAAGTTTTTGTTGTATTTCCTATGTTTCATGTAAGCTCTGTTTTAAAGGGAAAAAAAGTGCAATTTAATATTTCCAGTTCTTGATACGCTGCTAAGAAATAGTCGTATGAACAAGAGCTAGAAAGTAATAATGCTTCTAAAATCTAAGCACTATTCTTTCAAAACATGTTACTGTGATTTATTATTATTATTATTTCACTGGCATAGTAACTTTCTCTTTTTGGAGCCAAATTATCTTAGAGTGAAAGCTAAATTATTTATACAGAATGACTACACGTGCCATATTTTTATCTTATATGGAACTGTGTAAATCTAACAATTTCAGTGTTGTCAGCTGTGTTACTTGTATGCCAGCTTGGTACTATTCAATTATATCATAAATTATTTGCAGTGTAAAAGGTATTATTAAGGATAGTATATGAATGCCCCAATTTATTGGTATTAAATAAGAAGTATAAGGCTTTTCTAGTCTATGATATTTAATTTACTTTGAGTTCCTGTTAGATTTTCATATGGTTTAAATAGAGTCTAATATAAATGAGAATACAGCCCTACTTTATGTTGTCACGTTGAAGTACGATAAACTCTGTACAATAAAAGTAATTAACATCAGTATTAGGAATATCAACAAAGCAAATGTTCTGAGAGTCATAAATGTGGGAACACACACATAAATGCATAAAAATGTCTAATTATATCCTGGATGGAGGAAAAGGAACAGTGATTGTAAGAAAGAGGAAATAGCTAATTCAGTAGCAGTCACTTAACCCTCATATCATCTTATAAATGTGTGTAAAACCATATGGTAGCCTCCCAAACATTTCTTAGAATTCAAAGTCGTATTCATGGGTAAATGCTACAAAAACAGTTTTATTTGGTATGAAAATATGTAACTTCTGTATAAAAGCTTTGCCTAAAACTGCATTTTGTGTAGATAGAGATCAAAGTGATTGCACAGTCACATCTCAGATTTCTTAAATAGTTTCCTTTGAAGCAGAGCAAAGTCAGGAATCTTAAGCCACTCCAAGTTCGCACTTTGACAGGTTAGGTTTAGAAAGTAAGCTCATGCGTGGAAGTCACAGCTTCCCATGGTACAGTGGTGTTCTTCTGTAGCATGTACTTTCTTTTTCTTCATGTGATGTATTCTGGTGGTGACTCAGCAATACGTGGATTTCAAAAAAAAAAAAAAGTCAGTGCATTAGTCATGTTCCTGAGCACTATTAATTATTCAAGTGAGGCTAATGTGTGTATAAACCCAAATTCTCAAAATTTGAATAGCAATTAAAGTTCTTAGTCCACCTTCAGCTCTGTGAAAGCACATCTTTGCCCTGTCAGTTCAATTCCAGTTCTCTGAATTTAGAAACCCTGAGGAATCACGAGCTGCTTCATCTAACTCCATTTATGTTCAACAAAAACCTCTGGCTCTGCAGTGTGACTTGTAAGTAGTAATGTCCAGGTTCTTTGCAAGAGTGGATTGAGAGGCATGTGGCCTTTCTGGAGAACATTCTTACACCAGCCTTGTCGTTGCATACATACATGGTAGTTACTCTGGTCAGGCATCTCCACTGACGGGAGGATTGTGAAGGGAGGGCTTAAGAGAAGTCTGTTCTATCCTTACTAGTGCTCTTGAGGTGACATTCTTTCTAAAGTGGCCTTTGTTATCTGTTTGTTTATTTTTCAGGATGCTCTTAGTCCCTTTGAATGAAGAAAGACATTGTTCTTAGAGAGCATTTTCATTTTTTTTCTCACCTATTCCATTGTGTTGTGCAGTTAGCAATTCCCGAGTGCACAGAGTAACAAAGCAGTGTGTCTGCAGTGGGCTTAGTTGATGGTGCGAATTGCTAGAAGTGAGGACTAACATCTACCTAGTCGAGAATGATGAAAGATTGTGCAGAGTCCTTTCCCCCAGCAAAGGCTGAGAATCTGCATGCTTTGGAAAATCTTGAGGTCCCTCCTCTTGTCATGAGCAGCCACAGAATGACTGGGTGCAATGTGATATGCTCCTGGACCTGGTGTTGCTTGGGCTCAACACCGTACTGCAGTTTAATTCTTTTGAAAACCGCTATGGCTGCATATAAGGATTTATGCATAATCCCTCCTGCGGTAATCCTCTTGCTTAAGGCTTTTAACCACTTGTAATTTTTCCCATTCTCAAAATACATGTTATTCTGCTGAACAAAGCCTCAGTGACACTGGCAGCTGAGGTAGCTGGCTTTCACAGAAGGTAAATTTAAAAAGGAACTTGGCTCTGCTCAGGTATTCAGAGGCTGAAATTCACTGTGCAGGTAGATCATATAAACTTGGATTAGGGCTTGAGCCATGAAAATGAGTGAATTTGTTATAATTTAGTAAATTCAGTGTTTTGGATGGCTCTGAATTCACCTGCATGTCAGAAAACAGAGAGAAGGTATTTTCTAAGAACAGCAGTCCATCCCTGTGAAAGTGGCTGATATAACTGAACCTTCTTCAAGTCGATGTGTGCTTGCCATGTTTGGCAGTCAGTGATTACAGGGAGCTGGCACTGCTTTCTCAAAGGCAGGAGTGTGGTGGCTAGGGGATCAAAATGGCAAATGTTTAAAGCTTCTATAATCCTATGTACTACAGGATTACAAACATTCAGACTATGAAAATAGTTTAACTGCAAAGAAGGATGGATACAAAGAGGGAATAGATATTTATACTCTGTTTTAAGGAAACCCAAAACCCTGTGTATATTGCAATTTGTGGGTAAGGTACTCTTCCAGTAAAGGGGTCTGACTTGCCATTCTGCAATATAATAAGCATAATGTAGAAATGATTACAACTATACAGTTCTTTTCTGTATTTTACAATAGTCTGTCCTGACCAAGCAAAAATTCTGTTCTGAGCTTTCGTCTTGCATTACTACATTCCAAGCCAAGGTTTAAATTTTCTGGCATCGAATACATTACCATATACAGAATCACTTTTTAAAGGCACCAAGAGGTTAAACAATAAATGTAAAGACTATTAAAATGAAACTGGAAAAAAAAATGATACATCTTAGCCAATTTGTCAAAGTGCTGGTGTTGTTAAAGCAATTAAATAGCAATAAGAAAGCAGTCATGTCCATCATTGTTAGTTCTGGAAATCACTTTTAGATTTATAACTATAATAAAATAATTTAAAATCTCTATAAAAAGAGAAGGTTTGACAGAAATAGGAAGAAGCTGAAGAAAATATTGCAGAGGTTGAGTGGGAAGTGGGAACCTGAAGAAACTACATTTCACAGATGCTTCTTTTTTTATTGACTTTTCACTTTTGATGGACTAGCAAATTATTGTTCATTGGTTTTCTTATGAATATAACCCATATTCAGTCTGTTGCAAATAAGGACAGATGGAAGCCACCTCAGCTGGTGCTTTGGGATGATGATGTTCATCATTTTCACGCTAGATGAATGTCATGGGACCATTCGCAAGAAGTAGGGTTTTTTCTTTAATGAAACTTAATGTAGGGGGGGAAAAAAAGGTGAAAGTACTTTCTCCAACTTGAAAACATGCTTGCTCTAGGAAAACTTTTGCTGCCTGTGTACTTACTTCTCACAAGGTTTCTTGCAGTTAGGGGAAGGAAGGGGTAAAAGGAGCAAGGAAAGTAGAAATATTAAAGCATTACTTAAGTGAGCAGTCAGTAATAACAAGAAAAGTTGCACAATGCATAGACAGTACGTAATTTTAAAGAAATTGGCTTTGTAAATAGTAATAAAATAAACAAGTACCTAGCTGTTGCAGTTTCTCCATTTTAGACTATTTAGCAAAGTTCTGCAAATTTGATGCAGTGGGTGACCATTTCAGGCTGAAGGCTGTTATTAATATTTTTACAAATTACCTCCATTAGGAGCTCTGTTTCTTTTACTACAACATGCATGTTTTATAGATAATAAAAGTCATTTCCTGAAAAGCACTTCAGCAAAACCCAGCTTGAATTTATGCCAGATTTTCATGGAAGAATTTAAATGGAGTTTTAAAATGTGCTAAATTTTAGCTCTGGAGTAACTTAATTAAATGACAGTCACTTTGCAAATGGCTTTTGCTCATTATAGTCAAATAATCACAGTCAGTTTAAAGGCAAAGCATGACTTGCGTGATTTGCACAAGAGATACATGACAGTTCTTTTGGCTTGGATGAATTACTTAATTACTTTGTTAAGCTGTGCCTCTGGACAGTGAGATTTTTGATTTGTTGTTCAGCGTGCTCAGGATGCAGATGAGTTATCCCATGAGATGAGTTAAAAGGAAACTCAGTAGATAAAGTTAGCACCGTGCACATTTTTACATCTGTAGTATGATGAATTAAAAATATTCTGAATTGGTACAGCCCAAAGCTGTTCAGCTCTGTAAGCTGTTGAATGGCTATAATACTATCTGCTGGAGGTGGACAAACATCAGCATCGTAAATGTAACAAATGGAGTTCCTGAGCCTCCCCAAAAGGTAAAAAGAGCTTTGGGTAGCCTGAGCTATATCAGTAATAGCCTCTGTTGGTGCTGCTGTTCTCCAGAATGAAGTAGTAGCTACCTTTGATGATGCATCTGTATTTAAACATAAGAACTGTAATGTTGTTCTTAGTTTCTGAAAATCTCAGGGAAAAAAAAAAAAAAGAAAAAAGATTGAACAATCTTTTTTAAAAAAGTTATTATATCTAAACTATTGGATTTGTTTAAAAGGTTTAACTTCTGATTTTTTTTTTTTGCATTTAACCAAATAATTTTTCAAAATATTGAGTATCTCAGTATTGCACCAGGTCATTTGAATAACTGTTGTGACTTTCAAGTTGGTTTGATGAGAACAATTTTGAGGAATCCAAGTAGGTGGTATGCAGAGGCTTAGATTAAGTGCTGGTAACGTTCGTTAGAAAATTATTATATTCTTTATTAGATGAGCAATATTCTTTATTAGATTAATTATATTAATTAGATTAATTAATTATATTAATTATATTCTTTATTAGATGATACAATTAGGAGAAGCAGTCAAGTTTTTTTCAGTGAGTAGATGAAGCAGTAGCAGAAGTTGTCCCAGAAGCAAGAGCAATCTTCAAACTTCTCAACTGTTTTTTAAATTTTTGGAGTGGTTCTTGCTACTTTGGACTTGAAACTGAACTTGTGTTCCCAAGAACTCTTTGAATACTTTTTTTTCCCCTTAGTGATATCAAAGAGTGGGAACACCAGATTTCCTCACAAACTCTGTCGTGCTTATTACGCTGTGATGGCTACAGCAACAGTACTGCTACAACATGGAAGCCAGAGTGATGCTCAGTGCTGTTCCCTACTCATGACTTTGGTGGGCTTCAAGTACTTTCTCTGATGTCACAAAATGCAAGTGACTTTAAACAGTGATATTTGGAAAATAGGCTGCTTTGAAATTACAGTACATGAAATTACTGTACATGTAATTACAGTACAGTCCACTTGCCGAGGCGACCGGCTCCGGGGCAGACGCATGCTGCAGCGGAGCGCGGGATCGGGACAGGCAGGGCTATTTTTCGGGCATCGAGCCTACGTGAGGGAGCCGCCAGGCACCGGCAGCCCTCGTGAGGGAGGCTGACGAGGCGTAGGCGGAGCCAGCAGCGTCAGCGACAGCTCCTCCCCCCGGCCGTTCAAAGGCAGCCCTTAGAGAGCGCGAGTGACCAGGAGCACGGCGAACAGGGCGGGCAAACAGGGAGTGACGCGGCAGTTAGCGAGGCAGGGCGGGCAGGAAGGGCGGAGCGCTCACACCCGCCCATAGGGACACCTCCTCTAAGGGCGCTCTCCCGTCAGCTGGGCTACAATGGTCTCCACCAGGCACGGTGCTTTCTCTAGGAAGTCAGTACACACCCAGACCGACTGCCCGTCCAAACATGCAGCAGTTCAGGTCTCCGGATGCGGGGAGTGTCTGAGCCTCTTGCTGCCATCGGCGGGAGGCAGGGGGACTGCTTGCGTGAGGTGCGAGCAGGTGGACGACCTGGTCCGCATGGTGGCGGAACTCAAGGAGGAGGTGCAGAGGTTGAGGGATATCAGGGAGTGCGAGCGGGAGATAGACTGGTGGAGTGACTCCCTGCAGGACCGGAGGGAGAGGGACCAGGGTGAGATGCCCCAAAGGGGGGTGGACCCCCTGCCCTGTTGCCATCGGGCAGAGGGAGGGGACCTGCGAGTTGAGGAGGAATGGAGACAGGTCCCTTCTCGACCTCGCAGGAGATGCCCTCCCCTTCCGGCGCTGCCTTCCCAGGTGCCCTTGAACAATAGGTTTGAGGCCCTGGAGCTTGAGAGACCGGTGGGTGAGGACGAGGTAGGAAGCCTACCCAGGAGGATGCCTGAGGTGAGGAAGTTGGCTCCACGCCTCAGGACTGCCTCCACCAAGAAAGAGAGAAGGGTGATTGTTGTGGGCGACTCCCTCCTCAGGGGAACGGAGGGCCCTATTTGTCGGCCTGAACCCACGCATAGGGAAGTCTGCTGCCTCCCTGGGGCCAGGGTCAGAGACGTTACCAGGAAGCTTCCAAACCTGGTTCGCCCCTCTGACTATTACCCGCTTTTGATAGTCCAGGCTGGCAGTGATGATCTTGAAAAGAGAAGCCTGAAGGCTATCAAACAGGACTATAGGGGGCTGGGACGATTGGTGGAGGGAGCGGGAGTGCAGGTGGTGTTTTCGTCTATCCCTACGGGGGAAGGGAGAGGCACGGAGAGGACATGGAAAGCTCACGTGGTTAATAGGTGGCTCAGAGGCTGGTGCCAGCACAGAAATTTTGGTTTTTTTCACCATGGGGAGCTTTACTCGGCACCTGGCCTGATGGCCCCAGACGGGTCCCTATCTCCAAGGGGAAAACGGATCCTAGGCCAGGAGCTGGCGGGGCTCATAGAGAGAGCTTTAAACTAGGCAAGAAGGGGGACGGGGCTCAAAGAAGGCTTGTTGGAGCCGTGCCGGGGGAAACAATGGCTAGGCTGGGGAAGAAGGCGATGGCCCAGCTGAAGTGCATCTACACTAATGCACGCAGCATGGGTAACAAACAGGAGGAGCTGGAAGCCATCGTGCAGCAGGAAGGCTACGACTTGGTTGCCATCACGGAGACGTGGTGGGACCGCTCCCACGACTGGAGTGCTGCAATGCCTGTCTATCGGCTCTTCAGGAGGGACAGGCAGCACAGAAGGGGTGGTGGCGTGGCTCTCTACATTAGAGAATCTTTTGATGTTGTGGAACTCCAGGCTGGGAATGATAAGGTTGAATCCCTGTGGGTTAGGATCCGCGGGAAGGCCGGCAAGGCTAGCGTCCTGGTCGGGGTCTGTTATAGACCGCCGAACCAGGATGAGGAGACGGATGAGGAGTTTTATAGGCAACTGACAGAAGTTGCAAAATCATCGGCGCTTGTCCTCGTGGGGGACTTCAACTTCCCGGATATATCCTGGAAACACAACACGGCACAGAGAAAGCAGTCTAGGAGGTTTCTGGAGAGTGTGGGAGATAGCTTCCTGATGCAGCTGGTCAGTGAACCTACCAGGGGTGGTGCCCCGCTAGACCTTCTCTTCACAAACAGAGAAGGACTGGTGGGAGATGTGGTGGTCGGAAATCATCTTGGACAGAGTGACCACGAAATGGTAGAGTTCTCTATTGTTGGCGAGGCCAGGAAGGGGACCAGTAAAACTGCTGTATTGGACTTCTGGAGGGCTGACTTTGAGCTGCTCAGGACGCTGGTTGGCCGAGTCCCTTGGGAGGCGGTTCTGAAGGGCAGAGGAGTCCAGGAAGGCTGGGCGCTCCTCAAGAAGGAAATCTTAACGGCACAGGAGCGGTCCGTCCCCACGTGCCCAAAGACGAGCCGGCGTGGAAGAAGACCGGCCTGGCTCAACAGAGAGTTGCGGCTTGTGCTTAGCAGGAAAAAGAGGGTTTATAATCTTTGGAAAAAAGGGCAGGCCACTGAGGAGGACTAGAAGGATGTAGCGAGGCTGTGCAGGGAGAAAATTAGAAAGGCCAAAGCTCATCTGGAGCTCAACCTGGCTACTGCCATTAAAGACAACAAAAAATCCTTTTACAAATATATCAATGCGAAACGGAGGACTAAGGAGAATCTCCATCCTTTACTGGATGCGAGGGGAAACCTGGTTACTAAGGATGAGGAAAAGGCTGAGGTGCTTAATGCCGCCTTTGCCTCAGTCTTTAGCGGCAATACCGGTTGTTCTCTGGATACCCAGTGCCCTGAGCTGGCGGAAGGGGATGGGGAGCAGGATGTGGCCTTTGCTATTCATGAGGAAATGGTTGGCGACCTGCTAAGGAGCTTGGATGTGCGCAAGTCGATGGGGCCCGATGGGATGCACCCGAGGGTACTGAAAGAAGTGGCAGAGGAGCTGGCCGAGCCGCTTTCCATCATTTATCAGCAGTCCTGGCTATCGGGGGAGGTCCCAGTTGACTGGCGGCTAGCCAATGTGACACCCATCTATAAGAAGGGCCGGAGGGCAGACCCGGGGAACTATAGGCCTGTCAGTTTGACCTCAGTGCCAGGAAAGCTCATGGAGCAGGTTATCTTGAGGGTCATCACGCGGCACTTGCAGGGCAAGCAGGCGATCAGGCCCAGTCAGCATGGGTTTATGAAAGGCAGGTCCTACTTGACTAACCTGATCTCCTTCTATGACAAAGTGACGCGCTTGGTGGATGAGGGAAGGGCTGTGGATGTGGTTTACCTTGACCTCAGTAAGGCTTTTGACACCGTTCCCCACAACATTCTCCTCAAGAAACTGGCTGCGCGGGGCTTGGACTGGCGTACGCTTCGCTGGGTTAAAAACTGGCTGGATAGCCGGGCCCAGAGAGTTGTGGTGAATGGAGTCAAATCTGGTTGGAGGCTGGTCACAAGTGGTGTCCCCCAGGGCTCGGTACTGGGGCCGGTCCTCTTTAATATCTTTATCGATGGTCTGGATGAGGGCGTCCAGTGCACCCTCAGTAAGTTTGCAGATGACACCAAGCTAAGTGCGTGTGTCGATCTGCTCGAGGGCAGGAAGGCTCTGCAGGAGGATCTGGATAGGCTGGACCGATGGGCTGAGGTCAACTGTATGAAGTTCAACAAGGCCAAGTGCCGGGTCCTGCACCTGGGGCGCAACAACCCCAAGCAGAGTTACAGGCTGGGAGATGAGTGGTTAGAAAGCTGCCTGGCCGAGAAGGACCTGGGAGTATTGGTTGATAGTCGGCTGAATATGAGCCAGCAGTGTGCTCAGGTGGCCAAGAAGGCCAACAGCATCCTGGCCTGTATAAGAAGCAGTGTGGCCAGCAGGTCTAGGGAAGTGATTGTCCCCCTGTACTCGGCTCTGGTGAGGCCGCACCTCGAGTACTGTGTTCAGTTTTGGGCCCCTCGCTACAAGAAGGACATGGAGGTGCTCGAACGAGTCCAGAGAAGGGCGACCAAGCTGGTGAGGGGTCTGGAGAACAAGTCTTACGAGGAGCAGCTGAGGGAGCTGGGCTTGTTCAGCCTGGAGAAGAGGAGGCTCAGGGGCGACCTTATCGCTCTCTACAGTTACCTTAAAGGAGGCTGTAGTGAGGTGGGGATTGGTCTGTTCTCCCACGTGCCTGGTGACAGGACGAGGGGGAATGGGCTAAAGTTGCACCAGGGGAGGTTTAGGTAGGATATTAGGAAGTACTTCTTTACCGAAAGGGTTATTAAGCATTGGAACGGGCTGCCCAGGGAGGTGGTGGAGTCACCATCCCTGGAGGTCTTTAAAAGACGTTTAGATGTAGAGCTTAGCGATATGGTTTAGTGGAGTGCTTAGTGTTAGGTCGGAGGTTGGACTCGATGATCTTGAGGTCTCTTCCAACCTAGAAATCTGTGTCTGTGTCTGTTTACAAAGGAATCATCAGCTTAATATTTAAAGGCAGAATCAGAAGGAAGACTGTGTTACTTCCATGACCCTGTGATGAATATTGCTTCTTAATAGAAGAGATTGAGAAGTTGAGATCCCCTACTGCAGAACACAGAGTAACTTTGCTCAGCTAGTTTAGCACAAGTAAAAATATCATATTTCTTTTTGCTGTCTGAAGGATTAAACAGAATTCTTCAGAGAACTGTCACCCAGTGTGACAGCCAGCAGAATTTCATAGTGATTAGAGGTTAAAAAATAAAAATTATGATCTTAAAAATACATATATGACAGTCTATAAAGTCTTGGAGCACTGTGTTCAGGAAACATAAATCAGGTGCTGTTCTCTAAATACCATACGTATCAACTGTACCAACCTGTAAGAGTTGCTTTAAGAAAAGGATAATCACTACATGGTCACTATGTGCATCTATACTTTATAAAGAATAGCTAAAACTATACCACAATAGTATAGCCACCTCTGTGTTTTTACTTAAACCATTCCATCATTTATCTCCTCAGCAATATTCTCCAACAATGTGAAGTTAGAAAAAAAAAAATCTCATCAGGTAATAGTTACTTTGCAAACACTACAGAAACATTAGAGCACATAGAAGGACAAAGCTCTGCCATTTGAAAATGCATTGAAACGGAAGTACGCTTTATTGGGACTGGATAAATGATTTCTATTATGCAAATAGAGATAGTAATTAAATAAGGACTGTATATCAAATTAATAGAGGAGCACAGAAAAATGGAATTTCAGGAGCAGAATAAATATAATTTGCGAAGATACACAGATCGTTTAAAAAAATATGTAAAAACAAATCTCTTATGGATCACTAAACAAGAAAAGCTGTGTTATCATGGTGACAAAAAGCAAATCTGTTCTACTTGATTTTTTTTCCAGGCAAGGGGAACTGCAAGAATAAAGTGATGCAGGTAAATGCCATATGCATAGATGTGTAAATGGATGAAGAGTTACAGTTATTAGAATACAAAACAAACAAAAAAAAACTAGCAACAAGAGGAGAAAAACTAGTGGAGATTGTCAAAAACTAGTAGGGTGAAATACCAGATTGTGTGGCAAATACTCAAGTGATAGTTGATCATATGGAATGTGGCGTTTATTCAGAACAATCAGTGGAGATCTTGTTAAACAAGTTACTTACAAGTTTACTGGTTGATAGGCAGCTGAATATGAGCCAGCAGTGTGCTCAGGTGGCCAAGAAGGCCAACAGCATCCTGGCTTGTATAAGAAGCAGTGTGGCCAGCAGGTCTAGGGAAGTGATTGTCCCCCTGTACTCGGCTCTGGTGAGGCCGCACCTCGAGTACTGTGTTCAGTTTTGGGCCCCTCGCTACAAGAAGGACATGGAAGTGCTCGAGAGAGTCCAGAGAAGGGCAACGAGGCTGGTGTGGGGTCTGGAGAACAAGTCTTACGAGGAGCGGCTGAGGGAGCTGGGGTTGTTTAGCCTGGAGAAGAGGAGGCTCAGGGGAGACCTCATCGCTCTCTATAGGTACCTTAAAGGAGGCTGTAGAGAGGTGGGGATTGGTCTATTCACCCACGTGCCTGGTGACGGGACGAGGGGGAATGGGCTAAAGTTGCACCAGGGGAGGTTTAGGTAGGATATTAGGAAGAACTTCTTTACTGAAAGGGTTGTTAGGCATTGGAATGGGCTGCCCAGGGAAGTGGTTGAGTCGCCATCCCTGGAGGTCTTTAAAAGACGTTTAGATGTAGTCCTCAGTGATATGGTTTAGTGGAGGTCTTGTTAGTGTTAGGACAGAGGTTGGACTAGATGATCTTGGAGGTCTCTTCCAACCTAGACGATTCTGTGATTCTGTGAAGTTTGATATAAAAACAAACATTTTGGAATGCTACCTTTGAATTAATTGCTAATATGTTAAAGAAATATGTTAAAGAAAGCCAGTTATTGTTTTTATTCTTTCTTTTTGTACTTTGTGCCTTTGAGGAATTAGCGTTTAATTCAGAAGACTTTGTTCCTGTGTTGCTGCAAGTTTATATTGTCCTGGACTTGGTAAGCATGCCAGAGCCAAATGACACCAATATAGGAATGAATGCTGGGGATCAGGAGATCAAATAGATTCATCACAGGAATGGCTGGATCTCTTGATTTGACTTAGAAGTGAGGTATTAGAAGTCAGATGCATTAAGTATGCATTTAAGAGGGAATGAATGGAGTCTCTAGTGCAGCTTGCTTGGCAGTCACAAGAATGTAATTATAATGGCTTTTTAGTAGGGTGGAAATATCCAATTTCCCCAAAGACCAATCTGTCTTAGCAATGCAGACTTTCTGACTTCACAGTCTAATGCTTACTTCACAAGATGCCTCATTTCTCCTTATGTAATGAATTGGAAATAACATTGTTTCAGAGCACAAAGTGCAAGTACTGCTTCATTAGACAAAACAATTCTTCAGGAGCTTGCTAAACAGAAGAAGAGAGAAAAGTGGCCCTGCAGTCTACCCATGGACTTAAAATTTTAAATATTAGATAATTGCAGAGAAGATAATTAAACATATTACCCAGCAATGAGATAATCTGGAGAAAATTGGCTAAAATGACCACACAGACCCTTTACAAATGAAACAGAAACTGAAAGGATTGACAGTGGTAAATATCAGTGTTTTGGAAAAGAAAAGCATCCCTGAAGGAGAATATGGCTTATCAGATGTTGAAGGACAGATGATAAGCCCCATATTACTTACAGCCATTAGTTATGCCAAAGGCATATGAACTGCAGGGCAACTGTAACATGGTATACTGTTTCATGCATTGTGAATGTAACTATTAGGATAAAAGCCTTCCAGCATTCTGTATGGACAGTTACATTAATGCACAAAGTCAGTCTTCAGTAATTTTGAAGAATCTAAGACAATTCACAATCTGTATTTGTACTTCAATTTTAGCCTTCCGGGTCTGGAACACAGTCTGCAATCTATTGTAAAAGAGAAAAAAAAATACTACGTAGGCAAAGACTTACAAGATTACATGAAAAATAGGGAAGAAGGAAAACAGAGCTATCCCAATAAAACAGCAAATTAAAATGGAAGGAAATGTGTGCAGTAACAGAATAACCTGAGATTTAATGGATAATTTCCTCTTTTCGGCTAGAAGCAGTCAGGGTAAAGAAACAAGAGAGGCAGTAGGTGTATGGGCTTAGAGCAATTGGTGGAATGTAATTATGGAAAGCCAAATGAGACAATATTCTTTATTCGTTATTATAGTGACCCTTTTTAATAAGATTTTTCCTCAGTCTGGCATAATATTCCCACTAGGTAATATACTATCAATCTACGAAAAGAAAACTACTGTAGCTGAAAATTGAACCCTTTCACATTGAGGGAGAATGAAACAGAAGAGTAAGAACTAGGGCTGACATAATTTAAGAAACAGACACCTTCTGGTTTGTTTGGATGCTTTGGGACTCTCAAGCTGTCCTAAGCTGGCTGAGAAAGGATGTCTCTGCATGAAGAGGTCTCTAGTCTATAATAATGTGACTCTTTTGCTCACTGTCTTCCTGGACCTCTAAGATGATCATTTGTTGGTGTTGTGTGCTTCAGTCAGCTCTGATCTATGTTATGACAAGCAGGTTCTCCTGGCAACACCAAGACTTCAGTAGTGCAAGTGATTTATTATTATGTTAGTCCTCCTGCTCTGGTCTTTCATTGGATATGTGTCAATGGTTTGTGAAAAAGCTGTAATCTTTAGGAAACTGCAGTGCAAAAGCCGGGTTCTAGTGCTAAAATACAGTTTAGAAGGAAAAGGAACAGTGTTACTGTTTCTTCTGAGTTCCTTATCAATAGTAAAGGAGTGTGTATGTGTCACTAAAAAATCTTGTGTACAGTGTTGCTTTTTGAAGTTTTTTATTCCATGCAAAAACTACCCAAGTCTGATTTAGTTTTACTAAAGCGTAAAGAAATTTAAATGTGAATAACATTTCCTACAACCAGTACCCAGTGAAACCTCTTTGACTCCAATGAAAAACTGGAGAGAGTTTCCTGCTACAAGTTGACTGTATTTCAGGAATCAAATTATGGCAGAAAACCTCTTATTTCACCATATGGAGCCACTGACTATTATTGCGGCATTTTTTTTCCTGCTTGTGATACAGTCATTGATATCTTCTAATTAACAGAATATGCTCAAGAATGTGAAATACAAATTCTGTCTCTGCTCATAAACATAAATTACAGGTTACTCACGGGAACTGAAAAGAATACTTAGAATTGAGGAAACTGTGTATGGAACTTTCCAAAGAGTTTTGTAAAACACGATATGAATTTCTAAAAGTATAGGGCATTATTATCATCACTTAATACATTGGTATTTCAACATCACATGATCAAATAACATTGGTTTCAAAGATGTGTACTTCTGTTTAGTGTGTTCCTGAAACAGAAGCACTGAGGTAGACCTTTCTAGGCACACATGTCCTGTGCTGCGCAGGTGAGAAGAGCACTTCCAGAGGGCAGCAACACCCCAACTTCTTGCCCTAGACCTTGCACAGTGCCGTAAGAGGGAGGATGCATCTGTGAGAGTGGCTGAGGTTGTTTTAATACAAGTAGCATCCTATCAATTGAAATATAAGTACTCTAAGAAGCTGTTGTGGGAAACAAATGGAAAGTCATTACTGTATTTAAAATAGAATCATAGTATAAAGTTTAAGTATAAATATGGTATATCTTCATTTATAATTAAGGCAACACTAACAAAGAAAATAATGAACTGGAAGTAACTTAAAGCCTAAAGGGAGCGTAGGGTATGCCAGTTGTGTGTTCAGAATAAAGTTTGTGAACTTCAGGCCACACATAATTTACAGCACTGGCTGCATCACTGTTTTTCCTCTCTCTTCCATAGCACCAGCTTTTAGATCTGCTCATTCCCAGTGGCACATTCCATCACATACCCCAATGCATAGTTATAAGTGACAACTCTGTAACTCTTAGATGATAAATTCCATAAGGTGATTTCAGAGACTTCAGAGCAAAAAGAAAGAGCTGCATGGCCTGAAGTCTTTGTTAGTTTGAGGCAGATTTGCTCATTTCCAATTTAAGGAAAAAGGTCTTATGACAGCCTCTGTCGGCGTAAAACACTCAAAGATAATTCATTTCAGTTGTATTTCTAGGATGATGCAGGGCTCAGAGTTTATGAGAAAATGTACATCAAAAAGTCAAATAGAAGAACTGTGTTATCTTAGTATATGTAACTTAGCCGTGCCTCTTAGGTTCTCGTCAAACCAATTGTTACATTTTTATCCCTTTAAGACTGTCTGGTTTGTGTTCATCTTTTCTTTGTGTTTGCATGTGTGCTCAGGCTATGAACTGCAGAGATGGCATAATGAAGGTTAATGGAGCTCTCAGATTCATGTAACTCATATGAATTAGAAATTACTAAAACAGAGAAGGCTCAACAAAATCAATTCTAAAAATACTTCATGCAGAGTTCATAATGGACTAAATAACACTTCCAAACAGCTGCATTGTGATTTTGCCAAACTGAGATAAAATAAATGCCAAAGAAGTGTCAGAGTGAACAAAGGAAGGATTCCTCATGTTTCCCTTTACAAATATTTTTTCTATATTATTCCTTTAGTTGTCAGAGATGGAGTAAGAATAGAAACAGGAAGAAACACTCAAAACCAAACAGCTCTGGATGATTCCCTTCTTCCTCCAGTTGATAAAGGAAAGTTCGTGAAAACTCTCATCTGAAATCAAACATGTTAACAGTATTCTCTTCCTTATTTTGGTAAACACTGCAAGCATTACAAACTCAGCCTTATATTATGAAATCAGCTATGTGCCTGCTGAAGAAAATAAGGAAGAATGAGTCCTGTTCTTCTGTTCTTCCCACAGAGAGCTATACGGAATTACAGAGCAGGGAGGGATACAAGAACAGATATAGCTTTGCCTTTTCTCTCCCCAAGATCCCTGCCACTGCAAATGAGCCAGTGTGACAAGAATAATAAATTTTCATATCACTAATAGCTATAATTAATGTCATTGAAAGGAAAGGGGGAAACATTTCTTTCTTTGTGCTGTTCATGTAATAGTAAAACAACGTAATGCTCATTAAGAACTGCATCCTGACAGTGTAATTTAGATATAGATGACCTATATAGTTTCTAAAGGCTTAATCTTATAAAGACAGGAAGAGTGCTCTTAGATCATCCGGAAATGAATTGTACCCTACACACTAGAAAAGCTTGAACAGTTTGGAACACAATTTTCATTAAGGATAAGGGATCAATTTGTGTCACTTGGAAAATAATTCTACTGCACTTTCAACTTTTCAGGTTCAGTCAGTAAAAAACAGACTAATTTTACGGTAGGATTTCATGATAGGCATGGTGTGGAAACTCCAGGGAGGTGGAAGCTGGCCCAGCAGCCCAGTTAATCAGCCAGCCTCCTCGGTGCCATGGGAGTTCCTCAAGGGGACTCCACAGAGCTACCACATAGGGGTTAGTTGTAGGTTATCCAATCTCAGGTTCTTTGTTCAGTGAAATTTTAATTCACAGAAAGACATTAAGCATTTAAGTCCAGAATAAGTCTGACTGAACTCATCATTTCATTGACATTCACTTTCAAATTGCTCCTTAATTTCTCTTTGGTAGTAATAATAATTTTAATTTAAATATCAACTTTAACCTAAGGATGTCATAGTATTTTAAAATGGTCAGTCCAGCCTAGCCCTCCCCCCCCCCCAAAAAAAAAAAAAAAAAAAGGCAGTTCTAAAAGCCTCCTATATGATATGAACATTGTGACAATGTATTCTTGTCATGGGTATGGAACTACAGTTAAATTCCTGAAGCACTGGAGTGACTGCAGTAGTAGTAGAACTAAATGTAAAGTTTGTTGGTTGTACTTGAGTACTCCTGTGATGAAATCTAGCCCATAAGCTGTAGGTTTGGAATAGAAGGGGTATGCTAAACATGATAAAAATATATGCTCTGTGTGACTCTCAGTAGCATGTCTATATGCTACTTCACAATGTATGAAGAATATATGTGCATGTGTGAGACATCACCTAAATGCGCTTTTTTTCTAAATTATGCAAATACTAGGCACTAAGTGACAAGATTACCTTATTGTTAAATGTGGTAAAGGCAGTCATATATTAATAATGTGAAACAATTGTTATGGAGAGCTAAATCTCTAAACTCTTATTCATTTAAGGATTGAGGATTTTGCTCCATATTGTCTCTCGCTAAATGTACTTTCTTGACTGCAAGTGTGCATAGTAGGAGAAATGGTGTTGTCTGTCACTGTGTACAGAGACAAAAGATACCATTCCATTTTTCTCATCCTGCTATTGCACTGTTCTCCAAATAGTCTTTGAAAATTGAGCTGAGGAAAAAAAAAAAGATATGAATTCAAAACTACCATATTTGTATTTCATGGATTTTCAGTCCTAGTGTTAGCAGATACTGAAACAGTGCCTGCATGATAACTGACAGAAAAAAAGGATGAGCAAAATCTTCAGTATCAATGAGCTTAGCATTGTAAGCTTTTCTGCGTATGAAATGCAACTCTGAGCTTACCTTAAGGTGATCACCAGTGGTGCCTCTGAGTATCAAATGAATGCAGATTATGTAAGTCCATCTGTCTTCTTTAAAAATAGAGCCCTGTTGTGTCTTTAGCTATCTAGGAGCAAACCTGAGAGCTGTCATCAGAATACTACTTTGTTTACACACCCGTTTATGGGATGTTAGAATTTTGTTCTCTTGGACATTGCTTTTGCTTGTTGGCTCACCAGATACACAGAATGAAAACACTCTGGGTGATTTATCCTTTCCAAAGCATAACAATTCTGTTTACTGTCTAGGGGAGGAAAATCTTTATACGTGTCTGGTCAGCTCAGAGCAACCTGTAATAATGGACAGCTGTTTGTCAGAACGTGTGGGTATTTTTTTAAATACTAAGGTCTTACCGGAATGAAATACTTACATTGCAGTTTTATTTAGCAAATGGTGATTAGGGAGTAAGTGGTAGCATTGTTTTCTTTGTTAAAGATCTTTCAAGCAGAAGAGAAAAGACGATTGAGAATTTTGCTGCATATGAAACAGTCAGACTGCTCTTTAGTGCTAGAATGGGTCCAGCTCCTGACTGACCCTGACCTCTCTGAGGAGCTACGGTGACAGAAATGCCTCCCAGAACATCGTTTTATTTCAGTGTAGTATTACTTTAGCGAGGAGGAGGGAAGGAGGGAAATGGGGGCTGGGAGGTTAAATGGTGGTCAGATTCTGTATCATTCCCTGAGCTTTTTAGTGATGTGTAGGTGTCATCCCAGGTATAACCAGTAATTACTGGCTTGGGGATGGCAGGATCACCTTAGGACTTGGTAGCACCACAAAATTATGGCAGAGGTTGGTTAGGGTCAGACCCTCAACTGATACAATTCTGCCTGCCTGACTGCTAACAGTGCTTTTGGGCTGGAGCATCTTCCAGTTAGAAGTAGAGGCCAGAGAGTAGATAAATTTATGTTATTCTCTTGTACCACACACAACCTGAATTACCAAAGCAAAAGGGCTTATCAGAAGGGTTACAACTTCTGGCATCCTTAGTAAAATTCTGGTCTGTTCTTGGAAATATCCAAAGTCACAGAATGATCCAAGCAATATGCTGTCTGTATTGATCTGCTGTGCCTGGCTCCTCCCCTTTGGGCACAGTCACTTTGTCTGGTATTAATGAAGAAATTAATTTCCATTCTTCCTTTCCTACAGCACTCATATGTTGGCTTTTACAGTTCTCAGTGTAAGAGGGCTTCCCCCCCCAGCCCCCCTTTTGAATCTTCAGAAATCCCAGAGCAAAAATAACTAAGCAATCTGAAGTTTGAGAAACTTCCAGAAAGTTTTATTTTTTCAGGCACTAAAAGAAAAAGAGCTCTGAAATAGGAAAATAAAATCATTCTTTTCCCCCAAGGACTTGCTTTGGAGTGCAGTGCGATTGTATTTTTCTGATACAATGTCTTTATAACTTTGCAGCATAAATAAATAAAAGCTGTAAAACAGCTCAGGCCTCTGCCTCCCCTGGGTAGACAGAAGTTTTAGAATCAGATGCCTCTCAGATGTTCTGTGGTCATAAGTCAATCCCTAGTCTTTGCCTCTATTTGCCTGCTGCAGTGCAGGTACTGTTTGCAACTATATCGATCCTTGAGCAGAAACATTGGCCTAGGTGTTCTAATGCTTTTCAACTGTACCTCAGACTAACTTAACTCCAACACATGCCTTTTGTAGCTACAGAATAAGAAAACTTATGACTTTGAAATTGTGCTATATGCACCCCCCATGGATCCCAAAATAACAGTCTTCTTTACACTTTCACATATGGAAGTTATCTGTAGTTTATTCTGCCTACTGTATGATTTCCTCAGGAGGAAAAAAAAAAAAAAGGACAGACACAGAAGAGGATGGCTTAGCATCTCCCAGGAACATGATTAAAGATTTGCTTCAAGTTCTTTTAGTTTAAAGATTGAGTTCAAGGCAAATCGATACACTGTATCCATTCATAATTATATATTCACTTACATATCCTATATAATAGTTATATAATAATATTAAATATAATAGTAATATATAACTATATATTATATAGTAGGCCCACGGTACAGTATTTGTTTCCCAGATGGACAAGAAAACATAGAGATTGCGTTCTTGCTTTTCTGCGAGTACTGAAGCTCACAACTTTGAAATTATATGTATACATATTTTAATGAAAATCTAATAGAAAAATTGTCTTGAAAATAAACAAAATGAGTAAGATATAAAATAAGTAAGAATTATATTATATATATATTTTTTTGTGAATATTGGTGGACCATCCCTTTAATATTTGCTTAAGTCAGTGCAATGTGAGAGAATACTAAGACTTAGAAATGCTATTTCATGTTTTGATAGCAGCAAAGAAAATGCTATCTCATCTTAATATAGTATTAGTGTTCTCATTTATGACAACACCTAATGAGAGACTTTGTTCCTTCTATTCATGAATATCCACCTATCTGTATAGACACATCTTTCAAAGATCTATATAATTACAGAAGAAAAAATAAGCAAATAAAAGTGAAAAAATAATTTTAAATCTAAGCAGCTAATTATTTCCACTTATCCTTGTAAACGTATTTATGTAATTGTGCACATTATTTAAAGGTATGAATAAATGACTTCAAAGTCTAGTGTTGCATGAAAGTATAAAAGTAGTAGGAACGAACAATTTTTTCCTTGTTGCAAGCTACTTTAAAGTCATGGCTAAAGAGAATGATAAGGACTTGGGAGCAGCTGTAAATCATACTGTGTAAGATTCTATTTCAAATACGTTGTAGCTTGTTCCTTGCTTTGTTTGTTTTCTGACACACTTCTCAGATATATTTTGAAGAAAAAGCAATCACCCCTTACTCTTTCACTCTTCCCTGCCACTGAATAGTACTTGGTATTTTCCTGCAAGGTTTCAGTGACTGTACCTTTTCTTTCCCTTTTTATCCTTGAGTCTATGCAACAAGTCAGAGACCCCTTGCCTATTTTCTCTACTGTCTGCCATAATTGTATGGAATTACTTTTTAGCAAGAACTTCAGAAGAATACATTTCCCTTTCCAGCAGTGAGTAAAACAGATATTGCTTTGTAAGTGTTACTTAAGTGATACTTACAGTTTCTGATTTTGACACATTAGATAGTGGAATGAGAGAGATGTAATTGGTTCCACACAAACTTTGGGTGGTTTTGCTATAAACAATAGTAGGGAATATTGGGTATTCATATTCAATACCTGAGTATGAATAACTGGGAAATAAAAATTGCAGTAGTAGAAATGTTGTTGTATCATACTCTTCTGAGAAGTGCTGAGAAACACACTGCCAGCATAGTTAAAAATAGACTGCACTATATACTCAATATAAAGGTTGAGCAGATACTGTGATCTAAACAATTTAACAAAATTAGCTTCCTTTTTAACTAGAATCAGTCTAAACATAGAGTACTATTTTCAGCAACATTTCCATAAATAGTTCCTGGTGTGTAGCTTCTATGAATAATTCACAAATCTGAATACTAAAGTTTGAGTTACTCTGGATTGATAAGCCATAAAATGTATTGATATTTCTTTAACAAGTAGGCAAAACTGTACACATGCAAGTACAAATTATAAACTCATTTTCAAAAATATTTTACAATATTCACGTCATGTTCTCCTCTGTCATTAATTTTGCTTGCTTAAAAAGGAGCACAAATATTTTTAAGCTATGCTTGTTTAAAACCAGAATGAGTATTTGTGGAATATTTTATTTCTGGTTTTCTTCCTATCTACTATGGACACTGCATTAGGAAAGGAAAACATTGAATCACTTCATCTTTTTCATCCTCATTTTCTTTCATAGGCATCTTGCACTTATGTGCTCGTCCAGTAGGAGATTATCTTTGATGGGCATGGGCCGGCTGACTAGTAATAGACACAGTAACATATTCTAACTCATGACTGATTGATTTGGAAGTGAGAAATGAACCTAGCTTTGCTGCTGTGGCTATTTGCTGGCCAAACAGTAATGTATTTTTAAATTAAATAAATCCCAGTTCCAATTTACTTTGGTACTGTAAAGACCTATTTTTAATATGCTCTTTTATTAATAGGTGAGTACCTTTATGAAAGACAAAACAGTCCTGAAGATATGTTTTTTCAGATACTTAAATTTTCAGTGTTTCCAGCAGAATTATTTACTTTAATCTCACACTATGTCATTTGAGTTTCCTGTTATCATCCCTGCCCAGGACTATTCTTTCCACTGTTCAGTGTACTTAGTGCCTTTTTCACAGTGTGCCCACTGTTTAGAACATTCTGCTAACTTACACCTGCCATCCTTCTTCCCATCACCAGCTATCACTGCATCACAGTCTGCTATTTAAGACTGATTTTGTAGTCTACCCTATAGGGTAGTCAGATATCTCATGCATTCAGCATTTATAATGCAGGCATGTTCCAACAACATGCTTCAGAAGAAAAAAATTCCATGTGCCATGTGACAACTGAAGTAGCAAAAAAGTATTTGAATGCATTTGTCTACTAAGCTGACTTCCTAAGCTTGGGATTTTGAGAGTGCTTGCAAGCTGTTAGCCTTGGGTATGGGCTATGGCTACAATGCCACATTACACCAGTTATGGGAATTTCACCAGGCTGCCCCTGGACCTTGGTTTCAGTGGGTGACAAACCTGAGGGGAGCTGCAAAGATGTCCCACTGCTCACAGGCCAGGTCTCTGACTGATCAATGAATAAGTCAAGCCTCCAGGTGCACCCTAGCTCCAGGAGCACCTATCTGCTCTTCAGTCTGGAGGCACTCTTTGTTATCTTGAGGTATTTCCACTTGCAGAAAGCAGATTTTGTAAGGCAAATTTACCAGAAACTATACTTATCATGCAGATTCTCACTTCAGAATCAGCGGTGCAGTTTAAAAATGTTTTGATATAAGAATACTGGAAAACATGCAGAATCCGCAAAAACTCTTTCAGGATCCTTTGGTGGAACCCTAAACATTATTTAAAATAATAAGGGTGATTATTTAAGACATTTGTTAAGCTCATGTTTAAACGGATGGTGGTAGGTATGCTGATCATAAGTTCCTCCTCCTATAGTCAATGCTATTTTAAGCAGGCTTGTGTTAAAGCATGGCCTCCTCACAGCAACAAATATATATATTGAGGGCAGGGATACCCTGCCTGTCATGAGACATTTTAGTGTAACTGATATTAATTGGAGTAACAGTTTCAGAGTTTGGATACATGCCCTTGCAAAGATAGCTGAATATCCTTCCAGTCCACTGAACAAGTTATCAGATCACTCTGTTTTGGCCTTTTAAAGTAAAATTAGACATGTATGGTGCGTGAACCAGAATCCATGTGAATTCTTGACATCTTGGGATGTCTTTCTTAGTTGCACTTACTTGTAGCTCAGAAGATTTGGTTTTAATTTTTATTAAAAAAAATAATAAAAAAAATTAAGCACATGAAGTGACTTGGAGACAAGTGGAGGAATTTGTCAAAACTTAACAAAATGCTTAAGAGTCTCCCAAAACTGAAAAAGATCAAAAAGATTCCTGGAAAATGAGGCCATCCTTTGAAGGCAACTGGTTATGGCAGAAGCAAATGCTTAGCAGCTAAGAGGGTTTATAAGCAACACAGCTGGTCAGAAAACATTCCAAGATTGCAAACAAGGAGTATAACACTTAACGTTCTGGAAGGTGAAGAAAGGAGAAAACTAAGGGCTTTGGTATGAAATTAACTAATAATAGCATATTTTGCACAGAGGAAGAAGAAAAAAATAGAAAAGAAAGATATCACTTGTAGTAGTAGTTTACTTTCCTAAAAACTATGGATGTTTGGGAAACCAAAGATGAGATGATATGGCAAGTCTTCAGAACCTTAACTGAAATACATCACAATGGATAAGAAAACAATGATATTTTAACAAGAAAAATATTGCCTAAGAGACTAATTTCTGGAGGGAGGGAAAATAATTAGCAAGTGAAAAGATAACATCAGTGCTTAAGAGTTAAGGTCTATTAAGACAATCAAATCACACAGTACAAATGATTTATGTCCAAGAATACTAATGAGAAAGTAAGCATTAGACAATACTTAATTGCATGTGCTTCAGGAAAATCCCCAAAGAGAAAAAAAATAACTTTGTTTCTATTTAACAGAAGAATTGAGCAGTTAGGTCATATCAGGATTTTATCTTTATTTTATTAGTAGTATTACTTTTTATTTTTATTTTTAATATCTACCACTACTGTTGCATTCATTTGGAAACTGATTTGTGGATGCATTTGAGAAAACATTAACTGGTTGTTCATTTCCACTGTACGGAGATGAAATCAGAAACTTAACCTGCTTAACCTTACATCTTTATTTCTGCGGCATCCAGCCTCTCACAGGAATCAAAGCCTTGCTGAGTTAGGAAGGCACCTCTGGATGTTGTCTAGAGCATGGCCAGCTAGAGCAGGTTGCTCAGGGCTCTGTCCAGTCAGGTTTTGAGTAGCTTCAAGGATGGTGACTCCACAGCCTTCCTGGACAGCCTGTTCCAGTATTTGATCACCCTCACAAATAAAAAGGAAATATTTTTTTTTGATGGAGCACCAGATTGAATTTAAAGTAAGTGTAGCTGCTTAAAGGCATGTTAAACATCATACCTGTGGGTATTAAAAAGGAACTAGGTTTATCCCTCAGATACTAGCCAGGAGATGGATTCCAAGTCTTAATACTGATTTACTACTTCTGGTGTGTGTCAGAATTATCTTCTATTGAATGAGTCAGAATGTTCAGTAAGAAATCTAAGATCTTTTTTTTTTAGCTCAAGATTTTATAGGAATGTTAGTAAAAAATGGAAGGGAGTTTTCAAAGTTGAATGAATCATTCAAAATTGTTTAGAAATAAACATACAGAGATTGTTTCAACTGCATACTCCTAAATAAATCTCATTTCTAAATGGAAGAGAGCTATAAGTAAGAGCAATTTATTCTATTTTTGACAGTCACCTGTGAATATAATCTGAATACCAGTAGCATCTGGTAATTTTTTCTTCTGTATACACAACAGAGGTGAACCTTATCATTAGTGTAGCTTTCTGACTTGTCAAATCTAAAGCTTAGCAAATCTGAATACTACAGCTACTGCCAGTATTACATCAAGATCCTTCTTTCATTTTCCCCGAAAGTTCAAGGCTCTCAGTATTGCTTAGTCGCTTCTTGTACAGTGTCTGTATCAGAGACATCTGCAGGGGTTTCTTTTTGCCCAGTGCAGAATTCCACAAACTATTTCCTAGTGACATGCACAAAAGCAAAGTTATTGGTCTGCACAGTCCTTTACCCATCTTGCTAAATTCATTCCTGAAAGCACATTAAGTAACTGCTGTTCAATATAAATCAGTTACCAGAATAGCAACGATGCCCAAACTGAAAAAAGTGAATATAACATTGTAACTGACACTTTGAACAAGGTTTTTTGTGTATCTGAATAATAGATACTGATTTAAAAAGTAAATCAATGTGTGTATTATGAAGGGTAATTCAAAAGAAGTCTGTTGAATTATGATGATTCCATAGGAAATGTAATTTTACCTTGAAGCCAACAACCACAATTTTGAACATTCTTTGAACAATGAAACTTATATTTTAAAATAATTCCTTGGCTAAGTTGAGGTGTCAGACTCAAATCTATTTTACAGAAATCTTTTCTCTGAATAAGGTGTTTCCAAAAAGCTCTCAATTTGTTGTCAGTTTGAGGATTATTTGTGCAGGACGTATTGTAAATAATCCACGAGGTCATGGTTCTCCAGGAATGTCAGAACTTAGCAGTTCCGATTTTGTTAACCTTTTTTTTTGCCATTCATTTCTGCAGTAATCTTAATGATAGACTAATGTGATTATTACTTAATAACTGGTTTTTCTTTATTAATTTAGTTGTAGCTTTTTGTCAAGCTTATGTGACTTTTGTAACAGGACACTAGACTTAATTGGTAGTTGATTTCTCCTGATCTGAATTACCTATTAAATATGAAAAGTTCCCTACTTTATGCTTGAGAAGGATCTTGTTTGTTACTCTGCCTGATATGCATCTCTGTATTCTTCATGAAAGTGCCTATAAATACCTGCGATGACAGCAAATAATATTGATCTGAAATCTCATTATAAAGGCAAAACACTTGCCTAAATTTTTCATACCTTCATCTATATGATAATTCATATCACGCTTGAAGTTAAGATACTTCAGGGCATGGACCTGAAAGGACCTTTACTGTGAAAACTAGAGGGCAGCAGGATCTGTGGTCATGTTTAGTACAAGCACTATATATATGTACTCTTGCAATGAAAAGGTTGAAGAATTAGCCAGCTCTTGCTAATATGCAAGAAAAGAAGAAAAGCAAAGAACGAAACAAAAAAATGAGGAAAAAACACCCTCCAGCATTAAATGGCTTAGTAAATTATGATATGTAAGAGAGATTTTGCCTTTAAGACAATTTCTTTGTAATTTCTCTGCCAAGCTCACATGCCATAGCCTCTGGAAATTTCATGACCATGCAAACAGAATGAATGTCATAAGTATGTTCCTGTGTATCTTCAGAAATATTAAAAAGTTGAGAATAGTGAAATAGAAGACCATATCTCACTTCTAAAAAGGGTAGTGCTGTGTTGATTTAGTGCATTAAAATGGACAATGAAAGGTCTGATGAGTTTGGTGAAGTAGAGGTGGAACAGGGATGGGGCAGGGGGTGATGCTGGGCCTGGGGCAATTAGCAGTGTGGTGTTGCTGGGGAACTTCAGCTCTTAAGAACTTGGATTCAGTGATGGGTTAACAATAGATACTTTGAAAATAATGATCTGCCACTAAGCTACAACTAATGGGCTGTCTTTACTTCTATGAAATAAGAACAATGAAACGCCTATTCAGTTCAGGGGGAATAGACCTGGTTCACTTGGACCCAGACCAGCCAAAAATGAAAGCAAATTAGCTCACATGTTGAAAAGCAGGTAAATTTCACTACAAAATTACATCTAATCTAAGAAAGCTAATGGAGTTGTTGGAATTGCAGTCTGTATTCTGTGTATTGTTTGTTTCTTGGTAAAGTATCTCAGTGTTACAGCTATACTCTTTACTTTGTGTTTTCTTGGAAAAGTCTCAATACTGTATATTGAAAATGCTCAGAATCTTATTAGAAGGTGGATTTGTTAGAATACTATGTAAAAGGCTATATGGAAAAATGAATAAGAAAAAAATAATTGCAGTACTGAGGCTGGGACTTGCACAAACCAGTTTAATTTGAGTAAATAATGATGTAGTAATATATTCTAAATACATTGAAGTTTTATTTCTATAAAACCAATTTTAAAATTAATGTCCAAACTCAAATAGCATTTACAATTTTGTATGTGGAAAATGATTTAAATGCTTAGTTATCACCTTGAAAGCAATGCATTGAAACACATTTTATAGTATTTTCCTAAAGCAGGAGTTCTAAAACAACCAAACAAAAACAACAACAAAAAACAATGGGTTCATTAAAGTATCTATAAACTGCATTTTTTAATAACATGCACCAATAGGTGAACATTATTTACAGTGTAGTAATAGGCACTTAATAATAGAGTTCACGAAGCTGCAGCCTTCTGAACGGAGTCTTTTCCACTTGTTCTACCCATTCCCCTTCCCTTATGAGTTACTTAACAGCTTCAGGAGTATGTTAACAGTATTTCCCCAAACCGCGGGAGTGAAGCGGGCTACTTGCTTCCAGTATTTGCTTAAGCTATGGTTCTGCTGATGAACATATGTTTTTCAGTGAGGTAATAAATAAAAAGATTAAATCTGCATTCCACAGTTGCAAAGATTTGTTTGGTTAGATGGCAGTGCAGCAGACAGATGACTTTGTTCTTGAGGGAACTGAAGGATGAAAAAATTACATTTGTGTTATCTGGGGCTGCTTTAAGTGGTTTAATTTAAGTGAGAAAGGCTCAGAAGGGGGTCAGAATGTTAAAATTATTTTAATTTTTCTTGAGGAAGAAGTTTTAATAAATAGTGGATATTTTGTGAATAATTGCATATTACATTTTTCTTTTCTGTGGAGAAAAAAAAAGTACATACGGAAGCAGCTAGGTAAGAGTTTACAAAATTCCATATCTGCAGGCCTGGTATTTCCTATGCAGCCTACTTTTGGCTATAACTGAAGTTCCAAGTTATGATTGTTTAGTGACTTATGACAAATATGCCTGGCTGTTTATTTTGCTTTTGTGATAAGTCAGCTTCTGTCACGAAATTGAAGACCGTATAGGATGGTATGGAAAAGCATATAGTATGTGTGATACCACAATGAAACTTTAAGGAATCAAATTGCTGTGTATACCCTTGGAGCCATCATTAACACAGAGTTCTGTCCTTAATGTTAACTGCTTATATCACCAACATTTTGTGTTCAGTGTCCCCTTCTCTAAGTATGGAAGTTTTGTGGTATGTTGAGTTCATTAATATGAATCACTCATATTGTGAGAAAACATATTAGGAAACTATTTCTAGAAGATGGTCAGTAAAAATGAAGGCTACGGGTCATTTAGTTTTAGTCTACACAGAGCTAGCTAGACAAATGGTAATGATTTCCTTTGTCCAGTACATACAACACACGGTGTTTCCCTGTTTATAAAAAATCTTTTAGTCCTGCTCCCAACAGGGATAAAATAATCTGTGTTACTGTAAATAAGGTTACATGCCTGTTTTATTTGCATATTAAACAAGTTATCTGCTGGCCAGTAGTCCAGTTTGCCAAAAAACAAGTTTAAAAATACTGAGAAGTGAGTAATAAAAGCAGGACACAGTTACAAAGGGCCTTATAATTTAGTATTCTGGTGTCTGTTCTTTCAGGCAGAGACATGAATCCTCTAATTCCAGATAAAGCAAGGTTAGACCTTAAACACCTTTAATGACAGGAATAAAACAAAGACACTAAAAATAGTAATATTTTTGAAATAGTTTCAAGAGTTCTGGTAAATTATGCTGCTGATAGGAGTGGAATTACCTTTAAGATTGGAACCACTAATGAAAATAACTGAAGCTGCAGTCTGTGCCCGGAGTGAAGTGCCTCTGATTTCTCTATACTCTGACATAACAGGTAACATCTGAGTTCACTCTCCTTTTTTCTCAGATACATCTGTCAACACTGTGCTCAACTTTAAGAAATAATCTAAGAATTGTCCTGGGCTTCACCATCACCCAGACATTGTAATGTGATTTTTAAATTCCCAGAGGCAAATGCTCCCTTAACTTGTCATGCTGGATTCCTTCATCATGAATTAATTTTATCTCCTTTATCTCAGCCTGTGAAAGGTATCAAGTGGCCATCAGTGGTGGATGGGTGTCCTTCAGATAAATAGATAATGTGTCATAATCAGAATTGTCAAAGTTGCAACTTTTTATCAGTTTCTGAATAAGAGTTCTACGCAGAATTGTATTGTCAACACAATACACCTTCGCACTTTTGTTTTACTAATATTCTTACTTCTTGGATAAGATATGCCATACTTTGCAGTTAATAGGCAGTGTGTCCCAGAGCAAATATGATGAACAGAAGAATCGACTTTCTGAATTGGTGGTAAAGATAATTTAGTACTGAAGTAAGAGGACTTATGTCCTCTAGAAAATGTATTTCTTTCTAGTATTAGGAAAATTTCACAGTTGACTGAAAAAAGGAATGGCTAAGATATTTATCATCCATTTTTTCTTCTTAGCAAACTCACCAAAAACATAATTAATGCCAAGACTAAGTATATGAAGATTGATGCTGTGCACTTCAAGGGTTCTTAAGAGATCCCCTTGTGAACACATTAAGATCATTATCTCTTAGAAAAATAAAAAGTCAGTAAAAAAAGCTGAAGGAGGCAGATTTGGAGCTGTCATATTTTGAAAAAGACCTATTTGAAAAATGACGGTCAGATCAGGTGAACAGTAAATTGTTGTTCTGCAGGTGCACCAAGTGCACATTTATTAGCTGACCATGTGGAAAGTAGTACACATGACCTCATTATGCTAAACAAGTACAACATAAGCTCTTTGATCTTCTTTGGGCATTCTTGAAGTACATAAAAACATCTAACTCTTGAATGTTTTTTTATCTGTAAAGCTATCTGTTCCTGGATGCTGGCATTCTCCTTTGTGGAAAGAGTTCTGTATTTAAACCCAGGCACACAAAGTCCTCACTTTTCTCAATCTCATCTTAGACAAGAAATCTACTGCCCTGTGAAGTGAAGCAGTACAACAGATTGATGTTCTTGTGAAAGATGGTCTTCAAAATGCTTTTGCTGCAAAGATTTACACAAGGGTTTTTAGATTTTACCTGGTTTTCAGTGAAGATCCAGTAAGAATGCCGAAGTGATGCCCTGAAGCATTTGTGTCATACTAAAGTATTGAAAAAGGGTATTTCAGTGCCCAAAGTAAACTGGAGCCTCTCTGAGGACTTCCTGTTCATTTCTTAATAGGTCTCTTAAGAATTGCAAGGATTTGAACTGGAAATTTATAATTGCTCAATCTGTAGGCAACTAGAAACACATTTTTAGAGCTATAGCTGGGTATTGTTTCAATAGCTATTAAACTGCATTTCTGCAGCCTGTTACCCATTGACTGAAGTTACTAGACTGAGAGTAACATAACTGGAATTACACCTGGGAGAAGACATAAGACACAGACAGCTCTGGACTGTTCTTCACTGGGTTTTGAATCAGGTTGCTCAGAAATGTTAAGGCAAGAGTTGACCATATTCAGCAATTCTTTATTTAGAGCATTCTTAAATCCTGTAGGTTAAATAATTATATATGATTTTCATATTGACTAATGACTAGTACTGTGGAAAACAGTGTCAAGTAATTTCCAAAAAGGTAATGAGATTTCTACACAATTTTGCGGTGTATTATAGTACTATGACTCAGTATTTCCAACAAAAATTGCGTATTATGGTAACCCTTGTTTTTACATAATATCCTTGTTATACAGTCTCTCAGTAAAGATGAATTAGCTTATACTCTGAAGCAGCATTAAAGTAATGCGCTCTTCCTACAGAAAAGTTCTGTTGGTCTCTGGGAAATAGAAGGATTTTAGCAGCTAATTGTGTAGTCTGCTGATGTGTGAAAATTGTGGATTTTTGAAATCTAGAAACATGGCTATTCCAAAGATCAAAATGTGAAAGTTACGGGTGCACTCAAAAATAGTTAACTTTTCAAATTTGCTTTCATTTTTTTTATGTTAATGCTCCCAAAGATCCTATTATCCCAAGCAATGAACATAGACAACAGATGCTTTTTGCAACTGTCCTTAATGATACTATACATAGCTCCTGTTTGGGATTGGACCCACCAGTCTTCCTTTGAAACACTTCTTTTGGCAAAGTTCAAAGAATAGAAACCCACCAGGTGTAGGACATACAACCATTATAAAAGCTAAAGGCATAAATTTTATTAACTGCATGGAAAAATACATATTTTTCAGATCTGTTTAAATCTTCAAAAATCAAACTTAAAAAACACCATCTAGACTTGGCAACCTGCTGAGCTTGTTCTCTATTTGGTGCAACATTACATTACTCTAAAATGCTCACTTGGTTATACTGCTGTGGTTATTTGGTTATAGCGATGAAACGATATGGCCAGCAAAATAACACTTACAAAAGAAGTCCACTTTGTATACTATGAAGGTCATTTCAGAAAACTCCAGGCTTGCAGAAAAGCAGCACAGAGATGCCATCTAGCAGTAACTCTTAGAAATTTCCTGGTACTTAGTTCATTCTTTCAAGATACTGCTTTTGAGTGTAGGAAAAAGGAAAGATTTTATATTCCAAGTCTTTTTACATAGTTGGCTTCCTGCTGAATATCTAATCATCCTGCTGGAAATAAAACTTTACTGAAACACATTATAATGAATAATTATATTTCCTTGTATTTTTCAGTATAAATACAGAGCAAAATTAGAATCAAATTAACAGATGTGACATTTTAATAAGTGTCTTAAAACTGATATTCTACAATTAGCATTAAGAGTATTTAAAATTAATCAGCAGTGAGCTGTCTTCCATTTGTTAAAGGCTAATTTCCAGAGCAGGTCAATATTCTACATCAAGCTTAGCAGACAAAAAGAAAAAAAAAATACAACATGGGCAATAAATTACTGTGATTGAAATAAAATTTTAATGTGCCAGAAATTTAAGAATAAATTATACATATTTTTAGCATATATTACCATAAGATGGCGATACTTAAATACTTTACAATGAGTAGATAACATAATAAGTTTAGCATAAAAGCCCTGTCATAGTAAGAGTGACTGTGGACAACAGTCTTAAAAGTCAGTGATAGCCAGTGCTATATCAAAGCTTTTTTTTTTTTTCCTGGGAATTCTTAAAACTAATAGATCAGTTACAGAAGTTACTTGGATATTAATTATGCAGGACATGAATAGGAATGTACTGAGGCATGCTTTGGAACATCTGGCACGATTTATTTTCATTTGTGTGTGTGTGTGTCAAGGGCATGTAAAAAGTTGTGTGTCTACTCATGAGCATGTTGCACAATTTTTTGTAAAAGAAGGAACCGATCATCTCGTTTCCTACGACTAATTTCACATGATATATTTGCTTCCAAACCTGCAGGGCAGAAAATTGTTATTCCATTTAGCATAAAGTAAGCTAAATAACTGAGCACTACTTTCATTGTTAAAGTGATTTCAATCATAACTTGTATTTATTTGCTGAAAACAAACAAAACCACAGACCTTGTATTCATTTTGCATACATCATTTTTCACAGAAATATGTCAACAAAACTCAACTATTATCTGCTATGTGGCACCTTTTCATATGCTTAATGTGGAGTACTATCTTAATCAAGGATATGAATAACCATTTGTTCTCCTGTTTTTATTTCTGAAAACCCGATTTATCTCTGATAAACAGCAGACTTGGATTAAGGGCTCTTGTTTTTACATATTCTTAAGGACTTTAGAGCTTCTGGCTCATGACCTCCTCACAAAGTTAAAAGGGCCTGCAATGAACATTTTAATATCCCTGAAAATGTCACATACAGCAATGACTAAAAGGCCATTTTTCTGCCCTCTGCACAGTATGCCACAGCAAAAAGGACTAGAAGCAAAGTTTCAAAGATAATTTATGCAGTTCCATTCCAGTGGCTCATCCTGCTTTTCAGTGCTAGATGGTAATAGACACCTACGATGGAACATTTCTTTCCAGTGTTATTATGGGGCATCTCTGGACACCTAAACTAAGCAGAATTCTGCCAGCTGAAGCTCATTTGCTTCATTAGTGGTTTTACTCTTCTGTGGATAGACAGTGATACAAATTGTGTTTATCCTGCCTTCAGGCAGTCTCTTTGCCTGCAACAGATCTAAGTGTACCAGAAGATGGAGAAACGACTGTGGAAACCTGTGATTATAATGTGGCCATGTGCTCCAGTTCACACAGATGTGGAACTCCTGTTCACTGCCTGATGAGTCTCTTTGCAGAACACAGAGATAGCCAATGCTGTCAAATAGATGCTATTTAGTAACATATGGATATAATTCATTATTAGCTAATGTTATTAATCCTATATCATCTCCTTTTTCTTCTTTTATGTTGTCACCATATCTTATGATTACTGCAGCTGTAAATACGTTTTTCACTAAATTGCTTATTAAGTTCTGGCTTTACATTTTTTTAAGAGGAATACCCTTTTCATACTGTTGGAAATTCTGTGCATATTTTATATGATTAATTCATTTATTTAAAAGGAAAAACAAACTGTCAGAAGAGCCAAATACTGTTTCATATCGCTGTCTGGTACCTAAGTGGTACCATTGAGGTGACATTCACCCGCACAGATTACAAATCGTGGCAACATGGAAGGGACTGCTGGGGGTGATGCCTGCAGTGCTATAGGATTTTCCTCCTCTCGTTACTTTTTTACGATGCTCACGGTTACAAGATGGCATGACACCAAAAGGCGGATGGCAAGTTGTAAGTTCACGCAGCACTACAGACACCGCAGGCCTGCCGGATTTTGCTCATCGCAGCAATTAAGCGGCGCAGCGCGGTTCCATCTAGAATCGCCCTGGCCAGCCGGGTCGCGCAGCTCAAGCACACCAATGCCTTTTCGCCGTGGCTTCGACGTCGGACTCGGCATCTGGCAAGCTGAACGCTCCCGAGAGCGGGGAGCTGCGGGGGAGCCCGGCTGCGGGGCCGGACCCCGCGGGAGGGAGCCGGGGAGCCCGGGGCCGCTACTTCTGCCGCGATCCCCCCCGCCCCGGCCCGCTGAGCCCCGTCAGCCGCGGCACCCGGCCGGCTCCTACCTGGGAAGGGTGGAGGGCGGCCAGCAGGGACAGCAGCAGGAGCCTGGGGACGCTGCCGGGCGCCCGCATCCTGGCGCCGGGGCCGCCTCGCCTCGCCGAGCCGCTCCCTCACGCCGCTCCCACCGCGGGCACCGCGCCTCCCGCTGGAGCCCGAGTGGAGGCGGCAGCGGCAGCCGCCCGGGGGACGCTCATTCCGCGGGCGGGCGAGGACGGCGCTGCCCGTGGTGCCGGAGCGGGTCTGCTGCCCTGCCCCGGCCCGCCTTCAGCCCGCCCCGGCCCGCCCCTCCGCCAAACTTCGGGCCCGGGAGGCGGTGGCGCGGATGCGACATCATGGCTGCCGCCCGCCCGCTGCCCGCCGGCCCTGACGCGCCCTCTCGCGGGGTGGCTTCTGCGCACCCGCGGCCGTTACTGTGCCCCCCCCGGCAGGCACTGCTCGATGTACTCGTTGGAGTACTGGCTGCCGGTGTGGTCAGGCAACGCTAGCGTGCACGCTGGGCTCTGGGGGTGCTCCTCCTGCCCACACACAGTGGTCCCTCTGCGCGGTCCCTCTTCCACAGCTGCAGGTAGGGGAGCAGCCAAGGCTGCGAGCTGCCTTCCTCAGGTTGCCGCCACACAGCTGAGTGAAGCCCAAATCTAAGTCAATGCTTGTAACAGCACTGTCCTGTAAGCACTGGTAAAATATGTTACAATTTTGATTATTTTTCCTTGCAGCACTCAAGTTCACGACCTATAGTCAGCATAATCTTAGATTTCATACCTTATTAGTTCTCAAATAGGCTGGGGCATGCCTGAGGTGGAGCTGGAGTGCAACTGACCGACCTCTCGCTCAGTTTCACCCACAGGCTGTCTGAGGTGGCTTCTAAAGGCCTGAAGGCAGCTGCAGCGCCCTCGGTAGCAATCCACCTGAAGAAATGAGCACAGCAAAGTTGGGTACCCCCAAGGCCTTGGTAGTGTTCAGTTCTTTGCTTTCTCAAGGACTTCTCTCCTACAACTGTTATTGGTATTAGTTAATTTTAAATATCTGTTTTATATACACATAATACTGAGGTCACGTTTTTTAAAAATCTGATTTGGCTAGAGAACTTAAGCCTAGCTGATCATCAGAAAAAGTGAGTCTCCCTGCTCACTTTATCCTAGTAGTTGAGGACCAGGAAACATTTCTTCATTCTTTCCTCACAGCTCTATCCTATAGCAGCAATTCTAAATGCTGTTGTGAACTTAACAGTGTTTGCTGTTCTATTTGAAAGAGCCCTGGGTCCTGGATGCGGTGTAAGATTTACTAGCTTTTATTTAAACATATACAGCATTTCTAGTATTCAGTGGTAGCAGACATCCTTCTCTTCACCAAAACTAACCTGAGGGTAATTTAAGTACTCACAGAGTGGAAATAAACTTGGAACTGTAAGATGTCATCTTTTCTGAGGGATTGGCACATTTTTACTACTTGGGGCTGATTGGGAAGAAAAAGTTTCCGTATTTTCCTATTACAAGGTGGTTGGAGCACCATTCCTCTCTCTTTAGGAACTTGCAGGAGGCTTCCTTTTCATCTTCCTATGAAAGGAGAGGAAAAAACAGCTGCTAACTGGGGACTGAGCTCCTGTGTGCAGGCAGTAGAAACAGTAAGTAGGTAGAGGATTATTTGGCTGCATCCCCGTTGTTTTGGTTTGATTTGGTTTTATCGGCTGGGGTTGTAGGAAGTGAAATGAAAAGAAGCTCCCTTTGTATCAGGCTTTGTATTAGGATTAAAGAGGAGAGAAGGGAATCTGATTCAGGGAAACTAATAAGACAGATCTGTCACTTCTATTGTGAGATACAAATGAGTTTTCCAGTTTTGCATGGCAAAATGTATCAGCTTTACTGTTGGCATGTGTTTATTGTTGTTGTTGGTTGGTTGGTTTGGTTTGGTTTGGTTTTGGTCTTGATTAGATGTTAACTTCTCTGGGGTCTACATTTTCCCTTTGTACTTTTTCAGCAGTTACTACAGAAAAGCCAATGCTGTCATGGATTTTCAGGTGCTGTGTAATCTTAACAAAGAAAATAGGATCAAAAATATTCTTAAAGAAAGAAGAAAAACGTCACTATAAAAATAAAACAGCAATGCAAAATATTATTTAAGGATGTTTTTAGGTACAATATGTTGGTGAGTTCTCAAGTCCAGGAGAATGTTTTGGTTAAGTGCTCATTAGGATGAGTATGAAAATGGCACTGTTTTCTAACCTGTTTCCAAGTCTACAAGATTGGTGTCTTATGTCTTCAGGAGTTAATACCACTGCTGAAAGACACGTGTAACAGAATCTGTTCTGCCCACATGCTATCTGGAAGGATTGTATATCAGTGGCATAATAATTGGATCAAGGATGCCAGTTTTCACTACAGTGATTTATTATCTTTCTGTGTCCTGAATTTCTTCCAGGATAAAAATAATCAGGTTTGCTTTTGTGAGTGAATCAAAATGTATGTTTTATGGTAAGATGACTCAGAGAAGACTTCTTTCAGTCATCATTGTCTTTTTCAAAGATATGGTCTTAAATTTCCATGCAAGGTAGAGGTAGATCTGCGAAGTGTGGATCAAAATAATAATAACAAAACCTGCAGAATTTATGAATGAGTTTCTATTGAAATTCCAATGCCTACAATGGAAAGATAATACCCTCTGATACAGAGTCTATTATAGAGTTTCCATCTATAAAGAAAATACAGAAAGATACAGAAAGGAGACTGGTTTCAGCCATTTCTATTCTCTATGAAATAAGGATAAGAGCATATTAAGGGGATAGCTGCATATATGTGGCTTCAAGTAAAGGTAAAGTAACAGTACCAAAGCACCAAAACTCTGAAAGTTCTCCAAAGGATGAAGTGAATGGTGTTTTCAAAATAGCCCATTTCTTACAAAGAAACAAGAACAAAAAAAAGAAACCAAACCAGCAACAACAAAAAAAACCACACATGGATTCTAAAACCACAAAGGCATATATAAAGGTATTTAGAATTTTACTAGAGTATGTCAGTGACTAATTCTCTAATTTTCCCTTCTCTTTCTTCCTCTATACTTTTTCCTCTTCCCTTCCTTCCTTCCTTCCTTCCTTCCTTCCTTCCTTCCTTCCTTCCTTCCTTCCTTCCTTCCTTTTTCCCCCTAGTTTATTGTAGATGAAATTGGCAAAATGTATGAACTATTAATCATGGCATGCAAACTTTCTGAGGAGCTTCAGTAGAGCTCTATGTTTGTCCACTTCCTCATGCTGCTTGGAACATCTGTCTATGAAATCAGTAAAATATTGAAGAGTACAAGTTAAAAATAAAACAAAAGGTTCCCAAGGTCCCCGAAAAAAAGTGAGACATCAGGTCTCCTGAGCTCTTCAGATACTTTCACCTGTTATGGAAACTAATCATTTGTTTGGTACATGCAAAAGCACCAAAATGTGTTTTAAAAGGATACATAAGGATGACAAAGTGACCCAATTCTATTCTGCTTGATTTTAACAGTCCGTTACAGAGAAAAAGAAACTACCTAATAGACTAACTCGTTCATCCTCCTGCAACATGACAAGTAATTTCTGAGTAAGAAAAGACTGCAATCAGACTAGTGAAAATTATTAGCAATTGCTACCTGTAATATTTGAGTTTGTCAAAACATATCTGAAAAATTAAACAAAATTCAAGCTAATATGAGAAGGTTTTGGTTTTGCTGTGTCTCCTATAGTGGCAAGGGAATACCTCATTCTGAGGATTTCCTTCTAACAAAGCTTTTAATCATACCCTTAAAACCTATTAAATTCTATCTGTATGGCATTTCTTCTTGAATTCTTTGTACGGAGACAGTTGCAGTCAGGGTAGAATACTCAGTCTTGAGAAAGAAGAAAAGAGATATCAAAAGCTTTCCTGCAGGCATCAATGACAGCGCATTAGCAAAATGGTGGCAAGCTGAATACAGCTTGTCTAGACAGTGAAGGATATTCTCAGTGTGTGGCTAGAGTTATAACAACTTCTTTTTGACACCATATTGCAAGAAGCATTGCTAGCAGTTGGAATAAAGACAGATACTTGTTCACTTGGGTACACTGGAAACTGAAGTTGATAAATTGGGGGTAGGTACTGAATTATATATAAGTATGCTCCAAGTTCTGCAATCTGAATTTGACAGCTCAAAAGTACTGACTGGAACTATGATAAAAGACAGCATACATACACATATCTATAAAGATACTCCTAAAATTATTTATGGCAGGTCATGTCTGAAAGCTGGTTTTAGTTGCAGTGCTATTAAAGGTTTTTCTGGAAAAGAAAATATTTTATAAAATCTATCTATCTTATACTCTCACTGATTATTTTGTGGGTGTTGAATATTCCACTAAGTCAGGAAGGTAGTCCAAATTTGGAATTTCAGGCATTCTCTATGTTTATGATACGGATGAAAAGTTTAGGAAATTGGGAAGAGAGGGATTAAACACTGACCCTGTTGACTTTAATGAAGCTGAAATGTCCTTGGAGAGCATTATTACATCTTACATTAAAGAAAAGATTTTGATTCAAAGAGATGAATGTGAAATAAAGATGAAAACAAAATTAAATTACTATTGATGCAGAAGCTAAACTTCTGTGATAGGTGACTACATTTGTAATAAACATTATAGAAACAGATTGCTTAAAGTGTTGTAAACTCAGGTGAGTAGAGGATTCAGTAAAGTATCTAATTCATTGAGTTTAGTGAAGAGTACGTAGATGTTAAATGAAATACAGAGACATTGCAGGTATGGGACAGAATTCTGGACTACTGTAAATCATTAAATTTGCCTGTGTAGATTTTACCATCATATATATATATATATATATACATGTATATATATATGTATTGACCAAAGTTCAATTGCAGTACCAGGCTTTGTTGTAATTATTTAAAAGCACGCATACTTAGAAGAAAGATTCAGTCATAATTATAAATTATAGTGCAAACATTCAGATGAATTTTATGTTCTGATCTGTTTTAAGGTTATGTGTGTTATCTTCACACCTGATATTTTTCCCCCAAATGAAGAGTCAGTGCATCTAGCGTCCTATGTATCTCTTCAGTGCAGAGATTTCTGCTGGACTGGAGAAAGAATAGTTTGCATAGGACGTGCCACAAAGACAAATGAGCTTAAGATGTGTTTTTTCTGTAATACAGTACGCCATTGCTTTGATTTTTAATCAGTTTCTGTTTTAAAAAGAATGTAGCAGTACAGAGCTCTCTGTGGTACTATTGCAGTATTTGTGGTTCTGTCCCATATAGCCAAGGATGCTTGTTATAGCTGATGACATAAACTCAGGTGCTGTAATGATAATTTTTTAGTTGACATGTATTAGATATTTTAATTCCAGCTGAATGCTAGAATGTAACTGATCTGGAAAAAAATCATTGTGTAAGCTGATGCTTACTGGCATTCCCCTGGTGCTTCTGTAGAGCTTGATTTTGAATACTGATGTAGGAAAGGTATATATTGGTGTTCTCTTTGAGATCAGTTTAAGAAGGAAGACAGCTTTTTAAAGATAAATGTGAGGAAGAGAAGGAAGAGAAATATTTAAAAAAAGGTCTTTCAGTTTACTTCGTACAACATTTGTCAGGTTCTAATGCAAGTCTCTTTATAAAGTGAGTTGATATGTTTCCTGGCAGTTATCAAATGGTATCTACTATTCTTCATCTGTGAGGTTACCCAGCTTATACACTTTGTCATGAATGAAGAGATCTCCAAACTGGTGCCAGGCAAGTCTCAAGGCAGTGTTTGCTGTGCTCACTGACAGATGTACTGGGTTGTCTTAACAGCTCAGCAAATTCAGCATCCCACAATATACGATGTAATTTGTTTTCTGTTTTCTTATTACAATATAAAATTTAGGAGACCATAACTTTTTCTTTTTTGTTTGTTATAGGTATGTTACATTCATCCAGTGTTACCCCAAATACTTTACTGTTGTTTCTAGTTTTGTTTTGATTTTACTCCTACCCAGTTTCACAGCAAGAACAGAGGAACAAATTAAATGATTCCATTCATTTCAATTTCAGTCAGAGTATATTTTTATGGATCAATATAATGTATGTTATATAGCTTTAAACAGTTATACCCATATATAATTTTATGTATAAATAGTTTGGGGCCAGTTTGTGATATAATATTATTTACAGGAATAATAGTGTACGAATCACTCAGTTTTCTAAGTTTTCTAATTTGATGTGGTTTCATTGAAAATCAAAAAGAAAAAAGATTATGGAAAGAAAAAAAAATTGGTGATATCAGGTATCTCCTTTTTTCACGAAAAAAAGGTAGTCTGTAAAAATGGTAACAAGCTTTCTCATAATAATTTATTTATTTTTTTTTAAAGTCAAGCCAGAGGACAGCTTTTTAAATCAGGGTGACACTGAGGCTTGGCAAGTGAGGTGCATAAACTATGAACTCCTTTGCTCACATCTGCACTGCATGAGATCTCATGAGCTTTTTGAATATACCCTAGCTCTAACTGTTAAGCTGTGAGCTCAAAACCAAAGTTTTAATGAATACTCTAAGATAGTTTCCTTTTCCATTTTAAACATATACATCAAAAAATGCTAAGATACTACCAGTTCTCTTACAGAACCAGAAGACTGTCTTTATTTGACTTGTTAAATAAGCTGTGAATGAGGGGTTTGGTAGCATATTTCTTGGAAGGCTGTACACTACTTGTCTTTCAGAGTAGTACAAATCCCTTGCTGTCATATTCAGCAGATGGCAGCATGCATGTTAGTCGGCTGGGTATCTGCTCATATCTTTAAGCTGCCATGCCATATTGACTCACAAAGTAATTAATTTGTCAATGTCTTTAAGGTCAATCGCACTGGAAGCTTCCTGTCTGTTAATGTAGAAATATCATCTTTACCCTGAGGGGGCACTGTCACAGCAGGTAGGAATTAATCATGGAATTATATCAGTTTATTCCTAGGATACAACTGTACTGGGAAGAGGAAAACATATAAAACCACAGGATTGCAATTCAGGACCACAGCATTTAAAACATTAAAACAAGGGTTTCATGTTTGCACTTGTGCATATCAGAATCAGGGCCTGAGGATTATGCAAAGCTCATGAAAAGCCATGCAAAATACATATGTCGTGACCAAACAAATGTCTGTGTGTGACTTTTTAAGAGCAATGCCTGTGTGTTTTGAATTAGGCCAGTTTTTTTGTGTCATGCCAGATCAAGTGTGGTGTAGTTGCCTTACTATCAACCCCTGAATAAGATCAATGAAAGCATATGATAACTGTTTAAGACAAACTGTCAGGTAAAACAAACAAACAAACAAACTTTTTTTCTGATACAGACAGGGCATTGAGAGGCTTTGCATATTAGTGTTCATATCAGCCTTGCAGAAACAGGAATAATGGGATACTGAAGACAAAATCTAGAACGATGTGTGAATTTTTCAGCTATGGTGAATTTTGGCCAGACCTCCAAAGGTGAACATGCAAGAAGTGAGGCTTTTAACGGTTGCTGAATATTGGAAAATGTGCTTTATTTAGAACTAAATGGATTGGCCAGCCTTTCATGGGAAAAGGGACTCTAAATGAGATTATGTAGTACCCTGACCAACCGCATCTTGAAAGCAATGTGGGCATTTATGTATCACTTTAATATCCTCTTTGTAAATCGCACTGTTTCTAGCCTCAGTATTTGCAATCATTATTAAAAATGAATCTTAGAAATGGGAGACATAATGATTTTTTTTTGTAACAAGAATTTTTGATCTGTCAGTGACCTCATAGAAGTTTTGTGAAGAAAAGACAATTGAGAGTTATGAATCTCTCTCTCTTTGTAAGTTACTGCATTGCAGCTATCGCTATAGAATAAATATTTATGTTTAAAGAGAACAAGCTGAAACTTTTGGAATTTCAATTTCATAGAGAATTGACATTTGTTTCTTTCTGAAATCAAAATTTATACAAAACATTTCATTCAAAACTACATTTCAGCAAACAGGTACAATTTTGTACTATTATTGAGTTTGGGAAGATGTTTTACAAGTAGCTCTCATGGACTTTCTATTACTAGGCACTTCCTTTTAATTCCTTAATTTTTTAGTGACGTTTTTAATTTTGATAATGCTTTTAAGATATATATTACATATTGTTTTCCCAGCCAATTGATTTCTGTAGTTAATATGGAGTGTGAGTTTAGGTGAGTTCTGTAAAAGTCAAGAGTAAACTATTATGGTAGCTTTGACAGCATTTAGGTTATACAAGAGAAAAATCAGTGTTCCTGTTTTTATACAAGTGTAATAATTTCTTAACTAATTAAGGAAGACTGGAGGGAAAGGAAAGCTTTATTTGAATAATAGCTTCAATTTTCCTTATACTTAAAAGCAAATATTTGCTTTCTCATGTTTGAGCCTGTTACGAAATAAATACTACAGTTCAGAATATTAATGTAGCATTAGAAGAATAACATGAAGAAAAAAAACCCAACAATTGCCTATAGACTAGGAACTGCTTAAGTCTATTCACAGTTTTGGTTAAATCATTTGGCCAAAAAAAACCCCAACAGTGTGGACCACTGCAAGCTTTCAGTTAGATTCCATTATACCTGTCACTCAAAAATGCTGAGATGCTTACAATCAAATAGGTTCTTGGCACTGTCTAGATCAATATTACTGAATATTTTGCTTATAAACCCCATTGTAATGGAAATTCTGTTTACATTATACAAATGGTTAAAACTGTCCTAATTCTTATAGTCAGTTTTTGTGCATAGACTTTTGATACATATATGCAATTAGGCATAATAGGGAAAGAGGAAAAATTCCTGATTGGGCAGAACTGTGAGATGAGTCAGGAAGAGAATGATAAAAGCTTATAAATTTATAATATCTTAGAATTCTGTAAGTGAATTAGTTATTTGGAAAGTTACTGAAGTCCTTGATGTGTTAATAGAATATTTTCTATGGGTATATATTAGATTTTTTAAATATCTCAGTGCTATAAATTACAGAGGAGACACATAATGGTTACAGAGAAATAAACTTCTAGTAAGTATGACAAGGGTTAAGATAACCCTGAATCTTTAGTTGAGGAGATGCTGTTCCCACCTGCCAAGGAACATAGGACTTATGCTGTTAAGGTATAAGGCTTATGCTTAATAGAACATCAAATACTTATAAATTATTGTCCAGAGAAAAAGAAGTGATGCTTTTTGAAGAAAAAATCTATAACTATATAAATATTCTAACTATATTAGAATATAGTATTCAGTTGCGTTTAAACACTTTTGAATTATGCTTCAGATAGTGGAGTAACAGTACTTTTGAAACAGTAGCCTGACTGGGCTAGAATATAGGCTTTTTTTCCTTAGTTAGATTCTGTAGGAATGTGGTTAGGTATATTCTGAAACATAATTTCACAAAAAAAATGTCTTCACCTAGATGAAATTGGTGGGCATTCAACGTATTTTAATTGTTTGAAAACAATGAAGTAGAGGCTCTTGATTTTATTATTCAGTCTTCTAAACTGAGAAAATGTTTTGCCTACATAGATCTAGAAAATTATTTGAAATACATTAACATTATTCTAAAAATTAAAAACTACTTGAGACTACCCTCTTTCAATAAAAGCTCTGCAGAAATCATGCTAAAAGTTTTTTAATAGTCTTGCTTTTTTTTCCGAAGTGTTATTAAGTGTTATTAATTTTATATGTAGCAGTGGAAGTAGAATTAAGGTACGAGAAGGGGTGGGACTGTGAATGGTATAAAAAGAGGGAATGCGACTGAAGCAAAAGGTTTGAGTGATAAAAAAAAATATAAGCCGTAGTCAGAATTGGGTAAAGGCTGTCTCTTAGGGTACAAAAGCTGTTCAAGATGTCTTGGAGAAGGAAGCAGTTGCTCTGCATGAACACACATCCCCTGTATTACTATCATAAAATAGCCTCAGAAAATATATGCGAGCTAAACTGTCGAAGATGTAGTCTCAGGTGTAAGTTTACTCAAATCTTGCTTTTTACATGTGGTGCCAAGCTGGTTTACATAATAGCTAATGCACCCTTGTCTTCTGGATTCTTTCCTAAGCTCAGACTAACAGTTATAAAGTTAGTAAATTGGGAACAATGAGACTGAGTCTGTTTACAAGGAGTTGAGGATAGTTTTTAGCAAGTGAGAAACAGTGGTATGCACAGATCCTGGGCACTATTATTATTATTATTACTATTATTATTATTATTATTATTTTCCTATTCATTTCAGAGGGATAATTGCTGGAAAAATGTTCATTTCCTATCAGTCTTGTGATAATCTGTCCATACTGTGTACTGTCCATTCACAGTTTATATGTGTGCAAGGTCAGGCACGATCTAGTTGTGGTGGTTTCTGCACTCTTCTTCCAATTGTATATGTTGTTGGTGGTTTGGTACTCCTTCAAATCACAGTGGTTTAGATCACTGCAAATTAAATAAAAGATTAAATGAAAGCTCCTTATTTGTATTTGCTCTGCTCTCTAAGTGTGGCATGTTGTCTTGTACAGACTAGGAAGTAATTTTTATGTCAGATTAAATACCCTAAATAGAGACAGCATATGAAAACTAAGCTAGAAGAAGCTTATAATCATGAACAAAACGGAAAGTTAAGCACAAAAGTATAAGCTTACGTATATAGCATTAGGATCTTTGCATTAGCAGACATGAGAATTCATATACTTGCTCTTTTGTAGATGTTTAATGGCCCTAAGGGAGCCAAATTTTACCTTCTGAATTTGCTTGCAACTATAAAGCAGTTCAGATTTCTTGCCTTTTCTAGCTGTGTTGTATATGAATCACCACAGGGCTATGCTAGTGTGGGATTTGCTAAATATTATGAATTCCTATGGGGAAAAAAATTAGTCAGGAGAAGGTGGTGATTCCAGTGCCCCTTGGTTGCATCAGCCCCACCTTTGACTGTCTATAGCCTGCTCTTGTTGGGAGGGTGCCGGGGTCCTTTGGAAGGCATGTCCTCTCTTGCTTGGGAACCTACCCAGGGGCTTTTACGCTTTCAGATCTAGAAATATTTTAGCATGCACTTGCAGGGTTAGGAAGAAGAAATAAAAGTCATTGATCTAAGGGGTAGATAAGGAACATTCCTTCTACTTTTTTCCTCTGAGTTGTCTGAGTGAGGAAGCAGAATAATGGGTTGATAATATAGGGAGTAAGTTTCTGCACACAAGGTGGAATATGTACAAAGCTTGTTTCTCCATCGTGAGAGAAGGGTGTAGCTTCCACCCTTCCACCTTTTGATTTAGAGGTTGTCTGTTTTTTTTTGTCAGCTGTAAGTGTTGTGTTAGCCTCTTTGGGGAATAGGAAGCTTTTACCCTCATGTCCAGTTTAGTGTAGGTTGGCAACTTCAGACCAACCAAAGCACCATCTTGTCTGGTAGGAAGATGGTTCAAAATGTCTGTTTATCAGGCTCTCCGAGCTCGGTCAGAAGGGATCTGGAGCATTAATAAGCCATAGAACATGGCGTTAAAGAAGAGAAGTAGAGTTATCACACTGAAGGAGGAATTGAAGTCAGAGGACTGTGCAGTCTTAGCAGTGGGTAAAGGAACCAATGACAATTCTTTAGCCAAGGGAAACAGTCGAGTAATAATCCACGACCTTTGCTGTATGAGGCAGTGATGAGTAGTTCCCTGATGAATTAACTAACAATGTTTCTGCTTAGTTAAACCATATCCCTTGCATGTTGTCTTTCCTTCTTCCTGTTTGGCCAACAATTTAACCCTAACTACCTTTTCTTGAAACTAGTGCTTGTTGAAGAGAAAAAACTTTCAGCTACAAAAATAGCCATGGAATTAATGTGGATGTAATTTGAACTTTGGAGGAATACTTCAGGAGCTCCATCAAACATTTCAGACATAAAAGTACCAGAGTCAAGGCCCACACCAAAATATGATAGAAATTGGTTCTTCATAATTTAACAAGAACAGTTTTGTCTTTATTGTTATTTATATGTAGGTTTGAGTGTATGTGAATGCATCAGTACGGGAATATCCAGGAATTTATTTCTCCTAAATGTAAATATTATAAGCAATTATTTTGTACTCTTAAGTGAACATGGTAGTATAGTAAATCAAAACATAGACTTACAGTTCTGAAGGCACGTGATGAAGTGCAGTTCAGTTCACTAGTTGAATGTGTTGGATAAACTAGGACTACTCAGTCCATTACTGAGCTGAGAGATCCAAGTTTTAGTATTATGTAGGACAGTACCTGATAAATTCTCTGATCCTGTACTATGCACATTAGCATTTTAATTCTAAGCAGAAAATTGTAATTTAAATCGTAATATTTTTTTTTTCTGATGCTCAATGGACCAAACATTTCCACCATTTCTTTTAAGTGGAAAAAAAATCTCAGTCTTCCAGCTTAGAGAAGGTGGCAACAATGATAAAAAGACTGTATACATTCCAGTGAAAGCATTTACATGTTTAAATCTGGCAAATAATTTTTTATGATGAAATTGAGTTAAAAATTAAAGTAGAGAAACACTAAAAGGGGATATAAAAATGTTTCCTGTCTGAAAACAGCGAAGTGTGTGCCAATGAAGAAAATTCAATGGTTTTGATCTATAATTCAATTGTTGCTGTATTGTTGTTTCATTTGCATTTGTAAAAACAATCCAAAAAATCTTACAAATCAATTCAGAACTAAAATCTCATTGTTTAGATATACACGACAATGCCCAATATCTAATTGCTGTATATTCAAAAGGATGGTGGGGGCATGGAGAGAGAGAAACAAAACAACTTCATTATTTAGTGAAAACAATAACCTATAAACAAGTCTGTTTTTTGTTTATTGACCGTCCATCTTAACGGCTACATAACCACAAAGGAAATATCTTTCATTTAAGGCACTATAGAGAGAGTTCTGTCTGAACAGGGCTTATTGCTTACTATCCTTCATGAAAAAATGTGGCTTTTAATGAAATATGCATAAAAGTCATTTCTGATACATAACCTACATAATTATACCTGTCCTGTGAGGCTAGGTTCAAAAATTATTCTATTCAGAATAATTAAACTCCCCCTTTGTATTATTTCTCATTAATTCAATATTCTTCTGAAAAATAAAGCTCCCACAACAGTTTTAGTAATCAGCCTTTCAGATTTATGAGCTATTTTTATGCTAGTATTGTTCTATAAGACAAGGCTCCTTGATCAATCGCTAGGTAACTGTTTCAGTCTTTTCCCAACACCTTGCTAATCCAACACATTGACTTGTTTTTAATTGAGTAACTTCATTATGCAGAAAATCCCCTTTGTCATACTTCCAGAAACATTAACAGTATTTTATAAAAACAATTATTTAAACTTAATCGTTTTGCACCTCTTAGTCCCCAACTTTTTCCTGTGCAGGAAAAAAAAAGTCCAAAGCATAGAAGGGAAAAATTAAAGCTTATGGTCATTAAAACTATTGACCGAAGTGCAAGAGTAATTTTAATCAGAAGTCCACAAATCAGAAAGCTCTAAGATAACTTATACTCAGTATATAACTCAGTATACTCTTATGAAAAAATAATAATAGAGATGTTCTTCTCATCTGCAAGGAAGTATTACATCTGAAAGATCATAAGTGCACATACAATGAGAGTGTAATAATAATAGCTAAAGAGAAGTGATTCAGGTAGTAACATTTTCAGGTTGAAATATGGAAGAGACTGCAATATATCTTATGTATAATTTAAATATTGACTTAAAAGTGCACTCTAATCTGTCAGGTTTGAATGCAGCTAAAAATATATGGACATATAAGTAATTTTGCAAGAATAGAGAACTATTTCACATTCTGCCTCTGTTAACTTAGGTACTGTTACACTTATTTCACTAATACTGAAATAAATTTGACACTTATTTACCCTTTCACCCAGTTAGTCTAAGGAGGACTGCAGATACCTCTGAAAATTTACTATTCATTACTGTCAATTTTGCAGGAATTTCTTCTGTTGTGTGTTTGTGTGTATGTGAAAGAGAGAGAGCATAGCCTTTATTAATGAATTCTGAATCACTTTCCACTCTTGTTTATATTATCTGGCATATTTGTATTTCTTTTAAAGTGAGAAAAAATTCATAGATGCTTAGAATATTCCTCTTCCATAATCAGCTGAGAAATTTAATGTTCTGTGCTGTTAGCTATGTGCTGAGAGATGATGAACAGCTGCAGACAAAAGGCTTTACTTTTTTAAGTGTAATATTCATCCAGGCCTATAAATTAAGATTATTATTCACAAAAAGTAGTTCTCAAATCTGTTCTTTTTTCAACTGGCAGGCTTGGTGTATGCCCACACTTAATAGGTCTTAGCAGCTGTCTGAATCTGTGTAACAAGCTTAAATTCCCTACACGTAACATCACTTACATGGTAATAAACAATGAATCCAGTTATATCTGTATTTTTTCTAAATCAAGCTTCTTTTTAGCATGATAAACAGAAACATTTCAGACCTGGACAGGAATAGATGTATTCTTTGGTTGACATTTTCTTCAGTGTATGTTGCAAAGTTTTAAATGTTTTGCCTGTTGCTCAGTTTTAAATGAAAGCTTGTCTTACTAGTAGAAGTTGCAATACCTATTAAAGTGGATGTTTTAGTGCATCCTGATTTTTTCCATGCTTTCCCAAAACTGCAACGTTTTCCAAATATATAGTGTAACATGGCTTCCTGTGCTGTTGTTAATTTCAAACCACTCCCTCATCCAAGTACAATTTCTATCTAGTATGTTTGCCATCCTTGTCACGTGCTACTCATCTTTCATGAATGATGTTGAAGTGGTATTAGGTGATTTTCTGTTTGCTGTATGTTACCATATGTTGCATTTTATTTTGAAAAGACTGGCAGATTAGTAGGAATGAAGTCTCCTGATTATTTTTTAATGGATGGGTACTGTATTCTGTGTCAGTTGGAATGCTTCGCAGGGCGTAGAGTGTATTTCCCTTGATGCTTCTGATATCTCAGCTGGGAAACTTTTTGAGGTGTTAATTGTTTCAAAGTCCTCCTTTTCTCCCATCATCATTTACAATTATTAAAAGAATTGTTGATCATTGAAAGGAAGAAGTAAAGTAAGAAATATAGCAGAAAACAAACAAACAATAAAAGAAGATGGGGATAAAGTCATATGTCATTTCTTTGTACTTAGTGGGAACATAGGAACTAGAAGGACTATCAAGTCCAGTGCCCACAAATGTAGGCATAGGCACAGTCTGAGGGCCTGGTTGGAAGACTCACAAAATACTTAGGCTGCAGGCCCTGAAGCAGCTCCCTGTAACAATGCCAGTGCTGTGGTAAAGATGAAAGAATGTAACTATAGTGTGCTACAAGTAGAGAATGTGAAGACTAAGTGAGCTTTGTAATTATCTGAAAATACAGTAAATACACTAAAAAGCTGCCAGATGTGCTCATGCCCCATTTTGTGGAGGATGATGAAAAAAATTACTATTCTGATGTGGAGAGGCAAAAAAAACAACAACCTTTGACTGTTGGTAAAAACAGTTAGCTGGCAAAAAGCATGCAAATGGGTCTTCTATGGGATGTTACTGAAAGTAGGAATGAGGCACATTGCTTTGCCTCCCTAGGGGACCAGTGCCAACATCCTGTGCTTCAACTCAGAGGACTTGAGTGAAAAGGTAGATGTAGACCCAAATAATAGAAATCTTCAATGTTTCTTGTTATTGTTTATTCAATTCCTGCTTTTCTGTCAAATTGGGTTGTATTGGTACTGATATGAATCCAGTGCTTTTAAGTTTTGTGGTTTACCAAAGTGGGATTGGAATACTTAGAAATTAGAGATTATGAAAAAGATAAAAAGCTAAATTTGGATTTGACCTTGCATTTGAAAATCCTGGGATGATTACCATTAGCTAGTTGTTAAGCCTTTGAATCTTTCTGCTCAGTAAAGCAATTTTATTCCTTCCCTTGTGTGCCTTTTGGAAGAATGTATAGTAGGATTTTGCATACAGCAAGACTATACTTTCGTTTACAATATTGATTTATAGTAAATTGGACTAGAACCAACTCTGAATACAGGTCTTTCTTCATACTCTCCTATTAACATTTATAAAATAAAATTAAATTATGGGGAAATGCAATTTTGGACTTTTTGGTCTTTTTTGGAGATAGGAATTGTGTTAAATTGTCATCTCCCCTGTAGGTGTCTCTTCTCTTACATACACTTCTCTTGATGTACAAACATGTACACACATGCTTGTAGTAGAGGAGTAAGACTTCCCTGTTCCTACCTAAGTGTCTTTTTTAAAACTATAATTTATTTTATTATTATTTTCTATTTGTGGATAGTAGAACTGTGTTAATCCATTTGGCCCAGGGCATGACGGTTTATACAGCTGATTATTCATCATGAACTGCAAATGCTTTCCAAAGTCCCTGCTTTCCAGGATAAGTACTTTCTCTTATCCAGGTGACATTTATTCTGTGCTTTCAAGGTGTAGAACCTTTTCTATGTGATGCAGATGATTCTATATTGATTACCCTATGTCTTTGTTGCTTACAGTTTTTCTGATGATTGTCATCATCCAACTTTTACAGTGATGATTTTGCATTTCATTTTGGATTATGTATATATATGTATGTAGCTATACATCTTAAAGCATGATGTTCCAAATAGGGCACAATATACCAGTTCAGACCCAGGATAAATGGATACTTGGTAAATTCTTTCATTTTGACAGCAAACTGAAACTGCTTTGACTATGGTTTCCTGACAGTTTTTGCCCACATTTAGAAGTTCTGTATTACCACTATTTCCCAGCCTGTATTGTGAGGATGTCATTTTAACCAAACAGCATTTGAAGGCCCCACTGTATTTTTAAGACATGGTTCCTTCCACTTTTATCCTTTAACTTTGTTGAGGAATAAAGGAGTTGAATGAGTTTGGGATAAATAATATGACATTTAAAATTGTGCTGAAACAGATATATTTAGCCACTCTTACTTTCCCGTATGTTTCCAAATAAGTTATTTCTAGAAGCTAGCAATTTCTAGAAATTATTTGTAGAAGTTTAAGTTACTACTCTTAGAATGATTTTCAGTTGGAATGCACAAGAAAAATCAGATATATTTCATTTATATTAGAGACTTTTCATTGCTACAGAAAAGTCTCTTAAAACTTACATCTTGTAGCTGCGTGAGCATTTGAGAGTTATATAGCATAGTCAATCTTTTTCCCTTGCCATTGCCTACCATTTTTATCTCTGGCTTAGCCCCTCTGACATTGCTGAGCAAATATAGCAGCTGTGGTAAATTTGAGAGAAGGGAATACCTGCTAAAGATGAGGTCATTTTCTTTAAAAGTCTATTTGGAAGAAATAGTCTACAGTCTGATAAGAGGTAAAACTGATTTATTAGAGTTGTTTAATGTTCCACAACCTAGTTCAAATTTAATTAGGGGACTGTTAAAATTTATTTTTCATGTGGCATCATCACTAGAAAGGACAACTGAAAAAGGTTCCTAGCACCCTTGCAAGAACATAAAGTGTGGCTCACAAATGTTTCTGTAGCCATGAAAAGAGAAAAGGAACAGCTTCATTATGAATTTCAAGACTAGATTAAAAAAAAGAACAAGCTTTGAGATATTGTTACATTTTGTAAAGTGCTGTATTCTTCATATTGAAATGCTGATTTTATAATACAGTAATTTAAGAACAATTGTTTTGTTCTTTCTAGGGCTTTTAAAGAAAGTTTTCTAAGTAACAGATCTGTCCTTACAGGGGAATTGAATTTGCTCCCTTCAAGCATTGGTTTAGATACATATTTCACCCCAGCATTCTACCACATCATTTCAAAGTTGATCACAGGGCTCCAAGCAATGTGTCTGCCTATATTTTAATGCAAAGGATATCAGCTAAAATTATTGTGTTTAAAACGGGTAAAATTTATTATCACATAATAAAACCATTCTTTTCCTCTTTTCTCCCATCTTCTCCTCTTCTCTCCTGCCTTATTTCCTCTTTCATTAACAAAGACTGAACTGAGTATCAAAGGTAGTTCTTCATTTCTTCTGTTTCCATTCTAAATTATGTTCATATGCAAATGAAATGTATTTTAGATTAAAAAAAAAAAAAGAAAAAATCCTATCCATTTATATCAATTTGTTTATTTATAGTAGTGTAATAGTATTATAGTAGTGTAATAGCATTCTTCATCAACCACACAAGCTTTATTAAACTTTAGTTTTGTATTTCATCATATATTTATGGATGTAATAAGTTATTTTCAAACTCTCTTTTCCATTTGCAAAGCATAGTTTCTCACTATAAACATTTATTTCTTTTTCTTCTGTACATAGGGTCTAAAAAGCTTACAAGGTGTCTTTAAAGATAAAGTTCTCCCTCTGGTAGTGCAGCTATATAATTCCTAAATAATCAGGCCTAGATGTAGCAGGACAAAAATGGTTTCAACACTTGTGGGGCTAAATCCATTCTAAAAGAGCATGGGAGCCGATAATTGGCTGTTGAAGCGAAGTGTTGAGTATTGTAGGGTTTTGGGTTATAATTCTGTCTAGTGGATATACTTTCCCTAGTCACTAATATTTAGTTCGCTCCTAGAGTCTCCTCTCTGCTTTCTGAGACTGAAATAATGAGTGTTGGATAGTAAGGTCAGTGAGGAAGAGGAAGAAAAGTCTACAGATCACCATTTCCTGCTGTTGACACTGGAATGATGGTTAAAGAAACCATTAGGCTTAGAATATGACAACAGCCAGATTATGTCCTCTAGAATCCCCCTTTTGCTTAAATACCTGCTTTTGCTTCTGATGATGTCGACTTCTGGCTTCCTGAAGCTTTTCACTTTCTTGAGAGTCTAGCAATAATGTAATTGTTATGCTAGAGATGAAGTCTTTTGGTAATTTACTAAACTAGTTAAGATACTTCAGAATGTCATAATTTAGGAGGAGATAATTTAGTAAGTGATCCTTAAATTCTATATATGGGTCTTTGAAATAATTTGTGCTACCTCCAGCTTTCTAGTATTATAGGGAGTATTGAAAAGAGCTACTTGGTAAGGATTTTAATAAAGACCTTATGTAACTTCACAGCTTGTATAATGAAAGGTCACAGCAGCTAGGAATAGAAAAATGTGCTATTATAAATAAATACTCCATGATGAATATTCAACATACCTCTAAAGCCTAATTTAAGTACATTCGGTTGTTTGTTTCATTTCTTCTTCCCTCAACTGATTTTCACCTGGATTACTCTATTTTAAACAGGAACAATAAATAAATTAGTAATGACTGGATGTTACCTTGGCTCAGCTTAAAATCAGTGCCAAAATGTAATCAAATGTTAATGTAGGTCAACATCATCCCACTAGTCAGCATAGATGTGCAGCACTTGATATTTTTATTTGTTCAAGGTCAGCATCAAGTACTTTCTATTAGTACTGCCCACAGTATTCAGTAGCCCCTGTATTTGTGGCATAATTTTTCTTTTGATAGCACACGCAGACCAAAAGCCTTCTGAGCTGGAGTGTCATTTCATTTAAATACGTGTTTTACCATTTGCAACTTCAATAAAAAACATTTTATAATACAGCTCCTCTCAGAAGCTGTAGAAGACAAATGAAACATAACCTTCATTTCCGCAAGGTACTTTCCTTGCACAAAAGAAGCCATTTTAAATTTATTTTTAAAATGTTGGTATTAGTGTATCTTTTGAATCTGTTTCAGTTAACTATGTGATCTAATTAGAAATAAAACCTGGTTCTGTTGGATAGTCTTGTTTTTAAACACCCAGTCAAATAACAGATATATACAGATCTCAAAGACAAGGTATTTAATAGAAAATGTTATAACCTTCTCCTCATTCTTTTAAATGTTTTACACAGATGAAAGTACTTTTCATCTGAAGAATTCAAAGTATGCTTGTCTTTTTCTGCCATTTTACAGCCTGGAAATAGAAGATTTTGATTCAATTTTAAAATGCATCTTGATGATTATTATTTTCTCAGAAAGTGTTTGGGAGATAGAAGGCAACAAAGCATCACACAAGGTAGCCAAAAATTCCAAAAGTGCATAGAGTTATTGAAGTGTTCTTCATAAAACCTTTGTCTCACTTTGTGGTGATTCCCTTACTGTGTTCAATATACAAAATAGTTTAACATTCCACTGTTCTAAGGATATATCTAACTATATTTTAAGGCTCATATTGAACACATTTTATTGTATGATTAGCAAAAACTAAACGACAGATATGTAAAAAAATTTGTTGCTTGCATTCTTCCCCTGAACTTTGAATTAAACCCCAAACATTGAAAATATCTGTAGCATCAAACATAAAGAATCACACTGAATTACTTCTGAGAAGTCGTTGTGAAGATAGAAGCACCATTTGGTATTTTTAGATTCTTCTGATTGAGCATTCTGATTGATCATAAATTTGCTACTAAACAACATATGGGCAAATCCCAGAACGCTAGGAGAGATGTTAAAAAGTGGTCAAAACATCAACATCTTATTGTATTTATAATTAAAACATGCAATGCAGAGCACATGCACATAAAACCACTGAAAAAGACAGCTTGTCATCCTTTTGGATGTATTTGAGAAAATAACACATTTCAATGAAACACCATGGAAGATTAACAAATTAGTTATGTATTAGCCGACCTCCTGTATCCTTGGGCTGTCAAAGCTATGTCACTCTCTCGCAATGCTACTCTGATACAATTTTAATTGGAACTACATTTCCTTATTGCCTATTTGAATTTGGTTTTGTTGTTTTACTGCTGCTTCCTTGCAAGGGGAGGACTACCTCTGAAAGCAGGAAATATACATTCTCTTTAACAGTTTTTCCTCTGCTTCAAATACAAAGACTAATTCTAAAGGAATATAAAATGCAGATACTAGTGGACTAGATATTGGTATTAGGATTAACAGTTTCTTTACAGGTTTATCAAAAATGAAATATAACATTCTGCAAATAGCATTGAGTGCATTACATGCAAGAAACATTTTAGAGAAGAGCAGATGCAAGAAATAAATATCACCTGTTCAACTAGTTCATTACACTTCTGGTGTAAAGCTTTTCACATTTTTTCTTCCATGTTTTGGGAGCCATTTCAAAATGAATCAAGTGATATAGCAACGCCCTGCACCTAGAAGAAAAAAGCATCGATAAGCAAAACTCTGCTTTATCTCTACTGAAATTCTTTCTTGCATTTGCTTTTTCAGTAATTAATTTTATTCATTTATTCTCTCTGCTTCTAATGACTCTTACTCATAATGTTGTCACTGAAATATTTGTACAGAAAGGTAAACTGTATCACAATCACATACAGGCTGCACAGGAAACAGGGCATAAGCAACGACGCAATTTTTTTAAAACCACACTTCCTTGAACTCTTTGCTACTTCATACGTTCGTCCTTCACTGTGCTGGAGGTACCCAGAGGCCGTGCTTGTCAGAACACTCTGTGGGAGCCACAAGTAGCCATACTGTGTAGCCCAACACAGGAGTAATAAGAGAAACCAAGCCAACTTGCCCTTTCTCTTTTTTGATACCATGGCAGCAAACTGAGTGATTGCTATAGAAAGCTTTCTGCCTGCTGTGCATTAAGGGAATGTTCCCATCAGATGGAGAGGCTAGCAGCAGGAAGGGACAATCCTTGCTGATTATTTTTAGTCTTTACAACAAGTGTAAACTGGTGCTGTCGTACAGAGCAAGTCTGGTGCCTAACTTCATTCTGCAGGGAAGCTCCTCTTTGTTGCCACAGTTGCACATCCACTCCGCTTTTCCCTCATAGTAAATACATTTTAATGCTGGTGTAGAGCAGCAAATACCCTATATCCATAGGCTTAACCTGACCTTCAGAGATTAAATTAAGATTTATATGTAATTTTTTTCCTCTTCAAATTCCTTGGACCTGTCTGGTAAAAATAAAAAAAATCTGTTCCCACAATAGTGTTGATAATTTCCTGACACAAAATGCACTATTATATAACATCTCCACTTTTTGCCAAGCCATGGGGCAATACCTGTGGTGAAGAACAGTCTGAATATTGTAAATCCAGTGCTTTAGACTTGTCTTTTTGGGGGGAGGTGTGAAAGGAGCGAGAAATGTCCTGGACTGTGATTTTGAAATGCCTGAGGAAGGAGAGAGAATTGTTTGATGGGGAGGAGGTGTGTTTTCCAGCCAAGCCCTTCTGAGCACAGACACTAGTGGGATGCATGACACTGTGGTTCTGGACTGCGGATGGTGTGTGGAGTCCCACAGTAGAAGAGACTCTGTTGTACTGCATTACACATTCAGTTGATGACACGTTGTAGGTAGAAGAACAGAACTCAGTACAGGTCTACTGGTAGCTTAAGATTTGACAGAACTGCTAGGTAAAGACATCAGTATTTTACTTTTAAATTCTAGAAATGCAAACTTGTAACACTTGATGACATAAAAGTATATTTCCAAACCTGCAACTTCAATATTTTCACAGTTTATTTTGCAGCAATATTTTTCTTACCTGCTTAGTTGCAAGTTAATGTAAGTATATACAAGTTAGAGAATAAAAGAAGAAGAGATTGTAGTGATGGGAGTATTTAGAAGACTGGTAAATCAGGCCAGCCTAAAACTTTGAAACAGCGGTGTACTATGTTGGTGTTTATTAACAATAGGTATTGCTAGTGGTTAGTTCTTAACAATTATTAATCATTATTGCCACTTCAAAGCAGTTGATTCTTATTTAACTTTTTTTACTGCTGATGGATATGATCCTTGGACCTACTCACTGAGGTTGAGATGATCAGGCTACTGGGGTCTTTGAGGAGGGATGCTGGAACCATGATCGGTAAAGCTGTTCTTCCCCAACTCTGTTGGTGTTTCTATGTTCCTTACCCCTCTTGTGGTTATGTATTGTGCTTATCTGTGTTACAATAGGCTATACACTGTGTCAGTGTATGCTTATACTATTTTGGAATACCTGCATATGAATTCAAGGCAAGCAAATATTAATTGTATCCTGCTTAGTTTATTTCTACATTACAGCTGCAACAGGCCTCTGTTCTGGCTTGGCTGCAGTGCTGTTGCATCTTTTTCCTCATCTATCTTCATAGCTAGCAAATGTAGGCCTTGAGAAAATTTTTATTATCACACAGTCTAAGCTTTCCTAATGAAGAATTAGACAAGGTTCTAGTTCTTTAAAAAAACGTACATACTCTGTTGATGTCAGTGTCTAGGAAGAGCAGAGGTAGCCAAGTGATTCAGTGTAAGAAAGAGTTAGGGGGACACCTTAGGAGTTAATGAATTCCCTGGACTGAGACAGACAGAGTTGTACTATTGAAGCAAAATACATTTCCTTTCCTTTCTCCTCCCTGGCAAACAGGCTGTCCAGAAGAGCTGAGTGATGAGGGCAAAGGAGAAAACTCAGACCTTTAGAATCACTTGGTAATGCTATCTCTTCATTGTAGTATGCATTTTGGACCTTGTCCATTAGGTCACAAGGAGAGAACAGCCATTTTTCTTCCTGTCTTATTCATTTCCGTTATCTCATTAAAGCATGAAGTGTTTAATTTGTACTCCATTTGGGCTTGTACTACTTAGTACCTTGCAGTACTGAAGGTACGGAGGTTTTAACGTGCAGGTTAATGGTTTTCTGAGCATCTAAAGCACTATAATTTCATTGTGTTTTTCTTACCAATTCCTTCATTACCTCTCCCATGCAGTTCTCTTATTTAATAAATATGAATTACTAGCCTTATGCTAATCATTTATTTTACTTCATCACGTTGTACGATGGTGAAAATGTAACTACTTGCTTTTGTTTTAATTATAACCTCTCCTAAAGCCCTTCATAAAGATATTTACATAGAAAGGTGTGGTAAAGACATAGGAGAAGGTGCTGTTCCACAGAGGAGTAGGAATATTTTTATCTGCTTAGACGTGTTCATCTGTATCCAACTGAAAGTTTCTTTAAACTGTGGAGTGTCATGAGCTCTGTCACATTTAAAATGAGATCATTTTATATTCTGTTTGCTTGATGATTGCTAGATGAGATCTAGAGCAAACACAGCTTTGATGTCACCTTTTGTCTATGTGATGTCACATAAACACAAATGTTATGTCTAAGTACAGCAAGTGGATTTTTATCTCTTTACCTCAGTAATTACTATGAATAATCCTTGTAGAATTATTTTTTCCTCTCAGTTTTTAGTTTTCTTACCTGCCCCCATAATTATTGGTAATTTTTCTGTTTCCTATCTGGGCTATCTCACACTCTGGTTTATATCACTGTCCTTTCAATAGCAGCGATGCTAAACATCTTGGTTCTTTTCCTTGTCATTGTGTGCTGTTTTTTCTTCAAGTAATGCTTATTTTAGCCTAAAGAAAGAAATATTACCAACCAATAACTAAAAAAGATGAAACCATAAAGAGGCAACAAATTCTGTATTGCTTTACCTAGCCCCTAAATTCTTCAAACCTACAAATACCTTGAAATTAGAGAGGAAAATTTTCCTTCATGTACTCTCAGTCTTTTTTCTTTAATAAAATACAACATCCAGTAGCCAATTGTCAGTTAAAATCCATTAGTTTTCAGCCACCGTCGATGCGGTGACTTTATTTCAGTGACCGTAGATACGGTCATGTGCAGCGCCTGTAGATATGTGGAACATTCTGCTTCTCCAGTGAGCATGACCTCGGATAATCCTGCTGGAGGACAGTGAGGGAACACATATCCCTGGGAGCACACTGCTTACCTGACGGTGAACTTTAGTGAGGCACGTCTTACAGGCAATCCACAGAAGATCAGGCTGAATAGTCCTCTTTCTTTCCTAGGGCTAATACATCAAGGTATGGAACTAACTCATTGCGTTGCAAATGCAAACAGGCATGGTTATGTTCTGATTGTGCATTTCCATATTGCAGTCTGATTATAAATTTCCCAAATTTTTGTTGGTCTCAAGAGAAAAAGCACTTTATCAAAAAGTGAATTGTGCCATAAGATAAAGGATATATATCCTATTTTTGCTGCTTCCTCTGAGGGCTAAGTCACATTACCGGAGTCAGTGGCCTGCTCACTTGGGGCACCTTTTACAATCACAGTTTTATTCCTCTAAAAGATGGTGTCAGTGACAAATATGAGTTGTTAAATGCCTCGAAATAGCAAGTAATGTAGGGTGATAACCAGTGGAATTACAAGGCCAAATGTGTTGGCTTATAATACAGTATTTCTAACAAGTACATTTCCCACTCTATCATGTTGTGTTGTATCTAGCTATGTGTTTGTATATGTGTGTGTTGTATTTTGTTTATTTTTTTAATATTGCAATACTGTCAGTGGAGTCAGTAATGCATTTAGAAACCTTTTTTTTTGTAACTGAGCCTCTTTAATTGCAAATATTCAAATATACAGATCAGGAAGGGCCAGTCATAGTAAACTGCTGGATTTTGTTACATTTTATGAAGCATTTTATTTTATGCAAACGAACTGCTTATTTAGACATCCAGTTGGACTGAATCCCAGAAAAGCAAACCTGATTTTGTTGTTACAACTAGAAATTGGCTCAAGAGTTGAATGGAAATTATAGGGAATGGTGTACCACAGTTTGGAGTCAGATGTTTATGTGACACAGTAATGATATCTGGTGCTTTATGATCAGTGCTGTCCTCAAAAATCAATGTTAGAATGAGAAAGTGAGGTCTTCACCACCTCCTAGGTGGTTCTGGTGCGTGAGAGAGACAGTGAACCTGCTTGCTAGGAATTAATATTGGACTTCTTCAGTCCCTGTAACTGACAGGAATAGGTACTCTAAAGAACTCTCAATGAAAGAAAAATCATAAAAGAGAATGCTGTTTAGTAATTCCCCCTCCTTGCATCAGTCCTTGACTAGGCCATACTAAGCTAATAACCCTTCTAATTGATTTCTTTTTTTTTTTTTTTCTTCTTCAGTCACTCACATAATTCTCATCAATCAATCTTTCTCACATTGTTCATCATTCAGGAGGTTCATGATTTCACACAGAAGCCATTTACTGGGTTAGTTGTGAAGATTTTCTGAAGCCATTTCCCCAAGTTAATAAAATATCTGCAGCACTATTGGAAGAACTAAGTGTTCAAATTACTTTTGCAGACATCGTCATTTTTAACCTGCAGTCCTTTACGTCTTCTCCCTCTCTTCTCTTCGCTATGGGCAATCAGAAATCAGTGGCCCACTGCTTGAATAGTATCACTTCAATTCACCAAAATACAATTGCCTAATCCACCAGTCTTTTGGAAAGATGATCCATATTTAAGGTAAAGAACAAATAAATAAATAAATAAATAAATAAAAAATCCCCACAACTTCATTTAGGCAGAGCAAGCATATTATAACAGTACAAGAGGAATTTTAAAAATATTTTTTTGAATAAGACTGAATACAAAAAAACTAAAAGACCCATTATATGTGTGTTCCATATGTCATTCAGGATACAAAACAACACAGTGAGCAACTGTTGTTACTTTATTGCTCCAGCATCTGATCATTAAAGAAATGGGAAAGTTCTACATCAGTCATTGTACACAGTAGAACTAAAATGATTAAGGTAGAATATTGGCACAACATCGGTGTCTGTTGCTTTGAAAATAAACCTCTTTGCTTATTTTATATATCAGCTGGAGCCCATCATGCCATGGCAGTTTAGTATTCTTTTGATGTTATCCAGAAAATTATATAAAAGAAAACATTCGTCTTTTACTGTCACTATTCATTTTCGTGAAATAAATTCGATTCTGAATTATAAAAGCAGAATAGTAGTACTGGGGATATTTTAAAATGTGAATGATGTTTTATTTTTCTTGCTTGTTTCTGTCATGCTAACTTATTCTCTCATTCATTTTAAAAGTTTGCCTATCAGTTAAGAAATGGCTCGTGGTAATCCAAGAAACTTCTGAATGTAAATCCCATCTGGTATAGTCTGCAGAATGCTTAAGTAGTACTTCTGTCTCTCTCCAACCTTCCTTTGAAACATTGAATAAACTCAAATGGCTTATTAAATGGCAGCACACAGTCAGTGCTAAATATTCTGGTTAAGCCATATGAAACTCTGTCCTCTTTTATGTTTTATAATTTCTTAGAGAAGTACCAGAAAGATACTTCAACAAATGTGTTAATGTTAGAAGTGAGGGAGTAGGAGCATTTCTTGTTCCATTCGTGTCATGTAGTTGGTTGTTTATATGCAGTAGCTATCTTCCTCTTGTTATTTCTGATCACAACACAACTATGATAGAAAATTATGGCAGTTGTCTGCTTTGGTAGCAGAATGCTCATGCTGAAACTGCCAGTGAGATCAGGTGGTTCTTTCACCCCTAACGATTTTCCTCCTAAGTCAAAGATGAGGTATGGTGTCAGGAAAAGAAAAATTGTATTCCTGTTAGCCATGTCAGAAGGTGGGATTTGAAACAAACTGGGAGAGGCAGATTGGATTTCTCTTGAACTTGGAAAAGTAACAGAAAATGCTTTGGTGATCACAGAGAAGAATATGCATAAATATGAACTGACAGGAGTATAAGGAAAGAGGGCTTGAGGTTAGAATGAGCCCTACGATAACAAGGCACGTTGGAGACGAAAATCAGATAAAAGTGGATTAAAATATAAATAAACACACAGCATGTTTTAAAGCTAAAGCCTGATATGTAAGTGGATCTTGATTTATAACTGGGTTATATTTGCTTATTTGTGTTATTAACTGCCTGAAGCAGGTATGGGATACAAATAGCAACTGTCACCAGTCAGATCCACGTGCTAAATCCACATGCTACTTGCAGGTTGTTATTTGAGTATCTGTTATAACCAAACACAGAACAAAATTTCAAAAGCAACTCAAGGCTTTGAAATTCATGCAGAGAAGAACAGCCCACATTTCTGCATTGTCTTATTCCCCCAATATATGTCATCTTTTTGTATCACTGTGTGGTAGGGATGTGCATGTACTGACCTTGCTTAATGACTGTAGCAAGTAGTGAATAATGTATGAAATACACAGCTTCTACCTAGTGCATGAAGATAAATAGTGCTGGGCAATCAGGGCTGTTCTGAACTGTGTTGTCATGCTCACAGTGTTCAGTACTATCCCCAAAGCTGTCCTTGTATCAGAACAAGGCCAAAATGCATTAGAAAATTAAATTATTTTGAAATTGAGCTATTTGTACTTTATTTCATTTTTATTTTTATATTTGTAATTTATCAATTTGGTAATTATGATAACAGTTTCTAACTCTTCTGTTAGCTACTACAATTTCCCTTATCCTGACATACACAAATGCTTTTGAAATACCGATCCCAAGAGGCATAGCTAGACAAAGTTTTCATCTGGAAAGACACTAAACAATCTTTTACCAAAGGTGAATATAACAGCTACTGATGGATATCATACTTAAAATTATTGTAAACAAATTTCTTAAACAAAACACTTAGCCATGATAAATGACCTTATCCCTGCAGATAGATAGTACTAGATTTAAACTCTTTTCTAACTTCATATAGCATATATATTAAAAATGCACTTCATATACATCTGTAAAAAAATGGTGAGTGTGGCTCATAACTAGCTCTTCTTGACTTGAGATGCTTGGGGTGAGTTACCCTGAAGCCTGGCTTCCCAGTGTTTGTTACGTCCCTCTGTTATTTCCTGAAGACTACATTCAACTGTATGAAAAACTGTCCTGGGTGCTTAAGAAAGTGCAGGTAATTTTACAGTCTTTTGTTTTCAACAGCACTTTGTAAAGTGAAACAAAACAGAAATTTGTAATACTCTCTGTCAGAAATCTGGAGATGGAATGAAGCATGAGAGGAACATCTCTGGATAAGTCACAAAACTGAGAAGGTTCATGTCTGAAACCAGAAAACACTGCATTAAGTTTGATAAGCACTTTTGAATTCATTCATTTACTTCTCGTGTACTCAGACTTCATTTTTGTACGTACTGAAAGGTTAGTTAGATTAATATTTTCTGTTAATAATTTCCTATTTTGAGCAAGGCATCTGAAACAGAACACTGCCGTAGGTGAGTCTTTCCTTACAAATTTTTCTCTTTCTCAAGTTCCAGCTGCTTCATCTCTATAACGTTTGGGATCACTTCCATAAGTCACTGATGAAACAATGGAATAAAGATCTGCCACAGGTAGTTTATTTTCTCACTGTATTTCTCCAGGGGAGAACAGCTTCTGTAACATAAAGTTTGTTTTTAAGGGGTTTTGAATTTTGGTTCATCTTTTGGGAGCAAGGGATTTTTTGTATGTATCCATACTGTTTTGTGTTAGATGAGACAGTGTTTGAGGGGGAGTTTTCTAATCATCAATATCATATGTGGCTTTGTAGCAGCTGGTACCACAATCCTAATGTGACACCTGAGAAAGTTTAGTCTCCTGCTGTGTTTATTGTGACTGGGGGTTAGATAGATCTCTCACAGTCTTCAGCCAGAAGCAGCAGATTCATTGATGCTCCAGGCTGCTGAATAACCTGAAGACATGACTAGCCTATGAATTTGAAATGATGTTCTATGAAAACCGTAGAGTTGATAAAAAGAATCAGGATATGTCTGGCATGATTGTGCAGCCTGCGTGACAGTAGAGGATGACAGTTTTCTTGGATATAATTTCCTAAGGGTTATTCATGCCTGATTTTGATTCGTTGAACTTCTCTACTCCAGATGAAAAATGACAAAGGTACAAATAAACAAGGATCATCAGTCACTAGGACAGGGTTATATCCAAACCAACAGAAATATTAGAAAGGATGACATTAGTTATTGTAAATATGCAAAATATTATGTGAGCATGAAATCCAGGAGCATTCCTTCATTGTAGATGGAGTTAACTAGGTTTACTAGAGCGTATTGCAAGGTCTGTGTATGCATATACATATATTTCAAAATCCTACAAACATTATCTTCTAGGTTCTTAGTTTTAGCTTCAATTCCCTGTTTGCATTCCAAAGTTGAGCTCCACGGGGCTCCAAGATATTTTTTGGAGTAATATTCACAAGGAAATTAAATGATGACTTTGTCTTTAAGCTTAAAAATTTTCATTTTCTAAAGCATGTTGTATGTTGATGCTGTATTTCAATACTGAGAATTTGCTTGGGCCTGTATGTACAGCTACACAACTGATTAAAGCCTTTTGTATGAAGAAAAGCTTTTCATGTCTTGCAGTAAAAGTGTTTCTGTTTGTAATGAAGATCAACCATTTTTTGGAAAGTTTAACGGGAACCGCTGATCTAAGAATCAATGTGTAGTAAGTTGAAAAATTTAGACCAAAACTATATTGCTTAACCTGATAGCAGAAACGAATGACAGAAAACAGCCCAGCAATGACTTTGACAGCGAGATGTGTAAAATTTTATGTAGTGAAATTGCAAGAAAAGACAGATAAAGCTAGTCGTTTGATGATATGTAGTTGACTTTCAGAGTTCTATAAAATTGTGAACTATGTTCCTAGTTTTATTCCTGGTACAAACATGTGTATCTATCAAAGAATATGAATGATTTGCAAATTCTTTGAAGTTCTTGTAAATTACAGAATCATAGAATATCCAAGTTGGAAGGGACTCACAAGGATCATCGAATCCAACTCCTGGGTCCCCAAAGGACTGCCCCAATAAATAAAAATCAGATCATGTATCTGAAAGCGTTGTCCAAATGCTTCTTGAATGCTGGCAGGCTCGGTGCCATGACCAGTGCCTGACCACCCTCTTGGTGAAAAACCTTTTCCTGATATCCAGCCTGAACTGCCCCTGTCACAGCTCCATGTCATTCCCTCGGGTTTTATTGCTGGTCACCAAAGAGCAGAGATCAGTGCCTGCTCCTCCGCTCCCCCTCATGAAGAAGCTGTAGACCATGACAAGGTCTCCCCTCAGTCTCCCCTTCTTCAGGATGAACAATCCAAGTGACTTCAGCTGCTTCTCATACGTCTTCCCCTCTAGACCCTTTACCATCTTTGTTGCCCTCCTTTGGACACTCTCTAACAGTTTTATATCTTTCTTATACAGTGGCGCCCAAAACTGCACACAGTGCTCAAGGTGAGGTTGCACCAGTACAGAGAAGAGTGGGACAATCACTTCCCTCGACCGGTTAACAATGCTGTTCTTGATGAAGCCTAGGATAAAGCTGGCCCTCCTGGCTGCCAAGTATATTATAGTATTGTAGCATTTAGGTTGGAAAAGACCTCTGAGATCACCAAGTCCAACCACTGCCTACTGCTAAACCATGGCCCTAAGCACCACATCTACATGTCTTTTAAATGCCTTCAGGGAAATATTTAAGCATCATACACATATTTAGTAATAACTATATTTATTACCTATGTATATAAATGTTCCACTTTTTTGGGAAGTTGCTATATGGCTGTTTTTGATACATTTGGTACCATTGGATTACAATCTGTAAACTTCCCAAAGCAGAAAGAATTGCCAGGAGCTGAATGGACCTATGATAATTATTATCATCAATTATACTACTCAGACAAGTGAATCTTGTTAGAACACTAGAAACAACTCAGAGAGAATTATTGACATATTTTTTTTTCCATTTTTTCCCCCTGCTGGGAGCAAATTAAAAATAAAGATAACATAGTAGTTTATGGGCATAGTAAGTAGAGATGGAAGAAAAGTCTTCAGAATTCTTTATGTTCAAAAAAAAACAAACCCAAAACTTAGAGACCTCTTAGTGACCTCTTAACTTTATTTTCATAATAGTTTTACTAGTTTTACTGTCTTTTCTTTTTGTCCCTGAGAGACTAGCCCTAGTTTGAACTGTTAGCCTCTCCAAGCCCAAGGTAGCCAGGGGTTTCACCTACAGCAGATTAGCAGAGACAGAAGTACTACCTTTGCACAGTCTCTCCTTTTTATTTGTTTCTGGTTTTGTTCAACTTCAGAGGCAGTTTCAAGAAGACTGTTTACTACATGCCCTGCAGATATGGTTTGACCTCTTTGAATTGTTACTGAAGAAGCTGAAGAGAGAGGTGGAAAGCTCATCTTGATTTAGTTTCCTAATTCAATGTATAAATCAGTGTAGGCCATGCTGGTTATAATGGAGGAGAAACAGCTTTTTTTCTGAGCTTCTCTGTCAGGCATATTAGATAAAGGCCATGTTTACCCTGTAGGTTGGACAGTTCATCAAAGCTTTACACGTGTATGCCATCTTTAGAGTTCCTTTTGCTATGATTGTGCTGTAACTGGTGTCTCTAAATCCACACTGAATGACCATCACCATTTACCAGGCAGGCACGAACAGACAAGGTGCTGGAGAGGACATGAATGACAGAAAATACTCCAGATGACAAAATGCATGAAGGCTTATAGCAAACTGAATTTGTGGGGCTTTAATATATTTTATCACACTCATAACCTGATTTGGCATTCCTGAATATGAGGAAAACCTGTTCACTTGGACCATGTGCAATTTGTTAGCTAAATATGTCATGACCTTCTCTAGGATAAATCTGCTTTTGTCGTGACAAGTGACAGAAGAGAAAATATGAGCTAAGATTTCTAGAGCAGTGCTAGGAGTTAATTCATATATTTCCTACACAAAATAAAAATTATTCCTTTTCTGCTTATGCAAGATAAGGGCCCTTGAATGCTGCAGTAATATTAAAGTTGTAATCATAATGGTATGAAAAAATCCTAACTCCTGACACAGGGCATCATGAGGCCTCAAAAGGGCAATAATAATATAATGATATGTTTACTAAATTTTCTAATGGATGGTGCTGAATATGCTCATAAAGTCAAAGGATTGCTTTTCAGATGCAGGCAGCACTGAGAACTTCTGACTTAAAATGTTAGCACTTCTGGAAGGAGATGATGTGAAAACCCATTATATTCATGATAAAAGTAATGATGAAATTAGATGAATCCATTGTTAATTAGCACTGATTAGTTTTACATTATCTATAGTGGAGAAGAGCATCAGAACATCACAGGTTCCAAGATGAAATCAGATTTACCTCACTCTTATAGCTTCAAGATGCAAGTCCTTCAGAACATCAAAATTTAGAGGGAGCTGAGTGAGGTTTAACCCTGTATCTTACCAGAACATTACTAGAAGAGAGTGTGGTGGTTTCACCCATGATGGACAGCTAACCTCCAACACAACCACTCTCTCACTCCCCCTCCTCAAAAGGAGAGGAAGGGAAGAAAGTATAAAGGACAGAAGAAAAAAGGCTCATGGGTTGAGATAAGAATAATTAGTTAAAGGGAAAAGAAAGAGGAAAAAACAGGCAAAGGCTGTGCAAAGAGAAGGAAAAAGCATTTCTCTACTTTCCATCAATGAGTGATGTTCAGCCATGTTTGGGGAAGCAGGGACTCAATATGTGTAGCAGCGTGTCAGGAGGACATTCTCTTAATGAGATCCCTCCCTTTCTCCTTCCCCTTTTCCAGATTTTATTGCTGAGCATGACATCATATGGCACGGAATACCCCGTGGTTGGTTTGAGTCTGCTGCCCTGGCCATGGCTTCTCCCCACCTCTTGCCTACCCCCAGCCTACTGGCTGTGTGGAGTTTGGGGAGGGTCTTGATGCTGTGCCAGCACTGCTCAGGAATAGACAAAACACTGGTGTGTTACCAGTGCTGTTCTAGCTCCAAGCGCAGAGCACAGCACTGTATGGGCTGCTGTGGGGAAAGTTAACTCCATCCCAGCCAGAGCCAATCCAGAGATAGATTTCTGTGGTAAACAAATAAAACCTTTATACTCACAAAAAGAAAACAGTACTATGAAGAAATCAAATATCTAGAGAAATATCAATTGGTAATTAACAGAAAGTGTGAAGTCTAAACAGTGCTCAAGTTAAGAAGGTATATAATGAGAAATATATTAAAGATAATGCAGAAAAAATACAGGTTTATTGTCAGATTTAAAAAAAAAAAAGAAGAAAAGAAAAAAAAAGAACAGTAGGGAGCATTTAATGAAGAGTATAGAAAAAACATCCAAAGAACAATGTGCAGAAGGGATAATTGCCTTCAAAATTGGAATCAGTTTCTAATATGAAAAGGTCAGAAGAAAGGTAAAGTGGGTTAAACAACCCAAAAATAATAAATAAATAGTTTGAAGAAGATCAGATGTGGTGACAAGGTAAATTCAGCAAAGCACCAATATACAGAACAGAAAAGGTACACCGTAAGAGTCTGAGGAAGGAAAAAGTTTTTTATTTAAGAGGTTACATTTACAACAGGACAGGGGGATAATATAGTATCTTAAAATTCTAAAATGACTGAAATAATTTTTTTTCATATCCCAATCACACTTTGGTTTCTAACCTAGTTCATCTCCAAAATTTCACCATTGGCCTTTTAGTTTGAACTTTCTCTGTGCTTTTTTTGTTCTTGGATTTAAAAATGTTTTCTTCAGTTAGATTTCTTTTTCTGTGTGGAGTGCAGTGCTCCTCACACTTTTACAATGTGTTGACATATTTGTTTCTCTGTGCTTGAATTAAATGAAAACTGCCAAACCTATCACATATGCAAGAACCTGCTGTTTGTTAAAATAAGATAATGAAGCCTTGTTTTCAGTAACCATCAGAGCTTGATATTACAGAGTTGTTTTTCATATTTCTAGGGAATTTCAGCTTTGTTGAACTTTTAACTAGTCTATAAATGGACACTGCAGCTTTTATTGTTCCATTACAGTTAACAATGAACCAGATTATTGTTCACATATTAAAATGCTCCTGTGTTGGGTATTGTACAAATAAAAAAGAAAATGTCTTACAGTCTGAGAAAAGCAACAGTATCTAAAGATAGGCAGAGAGTATGATATTGAGTAATAACAATACTAGTGTCTGTTAAAGACAGTGTCTAAAGACAAATATGTGATGGAATGAGTATATCATTTGTTTACTACTGTGTCAGATGCAAAGTTAGGAATTTTTCCCTCTGTTGAATTTCACTGTTAAGTAATTATGAGGCTCATAGGCTACAGCTATTCTTTATATACAACTCATTCAATCTATGATGATAGTTGTCTTTTCTATCCTGCTTATTCCTGTCAGTGCAGCAGGAATGGCTTTCTGCAGAAATTTGTTTTCAGGAAGGTTATCTTTTTTTTACCCTCTTTGGAGCATGGCTAGAAATTACTGGCTTTCATTGCACAGAGGTAGTACATGAAGAATAAATGTTGACTTCAGCAAAAGGCCAGAATCTGGAATCATACAGCTCACATACTCCAGAGTATCAGAATAAAAGTGGGGATTGTTACTGTACATCACTGTCTGTGAAGCTTAAGGGTTTGATTTTCCTGGCTATTATAAAGATGTAATTATGAAATAGAATATGATACTTAAATTTAATTTACTTAGGGGATGATTAATATTTAAGGATATCTTCTTTACAGAACTTGATGAAAAAATGCTTTAATGATTTTAACAGCAGAGATTTCAAGTAACAGACCAATACTTACTTCATTCTGCTGTAAAAATGCTGATAAGATTTGATAAAGAATTTGGCAGATATTCAGTCATTAAGCTAGAGTGGTGGTTTTCTTTGATGTCATTTATACTGTTAGCATTTTAAGTCACTGTTGCACATGCAACTTAAATTCCACTAGAACTCTTGAGACAAAATTAATCTATTGATGCAAGTTGGTTAGTGATTCATATCTATTTTATCATATGTGTATCGTACACAAAGTTCTATTCCCATGGGATGAATTACAGGAAGTCATATTTTGTGGAAAGCATAATATTCTGTTCCGTGAAGATTTCACAGTGAAGGTTTTTTTTTTTTTTTGTTTTGTTTTGTTTTTGTTTTTAACTTATATCTATTCATACTAAAGTTTGCAATAAAATCTAACAGTATTCTGCTGCCTTTACATTTCAATTTCATAAGAATGTAGAAGTTTTATAGGTCTTTCATAATAAAGCTATTGTTCCAGAAATAATCCTCTTTCCTGGGTTTAAGATTAGGCTGAGGCTTTATGAGACTAAAAGCTAATTCACAGGAGTCACAAGTTACAAACACAGACATTATGAGATCTTCAGCCTAACTGCTGTTAGTAGTTCACACCATGTTGCATAAAAAAGGTTTTTGCTTTCTAACTGATCTTTTCTATGAATGTCTTGGAGGTGAAGCACTCTGTTCAGGTGTGCTTCTCTGTGCACAACTTGGGAAAATTAGTTATTAAAGGCCTTTTTCCTGTTAATGTATGGTCTCAAGGCTTAATTACAAACCCCTTCAGTCTTATTTACAAACCTTTTTATCTGTGGTCTTTAAATTGCTTGCAGCTCACTGACTCATCCGATGCTATGGGCCTTGCTGAAAATACATCATAATGGAAGAGATGTTCTGAAAATTTACAGGTATTCTTGCACGTTTTGTCTTATCACACCAGTAGTAATAATTCTCCTTATGTGGCAATGAGGAATGTTACACTTTTACAAGCGCAGTAGAATCCACAGAGAATTTAAATGTGGAAGCGTAAGATAAAAAAAACCACACAAATTAATATTAATAATTAATATTAATATTATGATTTACATATTGAATAGTTTTTCGAGTTATGAAAAATCATCTGAAAAAACTGCGAGAATGTCAGATCTCGTCCTGCGAAGTTCTGCTTTATTTTTTCTTCATTTCATAATTTGGTCATATCAGTGAGGGCTGAGAGTTCCTCAGAATGAGATTTTTGTCATATCCATTAGATCCTTGTCTGTGCACAGAAAATCAAAATAGCTTGGATTACTAAAAATGCATAATGTAGGTTTTGTGAACTTCTCTTGTGCCCCCAGCAGAAGTCTCCACAAAGCAGGTGAAAATGAAAGCACTTTAACAGCTTTTACTTATAGCCATATGTTGCTAAAGTATGATGTTAGAAAAGCTATTACAAATTCAGTGTTCTCAAAATTCAAAAGTCTGTGGCACATGGTTTAGCATCATGCAGGAGAAATTAATTGTTCCTTAGAGAACAGTGACAAACTATAAATCATTTGTGCTTGTTAAAACAATGCGTTATGGAGAAAGGATTGTGGGAGATCATATGGGTCATATTTCATATCCTCACCATAAAAAGAATTGCAGTTATATTGGGAAAATATTGGTTCAGATACATGTTGTGAAAGATGTTCTGATTTTACACTCTGAAGCCAGTGCCGTTGGCGGCAGCACTGACCAGTTTAAGGATCCTACAAATCAGTGTCAGAGCCTGTAATTAATCTCTGTATACTAAAAGTAAATTGAAAATTTGGTCTGAAAGGAGTTTTATCCTCCAAGGTAGCCTGGTAGTAATACTGACACAGGGAACTACTGCATTGGGCTATTAGTGCCTGGAAGGGTCACCTGGGTTTCTGATGACTAAATGCTTATTTTCATGCATTTAGGAAATGCAGGTTAAAAACGTAATTCTTGGTGTAACTCCATGGAATTCAGCTGGATTTATGCTGAGCATGAGTTTTATTCTGACTTACTTTCTGGCATTTTAACTGTTTCACCTGTCTGGACCATGCTTTATACATGTCTAGTAATCATTGTAGGAGTGTATCATAATGGTTTCCAACTTGCTTGTTAATTTAAAAAAAAAAAAATCTAATATTTCATCTTCCTTAGAAGGCAGTTGCATATTTTCTGTGTATATGGTACTAAGAAAGAAGCTGTTTCAACTGGAGTACTTCAGTCAAAATGTTCCTAACAGAAATATGCTAAATTAACAAGTGAAAGATGGATTCATGGCACTGATACTGGCTAGTGTCACCACTGTTCAGGAAGGGGATATATCAATAGCTGAACGAGTAGGAGAATTTAAAATCAAGTTAATGGTCCATATAATCTAATGTAAATCCCAAAGCTCAAGAGCTATGAAGGTTTTAACAAAGATATCATAAATAAGGAGCTTAAGAAAGAGTTAGGTACCTGAGAGTTACCGTCCCATAGTATTCCGGGTTTCTTTCAGAGTAAGTTTTAATGTTGGTAAATAAGCTTTTGACACAAAATGTCAAAATTACTGTAGTGTTAAATAACTTTATTGTGCCTTTTTTGTTAAGGTGTCAATTTATAAACAGGAAAGTTATGCTTAGTTTTTATATTGCACTTCTCATTAGTAGGTGAGGAAGGAGGTACGTATCGTAATTTTCTTACTTTGTAAGTGAGAAAAACCATTTTTTTTTAATGGGACTCATCAGAAGGGCAGAGACAAGAACTCAAGTCTGTTAAGTCTCCTCTAGTATGCAATCCAATAAACTACTTGTTCAGTTAAAATCTTTAGGATATTAGCATGATACATTTCAATTACGGAATTTTCTTTAACATTCAGGGAGAAGCCTGCAGGCTTTCCTTCAGAATGGATTAAGCAACAACTGTTAGAACATGTAAACACTGTTCATATTGCTTTGTGTAAAAGCTTGGCACTCTTTGTGATCTCTCATGTTTCATGCTGTGGGATGTTAAGTGGAAGCTCCATGTTTTGCAGGTGATTCATGTAACTCCTTGACTCTGGTCTTACATGTTTCTGTTTTGATTCATACAATCTTGATTTATTTTTGTATTGATGACAGTAAAACAAATCCCACTGAAAAATCCAGCTACATAAATACAACTGCTCTAAGTGTAATGGAGTCTGCTTTAAACCAGGAAAAAAATAAAAATATTGCTGTTCATAATTTAATTATATCATAGGTTGAAATGACTGCGGCAGTTTCTCATCTCAGTTGTGTTTTTTTAGACAACTGTAGCCTCTACTATGTAGCTGAGCCTTCTCATCAATGTGAGGAGAGAAATTATGTTGCTTATACTGTGAGATGGTTTCTATTTATTGTCATACTTTTACTTGTCTTTTGGTGCTCAGTGAATACAAATTTTACTTTTCCACTTGATATTTTGGAGTTAACGCTGATTCTTGTAATCTTTTGTTGTTGTTGTTTTGATGATAGCAATTCAGCACTTATTAACAATTAATCAAACAGCCTTCCTGTAAGCTTAGGAAGTAATAAATGAAACCAAGTTGTAAGCTTTTTGAGATGTTCTTCAGTGCCTGTGTACCAGGAGGTCAATGACTGATGGGTTGACATCTAATCAATCACGTGCAGAAGTGATACCAGTGGCATTATTATTTTTATGTTCAGATAAAATGTTTTACTGACATTTTCAAATACACAAATAAGGAATGGAAGTTATACCAGTGAGGTCACAGTTCCTTTCCAGTACAGCACGGTAAAACTGTACCTGGAATAATACCTCCTGTTTTGTGTAGTTGTGAACTGGGAAGATAAAGATTAATTAGAAATAATTCACATGGAAGCAAAAATACATTAAGTTGTACTTAATATATACTTGGTAAGTGTGCAAAAGCTACATACATAGCCAAGAAAAGACTTTGCATATATTTGCCTGTGTGGGCTGCCACCTGCAGTAGGGCTGTGTTTTATTTAAAAACAAAACAAAACACACACACAAACAGAAAAAACACCCCAAACTGAATAAACTCACTTGTTGGTATACATGAGAGAGGGATAGATAGTGTCCAAATTAGCAATAAGTTTATGATCTCTACATTATTTATGTGCAATTTTTCTGTGCTATAGCATTGCCTTTGCTTTTCTGTTACTTTTCCATCTATCTTCTTGCTTATTTTGTTCAACTGACAGAATTTCTTTTATTTGCTTGTTTGGGACGCTTTCTTGTTCTGAGTACTGGATTTTGCGTTTCACCCATGATTCACCTGAATGCTTGGGACGCAAGAGAACTTTTCTCAAGTCACATATTGCTATGAGTGACATTTTTACATTTATTAGAGCATACTAGAGCTTCAGTAATTTTGAACTGAGATGCTATTTATAGGAGTCTAGAGAGCATACACTGAACATATTTGGAACAACTACTTAAACTTCTAATACTTATACATCACGTTGTTGTCTTAAGTAAGTACAACTTACGTTGTATAAAGAAGATATAAAGGAATCAGTAATTTTCCCAACTTCAACTTCAGAGAAGTATGGTTTTCCATCTTCAGTTTCTCAGATATCATACATAAGAACATATATGTTATATACTGTATGTTAACACATATAGGAAATATATATGTTTTAATGGCTCATCGTATGATTTAAGATCAAGAAAATATTTCTCTGTTTTAGCAATAGTAAATAGACACATACTTCAGCATATGAATCGGGAGGCTGTCTTGTGCTATGTCGCTTTGGCAGTTGAACAGATATTCTTCCAGAGCTGCCAACTCACATTATCTATGCAAGAAGAATGATGTGTCTGTAGCATTAGCTTTTTGGCTGTCATGACACTCATCAGCAGCCATCTTTCATCACCACGGTTACCACTGAGAGTTTTCCTAGGATAAATAGATCTGGGTTATATAGAGGAATAAATCCTAATGCTAAGTAGATTCTTTCAATTTTCTCTTCCCAGAAATGCTCAGTCTTGCCAGATCTCCAGAACAGACAATTGCCATAATATTACATATTCAAGATATGTCATGTATTAATATTAATGTTTTCCTAACTCTATGTTCAGCCATGTTCTGTGAAATCTAACCCGTGTGCATGCAGTGAAACAGGTACTGTTGTAACCAATTAATCCTTTTATGTCTCAATATGTGTTTGTCTCTGCCTAAGAATGAAAGAAGCTTGGAGGAGGAAATGGAAAAGGCAGGAAAGGAAAGTGAACGAACTATTTGCTAACTTGTTTGTACATTTAAGAAGTCATAATTTAGCCTAAACTGGCACTGAAATAAAATATAAATCTGTTGTTAAATTCTCAAACTCCATGCTCGACAAAACCATTCAGATTTTAAAAATCAGTTTAAAAATGAGACAGAATTATGTCTTTTTTTTTTTTTTTTTTAAGGTTTTGGTCTTGAATGTGTGAAGGTAAACAATTTTGTTTTTTCTCTTAAAAAACAATTTTGTTTTTTCTCTTAAATCTAGGAATGATGTCTCTGTGTAATCAGATTTAACACTGAATTGTTACATAAAAACTGATGTTGACTATGTTATTCTGGCCGACGAATGATGTCTTTGCTGATATTCTTTGATTATTTGTTGCATATAATGTTACCATTTGACCATGAAATGGAGCTAACATACAAATCTGAGATGATGGAATCAATTACAAATGACTGTGTTCCTTTCTGATATCAGATCATAGTTCAGTGTTGTAAGAAGTGAAGTCAAGAGCTGTCAGCTGCACTCACAAGAAAGTTAATTTTGTTCATTTTACCCCGGTGTAATTCTGAACTGTGAATGTGGTTGCTAAGACTTCCATTTTTTTCAGTCATGTGAGAAAGCAATATCCATAAAAGTCTATGTGTAAGGTAAGAATTGTATCAATAAAATACAAAAAGAAAAGTATATTTTTGGCCCCCATAATACTACTGAAAAAACAGAGCAACTTCCGAGTGCTTAAGATTTTGTTCAGGTCACTGGAAATTGGGAGTGAGGTTGACTAGAAGTTGATAGACTACAATTCATATTAAAGTCGTACCAAGCTGTAAGAAAATGTACTTTTAGAAACCTTCGACTTTAATTACTTTGATTGAGGAAATCTCTTGGCCATCAGTACTAAATTGATCTTTGATCTGAGTATCTAATGGGATTAATGATTGCTAGCAGAGTCCAACAGATGACTACTGACCTTTCAGTTATTTTAGTTATGACTAGCAAGTAGACAGTTCACCTTTTGCTCTGGTGGTAATATAGGTTGATTGCTCACACCTGATGTACTCATCAGATGGAGTTTTATAATGACTTCTTAGCTAATTTTTGTGTAGTAGGGTGTGTTATGTCCATGGTAAGTGTTACATGAATACCGTTTCATCAGTCATATCTGCTTTTTTAGCTGGGTCAGTTAGTACAGCAGACAGGTCAAAATAGTCCATACTGTTGAATGATTTTGTGTATTTGTCTTTGAGACAGCAGCTGTGAAGAATACAGCAAGTATCGTACTGAACTGTAGCAATTTGCTAGGTAGGGTACAAGATGAATAGGTGCACAGCAGTTACAAGCAGAGGAGAGGTAGACTTGCCACCCAATCTATCTATCAATGAAATATCTATGCTAATTTCCAGGGACAGGAAAGTATCAGTCTTCCTGAATTACATTTAAAAAAGGCTCTGAACTTTGTTTCCCACAAAACTAGTGATTTGCCTCATCATTTACACTAAAGTGTGTTTGTAAGTGCTTTTCTGTCTCATAGCCTGTGTGTCTGAATGCAGAATTTAAATTTAAAGAATTGCTGTAAGAACAGCAGGCATCTCACTTCTGGAGTATACGATGATTCTCTACACAGATATATTTAAAGAGCTGGAAGAAATGAGGAACATTTGGTCAGTTCTAGGTAATTGCAGCAAAAGGGGAATTTAGTTAGTTTTGATTATGGTTCTTTGTATGAGTATAGGTGTTACCACTGGCATGTGATACGATATCATTTGTAAATGCTCTGTTAGGCTTCATGGGTTAATCAGAAATCTTTGTCAGCTTTCCTTTTGTTTGAAATTCAGCTGTTTAACATCTTGATGAATTTGGAAGTAAGGGGCACAAATTCTATTTAGCTTGGCATCTCCCTCCCCACAGAGACTGAAATATTTGAGATTGAAAGTAGCAAACGTTCTAGCAAGCACATATAAGCAAAGCTCTGACATAGGGTGATATGCTTGCACAGTAGTTATTCAGCCCAAGGACAGGACAGAAAGCACGTAGAGTAATACCTGTGGACCTAACAGAACAGAAGCCAGCCTTGCTTCAGTAGGACTCAAGAGCTGTCTCTGAATATATCAAGTCTATTGAGCTGCTTTTGCTAGGAAGAAATTGTTGAGGAGCCTCTTGATAGAGGCTGGAGTGTATGTGTCTAGTTCCCATGTTGCCACAAGCTAAGCTTGAGGGTCCCTGCCATTGTTGCCACACTGTGTTAAGGAAGTCAGTGGAAACTGGAAAGAGATGAGTACGGAAATGTTTTACCAAGAGAAAAAGGATTTGGGTCTTTAATGAGATGTATGTTACCTAGGACATGTTAATTTACATTTATACACATAGGTTACCTGCTAGGTAATGATAGGGTGATGGTGGAGCAACAGTGACAAGCCAGCTGAGTGCTCCTCATGCAGAATAGAGCTCCTAGATGACTAGGTACAGCCATAATCCAGATCCATAAGTACCCCACAAAACTGAGAATCTTTATTGCTCATGTCTAGATAAACTACCTTTTATATGCTATGTATTTCTGCATTCACTGAGTGGAATATGTTAAATTCCAGGGGATGTGAGCTTGTTTCTAAGCAATTTGGTTTTTAAACCAACTGGATGATTAGGATGACCCAAAGGTGTCGTCAAAGTGACCCTGATTTTAGCATCACCATTTCTTTAGACAGAAAATGATTAAGTGGGAATTCTACTTACAGCCTTTTTTTCACTAGGTATATAAAAATGTGTTTCTAGCTAACTAATACAGAAGAAATAATTAAAAAGATGTAGCAGCAGCAGAGTAGAGGTGTAGATAAAAAAAAAAATAAAAGATACCCAAGCTTTGCCTTGACATATCTAGTATTTTTAGGGTTTTAACAATTTCACCTTGGAAGACCTGAGCTCTGAAAGTCTTGTTTTATTTGATGAAACAGCACATTATTTGGTATGACTGCTATACTCTGGAGAGAAATATCCAGACGTGGAAATCATGTGCAGATGAAGGTGACGTCCATTTGCAGATTTGAATAGAAGTTTGTACGGCTTTCATGCTATGTGCTTTAGGCAAATTAAGTGATTGTGTCTCCTTAGCTTATATTTATACACTACTTTTGTGAAGTTTAACAATGAATTCTATAATTTAACAAATCTATATGATTATGAATATTGCACTCAGCTGAAGTGGATATTGTCCTTGCCTCCAGGTTGGTGGACATACTGGTTGTGGTGATGTCAGATATGCTACCAGAAATTTTGCTTTGACTGGACAGTTGGCCACTGTTTATATACCTAGGTTGCTCTTTGATGGTTAACTGGGATGCTGATGAAAGCCAACCCAATGACCAGTGCAAATGTTATTCAGATATAGACAAGAAGCTATTGAATCATAAAGAAATAAGGTCAAGGATAAATACTGATAGCTTTTATTCAGAGATATAAAGTAGCATTTAGAGAATGTACTTTTTTTAATACTACATTTGTATTCTTTGTTTAGGGAAGATTATAAGTACACTTTGTGTGCTGACTTTTACAGTGGTTTTGTCATAGACATGGAAAAAATCAGATGTAGATGAAATATTTAGAAGAGAAAATCCAAGCAAAGCATTTGTTAGAGCAAATGTAAACATGTGTCTGGGAAGGGAAAACAGAACTCTTGATCTAGAAAAGGGGGGCAAAACTGAACTAAGACAAGGAAGGGAGAACAATGAGGAAGGAGATAAAGACTGCAGGGGGGAATTTTTTTATTTAAGAAAACATCTTTCAGATCAACTTCTGTTTGTGCAGGCTGATTCAGACAACCAACAGAGAGATCAGAATAGACTTTTTGTAATCAGAAATTCAGAGTACAATATTTCTGCCTAACTATGGAGATGGTAGCACACAGTCAACTAACCTAGCTCTTACTAGGTATATCATGGGACTTTGGGATTCAATAGTAAATAACAGCAATTAGTCTGTTTTTTTTTGCACTCTACTGGTATCTAGACTTTGGCTAAATAGTTGGTGTATTTTTACCAAAATCTATCTAGATAATAACTAGATTTTTAGTTAAACTTCAGTTCCAAAGGACTGTTTTTAAAAGTTCAGTATGTAGCACTTCTAATTTTGTGCTGTAATGCCTAATTCTTGCTAAAGCACTGATTTTAGTACGACTAATCATCAGCTTAAATTGATGTATGCGATACAAGGTGTTACTGGAATGCAGCCAAATTTATGCAAAAAAAGCATCTTTAAGTAAAGGAAGTTCGTGTTTGCTTGCATTGGATTTACAAAACACAAAACTTCCTTTCTGTTATATGTCACTGTAAAGTACTCACATGGACTATCAATAGTCCTGGTATCATCTTTTTGGTGTGATAGCCCATTTTGCATTACTAACTATTACCTAGTACATGTTCCTATCATGTATACCTTGTACATATAATTCTAATTTTAAAGAGCTATTTTAAAGAGTACCACAGAAATCTAATCAGACTAATCGTTCAAAACACCTCTGTAGAGATTGTCCAGAAATGTAGGTTCATAGCAGTGGCGTATGGTTAGTGAGTGAAAACCACTCCTTTGGAAGGAAGTGCATCTGTTGGTCTTTAGCCTGTCTTCTACAGTACATCGCCCCCGTTGACCTGGGCCAGTAGTGTTAAGAAGTGAGGTCCATGTCTTCCAAACTATCTTCAAGGAGTTCTGAAACAGTCATCTGAGAGGAGTGGATAAGTAGGCTGTGAGAAGGCCTGAGTTTGGCACTCTTGGTACCGTCTAAGGGATCACCTTAGCAAGTCCTGACAGTAGTTCGAAACTCTCATTTCTCTTTTCTCAAACAGACAGTGATTAACTAATTTTTGTTAACAAAGTTAACTGATGACCAGCCAACACTCATATAACGGATATTAGTTATTTTATTGTAAGAGCACTAAAGGGAAAACGTATGTTGTGGTTTGAGACCAAACTGGTAGGGTAGAGACTAAATGAGCGCAGATACCAAAGCACTTCTAGTCACAAATATATTAAACAGTGACACATCTTCACTGAAGAGATAGTGCAGTCCGGGAGAGAAGACAGCTTATAACGTGATCTCTCTGTCTTGCAGAGGACAGCAGGGTCCAGAAGGAAAGCTGGGGGGGGGGACACAGCGCCACGAGGCGCCTGAGGCGCGCTTGCAGCCTCCTGTGGGTGTGGTGCCTAACGGTCGCCTGCTGCCACCTGTTGCACACTTCTGGAAGGTTCTCCTAGATGTGGCAACAACAGTGATTACCAGGTTAGTGATGGGGCAGTTAGCTGAAGGTAAACAAAATTTAATCAGTCCCAACCCCGTGGTGAACAACCACAAAGTATAGTAAAACCATATGTTTATGTATTTTTTGGTTTGCAGATGTTACCCATCAGTCGCTGCCACAAGTTGTGCCTGTGACTGGCAGAAGATTATCAGCCCCTTATCTGTCTCTTTGTTTGAGATTTGTCTCAGTTTAGTTATCTAAAGGTTAGATGTTAGACCTCAGCTGCTCATTTAGGCTTCCCCTGCTGTTGATGAGGAAAGATACGCATTTAGGTCTTCCAAGCACAGAATAAACTTAATTGCAGTGTAAAGGTGATTGACAATCTCTCAGCTTATTATAGAAGCATCCTAGAAAAATCTAGTTTAAATGAATGCTTGACTTTTGTATGCCAAAACTAGATTAATTCCAAACATTGTTTCAAGTGAACATCCTTTGACTGTAACTAAAGCCGCTCTTTAAAATCTTTCAGCCTTTCCTGAAATGAGCAAAGCAGTAGATGTGTTTTTTTCTCCAGAGCAATCAATATTAACAAATTATTTCTTGGTATTCCTGATCTCAAAAGAAAACTGTCTGTAAAATAATTCCAGTGGACAGTGAAATTAATGCCTTTTCCTTTGCTAGTGTAAATTAGAATTCCCGTAATAACAGCATGGTATGTTGTTTGTATGCTTTTAAAATAAAATAGCTATTACAATTCGATATTTTTTCTATGTAAATAGAAACTTTAAAACAAGTTGTATACATTTAATTCACTTAAAAGTGCTTTTGAATAAAGTCTTAGCCAGTTTATTAACCAATATAAATTCACATTATGATAATTTGTATCTGCTAGGTACTCACTATTTTCCAAGCATGTATTAAATATGGGATGTTTAGAATTGGAACAGTATTGAATTTTGGTGTTTAGATGACAACGTGCTACCATGGGTGGTAAAGAACAGACTTAAGAATTGTGATCTTGGTCCTGTAAGAAATACAGAAGTAACTTATGGTAGTGAGAATGTATTGCTAATAATTTTCAGAGTTCCAGAGTTAAACAGTTAAGTTTATCAAAGGCAGTTTTGAGGATGAGGTATGAGTCATTCTGAGTTTCAGAAGTTACTGTTTCTCTGCTTTCTGAATTTCTTCATTTTGTGGAACTGATGTAGGTGTTTTTTTTTTTTTTTTTTTTTCCCCTCCTGCTTCTCAGCTTCTGTGAGATGTTGGTGTTATAACTTAATGAAAGTTCTAGCACTTCCTCACACTTGCTTCAACAACTCTGTTCAACTCTGTTATGAAGAATTCTCACTTCGGGGTTGCTCTGAAGTATTATCAAAGTAGGAAAAGATGTACTGTGTTATTCACTTAAAATACAAAAAAGATTCTGTTCCTTAAGACTATCTTTCAAAAACAGAAATTCATCCTAGTCAAACAATTGGTTTACATCAAATAAATAATGCTGAATACTTCTTTTGGCTGGGAAGCACCTGCTGTGAGGTGTATCCAATAATGCAAAACCTCACAGTAAGACTGGGAGAAGTGACTATGAGACTGACTGGACTGATTAAGTTGAAATAGTGCTTGCAGGTACTCAGACTCTCTAAGGTTTGACTACACACACTCAAAATTCAATAAATCCCTGAACCTAAATAATTGCTTAGGTCCCACTGTCTCATGATCATATGGAAAACGATCAATTACACTTGAGGTTTGTTACACCTCAATATAACATTGCCAAAGAGTGGCATGCAATTGAATTGTAGACTGAAAGGCCCTAGTTAAAATGATTCACTGACACACATTTTTTTTTTCAGAACTGCAAAACATTCCTGGGGAAAAAAAAAAAAAAAGTTTACAATGAGTCATATATAGCTGCTTGTTTCACTCTGCTGGGATTCATGGTTGTATTTCTTCCTATAGATACACATATCTCACATTGTGCTTTTGATGTTTTGATTAGTGTAACTTATGAACTTTAGGAACAATTGTCAGATTCATTCATATAATTTCATCTTGTATCATGTAAAAGCAACATAAAAAAAATATATATTTTTCTGGTTTACGGCTGACACTATAGAGTATTCTAGTTTCTTTGGAAATAGTTCTTAGATGACCAAGGAGTAGCCTGCTAGTCAATACAGGTTTTACAATACTTTAAAGTGAAAATCATCTGAGTTCATATAATAAAGTTCATAATAATAATAAAAAAGTTCATAATAAATAAATAAATAAATAAAATAAAATAATAAATAAAGTTCATAATAAAATTTGAGATTTGTTGTTAATGTTTATAAGACCTTTAGTTACAAACATACTTAGCTACTGATCCAAAACCTAGGATGGTTCCAGTATATGTCTGTGTTTTATTGCCTGTCCCTCATGAGGATCAGTCAGCTGCTAGGCAATATGGGCAACTGGGGAATTTGGGCTTGTGTCAGCTAACGTGATAGTAGAGTTGTACCCCTAGCATACCCAGCAATGAGATATTGCCTCCTCTCTGTTTCATTGAAGGATAGTGCAGTAGGAAACAGATATTAGTTAGATAAGAGACAAAGGCAAGACTGAGAGAAAAAAAAACAGAAATCCATTGTGCAAAAAAAGGAGACAATGTGTTCTGGTGAGTATGTGCTGTACTTGGATGACAGAGACAGTGTACTAGGGTCAGAGAATGTATTTGAAAAATGTGTTGCGAACTATTAGTATGAAGAGAAGCCCTCAGGACTTTTGAATTTGTTTCCAGTGTAGATGGGAATGATTTGGAGCTTAAATTTGGTGCTTTAATAAGCCACCTAAACTATATGCCTTTGTAAGTTATGAAGTAGTTGAAGAAGAGTATTATACAAAAATTTATATATGTAAAAGAAGTGGGAAAGCATACGGTGTGTGTATATGTGTATAAATTTTTTTATTGTCAGGCTAGTCCCATGGTATATGTAGAATGCACTGGACATGTTTTCAGATATCTTCATAAGATTAATTAGTATAAGATGAAATCTGGAAGCTGGATCTGGCTTTATCAGTAGATAAATTGGTGATAGTATGTGAGCTTTTAACAAAAATGTAATGGAAAGATGTTTTAAGGCCAAAGGCTGAATCCTGTTCTGTAATTACTGTTCTAGATGACTGTGGCTTGTAAGAGAGAAAAAAGGCAATTGCCTAATAGAAGTGGAGCTGTATATTTGTGGTATTTGACACAAAACGTCACCAGTGGAACTTCTCTTTCTAAATCATTTCCAGTAGAAATAATTTATTGACAGGAAGTGGGCCATGAGCCTGTTTGCATCTGTGGTCTGTGTTCTTTCTTTCTTTTTTTTTTTTTTTTTTGTAAATGAATACTGACAACTTAGCCATAAAGGTGAATGTTTGCTGATACTGATTAGACTGAATCTTGAGTACGAAGAAGCTTGAGAGCTTTCAACATCTGCAGGGCAGGATGGGCCTTCAAATGAAATGTCAGAAAGTGGTGTGATCCTCGGGATTTTAATGGGGGGAAATAGCTGAAGGTGAAAAACAATGAACCATATTATATCAATGATTTCTCATTTTAACAGCCAGATTCTGGCTTTCAGTAAACCACTACTGAATTGGCACTAGACACAATGGTACTTTTATTTTTACTTTCTAGGATGAAGTGAACCTACTTAGTGCAGCACATAGAAATGGAAAATTTTGCATGAGGATAATTACAGTGTTCAGGTAGCAAGCACAATACATGCAATTATCTGAACTGTTCACATTTTGTATAAATTCAGGATCAACTTCAGAAAAAAGTAACAATTCACAAAAGGCAACTGTGAAATGGTTCATCAGATAGATGAGGAAAGTACACGGAACTTTCCCATTGTGAAAGCTCAGTAAAAGATGCATATGTGCTTTGACAGGAAAGGAATGAGACATGGACAGGACACACTGGGCATTCAGTCAATGTAGTCTGGCACAAATACAGAACTATTGCCAGACAGGCATCAGACCAAACTAGGAGGACAGGTATTTTATCATCTTTATGTCTTTATTTACCCAACTTCTTTCCTACTTCTGAAAGGCAGAGGAATAGCAAAGGAGATGACATATTGAGTTCTGTGCATGAATTAGGGATGGCAGATGAGCAGCATATTGTGAACCACTGTCTAGACTGTGTAGTAAGTCAAGAGAAGAAATTTCATTTTTGTCCTACATAAAACCATTCTTTGCCCTTTTTATATTAGCCACTGGGTATTTCAAAAGGTAACAGCAATATCAGATGAGTCAATGTTCTTTGCCCAGGTGATGTACTCAATTTTGGAAGCAAAGAATCAGCTTCTTTTCTGCTCCATTAGCTTCACTAGTAGTACAAGGACAATGTCATTATTTACACAGCTCAGTGGGAAAGATTAGCTGCATTTGGTTTTGCACTGCCTCTTTTTTAGATGTGTAAGGAACAGGAATTTATCATTAGGAAACACTTTCATGTAACAAATGTACTGGACAGGCTTGGACCACTCAGAGAATAACAATCCGTCTATCCTGGAGTCGCATTTTTGTTTCCTCACCAAACTGAGATTGGTTCCTTGGTGAGCACATGCTATTGTAGGTTACAGATCATTTCATTGGAATGAAAGGGTCTGTAAACCTTTTCTTAATTCCTACTGTATTAGTAAGTTAGTGCTGTATTATGAAAAGCTTTAAGTACTAGTTGTTGCAGGTATTCTTCAAGCTTAATCATGAAAGAAATGATGAAGCTTGATTTTAACTGCCACCCCTCCTCCAACTATACAACACCTTCCATCTGTTCAGTTATTAAAAGAATATTTGGGATCTTCATAATTGGGTTCAGATGATGCTTATGTGGCATGCAAGCAGCCGTAAAATGTTTGTACATTTATATGAAACAGATATTTCATTCAGTGTATGATAAATAGTTAGGTGAGTGAGAGGAAAACAGCTTTTCTTTCTTCTTTTTTTTTTTTTTTTCCTAAAGAAAAAAAGTTTTAAAGCTTTATATATGTTTGTATTTTGTGCGTTCAATATCACATGGAAACAGTCTGAATGATATCTTTCTGTTATGATAGAAACTGTATGAAATGGTGATTTGCTGTCACTGCCAGGTAATACACAGTCCTATCAATCTTTTTACTGAACATGCAGTGCTTTCTCTGGTGAGATGTAAGAGAAGCAGATCTGGTATTGTGATTCCCAAATGTGGAATCCACAATGTGGACTGCACTTGAAAAAGCTATTTTTGGAACTGTGAATTAGTTTGTATAAAAGACTTTGAACTGGGCATTCCTGGTATAATTTGGTACTCTTCTGTGTAATAATTTGGTATTCTTCTGTGGTTTTCAACTATTTCATTCACTTTCTCCTCATATTCCTACAGACCATACCCTCCTTGAAGCCATTCATACCCCTGTCTTTTGAATATTGCTTTCTTTTAAGCTGGAATGTGGCAGCACTCTAATTTTGCTCAAGATTATTTGAATTTAATTCTGCGTTTTCTACTGTTTGGGCATTGGGAAGATACAGTGCTTCTATAGTCCTTCTTAGCTTTCTTAGTGGAATTTGCACATTTTGTAGCAAACACTTCTGTGTAAGAAATCTTTTTGCAGTCGCATCAAAATTATAGATCTGAAGTATGTTTTTGCTTAAAGAAAATGGAAAGGATACTGAATGATAATAGAAAAAATAAAATGGAGGGATCATGGAAGCGTAAGAAGAAATGCTGTATAATATTGACTGTAAAATTTTTAGTTGGACACTTATGACTTGAGTATATCACTTGATGTTCCTCCTTGTATGTTGCCTTATTGGAGAGTATTTTTATTTGCCCTTTTACATAGTGCTTGTGTTGGTCAACTAAGGTTTCCAACAAGGTTTTCAGCTATAATTCTGAAGGCTTAAAATCAACGACAGCTTTAACATCAAAGCTGCTGCCATTTTAAAGACAAAAATTCCATGTTTGTGTACTGCAGAATAGGTTTTTAAAAAATGTATTTCGTTCTGATAGCTAGTTACTTATAGCCAATTTCCTCTTGCAGCGTAGCTTCACTTCTTCGACCTCAGCCTTTGTCTTTCTACAGAGTATAAGATACCTTCCTTTATGTGTACAGAATAGGAATAGTAGAACCTTAGGCCAGGATTAATCACCATGGTAAGTACTTGACAAACTTTTGGAGATATTTTAATGATTTTTAATGATTTAATGATTTTCAAATGAATAAATTAATATATACAAAATATTTTAGAAGTATCCAAAGCCAATAGTTTTCTGTTAGAATAGTGGATTAGGGCAAACAAGGCCTGTGTGCATTGGAAGTCCCTCTGGGATACGATAAGTAGCCTGGCTAGTTTGAAGTACTGTCTCATTTTTTGTGGTACCTCATGGTCTATGGTGTTCCCAGTCTATTCACACTGATACTGGATTTCATATCTGCAGCATTTCTGGTAAGGAACTTTTCAATCCAATAATTGCAATTGTATTTGGAGTGAGTAAGACCTTTTACTTTAGGCATTTTAAGTACCTTCTCAATACTTGAATAAAATGGGTCAAACTCACCTTTTTAATCATAAAAACCCAGAAACTTAATTGGTAGATGGAATGGATCTTTTACAATAATAGTGAAACAACGAATTGAATATTAAATTATTTCTTTTTCTCATTGAAGTGTAATCTTTTTACCTCTGTCTTAGAAATTGGTTGGCTCCTTAAGCATCCAGCTGATTCTATCATGTGGTTTTAAGCTGTAAGCTCATGATAGTTCCTGCAGCTTTTCCTACTTTTCTTAGCCAACGTGTTGAGGTACGGGATTTCCTTTCACTAGAGGCTATCAGCCAGAGGAGATTAAACCTAGACAGCCTGGGTGGTGCCAGACCACTAGCTACCACCTGGTAAATAGCTCAAGCTAGTGTTAACTTAACTACCTTGAAGCTATGTGCTTTAAATATTTCTTTCATTGTACTCTTTGCTATTGATTTTCCCCTTAGCAGCCTTGCTTGATTTAACTCCTGTCAGTCAGATGAACTGATATCAAACTGATAACCTGAACAGCATATGACATTAACAAAAGCAATGGATAATGATCTAATTCTCCACGGAAGCCTTCTGTGATACTCTTGCATAAGAGAAATTTTACGAAGATGAAATGTAATCCCATTGTTTATATATGAAGAGTGTTCAGTAACATGAAACAATCCTGATTCTGTAACTATACTGTTTTTTGCATTAAATGAGTTCTAATGGCATGCAGTTGTTAAACTAAGCACATTTTTGACAGTATTTTAATACTAGCCTAATTAATATTTCTAGAAGGTGCTTTTTTAAGGTAGAAGTACTTAAATGCAAATGCAGTTCTTCAGACAAGTGTCCTTTCTTGTGTTTGGACAGTGAAACAAAAACAGTGCTTAGTTTTGATTCACTGCAAGGGAGTCATTTTGCACAGTTCAGTCCTCATAACATAAATCTAAAGAAAAAAATCACAAATAAGTGATTTAATAATTATGAAAGGAAACCAGCCTCAGCAGTATAACCTACAGTGTCTGTAATGTAAAATGGGTGGTTGGACTTGATGATCTTGTGGGTGTTTTCCAACCTAAATGATTCTGTGATTCTATGAGAGCAGTCAAGTAATGGAGCAATTTGCCCAGAGAAGTTGTATTGTTTCCATCCTTGGAGGTTTTCCAGACCAGGTTGGCTAAAGCCCTGAACAACCCAGTCTGGTCTCATAGCTGGATATGCTTTGATACTAAGTATAGTTTCTAACATTAATCTGTGCAAATTAACTAAGCATATAAAATCAATAAATACTCTTGAAATTACTGATTGATCACAGCATTAGAAAACTCCAAATAGGACCTTAGCTTTAGAAAAATCCTGGTCCACTAGCTATCCCAGCTGTGCTGTATCAACGCCCATTGACTGTAATAGCAAAATTTCTTGGGACTGTGACAACATTATAAAATGGTTGGATAGCCTCTGTTCACAAGATGGCATAAGTCATCTGGCCATGCAGTGAGTGAGAAATCAGTATAAAGTGATTGCAAAATGCTGTTACTAGTTCACCATGTAATAGTTGTGGTCCCACTGTAAAGTAAGTCCAATGATGGTAAGCTGACCACAGACTGACAACAATTCACAGGAGAGCAAATAGGTGCAGTTGAATGGCAAGTATATGAGAATAAGTTATATACATGGCTATATGTGAGGTATGGTTATGGACAATTTGCCTGAGAAGCATAATATATGCTTACATCATGGTACTCACAATCAAGCCATATAATGTTAGGTGCTGTATCTAGTGTTCCATAGCCAGAGGGCTTCCTCTCTGACATCAGGTATTGTAACTGCTGTGACATATTGCAGTCTAGGTCTCTCCTACTACTTTCAATTTGCTATAGGCCAGCAGAGCTTTCCCCCTCAGCAATCATTATCCATCAAGAACAATCATTAGCTGCTATTCCAGAAGTAAAAACAGAAAAATAAGCATAGGACGAATAAGGTCTAAGGCTTCTGACTGAATCTGCTTGACTCTTATTAGTGAACAAACTGCAGTACAATTTCATCAGTTTCATTATAAACACTTCTAAAATAAATTTCTCATATATATTATTCTCAAGGGTTAGGAGTAATGCACATTCAGACAGGTGGAATGCCAAAGTACACCTGCTTAACATGCACACAACCACAGAATCATAAAGTATCCTGAGTTGGAAGGGAACCCACCCATGTAGTTACCTATGAAACAGGTATTCTCTTTGAAGACTTAAGTAGATAAAGGGTTTCCCTTTGGAGCTATTTATGAATGTAAAAACCCAATGTGTGTGCATGTGTGTGGCTTTCAGATGTGTTTCCTTCTGATTTAAGGAAATCTTTAAGGTATAAGTGCTTGCTGAAGTTAATGAGAACCAGAGAGTAATGAATAAATGTTGCTTGTTTGTCTTATAACTGATAGATAGCTGTATCTATAAATCCATAATTTCTACTGTCTTATTCCTGTACCTAAACTTTTATATTCACTTTTTGCAGAGTTTTGTGTTTAAGGAGGAGGAAAAAAAAAAAGTGAAAGGTTTCTAGAAAACAGTATTTAGGAGCATCACCACAGCTGTAAACAATGCATTCCTAAGTTTGACAAAAAAGTCCTTATAAAATATTTTTTGTGCTCACTAGCCAAGTCACTTTATTCAGTTCCAGTACATGCTTTACAAATGTTCTGAAAACCAGTGTTTGAGATTCTCAGGGGAAAGACAGGCTATTTATTTAATTTGTCAGTTCAGGTATAGATCATAACCCTGTTGCACTAGATGTTGTACAGACAGAGTTAATAGATGATCCTTGCCCCAGGCACTTAGGAATTAGGTATAAGACATAAGATGGTGGATAGGTATGACAAATAGAACAGTAAAGAAACCCAATAAATAATGCCAGCTAGAAGGATAGATTACCTTCTGGCATTCCAATGTCAAGGGTTTTGTAAACTTTTCAGAAAGGCAGGGCTTTCATAAAGGATTTTAAAAGGGAAAAATTTTTTTAAAGTCTTTATAGGGAAATCATTGTAAACATGAAGGGGATTATATATATGTAAGAAAAGCTGGAGTTGCTTGTATGGAAGATAGACAAATTAGCTTGTTAATCAATTTCAAGGTATCACATTTCACTTGTGACTAAAGATGAGATGTAACCTGCATTAGCAGTATTGTGCTGTGGCTTTAGGGCATAGGTAGGACACAAGGTAGTAGATGGAGGTGTTAACTGAGGTGTTCTGGAATTACTGAGGAAGATCCTATTACTACTTTTTGCTTGAGGTATTTTGTTGTTCCCCACTCGTTTAGACCAATAACACTAAAGGCTGAGTGATAGAACGCTCTTGATAGCGCTTCAAATGTTGAGTGAAAGTGCATGAAAAAGCAGAGTGCATTGGGAGTTGCTTTGTTTTAATATCTAGACTAGTTTGTTGTATTACTTTTATGAGTAAACAAATATATATATATATAGAGAGAGAGAGAAAGGGACATATTTATATAGTGAGAAGGAGAATGAGAAGAAGCTGACTATCCCATAACAATGCAATAAATTACTTCCTAGTACCAATAACAAAAAGGAGGCTAGCAGAGCATATAAAAATGGAGAAGTAAAAATAGCTCTAGTTCATTATTTAGAGGAAATTATCCATAGAGAAGTCTGGTAGACTGCCAGTGTCTCAGCCTTCATACCCAAATGCAAAGGAAAAGTAATTAGACAATTAATGAAAAGATATTTTTTTCAGATACAAAGATTTTTAAATGGTTCTATTATGACCTTAATTATTTAAGAACAGCACTAATTCTAAGCAGAGATTTGAAAATGTAAGTAGTTTTTGCAAAACAATCACATTTTTACTGTAGATAAACAAACAAAAGTAGATTCTTAATGGAAAAAAATAAAATAAAACCATATTTATAGACCAAATAATCAAAAAGAAAATAAGGGAAATTATGAAAGCAATATGAAAAGCAACAATATTTACAGAACTAAACTAAAATCATCCTGATTCAAAAAAGCTAATCAATTTACTTGTGTGCTCTATGTTAAGCAGTTATACTATCGTAATGTGACCAGACTGCACAAGATAGGTGTAATCCCTAGCAACCTTTAGTCTCCATAAACCGGAAGGAAAGGAATAACACAAATGCTGAGGAGTATCAGTTCAAAAGAGCAGAAATTTCATTAATAAAGAGAGTCTGACAGTGCAACAAGTCCAGATAAACTGGAATGCCTTGGGTAGGAGAAAAAGTTCAGTATGGAATTCAAGATAAGATGGTAAGAATGGTAAGATCGACTGGGGCATGACACTTTTTACTTGAGTTGAGTTGGTCTCCTACAAACAATTTGTGACAGAAATCAACTAGACAACTTGTCGGTGTTCTTCTCTGTCTGAATGTGTTGAGGATTCAGAAACCATACTCCAATGAATAAAGTACAAATATTAGGATACTTATTAAATAGATGACTATGCTATTAGTTAGGCCAGTTTAGTTAAGTTCTCAGGGCCAAAATTGTGACAATGAGCTTTGAGAACCTGGCATTCTGGTGTCACTGAAGTCAGTGAAAAATATCTGTTGATTTCAGTTAATGCTGCCTGCTGTTTATTCTGATATTCCTGATATTGCTGTTTATTCTGATATTTCTATTTTAAACTTGCTGGCAGCTCTATCCTGTAGCATGGACTTGATGCTGGAAGATTAATCTAATGCTCATGGGTCGAAGTGGATATTTCATTTGTACTAGAGTTCAGAATAGCCTCAGGGACAGAAGATGAGGGAGAAGCCAGAATTTGGGTATACTTTAATGGAAAAATGATGTAGTAAGTTAGGGTGATCTAGAGGAATGTGGAAAAGAAGGATTTGAAGTCTGGTGAGAAAGGAAAGACAAGAGATGATAAAAAAAAAAAAAAGTAAAAAAAAGTAGTTGTTTGAAGTGCTGAAACAGAAATGTTAACTCCTGAACAAGAAGAGGGTGGAAGTTCGGTATTGTCACTATCACAGAGAAATACAAGTCAACACAGATATTATACAAGAAATTGATTTCCACCCTTGAGCATAAAGCAACATCTAAGAGATTTAAAAGCACAGACATTTTCATGTTCTCTTGATAACATTAATCTGTTTGGTGACAAAGGAGTTAAGTGTGTTATTCAGTGTAAATGAACTTCCAAAGGTGGTGTACAAGACTACTCAGTTTTAGAAAAGACAAGGCATTTTAACCAGGGAGCATTGGTCTTTTGCTTATTTTAGTGTCTAGCCAAGATGCAGTCTTTTATCTAGATATCTCAGGGTCATTTGAACAGTGTACTAGACAAAGCAGCAGAGATTAATTGTCAGTTACACCAATTAATCAAATGTAGAGCTTGCTTCTTTCTGTTTAATCAGTAAAATTTATTAGATGATAAATGAACCACCATGGCAAAAGCATATATTTGTTTTTCACATTTACACTGAATTCCTGGGATGTAAAGTAACAAGGTATGAACCCAAAACAGGGGAGCCAAAGAAATTTAGAAGAATTACCTTTAAAAGAACATGTTTTCTCAGACAGGAGGTTTGTTACTCCTGTAGTTTAGATGATACATACGTGGTTGAGTTTTATTATTATTTATTATTTTTAGTGTTGACACTACTGGCATCCAACTCACTGTGAGTTTTAGGGCTGTGGAGGAGATCAGAAATCAAATGCAGTGCTTGTTTACTGGGTACGAAATTACCAAATGCCCACTCAGAGTCCATGACATAAATGATTTTAACTGTTCAACATTGTATAATGCTGACCTCCCTTACATTCTGCCATCAATTTTCACAAGTCATTACCTTTACATTAAGAATAATCCAGTGATAGCAATCATAAGCAATATAATGTGTTTGAATATAATTTTATAATGTGTTTGAATATAATGTGTTTGAATGTGTGTATATATATATATATATATATATGTTTAGAAGTTACCAGAGAATTTATAGGAATGCTAGATTACCTCAAGGAAAGGTATGAGTAAAAAAAATTGTTTAAGATTGCAAACATCAACAACTACCTACAGTTATGTGTAGCAGCTACATATGTGTATATATATACATCACACCGCTCTGAAGAGACTGTGTGAGATTGCACATGTACATTTGAACAAATATTGTTACCTTCTGTTACTTAACAAATATCTGATACAACTGTTGTTTTTAGAGACAGCATCAATGCCATTCTTCACAGACTGATGGATTAGAAACCATAGTTTGTCCTGTTCTGTGCAAAAGGGTAATTTTCCTCTCATAGTTGATCAGGGCTTCCTTGAAAGCCTTGAGTGGGTGATTTATTTATTTATTTTTTGCTTTATAGTGAAACGAAGTTGGACGTGCTGAAGTAATTATGCTTTCAGTATTGTGGTTTTGTGATGGAACATAGTGTAATAATTCAATCAATTTTTGGTATAATTATAAGCGACAGATGTTTGAGGCTTACAATCATTTTAGTCTGACATTTTCAATTATTGCAACTGTATTGATGGAAGAGGATTAAGGAACTCTCAGATGCCAAACCCCATTATTTCAACTTTATATAGAGCTGTCAAGTTCTAATAATTCCTCAGGGATGTAGCCATCTCAGGGTAAGAAGGCATGCAAAAGGCCTTCATAGCAATTTGAAAACTATTATGGACTGTCAAAAATGTAAATGATCATAATTTAGTGAATATCTAATTTTATAAATTCAGTTAGCAATTTTAAATTATGCTCTACTCTTTGACACAGTGGTCAACAGTTAGTAATGTCCATTTAGGTGACTTAAAAATGTCTTATTATGTATACTGGCATCTTAGAAGTGTGCCTCATTGGAGTGTATAGCCTAACCTGATAAAAATATATCCGATCTACTGTAAAGTGGATGGGATTTTTTTTCTTTTCATTTGATGTCCTTATATTAACAATTTGCAGGCTCGTCTTTCAAGTCTTTTCAAAGGGAGATAACTCATAAAGAGCTTCCCTGCTTTATTGTTAAGACACTTTCATGAAAAATGAGACATACTCTGTACGTTGCTGACCTCTTTCAGATTGTTGTAGCATACTTTAAAATGAAATGATTCCATGAAGAATTGATTTTAGCCTTTACCCTCTTCTTTTGGAGATTATGAATATCTACCTATAAAAGTTTCATTCTTTCTTTTTATCTTACCATGCTCAGGAAGCTAACTCTAAGGTTTAAAATCTTTAGTGATAGAAACACAATCTCTGTACTTAGACCTAATTGTTTTTCTTTTATTACACTTTTTCTTTATTTTTATGTGGCCTTTTTTATTTGACACCTTCAGCAAAAACACAGATACTTGATTGTGCATTGAAGATGACCCTCCGTATCTGTTGGTAGCCCTCTTAACCTGAAGATTCTTCCTTGCTGAAGATTCTATTTCTTTAGTAGCTAAAAATTTCACAAGCCTACATGAAATTTGGTGCTCTGATGAGCATATTTATTTTCATCTTTATGGATAAAGTTAATGAATGGGCGCTGAAAATGTTTCTAGAGAGAGAGTAGCCTCTTATGAAATAACAGACCAAGGCTTTATGTACTGTTTGTTCAAGGGTAGCAATGAGGCCCATAGGATTTCCAGACTGCTTTGGACTCTTCTGAAGAGAAAGTTCCCCTAGAATGTAAGCAGAATTTTGTTCAGTTTCTCAAGGTGTTTTTGAGTTCCAGCCACAATTAGTAATAGTCTCATAGTCTGGTAAATATGCTGAAATAAAATGTCCAGTTTATCCCTTGGACTGCTGAAACTTCCATGCTCCTCTCAGCCTCTCATGATGTCTTTGGCTGTGTCAAGATGGAGGACTTTGAGTATCTATGATTTTGTTTTGCTTATCCTTTTCTCATTGCAGTAAGCAAGGACTTGAAATCATACTAAAAGCCCCTTTGAACTCTAGTTTTCTCCCCTTCTGTTTTCCAAGGGTTATCCAAACCTTCCAAGGCAAGTGCTGGCTTGTATCCAGTGTGTTCTGACACTAGGTTAATGGAATGGAATGGAACCCTTGATCTCAGTGATGTCCCCTTCTTGATCAAGAGATCTCAACAATAAACAATGACATTTTTTGATGTTATTTTTTAACATATATTTAGCATATATTTATGTTACATAAAGCAAATGCTTATTTTTCAAGTATAACCAAAACCTGAGATTTTTGGTTTATAACACTTAAAACTCCTACCCATCACTTCTGAATGCTGAGAGAAATGTAGAGATAGAAACCCAACCTCATTCAAAACATAAACCTTTCTTGTTCAGAAGGCCGTAGGATGGTGAGAGTAGGGCCTTATATCAGTAAACCTCAAACAATCCTTTGTGAGATGCAAGACCCAAAAAGAGAAATAAGGATAGCAAGACCAAATGAAAATAGACTTATGAGTAAGGCAAAATTGATAAGAAATTCTATGCTCAGTTCCTGAGCCCAGTTCTCAATTCTGTTATTCCAATGTATATGCTATGTAATTCCACTGAACATATATTTACAATGTAAATAACAGATCACAAGGTATTTTGAGGTGCAGGCAGCAAAATGGTAAGGGTACAGTTTTATGCAAATGAAAAATAAGGGCAAATCTCTCTACTTACTAGCGAGTTCACTCTGAGAAGTTAAGTGGCTCTAGGGAAACTGTGGAAAAATTCTGTTTAATTATTTGGGTTGGACCCGATGATCTCTTGAGGTCCCTTCCAACCCCTACAATTCTGTCTGTTAATCTTCTCTGGCCAGAAGAGTTAGAACTCTGCTAAACACACAGAAATGCAGCAGACATGCTTGAGATGAGGAGGTACATAGCACCTCTGATGTGGAATTGTTCTTATAGAAATGTTTTCTAGCTGTAAGTTTTTCCTTAGTAGGAGTTCTAATCAAATCCCTGGCTACTGTACATCTGTTGCTTGTATTTTTATCTAATTATTGATAACATTTTTTTTTCACCTGTTAGTCACTGAAACATGCTAGCATTTTGGTGTATTCCTTCCTGATGCTTCCAAGGCCATCAAAAATCAGGCTATTTGTTCGAGTCTTGGGTTTGCTGTGAATGATTACTATAGGTCTTATGCTCACCCTTTTTTTCCACTTCAATTTGTAGTTAGCTAGTTTGCCTGGATCCCAGTAATTTGTTGCTATGACTGTTGGATGCTGTCCCTTGCTTTGTGTGTTCTAATGAGCTCGATAGTTCATTTTGAGCTTCTGCATCTGGTAAAGATAATAAGCATGACATCTCTGTTAGTCACAGCCGTGTCTGCAGTGAAGGGCACACTGGGTTTTGAGTTTAAAATAGATTTCTCTTCTATAGTCTGTGTGCTCAAGCCCACAATAATTACTGAACAAAATGTTCTTAGACATTTGCCCGAATAGCAACAATCAATGGCACTGCTCATGAAGGAGAATGCTATTTTTGAGGCATAAAGAGAATATGCATATAAGCTGGCATTTACTTTCCTGAACAAAACCCAGACATTTTTGTTTTCATTTTAATTTAATCAATAGGTACGCTTTGATCAGGCTGCTAAAAGTCTGTATGTGCTCCTTCTGTAAAAAACAGGACAGTGAAAGGACCACTCCCCTTTGTTCTGAAATAATATACCGTTAGTTCCAGGAGAGGCTGTATACAGTGTTACATCAATAGCTACACTGGGATGGCTTTAAGGAAATCTCATAAAGTTCAGCTGTGCAACAGGGAACTGAAGGTAACAGGAATAAAATCCATGGATAATCTTTATGTACTGAGCAGGATGAAGAGGTATGGTGAGAATGTGGATGAATTTTGGTTTATATGGTTTTAATCTCTCATTTTTGTGGACATTCTCAAAGACTAATTTAGCCTGTAATTTTTGCAGGTTGTTCTTCTTAGTAGTCATCCTCTTGACAGGTAGAGCCTTTGATTAGGCAGCTTCTGTGGAGATCTGTATGTTAGCCTCTTCAGTAAAAACATGTAAGAACGTATCTTCTGAGTCAGCTAATGTCCCTTTTGCACTTTCAGTAGACATAGGATGAATTGGTAGAATATTTCTTTTGAAGTGCTGTAAATTGGCTGTGCTCCATATATTAGCAAATCAGGAAGTCGTGGTTATCTGAACAGAAAAGATCAGTAATTAGAGCATAGTCATACAAACATGTTGCTTTGGAGTGACAGGTTAGGACTGTCAGCTGATCTGAAAGAACTGCCATGAGGCACAATCTTAGTTGGTCACAAATGCAATCAGAATTAGCTGAGCACTGGGAGTTGTCCAGGCGTGTAAGCCATTACTTAACAAAATATTGTTTCTGATATGCAAGTTACTCAAGAATGACAAGGGAGTAGCTATGTTATGGCCATAGGATACAATTAGCTTTTTGAGAAATGACAGAGTTTGGAGGAAACAGCAGTACTGTTCCTGAAACAAATTATCTAGTGTAAGTATTTATTTCACAAGTCTAGGTCTCTGATAAAACAAAATCAGGATAGGATAAAAAGAATTTTAAAGTTGGAGAAGAACACAGCAACAAAACAGAACATTTCCAGTCCTTTCCTCCTGATATGAGGAACAACTAGGTCCATGTGGGTGTGAAAAGAGGCAGTGATGATTTCTCCTACCAGGTGAAAGAAGTCATCCAGATTGTATTAAATAAGTTACTGCCTGTGACTCCCAAAGGGGCAAAGTTAGTAAACTGCAGACTAGTTAAACCAGATCTCACAGATTTGATTTTTCTTCCCACTTGAAAATCGAAAGAGGGGGGAGAGGAGAGTACAAGGGTACTGCTTTAGAATCTACAGAACCCAGATCTCTAAGTAGATTTACAGCAGCTAAGCTTTGCTTTATAAATAATAGAAGGGAGAGGTGGTATGTTCTTTGTGGCAGCACTTTCTGATGAGTCTTGCACAACAGACATGAATTGAGAAACATGATGTAAATAGGAATCTCAAGACATCCAGTAACGATTTAAAGCTGAATATGTAGCTTTAAAGTACTTAGCAGATAAAACTGTCATTTTGAAAATACGTATTCATATTTGTTTTAGTTTGCTACTGCTGGTGTACAAGTAACCAGTAAACAGTCTGTGATTATAGAAAGCCAAATCAGTATCATATGACAGGTGGAGATACAAGTAATAGTTCGATTGTCTTATTTTAAGGAATGCAGTCTTGTCTAGGAGCTCGAAAAAACAGTTAATTGAAAACCAGTCTTTTACCATGTGAAGAAACATCTGCATTATTCCATATATTTCTGAATTAGGGTCTAATGCAAAATTGATTTCTCAGAAGATTGAAGACTACAATTTTGGTTTCAGGCACTGTAGACTTCTAAATGTAGAACTGCCTAAGTATGCCATTTCTGTTGACATTGCTGTTAATACAACTAGCCCATGTGTGTACAGGATCTAGACCTTACATGTTCACTGGGTAAGTGCTTTGTATATGTAGGTCACATGCAAATATATATAGAGAGACAGAGACGTGTGAATTTGGCCTCATTTTCCTGCTGGATGCTTTGTAGAAATAATGGCAGTAAATGGCATTTACTCTTTTGAGTAAATGGAGAAATGGAGAAAGTTTTAAGTGAAAGCCATGTTATTTCAAAGTGTAGAGGTGTATGACATGAAGTGTATAAGTTCAAGTCCATCTTTTGTGAAAGTGAAACAACATTTATAAAAATGATTTAAAGGCAAATAGTGCAAAGTTTTCTGTTGTATTCTGGGTACAAAGTCTAAGTTGTTGAGATGCAAGGATAAATAAGAAGCCTATTTTGTACTTTACATTTGTGCTGACTGAAAATGCAGAACTGAACTAAAATAGGTCACACTTCTCTTGTGACATTTAGTCTAGAATCCTTAAAATCTACAGAGAAGCCTTTAGGATCCAAGAACAGCTTTTACAAATCAGATTTCTTTACTCCAAATTGAGTGCACCCATCAAACAGGCAGCTTGAAACTGGCATGACTTGGAAGAATTAGGTCTTTTCAGGATGGAGGGTATGATTAAGACAAGGATATGACTGATAGGGTATTTTCCTCCTAATGGTCTGCTTTCCTGGTTGGCAGACTGACTCAAGACGGTTGTATCCAACAATTTTACCTGCATAGAGCTCTTCAGAGTTTTTCCAGTCTGTAACAGAAAGTTTCACCATATAAGTAGTGTGATGAAAGTGTATTATGGAAGAGGGATGTGATAAACATTCTGTCACGACATTTAATGCCAATAAGATGAAATCCAAACGAAAATGATACTGCTTCTAACATACATTGTAAGTGCTGGTGCCCAGTCACATCACTGATCAGCCTTGTTCCCTTTCCCATGCTTGCATGTTTCCTGCTTGTGTTCCTTTGGGAATTCTCAGGAAAGAAGCCTTGACTTTACAACTGCATCTAATATGGGAGCAAAAAATTGCTACCACTAAATTGTTGCTAGCCATATTAAAGCTATACAGAAATGGTAAATACCTCAAATTTTGCTTCCACCTCCAAATGCTAAAAGTAAGATTAAACAGGAACTTTTATATTCCTTTAGATTTTTTTTTTTTCCTTTTAACCAAGTTCCTGGAAGAAATTCTACTTATCAATTAGAAATCACTTTAATCTGATAAAAGAGCAGTCTGCCTCTACAATATGCAGAAGAAGAGACATTAATAGTAAAGGGAAAACAGGTAATGGAGAACTAGGAAAGCATAAGGCAGTTGCTCCTTCTATAACTAACATCTGTACAAAATGCAAACAATGGAATGAGTAATTGGGATTGGGGTAGGGTCTAGCTACCAGGAGTGGAAAATGTTTAAGCTCAAATAATAAGGTAGATACGGCAAATCTTCCCTTTGCAAGTGGCCTTGCTGCTCTGGGAACTAAGCATACTTACCCATTGTTGAAAACCTCTCAAAATGATTTTCCCAAGAAATTAAAAAGTATTTTAAACAGCTACTGTATATATAGTTTGCTTCATTCATGTCTGAACATGAAATGTAACTGCTTCAACTTTTGTGTGTGACAGTTCCTCAAGAGTGGTGTTTTATCACTGAATAAGTTTTTTACTTGCATTTGCCACTGTAGCAAAATATAATATACTTTTGCTTAGCTACACAGTAATATTAGAAAGGTAATGCAGCACAATAGAGGAAAGAAAAAAACCACAAAACACATACAACAAAAAATGCATGCAGTTTATCATTGTGAGGAACCACTGTCTAACTCACAGGCCACAAAACCAGTTTTAAACCTTTCTAAGTTGCAAATGAAATGTAAATGCAATTTCCCTTCTCATATATGCTCTCCGCTTTGAATTTATGCAGGTTAGTCTGGGTCACAGATTATTTGGAAACACTAGAAAGTCTGGGGACTTGGTGGGCTCTGATTCCCAGGGAACATAAACTGAGATTCCTGTCTGAATAGTAATGTTCACAAAATAAGAGTGAAAAGGATTCTGGTATTCTGTCTCAGTTTGTGTGTTTAACTGAAGAGATCTACTTTCTCATAGTGTCCGATTTAAACTGCTTTGAACCAGGTCTTTTGAATGGCTCTCTCTACATTGTCATTGATCAAAATCAGGAGGAGCTGGGGTTGTTCAGCATCTGGCAGCCTTACACAGTGTAAGGATTAAGATCAGCGGGAAACTTCTGTTGACTTCAATGTAGGTTGGGTTGAGAGCTCTGCAGAATCAGGTGCCAGGAGAGCTGCTGAACTGTGGGAGAGATGTGTGAATATGACCATGTACTGACGCCATTGAAATAAGACTGAAGGTATTGCAGCTCTTGTTATATTTTGCAACACTAGCAGGAAATAATAGAAGAGGAATAGTAATTGTAAGAAAAGTAATGTGACAATATGTTACAGTTACCTGGGCCTCAGGTGGCAGGCAATTATAGTGCCAAGCAGTTAATACTTTGTTAAGGAAAAGGTAACTTGGAGCTGGTGTTTTCCAGAGCTTCAAATAATTAACTACATCTTTTATGCTACTTTCAAGTCTGTGTGACATCCACTTGGTTTCTAAAATGTTTAGGTTTTGGTTTTTTGAAATTGGCTGGCAAAGGACAGTTGTTTCAGGCATCTCCTGTATACAAAGTAAAGCACTTGAAGAGGTCTTCAGAATAGACTGATTGTATGCTTACACTGTTATTTGCTGTAGTCTCTTGGAAAAGAGGACTCTTCAGAACTTAGTGATTACATAATAATATTGTAGTGCAAGTGCAGGAAAAGTCTAGTGCAATTAAAAGTTTGTTGTAGGATAGACTCTGATACCTTTCTGAGAATCCTGGTTTGGGATTTGCACCATAGAGATACTAAGTTATATAGACTGGCAAAAATAATAATAATAAAAAATAATAAAAATAAAAGGAGGGGTGGGGAGAGAAACTGTTTGTCTTGGCTTGTTTTGTCGTTGCTGTTTTTGCTACTATAGGTGTTAAACTGGGAATACACAGAGCTTTGGGATTTAATACCATCAATGTTCCTTCAACCCAAGTGAGAAAGATTCCATTCTGGGCATTTTGCTGCATGATGAACTTCTGAATAAGATCCTATTTTCCAAGAATTATTTCTAGGCAATCTGAAGGAACACACTCATTTCTCTAATGTTCTTTTATCCCTGCACAAAAATTTACACACACAATTTTAATCTGTGTATGTAATTATCATAATATCAGTTAAGGATGCATCCAAGAAAGAAAGCTTTTGTACAGTTCTCAGAGCTTAACAGCTTCTACAGCCCTCTCCTAAACCAAAGTTTTGTAGGGGTTGAAAACAAAGTTTAGTTTGGTAAGTACTGAATTGCAATATGCAGTGGGAGAGGACCTGTTAAGTCTCTGCAGACTATATTTACTTAAATCTGAATAAGGATGATACCGTGGAACATGGAGATTTCTCTTTGTTTTCTTACTTAAGCTACAAAGGGAATGTATAACCAATATATTTTTCTTATTCCATACATTCTCATTAGAGCAGTTTTGAGGACATTTCACTTAAAAAAAAAAAAGAAAGAAAAAGGAGTAGAGGTAAAGCTCTAAGTGTATAAAAACATTAGCGCACTTAAAGACAAGTCTTTACAGATGAATACATTACATTAAATAATATAATTAATACTTCAAAATAAGAGTTCTGAAAAAATGCTGTTTCAAAATAAAATTTAGTAACTTTTCCAGCGTTCCCATAAAAAACATTTCAATGGCATGGGAAGCAGCAATTTTAGTTTTGTACTGGTCTGTACTTTCTTCCAAGATAAATATATTTTTCGAAGTGGTTGAATATTTGAACCAGAATTCTGGCATGAAGTCCTACTGTCAGCTGTGGCTGAATTTACAGAAGTGCTAAAGCCAACATGTCAGGATAGCTAGAGAGACAATGCATGGATTTAATATCATTTGCCGGTGGGAATTCCTGGAGCACAAAATAATGTCTTCTACATTAATGTGCAGTGAAGTGAATGTAGTATTAATCTTCATTGAAAGTTCAGTTCTTCTGAGACTGTAGAAGGGTAATATAAACTCCATTAACAGAAAGAAGCTAGGTAACTTCAGGTTACTTTCATATAATTTTAATCCAATTGAAGAAAGTATCAATATTTTTTCTCTCTGCAGTTTGTCAGAATTGAGCATTCAGGATGACAGATAACAAGTGTCTTGATACAATGAGCATCTGTATATGTGGCTCATACATCTTGCTTTAGTTTGAAATTTTAACACAATTTCAAAAAAAAAATTATTTCTGAAATGACTATACCATCAACATTTATGCTATTGTATCTGAGGACCTGTCTACATTTACATTATAAATACCTTGTTTTCTGGAGGCTGCAATTGCCCTGCAAAAAAACATGCCTTAAGCTGAATCTTATCTCATAATGTTGCCACCGGAGAATCAAATATTTAGTGGTATAGAAGATTGTTTGATTGTGTATGGGGAAAGTGATGGAAGGTGGGGTGACTTCAAAAAAAAGTACAAAAGTGTACAAATGGAAATACACACCCATGCTTTGTCTTTTTTTTTTTCCTTTACAGACAGAAAATCTTTGTCTTTGCAGAAGTAGTTTGTTGTTGTTCTTTTAATTAAAATAACTCTGACATTAACTTTCCTCTTTCGTGACATTTTTCCTTTCTGTTAGTGTGATTAGAATGTCATCACCTGATTTTAAGAATGACTTCACTTCGGGACCAGAAGGACGTGGGGTAAGAAGCAGGACACCCTGATGGTCATTGAATTTGATCTTGCAATTGAAGGTGTTTGTGTGTGGGAAGGAATGCTGAGCTACGAGTGTGGGGTTTGATAAAGAGGTCAAAGGAAGTAGGAGGAGTAGAGTGGTGATCTGGTAGGAGAGCTGTGCCCTGCATTCATTATGATTTGTGCAGGAGCAGCAAGAGCTTTTTTTCAGATATTTCAGAATAGGATATCTGTCTCTATGGCTAACCCATGCGACAGTCTCAGCTTACACTTTTTGTTAAGGTCAGCTCTCCAAACACTTGGACAAAGCAACGCTCCAGGGAGGCAGAAAGTGTAAGCTGACAAGGGGACTCTAAACTACATGTGTACTACTGGATTTTACCTAAATCAGCATGACCTTACCATGCCTGGTCTCTGCCCTGCAGCATAACTTCTGTCTCTGTGCATGTCAGGCATGTAAGTTTACTTACACTGCTGAATGCTAGGCACAATTTTACACCCTCAAGTTTTGTTGCATGTTCATTTTTTCAACTGCTTGATGGATCACATCCATCCATTTTGGTAGCTGAGGAGACGGGGCTCATGTACAACATAACTTTTGGTGGTGTCAAGGGAATAGGGCTATCTAATATCTTGGTTTACACTTCAGAAATCATTGGAATTCTGCCTTCAGTGAAGTAGTGAGGTTTAATTTATGGATGATCATGCAGCACTTTGAAATTCCTGGATATACTTATCACTGAGTAAGCAGCGCAGTGCAGTTTCCTTGCAAAGTTCTTCTCTTTCACAGAAGCAGCCCAGACTTTTGGTAACTGTCCATAACATCAGTGAAGCTAGGTAGATGAATGCGGTTTTGGTTGGTGAATATCTCAGTTATTCTTGATGACAATAAATAATTACAAAATCCCTTTACCAGTCAAATCCCACTGAATTTTTATTAGGGGCAAATGAATTTTTTAGTTAAAACGTTTTTATCCTGAAAAATGCACACACAATTATGATTTTTGCATGAAATTGACTGAAGTGCTTTGGCTAAAATAAAAATTGAGTGGAAAAGGAACATAATAAAAAAATTGTACTTTTTCTCCCAAAAGTGGTATTCACTTTTCTGAGTGAAGTCACTTACTCTGAATGAAATAAGATATTTTGTTTAGCCCAAAATACTTTATTTTCCAATTTTCTAATTTATTTATAATAAGCAAGGGATGACAGACTGGGGACATTTTTGTCACACAATTCAGTTATCTTTATTCCTTTCCCTTATAAGGTATTTAGTTTTGCCTTAGTTTTGCCTTAGTTTTGCGGAAAAGATGTGATACAATATTAATCCTGCCAATTCTTGTATTTTGGCAATTTGCTTTAGAGTTATAGGATATAGTATTTCTAAAAGGCACTTCTCAATGCTATGCCTTCCGGTTTCTCATGCAATTAATTGTCCATCATGTTAAAAAAAAAAAATCTCCAGTGCTTCTACTGTTATTCTTTCTTGCCTGTTTTTGTTAGTGAAATTCAGATGTGGAGAGATTACCCTGTTTGCTGCTTTGTTCTGTGTGCTTTGTTGGGCTTGGGTTCTAGCATCCCACCCGGCACGACTGGTTCTATGTACAGCAAACAGAGGAGAGGAGGCCAGTATTTTCTTTCAAATTTGATTCTGTCATTTCCGCTTCTTCCTTAGGTTACCATTCTGTTGCCTAAACATACAGACTGTTTCCATTTGTTTGCTGTTTGACAGTGACTCCTATGAGGAAAAACTCAGATGTTTCCTCAAGTATATGAGTATCACATTTTTATTCCATCAGAATGCTGCTTTTTTTTTTTTTTTTCTGAATACAGAAAAACTGGTTTCTGTATTCAAAAAATTGTGTAGCCTTATACAACTGTATTTGTCTTTACATTTGAATTTTTCATTATCAGGTAACTAGTATGTGACTAACGTACGTGCTTAAAGGCTGCTAAAGCACAAACCAGTAAGGGTGATGATAAATGTAGCTAACAAATTTTAGTGGCTACTAAGTGAACAAATGCTCCATGTCAGGGCCTTACTTACTAACTTCCTTTGCTGTAGTACCTATATAATTAAGTCTCTCTTCTCATCAGCTTACATTAAGTGAACAAGGTTTACAGTTACTCCAGGGACTGCATCTGTCCCATCTGCAGTGCCACTGACAAAACAATGGAAGAAAAGGATATTTCAAGCTGCATCCTGTGAAATATACATGCTGAAAAGAGGGATTTAAAGCAAACAAACAAACAAAAAAAAGGAAAGGAAAAGAAAAAAACCCTCTTTGAAAGAAGATTTAAGCTACTGTAGCCATAGGCAGCAGTAATTTATATTCAGCATTTTATGAGTGCTTTCCTGACTTCTTCATTATTCAGTGAAAAAAATCCATTTTAGCAAATGCTATATTGACATGTACTATAGGTATTTCTAGGACATGTCAATACAGTATTTTGCATTAAAGGTATGCCCTTTTCAATACCTATTACTAAAAAATCCTAAAGAGGATCGTCCTGTGATATATATATATATATAATATGCATCTCTTCAATCTGTTTTTCTAATAAAGCTTTGAACTCCAAGGGTGAATGTCAAGGTTGGTGGAAGAAGAAGCTACTAGGGCACTACTGCTATGCATGCTCTGCAATTTAAAGAACATTAAAGTCATTTAAGTCTTTCCATTCATTATGCTGAAAGAAAGGGAGTGTATAACTCTTAAGTCGTTTTCCCAGTCCAGGAAGGACTAAATCCCGCACTCAGATCTGTTTCAGATTGCTGGCTTAAATTCATAGTCATTCACTGAAATATCTTGAACGAGAAGGTCTTCTGTGGCCACAATGGAAGGGTCCAGGGGATAAATCTGTGTGTTGTCCTTCATCCTTTATTTAGGCTCTTGTAGTGTCAGTCACCAGAATCATGTCCTTATGAGACTTTCTAAGTGGACTTCCAGCTGTTCTATACAGAAAACACAGTTCTTTCCTGTTTCAAACTTGAAAATGATTTCAAATACCTGTTCCCAGGCTTCTTGCTCCTCAAGAGGGCATATCACCAGTCTGTAAGAACTCAGATTCTAACCTAAAGATAGGCTCAATGTTATTATATGTCTGCATCATACAGAAATGAAGACAGAAAACAAAATTCAGAAAATAGATGCAGTGTGATAAGGTAGGACAAGAAGGAAAAAGTAGGGGAGAAATAAGAAAAAGATGGTAGTAGTAGAGCAGGAAACAATAGCAAGAGAATAAAGAAAATATGAAGACCACAGGGAAAGAGCACCCTGAATTCATTCTGCTTTCATTGCAAAAGATTCTGGTGCATTTGGGAATATCTTGCACCAAGCTGTTTTTTCCATTATTTTGCAAAAGCTCACAGAAATGCCTGTGGGAAGATTGTACTCATTGAGGTAAACAAGTTCAAGGGCTTCCACATACATAACACACTATGCAACTGCTATTTCAGTAACTGTTTCTGGTGAGGCAACATTGACTTAATAGATGTGCAGGGAAAAAACAGTACTGTGCAAATGATGTCCATGCGAGCTGATTTCTGGTTCTTTTTGATGCAAAATCATTATTATGTTCTCATACTTTTTTTTTTTTTAATGATCTCTTCAGTTTTCCAACTTTTAAAAATAAGTAGAATATATCTTCCAAAAATAAACAGAGACTAGGTTTTATGTTCAGAGATACTGGAGAGTAATATGGGACTTATCGTTCTATTTGGGAGAAAAACCTCATGCGGTACTAGATTCGAATTCATTGGGTGATGTTCCTTGAGTTATAGCAGTATGTTTATCAGTATATAAAGAAGAGAAAGTTTCAGATTGAATATCTATGCATGTTGATGCTGGAAATAAGGAATTTTGAAAACTAATTATTAAACCAAGTACTCTCTATGGCTTCCTCACGAGTAATGGAATGGCAAAGGTTAGTAACATTTGATACTCTGACAAATTTTTGGCCCTCATTCAGGCACCTTTCAGCTTAGAATGTGCCTTGCAAGCAAGTACAGATTTTACAGTGGACAGCCAATGTGTCAAAGTTCATACGCTAAAGATGGCGCTATTAAATCTAAGAGGCTGTAGTTTATAAAAGTATTGATCATGATGTGTTTTTGTCTCTTGTGTTGCTTGGTATTGGTGAATGAAGTAATGCTAAATATTAGCATCAGGAATGTATGTTTTTTATTTATTTTTTTTTAATTTTCTCTCCAGTTTACACATATATGTGCTCATTTGGACTCCATTTCTGTATCCTATGTATGTTTTCTTAAATCTTTGTATTTATAGATTGGTGGTGTGTCTGGGGTTTTAGCTGACCTTGCAGCTCATCAAAATAAATAATTTGAATAGAATGGGGAAACCTTATCAGAAAATTTGCACAACATTGTAGCCAATTAATTTCTAATACCTATAGCCAATTAATTTCTTTACTAATCTCAAGTGTTTATTTTCAGTGGAATACAACAGGGTGTAAGCTGTCTGTGGTTCTGTGTGCTGGCATTTGTATTTTTGGGGGTGAAATAAAGTTGGTGAATTGATTGCTTCTGTCATAAAATGTAGTTTCTTGATTCAATAGACTTGGAGCTCTTAAGAGAATGAAAGAGAAGGATTGTCCTCTTAACAGAGGGCTCAAGATTAATATGGACTTTGGCAAAGATAGTTATGTATTTATCTGCATTTAAAATAGAAAAGTAAAAGTAAAAAGGAAGTTAAAATTTTTGTAGAATGAGATTTAATCAACAGCATAAAGTTCTAAATGTATTGGTAAAGTCTTAATTTTTCTTTTCCTAAATACCAGTTAGAAAGAGAAAAAAAAATCCAGTGGAATCATTGGAATTAGGACTGGAAACCTGTATAATTGCTTGTTTAAATCCCACTTTATCATCAATAATAAATAAATGAGTGTCCCTACTTTATTCTAATGCACTTCATTGACAATCTGCTGCATAGAGGACCAGAACATGGTAGAAGATGTTATTAGTCAGTACTGAATTGCATTAGAAATGTGATGAGTGAAGTTGCACGAATATTTGAACAGGTGAGTTTAGCTTGCACAAATCGTCATGGAAGTTGGATTCCAAAGAAACAATGAAACTTAAATGGACGCTTGTCAGTATTAGTGGTAGTTGTACTAGGACTGAATGAATAGGAATTTCATACGTTGTTTTTAATGAAGATACCTGTACCAGAAAGCTTTGCAAGATGTGCCATGCTGTTCTGTAAGTGGTGCAGGAATTACTATTTCACCAAATTTTAGGCAGTAGTTTTTATGCCCCAAATTACAATCAGGACAACACATGAGTCTTTTTCCTGAGAACTCATTAAAACAAATATATTTCTCCAGATTGCAAGTCAGTACACCTAAATGAGCTTTCTGCTCTCACTGTCTTTTGGAGGACTTAATTTTTTACTTTGAGAAAGTGTAGGAGCCAAGGATAGTTTTATCTTGGGAACCTAACACACTTTCCTCAATTATGTGTTACAAATTGCTCTGGCAGTCAAGCTCATCCTCAAGAAATTTAAGCAGTCACCATTTTATTCTGTGAGTGACAAAACTGCTAAGATTATTCAAATCAAGGCTGGTCTGTGACATCAGAAAAAGACCACTTCCTGAAGGCATGGAAATCTACTCACTGTAAATGCAGCTTCATACTTTATTGTGGTACTTGAAAAGTTTCAATGTGGATTGCTAGAAGCTCGGTTTTGGAAAAAATAATGCTACCATTGATAACACACTTTTTTTTTTTTTTTACGTACAATTCAATCTCAATCATTTCATAGGGAGTAATTTTCTCTCTTTGATCTTTTCTGGGTGAAATAGATTGAGGATTATTTAAGGCTCATTTATTACAGAATGGAAACTGTATGTGACATTGTGGCAATATTTGGGATAGCTTTGTATCCCTATGTCTTGTTTCTCATCAAGTTATATTTGGTATTTTTTAAAATCTGTAATGGAGTAGAAATGTACATCATTTAATAGCAAAAATCAAATCATTACTTCTTTCTTTTTAGTACCAAAATGAAATCTTATAATCTGTAATGAGTCAAATGTTTGATTGAGTGATTACTGGAAAGAAATTGTAATACAGAGACATTCATTGTTTGAACTAATAACAGTCTTTTCTGCAAAGCTATGATTTAAGGCTACAGTAAAGGAAAAGCATTCAGAGTTCTTGAAAGGCACTCTAGGAATTATTATTTTTTTTTGTCAACTTGATAGTACTCTTGCCTAAATATTAGAATGTACAGACATCATAAAGAGTTTTTATTTATTTATTTATATACCTTTAGAGGGCATGAAAGAGAAAGTATTACCTGACTAACTTACAGGGAGAAAGAAAATCTCTCTGAAGTGAGAGAGATCATGTGTGGTATAAGGCATTGATTCAGAAATGCATTAAACTCATGCTTTAGTACTTCCCTGGAACTGTGGCCTAGCTGTGCAGCTTCGCTGGCTGAAATCCTATGCAGGTGTAACAAAAGATGCTCTGATGTAAAGCACGTGATTATAATTTTTGTTTGTTTGTTTGTTTGTTCTGTGTTGTGTTTTTTTTTTTTTTTAAATTTCACTGCAGTAGTATCAAAATATTTTAAGATATAATGTGAGTTTTCAGTATATTTTATGGAATTTTCAGTATATTTTTAATGGATTTTTCAGTATATTTTATTTTATTTGCAATTTAAGATGCAAAGAAAATTCAAATTTACCAAAATTTATGTGGAACATGTTTTCAAATGTACAGCATTTAGTGCAACACAGGGTAGAGAAAAAGAATTGTTTTGCTTTCTTCACGGTGTTTATAAAAGCAATAGAATACAGAAAGCTGGGGTATGATACTATAGCTAAAAAATCTTTATGCTTTCAGATAAAAATGTTGAATTAATAGAATTGTGGGAAAAATCAGGTTGGAGGGGACCTCAGGAGGTCATCTGATCCAAGTGGAACTTGCTCCAAATGATCAGAAGGTGGCTTAAAACTAAATAGAATATTCTTGATGGAGTCATTTATCCCAGATCAATAGGTCATGACTGTTCCCAATGAACTTCTTCAAGTGTTCAGAAATGTGTTCCAAGGTGATTTCAGGCATGCAGAATGTTCTTCATACTTTGCAGAGTGTACACTAGGTCTTCCAGAGCCCTTGCATGTGCAGATCTTCTGCTTACATCAGCAGGAGGTATATGTGCACACTGTAGTGCAAAATCAGCCCTAACTTTACTGATTAACTGGAAAAAGACCTATTTCTTTGAGAATTCTCTCAGCTGTTATTAAGAGAAATGACGGGAGAATACAAACACACGTTGCAGCTCATAGAATAAATCCTTCTAATAGAAAAGTAGGGTATTGAAAAAAATTAAAAATTATAAAAAAACCAGTAATGACTTAGTAGCTTATTTTCCTGAGAGGAGATACGTAAAGTGTAGCTTCTTGGAAAACAGCTTTGCTAACAGGATACAGCGATGGGATATGTTTTTCCATTTAGACCTTACAGTTCAGAAAGAGGAGGAAGAGATTTGGTATTTCTTTTGAAAAATCTTTGAGGCTTCATTGTTTTATCATTATTTTCCATCAAATCAGACTGCATGCAAAGGGTAATAACAGAAATACGGGAAATAATCTGGAATTAGGAGAGATAATTTCTGTTTATGTATTTCATAGACAACTTGTTCATATGTGAACTTCAGTAGCAATAACAAAGGGAAACCAGTATTGCAGAGGCTTCTTTACAAATTGATGAATGACAAATGCTTTTTGTCTTCTACTGTATTTTGTTTTGTGCACAACAAGCTGCTGGAGGAAAAGAATGTCAAAATCGTAAGGCAGAAGAGTGGGTTTGCAAATGGAGGGTTTATTTTCAGTCAGAAAAGTGGAAATGGAGGAAAATTATGTTGATTACTATTTTTCTTCTTGTGGCTGGGTCTCACAGCATCTTCATGCCGTGTTTAATTAACATGCTATTCATCTTTTATCAACTCTTGTTTATTATTAGTTAGAAATTTTTCTACTTCACTGGGGGAATGTTAATACAAATAAAACTTTGCAACATCTGCAAGTGAAGACTTGGCTTTTTACTGTAATAACAGGAAGTTTATCTCACATTACATATTTTTATTAAGGCAGTGATAACTGTTTTGAAGTTTTACTGTGCTCCCTATGAATTGTACTTTCAGATAAAAGATGTCTGTTTCTGATTTCTTTCTAAATGTTTTAGGCACTGCTTGTACTAAGTTTTTTGTTGAGGAGACTCAAATTTTTTGCCATTAAAAGGGAATAATCATATGATTTTTATTTTAGTCTCAATATGTAGTACATATATGATAATTCTTGAAAGTGGGTAGTTGCATTATGTTTGTAACGCAGGTGACTCAACTTTACTCTACAGCTCCGGTGGGATGTTAAGTGATTAAAATCAGGAGTTGGTTTATAAGGATGAAGGTCATGTGATGAGGCCTGTGCAGCCCTGAAGCCAGCTGACAGCTGGTTCCCCTTTTCAATGTAGGTACTGATTTCTTAACTACTTCCATTTGCTTCAGAAAAATCTAGACTAGTTTATGATTTATGGAGACATTCAGATTCATTTCTAATTCCATCACTGTGTTTGCCCTGCAGTCCCATTATGAGTTACACATTCAAACTTTGAGTGCTGCTGAATCCTGATTAGATGTATCTTCATTTTGTAATTTTTTCTTTGCCTCGGTATGAGAGTAACAATAACAAATCTTGATCTCTTTAATGGTTACAGATCTTTGTTTATGGAAAGTTATTCACTACTTGCTGTTTCTATATTCAGTCTTAATTGAGATGAAAGACTTTGTATCTATAGTTACAGTTCCTCTGAGATTATTCAGGATAATTGTTCACAGGTAATTTAAGCATTAGATTTGTAGATTAAACAAGAAAGTGTTTAATCTGATCTGTGTAATGTGGCAGTTTTGTGGCAGCTTTTCTTCAGGCTGTTTTTACAAAACACATACTGAACTGATCAATGACATCTAAGAAGGTCTTTCAAGGCTGCACCATCCAATTCATTTGTATTTTTGTCCCTTTATTTGTGAGCTTGGGTTGCTGTAGAAAACGGGACCTATTGCATAAACGAATGCTAAAACTTCAAGTCTTTTAAAACATTCTTGGTGAACTGTGGTTGCAAACTAAAATACTTCAGCCACTGAGGTCACAACAGGCTGTGCTTATTTGGCTGACTCTTTAGTGAAATTTTTAAGTCCACTGCAGGAATGACTTGCATTCTGCTTTACTTGGGATGGTGTATTTTTCAAACAATTTCACATGCAACGACTAGTTTCTCTACTACACTCCGGATAAAGTGCCATTAGAACAATAACTGTGATGAAATTACCTCCAGACTGTGTCTAACTTTGTCTTATACCCAAGTTAATTTTTTTCCCTCTGTATATGTCAATGCGGCTCCAAAAGATCATATTTTAAAGACAAATACAGTATTTCAGATTCTTTGCATGAATTATTTTGCTTTGTGTTTTCCTTTGTCATTTTAATGCCAATCCTATTTATTGATGCTTTTCTGCCTTTTCCACAATGCATACTATTATGTTAAATTATTTTGTGAACATTTTTATTATCCTGCCATGAAATGAACAGTATTCTGTTTGTCTTTGGAAAAGTATTTTCTGCAGCATTTTCTGATCTGTGATGTTTCTTTCTATAATTCTAATGTACAGAATGGTCATAAACTTAGTTACAGTGGTTATAAGAACATGTTCCTTGTCATTGGATTAACCAAATATAAATTTCAATCCTTTCTGATATCACTTTTGCACTTATATGACAGTACTTAGAAAAAAAACAATTTGGTTGTATTGACATAAGTATGCACTTACCTCACAACTGTAGCCTGCTTTTGGTGCTGCGGGTATATTTTACGTGTATAAGAGCAATAGTAACATTTTTCTTATTCTGTGATTATTCTTTATATCAGAAGCAATGTTAACAGGACAGGAATGTAGAAAGAAAAAATATTCTTTGGTTTTACTGCCATATACTTCTTAAGCTTGCTTCTTTTTGTGAAATTACAATTTTTTTTTCTACTTAAAACAAACAAACAAACAAAAAAAACCACAAAATTTGCAGCCAACAGATTCCAAATTTTATTTCTCACAGATGGACAGCATCACTACTGTAGTAACAGTGATGTTCCATATATAAATTAAGCAAAACAGAAGAGATCAGAATAAACAGAAAAATGAAATCTTTAAGGGTTCTATTCCTGAACACTCAAAATATTCAGAGCAGAATGTAATTTTCTTGGACCATAGCAACTGTGATATGGCAGTAGATTTTGTTGTTAGCGTAGGACAAAATAAAGCAAGTATTGCTTCACATCTGAATGCAGAAAACCATGTGTAGTCAACTTTTATTAGAATTTAATCCACTTCCCACTGAAATCAATATGAGTCTTTCTCATGAGTTTAATGGAAATCAAATAAATATTCTTGCAAAGATATGTGATGCTAAGAGGCTGGTTCATAAAGTAAATGGTAATTAACAACTCTGGTAACAGAAAATACTCCTGAAGTTTTTTTGACTAGTTCTTTGAAGAATTTCCTATTTACAAAAGTAAAAACAGTCTCCTAGAAAAATAATTTAGGTAATAGCTGTAAGATTAAAAAAGAATAAGGTAAATCATAATTCAAAGGTTTTCTTATACTCAAGGTTATTCACTTCAATCAATAAGCTTCAGTATCTGATTTTAAAAGCACACCATGTTCTCTGTTAGAGAAATAGCATTCAGAAAATCTTTAAGCTCTGAAAAGTTAATTTAATGATTTAAATTTAATTTAATTTTTTGATGGGAATGACAGGCTGCCACAATGTTTCCTGCCATTAGGGCTTTATAGCCTTCTTGATTTAATATAACATAATTGGTAACATTTAGATCAAAAAGGAGCATGTCATGCAAATCCTTCATTAAAGAAACTAAACGCTTCGTATGCTTATGCAAAAGAATATTAAAATAGAGATTTGAGGGTAAAACTGCTGCTCTACCAAATGGCTGCTGGTGGTAGTTCTCTGAAAGAGCCATGAAAGAGCCATGTAGTTTTGGTCTGTTTGGAAGAAGCAGTTTAATTTTTCTCTAAGTATCTAATTTATTTATTTTTTTTCAGTGGTGGATCAAACTCTTTCCTTAAATTAGATTATTTTTATTTTCACATAAAAGAGTTTTCACATCATGTCTACTTTCCATAGAAAACACTGACTTTCAATTAAAAACAAAATGAATAATTACAGTCCGAAGCTGGGAGCTTACAGGACTGTTTAGAGTTGGATTGCATGGCTGAGAGAGAATTTCTCTTTTTATGATTTGCGTTTAACTATTTGTCTCATGTTTTGGCAAAATGAAAACCGTTTGCTCTATATCTACCATATTAGATTATCACAGTAGGATTTAAGGATTTAGATCAGGAAAAAATCCTCAAAATATTTTAAATTCTTAAACACCAAACTTTTTTTTTTTTTTTCCCCAACCCAAGGCCATCATCTTCCGTGTTAGGAAAAATAAAACATGCATGAACAAGATACTTAATGTTTATGTAAGTTGTGTTTGCAACATACCTCCCACTCCCAAACGGGATTAATTCCATTCCCCCTCTCTTCCTGTGAATCTGTTGTTCTGGGCTCTGAACAACTGTGAACAACTGTCCTGGGCTCTGAATAACTGTCTGTCCTGCACAGGGGTGTGCAGAGAAGTCTTAAGGGATTAAAGAAAGTATTTTAACAGTTCACAATGTGGTAATTCATTTTACAGAGCAACATACTAAATGTTGCTGGATGGTCACTGTCACTGCAATGTTGTGGGAGTAAATTGATCTGTTTATAATGTTTGAGTAAACATTCCTAATTTAATCTTATACATCCAATCTATTAGGAATTGATTCCCCTAAGTACCTTAAGAGGCTTGACTGTATTTGATTAACATGTTTATAAAATAGAAATATGTCTTCATTATTTAGAAAATTGTGTTCTGTACCTGAAATGTTAAAAGTAAAAGGTTTCAGATGTGTGGAGATAAAGCCTATACTCCTGTGCATGGTTATGCTTCATGAGGAAACTTTCATTATAGCACTGTATAAAGTCACAGCTCTGAATGTGGCTACTGCAAAGATGGTCGGAGAGTATCCTAGGAGTTTCCACTGTAATTGTGCTGTTACACACAAACGTGAAAAATGTGAACCAGCTGATCAGCTCCAAGGAGTTTGGAGGATGAGGAGGCGAAAAAGAAGCTGATGAAAGTTAAGTAGCATGGGAGGACTTAGAATCAAAGGCTCCTGTGCCCTACCCATGACCTATAATGCTTTCTTTTAATTTCTTAAAATGTTTTGGATATGGTAAGGAACAAAAACATTTATAATGCTTAGATCTTAAAACACATTAGATATCTTTTCTAGGATATCCTATTTCTTAAGATGCCCCTGTTTATTTCTTTGTCTCTTAGCCCAGAGTGTGTGCACAGGGAGAATTTGCCTTGAAGTAGATGGTTGGTAAAATGTCTTTATACTTGCTGGATGTAGAGGGGGGCAAAAGACACTATGGCCTGATGGGAAATACTTTATTTATAGGAAAAATGTAGTACAAATTGAGCTGTGTGGGGAAGCCATATAAGTTCCTCAGATGTGATCCAGAAACTGTCATCTTGGTTCTGCCATTCATTTAAGTGACTAAAAGCAGCACTGTTGCCCTGGCTTTTAATGAGTGATTCAAATATTCTGCTCCTGTGTATTTTATCTCTGCAGACACAATTTTTTGGTCTGTGTCTCGCAGAAGTGTATTTCACCTTTAGATAGCTATCTGTATACTCTCATGTATTTTGAGATTTAAACTGGTGATGGGCATTGTTGCTTGAGAAATTATGCATTATTATTCCTATTAGGTTCACTGAAGTACTTGATAAAAGGTTTGCTCAAGAGGCTACATGGTTGCTGCTTTCTTTTAAGCTGTGGAAACTGTGCCGCGGAGAAGAAAGAACCTTTTATAAGATGGCACAAAAGCTGATGATGTCTGTGTTACCAGCTGTTCATGGTCAAGTTATATTTATTGTTAACTACAAATTGAATTCATTCATAAAGCCTGAATGACAAATAAATGGCTACTGAGCATAAGAAATGGGAAAAAAAATATGATTATACAAATTAAATATGTACAAAGAAATTAATACATTTGTTATGTTTGGTCATTTTAGAAAAAATTTTTTATTAATGCTTTATGTCCTACCAAAAAAAAAAAAAGCATGCTTTGTTTGTTTGCATTTGGGAGGACAGGGACTATAATATATTACCATCCAACTGAAATACCATCGCCTAAGAAATCTGAAGTTTAATCATATCTACTTCCCACATACATTTAGTAATAGATTTGGGAAGAAGTATGCTATTCTGCTGAAGCTCTTGTTCCCAGGGAGCTTTTCTTGAGCAGAATTTGACACCTACATTTGGGCATTGTGGTAAGGGAGATTTAGATTCTTTTCTAATCATTGCCTTTATTACCGTTCCTAACAACAAAGCTTTATTGCAGTGATAGTAAACAACCACTTTTCTTCCAGCTGTTCTGCATTACACTGCCTTGTTTGCTTTGTTCTGCTGTCTTCCAGTGCAGACTAACAGCTGCAGCACTGTTTTCTTTATTTTTCTTACACCTAAAGAGTTTTAGGTTTAAGACAGATTTGGGCTGTAGTAGTAAAATGCTGGTTATACCTACATGAAATATCTCCATGACTTTTTATTTATACCAAATTAGAGAAAGAATAAAATTCATAAACATCTGCATAGCCATTTTCAGTTGCTTTAAATGGGTTAATGTTGATTTGAACAAATTATGTGTCTAGTGAAGTAAATGGCATTGTAAAAATTATTTTTGAAGGAAAAATTGTTAAGAAATTTTAAATATTTTTGCACATTTTACATCAAACATTTTTGGTATTAGGTAGCTTTTGGGGAACTGTTGGAAAAAAAACAAATTGTGGAAGGGAGTAAAACTTAATGAGTAAAACTTGAAATGTGTTTTTTATTTTTAAATTTTTTACAGAACTCAAAATGATTTCTGGGATGACTACAAACTTAAACTTATGTATTGCATCTCCTGAGATGAAGCCCAAGTTTGGAGCTCCATTTATGACAGTAATCCATATAGAAAATGGTCCAAATTCTCTTCCTAATTAACAGATGTCTGCCCCAAACATCTCTCTAGGCCTTAGGGAAAAAGCTAGAATTTCTATGCTATTGATCTATTTTTTGTGAAGCTGACAAAAATCTCTTTTGGAGAAGAAAACAGGAATAATTAGTAGCACTGTGGACCAGGGAGGAAGTAGATGTGATGAAGGCAGAGCTTGACTAGTATATTGTGGTGGGACAGAGATAATCCTTGTGAGGATTACTGTGACTGGTGCTGCTGAGAGAAGTAGTAGGACATAACAGGGACGCTGATATGTCAAGAATGATGTTACTAGTAGGACATGGTAGCTTATAAACTGTTAATTCTTCTGCTTTTACTCAATGTTTTAAAGAGAAAAGTGAACAGTTTTCATAAGAGATGTGCTTAATCAGTCAGGTATATTCAGTCCAACCTTAATAATTCTATGAATCATAGACCTCAAGGTTCATTCCTTTTGTAATCTTGGTTGAGCAAATGGAAGCTTTTTGTAAAACTCATGCTATCTTGTGTTTTCTTCGTATTAAGCGTTATTTCATTTAGCCTTATTGATTTGTTGCTGTCTTAATAAGGTTTAAAAAAAAAAATCAGTTGACTAACCAAAAGGAGGAGTTTGCACATGAACGAATGATATTAAAATTGATATTGTTCACTTTCCTTCAAAAAGCTTTTTGTTTCTATTGGTAAAAGGACACATTGGAATGCTATCACTAAAAAGGGTTAAAAGACTTAAAAATAAGCAGCTGTCCTCTAACAAAAACAAGTAACTCCCACCCCCACCTCTCAGCCCAGTCTAATTTTTTTTTCTGGACTCCAGCTATATTTGCTTTTTGAGTTTTGACAACTGTCAGAGTAAGCTAACCTTAATTTCTACCTTGAATTGTCATTAGGCTGTGTTCCTCACTGTCTGTGTGGCTCATCTGCATGACGTTGAGGAGAAAAAGAAAATGTTAAAAGAAAAAAAAAAGTCCCCCCTACCTGTGGACTACATCTTTAAGAGAATGTGTGTCCTTATTGCAGAGTCAGCAATGGTTTTTTTACTTATTTTTGAACAAGAGCATACTGTGCTAAATAATAGAGACTTTGCTTTTCTTTTACCTATTGCTATTTTTCATGTGGTTCACCAGCTTTTCACTTAAATTCATTCTGTGATTATGTTGGGAGATAAAGGTGTGGTGGTGGTGGTGTGTGTAGCTTTATTTATTTATTCCAATAATATAGTTGCTGATGTTATGGGTAGGTTAGGAAAAGGAAGACATGTTTGTTTCCGACATGGGCAATGGCTTTGTTTTTATTTGGTGGAATTCTTAGCTAAATCAGGTCTGTCACTGATCTCAGAACTTTGCTTAAAACCTTACTGGTTTCTTCACCACTGTTTTCATTCTTAGAATTGTAAATCAATACCCTTTGATCTAAACATAAAAGCCTGCAAGGCTTAAGTTGCATATATCTTCCCCAGTGCCTCTCTTCACTTTCTCTTGCTAAATCTGGTCTAAAGAAATGAAATGCAATACTGAATTGACAATTAATAGCTCTGCTCAAGACTACCAGAAAGTAATTTTTAAGAAGGTTGGAAACTCTTTGCGTTGTACAGCTCTACTTTATTCCTCTTCTTTAATACTCCATTTAGGATATGGAAGTTGTTTTCTGAAACTAGAAATAATTGAAGGTGGAATTTTAAGTGCCATTTTCTTAAAGAAAATTAGAATTTTATATATAATAACCCTCTCCCCCCCCCCCCCCCCCCCCCCCCATTCAAACAAATCCAATGAATGTATCTGACAATGTTAAAGAATTCTGAAGGGAAAAAAAGTGCTTTGTCAAATCATAGAATCATTAAATCATTAAAATTGGAAAAGTTTGGACCATCTGGAGTAAGCTGTAACTGCAAAGAAGTATATTTACATTTTCTTTTTCCAAAAAATAAATTTTGAAGCTTTTCAGGGTCCTTTTGGGTTACATCTACAGACTGGCACTGAGTGGTGTGTCATCCCTTTTGATTGCTATTGCACAGTGAGCATTGATGTATTTTTCTTTTCCTTCTGGTTGAAGTCTGGACAGCAGAAAATAAATGTGCAAAAAGTTATTTTTCACTATGATTTGTGAGATTATTTCAGTGATACAAAATGAAAATTTGAGGAGTAGAGAGGCCTAGTTCTTCTCAGGAGTTTTATACTGCAGTATTTCTTGGCCAAAATTAGAAAAGTCTTTTGCAAAATTAGTTGCTGCAGGCAGCTAAAATTTAAAACATGGCATTGAGACAATGTCTGTGAGATCATCAGAGTCTATTCTGTGGAAAAAAATTAAGTTCAATGACATGTCTGAATGTAGACTTCAAATTTAATTATATTAAAATATAATAATATAATTATATTAGGATCAAGCCCTTGATATTTAAAACAGTACAATCCTTTAATGTTTATAAAATTATTTTAAAATTACTATTATTTATGATACGTGATGATGGGCTAATGTTGAAAGGACTGAGGACAGTGAAAAAGGAAATACCAATTTGTTTACCAGAACTCATACTTCTAAATTATTTGAATGTCTTTGAAAATCCAACCCTCTGTGATTTGAACCCAAAGGATGGCAATTCCTCTCATTTCAGTTGAGAACTGAAGCTATAATTTGATGGAAAGTTCTTAGAAGTTTCTGGAAGAAGCGTTGGTTATACTTTCAGCTCAATCCACTGCCGTGCCATTTTGCAGTTGTGTGTTGGCCAGAATGGAAGAGGCTGTGGTTACAATTTGTGGAGGCCTGAAGAGAACAGGACTATTTCTTTCACATGAGGCAATGCTGTGTATGAACCTCAAACTACAGCCTTTTATATATTGCCGCATCTGTGAGTGCGATACATACAGTGTATGGATTCCTAAGGGATGGAGAACAGCTTACTTTAGACAATGAAAGAAGAATAAGAAAAGTCAAAGATAAAATGCTGACAAGCAGTAGAGAATTAGGACCATTGTAAAATAAATTTTAATGTGTATGGTAGCAACAGAGTATAAATGTATCTTTGTAACATAAATGTCATATGTAGCTATGTGATCAAGAAGACTCAGAGGTGAAGCAATTTTATGGGCCATTTGTAAAACTACCTTCTCATGAAAGCCATTACATTTTTCGCAAGTGACCCATCCGCACTAACAGTTTCCAACATGGGGAAAAAAAAAAAAAAAGGCACAAACAAGTCAACAGAGAAAGCGTGAGGTTTTTCTTTGTAAAGACTCATTTACCAGGTCTGTCTAGGTTGAGGTTAATTTTCTTCAAAACAGAAAATCTTGTTGGGGAAGAGGGGCTGGCTGAGGTGTGTAGCTACAGTCCAGGGTTAACCCACAACAGCTTAGAATCTCTCACCAGAGAGATCTTGCTCTTCCCAGTTACTGCAGCTGCAAAGAACCAAGATGATAGTGAAAGAGGTTATTTGAAATCCCGTAGCTACATAAGGTGAGAGCTAAAAAATCTGAGTAGTTCTCATCGTTGCTTTCTCTCATTGTTGGCTCTTGACTTTCACCTTCTCTTTGTTCCTCAACTATGAAAAATGTAAATACTTCCAAATTCTAGTTAGAATGTAATGTAGATTTTAATAGTTGAGAAGTAAAAAGTAGCTAAGCTGATTCAGTTAATACTCTTTTTTTTCCCTTATTACCTTTTTACTTTTCTAGGAGTTTTTTATTTTTTATAGGAAAACTGCTTAAAGAAAGATGAGGATTATAAAAACAGAAACACTCTATTTTCATATCGCATGTGTATTTCATGGTATTTTGTTACAGTAAAAAAAACTTAATTCTTCCCCTTTAAAGGGAATGGTGATACTGTTTTTGATTTTAATCTTAGTGACAACATGAACACTGAATATTTCTGGCAGTTCTGTTCTTTATGTGACAGGTCTGTGGATTAGAATAGCCAATTAGGTGGGGAGGTGGTTTTAGTTGATTTTTCTTTGCATGAATGCAATTTAAAAAACACAGTGCTTTTCAAAATGTTTTTTTCCTGATTAGTGCCTTGATATATTAACATCGCTGTGGCATATACTTGCTTTTTCTATTGAATACAAATATATTAGGACTCAATAAAATGGCAACTGTTTTATAGTAAGTTAATAAATGTACACACTGTGAAAAACACAATTTGTGAAATGTCAAGTGAAAATGTAGACACAGGCAGTATGAAATATATCACTAAATAGATTGTGCCATATTAAATTCAAGCAGATTAAATAGATTGAAAATAAGAATAATATTATGTGTACTAGTTTTTACCACAGATCTAAGTTCTAAAGTTAAACATGAGGACCTGTGTATAGGATTGCTTTTTCAGCTTTCAGTATGAAGTTCCTTAGCTTGACATGCTTTCATTTAGCTCAAATTCTCTTCTTCTTTATCCTGAATAAGACCAGTTTTGAGCCTTTATATTTACATATATATGTGTATATATATGTGTATGTGTATATATATATATATATATTTGATGTTTTCTCAGGACTCAGCTTTTTTTTTTTTAGTAGAAAGTTTCTAGAAAAATTCACTAACATTAAATCATTCTGCTGATCTAATAAGTCTCTGAAAACTTGTTCACAGTTGCAGTAATTAAAATGATTCATATATTATTGTTAGAATTTGGGTTGCTCACAGTTCCTCTGTGATATTGGTAACTTTTGTAGGAATATCTTCTGAAAGGAGAGTGAATTCCAGATTAGCAAATCAAAAAGTTATCTCTTATTACTATTATTCCAGTTCATCTATATGGGTGGCTTTGAGTATTCTGCTAAGTTTCTTTTTTTGTAATGCTTTCAAGTAGCATAATTAATTAAGTTTATGCTATATGATTGCTGGTATTACTGTAGATAAACAGAAAACTCTTATTTCCAGAATGGAAAGTAGAAAAAGCTGTTGACTTCTGAAATGAAGAGTTATATTTTTCATATTTTTAATAAAAATAAAAACAAACAAAAGACTCCTAAGGGACATTCTCCTAGAAAATAGCAATGTGCTTTGTCATAGTTTTTCAAATATACTGTGCTATACAGATTGCAGAATAATAATCCTTTCCTTTTCCACAGCATCTTTCAGAGATTTCAGAGCATGTTGCAATTAAACCACAGTACATTCCTTTAAAGCAGTTGCTATTATGTGTATTTTAAATAAGAAAATAAACACTGACTTCAGGTTCACAAGATGCAAATGGGAGGATGGGAAATAAAGACATGGATTTCTTCTGCACTTTAGTTCTTTGGGGCACAGAGCAAATATGTAGGGAAACCAGGAAGAGGCCACAGACTGTATGCTGGTTCCTGGGGTAGGTATGAAACTCTAAATATCAGTAAGCTAGGCTAAGTAATTACTGAGGGTTCTGTATAAACTGTATGTTATACTGAATAGTCTGTGGACAGTTGAGCAATAGGAGGTTTAGTGTCTAGCATAAGTAGTTTGTCTACTTTCCTCCTGCAGTTAAAGGAGAGAAAGACAGAATTCTAGAGGAAATCTCATCCTTTCCTATCTCTCTAAGGCTGCAGACAGAACCTAGGCAAGTGGCCTGTGAGAGATCCCTAGAATTCCAAAGGACTGCAGTTACTGAGGTGAATTGGATGCCCAGCTGCTCCCTCTTCTGGTACAGGCAGGGGCAGATGAATAAACGTGGAGGCACTGAACTAGTGCCATGCTTAGGGAGAGTGAGGCTGAGTATTTTGTGTGTGCTACATCCAGATCAGGACAAAAAAACTCCAAATCTTTCCAGTAACAAATAATAATAGTAATAATTTGTATAGGACATATTCTCATCTTGCAAACTCTCTATAAAACTGGACTAAGGATTCTAACAGCTTCATGTGCTTATGACATTGTATGATAGGGTCAAGGGTATAGGCATAATCTTCTATGCCTTGTTCATGTGAGTACTCCCCGCAAAGTTGCTGTAACTATTTTCATGAGGAGTGAAGTGAAAGTGCATGTTTACAAAATAGGGACTTCAAGTCAGATCTTGGTTTCCACTGATGTGGACTTCTCAACTGATGGACTTTCAAAGGAACTTTTCTGACCAAAATCACACTTGAAGCTCTGAGCACGCAAATGCCCTTGTAAATCAGCTTCTTTTGGTCTGTTATGTGATGTGCTCTACCAGATGCTGCTTATGTTCTACCTTGTTTATTTAAAAGAGGGACAACATATCTATTTAAAGCTATGTTCTTTGGATTCAGTTTTTGTCTTTAAAGTTTTACAGCCTTGTCCAAAAAAATTGGTAATATTTTTACTACAATAGTAGCCATTGCCTTTTATCTCAGTTTCTGAATTAAAGAGACTTAATTAATTTCATGTGCTATACGTTAGTAATTAAAAATAAAGATCCATTACCTTAATGACCTTTCATTCTAATGAATTGTTCCAGGTCCTGATTAAACAAATGCAAATGACTGAATCAGTAGAACTACAGATGTTATAAGAATTAGTACCAAAGGAAACTTGTATTGCTTGATATTCCCCTATATAAGTCAGTGACATGAAAGAGCTCACTGAGATGAAAAAAAGACAAAGCATCTATGACAGGAAGAGCTTGAAAAAATTGCAAGGGCTAGAAGGCTAAAAATTTTTGCCACTGTGTTCTCTATGAACCATAAAATAAAAGTTCTTTATCTTTAAGGAACATAACAGATGATAAAATACAGTAAGTCAGCGTGCAGCAGGAAACAGAATATCTCACCAAGGAAGTCAAAAGTCACTGGTAAGAGCAGTTGCATTTTTTGCATGTATGAAAGTCATGAAAAATTAATTTTCCTAGGTATGCTGTGATTGCAGTATATTGTGCTGAATCTACATGGGTAATGATAATACAGTTTAACATCCTGATGCCAGGATATAAAAGTTTTCCATGCAAAATCATATTAAATAGATAGGGGGTATAACTATGGGGCAGGAGCTGCTATTTTCTTCAGGTGTTTGAACAGTAGTTGCTATGGCATCGTTCTGCTACTGTTGTTAACAGCAGTTGGTATCTTAACCATTAACATGTGAAGGGTGCTGAATTTCTTTAAAATGGTGGCAGTGAACTCCTGGAGTAATGCTAAAGAAGTTAGTTGCTATTCACTGATGCATGGGGAGACTCTGAATGGGATTTTGTACAGTTTTGCTTTCTAGTGAAATTTGCAATCTGTCTTCCGAATTGTTATTATTCAACTAGAGTAAAAGTGTTACTTTAATGTCTCACATTAGTCATCCTCACACAGTGTGGGAATATGAACTATACATACTTATAAAAGAAATGAGAGACGCATGGAGGGGAACTGCACAGTTCTTAAAAATTTCAAATATTCTATTCTGAAATGTCTCATTGCTTTTCTGCTTAATAACATTCACTTTTGCCCTTGCTGCTTGCTTCATGTGGATTCTCACACTGCTGCTCACGAAAGAGGAGAATAATACAGAACTGTGAGATGTAAGTGCAGAAATCCTCAAATATTTTTGTTCTCCTTTTCACTCTAAAATAGGAGATGGAAAAGGAGGGAATGTAACTGAATTGTTTTGCTAATTCTCCTTTTAGTATCATTAACCTAGGGACACGACATTAATTTAGTGTTAGAATTTTGTCATGTGTTCAGATCTAAGTACACAGGAGAACCTCAGAGGCTGTAAGTCACTTTCAGTGTTGCTTCACCTCCCTGAGCAGCCTGTCACAGGAAGAAACTCATTGCCTGGAAGTTCTCTTCCAGTGGTGATGGGAGCCTTGACAGATGGGGTGAACTAGTCTCCTGATTGCTTGGTACTAGGTGGCTAATGTTAAATGAGGTGAATCTTACCTGTGGATCGTATGTGACGTCTTTAGTCAACCTGTTTTTTGTACCACTGGTACCCCAAAATGCCATTCAGTAAGCTACTTAGGTAGATCTTTCACTTTAGGTGTATATTCATGCCTTATTTATTTTACTGCTGTACTTGTGAATTCCAGAAATTCATCAGGGATTTGTTTATTGGGACCAAATATATATCCTGACATGGTAAATCAGTATTGAATGACTACAATAGATTGTAGTCATAGCACTATGTTGTCTTGAATACCAGTGGGTAGTTCTTCCTCCCACCGAACATAATGCTCACTGATTTCTAACTTATTTAAAGTATCATTTAAAAGATCACTAAAATGTGCAGTACAGCTAATTCATTCTCTGTAGTGAAAAATATTTCATTACAAAGTTGAAATTTATCTAAATGGAAACTGTGATGTAAGAGTTTGCTTGCTAGTACTTTTGGTCTTGGTTTATGCTTTTTCCATATAATTCTGTCATCTGTTTTCTAATCTTCACCACCGCTGTTTATAAGGGAAGAATGGATTTTCAAAAATATGAAAAAGAAAACTTTACAGGATCTGTTTTGAAGAGGTAAAGGGAAAGGTTAATGGTTAGGTATGTTTGGATTCTTGTGAAATAACCCTAACTCATTGTAGATTGCTGTATTATGTGGGAGGTGGTACATTTTGTGCTTTAGTAGGTGGAAGATTAATTTTAAACTCTTTTTCTTTGTTAATTTATCATTTTTTTCTGTTTCTAGTGTATTTTTGAAGTTTGCATTTCATTAAATCAGAAGGAAAATTAAACTACATATTTTTTTCTGAAGAACTAAAATGGTGTTGTTTTTTGAACTTTTTGTGACTCACCTAAAACTGCAGTAGCTCCACAACCATAGGTACTTGCGTAGTAGCTAGTCTGCCATTTTTTGATAAAAATAAATTTTACATGGTATTTTTTCAAACTGCAGTGAGAGCTAATATATATTTTATATGTATACATACACGTGTACATAAATATTTATATAAACGAATTCAGCTCAGAAAGGATAATTTAAAGTTATTCAGAAATAGTTTAATAAGACTGAATTTTGCATGCTTTATATGAATATTTCTGTCCTGTTTGAAACAGCAAAAGTAAAAATCTCACAGACTTTTAGAGGAAGCCTGTCTTTTCCTGCCCTTTTGTTTTTTTTCCTACCCCCTTGCTCTTAGAACGTACCTGAGTGGAAGTAGCTCACACTGCATCTTCCCAACACTGACAGCATTGCCAACTGCTTCAAGACTTGAGAAAATGACACTTCCTAAATCCAACTTTGTCTTCTCTTGAACAAAGGTGCCAAGTCCTTGTCCAGATACAGTCTTCTGAAGTATAAGGACCTTTTTATTTTCCCTTGAGTCAAGTGGGACTATTAAGAGGATTCTTCGCAGTCAGAGATATTTTATTATTATTTATGCTTTTTGCTGAAACAGTTTTATGTTCTGTTTGGAGAAACTACTGTCTATCAGACACAAATGTATAACAGGTAGTTGATATTTATAGATTCGGATGAAATCCAGGGAACAACAAGACTAAGCTATGCTAGTTCAAAAAGGAGCCGTAGTCCTGCTTATGACACAGATCTGGTGCTGTCAGTGAAATCCTGACAGTGAATCTGTGAGTAGGAATTAATAGAGATAGAGATAGGTAGATAGAGCAATGCAAATCTGAAGAACTTCTGAGACACAAATTATATAAGCAAGATTTTGAAAATGTACATTACGTTGCGTCTTACTCTTAAACCATCCAACACACCTCTCTTTTTCCTCTCTTCTAAAAAGCAATATGATGAGACTTCCTTTAATTTAAAACTAGTAAGCTTTCAAGAAGAGCAGAACTTCCTCTGTGATGCAGGAAAAAGCTGTCCCCATGGAAAAGGCCCTAATGGGAACTCTGATGACACATTCCCTGAGGAAAGCTGCCACCTGAGACTGTCTCTCTGCAGGAGAGAAAGTGAACAACTTCAATATTCCAAGTACAAAATGTGAGTGTGCATGTGTGTGGTGACATGACATACTGCTTTGTGACAGTTAATTTTATTCTGGGTCCTTCACATGACAGATAAAATGGTTTCTATAATTATTCTTAGGTATAAGACACAAAGTCAGTTCTGTTAATGCATATTCTTGGACTGTTTGACATAAAATACATTTAGATACCTTATTTAAACACCCCTTTGGAAAATAAACAAACATAAAAAACCACCACCACCAAAAAAAAATCAACAAAATCCAACAAAACTGAGGAGGTCAGAAGTGATTGAGTGGATAAGCTGCATCTGTATTGCTCCTAGGCCCAGGAAAAAGGCAAGTACGACTGGCTGATTCTCATTGGAAATGTCTCATTTGCAGTGAAATTTCATCCCAAGGCTGCATAGTCAAACTTGCTTTTCTTGTAGCTAAATTAGCTCTCATTTTACTTCTTAGTTAAACTAAGATCATTGCTATTTTATGCTAAGGAATAGGAGAAAATTTAAATATATTTATATATTTATTTCATCACCATCCTGGTGATAATATGTTACTTGTCGTTACAAGTTTATCACTGTTTGTGATGAAAAATGAATAATAAAACATACTGATAAAGAAATTACTGTATATAGAACTATGTCATCTTTTAAAATAATTGTTAGGCTTATTATTTTATGGGAATATGTAATATTTTCAAAAATACCCAGTATAATTAGTAAAGTAAGAATGAAAATGGATGTAGTCTACTAAAGCTAGAAGCTTAATTCTGTCTGTATTTGTCATGTAGCAATAATACAATTTTTATTATTCGTTCAGAGGAAATTTTGTTTAGTTTTGGTGAAAAATTTTCTCTTTCTGAATATTCAGTGTGTCTGTCATCATGTATTTTCAGGTTTCCAGCTGAAGTGCTTTATTATTCTTTCCAGCATTGAAACACACATTCAGCTGGTGTGCTTACTGAATGGTTAAACCTACCTCAATGGTATATAGGGTCTGCAGAAAAACTTTTTGCAACTTACATAGCTGAGAGAGGGAACACATCCAAAAATATTCCCGAAGTCATCTATCAAAGGTGCTACCATGGCCAGTGGCTTTATTTCTCAGCAAAGCAAAATGGGAGGAATGGAAGTGAGTGACAGGGAGATTTTTGATTGCTTTTTGAGAATATTAATCTGTGACTTTTTTTTTTTTTTTTTTGCAAAGCATGTAATTTGCCTGAGGTACAGCAGAAATAACATGACAAGCACTGATGGAAACGCATTCCTGGTTTAATTCTGTATCAAATGATGTGATTGTATCAGAATTTCATCATGAGCTCCAGAAGTTTAGAGACAAATGTGGCTTGATGTGTTCAATAATGTTAACCTTGAAAGATTTACTGGAAGAAAAAAATGGAAATGGGAAGGTAGAGAAATTTTTACTTCTCTCAATGGACTGTTCACATAATAACGAAGAAGCTAGCATTTTTCCTTTGGTCTGTCTTTGCTTAGGCACACAGGTGCACCCTGTACTAGCATGCCAGAATGATGGATGGCATAAGGCATAATCTGTGTGCTTGAGACTAAAACAGTACAGATGCTCAGAGTTAATACAGCTGCTGTGGAAATCTGAACCCTTCAAAAAAAAAACTAAGTACATTTTATTATTATTGTCGTCAAGAGCCTTAAAAAATGCCAATCTTCTGTAGTGTTCATTTGTCTGGTATATGCTGTTATACTCTTCACTCCTATGTTGTCTGTCGATCCGAACGCTTGTGAACCCAGAGGTTTTTGAAAAATTCAAACAAGCTTAAAGTGTACTAACAAAGGTAAGGCACAGACAAGGTCAAATCCAGATAAGACTGAACACTCTGGGAGAACTGTAAAGATATCAGCTAATAGAAACTTCTGCTATTTTGGGAAGGATAGGGAAGATTTACTTCTAGTAGAACCTAATTTGTTTGAAGTATATCAATATTAAGGTAAATACTGTAACATGAGTTACATAATTCTGATGCACATTAATAACTGAAATATGGATAATAATGCTGCTTTTGATCTGTTATTGCTTTATGTTGAAATTAAATAATTCATAGAGATACACTTGACTTTGTGAAGTTCAGGTAGTTTTTTGTTTCAGAAATAACAGCTTGATGGATAAAATATGGCAAAAGCATATTTTTGCAAAAATTCTCTCCTCTCCAATATTTGGTTAATCTTAGAGTGTTTTGCTATTAAAATCTCCAAATAGACCTTCAAGTAAAGTGAATGCTTCCAACCCGAAGATTGGCAGCCCTGTGGCTGTGCCCACAGCAGGGACACAGTAGCAAAGGAAAATGCTGTGTTCCTTCCGCTATGTGATGCTGTGAAGGCTCTCCAAAAAATTCTCCGAAAAGAGTCCAAAAAATATCAATTTATTATGGCTGTAAGATAAGTATGGATTCTTTATTTATAAATGTGACAGATAAGACAGCTGAGATCAATTATGATAAAACTGGACTAAGTATATTCATTCATTACACACACAGAACCAGATTAGAACCAGCCATAGATTAAATAGTGTGGTTGGCTTGTTTCTTATACTGTGGGCCAAGTTAGAAATCCTGACTAAGGGAAACTGTGTGAGGTCTTAGTTCTGTATGAGGTGTGTATTAATGGCATAGAGATATAACAACATTTACTTCTTAGTATTATTTCTTTAGTCTTTTGAAAGCCAAGGGCTCTGGTTACAAAAGGCTGATTGCCTAGTTTCAGTCTTAGGCTCTTTTACACTGAAATTATTTGAAAAAGCTCCCCCCAAAATTACATCTGAATTCAATACATAAAACATGGATAACTGAGGCAAGTTTGCTTTTTAATCTCTTATTTTTTTTAAATCTTTGATTTTGTTTTCTGATCAAATAGATAATAATGTAAAATGCATGTTTGTATCCACTTGTGAGCTTTAAGAAAATTTATGATAGTAGACTTAACATTCTAAAATGTATCTTTGACTGAAGAACTTATCAGCTGTGTTTCATCTTCTTCCTAGTCCTTGTGTATGATTACTAGATCTCAGAGTCATGTCAGGTTAATTTCATTTCTCTAGATGCTGTGGCCTTTATTCATTACATGATCTTGATCTTTCCTAGTTTGCCTTAGAAGAAAATGACCATACAGGATGTCTTGTTACCCATGAATTAGTACCAACATCAAAAGAAAAGAGCCCTCATTTTTAAGATTTTATTTAAAGAATGTGTATATTATGGTATCTTTGTGCATGTATCTATAATGTGCATGTATTATGTATTTGTATGTATATTAGCATAAATTAGTTATGCGTTGGCCCAGAAATACAGATATACTAGGTCTTCACTAGTTTTTTATTTAAGCTTAAAATTCTTTAGGCCAGTATGTCACACATCCTGATAAAAGTCCTGAAAAGGGTCAAAGGAGAATGCATCTCTTTGGGGACATTTGTTTTGTACGTTCCTCTCAAGAGGAGAAGGTGAGCAAGCCATGGAAAAGAGTGACCCTGGCTATTGTTTATCACCCATGAGGGGTAAGGGATCTCAAAAAAAAATATATAGTTTTAGTCCAGAAGGTGCATAGCAGCAAATCTTTCTTAAGAGTCAGTCTCAGTCTGGATCTGATCCTTATTCTCTTAGGAAGTGCAGGGCCAGAATATTACTCTATTTTTCCTGTCTTGTGAAATGCTGCATTTGACATTTATATTTCCATATTAGAAGAGAAGTGTAACAGAGGGACCAGCTGATCTGTGCTCACTTCTACCTCTTTCCTGTTTGGAATGTCCTATCTTTTCATATGGCAGATCGATTTTCTGTAGGGTTAGAGAGAGAATGGCATGCATCTGCTACTGTCTTTTTCAATGATCCCACCCCTTTCTTGTTCTGCGTGGTTTCTCTGGCATGGATTACTCATCAGCAGTTTGCTATCAGTGGTGACTGTAAAGTATTGAGAGTTTGATTTTTAGAAGATATAATTCCCTTGCTCCTTTTATTCTATTTCCACTTACAACATTTCACACAGAGAATAAAGATGAAGTGTCAGAGAAAGAAATTTCTAAGGAATTTTCTGTGGAAAGGTAAAAAAGGCCAACTGAGTGAAATCATGACTCGGTGTTGTACAAAGAGCCATGTCTGAGACATTTGCAATGTTTTGAGAAAACAAGCAAAGGCAATTTGAAGCTGGTAATAAGAAACAGCGTCCTATCCTTATGGTTATCCACTTCCTATATTCTCCATCTATTTTTTTTAATATGGGTGAATAACAATACTTAGTCGTGTTTCCAATAGACTTTCATCTGAGGCAAAAGACTCTTGGAAATTATCAAAGAATTTTAAAATTCTTTGGCTGATTTACCATATTAACAAGTTTATTTTCAGAGGAAAATGATATTGTCTGTACTTCTTCCTGAGTCACTTCAGGCTTTAAAGGGTCTTGACCCTGATCAGTGAGCATAAATTAATGAATTCTCAAGGGAGCCAAGCCAATATAGTGCAGAAGAGGAGTAGGCCTTTAAGTTATTTGTTCTTTCATCTGAGGTGTAGCTACATTTACAAGTCAGTGGTTGTATAGTAAATTCTGACTTTCTAACTATTAAAAGACAAAAATATGTATAATCAATACAAGGAGGACCAAGATGTTTTACAGATATCAGTACCCTTATTCCATCCAACTAATTTAGACTAAAATTTCATGTCTGCAAATACTTAATTATGAGGTGTAATACATTGACTGACTTACAAGACCAGTTTCTTTCCCATCTGTGTGCTGAAAGCCTTGAAAATCTACCAGTATATGTTCAGAATTTATAATTCATAATTGAAATTTTTACAAAAATTTTGTGGAGGACTCATTTTTTAAGGAATTAAAAACAACTCAGTGTTTATGCATGTGACAGGTGAAAGGTCTAAAACCTGCTGAAATTAGATGTTGGTCTCAGTTACTAACAACCCTCATTGCTCTCAGAGCTGTAGCATTGCCAAAGAATATAGATAAGTTTTCTGAATTACAGAGTTTTAGTCTATAGCCATACATCAACAGCATTAACATCCAATTTTTGTAAAACAATAATCTCATTGCTAGAAAATACTGGTTCAGCAGTTGAAGATTCAGTGCCATATTCCTTCAAATAAATGGAAATTACAAAGTTGCAATAATTGAATGAAGCCTCAAAGAATTCATCTTACAAAAATAGTATTAAAATTAAATATTCATTAACGTTTCATTACTTTAGCTAGAACATTCCATTCTAGTGCAGGCTTTATTTTTTTCTTTTTTTTTCTTTTTTAAATTCTGGTTTGAACAACATTCTTTCATTATACTGTTACTTTGTGATATCTAATCCTGTGTATTGTAATTGTATCATCAAACAATCCATAAGCTGATGCTGTGAAGCACTTTTGGTTGCTAAGAGATCTCCTGTTCTTTGACAGGCTTGTATTTGATTATTCCATTGCTGCTGTACTTGTTATTACATGCTATTGAGTGGTACTTCAGGTACTGACTCTGTAGGAACATGTCTGTCTTCATCTATTTCAGTCATATTCAGCAAAGAGAGGGATAAAGCCCTTCCTTGCTGAAATTAGATAATTCTCACTGAAGACTGTAATGTATCTGGCAGTGAGGATGTTCCTTCTTGATGTATGTAGCCCATGGCCAAACAGCTGAAGAAGTGCTATTGTAGAAGGAGCAGAATTCTTCCCACAGGGCTCAGTCTCTCAGTGACAGCTGGCAACGGAGGGTGCTTCCTAAACGGAAAAAAGGTTTTCTAAATGCTGTTCCTTTGCTCTTCTGATACACATATTCATTAGGACTTTTTTAGGAAAACAAAATCTGAGAATCTAAAAGTGACTTTGAAAATAATGAGGTTTGTTACTATGTGTTTAACCCTTTTTGGGCAGGCTGTGCAGAGGAGGAAATAAAAAGCTAATACTTAAGTTTTTTGCAAAATTGCTTTAGGCTACTTTACTGAGGCCTTGTGCTTGTATCCATTCATCACAATTAGATAGTCTTGAGATCTAAGAAAGAAACTTGAGTTTTGGGACTTGATTCAGCCTACATTCAAAGAAAAAGGGGTGTGTGGGGGTGGATTTTCACATGATATGGAAACTAATCATCAGACATTGTGTTATGATTTCTTCACTGTGTGATGGAATAAGATACTACATCTACCAAATGCATCTTGAAAATTTCTGCCTTCTCTGCTTTCCAAAACCGTGATCCTACAATTATTTAAAAGCAAGCAATCTTTAGTGGAAAGCAAAGATGAGTAGTTGTAAGGATCAGGTTGGAATTCAAGACCTACTAGCTGAAAAAGAGTGCTATATAGCTAATAGTTCAACTTATTTAGATGTATATGTGGAGAAATGTATGTCCAGTACGCCTGGAGAGAAGCATGATTTACAGTATTAGGCATCATTTTTTTTCCTCCCAATCCTACTAATATAGCTAGGAAAAACTGAGAAACTTGTAAGTATAGAAGCTCTTTTGTGGCTATCATGGCTTCAGGAGCACTGAAAATACTCCTGCAAGATGGAATCAGCTGGGCTTAGATTTTTTTTTGCTAGCTGTCTTGTCAGTTATGTCAAGTGCACCACTATCAAGTATAAAAATTCTCAAATGGTTAACTTTAGATCAGATCTTGAATTTTAGTAAAATACAGTTTGATCCCAACACTGCCTGTAGAACCTTTGAATCTTCCCATAGATTTAACCTTTTATTTGTATAGTTAGGAAAGGTATTATTGCAATAATAAATGCAAGTGTATTGCATTCTAGACAAATGTATAATTTAAGATTATTAGAATCATTGTAAGAGAGCTCTGAAGTGTATGTGCCTTACCTTGAAAATAGGTTAAATAAAGCCAGTAGGAAAGAGCGTTAATTACATCTCTGTGTAGAGAGGAATAACTGTCTGATAGTATAGAGCAAGAAGTTCATCGTTTCTTCCTTTTATACAGAACTGTAAATGTGTAAATGAAATACAAAAACTAGGGAATGGATGGAGGGAAACCAATATCACTGGGGAAGCAAAAAATAAGTATAGGCAAACTCACATGTTTAATGAATACTGGACATGAGTAACTTGTATTTCCCAGAGGCTTATACCTTTGATTATATAACTGCACAGTGTTGCAAAACCACTGGTCACTTCAATGTACAAGTCTACTTTAGTATAGCTTGTAAAACTGCTAGATCCGAAGAAACTACTCAATGATATTTTATGTTTCAGGTTATTTCATTATAACTGTTTTTAATGATGCCAAACTTCTGCCATCTTGTGCCATTTGTAAGTAATAGAAAAATGTTCTAAGAATTGGGGCTAGTGAAATAATTTTCTATTTTTACGTCACAACTCAAAGCAATGTGAACAGAACATTTTGCAATCTCTATTATCTGCTCATGGATGGATGACAGTTCCATTAAATAAATCTGATAGATAAGTCACACTTTATTTTTTATGTCTGTGCTTTGATTCTTGCAGGAATACATACAACAGTTCTGCTAACGTGCTTTATAATGACAGATCTAAAACTTAGGATTGTTCCCTGAGTGTAGCAGGGTATGTGTCTTGAGGCTGCTGCTTTGGATTGTCTGCTGGGAATGCTGCCAGGAAGGAAGCAGTAGGGACAGGCCTGGGTGAAAGGGATGGAGCAGCAGTGAGCAAATTCTAGTCAGACAGGGCAAGGATCTGCAATAAAGAGCTGCCCTGCTGCCATTCAGTCCTTTGCCCTTGTTTCCTTCACATGGCTCTCTCTGAGAAATTTGGGAGATGTTTGTTTCCAAATCTGGGGTTTGTCGCCTGTTGTGTGTTCTATGGTCATTCAGTGGGCCACTGCCTTCATACCACTGCTTCCAGCTTCACCTACAGGCCTAGTCATACCAGTCTTCCATCCTTTCTTCCTAGCAGCTTCCTCCTGATGTGCCCCTCTGCAGAGATACCACCTTCTGTCAGTACCTCACTACTCTGAGAACTTTGTGTGTTTCTATAGACCATGTCTTGCAGGATGCTGAAACAAGCTAATTAAAAAAGTGATGCTGAGGGGGCTGCTGTTCCACCTAAACAATTCCATACAGCTAAACATATTGCTATAGACAGCTGAAAAATCACACTGGATCAGACTTCTGTGTAGGCTAAATTTCAGGAGGTAACTAGATTGAATTTATTTAGTGGAATAAAGGAAAATGCATTCATCTGAAAATTATTTGGCATATCTGATAATGTACTTTATACATGATAAAATATTTTAAGAACCTTTTGATACTTGCACAGAAAGAACACAAAATCCAGTGAGAGTCCCCTGCTTAAATAATTCTGAAATAATATACCTATGGGTAGCAAGAAAAATAAACCAACATTGTGATATGCCAACTTAAGGCTTTCAGAATAGTTCAATGCATGCTAGTTAATGCCCTAGAGACATTATTGAAACATGGTTTGAGGATAAGGAATGGTTAAGACTAATTTCCTTATAGTATTTATAAGGAATAGGTCTGTCACAACAAAGAAAAGTACAAGAAAAAACACAGCAGCACAAATATCCTTACTGACTAGAATGATTTTTGTTTTCTGTTTAATACAAATACGCAATATGTTTGGCCATAGGATTCCCTGTTTTTCATGGGATTTAAATCTAATAAAAACAGTCTACTCTCTCTGCATGGCTTAATTTTAGGTCTTCAGTGAGATCCTTTGGCACCTTAGCAAAATATTACGTGGGCCCACATTGCTCTGAATTAATGTATCTGAAGCACAAACAAGGATGCTCTGTCAATATAACATACTAAGGAGGAGAGGTATCTAGGGCAAGCTATAAATATCACACAGGATAATCCCCATAAGAAGAAGGTCCATTTCAGTTTTTTGGTAACAACATTTTCAAGCTGCAGGTAACGGCTGAAAAAAAATTGTTGCACAGGTGGAGACCTTCTCTTATTTCTCCTTGAAGAAAGAGTCAAGGTTGGAGTTGCATTGATTTCCCCCAAAATACTTGTATTAATGCATTTCTTCTTAATAAGAGACGTACTGTTTTGTGTGTGTCCCTTCCCTGCCCACCCCCATCAAAAAAAGACCTTTATAGTGCAGTAGATTTTGCTTCTCGGTAGTGGCTGTAGTGGATCAGAGAGCTTGTATTTAACAATTATGTATGTTATATACAAACACCTTTGTTATTATATGTATGTGTACAATATGTATACACTATATGTATGTATATACTTACTAAATGCATATGTATTTATATTGTAGACATGTACAGTTACGTACAGGTGCGTGTGTGAGGGAGCGAGAGAGAAGTCTGAAGGCATTTTTAAGCTCTGTTGAAGAAACATAAGGTAGCGCTATTATTTCCAGTATGTGTCCCTTGGGAAGTGTTAAGTATTATTGTTGACTCATAGTGACCCTCTTCAGTGTTTGCTCACTTCTTCAAGCAAAGGCATGGCATTTGTTAGGGTTATTAAATTCTTTCCTCTGTTCTTTATTTTCTCTCCTGAAAAAAAAAGAAAAGTGTGTTGTTCCTATTGGGATAGTTTTTAACTGGTGCTTTGTGAATGTATTTACATTGACAATTCAGAGTTTTCATGTTTCTCTGGCAATGATACCTAAAATAAAAGATCCAAGCACCTTGGACACTTCTGCTGCACTTTTGTCTGCACCTGTTTTCAGTGCAGGGCAACATACTATTTCCAGATGCACCATGACAGCCTATACTCCCTTTCTTAAATCATTATTTTTCTTTATCATTACCTTGCATCATTGCATTTAAAAAAAAAAAAAAAAAAAAAGCACAGGGCAGGTTGAAATGGTATTCCTGTTGGAATAGCAGAGCAATATCTCAGTATTTTATAGGATTCCACATTTCAAATGAAAGTGAAAGACAGCTAGATTTTCCAGTAATAAAACACAAGTCTTTAAGGTAGACAATAAATGGGATAATTTTTATGATATTGCAGCTTCTCGGATGAGTCTACACTGCTACTTTTTAGGTGGAGGGTCAAGAAGCGCTAAGTCTAGGGGCAAGGTTGAGGCTGTGTCAGCAGAGGTTAAAATGCGCGGTTGGTGCCTGGTTGCTTTCAAATACATCTTTTAATTCAAGGCAAGGTTCTCACAAATGATGTGAAGGAAGGTGGTGCTGGTGTAAAACCAGTGCAGGGCGGTGGCTGGGATATTATATGGCTATAATTCAGAATAAGATGGCGATTCATAAGGTGCTGCCAGGCTAAGGTAAGGACTGGTGCTGACAGGGACCTACCAAAACTTAGGTATGTGACTTTAGGGGCTGGGTAGAATACAGTAAAGTGAAAAAGAGATTCAAGTAACAGAAGAGGTGTGATTCCAAAAGTGCTGGTTAAGGTCACTTTTTGTTACTAGAAAGAATATCCAGAGCAGATTTAAGAGTTGAACATTGGACAAATAAGCTAGCATAAGGTGTGAATTTTGAAAGGGGCTGTTACACTGATCTAAGACCTGAGACCTGCATGTGCCACCTGACAACAACCTTTTAGCTCTGGGGTGTGAAAAGATCACTTAACTAGGGATAAGAGATGAGATCTGGAGTTGGTGTTAAGGTTCGAGTACCAGGGTCATCAAGTTGGAGAACAGTTTATATTCAAATGCTTTGCCTGTGTTTAGTATTGATGTTGAAGGGTCATTGGCTCCTGGTGGGACAGAGGGCTATAAGAATGTATGTGGTAAAAGATTACACGTCCAGAACAGGCTGCTTGATGAGGTTGATCATTGGAGCTGGTAACAGTACTACTGTAAGCTATCGCCTTCTGATGAGATGTTACAGGTGTAGGACACAGAGGGGGCTGGAAGCAGTCGTTCATAAAAGTGATGAGTAGGTGTCTTGCACAGGGTTCTATATTCCTTCTTAAAAGAATATATGACTGGTAACACACAGGCGCCCTTATCCATGTAAAACAGCTGTTGTCACGGTTACAGAAAATAAACATGTTCAACTGCAATTCCATATGTGTAATATTAAGTTCAGCCCTTATTTTAATAAGGGCTTGCAAAAAATAAAATCAAACATACGGTTGTCTCCTTGGTATGCAGCATATATGCTGTGGATGCTGTTACAAAAGGAGATTGTGAAAGTAAAACAATTCAAAGAAGTGAGAGGGAGAGAGCAGAGAGATGACTGGGTTTACTCCTTTGTATTTGAAACTATTTGCTTTTTAAGGCTCTAATTTTGTAAATCATATTAGCATTTGGTTAACCTTAATCACAATAATAGTCTCTTTATTTTAGTGTATTTACATAAGTAAAGATAAGATTGTGCAAGAATGTACAAAAGTAAAATAAGTGATGGTAATATATTTATATTCTTTCACCCATTTATATCCTAACACTGCATGTCCAAATCCAAATGAAGTAACACACAGGAACAGCATGTCAGTAATAACTACTTTTCATTCTTAGTTTCCCACTGGGATTTAAAATAGAATCTGTTTTGCAGATAGCCACGCTACATTCCTAAGGCAAGTCCAGTCCCGCTGTAATTGCACTGGCTCTGATTTGTTTTCTAAACCACCTGTCTCTGTAGGTTTTTTTTAAATTTTATGTTGAACACAAAGAAATCTGAAAATGTCCTCAGTATCTATAAGCATTTAGGACACAGACAAATGAACTATTTTGAAAAAACACAAGTACAACAAGAGAAGTGTAATATTTACATTGGACCTTTACATTGGAAAATCTGTCACATATTTGTGACTTTTAAAGATATCACTTGATTGATTTCTTGGCAAGCAGCCATTGCAGAATTCCTCATTAGGCTGTCTCTTTTAATCTGTCCTAAATGATGGTGATGTCCAGGACTGAAAAGAAAAGAAATCAACTTTTAAATCTGTTTCAGACAGAATAAAATGAACAGTTTAGAAAAGGGTTTGAGTATGTACTTGATGTATCTCTAGATACTAGTAGTTCTTATTCATAAAATGCTTAGGTCTATGGTATTTTGTTGCTGTGTATATAGTACAGCAAACTTGAAGGTTTAAAAAAAAAATTGGTAAAGTTACGCACTGTGGAATAAAATAGGACCCAGACAAAATCTTTGCTTGCATTAAGTCTTTCTCCCCATTTTTCATTAAAAAATGAACAACAACGACAAATAAAAACAAAAAATAGCCCTATAATAAAGTTTATATGGGTAATTTCAGTTGTTTGCATTTGCCTAAATACTCCGTATCTCACTATAGCACTGAAACCTGGGAGATGAAAATGTGAGATGTAAGAAGGCACCTACAAGTCAGTTGAGAGCAGGTGAATATATCTGAAAATTGTGACCCATCAGTTATTTGGAAATCTGTGATGTGTGTAGAAGTTACTCTAGCTCTCACAGCTTGCTTGTGAGTGCTTTGTTGAAGCAGACTGTGTTTGTCTAGTTGGTTCTAATGGAATGTTTCTCTTTGTTGGAATGCAAAACTGTTTTAAATTGTTGGAATGTTTTAAATTGTTGGAATGTTTTAAATTGTTGGAATGCAAAACTGTTTTACTTGTACATAAGGAGTTTACATCACACTCCTGCATCATCTTCTTTATATTGTTCCTCCTATAAGTAATGCTTCTCCTAGAAATTAAAATCTTCTTTGAATATGTCTGCACCCTTATCCCCTGAGAATACAAGGGCACATTGCTCTGAGCAAATTGGCTGGGTAGAAGCAGCACATGCATATGCTGTAGAGGAAAACTCCATGTTCCTCTCTCTACATCCACAAGCGTTGAAGGAAGTAATAAATCTGCTTTTGCTCAGTCTCACTTCATTGAATCTTTGTCCTCAGTCCTGCCAGTGATGGGTTGGGAAGGCATTTTTTTCAGAGCAGGGCTATCTGTCTGGTGTGAATATAGCAAAGTGAGGAGGGCCAGGGATGGACAGAAGCACTGGTATGCATGTGGCATCTGTAGTGTTTTGTTTCTAGTGTATTCTCTGGTATGGTTTTTGCCTGTCACTCTTTTAGATCATGCTTTGGCACTGTTCAGGTGATAGCATAGTCCAGAGAATGTTTCCAGTGGAAAGTATGAGTGAGACTGGGCTCTTTCTGTGGAAAAAAGGAGCTAGCCATAGTTAGCTACATGGACAAAGACTGTCTACCACCTGCTCCTTCAGCTACGGAATGGATCCTTGCCCATTTTGATTTGCTAGGTCAGATGTAAGATACAAACCTAATCCAGTCCTCAGAAAGCCATCTGCATTGGTTTGAGGTGGGTGTGATATGTACCTCCACAAAGCAGAGAGACTTAAAAGAGATGCTAAGAAAATTGTGTTGTATGGAGGAACTGGAACACTTCAGGGTCTTTATTTATTTATTTATTTATGTATTTATGTATGTATGTATGTATTTATTTATGTTAAATATGACAAGCAACACAGCAAGGCATAGCAACAAATATCTTACCAGAAATTTTGATGACAGAACACTCTGGCTTGCACTACTAGATAAGTGCTATAGATCCCACAGATCTCCTGTCATGGCTCATGTGACAGGTCTGCTCTTCTTATCAACTACAATTCCAAACCCTGTTTCAAACAGCCTTAATGCATTGTGTTATCACTGGGATCATTGAATGTATGCAGTAATATCTTCAATTGAAAGAACAGAAATGAATTACACTAACAATAGTTATTCAACTGGCAGTGTTTGTATTAACTTCTGTTAGTACCAGATTTAGAAAATGAATGCTCATAAACATGTTGTGAACTCTTTGCCATAGACACTTTCTTTTCCATGGCATTTATCCATCATTTAGTGAGACAAAATCCTGATGTAAAGGTAGTCCAAAAAAAACTTTGGCAAATAGTTTCCAATTCTAATCTAAAATTTCTTGGACTGTCCTTGCAAACAGGCTGTGTGGCTACCAATATGTGCAAAGGTCATATGTGGAGAATTCAATCAGTATGTCCTTGTCTTTTACCTAAAGGTACCTTCCTTCCTCATCTACCTCTCTTGCCCCTCATTAAAAACAACATGCTAGACTGAATGTATCTATGGCTCTTATTGATATTGACTTCTAAAAGTAAATTGTAAATACCTATTGGCTTCATTACATTTGCACCCACTTCATGAATATTCATTAAAACAGCAAGAATATTAATGATAAGTAAACATAACAGAGAGATCAACAAGAACAATATAAAAATCAAACCACACAAATGTCAAGCCAGTGCCATCACACAATACCCTGGAAAATATTTTGCTGTATTTTTAAAATTATTTTTACTTTCTTTAAACAACTATTTTCAGCAGTTTCATTTCTTAAGTCAAAAAGTCAGTTAAAATTGTTCAGTTTTCTAAAGGCAAAATTTTAGGAGATAAACGTTATTTGGCTGTAAGACCATTTGGGGTTGTAGAGAGAGAATTGAAGATTGAATATAGTGACCTTTTTAGAATACTTTGGTACTACAATTTCCCAGTGAAGTAAAGACATTTAAGTGGGATGATTTTTTTCTTTATTCTCTTGATGGTTCTTTCTCAGAAGGTATAATTTAGCTGATTTGTTTGATTTTTGCTACTATTTATAGAGTAGCAAAAATATCAAAACAAGAATGTCATCATGTGTATCTCTAAAGAGGTCATAGTAGAAAAAAGGCAGAAGTATATGGAATTAAAAGAAATAGATTGCATGCTATTTTCTGGTGTATCTTTCTCAACCTGTCACATCTATAGCTATTCAGACTGTAGAATTTCTTTGTTGCTCTGTAACACCTCACAAGAAAGCAGATGGCTGAGTCAGAGATAATTGTGTTCTGACTTCTAACTTGGGTTAGACTAACTGGCTGTTCGCATACCATCATTTAAATACCCAGTAGAGAAACAAGAGTCACTTGATTAGGTAAACTTACCATAATGGGAAAGACACAATTTCTTATATTTCTGAGCTTTTTGTTGTTGTCTTCTTTGGGTTCCTCATTATTCTTTTATGTCTATTTAAAAATTGTGATATAATATGGTAGTTACTATTAGTATCAAACATTCAGGCTAATGGTGCCACACTTCTATATATATATTTTATATATATAATATATATATTTTTTTTCACACTGTGGTTTTGTGGTTTTATGTAATATACTGTGTTTGAAATTAATCTTGTAAAACTGTACAGTAAAACATTACTTAAATTATTTCTGCTTTGTTTAACTTATTTAACAATCAGGCCTCTCTTGTGTTCTAGGAGACGAGTTCTACTGAGCTACTGAAGGTCCACTCTTTCCAGACAATTTTAGATTTGTGAGGCTTTTCTGGAGTCCCAGGTATGTTACTTTATTTATTTATTTTTTAAAAACTAAATAAGGTTCAAATAGAGAGTCAAGCTCATTTAGCTAAGTATCCAGTAAGTCCTACAATCTAACTTAGTTTTCAGCATTTTAGGAGAATCATTTCTAAAAACAGGAAGGATTAAAATTCTTAAGCAGGGACAATTTGTGTCTGCTGAATGATACACCAGTTGGAGATGTATGATGCGCTGCTGTTCTTGGGGATATTTTTATTTTTTAGCAATTTTGTAGGATCTTTATATATGTGTTTGTGTGGATATTCTATTATTTTTTAAACATAGTGAAGTATTGCCTAAGTACTACATCCAGACTGTTTTAAACAATGTACAAATACACATTATGTAATTTTTTTAAAACACTCATTAGGTTTCCCTAAACTGTGTAATTAAAGTAGTGGTCAAATATCTGTCAAAATGGGCTGAGGTACTCAATGCCTTCTTTGCCTCAGTCTTTAGCGGCAAGACCAGTTGTTCTCTGGATACCCGGTACCCTGAGCTGGTGGAAGGGGATGGGGAACAGGATGTGGCCCTCACTATCCACGAGGAAATGGTTGGCGACCTGCTACAGCACTTGGATGTATGCAAGTCAATGGGGCCAGATGGGATCCACCCGAGGGTACTGAGCGAACTGGCGGAGGAGCTGGCCAAGCTGCTTTCCATCATTTATTGGCAGTCCTGGCTATCAGGAGAGGTCCCAGTCGACTGGTGGCTAGCAAATGTGACGCCCATCTACAAGAAGGGCCGGAGGGTAGACCCGGGGAACTATAGGCCTGTTAGTTTGACCTCAGTGCCAGGGAAGCTCATGGAGCAGATTATCTTGAGGGTCATCACGCGGCACTTGAAGGGCAACCAGGCGATCAGGCCCAGTCAGCATGGGTTTATGAAAGGTAGGTCCTGCTTGACAAACCTGATCTCCTTCTATGACCAAGTGACGCACTTGGTGGATGAGGGGAAGGCTGTGGATGTGATCTACCTTGACTTCAGTAAGGCTTTTGACACCGTTTCCCACAACATTCTCCTCAAGAAACTCGCTGCTCGTGGCTTGGACTAGCGTACGCTTTGTTGGGTTAAAAACTGGCTGGATGGCCGGGCCCAAAGAGTTGTGGTGAATGGAGCCAAATCCAGTTTGAGGCCGGTTACTAGTGGAGTCCCCCAGGGCTCAGTGCTGGGGCCAGACCTCTTTAATATCTTTATCGATGACCTGGATGAGGGGATCGAGTGCACCCTCAGTAAGTTTGCGGATGACACCAAGTTAGGTGCGTGTGTCGATCTGCTCGAGGGTAGGAAGGCTCTGCAGGAGGATCTGGATAGGCTGGACCGATGGGCTGAGGCCAACTGTATGAAGCTTAACAAGGCCAAGTGCCAGGTCCTGCACCTCGGGCACAACAACCCCAAGCAGCGCTACAGGCTGGGAAATGAGTGGTTGGAAAGCTGCCTGGCAGAGAAGGACCTGGGAATACTGGTTGATAGTCAGCTGAACATGAGCCAGCAGTGTGCTCAGGTGGCCAAGAAGGCCAACGGCGTCCTGGCTTGTATAAGAAGCAGTGTGGCCAGCAGGTCTAGGGAGGTGATTGTCCCCCTGTACTCGGCTCTGGTGAGGCCGCACCTCGAGTACTGTGTTCAGTTTTGGGCCCCTCGCTACAAGAAGGACATGGAGGTGCTCGAGAGAGTCCAGAGAAGGGCAACGAAGCTGGTGAGGGGTCTGGAGAACAAGTCTTATGAGGAGCGGCTGAGGGAGCTGGGGTTGTTTAGCCTGGAGAAGAGGAGGCTCAGGGGAGACCTCATCGCTCTCTATAGGTACCTTAAAGGAGGCTGTAGAGAGGTGGGTGTTGGTCTATTCACCCACGTGCCTGGTGACAGGACGAGGGGGAATGGGCTAAAGTTGCATCAGGGGCGGTTTAGGTAGGATATTAGGAAGAATTTCTTTACTGAAGGGGTTGTTAGGCATTGGAATGGACTGCCCAGGGAAGTAGTTGAGTCGCCATCCCTGGAGGTCTTTAAAAGGCGTTTAGATGTAGTCCTCAGTGATATGGTTTAGTGGAGGTCTTGTTAGTGTTAGAACAGAGGTTGGACTAGATGACCTTGAGGTCTCTTCCAACCTAGACGATTCTGTGATTCTGTGAAAATGAATGACAAAGCCAAACTTCTATTGAATATGAAGCTCAATATTTGCTCCAAACCACACCTATAAATATTTTCCTTGTGTAATCAGTGTTGTCATTCTACTTTGAAATTCTGATTATGTATTCTGCTTGTATGAAGCTACTTTAATCAGAACAGATATTAATAAGAAAAATAATCTTTTTATGTTCTCTTCATATTTATATTCTCTTCTCATTATTTTGTGAGAGACTGACATTACAAGTACTTTCATTAACCTCATATGAAGGGAAAATATTCTAATATTGTTTTCTGGATATATTTATTTGGCAGAAGGATTTCACTCAGAATTCTACTCCTGCAAAGGCATATGTTCTCTCACTGGGTTGTGTATATTGTGTTTATTTAAGACAGGAAGGCTGGTGGGAAGATCAGTGCTCAACATTCCTCTGTGCTTTCCATACTGCTTTAGTGCAGCTGTTTAAAGCCAGCTAAAGCAACCTATCACAGTATTACACTTTTGGTTAAAAGTTCCTTCTTTTATGCCATAATAAAATGAGAGAAGGTGAAGTGTTAAAGTGATGCATTTCATGACTTCCACATGTGATTTTCTTGATTTCTGCAAAGGCAGTGCACATTGACTGAACTGTATCAAATTTTTTATTCTGAGAATAATACCATACATATTTTTTTTCATTTAAACCCGGTGAGGGGGCCAGGTGGGTGAGTACACAAAACCAAGCAAATTCACATTTCAGATGAGAATGTCAGTCATCATTTTATATCTGAATTATTTTGCATAACACAAATCTCAAATGTATTGCCCTAATATAAAATGTTCCACCAGTAGCTAATGTCAGTAGAGTTAATGCTGTTCCTAACAGAGATGATTTTCATTTACAAAAAAACAGACTGAAATGATTTTGATTGGTGTTTCCAGTCTGATCATAATTCCAGATGCATAATACATTGAAGTGGAACATAATCTGTGTGTAACCTCACATAAAAAATAATAGGCATCATCAGTAAAAAACGACCCTCTCTCCTGCACTTCTTTACTCAATAGCTCTGTGGAAACGTGTCAGGATAGCTGGTTGAGGGCTAAAGGGACCTTGAACTGTGAGAAATATATGCTGAACTGTAGCAATTAAAATAGCCTACTGTATTATTACCAAGACTACAATCCCTCAGTAACATGAACTACCTGAACTTTTTGCATTTGCTTAATGCTAATTCTATGGCAAGAATATTGTTTATGCTGGCTGTGCATTTGTACATCATTGCTTTTATGTTCCATTTGGCATACTGCGTCAGGAAGTGTTTAGAGATTTCACAACTCTTGCAATCCTGGAAATAGTCATCTGCAGGGTGCCTTTCACTGATGAAGTTTTTCTGAAGTTTGCATTGGTACAGTTGAAATGTGAGCTATAAAAATTAATCTAGAAACACCCTTACTCAATATTATACTTTTTTATTTCCTTAAGGACTTTGATCATGCCTTGTACAAATCAACTCAAACCAGTCTGTGACAGGCATGAATTTGAACCTTGAATTGTAAAGAATATCTTGCAAAATATTTCCTCCTAGGGAAGCCTCTTTTAGCTGGTCTCTTTTTAATGAATGGTAAATTCCTAGAAATGTCATAATTACTTACAATTATATTACTCTTCAGATTCATAACCCACTTAATTGCACCTCAATGTTTGCTTATGGATTGGTATAAGAACTGATTATATCTCTTGTTACATTTGTTTACTGTTGTTAGACTTTTGATTATATATTTTTATCCTTATAAAACCACCTTCTGGAGTTTTAATACTTAGTGGGGTAACACAGAAATTAAAGTTAAGGGGCAGCACATTTTTCAGCATGACATTCCTCTCATACCTGTCTGAAGTCAATAATAAATTTCAGACAATTTATTCCATAACGAAGATGATTCTCTTTATGTCATTCAAAGTTTGTACGTGAGAACAAATGAAACTGTCAGAGTACCTATCTAATTACATACTTATTGTCATCCTGGCAGTATTGAAACAACTCATCAATATATTCTACAGAATCAAAGCTACTGCGTTTCCATTTGTTTTAATTGTGTAACATTGTGGAGGATCTTTCATATCAAAGAGATTTTTAATTGTGCTATCCTAGACATCTGCTTTTGGTTCTCACAGTATCTCATACAAAAACCCTTAAACCCCAAATGCTTAAAATTAGATCATTCAGCAGAGCTGTATTTGCTATTACGTTGGCTTTGTTTTCAAACTGAGAAATAACATTCACCAGAAGATTGGAGATTATAAACCATATGCTCTTGTCTGCTTATAGAGTGCAAAGGAAAACAGAACAGCTCTTACTCTGTGTGACAGTAGAGGATTGCTACTTGAGGGGAAAAAACCCAGCTGCTTTCCTCAGTATTCGATTGCCTCTTCAACATGCAGGTTCTGTGCATGAGACAAAACATTAATTTCTCAGAAATATGGCAGAATTCACAATGTTGTCATATAATAAGAGTACTTCAGAAAGCAAAAAGCATATATATTAGATTGTTATATTTTGATAATGCCAGTAAAAATAAGGATCTAGGTTTGGTCACTTGAAGGAACTGCATATACTGACTGCCCTTTACAAGAATTTGCACATATTAGTAACACTTTAATTCTAAACTAAAAATCCAGTCCTCTCCAGGAGTATTATTTGATGCAATGCATGGTATACTTTTTCTTTCTTTTTCTTTTTTCTTTTTTTCCCCATTAGAGAAACAAGCTATCTCTATAGAGTTGTTAGTGGTTTTCAGATCGACTGTGATGCAGAAAAAATGATTTGAGATGACCAGCATATCTTGTTGTGGTGTTCACTTATATTGTATCCTGATCAAAACTACTAGATATTGGCATTGTTAACAACTTTCATACTCAAAAGAACTAGTTATCGCACCCTCTGTAACTGGGATATATATACTATATGTCCTCACTATGAATGACTGTGCCAAAATCTAATTAGGACACAGAGTGAGAAGTGCAGCTGCTGGAATTCCCCCTTTCAAGTAGGGATCAGAACAGAGTTTCTGTTTGCTTTTGGAAAACCAAAACAGGCCTTTGAAGGGATTCCATTTCTTCAGTCACATGGCTGCAAACCACAACATTTTAATAGTCTTCCTCATTTAGTACTGTAAGTTGCCAGAGTTCTGTAAAAAGAATTTACCAACACTCTTTTAAATGACTCAGTGCAAAATCTATCCCTTCTGTTTTTCTGTATGTTCACCTATGTGCATTCCTGTTTTTGTGTGCAGCATGTATTTGCAAGAAGACAAGTTTCTGTTTTGCTTTCAAAATCTCTTAATGATTCTAATTTATTTGCAGTTGCAAGCCTTCAAGACATTTATGTGATTTAAGCAGAAGTGAATGACAGTGTAGATTGTTCCCTCTTCAGGAATCTTCTGTCTTTGCACTAATCTTCCGTAACAAGATAAAGTGAAGCAATATATCCTCCTTTGTGTCAATCACCAGTTTCCTATTCTTGAAATAAATCACTCTTGTTTACCTTAGGTCCATTTCCTCCTCTTCCTGGCTTGTCTTTTCTAATATTCATTCTAAAGAGTAACTAAAAAGTAGATGAAACTAAGGGAAGTGGAGATAGGAATCACAATATAGTTATTGTATCTCACCCTAATTGCAGTTTTCATTATTCTAATAGTAATTATTCATGTCATGTTGTATGGTAGACAACATAGTCAACACAGACAACCTTATCTTCACTACTAGTATGTTAAGCTCTCTTTTGCAAGTCATTTTGAACAATTAATGATACCTATTTTTGTTAAAATGAAATTTAGAAAAATAAATAATTCTAATGTGTTTCTCTGCAGATAATTCATTCCACTGAAACTATGTCACTAACCAGAAGGCTTTCTTTCATGGACTTAAAGGCAAAGTTAATATGTAATCTCTATTAAACGCCCAAGCTGAGAAAGTGCTCTATAGCTACTGTTTTTTAAAATGGAAATAAGTAGATATCTATTTTAGAAATGGTTAGTAGTCATTTTTACACTAAAAGTCCCTCTAATTTAGGGAAACTCAGTCTTATATTGTTGATAACAGCACAATGAGTCTGTCATGTGTAACAAACGTTTCCTGATACAGTTCTGAAGAGCACAGATATTTCTATTCTGTTTCATGACAATGTTTTAAAGCCACACATTTGCACTGATGCTTCTCTCCAAGCCAGTCAACTAATAAATGGTCTAGCAAGCTGTCTATCTCTGGCTGGTACAAATGCTAAAGAACACCCCACCTATATATATATATTATATACATAGATGCATAGAAATAATAAGGATTTTGTCAGAGGGTTATCTGGATTGGATGCCTTTGCCTTCACTTATAAAAATAAAATAGAACTTGCCTCGGGTTATGCAATCAGTTTTCCTATGTTTCTGCTTATCAAAAGGTAATTTCCATGACAAGTTATGTAAATACGTGTACTTTGATAAATGCTCTGGAAGAATACAGACTGTTGTTTTGGAAATTGACAGAAATTTATGAAGTGTTTTATCAACATTCTTACTTTAAGAGCAGGAAGACCCATGCTGGCCAAGAGTATTCCAACTGAGGTGGAGGGAAGAGTTTCTTCCTCACCCCTAGTGTTTAGTAGTTACTTACCTGTCTCAATGGGTGGCAAGTAACACTCAATACAAATGTCAGGGAACAGCAACAGAAAGGTCTGTCTAAGTTGCTCAATATTGGCTTAATACTGTTGGTACTGAAGTTACTAGGAAAATATCTTGCAATTTTCTTTGAGGGATGGAGTTAAGTAGTTTTTGAGAACTTGAGTATATGCATCAATTAAGAATTAAGTATGATACAACTGTTAACAGAACTCTGCTTCACTTGCAAACTTTTCTGAGGGAAACTGTCTGCAAATTTATATAACTACCGTATGGGGATCCTGCAGGGTTGGCTGCAACTTGTAGCTATGTGGAGATCAAAAGGTTATTTAGTCCAACTGATAAATCTGGTTTGGGAGACTATGCCTAGCCCTGTGTGTGTGGACCAGTGCAACATAAATAAAAGTCATGAGAATACAGCGCATCACAGCTTTCTCTTTTGTCTGCCCATCTTTTCATTTTCTCTGGATCTCCAGTTTTCTTTTTCTTTTTTATCTTTGTTTATTTTCTGGGGCAAGGGGGCTCTGTAGGTCTTGTTGCTTCTACTATTCAAATATTAAAGTTATAGGCTGAGATAAATAAAAATCATCCCCTTCTTTTTGTTGGCTTGGCATCAGTAACCAGCTAAAGAATACAATTCTAAGAACTCTGCTAGCATCAGCTGATGAAGCTTCTGCATGCATCAGGGTCTTGACTTGGTAGATTTCTGTTTGTGAGGTGAAGGGTTTTTGATCTGGTAAGCCATGAAGAGTTGGACCAATTTCAACTCTAGTTAAAATAAGGAAAACCTTAGTTTTGGAGAAGTAGAAAAGGGTAAGAAAGAGAAGGCAGAAATTCATGTTTAAGAGTCGATCCCAGGATATTGCAAGCACTTTAAAAAAACAGGTGAATGTTATGGAAATTGTGTTTCCAAGTCTTCACATGTGTTTCCAAGTCTTCACATCATCTGATTAGAAAACTCAGGTTTTACAGAGCACAAACTGAGAAATTAAGAGGACAAATTAAAATTGCTTGGTTGTTCTTTAAAGGTCGCAGTATGCTTTATATCAAAGTAAAAACTAAAAATGCAACCACATATTAAAATAATCAAAATTTCTTCAAATTACTTTCATCATAGTTATTTAAATAAGAGTCTGTAGCTCCATGTGCATCAGTGCAATCATTCAAAGTAGCAGTATAGATTTGCATCTAGGCCAAATATGAATACTTTGGTCATTCTGGCTCTTCTTCTGGCTTCAGGCTGCCTGCAGAAGGCAATTTAACAGAAATAGCAGGGCTTCAGACAAAGCTCTAGGGTTTCCAGAGGAGATTTTTAGTTGGAGACGTTTGGGGGTTTAACTAAGTTACTGGTATTCTTCTGCTTGAGAGTGATGCGTGCAAAGGAGAATTAGGTGAGGGGGACAGCAGAAAAGCGTATGAACTTTTGTTTCTGATTCTTTTATTAGACTGGTGGTATGATGCATACAACAAAACATGTTTATATGATAATAAGGATTCCTGTTTTCTGGGAAACTAGCTGTACCTGGATTATTGTGGAAGGTTGTATATTTTCTCGTTATGGTAGACCTGTGTGTGTGTTTGTGCATGGTACAATGTGGTTATAGACATAATATATCAATATTAAATATAAACTTTATATGCATTCATATTTTGAGAAATGGTGCATTTGTATCACTACAACTAACGGTCATTACATATTAACTGCGATTCTGTTACTTTCATCAGTGATAGTTCATAAAACAACAATTTTCCCACATGAGCATGGCTTTCTGAATTCCACACCATTAGTTTAATTTGTTGTTTCCAAACTGCCAGAGCATTAAGTGAACATGAAGTTTAGTTTGAAAGAAGTTTTACTGAAAAAATATACAGAAGAAATCTATGAAAATAGCCAGAATATTTACCTCTGCTTCTGTCCTCAAATGTCCATGTTTTGGGACAGTAAAGATTTGTGAATAGTGTTTGGCAACTACTCATAGCATTTAAAGCATGTCTTTCAGTTTGAGAGATTTAATGAACCCATAGGCAAGACTGAAGTTGTTTTTTTTTTTTGTTTTGTTTTTAAGGCTGTTACATTGCAAAATATAACGTGACCTTTTCTAGCTTTGAACTTGAAATGGCAATAGCAAATAGCAAGGCACAAAATGTTTGCAAACATCTAGCAAGAGCAAAAGCTTTCACATCCAGCTTTGACAAAATTCAATCCAGTCTTTCACCTGCATTTTATGTTCTTGTTCTTATGTTCAATGTCTTCCATCACTTTTGGGTGAGTCTTGGTGTTTCCTTGGGGTTTGCTAGAATCATCAAGTTTTATGATGATGATTTTTTTTACGCAATGCAATTGATTAGACTGCTATATTTTCAGCAGATATATTGGGCTTCTACAAATACACACACTGCAAACTCACAACTGAAAGAATATGTTGGAGAGGATGAAAACGTAAAATGCAGAAATGCTTAAACATGAAAGTATTGTCAAATCAGATGCCAGTGGTGTTTGTTCAGTGCTAATGGAGAGATCTTGAACAATGATTTATAGGTTTTCACATTGTTATCATTGCTATGGATTCTTTTTTTTTTCCTCTCTTGTCAGTGCAACTTGTATTATTTCTTTCATTCCACCTCAGATCCTTGCTCTTAATGTGGTAGGGTTGATCATTGTATATTGTTTTTCACAGAAAATAAAAAGCCTGCTAGCAAAAAAAAGAAAAAAATCAAAGAAACCTGAAAGATTTGAAAAAGAAATTGTAATCAAAAATTTTCACATTTTTATAATAAAAAAGCACAGTAATAGTTGAAAAGAATAGCTCTGCTTATGTTTGCCTTTGAAGATCATAATAATCAATATAAATATTGGACCATATAATTGATGACCAGAATCAACAGTATGACTGGTTTATAGTTTCTTTTTAAAATAAGGTATCGCAGACAACAGATCCCAAATGCAGACAGACAGATTTGTATTAATTTATTTTCTTCCCTTCTGCTAGAATAGATGTTTTTGTGCTAGTTTTACATGGGTATTCTGGAATCCTGGGAAAATTAATTCAGACATAAGGCTATTAGTGGATATATGTTGTGTATCATAAAAATAGTCTTGAGAATTTGAGCATTTTTCATCTACTGATATTGAAGTTTTCTTAAAGGGACAAAGCCCCTGATACTTCTCAGAGGAACTGGAAAAATATGTGTTTTTTATTTTATTAAATAAAAATGGAAAAGTCTTTTGAGAATCAGGGTGGACTAAGAATTTCAGCCCGGATGCTCTAATTTATCCATGTTGTGCTGCTATAGCTATGTGAAATAGGCTGAGCTCACTACGGGCGTAATACTGGCAGACGTACTGTCTGCATCAGTGATCTCTCATCCTCCATGCCAGTGCAGCAAACATACAGAGAAGGTGTTGAAGATGACAGTTATAGATAGGTTTGTGAATCTTGCTATTTATTTCAAGATTTAAAAAAAAAAAATAAAGGCCATGCAAAATTCTCATGTTTTAACAAATTCTTGGATTAGCATAATGCTACAGCAGAGAGCAGAAGAGTTAAACATTTAACTTAAGAATTTATAGTGGCTCTCATCCACTTAAGCCATTGATGCGTTGGGAGGCTGCATGGCACCTTTTCAGTTCAGGCTCACAAGCTCTCTCCCAGACAATACACCGCTATGATTCAAAGATTAGCATTAACAGGGAACCATTCCCAGTAGGCAGTTTGGATGGGATCACCATGCTTTGAACTGTAAGGGAGTTTAATGTAAAGGATAAGCCAAAGAAAAGTACATGACCAATTTCATTTACTTGTAGAGATGGAGCCTTTGTCCCATGCACTTCTTATCTGGTGGTATAACAAATAATAGCTTGATTGCCCTTTCTGGCTGTTTAAAATACTTTTATATTGCTATCTCAACCCTCCTAATAGTGATTACTTGGTTGGTATCTTACTTAGAAGCACTTAGTTCTTATCATCTTAACAGTATCGAACATTTCGCTATGCAAATCCTTATTTCAGCACCTCTTTATTTCAACCAACAAGTATGCAGCACATACGTTTCTTTGAGCACCCGAGAGTTTCTGCTTTGCAGTAATCTGTGCAATCTATACAGGTCTCTGCTTTACTGATAACTGCCGGAAGACAGAACTGCAATGTGGATGTTTTATTGGTTACCTTATTTTTCGTGCTATGATTGATTTCTAGTGGTTTCTAATCTTTTCATGAGCACCCCTGTAGATGTGTACATATACATATTTTCCTCTCATGTGAATTGCTTACAGGATATTTGGGTTTCACTTCATTATTTTTTTTTTCTTCAGGTTTGTCATTACGCCATTGCCTTTTTCCATGCTTAATCTTTTAAAAGGGGCATAGTTGTCCTAAATATTCTGAAATAGGCAAAACATAATCTGTTCAAATCAATTTCTTAAATCTTATCCTAATTAAAATCATAAGCTTTTGTGACTTCTAATTTAGTTTGTAGGAAATCTTTCAAGGACTCTATAAAAAATCAAAATACATTGTTTTATCAATTTTAATGTGTACTTTCCATTTGCATTTAAGTTGTAAGTAGCCCAATTTAAAATAGTTTATATTTTCAAGTTACACTTGTGTTTGAGAGCCCTAACATGTAGTTCTTTCTCAGAATTGGCTGAAATTTTGCTAGTGGATTGCAATTCTTTGCAGTGAATACTATGCAGAGCCATTACAAAAGTGGCACAGTTTGCTTGATTATGCAATAAAAAAATTCCTAGTGGGATTTGTAATTTATTGCTATACAGAAATTGAGAGAGACAGGAAAAATGGAAGGAAAAAAAGCATGGAAAGTTAAGACCAGAACAGCTGGAAGAAAGGGGTGCTGTGGACGTCCTAACACTACCGTTATCACCTATTTTTTAAAAGCTTTCCAAATGCCTTGTAAATTCCATGAGGGAATGTGTGTGCATTGTGTATGCAAGTGATCAACATAACCACTACAATTCACCACTGTTGACATCCCTGAGAGGTACATAAAATGTGCTTAATTAAGGTTAATGATCAACCACCATTGCAGACCAGGTACCCCAGATGGGTTATAGGAGATGGTATACCTGTGATGATAGGTGCCTTAAAAATACCCTGTTCAGAAAGACAGGTGAAACATCAATGACAGCGTGAATGACAGAAAGCTCCTGAGCAAACACTGACTTCCTTACTGTTTGTGTAAATTTATCTTGGTTTGGGTCTTATCAGAGAACTTGTAAAATCCAATTATTTTTCCTCCTATTTCTTACAGAAGTGAAATCTCCTATATGGTAAAGTAAGAGAGTATACAACTTTAAGCATAAAAATAGCCTTACTGGCTTCAATACATTAAAATTGCATAGGTTCAATTACCTCAGTTAATTTATGACCATTGATAGTTCGACCACCAGGGAAAGCTTTCCAGCATTTATGTGTCTTCTGCTACACTAGGCGAAGTGATAATGCTGTGTGTGCACAGATCAAGTCAAGATTTGAAGAATCCCAAGAGTATCAGTAAATCATTAGACTCTTTACAAAGTAATAATTAAGGAAAGTGGTAAAACCAGATGTTTAATTGTCCTTGGATGTTCTGATCAGTGTTGCCAAAAACAATAGTTTCTTCACATTGCTTAAGTGTATCATCACAGCTGTGGTCCTCCATACAAAATTTAAAGAAATGTTATATTCCACACACACACAAAAAAGAGAAAGCTAGAAAGCTGAAAATAAACTGAATTCTTTAAAATATATATATATATATATATATTTAAGTTTAGGAAAAATACAGTTAATTCTCATTATGACAAAATGATTATCAGCTTTCAGAAATTTGTCTTGATACCTTAGCTTTCTATCTTCACTTAGATGTCAACAAAAAGAAATAGAAGTTCAGACATGCCCCAAAATTTGTGCCCAGCTGTAAATAATAATAATAAAAAAAAGTCATGATGATGATGTAAACTCTCAGTATTTCATATCTTTAGAATGAGTTCAGAAGTCCATTCTAATTTCATTAAACAAAAGACAACTCCGGTAGTAATGGAAAAAGGGAGATAGTATTTCTTAGGCGATCAATCTTTGCAGAGTTACTCAGAGTTACTTACTCCTGGATCTTATCAAGTCCCGATCCTTTCTATATCCATTCCCCCAGACATCTTCTGTCAGAGTGAGTGTCTATATTAGCCTTTTTTTCTTAAAGCTTCTGTGTCTGAAGATTGTAGTTTAGAAGAGACTGACTAATGATGTGATTTTTTTCAACTCAGAATTCATGTTTCCACCTTTGTTTTCTGAAGGGAACTTGAATGTTTTTTTTTCAGTGCTGTACTTTATGGAGAATATCAAAGATATGTATTTTAGAATCTGGAAACTATTCCAAGCACACAAAGGATGAGAAGGTGATTGGCAGTAGTCAGCATGGATTCACAAAGGGGAAGTCATGCTTGTTAGACCTGAAAACTTTCTATGATGAAATGACTGGCTTGGTCAATGAGGGGAGAGTAGTGGATATTGTCCACCTTGACTAATTCTTGCAGACACTACACGTTTCAAACTATATTAATTATGCTTATGCACACTTTTCTGATGTTACATGAGTTCTCTCAATATTGAAGCTCTGTCTCTTAAGTTCTCCCAGATAATTTAAGAAATGTTGAATTAGAATATCAAAGCATTTTTATTCTTCTTCTCTAGGATAATTAGGAATGATTTAGTTTTGCTGGAGAGTAATTTGGGTCAATATTAATAGACACCCAAGAATGTTTTCTCACCACTAAATGCATGACCTTAATGTAATTTATATATATATATATATATATATATATATATATATTTATCAATGTGAATCAGGCACTGTTATCATCATAAATTCACCTTTCATTCTTATTATTCAGGAGTCCACAGTACAACTTTAGAGACATCTTTAATGCAACTTTAGTGTATCGGACTAGATTCCAATGAGAAGAGGTCAATGCAACATCTGTCTTATTTTGCCTACACTGTAATGCATACTGTTCTGCTATTTCAGGAATCTCTGGAGTGTAACATAAACTCAGATTTAATGACTTGGAACCTACTGTTTCAACTGCTATTTTGACAAGCTGTTGGTCTGCTATAACGTACACAAGACTTTCATCCTTCATGGAGAGTGGCTAAATTGGCAGCAGGTTTTATGTGCAAGTTTAACACATTTTCCCACGTGAATGTTCCAAGAGAAAAAATGATGAGGTGCAGAACTGAGAGAGTCTTCAGTACCTGACAAGTAAGTGGTCATCAAGTTTATTTATAGTATTATCATAGATATGAAGTGTTTCTTAATAAGAACTACAATGTTAATAAGCATAAGAGCCAGCTGAAATAGGAGAATTTACAACATATTTCTAATAACTGTCCTAGACGTATGAACACAGCCTCCCAATACCGCTGGATTTAGTATAAATCAGGCATCTTTTTATCATCAATGATGTGAAAGTTAATTGCACTTTTCTAACTACAGATGGTCTAGAGGACAGTGTATGATATACTGTAGGATATCACTGTGATGGTTTTGATCATTGGTGGCAAACTTCAGGGTAAAATTGGTGGTTAGAGTAATTCCTTGAAATGAGACATACACCAGAGTTTAAGCTCAGAGTTTAAGCTGTCCCATTACATTGTGTCTCTGTTTTAGTTAATGCTGCTTTCAGCTCTTCACAGGTTCCACTGGTTGCCTGGGAGGTGTTTTCTTTCCCATGACCCTTATCTGTGCTTCATGAGGACAAACGTTTGAGGTGCATTGGAAAGAACAATTGATTTTGTAACTGAAGTCTTAAAGCATGTTCTATGCATCAGTGAGTTACAAGGAGCAGAAAATGAGAAGTTGCCATGAACGTTAGTACATCAGAATCTGGTTGTGTTTACAGAAGTCTAATCATAGATATGCCTATGTCGACTATATGATATTATTTTGCCAGTACCTTGGTTTTACTGAGATCTGGATGTTATGTCTTTTTGTATCAGTGCATGGTGTCCTTGACTAATGATATGATTGTTAGTCTAGTTCAGCTAAACGCTGCAATGACAAAGTATTTTTAGATAATGTGATAATAAAAATCAGTTTCACTGGTCGGTAAAAACAGTGAACAGGCTAGATATAAAAAAGGAAAATGCAGGACTTAGCCTTCCGCCTGTGCACTGCAGTTCTCCTTTGTACTCTCTTTTTAACATGAGAAAATATGTGTATCCAGCAGCCACAAAGTCAATGCTGTGGGAAGGAAATATTGACGTTTGGACTGAAAAGAAGTGTTGTGCACTCTTTCCAGGTCACTGTAATGAGTGGAAGAGCAGAACCTGACTGCTCACTTGATAAGCATCTGCCAAACAGTCTGGAAATAATGCCTTATACTGCATTAGCACAGAGTTGTTTTGGGAATGACAGAAGTGTGGATTTTCTCTGGCAACATAATATTATAACGAATGATTCCTAGGTGAGCAGTGTGGGAAGAAGAAACTGTCAGAGGAAATATATGAAAAAAGCATTTTATGTTACTGTATTTTGGAAATCAGCTGTATTCTTTTACCCTTTTGGGTTTGTTTTCAGAGAAAAGTAATAAGAAAAAAACAAAACTCCAACTTAAAGACTAAAATTGTTCTCTGCTTTTCTCAGACAGCAAAACTGATGTCTCTCTTGCTACTTCTCCTATAGGATGTAGCAGTAGCTGCAGATTGGTATAAGCAAATTATTCAGTCCTGAACTGAGGGGTTGCTTGCTTACCATTTCAATTACAATTAAAGCTAGAGGGAAATACAATGCATACAGGAATTCTAAGTCCCAGGTTCCTTCAGAAATAATGTCAGCATTTCAAGTTTCTTAAGCATGCAGAGCTTATTTTGTCCCACTCATTCTAGAACGTTTAAATCAGTGAAATGTTCTGCTTAAAATAAGCTGCTATGATCTTTTTAATAGAGAAGATTCTGTGTTTGAAGCTACAGTCATTAAATGTTAATATAATAGTTAAAAATGAATGCATTAAAGAACCATGATCAAACAATTATATTTCACTTTATAGATTCAACTAGTTAGTCTATCAATTGAAAATTAATTATTTTGTATTTAATTGCAGGTCATTTAGCATATTTGTATTTTCCTAGGAATTTGCTAGTCAAGTATCTTGTTAGATTCTCTTTGACTGTAGTTCATTCAATAAGTTTCAATACAAGTGGATTACTTTAGAAATACAAGTTGATTACTTTAGAAAAGACGTGTTCCTTCCCAGAGCAGTTTCCTGCAGAATCTAAGTCTTGGCTTCTGTCCTGGAAACCATTTGACCACCAGAAACCATTCATGGATTTGGCTTTTTCACCTGACCAAACTAAGACCATCTAGAAAATGGAGCAGCCTCTGCAAGTGCATTTTACAGACTGTCTTTGGAAACTTAAAGTTAGTTTCTTTATGCCTGATGCTGTTGGACAAAATCAAGAGGCCAGAAACTACAAGCATAAAAGTTACAGTATGCTTATGCTTTCTTTTTAAATTATAAAACTCAAGGTCAGACTAATTCTGCTCTTCCCAAATATATAAAATGCTTATATGTGATTGACAAAAATGTTGGTGATTTAAAATGTTTTTAAATTCTAACTTCCATACACAATCACTATGATTTTATATTTTTTGCATCTCATCATCAAATGAAATGGGAAGGTTACATCAAACATGATTCTGACATAAATAGTTATTAAGCTGACATCATCAGAGTCCTGGGTAATACAATATTGATTTACTATCTGATTTCTGCTGTGGAGCCTTTCTTTGAGACATTCATGTGCAGGTAGACTTTGCTGCCAACAGGAGGAGATGAGAGGGGCTAGGCTGAGATAAGGTGAATTTTTTTTTATTTATTTTTTTTGCTATGTGAGACTGCTTTATCAGTGCAGCAAACTAGGATTGTCCTGAGAACAATCAATAAACATAACGATCTAATGGGGGAAATGAAACTTAGAGATGTGTGAAGATACTTTTTCTCCAGTACAAAGTGAAAAACAGAACAACTCATAGACTAATATCCATTTTCACACATGTACAACCTCTTAAGCATTTTATTTTGTTTTTGAAACAGTCCAAATACTTTGGCTTTCTAAGTATTTTGTAATTCCTGTATCCCTGTCATTGTAATTTGTGATGAAAAATGCTGTATTATCTTCATTGTAACCAAGCTCTTCTTACAACCTGAGTCAATGGCAAAATCTTTTGAAGCTCAGCTTGTTGTACATGGTGCAATAGCACCTTGTATGGCAATGAGCTTTTAAGAGGGTGAGAATCAGTGGGTCAGGCAGTGAGAGAGGCTCCTGGTTTTCCTAGTAATGTGTGGTAAAAAGGAGTTATATTTCCTGATCCATCCTCAGGAGCAGTGTTGGTGGCTTTGCTCTCTTTCTAGCAGATAAACATTAGAGAAATATCTAGAAGGTGCAGTGCAGTGTGAAAAAATTGAAGTGTTTTAGTTTCTGTGCGAAGTTTTAAATGTAAGAAAGCCAAAGAGCTTGCAAAGCAAATCTAGCACATAGCTAGATTCTAACTTAAACATGTCTATTGACTCTGTATAAATATACAAGGCCTAATTACCTGTGTGTGCTGTTGTTCTAGAACAGCTTATTGTGGTTTTAACAGACAACGAAGAAGTCCTGTAGCATATTTACACATTATTTGAAGGGTTATTATCTGATTCCTGTACCTCACAATATTCCCTATTAACTGAATCGGATTTACCCACATTTAAAAATGGATTTCTAGCAAAACATTAGGCAATATTATACAGCATGTTACCACTGAAATATACGTGACTGCCATTTTGGATTATATCTTGTCACTGTTAGAGTAGTTTTTCAGAAGCAGCAGTATTAGCTGTATCTCCTTAGAACTACAAACAGTCTTGGGGGACTGTCATCATTTTCCCTTTGCGTCTAGATTGTTGGCTTTTTCATCAGACATCCTAGTTATAGAACCTGTACCAGAATTAGTGCATGAAAGCTGGCTCACATATTTTTATGCGCTATTTTAGTGCAATCTCTACAAGGCATATTACTAGGCGTAATCAACACAGAATTTCATTATAACTTTTCCGTATTCTCAAATTAAAAGTGTGGTTTACCATTACTCTTAATTGAGCATAATATTGAACAGACATCATCATGCACTCTCTGCACTTAGTCTAGTGATGATGTGCCTTTAAAGTGACTCAGTTGGGTTTGCTGATCTGTTAGAAAAGTGTTTATTTTACCTGTGGATTTCTGTCAGAACTATAAGCTGAACCAACTCACCTTGTTGACTGCATGATAATTATTTAGAACAAGGGCAAGAAAAACAGTGGGAAAGCAAGGTCAGGGATAAGTTAGCTGAACTTTTCTTTGGAAGCAGCCTTCAATTACGCTACATTAGGGGAAATATGAAAATACACCCTAAGATACTTTTTCCTAGGTAAATGTGCAGTTCAACATGGCTACTCATGCTGATTTTTCATTCCCTCCCCCCTATACAATCAAAATCAAGATGAATGACGTGCAAACTTCTCATTTGTGAGAGTTTGTCAGTCCCTCAGCCTCTAACAAAGACCAGGCATTCTATAAGCAGTAGTGTTAGTGTCTGATTTGTAATAGTCTGGGATGCAATTCTATAATTGATTTTTAAAAGTGTAATCGTGTGTTGTAGGCTCAATTTATTTAGGGTTATACCATAATCATTTCCTTGAGTGTCAGATCACACCTTTCTGTTAACCTACTTCTGGGAATCTTGTAAGGAGCTGATGTTTAATGTCATTTATTATGACAAATAGTTGAAACTTGAGATGTGAACCATGTTCCAATGTCATGTGTAATCTGTTCAGGAACATGTAACAACAGTTTTAATGCTTGTTGATGTTTCTGAACTGGCTGAGCTCACACAGAGCATTACAGGCCTCTTAGAATGAATGACTGTTGTAGCAGAAAACATGCTTCTTGAACTATCAACAATACTAGATTGGAATTTACTGCCAGGACCCAAAAGACGGTGACCACAATTTTCTTAAGAGTTATGGAAGATCCAGTTCTTTTAATACCATATTATTCCAGGGCCTGAAATCTTTGGAAAATTCATTATTTTTTCTTATTTTCAACACTACTACCTTAAAAAAACAAAACAAAACAAAAAAAACACCTACTTTCAAGAATCTTTCATAATTTGAAAATGTATTTTAATAGTAGGCCACATGACTATTATATTCTCCAATACATACTGTGAACCAGAGATGTCCTAACATACTCTTCCCATGGATCAGTATCAAATATTGGGTGCAGGTTCTATTCACTATGTTAATCTGTAAGATCAAGTAGCATCTATTTTAGTAAATATGTCCCTTTCTGTTGTACTTTACATTCCAGATAGGTTTCAGCAAGTTTGATGTTAAGGAAATGCTTCTACAAGGTAATAAAGCAGACTAAGCTGTTATTCTAAGTTTGGGAAGAAAAAAAAAAAAAAAAAAGAGAAGGAGATTTTGATGCTTCTCTCTTTAATGAAATCTCTTGAAATCTCTGAATCACCCTAGATACAGAGAATCTATTGCTCTTTTCACTATTTACAGTCCAGGGAGTTCACCACTCATTAGAGTTAACTTTGGATACAATTCCAGAGGACTGAAAATTTGCAAGTTTTGCCTCTGGTTGTGATTGTAACCATAAAAGATGCTAGATTGACACCACAAAATCCAACTATTGCATAATCTAAAAAAAAAATATATTAAAAAAAAATTCTTTGTTTCATAAGACTGTGATTATATCCTGGCACCGTTACATGACCGTTTCAAAAATTTCAGCTATTTTCTGTTTTGGGATCAAGTTAACAGGTGTGGTAAGCCTCCAGACACACAGTGATTTGCCAGTGCAACTGAATCCCTCTCTACCAGGTTAAGATGTCGCTGCTGCTTCACAGTGCAGAGGTTTACAATACTGTATCCACCATGAAATCCTGTAAGGGAAGAAAGATTTTCTGACCATACACTTTGAATTATTCTTGCAATCTCATTTTCTGGAGTTGTCTGTGATAAACCAGCTTCCAAACTACAGAAATAGCAAGCTCCATGTGAGACTTATTTCATTTTGGACCTTCCGGGAATCCAAACAATAAAATTGCCTTCCAAATGAGACAGTTATAGAATCATCTTGGCAATTTCACTGGGGTTCATATTAGCGCAAACATGCTGATGAATCTAAAATGTACTCTGGTATTTTTCCAAAGGTTTTATTTTCTCACTGACTTGAAAAGTCCATATGTATGCCCAAATATCTTGCTTTTTTTCTTTTACACAAAAACTATTGGCATATTCAGACTGTTTCTTATAATGAGAATGTTCTATGAATATTGTCCTTGATGTCCTTTCTGGCTGATCCCAGCTTGTTTCTTCTACAGATTATCTAATTTCGTTGTAGTTGTGAAACATGCAGTAAAATTCTTCATTCAGAAGAATTTTGAATGAGCATGCCAGACAATTGCATTTCCTGGTCTGGTTGTGTTACTTCAATCTGTGTAGCAGATGTAAAACAAGTCACCTGCATCATTTTAACCATTGTCAAATAAATTCCAGTATGATTTTTAATACAGCTCATATTCAGGAATCGATTCACTTCCTCGTTCCATCTGTAAAAGTCCCTTGCAAGCACCTCTTGGCTTTGGGGACAGGTGATTGTGCAGAATTTCTGCAGTCTTAGCAAGTTTTGTCTCCGCTCTTCGTAGGAGCTGTAAGACTGCATAGCAACTTAATAAATGCTATAGCTTTATTTATCTCCATTCTGTTAAACAAAGTTCCTGTCATTTTCCTAACTGTGGTGTCAACATAGGTAGCCTAATACTTGAGGAAAGGTTTTTCAGGGAGGTTGGGTTGGAGTTTCTTGCATTTCTCACTGGCTTGCACGTGCTTTTGGTTTAGCCCTGTTGTAACAGATACACTGGGGTCATATGATGTATTTCAGCACCAGTGCCACACATCCACTTAATCCCTTTTCTCCACGTTTTCTTAGTTTCAACCCCAGTTCCTGCTGAGGGGTGAAAGAAGAGTCTGAGCAGTATAGCAGTGACAGAGAGGTGACATTGCAAGAAAAAACAGATTTTGTGTATTCATGTTTCAACAGTGATTTACATGGGACATGCATCATTGCTGCACATTTCCAACTGTTTCTGGTATACTTAGGACTCTAAGTATAATTTTATAAGTTCTAAGTAATTTTATAAGCTTTTGACACAGCAATTAAATCAACCTAGAAATAGTATGGCTTGATAAGGTTCTCTTTGCATGATCTACAAAGTGTGTGATTTAATACAAGAAAGTCTATGAAGTTTTAGAGTGTTTTTACTGTTATTATCATAAGCTAGTTCCTATTGATTTGATAATAAAAAATGAATACTTAATACTCACTTAGTGTTACAAAGTGCTTTACAAAAGTAATTAATTTACACTTCATTAGTTAATTCTTTTTAACACAGACTCAATGATCATTTAGACACAGTAAGATCCAAAGTATTTTCAGTTTCCATAGCACAATATTTGTATTGTAGTTAAGGATGAATTTAAACATCATGTTTGTTTTCAGCATATTCCTTGACGCTGCAAGCATGCGTTCACCTAATCATCTGTTGTTAAGTGAAATCAGTAGGACCACCTATTAAATGAAGAATGTGTTTTAAGATCAATATAAGCAGTAACTGACACATGAATAATGTAATCTAATGCAGCCCCTGGATAATTTTCATACCCAAGATGCAGAATTTTGCTCATACTACATGCGTAGGCTTTCCTTTCCCCCTCATCCTCCTTTTCCCTTTTTTTCCTTTCCAATTCAGCTAGAATAGAGAGAATTGTCATGCTGAAGACTATCAAGCACAGTATCCAGTTCCTAGGAGATGCCAGCTACAGATGCTGTAACAGAGCATTCAACGTAATAATTAGGGCAATCTGCATTTTTTCCTCTGATGCCCAATAATTAGCAATTGTCTTTAGCCACAAAGTAACCAGCATTTAGATCCAGTTTTTACATCCATTCTAAATCTTCCTTTCTTAATTCACACTATGATAACGGAACATTCCTGTAATTCATACAAATTGTAATCCCTTTTAAATCTTCCAAGTCATGTGTTTAATGGCAGTTCTTCTTGAAGTCTGTTCCTGTGTTGTACCTTTCATAAGACTGCAATTAGGTTTCTTTCAGTTTTGACTGCCTTGTTCGTATCTTGTGAGACAAAGAAAACAGAATTTTAATCTACCGTCATTGTTTATATTTCTTAGCATCTCCTTTGTGATTAATCTTTTTCCAAATCAGTAGTCTCAGTATTTTTAGTATCTGTAAATATAACATTCCTAGATTTCACTCCTCAATTACTCATTTTTTTTTAAAATCAAGTGACTAATAATGAACAAGATTAATGACAATCACATTGCCAATTTTTAGACATCTGTCTGAATTTGAAATGTTGGTTCCCCCCAAAATCAGAGGGTTACAATGAATACACAAGTTAGAAGCTTAAAATTCGTTGTGTTAATAAGGGAGAGAATAATGATTCTTTATTTTTTTAGTGGTTCTTAAATATATTCCTAGATTCTTCCTATCTAATTTCTTTTGATTTTTGGATAGCAGCAACATATTTTCCAAGAGACTGTATTTAGGTATCTATGATGCAGCCCAGTTAAGTAGGATGTTGTATCATGCCATGGGTTTACTTGTAAGGAAAATATTTTGGCTTATTTCATTTCCACATAATAAAGAAGCTCTTTCTCTTTTAACATACAGTTTTTTTTCAAACATGAATTTATTGTCTTATAAGAAAAAAATAATTTTATTTTTTTGCTTAAACATTTGTGTGCAAATTCTAATGTAGGTTGTTTCTACTACATAGAACATATTTACTAACATTTTGAATGAGAACATCTAAACAAAATGTTCTTTGTTAAAGTATTTAATCTGAATGTTATTAAATTTATATGAAATCACATACCTCTCTGAATCATGGGAAACCCTTGATTTTAACTGCAAGGTATCACATATCCCATCACAGGGAAAATATCCTGGATGTTTTAACTTGCTCAGTTAAGGTACATCAGTCATCCCTGCTAAAGAACATTATTTCTTTCACAAAAGTGATTTCATTAAAACTTAAAAATTAATTGCCCATGACCCTGAACCGTACTGTGTCCTGGCTGGCATGGTAAACACCGTGGTTTGCAAACTGTATTTTCCTTTTTTAACGTTTGCAACATCAACTGTTACTGATTAAAACAGGCTAGTTCTGCCAACTGTCATGTACAGTGTTGAGCAACAGGAAAAGAGCAGTCCCCACAGTCAAACATGGAGGCATATACACTTGCACCACTGTCTTTTAAAACAGAATTAATTTTTTCACGCTTTCCTAAAAGCAATTAACAACAGGCAGGAGTTCTAATGAAATAATGTGATGATTCCCCACAGGGACTATTTGTAATGAACATTACAGAGTAGCAACAACTTCAAAGTGTTTACATTAAGACATGATTAATTACAAAGCCATTAAGCTACATATTGGCTAAAATGTAGACCCAAATTTAGGGATATTTTAATTAAGTAATAGTGTTTATTGGTATATTCCCTGCCTAAGTATAATTTTGGTGAGGGGGTTGGCTTATTTAGGAGGGTGGTGGAACTCTTTTCTTGCAAGATCACCAGCATTCAGCTCACTTCCTGCACAAGTGTCATTTTCTACAATGTAATGGTCTAGTGAAGTGGGTTTGTATTGAAACATTTAGATGTTTCAGTTAGAGTAAGTGTCTATTTATGGTAGTTACTTGGAGCTATACAAATGAGCTCTTAAGGGAAAGAATTAACTTACTGTTAAGGTTAAACAGAACTTTTAAACATGCTGGTGGAAATTAAGTTTAGGGAGCTTGTTATTAAACCTGTCAAAAGTTTAACAATCAGATTCTTAATTTCTGCATGGCTGAGCATTGAATCAAACATGCTCATTTAGAAAAATATTTTATAACTATGGTTTTATCAAATGTCTGACTTAGTTTTGCTATGTGTAACACTTTATTCCAGGTTTCTTTGGTGATTTAAATAAAACCTTTGAGATGTGGACCTATGATTTTTCACTGTTTAGATGTCTAGTGTGTTTAGATTTCAGAGAGTAATATGTAATCTAAATCCTGTTTTGCAAAAACAAAAAGAACTGGCAGTTGTTATAAAGGCACGATTAAAAAATATTTGGGGATCTTTAGGTAGAATAATTATGGAGAATATATGAAATATATTCAAAGAATTTATGCCAGAAAGTGTGATTTTTAGGAGCACATAAGTGAGTTAGAAGAAAAAAATACAGTTTGAAATCAATGAGATACATGCTTCTAAGGAATTACTTAATTATTTTCTTAAGTACTTAAGAAAGTCTACATCATGGTGTAATAAGTGCTTGGATTTTAAAAAATGAAATACCATTTTTTTAAGAAGACTCTCAGATGCTTTATAAATTGTATTGTGTGATATAATTTTGTAAGTGTTGGTATCACTGAACTCAAAGAAGTATTTGACTCCTCTTGCATTAAAATATTGTTGCAATTGAAACTGTTACTTGTGTTCTAGTAACCTCAGTACTGAATGTCAGACTTTTGAGTGAGGATGTCTTGATGTTTTAGCAGATTGCTTGCAATGCCATTAAAAACACTGTCTTTAATCTGATTCACTTTTTCCCCATAGCAAGTTTTGAAATCAGATACAGTCTTGCTGTTATCTACTGACTCAGTAAACTAAATCTGCTTTCTTGATTACATTGTCTTGCTGAAGTGCTTTGAAAGTGTGACATTTTAAGCAAGGAATAATACTGTTTTCATTATGAAATCCCCCAAATCAACATAATCAAGTAGTAATTAACATTTACATAAGGTGACTTTCCAAATCAGAATTAATTGTCTTATCTTGGATTCACAGTCTTTTTCTTTAAGAAATGCACAAGCATTTCATAGTGCATGAGGAAAATCAGTTTTAAGATACTTGGAGTTGTTTCTCTTGAACACATTCACTTGCTTTTAGGACAGTTATTCAATATAAAGAAAAAAAGCTAGCACAAGTGAAAAGTATAAATGAAATAGCATTTGTGCTCTGCATTAAAGTTATAAAGACCAAGTAAATAATTTGGCCCACATGCAATAATACATAAGAAGTGTAACTGACAATGATCTGTAGTGTAGTTAATGAACCTAGTGGGGCTATGCAGATGCATATGTGCACACTGGTGCTTTTTCCACTGAGTTTATTGATTGCTGTGTTATCTGTGCAACTTCAGACATAAAAAGCTGTATTTTAAAAAATTCATAAAATCATTTATATTTGTAGAACTTTACTGATCCTAGTACTGGGAAGGTGAAAGAAAGACATAACATTTGTGTTCATAGGCAAGCTCCTAGTTTTAGGTCATCTTGGGAGAAGATGGATGGTTTCCTCTGCTAGGACATGTTAGCTGAATGCATTAGATGATTTAGTCTATTAATTAACACTTCAAATTTAAACTTGTTTCAAATATCTGGCCACTGACTCATGTGAAACTTTTCTCTGCTTCCTTCAAGATCCTGTATTTCATTTTCATGAAGGTACTTGACACACTAGTCAAGACACTTGTCAAGCGTTTGGTAAGATAAATATACCAGTTCCTTTGTAAGGCACTTTTTAACGCAGTTCTTATTAAGGCTAGTTTCTTCTTCCTAACATCTTCTGTAGTCTCATAATTGCTTTGCTAAGCCAATTGTGAGAGAAATGTTGTTTATTCCAAATAAACCCAAGTGAATAATTGCTGGTCTCCAGCCTTGAGCTGAGGATTAATTCCAAAGCTCCTATAATAGCTATAAAAGCACTACTACAAATTGTGATAGGACTCAAGTTTTATAATTTAAACATTTGTACCTAATGGACAAGATCATAAATGGGAAAATATATAGTAACTTTGTGAATAGGATAAAATGTCCTCAGTAGGAAGTAAAACAGAGTTTTTAAATGAAATAAATGAGAGTATTCATTCTGTTTTATTTTATGCCCATGTGAATATAGCAAAAAAGCAGTTCATACTGCCCCTATCCATGTCTTTTCTGTAGGCTACAGCTGTTAAGGAAATCATGAAAAATCACACACCCCACTCCCCAATAACCCCATTTCTGTGTGTTTCTTATGTACTGGAAGTAGAGGGCAGTTCTGAAAAGCCTGAGTTAAGCTGTGGACATTAAAATTCCCAAATCCAGTAAATCATTTAAAACAGCTATAATGAACCAATGCCAATGTAATTAAGTATAAAAACTCTGCAAATCATACATTAATTCTTCCTTTTAATTTTCTGCATCACTTTATTAAAAAAAAAAAAAAAAAAACAACAAACCTCAGCACATCTGTTGGTATAAAGTTGCTATATATAAATTTTTGGAAAACTACTTACCTTTTAATAGCTCCATTTCCATTATATACATATTCAGATGTGTAATTACGGCAATCCAAAACCAGTCTGTATAGTGCACTATTAAATACAAGGCAGATTTTAATTAGAAATAGAAATACAGGTAGTAGAGGTTTTTAAAATACCTCGTTTGCGTTACTACTTAATAGAGTAGTGATAAAGCCTGACTTTTAAAAATTGTCATTTATATAGAAACCAAAGCTTCTGAAAGCAATATGGTTGCATTCATAAGAATTGCAACCTACTGTAGATGGTCTTTTAATATCTGAAAATTAAAACACGTTTCTTTTCAAAATATTTTGAGTATTGAAATGTTCTCCACTTGTGCTCATAATACCTGAAAATTGTGTTGGCATTTTTACTTTCTTTTAAATTCTTACTTTTTAAAAAAAAAAAAAATCAGATTTTATTTCAGCAGTTCAAGTTCAGGGAAAAAAAAAGGTTTTAAAATTCAATTTATTTCTGTTCCATAGGATTTATAAGAGAATGATTGTTAGTTCTTCCAAACAGCATGGAGAAATAAATAAATATTTAAATCTTGAGTTTACATAAAATAACATTTGAAAATTAGAAGCAGTTTTCTTTTTGTTTTCATTTTACCTTCTATGCTTTTCTTTATTTTCTAAATTTTGGTGAAGAAAACCAGAAATGAACCAAAAGGAAAATCTCTGAAGAAACTGATGTTTCAGAATCAGTAAGTATTGGTTCTGGTGGTTTTGTTGCTGTTGAACCATACATGTAGATTGTGTTTTGGTATGGCTCAAGTTCTTGCACAGAAGGCTTATCAGAGGGGGAATTACTGTTTTCTCTAGCCATTTGGGGTATTGTTCCTAGTAAAGAAAGATAACTTCTTGATATAAAGTAAATCTAGGGTGCTTTGAATGTTGTCCAACAGGCATTCACAACAAGCAGCAAGCTCTGATTTTCTGAATACCAGTGAATCAGTTTTGAACTGTGCCTTTGCAGTTGCAGGAGTTTATGGAATACGTTGCAGAAGCCTTGAGGCATTTTTTGAGGTAAAATTTAGCGATAAACAAATGAAAGGATTGTGATTGAAAATAGATGTGTCTAGATTGCGTTAGGTAACCTCCTCTATGAGGAAAGTAATCTACAAATATGAACAGAATATTCTGTGCAATAGGGCTGGAGTTCATCTCCGTTATCTTTATTTGCTAAGATGGGGTATCTAGTCTGAGTCAGTTACCTAGCACAGTGCTCCTGGGAACGGGGACATTGTTCGTACAATGGCAAAGCAAACATGATATGTGAATCACTTTCTTGAAGTGTGTATCTTAACTGATTACAGAGGTAACCAAGTTGACTAGCATATAACAAATGTCTAACTTTTGGATGGTTCATGAATCCCTCTCCAAATACTTAATTTATTTTAAATGGGCATATTTCATTTGAACGCATTAATCCTTAAAAATTTGGAGTCTTGAGTCACTCAGAGCTATTTCCTTACCTTCTTATTGTCTCCAGAAGATGCTCATGACTTGTTTCAGCTACTTTCAATACCTAGAAAGGGATAAAATAGAGCTTTTAAGTTTGCATATTAAGGGAGTATTTTGGACAGAGAGACTGAAGATTGTTCTTTCTCTGATACAAGAATGGTCCAAACATTTAATTGTCAGAATTAGACTCGGATTGTATAGATGCAATATTATTCCTATTTATGTGACTTGGAACACTTCTTAAATTGATGTAGGATATAATATATTTCTATAGTATACTTGGGGAAAAAAATAGTTGTTAGGCATTGGAATAGGCTGCCCAGGGAAGTGGTTGAGTCACCATCTCTGGAGGTCTTTAAAAGACATTTAGATTTTAGAGCTTAGTGGTATGGTTTAGTGGAGGACTTGTTAGTGTTAGGTCAGACATTGGACTAGATGATCTTGGAGGTCTCTTCCAACCTAGATGATTCTGTGATTCTGTATTGCAGTATCAACTCTTCAGCTGAATGCTTTTCTTTGGCACTTTTTTTTCAGAAAGCAAATTATCTCAATGGACAGAACTGCACTACGTCCTCATAAGGTCATACACATTCACACAGATGGTTTTAAGACATTATTTTGATTATATTTCAGAGACATAAAATCCGTTTTCTATAAAGATGAATGTATAATTAATGAATTATGTAAAAAGAAAGTGGTTAATGAAGTGTGCATAAATGGCAACACAGCAAGAGAAACTGACTTCACGCTTACCCCGTCACCTGCTCATTTTAACCATTTTTGTTGTAACAATCCATGTCAATTCTTGATCTGTTTCCATATAATTATATTGAAATTATCTTTCAAATTATTCAGGCTTCTTTTCCAGAAGTCTCAGATGTTCACAGTCTTATATGAAGCCAGGTTCTCTTCAGTCCCTGGTCATCTGTTGAAGGACTTGGCCAGAACTTTTCCACACTTAGCCAATACAGATTTTTTTTAGGGTGGTGAATTGCTAAGCTAATCAGTGACCTTAACAGAAAGTCTGAGCGTGACGAGGAGTGTTGTTGGCTTTATTCATGTTCTTTATCTATGCATCATCCTCAGAACTCATACTAGAAAATAGTATTTTACATCTTTAAGCTACTGTGTTCAGAATATTAAACTAATAAAGATTTTATTTGCCTGGAAAATACTGAGGATGCTATTGATGCTTCTTACCTTCTATTAAAATTCCTGTTCATTGTAGATGGATGAATTTATTGAGGAACTTGGCAAATATAATTACATAGTAGATATTCTAAAATACATTTCTGCTTTTTATTTCTATTGTCTTCTCTATTTTTAGATATTTCTATTTCTATAGATCTTTTTACTGAAGTGTTATTTTATATTCAACATTGGCTTTGTCCCATGTTATGTGTACCCCATTTTTTTCTGTGTTCTCCTTCAAAAAGGAATCCGTTTCCTTTTGCCTTCTTAGTTGTTGTTTCACAAGTAATAAATAGTATTTCTAAGAACATCTATTTCCTTGCATCTCTCAGTATTTAATTTATTCTTATTAGCCAGTTCCTCTGTCTATTCATAAAGCTTTATCTTTTTTTTTTTTTTTTCTGAAATCTCTTAGTCTCCTATAATGTTTATTAGCATAAGGAGCAGCATCTGTTCTCTGTTATTAAGGCAGCTTTGGTTCAGGTATTGATACTGTGACCTGCAGTGTTCTGTAGGGCTTTATGCTTGTTTTCAGTCTGTATTGGAGTGTTGAGCTTGGCCTTAGTAGTTTGCGAATACCTTAGCCCTTAGATATCTCAGTGAATCATGGCTAAACAAACAGATTAAATCATAAAATAATTCAACAGCATGCTTTTCTTGTTTTTATATATACAGCTTTCTTCAATAGCCTCTGTGTCATTCATCCATTTGGAAACGAAGAGCTATATTTGTGTTATGTATGCTCAGAAAAATTAAAGCAGAACAAAGCTCTCCTAATGGAATATGTGTACTTCTGAAATTTTGAGTTCCATTGTGACAAAGGAGTGCTTATTCACTTAATAAATATTATCCCATGCAGAGAGGTTTCCCCTTGAACTTGTGTGAATTGACTAAAGCTTTGTTACAGGTCTCTCTGGAGAACTGACATTCAGGTTGCTGATAGAACCCTATTCTACTCTCTCTTTGTCCTCTCTGGCTTATTCATGAATAATACAGAGATGTCCTGTGTAAGATAATTTATTTTCTCTTGAGGGGCTTCATTGTACAATAATGATTCAAATTATCCATAGGCCCCAGATGATCAGTCACAGTACAAACATCTATGCTTGAGGAAAGTTATTACCAGCTAAAGAGATGAACTTTATGATCTAGAAGTACCAAACTATTAGGGTACCCTTATTTGTGACTGGACCTGAGTTCTGCATAGAAACTTCAGTGTCAGTTACATGCATGTCAAGCTGCAATGAATCACAATTCAAGAAAGAAATGCTTAAACCAAGGTACAAATGTAATGATAGTTTAACTGTTGCTAATATAGCTGCATTTCTGATATTGTGCAGATTGATACTAGCTCGTTCTTGCAGTCACCATATTTTGGTTGTCATTCCACATCCACAGAGACTGTTTCTGGAATCATTTACTTCATTTGAATAAATCTTTTTGCAAAAAAAACCTTAATTTTGATTATTCTGGGCAGAGGTGGTAATTCATGTTCTTCGTTCCTACAGTTGATTGCTTGCTATTGCATTTTCCTCCTGTGCAATGGATTAAGTTGCGTTTTCCTCCACAGTGTTTTACAAATGCCCTAGAGTTTTGGGGCATGTACTTGAAGCTATCAAGGCAGAGTAATATGAACCTATATCAAGTGAATTTAAGTTCTTGTTAAACACCCATGTGATGTGGAATCTAGAGATACAGATGTTTTCCACAAGCACCACTGTAATGACTTTCATGCTTCTCTCATCCTTAGTGAACTCTTAGGACTGTCCTGTCCCTTTCCCACTGTGTTCTCTACTGCTGAGTTGCTGTACACTTACTCTGTATGATTATGTCCAGTCCCTTCCCACTTGCTTATTCTGTTTCCTTATCCACACAGACAGGCGGGTAAGGACAGAAACTCTCCTCTCTCAAGAGCAGCAGTGTGGAGGAAGATGGCACACCAGTTCTAAATTCAGGTACAAGGCACCTGATTTGACCATCCTACCACTTGTGACAAACTGGAAATACTGGACATCAGCTTCTCATAAGTTTAAAAGAAAATCTCCACAAATAAGTCATATTAGATCAACAAAAACTAGTCTAATTGGGTTGTTTCAACATTTCAGTATACAGTGGAATTCAGCCAGTGTTTAACTCACAGAGCTGGTAATTTTGTATGTTTCCCAGTATTTCTCATTAGGAAACCTTATTTTAGCATGTTTCTAATTTTGCTAGATTTAATGTTGTTTGTTTGTTTGTTTTCCTTAGAGAGGGATTCCATGAGCTTTTTGAATCTTGTTTTTATTGCTTAAACTTATGAAAATGCATCAGTTTCTAACCAGTTAAGGAAATGAAGGAAAAGGTTTTTCTTCAAAGGTAAATATTTCTATTGACCCTCCCTGGAAAAACCTTGGTGCCGCTGTATTTGGAAGAGGGGTTGAAAATATGGCAGGAAGTATGCCTTGAGTTTCTTTTCCAGTCTGAAGAAATGTAACATATGCATTTGTAAAATATGCAAGTTATGCATTCTCAGATGTTTTTCAATTTTATTCTTTAAATATCCCATCTGCACTGGACAGTCTTCTGTCAAACCCTAAGTGGTTTTATTAGTTTTGTTTACCAGTCTGCAGTAACTGCAGAGTACGATTGATACTGAAATAGGGACACTGGCTTTCCTGTGCATTCGGTTATTTCAGTTAGTCCAGTGAATGTTCTTTGTAACTCTGGTTTTCATCTGTGTTGATGAAAGTATGAGATATCAATCCATAGACATAGAAAACTGCAGTAGATAACTGTTATGGATCAAAAGGTTTCAACTCTTATTACTTATATCAGTCACTTAGATCACGCCACATAATGGAATTTGCTTATTTTTTTCCCTAAAAGTTTGAAAGCAATTTTGCATGCAAATATCTTGGATGTGATATATTCTGGTGTTATCCCAGGCATTATATAATCCTGTAAACACCTCAGTTCCCAAGAAAGTACTATTCTCCTTTAAAACAACACGTCAGTTTCTTATAAAGTGCCTCAATTTGTTATTCTGTACAGTATGCTTTTTGTCGCAGTGTTACCAAGTTTCTCTTTTGAGAGGAGTGGAGAAAAGCAAAATAAAACTTCAGGGAGATGGGAGCCATCTGCCACTGTTCCAAAGAACACCAAGGGGATTTCATCACTTTTCTGTTTTTCAACCAATGGCAGATTGTGCTAAGTCAGGCACGTAGTAATTTAAGAAATGCCAGTGTTTCTGATTCATAAAGCTTTCTATAAAATTGACTGGCCCATATTGTTTCAGAAAACATTTTCAGTGATCTATCCAAAGCAAACCATATGGACATTTCAGCTGATCAGATAGGAATCAAAAATAAACATTTGGGCAGCGCAGTTTAAAAGCAGTTTGCCCAAATTAATATGGAGGTCATTATTGACAATTACTAGAGCTGGTCAAGAATGGAATTTCATATTTTGGAAAAAACTTTTTTTTTCTGCATTTATCCAAGATTGAAAAATACTAACTCAGTTTACAAAATGAAATAAAACCAGAATCAATCGAAATTTTTCATCTCAATACACAAAAACAATTCAGGTTTGTTTTGAACTTTTTTGATTTTCCAATGATACAGATTTTTAATATTCATTATAATATTAATATATTTATATCTAATATATTTTTAATGTATATATCCGATGTATTTGTATTGGATATTATTTTTTCCATGTTGGAGAAGTTAGCTTAGGTGGCTTAGAGTTTCATCACAAGGATTTTGTGATGCCATGCTTCTTTCAAAATTACTTTTTTAGTCTAGCTGTGGTCCACCTAATTCATAAATAAATAAATAATTCTGCCTCTTAGACTTGATACCTTTGTGAAGGTGCCATTTATTCTCCACTTAGTTATTTCCCTTTAAAAATTGAGAATCTTTCACAAATTTTCATGAATTAGAAGCATGAGGCTAATAGGGTTTTCTGTGTATCTGATGCGGTCCCCTCCTTCCATAGACATAGCATCATGTAATACTGTTATAAACTTTAAAGGGAGCAAAGCTTTTTCTCCTTGCTATTCCTATGGGAATGGACTTAACAGAACTTGCATGTTAAAACATCTCACAGTTTCCAGGCTAAATTTATTGATTGCCAATTAAGAACCATTTGTTATTATGCTCACATTTTCTTTCAGCTCACATAGCTATCTTACTCTTACATGTTGAGCCTTCCTGCAGACATCAAGGATTCTTCTGGCCTTCTTCTTGCTAGACTGAACAAGCTCTCTGTCCTCTGCCTATGATGCTTCATTTCGGATAATGCCACCAGCCTTACGCTTCACTTATTTCACTATGAATTCAAATTGAACGTGGATGAACATAATAGTGGTAGTACACTTATTCACTGCATATACGCAAGATGTTTGCTTTTGCTGACAATAAAAGCTGCTCTGTATAATTTCTGTAGAAAACAGCTTTTCACTCTTCACTGGTTTTAAAATTAGTTAGGGGACCTCTTATTGGAATGTTTAACTATAGACTTGTGAAATAATGAGAGTTCCTTAAGACTGTTTTAAGTAGTTGCTTACAAATGTATCTAAAAACAAATGAAAGACATGGCTGCATAGTAAACATGCATGAGGTTATGTTTCCTGTATTGAAATCCATTGTTTCAGTGGAAGATTCCTAAAAATTCTACTACAAGAGTTGACATTAGAGAACAAGTGTTGGTCGTCCAAATGAAAGCTCAGGTGGAAGTGAAAGCCAAGCAAAATCCTTTCCTTTTCGTGCATCATCACCATCCATAAATATTCCATAAGCTCAGTTAGACCCTAAGCTACACCTGTAAAGTTCATTTTGCAGTGAGGTGGCAGAACTATAAATAAGGACAGGAATGATTCTGCAATTGGTAATCCAGGCCAGATTCTCAGTGGGTATAAATCATCAGACATTACCAACTTCAGTGGAGCTCTTTTTATTTATTCTTAGTACCTGCCATGCAGTTTATATGCCTGCCAGTGCTTGGTGAGAGAAAAGAGAACATAACTCACTTTCTCATAGGCTCTTCAAGGCTCATGCAATAAAATAATGTATTGTTTTGACATTAAAGTAAAGAGATGAGATTTGGAATACAAAGCAGAGATAGGAGCAGCTGAGTAGGAAGGTGACATTCCAACAAGATATTTTTTTCTGGTGGCTCTGTATTTGCAAATTTTGATATATTATGATCTAAAGTAGATGGCTAAAGTTATCAATGTAGGATGAATTCTGCACTGCCATTGTCAGAACAGTTATTTATGTGCCAACAAGATGCCATAACATAGAATATCACAGACTAGAATAGCCGCCAATTCTAGTCTTCATTTTTCTGTATTTTATGGAACCACTAATTCTATTCTACTTCCACTTAGATGAATTTCTGTGTTACTGGTTTAGCATAGCTGCAATCTTGTGCTTTGCATATGCCATATATTTGAATGAGTATACGCTGCAAACATATTATTCCTATGAAAATAAGTTTGTGATTCTATAGAACACATTCAAGGATGAGTTGTTGGATTATAGCACTTTCTACAACCTGCAGTATAAGTGCATAGCCAGAGCTACTCTATGCCGATTTGATTCTGTATGCTAGTTTCTCCTCAGTGAGCACATCTTCCTCCTTAGGTTTCCATCCAGCTGACAGGGATGGAACTTTCAATGCTACTTCCTTTCTACTACCTCACTGTGAGACTGAATCCTTCGTTCCTGGGTGGCAGCAGAAACCTTCTGTAAAAACCAGAGGTTTTTGTTCTCCAGCAATGAAAAAAACTGTACATAAACTATGTATATAATTCCATTTTTATCTGGGCATCATAGTTTTAGCAAATCAGTCTTTGAACTATCATCAGAAGGGAAAAAAAAGTCAAAAGTCCAGCTCTCATAATCATTTTTTTAATTAAAATTAGCATTTGCCTTTCCCTCGTGAAACTGTTTTGTATTTATTCAATTTATTCTTGGGAATTTGATATCATTGCTGATCTTACAAAAAAAAAAAAAATCTTGTCTTCCTAAAAAGTAATTGAATCTATTGTTTTTGTTTGAAGTATAGATTTATTTTTACAGGATTCACAGTCTTAAGGTGCAAGTATATCTTGGCACTGAAAAAAAAAAGCAGATGGTGTTTACTATACACTTTTAGGCAATATAAGACAAAAAGCCTGTACTAGAGAGACTTTGAAATGAAAGCTGCTGTGTGCACACACATCAGTTACACAGGATTCCAAGATCTGAACTTCATGTGGTCTTAATGCCCAACTATTCCTGAGCCTCAGCAATGATGACCAAGCAATACATGACTATGCATGGAAAACAGGTTCTTACATCTGTTAAAGGAAGGGAAAGGCATGCGTAGAACTACCTCAGAGTAGTAATTGAGATAATGGCATGCAAAAGTTTATCTTATTTAGGGCTACTGGAAGACTCACTGGGGCTTCCACTTTTAATCAAAAACAAGGAAATGACTTGATCACTTCCTGAAAAGGTTAATCACCCAAGTCATTCGTACTTCCTTCCCCTCGAGGGGGAAACAGAAACATTAATAATTTCTTCTGTTAAATACTTTTTTGGTATCATTTAAATCCCTTCAACTTGATGTGCCTATGAAAAGTACTCCATCAGCAGCACTGGAGAGTAAATGCTGTTTTTGTTTTTTTTTTCACAGTATCAGGTACAATATGGACCGCTGCAATGTAAGCTTTTGTAAGAACCATAAGGCTAATTTAAAGGAGATCAAATAGGTTCCTAATTAAACATACCGAAATTCAGTGAGAGACTGGGCTATGTTGCTCTTTGAAAGCCCAATAAATCAGTGTATTCTTTTGTAGATTTTATTAAAGTTGAATAAATAAATAAAAATAAGCTGAAGCAAGTACAGTGCTAGAAGTGCTTCTTGCCAAAGTGAGATTAAACTATACAATTATCAAATCAGGGTAAGAATATTTTTGTATGTTAATATTGCATTATAAGCAGAGCATGATATTAGTCAAGGCGCCAGATGAATATAATCAATATTGAAACTTTTATGTAGATGGGCAAGATAGTATTCCATTTACTTTTAAACAAAACTAAAGAATTTGGTCAGAAGTCATGTTTCCAGATTATTACCTAGTATCTCGAGGCTCAGACAAATGGTCACATTATCCACCTCAATGCTTAAACTGTAGAATCTGTCCTTACACTTGCTGTTAGCTCTCAGAAAATTGGAAAGGAAACACACTTTAACTGTTAATATTACAAAACTAGAAGATGAGGAAGATGTAAAACAGTAAGTTTTAGGGGAATAATTAGTTACAAATATAGGTGAGGTAAAGGCAAATATGATATAAGAGTGGATAGAGTTAAGGCATTTCCAGGAATGTGGGTGCTTTTATTAAAGCTTAATGTTGCACATGAAGAGCTGGAGGATAAGATAACATTGGCACACAAAGTTCAACCTGCAAATGAGAAAATGTGATGTGTAACAGGGATTTATGGCAGAGGAATTATCCTTGTACCTCACTTGAAAAATATTTAAAAGCTGGATGTTTCCTGGGCTTTTGACTTTTAGTCTTTCCATAGTAGCTGTCAAGCCTGGAGAGCAACAGCTTCTTATTGAATTGCTGAGAAAACTTGTTTGCGTAATTTTTATCATAGCTTTTAACAAACTTCAAACAAATTGAATGGGCAACATGGCTTAGTATCTAGTCATATGATTCAATCACACCAAAATAAAGTTTATGCTGACATCATCATACAAAAAATCTACTTTAAGCTATATTTTTTTTTTCAAAATGGCCACATCCCATGAAATTCTCACATAGTCAGAAATTAAAAAGCAGTTCCTACTTCATAGTCTGAGTCAGAAGCCTAGAGTATCACCCTGCTTTTTTAATACAGATGCAGGTGCCAGGCTATGAAAAGACTTAGTACAAAGCCAGCTGGCACCAGACACTTGTTGACCTGCAGACCTGAGCTGGGAACTACAGGAGTCAGATCCAGAAAACTCAAAGTATTCAGTTTTAAAAGAACTTTAATGAAAATGAATCACAAACCAAATGGTGCACTATAAATATTTCAAGAAAGAAATACATAAGTAGTATAACTTTATGTTCCATTAGGAAAGAAAAGATACTTACTGCTGGATTCCTAATAAACCTTATGATGTGAAGAAGTACTAAAACGTGGAACAGCCTGTTGGGGCTAAATTATCTTTGTGCTTTAGATGTTAGATCAAGGGAATACATGTCTTTGTGTATCTGTTTTGAAGATGGGTCCCTCTGCAAAAGTGTGAAAGTTCCTCTTATTTATTACATAGTAATAGAATCGTAAAATAGTTTGGGTTGGAAGGGACCTTTAAAGATTAGATTGGGTGTTGGACTATACAGTCCCTGGCATAAAGGGTGTCCTTTTACAAATATGTTAAGTGGATGCACTAAGTTTACCATCCTGTTTCTAAGCAGAGGAGATAGTTCTTTGTGCTCTGCAAAAAGATCTATGTTCTTCCTGTTTCCTGCTAACTTTACAGTAGGAAAAGTCTTTTTGCCCTGTTCTTATGGCGAGTTACGTAACACAGTTTTGGTCAGTGACTAGAGCTCCTAGTTGCTGCTGAAAGTCCGTATACTTAGTTCTCTTCTTATAAGTTAGCTCCGTAATAAATTGGCAGTATATATGTATTTTTTTTTGTAGCAAATCAACCTGCATATTTATCACTAACAATGATAATAGTCGTAATGAAGTCTCAAAAATCTTTTCTCTGACCTCCTTGTTGGAGGTTTGAAAGTTGTAGAGTCCTACTAATAGGCAGATTTAGTCGGAAATATATTATTGTCTCTAATTTTTGGCTAAAAAAAAAAATATATTTTGAAAATACAATGAACTTTTGCTAGAGAGGTGACTGTTGATATCAAGTGTTAAATTTTTAATTGCAATAATCAAATGCTTTGGCCTAAAAAAAAGTTTAACTCAGTAGTAAGAGCCCTTAAAATGTATTTACTGAAACACTTATGGATTTTTTTTTTTGACAAAAGTACTTTTCAACAGAATTTCAGAATAAAAATGGAATTTTATCTAGTGATAGTGAATGAGCAAGACTTTTAAGGTAATAGCGAACAGAAAAGCAATGTCTTTTCTGGTCATTTTCTTACTTTAAGAGAGTGATTTTAAAAAATATGGGCTCTCAACAAAAATAATTTTCATTCTTAACAGCTATCTGGAAGAATTAAAAGAAAGCATAGTAAATCTGACCATTTCCCTGTTAATTTTCTTCCACTTCAGAATCTGACTCTGTTCAATCATTAAAGTTTTTTTAATTGAAGTTATTTGAAAGAAATGAAAGGAACTAAATATTGCAGATAGTGTTGCAGAAGTAGCACAAGACTTTTTTTTGGGCAGTGGCTGAAGAAAATAAACTTCGCACATAATTTTATGTTTGTAGTGGTATTTGAACTTGGTATTTCAGATGCTGTGTAGATAAAACACTATATCACAGATAGAACAGAATGTTAATAGAAACAAGGTATTTTCTTAAATCTTTGTTGTAAATTATTATATTACATAAACTAATTTAAAATTGATTTTACTCTTTGTAGAGCTAAGTGGATAGTAACTCTGGTTTATTTGATAGGTACTTAACATGATTAATGCAATGTTGGTAATTCTACGTGGCCATGATTAAATGTCTTAAAATTTTCATCTCAACTCCACTATAATTAACAGTGGGTGCAAGGCTCTCTACTTACTTATTTTTTTGAAACAAAGTACAGATTGTAGGAAACACAGTTTAAGATTTCTGTCTTTGTAAACTGTAGCCTCAATTTCTAAAGTGTAAAATCTCTATTAAAATGGTAAAAAGTGGGGTGCTTAGTCAAATATCTAGGTGAATTGCTGATCTGAAATGCATTCAGACCTCAAGTCTATCTCTCACCATGTGTCTAAAGGGGAAAAAAAATAATGTAACACACAGGAAGGAAAGGCAGACATTTTCAAATGACAGACTTTATTGTGAACCTGTAGAACAATTTCTTTTTAAAAAAGAAAAAAAAAAAAAGACAGTTACAAATTTGTTTCCTGTTAAAGAAGGATCATATATTTTTATTACTGCTGAATTGAGTACAGCAAAATGGGTTTTGCTGAATCAGTAAGATTCAATATTCTAACTGGTGTGTCCTAAAGTAGTCTCTTTGCTTATGGGAAAAGCAAATGATAATATCTTCTAAGACAAGAAAGTTCTCTTTTTGTAGTATGAAATAAAATAGTATTTGGCTTTATGATATATCACAATAATCTCCCTCTTGTGTTTTGGTATTTTTGAAGCATTTGGATTAAAGAAAGTACAATCAAGAAAAGAATGTTTAATCCAAAAGGAAAATGTGATTTGCAGAGAAAGGTCAAATGAGATTATCAGTCACTTTTTTAATGCAGCAGAATGTCTGAGATTTAGAAGAAAATCTTTAAAGATTTACACTTTCTTGAAGAGAGAGGAGCAAATTAAAACATTATTATAGTACTTGAAGCTTTGTATTAGAAGAGGAGCCATTGTTTTCAGTGCCTTGCAAGGCATTACACCACAGTTCACAGTCTATGTAGCCATAAGATGTAATGGTGTAGAGAGGACTGGGCACACACTGATTTGCCTGGCTTCACTTGTTAAGGTAGTCACCCATTCAGTGGGTTATACTACTGCTTACATGGGAGTTAATGCATGGGAAGTGGGACAGAAGGAATATATAACTACCTTTTCTGCTCTTACTGCACGAAGCTTCTTCAGAGTGGAAGCACAGAGTGTAAGCGCATCTGTATTTTGGACATACTACAGTGATGGAAGATGAATTTCACCCTGAGGTTTGCAGTACATTTGAGTGCTGAAGATATCACTGAAACTGTTGTGTGCCATATTTTGCATGTCCGTGTGTGTGAAATTGTGATCAGGATCCACAGGCTCCTAAGCAACTCAAAGTAGTGTGGTTAGGAATATGATATAAATATTGGGTTTGGGCACTGGGGATAGGATTCAGCTCAGTCTGCACTAAGGGGATTCACTTTTCCTTAATTTTGATGCTTAAAATGTAGAAGTTTGTGTCTGACCAGTATGTCTAGGTTCCTGTGTCAATAAAATGAATCAGTTCACTCAGTGGAACCAAGACAGTTACCAAGCTAAGTAGAGGTACCTGCTTTTACTGTTTGGGATGACAAATAACCTTCTAAATGCTGTTGACTGGAGCCTAGCTGTTGCCCAAATGTAGTTAGGTGAGCTGAAACATTCTTGGAGTACATATTATGAGCAGTGTGTCAAATTGTGCTACCTCTTCCCCATTTTCTTAGATACTTGAATAAACTGCCCGAGCTGCACATCATTGAAACAGGGATGGAGTAGTAAACTGTAGCCTTTGAATTCTACAATCGTCTTCTTCTGTGAGTCAGCCAAGGATATAAATTACATTGACTATGTCTTTTCTTAGCGAAAGACTACCGAAGTTCAGACCTGGGGTCTTTTTGGCAAGAATTCCTTCTGAGTTATAAGGACATTTTGAGTAACAAGGTACTGCACTCTTGTACAGGGAGATACCTGAGACTACCTATAGCCAGTTACTATGAAGAAAAAGGACTATAGAATAATGTAGAACAATGAATTCACTGAGTTCTTTGTATTTTTGCAGATCTAATCACTTAGGGAACTCTGAATATGTTGAGCATACACATATATATCTATATGTGGATTAACAGCTTAATCCTGTGTATTCAGGATCCTGCAGAATCTTTTAGACACTAGCTCCACAGGATTATAAAAAGAAAAAGAAAAACTGATGCACTTTTGCATCATAGAAAGACTGTCCTTGGAAGTTTTCTCAAAGATTTATTTCAAGGGACTGAAGGCAATGTTAGACTGAATTTCCACTGAGTCATGATAACACAATTATAATTTTACTCCTGAAAAAAGAGACCTGAATTACCATTCAATACCATTCATTACCATCAAGAATTTGCAAAAAGCATTTTTCTGCTTTCCATAAAATAAGCAATTTGACTTGGAGATCTAGTAAAACCTAAGACAGCAGTAATTTGCTGAGCACTGCTCTTTGCACTATTACATTTTCATTTCTGAGTTGTTTTTTTTTTTTTTTAATCTAAGCGTTTCTACAACCCTATACATTTATCGTTTTGATAGTGATATAATTATGTCAGATCACAAAACAAAACAACAACAAAAAACTCATTATGTTAGCAATACAATCCTCTTCAGAATGTGCGTTTAAAGAGAAACTTATATTTAACCAGAATACGTTTATTAGCAACATTTGAACAACTGGGGCAGTTAAATCACTGACTGTGCTGGAATAATTATGATCTTAATATTTTCTTAGTTGTTTTCTAAATGTTAATGAATTTTGAAATATTTTATTTTCTAGGATATTAATTCACTATTTTCTAGGATATTAATTCATAAGTAAGTTACAACTACTTTGAATATCAAAAACAGTCTCAGTGACCATTATGTGTCTGTGTTACTTACTACATGTTCTCAGCAGGCTTATTTTAATTAATGTTTAAAACTTTGGAAACAGATCAGCATAAACTGCTTCTCATGAACTGAACTGCAGGTGCTTTCTATGCTACTTCTCAAGGTTCTGTTGCCTGGTTTTCTCAATCCAAATATGTTCAGAAATTGCAACAGATTTCATGCAGCCTGTGCAGTAAGTTTCCTTTGTTTTCTGCCATCCAAGGCATGTGTGGAAGAAAGGGGTTGTCTGTAACTGCATCTCCCCTTGGCAGTGAACTAGTGTTTTGACTCAGAGTTGCTCAGATTAGTTATAACTGTGGATACTTAAGAAGAAAATGTTATCAAGTAACGATATAACATTCTATTTCTGTAGCAAATCAGCTTTATCTACATCTTCATTAGTGCCAACAGTTATGAATAATGAAACAGGAGAACTATGTAAATATTTTCATTGGACAATTACAGCTCTTTAATTAAGGTGGTAAGGGATGTTGAGGAGAGACAACCCCAACCCAACATTGCCTAGCAGAATGGTTTTCAGGTCTGAAGCAGCCTCAGAAGGGAGCTCCACACAGGAAATGCCTAGAAATATGAAACAGTCACGGAACTTTGCTGGTGTTTGAAGCATGTTTGAACAATAATGAACGCTGCAGTCAAACACCAAACATTCACAGTTGGTACCCTGTAGTAACTCATTTTATCCAAAGCAGAAGAATAGAATTCTACCAACTTTTCTACTCTTTTGTTGATGAATACATAAGAGTAGGAGTCAGAAAGTTTTAGTTATGAAAGACACCTGTGCAAATAGCTTGTCAATTTGCAAATTCGAGCAAAATACTATACTTACAACACATAATGTTTTCTTTTAAACAAGCAAACATTTAACATGCACTGAGATCAGAGCCTCAGACTAACTAATTCAGTTAACTAAATCATTCAGTTTTCACTCAAACTCAGCAACTACAGTCTGACTCCCTTGAAAACTCCCTAACTCATAGGATACCTACATGACCCTAAAGTGCAAGTATGTTCTGCTCTCTGAACTGTAGGTTTAGCTCCATCATTGCTACCCAATTTTCTAACAGAAATTAGAAATTTCAGAGAAAATGCAAAGAGATTAACTGTTATAACAGAAATAAGTTTGTCAGGTGGAAGCTTTTTTACTGGAAGCTCCTTCACTGACCTACCAAGGATAAGTCTGCATCACAAAGCACGTCTTCTGACAGTAACTTTATGCAAGTGTTCAACCCAGAATTATGAACACCATTAAAGACCTTCCCAAAAGACTTTTGTTATACAGAGTAGTTGGATGATGGAAAGGACACAGTGTGGTTCTAAGTATTTTATTATTTCAGATTCTTTCCTTATATGTACAGTCCCAACTACTATATTTGTCTTAGATGGAAAAGTAATTAATTTTAATTACTGGAAGGAGTAGAGATCAATATCTGCCAGTTTATTCTTCTATTAAAGGATTACCCAACTGCTGTGCAAGTTATTTAGAGGCAGCACTGTGAGGAGTCTGACCTGAATTAGTTCACATAAGAATTATGACAGAACAGTATGAGGAATAAATGAGAGAGAAGGTGACAGAGCTGAAAATAATCATGTTTACTGCAATGTGATGAGCAGCTTTAGACAAGTAAAGTATTGTGTACTGAAAAGCAATAATAAAGGTAGAATGCTTAGGAGAATCACAGAACCACAGAGTGGTTGAGGCTGAAAGGGACCTCTGGAGGTCCTCTGGTCAAACTCCCAGCTCAAGAAGGGACACCTACAGCAGGTTGCCCAGGCATGTGTCCAGGTAGCTTTTGAAGATGTCTGTGGAGGGAGATCTTAAAAACCTCTCTGGGCAACCTCTTCCGGTGCTCCATCAGCTACACAGTGAAGAAGCACTTCCTGATGGTCAGATGGAACCTCTTGTGGTCCAGTTGGTGCCCATTGACAAGATTGCCTCTTGTCCTGGCACTGGGCACCACTGAGAAGAGCCCAGCTCCATCCTCTTTGCACCCTGCCTTCAAGTATTTGTATGCCTTGATAAGATCCCCTATGACCCTAATCTCCTATGACCCTAATCTCCTTCAGGCTGAACAGTCCCAGCTCTCTCAGCTGCTCTTCATAGGAGAGGTGCTCAAGACCCTTGCTCACCTTGCTGATGAAACTGCTATGGAGTTTGAAGCTGTGTATTTACTTAGTTGTTTTCTGTTTTTTTGCCTTTAGAAATATTTGCTGTCAGAATACAAATACCACTCCCACCCTCCAAGATCTCTAGACAACTTTTGTATTATTTTATGAATTAGTCTCCGAACATCTAATTAGTTATTTTCTACTTTACTTTTCTGTTGTGGAATGGAATACTGAATATGCTAAATCTTCACTTAAATTATTATTTTTTTTAATGTAACTCACCATAAACCTCTGGAAAATACTCTTCAGTATAGTAAACTGTGATTAAGAATTATTTGTCAGGAGACATTTTGATTCAAGGCAGGAACTCCAGCAATGATATCTTATTTTGAATGTGTTTTTAATGAATAGTTTTTTCTTTAAACTATATCACAGGCTGTTAATGATCTGTTAAAGTAGAATAAATTATTTTTCAAGACATTTCAAAGAAGATTTTAAGCTTCTTTGTTTATTCTAAAATAAAATAGTGAATTTACAGAAAAATGCGTAGCCAGAATTGGAAAATTCCAAAATTACAGATTCCACAGCAGTTTTGCCATATTGATCTGTACTGGACATTTTAGTGCTATGATACAAGGGCAAATTAAACGGCTCCAGTACTTTCTTATTAGCCTTTACCCTTACACATAGTCCTACTATGATCAATTGCATGTAAGAATAAGTTGCCATTGCAAATGTTGCACAAAGGCTTAGCAGTGTCTCGTTAAACAACATAAATGAGATTTATTTAAATCTGTTATTTGAAAGGCATAAGAGGGCTTGGCAACTAATATCCCACTGACTTTTAGTGAGGCATAGGTGCCTGTTGCCTTTAGAAATCTAAGAAGATCCCAGACTAAATAGGTATCATAGATGAGCAGTTAGTCAAAGGATTTAAATTGCTTTTGAGAAAAATTCCTAAATAACTTCATTTCCTGAATTAAAGCATGGTTAATGGCAGTATTTCACATTCGCTTCCTCCTTTAAAGTAGTTCCTAGGCATATCAACGAGATCAACTTCTAATTGTAATGAAAAGCGTATTGAGGTCAGGCCATCATGGGTCAAATACCAGTAGGAGATTGCTGGGAGATGGTTTTCTGCTTGTTCCTGATGAACTAATAAAATAATATCAGGTCTTTGCTGCAACACATAACCAGAAAAGATTACTTCTATTGAAGTTTCCACACCACCTCATCAACTTTCCCAGTGCAGCATGAAGGTAGCTTGAATACCTAATTTATGACTGTGGAAGTCAGTTAGATCAAAGCACCGAGTTTGTAGGTGTTTATGTCCTTCACTGGATGTAGAAATCTGTATTTCCCATCTGAGAATTGTTCTAGTCATGAATACAATTTCATGCACAATGTTGGAACTGAGTAACTGACAAACATTACTGTTAGTTTTTGTAGCCTGAATATCTTTGTGATACTCCATGCTTCATAGATTTAGCATTAATATTAGTTCCCTAATATCACTGAATTCAATGGGGCTGTGTGTTATGTAATATAATCCTTAGTTGGAAAAATATTGATATAATCTAACTCTCAATGACAGAGCTAATGACCTTGGGAGGACCTTCACAGTGACAGAATAAATCACACTGCGTAAGTGGGGCATCAATAGCCTTCTCAAGTAGAAAACAGCGTGGAAGGACCTGAGATAGCACCTTCTCCACCCCACTGCCCTCAGACAGTATCAACTATAGTTAACAATTCCTGTGAGATGCATGCCTGACCTAGTGATGGGCAAGTTCAGTGACATAGCGTAGGAGTTCTGTTGATCAGTACTCACATAGCATAAACTAGAATTGTCAAAATACACTGAGACCAAACTGTCGGCCTCCACCTGAGATCAGTAGTAATGCACCTTTGATGGGACGGGAGTTTGATCTGCTCTGTTTTGTCAGGTGTTTCTCTTTCTTCATTAGCTGACAGCCAGATACAATCTCTATATTCTTCTGTTAAGTCTACTGTCTTCACTGTTTGTCTGTCAGCTCCATACATTTTGCTAAAAGTGTCCCAGTGCAGCTGTTGTATGTAGTTTTGAAATCCAATATTGCTGGCACTGTATGTACAGTTCTGACAGCCTTCTCTTGCACGTGAACTATGGTGAAATTCAATTTTCTGCTGTTATTGGAGATGTATTGGGAAAAAGTAGATGGTAATGTGGGATACATTGACTCCCTATCAGCTTCTTAGAGCACCGGCACTGCAATTCCATGACTTAAATCTTCCTTTTCTTAAACTTATGGTGAATGTACCAGAGGCCTAAAGATTCACAGTTCTGTTTTTCCATATATTCAGATGCTATAAATACATAGACCGAAAAATGAGCTTAGAATTCTCTGCATTTAACATACATGCATGACTTACACTCAGTGATCATTGCAGCTGGTTGAATTTTGAGTTTTCCAGTATAGATTGGATATTGACTGGGAGGAGAATAAGAATGCTTAATTACTCAATTTTTTGAGACAAACAATGGAACATTGCTTTGATCATCACGTGTCTGCTCTAAAGTTTCTACTGAGAGATCTTCATTGGTGGAAAAGCAATTTATGGGATCCAAAAAGGTCTGTTCTCCCCAGATCATTCTCATTTGTGATAATCTCCAGGTATGTATTTATAATTGGCATGTGGGGTATCTGTTTGTGTACCAAGTTGAACAAAGAGTGCTCAGCGTAATTAAATTATGAGTTTCCGTTATGAACAGTATAATTATGTTATAAGTAGCCATGAATCTGCATGGACATGATCCTGACTGGGTTTAAATACAGTTGCTATATACTGTGAAACTACGACAGTAAAGAAAAAGAAGAGAAAAACGAGAGGAAGTTAGAAGTTTGCAGCAGTTTCAGGCTGCCAATTTTGTGATTTAGCAGCAAATCATTTTAATCATAACTGCTTGCTTAACAGTAAGAACGTAATTTCCTTTAAATTGTAGGGGAGGATGAAGGTGGCTACAAATATTTCCTCACAGTTGTGTGAGATTAAAAAAAAATCCTATTTGTGAATTTTGGTACTCAATTATTTTAAAATTTGTTGTGAAGATAATACTTTGGTATTTAAAGACAACAGTGAACATTGCTGTCATTACAGTCTTAAAAAAGGATGTTTAGAAATGTATTGAGTTATTTCTTGTAAACTTGTTCTAGACTGTATCAGCATAGTTACCATTTTTACTTAAGTAGTTTCAAAGTAAAAACTACCATTGCAAGGGCTGCAGAAACGTGTTCACAAATACATTAATCCAGCTATGTGCACTACAGTGAGCAAAGATTCCTTGTTGTCTTGGAAATCAGTAGGCCTAGATAGCTCTTTTGGAAGAAACTAGGAATATGAGTGCTATAGAGCTGAAAAATACACATATTTAATTGATACTTCTTCACAGATTTTTGCAAAGACTTCAAGTACTCCTCCACCCTCCCCACTCCCCACCCCCAAAAAATAAAGCTTTTGTCCTCATAATGAAAATTTTCCTGTGAATTAAATGTGATTTTCTACACAGCTGAAACAATGAATTTGGGTAAGCACCAAATTCCACTGTCAAATTGTATCACAAACATATTGAATGAGTACAGGAGAAATGGGTATATTTATATCTGCTTAATTCCTGTATGTGCACATTTGTGTAGGAGGGAAGGAGTAAGAAAAATTTCCCATTCATACTAAATATTCTACTGTCTACTTAGAAATATTTGTTTTTGTTGCCTGTTAAATTCTTCTTCCTTGATTAACATGTATCAGTATTGACACCCAGTGGCCAGAGACTTACCTCATGTTAATTCACTAATATGGATTCAACTCACTTTCTGCTTCATAACATATTAAGACTCTGAATTTAAGTTAGTATCTATATTTTCACGCTCACACATACAGGCATGCAGGTCTAGGCAGAGAGAAGGAGATTATCCACTTCAGATAAGAGTGTTAATGATTGGAGATATTTTCTGTAACACAAAATGGCATTTGGATGTCCATCTTCTTTTAACATTCAACAGGAATTAGCTCCTGGGCTGACATTAATGCTAGTGAAAATCTTCTCATATACTGTCCTTGTCTGGTTGCAATAAGTAAAGAAACATTGTTCCAGCCAGTCAAACAAGACTATTTCTTGCTAGAACTAAAAACTCTGTAAGAACTACAAGTTTCATGTCAAAAGAAAAAAAAAAAGCTACCCCCCCCCCCAAAAAAAAAAAGTATATTTATCCCGTTATTTTACACAATTCTCATGTTAGCATATATAGGGTTGGTGTTTAATATGATCAATGATCTCCTAATATTTTCATTCTCTAAGCCAATATTATTGAACAAAAACTGTAGATAGGTATGTTTGTAAGAACTGGGGCAATGCTTTAGAATACAGGAAGAATGTAAAGACCGAGGGCACAGAAATAATAGCACTTTGCATAGATGTGATACAAGTCAGGAGGAGGTGGAAGAGAAGAAGGTCTCATCTTCCCTTTGTGAGAACACTGGAACATGAGCAAGAGTTGTGACCACTGCAATGGCAAGAAGAGAGGTTCTGGTCATTTTTGGGAAAAATATTTTTTGTTACCCTAAGTTTTGAGCAGGATTGTATAGTTTTCTTGTTCTACTTACTTCAAAGGTCATAATATATACCTAGAAGATGACTAGTATACACTAGAGACAATATGCATAGACTATTGCAAGGCAAGCCTCTAAGAACAATATTTGGTTCACAAAAGCCTGAAGCATGACTTTAAACATTTGACAGATTTTGCTTATGTTTTGCATCTAATGTGTTTGTTGAATACATGAATCCCACCTAAGAACAGTATGGTGTCTTACCAAGAGAATGTGCCATTAATGACTGTACTTTAAGCTGCATGAATTTTGAAAAACAGGAAATGTCTTCTGAATATTTTGTCCTGTTATACAATGTGTTGTACGTATGTATGATATGCTGTACAATCATTCTAATTAATTCTTCAGTCACTATTATGGACTCTTCTCTAAATGAAGCTATTTTAGAATAGACCAACAATAAATCTTTTAGCCTTGCTGATAGCTTTGCTATGAACAGGCCAGCCATTGGCAAGGAAATGCGTGTAATTAGAATAGTAACTGATGTGGATACCTCAGGTGACATATTCATGGATTACCTGCTTAACATGAATACATTAACCCATGAATTTTTCAGTGTTGGAGAAGAAACATTACACTCAACAATAAATCATTTGTCTTGAAAATCTGATAAACCCTTAGGAAGAAGACATTGCAGTAGACAGAATAAGCTGCATAAATAAAATCCTTAGAGTGAGCATTAGTTATTAACTTTTAAACCAAATGAAGTAAAACTACTCACTAACATGTTCCTGCAGTAAGAGAGAAATGAGCTTGCCTGTATCAAGAACCTACAGTTATAAAAAAGTTAAATGAAAAAATGAACATACGTTAGGGAAATATGAATGAATGTGTAGAGACACTATGATTTCAAGACCTGGTTTCACATTCCTCTGCATTCCAAGATCACAATATTGTTGTTAAAAATAAAATTTATATATATATATATCAGTGTTAATCACTAGAGAAATAAAAATAAACATTCAAATACAAATAAAATTTGAAGTGTTTTCCATCACAGTTATACCTGGGAGGAATATTCATTACTGCTCGAGACCAAGAAAGGAAGTGAAAATGCACATGACAAAGAACAAGGTTGTTTGTGTCCTTCCCGTTCACTGGTTGAACTATATGAAATGGTAATGGTCAACTAATACCCATGCACTGCTTATGTTTTTTAATTCTTACGTGATCATAAGTTATTATATATTACTGACATTAAAAATATATTACAAGGGTGTCTTAGTTGTGTTTTTTATTTATTTATTTATTTTTTAAATACTCTTGAGAACTGTGGCTCAATATCAACTGGACGGAAGGACAGAATTTCATTTCATTTCATTTCATTTCTTTTCATTTCTTTTCTTTTCTTTTCCCTAATTGTAAAGTTAAGCATTACTTTAAAATGGTTCGACTTTGAAGATGGCCCCTGAATTTCAGCCTGCCTGCTCTCTGAGTTAAAATAACTGGATTTCAGCCAAATGAAACCAGGCAATTTTCCAGAGTTTCCTATGTCTCTAGAGTTTTATAGTGGTTGACTTTTGTCCTTGGAGGGAAATGCAGACAGATTTGAGTGAAGTGTAGTGAAATTTGTGAGGATATTCCTATATCTGCCTTTTAATGTCAGCTTCAATGTCTTTATTTTAGCCTTTACACAGAACTTTAGTTTTGCCCTTGAGCCATCATGGACAGGGAACCAAGAAGTCATCTTTCATTATTTTTCTCCAGTGCTTCAAAACCAGTGTGTTCAAAATATACAGAAATATTCACAGAATCACAGAATCACAGAATCGTCTAGGTTGGAAGAGACCTCCAAGATCATCTAGTCCAACCTCTGTCCTAACACCAACAAGACCTCCACTAAACCATATCACTAAGGGCTACATTTAAACGTCTTTTAAAGACCTCCAGGGATGGCAACTCAACCACTTCCCTGGGCAGTCCATTCCAATGCCTAAAATTCCATGCTACCATTCCTTGGAATTAGAAGGTAGTGTTATTTTCATGATTATTATATTCTTTGGCTTTTCATTCTATCTGCTCCATAATATAATTAGGACCATATCTAATAGCAGCAAGATGAGTCTTCAAACCCTGTTGTGCCAAATATGCAGCACTGAGCACTGCATGGGATATGTAATTGCTGAGCACTCTAAAGAGCATTCACTGCTTGACTCCAAACTGGGAGGGGCCGCAAGCAAATTGGAAGACAAAAGTTGAATTCATAATGATCTGGACAAGTAGGAAAACAAATCTGAAAAATACTGAAGGTAATTCAATGAAGACAAGTATAAAGCATCATGCTTTTCAAGATAGGAATAATTGACTGCACAAGTAGAAGATGGGGCATGCCTGGCTTGGCAATAGTTTTGCAGAATCGTAGAATGGCTTGGGTTGGGAGGGAACTTAAAGATCACCTGGTTCCAACCCCCCCTGTCATGGGCAAGGATGCCACCCACTAGACCCGGTTGCCCAAAGCCCCATCCAGTCTGACCTCGAACACTTCCAGGGATGGGGCATCCACAGCTTCTCAGGGCAACTTGTTCCAGTGCTTCCCTCTGAGTGAAGAATTTCCTCCTAGTGTCTAATCTAAATATTCCCTCTTTTAGTTTAAAACTGTTTCCCCTTGTGCTATCACTATCTGCCCATGTAAAAAGTCACTCTCCAACTTTTTCATAAGCCCCCTTTAAGTACTGAAAGGCCACAAAAGTGGGCACAAAAGTACTGAAACTCCCCGGAGCCTTCTCTTCTCCAGGCTGAACAACCCTGTCTATCCATAGGAGAGGTGCTCCAGACCTTTGATCATCTGTCATTCTGTTGTAAGAAGGAAGAAAAAGGCAAACTATAATGGGTATCGTCTAGTAGTATATAGTTAATACTCTTCAGTACAAGCTTTACGGAAGTCTCAGTGTTATCTTCAGGTGTGGGTACTAGAGTGCAACAAAGAAAGGAAATTTTTAGAGTTGGAGAAAGGAAAAAGAGATTAGAGGAAAAGGGTAGATTAGAAAACAAGGTCTTGGAGGAAAGATTACAAACCCTAGGTTGTTTTGTTTAAAAAAAATAATTTATGGCTGCTGTACTGAAGCCAATAGAACTATTTCCAGTCAGCTGCCTCTTGAAAGCCATGAGATTACACTTAACACCTGCCCCGCTTGTAATACAAAATATCTTATCATTTGAAGTCTTCTATGTGGGGACCCACTCCTTGTGGCTTAAAATGGCTTCATGTACTTTCCTTCACATCTACAGGGGGCAAAGAACAGGGGAGTTATACCAGGTGAGCTGATGGGTGGGATAAACACATAACCTGAGATCAATTTACTATTTTTTGTTCAGTGGATGCACCTTGAGAAGAGACAGTAAGTTTTCAGACAAAGATTTCTGCAAAGGAGGAGAATACATTAATCTCCATGTTCATTGTTACGTAAGGGAAAACAGGAAAGGGCTTCAACTACAGCATGAAAAAATGTTGGTTAGACATTCTGAAAAGAATCTCCTTTCCAACCATAAGGATTGTTAAGTATTGAGTGGATGTTTCTGGGAAGGCTGTATCATCTCCATTATAAACATGGGATAGTTAAGAGTATACTAGGGAAGAAGGGAATCTGTAAGTAATTGTTTAGGTGTATCTGGTACACGAGGTTTTTTTGTTTCCTTTTCCTTTTCCTTTTCCTTTTCCTTTTCCTTTTCCTTTTCCTTTTCCTTTTCCTTTTCCTTTTCCTTTCTTTCTGAGCCATCTCTGTTACTAGGATTTTATTTACAAGGAACTGTAGGATTGGATCTGCCAGGGGAAATCTACACTTGGAAAGAGCAACATGTTTCTTGTCTGCATATTCTCATGCACACATTAACTGTTTTAGATCAGTGAAAATGAAAACTGAAACAGTAACATTTCTACAATAAAACTTCATGGATAGGTTCCAAGCCAGAAAATGGCTATGGGTGTCTGATCACATGTGAATTCTTTTAAATTAAATGTACTGACAATAAGGCAGGACTGTTGCATACATACTGATGCAAGCCATCCCTATTTTTAAAGCTCAAAGGTTGCTTTATTAAAAGCCTATAGGACTTTCTGAATTAACAATTGTATTCCTTTTTGCTTTTAAAAGCAACTTTACTCTTAATTACATGTAGAGTAATGCAAAACAAATGCGGTAAAAAATTAGCCATCGATTACTATTTTCATATTGATATACTTTTCTACTATACCCTCAAAGGAAAAAAATATATTTAGTTTCTTTCATATGTATTTTACCAGACTAACTTTAAAAAAGACATTTAGTCAATCAATCACTGGTGTATTCTGGTAAACAGACATCTAAGTAACATAATATCAGATAATAAGAAACTGACGTTTATCATACTGACTGATTTTTCAAAACATTCAACTACGCCAAAACTAAGTACTATCAATCTTTACCTGATATATAAATCTTCCTAGGAGCATATCCTAACAGAGTAATTTCAGATGGAACCTACTACTTTCTTTTTCCTACCACTCAAGTGCTTTTATTGCCATGACTACCAACAACTTCTAACTTCCTTCAAGGCTGAATGGGAAAAGACAATGTTTTGAAACTGGGCAATGTACTTCCAAACAAACACAAAGGGAAGGTTTTTCCATCTTTTTTAATGGCGTATACATTCAGTACATAATTTTTAGCAATACTAGTTAATGAAAGAATAACTATCCACTGATTAAAGATATATGAGAATGAGTAATTATTCATGTAAATATGTAGGTTTATTATGAAAGAGATTTACTCTACCACTGAAACATCTGTGTCTGGGTAGGGAGAATGAAATAGAAAGAAATGGCTCAGTCCTATTTAAGCTGGTACATGCAACTCAAAAAAGTGGGATGTTTGGGCTGGTCTTAAGTCAAGGTGGGCTATAGGCAACTGATTTAGTTCATCAAAACTGTTAGCCCAATAACCATTAAGGCATAGATCTTACAGTTACTCAACTTCCTATACATGCATCTCTGGGCATGCAGTGAAACTGGTACTTTGGTGCAACTGGGTGAAAAAGCACCACTTACCTGTTTCTAAACCCAGGTATGCCTAGGTTTCCTTTTCTTGGGGTTAGCAGAGCTCGCAGGGTCCACAGGAGAAATGCAGAGAGCTTTCGCCTGCAAAAGGCTTGTATATGCCAGACCACCTACAGCAATTTTCCACTGAGTTCCCTCTACAGCTTCACTACAACCTTGGCTGGGGAGCTGGGGTAAGGAAGGGGGGGACACGGGAACAGGAAGGTCTCTGGAAGCAAACACAATGTCCAAGAGGGAATTCAAGACAAGTGGACAAATGGGGATATCTACCATGTTGGAAATATACTTCAATTACTTGCTTGAGTCTCAGCAGATATAAGAAAGAATTAGCCTGTTCAATCTGGGTCAGGAAAAGTGGAAAGAAACTGAAAAGGAAAAGAAAAAAGAGAAGAAGGGAGGAAGCATGTTTAAGGATTTTGTTTTTGAGAAGATTCAAGTTTATTGTTTCCTGGACAGTATATTAAATCCCTTGATGTGTTAACTTGAGTGGCTTGTCAAGGGTCAAAATGTGATTTAGAGGTGAACTTTTCCCTTTATTCAGGTTAAAGGGTGAGATTTCTGTGAGCTTGGTTTGACCAAGTCACAGATTAATATGATCAAAGACAGATCTCTGCTTCCTCTGCTTTAATTATACTTTTGCCTTTCAGATTACAGGTGTAGCAACTATCATCAGAAGGTCGCAGAAGAAGTTTGTGACAAGAAGCAATACCCACAGCTATCTGCTCTTGGGACAGAGATTTCAGGCTAGCAGGGAGTCAGCTGTGGACAATTAATTTCTCTGGTTCAGAGCAACTACAGTGAGGTGCTAGAGAGTTTTTGATTGTTTTTGGAGAGCAGGGTTTTGTAGAAGTGGGATAGAGTAATTCTCACTGTTTGATTAGGTTCACCTCTTTGTATTTTAAAATATTGCCTTCTGTTTGAGCATCATCCCATTCTGCTAGCAGCTTATGTAGACCAAGTATGAAGAAGAATAGGATTTATGATGCCTTTTCTTTTATTGTGAAAGAATCCTGTTTATGTAGGTTTGGACCTTGTTTTGCAGTCAGCATGCTATAGGGCATACTGAGATTTAACTGCACCCCATAAATAGGACAACAAAATGCATACAAACTAGACAATTTAAGGGAAGGTATAGCAAGCTTATTTATGCATCCTGGCATGTCATTTCATGTGTTTCATCTCTTTGGAGCCTTCACAGATTTACTTTTCTTTTAATATATTGCTCATTCTGGAAGTGCTATTTTTTGTGCCTTGCTTGCAGTTAATTTTAAAGGCCTATTTTTAACTTGTATGGACTGGAAAGAGAAATGAACGGGGGAACAAGGATATAAGCTCCTTTTTCTCCAAGGTGAGGTCTTTGAAATCCCACTAGCCATTTCTAATAAACAGCAAAAAGAAGTAATAGCAGATTTTGTCAGGCTTAGCATGCAAAACACTCTTACATTTGCTTGCTGCAGCTAAAAAACAGGCTAGTGAATTCAAACCAATGAAGTAATGAAAGGATAGTTGCTAAAGGAAGAAATACATGAGAAGTATAACAGACTGCCAAATTGAAGACAAATGCATTTGAAGGCTGAAAGAATAGAGAATAATTTCTAATTTTAAATTAGAAATGCAAATATTCATTTATGTTTAAACTAAATATTAACATTTCCAGTTACTTAGATAAATAGCACAATTCATCCAGCTATTTAACAGCATCCTAGGGTGAATTGGTGATGAGTGAAGAGTGAGAGGTTCAGCTCAGCTTGCCTACAGTTTTAGAGCTTCTTCAATAAGGTTTACACAGCCAGTCTGAAACTGAGAATCAGACTCTAACAGGAAAATGAAGACATCAAAATCATTAGGCTCAACATGTAGTCTACAAATCACTAATTGTCAGAAAAGATAGCTCTAAATCCATAAGGACATTAATCATTCTATAACATGAACAGAAATCTTGTTCAAATGAAGATGTAGAAGAATACTTTCTATGGCAAGAGATGGATTCAGTGGGAAGCCACAGCCCTGGAAGTGGAGGAATACAGTACTTGAAGTGAAAGAGCAATGTCTTGAAAGAAATGTTGAGGGCTGATTCAGAGGCATATTTTTGCCAAATAAAACAATTTCCAATCCTGTTCTTTGGATGCTGTCAACTCTATTATTGATTTGTAAGGAAAGAAGATGAAACTGAATAAAGAGTTTTGTTTGATAAAATCTCTCTGAGGAGTATTAAAGTACAATCAAAGTGGTTTTGCTCTAGGCCTACCTCAGATTTTAGTTGTTATATATGGCAAATAGACAGAAGGAATAAAACAGCAGTTTTTCAGGAGAAATGTCTGTTTTAATAGACCTTGTATACTTAGCTGTATTTTTACTGTTTTGAACTTAGAAAGGACAGAATTTTGTGGGTATTTCTAAAGTTTTAATTTCAATGAATTATTATTATTTTGGTGAAGGTTTTTTCTTTTTTTTGCTGGTAAGAACCAGTTACATTAATTGGATCATAAACTCATTTCTTGGAAGGGGGGCGGGGGTGATTTATCAGACTATGGTCTTGGTAGCAAAAAATTGAACAGTTAAAAAAAATCCATAGTAGCCAGGTAATATATAATACTAAACCAAATGAACAAATTACTCATTTTGTAATAGTCACTGTTATCTTGCTCTGGTATATTATTAATCTAAAAGCTGGTTTATACACTGAAGTAATTAGAATAGTTCAGTAAGAGGTAAAGCAGAATAAAATTCATAACAGTAGCACTAGTTGCAAATTGCCTATCTAAACCTTAATAAAATAAATCATGGTAACTGAGTATTTTCTTAATTAACTTTACCCCCTTTTCCCAAACTCTGAAAGAAGTGGGAAAATGCTGACTGAAAGCCTAGCAAAGTACCATGTGAAATTAAGCAAAAGGTGAGAAAAGAAACTGAGAAATAGTGAATCGGTCTTATAATATGTTCCACAAACCATGATCCTGGGACAGTAAGTGTCTGGGTTTCAGGCCTAATTTTCAATTTCTGTGGAGGACATGGGAACTCAACATATGGCTTTTCTTTCTCAAAGGCCCATGAAACTTGTAAAATTGGGAGGTAAAATTAATCATTTTGAAGGACAATGATAAATTAGAGACTGTTCATCTTTTTGCTAGCTGTGGCTGACAAGCAGTGGTGAGAGGTAGAAAAGATCTCTTTGTACAGTCAGTCTCGCTTCTGCCTTCCTGGATGCGCAAATTCTTTAGATGCCTTAACACTAGGAATACAAGTATGGGCTTTTTTGTAGGAGCTGGTAGATACAACTAGATATAAAGAGCAGGGGGGTGGTAGATACAGATCAAATTTTTTTTAGGGAATTGTAGTCAGCTACACAAAGTGAAAATTCTGCAAAATGTTGGTGATACCTGTGTAAAAATGTTCACTTCTACACTTCTTTTATGTTCCAACCACAAGGCTGATTTGAGGGAACATGGCAATGTGCTCTGTGTATCCTCTCTTCTGTTGACTTTCTCTAGCTAAGATGCTAAGTGCCTTTGAGCCTTCCATTGTTCTCTTATGAGTTCTCACTTTGATGGCAGTTACTTAAAATCAGGCCAAGCTAGACAAGGATGCAGGTTTTTTTTTTGTTGTTTGTTTGTTTGTTTTCTTTTGTGGAAATCTTGGTGCCAGCTCCATTATTATCAAGAAATTATGGAATTTTGGTTACTGTTGTCCAAAATGCCTTTCAGTCTCTCTCTTCTGTCCTTTGACTATTGTATTTGTATCAAACTGTAACTTCTCCCATCCTTAATAAAGGGTGATTGGTAGAAGTAATATGTGGTTGATTTTTTTTAATGATTTGAGTGCCACCTAGATTAATTACAATATGAAGGAATATTCTGGATCAGATGTTTTCTTTTGAAAGATGGCACTTAATTGCTTCCTTTTCCTTGGAAAGATATTGTTCTCTTTGTGAAAGAAACTTATGCCTAAGGATGCTTCAGTGTATATTTCCTTATAATTTGTATCTCAAAGGCAGATAGGGTATCAGAAAAGTTGTTTCATGGGAAAAATAATGCATAAAATGAGGGAAGGTGCAGCGTCATAATGAAGCAATTATTTTTTAAATACAATGTCTGTAAATGGGGAAAAGTGATATTGCAATGGTGGAGATGCTGAGCCCATTTTATCTATTTACTGGAAAGAACTGAATAAAAGTACAGTGAGCAAAATATTCATGTTTGCAAACTGGGTAACAGAACAAATAATGAGAAAAATCCTATCATATCTAGAGGGATTGAGATAATTTATCTTCTCTCTTTCCTTTATGCCAATAAATTATTCTGCTGTGTGTCCCAAGTACTCAAGGTGAAGTTTGGCGAAGTTTCAAAAATTGATTTCTCTGTACTTCATCATGCTTTCAGATCTCTTTAATGACAACTTCTTAGATCAAAGTCAATTGGACTCTTCTGACTGTCTAAAATAAGATGGTAGCTGAAGTGTTTTACAGAAACATAACCAATACTTTCAGTGAGTCTGTCACTAGTTTGTCCTACTTTTTTACAAATTAAGATTTCTACTTATAAGAATGACCACATTATTATCATTTCTGAAGTATGTTCTATATATGCAAGGAATCAGCTAGTATATGAAAACCTGTTATCATCAGAAAAAAAAATAAAAATTATCTGTCATTTTTGCTGATTTCCTTTTTTAACACTAGGTATCTACCCTATGTATCAGTATAATTTTCTGATTTTTCAAGAGGGTGAAAAGTTTTTAATCTCTGAAGGTGGTATTACATTCCAGGGTTGGGAAGAAAAAAGAAAAAAGAAAAAAAAATCCTTCAAAAATTGCCCTTTGAAAAACAGCTGCATCACAACAACTGAAAAAAACAAACAAACAAACAAAAAACCTTCCATAAGGATGCTCACACTCTCAAATATTATTTCACATTACATTGGCTGTGCTAGAAACCTTTTCCTTATCAAAGGCATTTCCATGTTTTCACTTTCTCATACATACCAGATAAAGATTTAATTACATTGTGATTTATGCTTTTTAGGAGAGTCTTTATTTAGGGGGGAAAAATAAAACCTCAGGCTATCATTGTTGCCAAAACCAGTGCCAGTTCATATTCAGAGAAGTGCTGTCACCTAACAGTCACTGAGTGCTTCTAGTCAGACTTACGTGCCAAAATGTACCTACCTGGCCTGAGATTTTGGGATCCAGGAATCTATTTCAATATTTGTAAACCTATTCAAAATTCTCACTGATTGGTTACAAGTAGGTGAAATTCTGTGTTTCACACCTGCATGTTATTAGAGCTTTCTCCACTGACAAGGCAAGGGAAATTAGGCAGGCTTATGGGCTAACATACTTCAAATGCAATGCAGTTCAAAACAGATCTATGTGAGATGTAGGAGTTTTAAAGTATCGATGGCAGTCTGGACTTTGCATCCTTATTATTTGGCAATATCTGTTCTATTATGTTGCTAGAGTCAGCCATTTCTGGCTTACTACATGAAAGCTGGCAGCTTTTAATGAGTGCTCCAATCAGAATGGCAGCTGCTACTCAGCAATTGAGGCTCCAGTATTGTCCAGCTGGGTATGTTACACATTTTTATGCTTTTCTGTGTAGTATGTTTGCTTGAATGAATTTCCCTTGCTGCATTGCCCTGCCAGAACCCATTCTCATGACAAAAATTCTAGTACCTGGCATTACAGTTTCTCAGGAAACATAAGTCTTAAAGCAAAATCTGAATATTTGATCATGGAAATACAAGACAGATAATCTGCATAAGAGGGAATAAAGTGGTTAAAAGGAAAGGTAAATTCCATTTCTGTGTGATCTTTATATAACTTTCCAAAACCAGCAACATGGTGAGAAGAAAATTGCTGAGCTGCTTGCTGAGTGGTAATTACAATTCTAGATTTTTCATCACTTTTGGAAAAAGCCAAAATTATTTGCTAATCACTAGTACAGGAATAGTGTCTGAAGGGCATCAACATCAACAGACAATGCTGTCTCTTCAGGTACACAGTGAAAGTAAGATGGGGCATTCCAGGTACCTGTGCATTCTAGGGTTCACAGTCAAACTTCAGTTATTTAATTATCTTAAACTATGAAATGTTCAGCTGGGTTCCCTTCTTTTTATACTACATTTCTTGTAGGTATACTGGAGATCATATGAACTGAGTTAAGAAAAGAAAACAGGTGGTTTTTACCTGTCTTCTAGTGTAAGACTGAAAGCTTATTCCCTAGGAAATGTTGAGGTAATAACTCATCATGTTTTACTAGTGCACTACTAAACAGCTGATATGTTTCTAAACAGAGGTGGCTGCAGTGGTGAAGTGAAATCAATTGCTTTGGCGAAATGATCCCCAAAGTTTGATAATTAATGTTATTGTAGCTTTGCATGATCTTTGCTTTTCTTTGGGACAAAATGCTATACAGAGTTAAAAGGTTGGTATTATCTATTAACAAGGCACTTTTTTTTTAGCACTGAAATTGTTCCAAAGCAAAGCAGAAGTTAAGAGAGACAGTGAAATGCAGATGAATGAAGACTTTCTCCCCCTGTCTCTTTTGTCATGGCTCCCTTTTCTGTTTCTCCTTTTCCTTTGGCAATAACACTTTATTTTGTTGGTCTGGGAATTTGTAAAGGAAAAAGGGAAACAGAATGCAGACTGGAGAAGTAATTAACTACATAAAAATGAACCAAACCTATCATCTCTATCATTGCTTCTGTTTTAGACGATATTTATTTTAGATAGAGACAGCATGATATGGAGAAAAAAGAACAAATATTAGCATAGTAAAATCAGTTCTAGGGGAGGATTGATAAAATCTCTATATCCACCTCCACACCTCACCTCTGAGACAGGATTAATTTAAACATTACAGCTTAGCAGTGCTAGTTGCTTGAGGACAACAATCACAGATGTCTCCAGGGCTAAATATAGTAGTAGAACTAGTTATTTTCATTTATTTACTGAAATCATAATAAAACTATGTTTTTATTAACTTCATTTTTTTATTTTTTATTTTTTATTTTTTCTACAGGGGAGCTCACATAAGTTTCTCTAACGAGTTCTTATATACAGATGCTTTAGAATTCTTTGAAGGAACATAACATAACAAAGCATATCTATTGTTGACATTGTTTCCTTTGGTTTGCTTACAGACATGAGACAGATAGCAGCATAAAAGCTAGCACATCTTTAATAATTAACTTGGCTGCCTAATTAGGAAATCTCTCTCACAAGACTACTACTAATACTTTGTATTGTAGTATTTTAGTGACTAGAAATCACCCATTAGATTATATAGTTATACAAATTTTGTAATCTACCCAAAGGGCAGCCGGGTACCAGAGCAGTAATAATGCATAGTTGTACACACAAAACCCTTGAATTAATTCAATGCATAGCATTTCAGCTCAATATATCCTAATGCAGATTTGAATTTTCAGGGAAATAAAACTTGATTTTCAAAATAATGCCTGGCTGCTTGACATGTCAATACATTTAAATTTTTTTTCTAAAGTATTCATATTTAGAGTTTCATATTTATATTTATATTCATATTTAGTGTATTTTAATTAACATTGCGTCTGTATTCACTGCAGCTTTATTTTTCTCCAGGGTTTGCTTAGCTTGAAGAAGCAATTGTTATTAAAAACAAAAACAGCAACAACAAAAAACAAACCACAAACACAAAAACAGCAAGGTGTTCTGACAAACCCATCTGCAAGAAGTCCTAAGCTGTAGGAGAAAGAACAATTAGAAAAGCTCGGATGCACAGCTTGCATTGTTTCTTGGCTTAGGTGCATGAAGGACTTTGCACATTTATGTAAAAAACACAGCATCATTACTGAACAGCTGTGAGACAATCACTAGAGACTCAAATGTCAGCAAGAAATATCCTCCAAGCTTACAAACATCCTTAGATTTTGTTCTCAGAAGAGAACAGTCATTCTGGGTACTTTTCTAACTGTGCATCTGAAATAAGGAGCCTAGTATTCCAAATAAAGAGTAGAAATGTACCTTTCCTCCTCTTTTTGGAAAAAAAAAAAAAAAAAAAAAAGTATTTCATAGTGTTCCTATCTCACAAATCCATGTTTTTGAATATAAGAGAAATTTCCAAATCAGATGGCAAATTCAAGGTTAGAATGGGAGGATTAGAATGATAATGCCAGACTGAGCATTGAGCTTTATTTTAGCTTTTGAAAATATAATCAGTAAATAAATTTAAGACCAAATGTACTAAGTAGATCTGGAGAATTCATTGTTGAGAATATTCTGAGGTGGTGATATTTTGTAATTGCTTCTAAGGCATGTAATTAACTGTGCCAGTTACAAAATGGTACATTAATCAGTCCCCAGATACGAGGTCTGTGCCACCAGCCAGCAAAGCTACCATATGTTGATGAGGTGGGCAGCCAAGCAGTAACTGGAAGACATAAATTAAAAATATGTGGATAAGAAGGAGATATGTGTATAAGAAGGAGAAAGGATTTAAAGGCAACATGGAAGAAATAAGCACAGAAATAACATGAGATATTAGTATTGCTTATGGGTACGTGTTTGTGCACATAGGGAATTGATATGGTCATTGAATTCTGAGTCTGGTTAATACAGATCCTGTTTTCTTGTTTTATAGTGAAATTGCCACAATTCAAGTATTCTTTTTGAGATTCCAGTCAACGAACATGCGAAAATCCCAATGCAAGAAAAGGATTATTGCTACATATGTGGTGCCTTTGATATTAGCCAGTTAGACAAGCAGAACCATAAATCTCCAGATTTTAGAAATATGAACTATTGCATCCTGAGCCAATTCTTCTTCCCACACCAAAACTGAGTCCCTTGCTGTAGCTGAAGCTGCAGTGGACTCATGATGTATTTATTCATTAAAGAGGTAGAACATTCTTATAAGCTGGTTGCACATGTGCCTATAAGGGAAGAAAGCTGAATTTCATGCAAGGGTTCTCTCTAGCAAGTCTGCATTAAGGTATGCTCTCAGGTTGACAGAGTTAAGTATCAGTTTCTTGGCCGCTGGGAGTACAACATTGACACAACTATTAGAGAAGAATTTAATATCTATTAAAATTTTTTTACTGCAGAACAGGCAGGCCATCCAGTTACAAACCCTGTCATCTTAAAAAGTTGAATAGAATGTCTTAATATAAAGAGTGCTGTAATGGCAGAAGTAAAAGAAAAGTTCTTGTTATAATTTAAAGGCTTGAAGTTGAAATTCTAGGCAGGAAAATCCCCCAAAGGATAATATCCTTAAAAGAATTGTATTACATCAAATTACCACACAGATTATAAAATTACATGATTATTTTTGAAAAGGAAATTACAGTTGATGCGGGGAGCCTTTTTGAAATATTCAATCTTTGCAGAGTTTTGCTGTGATAAAGTAAATGTATCCCACTTCTTTTAAGGTGACTTGTAAGGAAAAAAAGGTATGGGTCTCTTTTTTCCATTAAGTATGTATAATTCAATAGAAATACTGAAATTGTAAAGAAGGTTGAGGCTTGCGTATGTTTCCTTACTTGAATCCCCTCTCTCTCTTTTTTTTTTTTTTCCATTTTTGTTTGTTTTGTTTTATCCTATATTTTGGGGGCTGTACATTATTTAAACTTTTTTTACTAACACCCTATAATCTCTTTGGTTGGGTGATTCTTGCATAATTTCAGCATTGCAGCAGGAGGTCACTGAATCACAGATCTACTGTTTGCAAGGAACCTCTGGGAATCAAGTCCAGGCCCCCCCTTGAGGTGGGATGGTGGGACTAGTACTAGAGCTTGGTCAGGTTAGCCGTGGCTTTGTTGTGCTGAGAATACCTCCATGTGAGCAACCTGTCCCTGTGTGGCATTACCTGCCTAGAAAAAATTTCCAAGTAACTGTTCTTCAGCTTGTTTTTCTGTTATCAATTTCATGTTAAGCTTGAGCTTTTGAAGGGGAAAAATGCTTGCTCCTTAAATTTCAATTCTGTTGCTCTGCTACCAAAAAGCCAACAAAATCTTGTTTTGGTTTGGTTTTCTTTCAGTGAATCTCACACTATAATCAGGGAAGAAAACATAAGTTATTTCTAATAATTCTGTTATTTTATACAGACCTCAAACTTTTTTTTTTTTTTTTTTTTTTTTTTTTAGGGAATGAATAAAGTGGGGGTGGGGGGGTGGGGAGAGGAAAATGAACAGATTTTCAGGGGCCTTTAAACACTGAAAACAAGCTTTTATTTCCTTATATGCAAGAGACATTCTTGATCAAATCTTTTATGTTTTCATGTAATAGATGAGATAACTAAATAGTTGTTAAAAAAAATCCAAATTGGCATGAATATCTGTTTATCACTTTATATTTACAGTGAAATAGTTGAAAATAGTAATACAGAAATCCTATAATCTAGTACCAATTAGCTCTTTGGAATCTTTTTACATCTTCAAAGTGCAGTGTATTAACTAATCCTAACTACATCCCATGGGTACAGTGTTCTTATGGGAACTAATTACTGGTGGCCTAAGGACACCTGCTTGCAGTATGTGTTCTCTCCCCAAACGTACTTAAGTACTTCAACAAAGGACTGTATCTACCTGACTTATTTCATGACAATGAATGCAAGTGTATTAAGGCATCTGAATGACTTCAGAGACCCCCCCCCCCCCCTTACCTGTCTTCACAACAACCTAATCTCAATGATATTTATGGCTCTGTAGTACTCTGGGTTTAAATTAATTTCATTTGCTAGAATCCCCACCATCTGAACATGTAGTTTAAGATAATTTTGTTTTACAAATTCTCAATCATTTTATATCCATAAAGACAAATCAAGAGAAACTTCTAGTCAAGACTCTTTTTAACACATTAGAACAAAGATGGGCTTCACCAAGCAGTGGCAAATCACTCAGGTGCTTGTTTTGCAGCTCAGTTAAGAGTCTCTGGCCAGGAGTTTCTGTCACTGGTTTACAGCTTTCTTGAAGCTGAGACCCCCTGTAATCTGAGATCTCCTGTGAGTTTCCCCCACAGAGAACCTAATGGTCAATCTGTAACTAACATCAACTCTGAGCATTCAAGGAAACATCATAAACAGTTGATTTCTACATATGAAGCCTGTAAAGTCCAAATAACTGTTTACATGATTGACTGATGTTAAAAAAAAATCAGCTCCCCATCTAATAACAAATGTCACTTTATTATGAATACTGTAGTGTACCTTTGAGCAAAGAAGCTATTACTCATGCAAACAGCTTGTAAACTTGCAATTCTTTCAAAAAGCGAAGAGAATTTTGAGAACAGGTATATTGGAAACTAGTTGCATGTATTTATTTTCTGTTGTTATCTGAGAATTCCTATTTTTAATAACAAACAAATTCTATTTGGCTGTTGAAACAGAATGAGAAATACAGGCCTGGATAATACATTGATCTAGTTTGTCAGGCTGAGGGCTGATTTGAAGGTCAGTCATATGTGTTTTTTCATCTATAAAATTATTACTATTATTACTATAAAGTCTGTAATCTAATTTGGAAAGAAAAAGGGTGTTCAGATTTCTGGTAATAACTTAGTTTAAGGTTTTAAAATAAGTATGTGGTTTTGTTTGTTTGTTTGTTTGTTTTAAGTAATAGAAACAAAGTTTTATACATTAGTGTCCTTGCACCATTTTTGATCAAAGTCATCAGAGCCAGCTCCATTTTTGCCTTCAGTGTAAATGCTGACAGAATCAGAGCATGCTGTCCTACATGAGCTTGTCCCTGATTTGGAGAGATTACAAGGGTAGTGGGATAGAAATCTCACTGACTATGTCAGGTCGATGCTTTTATTCTCTCCCTGGAGAACGGAATAGGCCAAGATAGTCAAGGCATGTAGATCCAATACCAAAACTGGGATGAGTCATCAGTCAAATTAATTGGTCAAGGAATCTAAAATAGCATGTACGTATATAGAAGAAGCAGATTAATTTAGCAGTTAGCAGTGTAGCAGATTAGGTCTGATTTATGTATTTTCATCTTGGGTTCAAAACTGTAAATATAAATAGTTAACCTGGGAATATATTTCTTCAGAAGGGGGTGTGTGTGGGGGAAGCTCTACAAAACAGTGTCTGGATTTTTATTTTTTTTTTGGAGAGCTTTTTTTGGAGAAGCTGGATGTTTTGCTGGATAAAACCAGGTTTTCCTGGAAAATAGTTATAGGTTTTCACAGAAATAAATACAGGTATATCATCCACTGGACAATGTTGCTTACTCAGAAAAGCTCAGTTTGTGGTCGTTGTGGCTAGAACTAGTCTCTCTTGCTAGTTGGGTGCTAGTTGTAATTTGACCCAGATGGTGGATTGAGGTATTCTGAGTCTGGGTAACATCAACTGTTATTTCCAGTTCTGTGTCTGCAGTCATCTCCCTGTACAGATATGTGACTACTATTCCAATAAGAAATTAATAATTTCTAGGCTACTAGCTCCTTATGCATTTTCTTGCAGAGTTCACTTTGAGCATTGTATTAACTCCCCTGTGGCTAATGCAGAAGACAGTAAGGTATACAGAAAGGAAGGAGTGCATATAGGCATCCATCTTTAATGAAGATGTTTCTTGTCCTGTGGACGTTTTTAGTCTTAAATGTATTTCAGTGAAAAATGAAAATGACAAATGTTTCTAAAACATGCCTGCATCTGGTCTGATCTCAGCATGTCCTTCGATTCCTCAAGTCCATCTGCTGCTGCATGGTGACAAAGCACTTTTTAGCTATGCACAGACCGTATGAGTTCTGGTATACGTGAGCTGAGAAGCAAATCTGAGATACTGATAAAAGTTGGTTCTTTACTGAAGGGAGGAATATTTAGTCAAATTAGCATACTTCCTTAGGTGTGCATTTTTGAATTTATGAAGTTCAGTGCTGTAAAAGGCAAAACTATCTTCTTCCATTCATACCCTTAGGCCTCAGTAGTTACGTTATCTTCCATTATGAAAGGTTGGAAGCCAAGTATTCATAGTAAAAAAAGACTGTATTGCCAAAAGAAGCAATGGATATGTTCACCATGATCAGTATTGGGGACAAATTTAATATATGGACTTTATAATGCCAAAGGGAATTAGTTTAGTCTAGGATCCTGACTCCTCAATGACTGACACGAGCTGCTTCAGAGGATAAAAACAGCAGCTGGTACTTCTATGAGACAGTATCTTCAAGAAAATTTTTCCTCTTTGGTCACAGTGACTAGAGATTTTAAAGATGCTTCCAGTGGCCTTGTGTTTAGATGTTTTGTTGCATCTTTCCAAGAACTGAATGTCTTGAACATCTATGAGATATTCAAATGCAATTCAGATGTGGTCTCTAAAGAGGAAAAGTATCTACGTTTTGCAAATATGGTCAGCTCCTACAATAATCACTGAATATCAGTGCCAGCATTAACGAGAAAAACAGAAGGTGTCGAAATGATCTAGAAAGCTTTTAGGCCTACTAGTCTCTTTAGCAAATTAACAGTTTTAAAACAGAACCTTTTATGATGCTCATACAGTTAACACAGTATGTTATATGATGCTGGTCTTGTCAGTGAAAGATAAGGATTTCATTATAACAGAACCACTTTTACTGAAAATATCTGATATTTTCTGATTGCTTAATAACTCAGATGTCTTCTGATTTTCAATCCCGTAACAAGAATTACAAGTGAAATGACATGTTTCTCACGTGTTTTTTTTTTTTTTTTTTTCCTCTCTTGATTACTATGCAGCTGCTTCAGAAATTGTTTGTCTGCAATGGCACATTTGTTTTCCGTCTGAGTGTTCCCTTAAATTGCATTTCATCCCTCATTTATATTTCTCATCTACATGATAATGTTGCGCACACTGATGCATTTTCTCTTGTTATCATCCACATGACTCTTTCTGATTTCATTTGACACTATATTAAGATAGACCACAGTCTTGTTAACAGTAATAGGGACCAGAGATGGTTGAGTGCTGCTCTGAATGAAGACAAATGACCAGAGGGAAATGTAATGAATATCTACACTGCAAAGCAAAAGGTCTGTCTTAATGGCGTGAAATCAACTTGTGAGGATAAGATGTTTTCACTAACATATCGTTGAGATGGAATTGACTGATTCAGCCAATAGCTTGCTAAAGGTACTTGCTTATTGTAGAGAATATATTTAGGCATAACATTTGTCCCTTCAATACTTTGAAATAAATAAAAAAAAGCTACCAGAACATCCTATGAGAACAGATGTCACATAGAAAGTGGGCAGTTCAGAGAAATGTTTACAGTGAAACTGGCTGTGAAATCACAATAAGATTTTCTCTAGTCTAATCTTTATGTGTCGCATAACTTAAAACATCATTTGCTAGACAGCACAATATACTTTCCAGTTGCAACAAGCATTTATACAAACACTATATTACACAGAAAGAAAAAAAAGAATGATAATGATTTTATCATGGTTAATGGAGCTGTAGATTTCAGCATGATGGTTCAGCATTTCTGTACAGTTTTTTTTTTTTGTTTTGTTTTTAAAGTTACTAAGACAGATGATTTGGAAGGAATACTAGTAGCAAATAAATTTAATGCTTGAGAAATGGTTGGAAAAAATACTTTAAATCCAAGGCAGCATTAAAAAAAGGTGGGAGTTCTCAAATATTTATTTTGTACTTCTGCTAAAATACAAAAGCATCACTGACTTTATATTTCCAAAGATATTTTCCTTATTATATTATTACTTTGTTGTGTGTTTAGCAAGTGATATCACTATCTACATGGACAATTTCTTCCAGCATTTTTACTCAGAAGACTTGATAGAGGTGTAGCATTAATGTATCAAGGATTTTTATTCTGTGCCCCAAGAACTTTCTTGAGAAAGTTGGGACACACATTTTCCAAGAATTCCATGGCAACACAGGATATCATTGCTGTGACTCATTTTTGACAGTGACTTGTATGTGCTGGCCAAGGATTGATTCAACTAAGGAGCAGACTTAAAAAAAAAATAATAATAATAAAAAAGATTTTGTTTTGTTTTATTTTGTTTTGTTTTGTTTTGTTTTGACAGAAAGAAGATATACTGAAAATCTCTTTGTATATCTTTCAGGACGGGCAAATCACTTGAGGCAACAAAGTCTAGTAGGACAACTTCCTATGGCACACACACATTGACTGTACTTGCTATTAGATTAAATGGATTCTTGTATCATGTATAAATGCAAATACCCGAAATTTTAAGACCCCACTACGGGAACTTCCTGTCGGTTTGAAAGTGAACAGGGAACATTATTCAGATGCTGAGAATGTCAGTAATTTAAAACAAATGGTGTTAAAGGTGAAACATCTGCTCATGTTCAGCTCAGTCACAAACATTACCTCTTAGGATTGCTATGGTAGTGAAGCACGATGAAGTGTATACACACTGCTAGAATTCAGGTTATCTGTGATTAGTGGTTATAAGACCCTATTGGTCCAAAGCAGCTTGTGTGTGCTATGTTATATGCAAAGATACAACACACTAAAAAGAGAGAAGTGCAGTAAGGGATTGATAGTACTGAACAAGGAACTCTTGCTTGATCTCAAAATAAAGACATCATTGTATAAAAAGTGGAAGCACTCTTGAGAAGGAGCAGAGAGGAATGGCATAAATATGTGCAACAGACCCAGGAAATATGAAGTCACAAGGTTAATTGGATTTGGAACTTAAGGACAATGACAATTTCTTAATAACTCCATTAAAAAGGAAAGAGGAAAAAAAGAAAATATAAATCTGATGCTGAACAGAGAATGGGAGGAGTAGCAGACAACAGGGAGTAGACTCATGCGTTTTTATGTCATTCTACATAAAAGTGAATTATGAAGTTCAGTTTTTCATTTTATTTAACAGGAGAAAAGCAGACCAGAAGCAGAAAAGAACCTTTTGTTGTTGTTGCTGTTGATACATTAGACAGTGGGGTGGGTTTGGTGTGAAGGCTGTAAAACAGAACTCAACAATAAGTGCAGAAGTCCTACTCGTGGAAGAAGACATTCAATGTGCAATACAGATAGTCTCATTGTCTGTGCGTTAGCAAGGGAGAAAAGGATCAGCACTTAAAATGAGTCATAAACTCAATATTGGCTTGGAATGTGAGGCTGTTTCAAGAAAGAGGTTGTCATATATAAATCCTAGGATGTAATTATTCTCTGCTATTACAGGTGAGATTTCAGATGTCTAATTCTCTAATTCTAGTACCGCATTTTATTTTATTTATTTTTATTTTTTTTCAAAAAGAGGTGTGGATTAACTGAAGAGAATCCAGAAGAAAACAGTGAGAAACATAACAAGATCAGGAACACTTCCTATAAGGAAATCACTTAAGCATTGGTAGATATTCAAACCTCAGAAGAAACTGAAGTAATAGACACAAATGTTTTTAAGTATGGTGCAAGCAAAGCTTTAAAAATACCTACTTGGAAAATGAAACTATTATGTTAGTTTCCATTGCAAAAATAAATAAATAAATAAATACAGGTCTCAATCCTAGTAGAAATCACCTAAATCTGACATGTTGACAGAACAACAACCACATATACAGCCAGTACTGAGTGAACTCTGTGCTCAGACTGTGAATAACAAATGAGCATGACAAGCTCAGGGGCAACAAGGACTTCACAGCAATTGTCACTGTGCTGCACAACGTGGACAACAAACTTCATGGAGACAGTTGGAAATGAGCTCATGTTCCCACCCCAACAAGTTTTTCACTGCTGTAGCACACGCTGTGTCTGCACTTGGGTTGGCAGCGTGTCAGCTCCTGCCTTAGGATGAGAAGAAAAATCACTGATTAAATGTAGAGATGCCAGCAAGCAGGCAATTCTCTGTCCATTCTGTCAGCAAACATCTGCAATTTAATGACATAAATTCCTACCCTGCAAATTGCTGTTAAGAAGGTATTTAGAGAACCTCTGCTTTCCCTCTCAACTGTATTCCCATTAACACCCTTTGCTCACGCCCAAATGTGTCACTTTTGCAATCAGGCACGACAGATTAAATGTGTTGAAAGAGGGAGAAAAGAAGGGCCCCTGCATGCCAAAATGGATCTGCAAAGGGAGAGGGAAGTCTCTGTAAAAATAGCATTGCTATGCCCCAAAATTCAGTCCCCCCTGCCTCTTCAGACCTGAGAGTTTGGACTTGGCCTATCTTTATTTCTGACACTCTCTGTAGTTAATTTCTTCAGGTTCCCCGCTCCCATTCCCTCCTCACCCCCCCGATTTTGAGGTATCACATATGCTCTTTTCCAAGCTCTCCATAAAAATGAGAAACATAAGCTTGTATAGATGAATTTTCCTTAAAAAGACTAACAGAACTTGCTATTTTATTTTTATTTTTATTTATTTTTTCTTTAAAATCAATCAGAAGATCTGAAAATCAGAAGATCTAGTCGGAAGATCAGAAGTTCTGGAAACCTTCACAAGTTTGCCTGACAGATGATAACTCAAAATAATTTATTGTAACAACAATTTTTGATGATTATCATAGAATGGTTTGGGTTGGAAGGGACCTTAAAGATCATCTAATTCCAACCCTCTATGTTCAACATTTCTATAGAGTTGTGTTCTAATTTTTACTGACCCTGATTTACATAAGTCTAGTGGGAAAATGTCAGCCACTAATGAGGAAATTTTCATATGAAATATTTGTTGCTTTTAATTGGGAGTAATAAATGGTTATATTTCAGTTCATGGCTAACACCTCCTATACTGCAACTCCTTGATAAATTGATGCAAAAGAAAATCAATAGTAGCAAGATAGGAAGTATAATTTAAAGAATGGTGTTTATAAATGTCTTAATAAACGGAAGATTGCCAGTTACATTCAGATTGTTTCTCTCATTGATGTAGATTTGAGAGTGGGAAATCCCATTTATACAACTCCTGTGTTTTGTGTCATGGTGAAAATAAGGGTGAACTTTGTAAAAATATCAAATAAATTTTGATATTTTTGTTGTGTTTATGCATCAGATGCTACTGTGAATTCATTTTAAAAATGATCCATGTAACATATTACATTCAGAGTCCTATTCATAAAGTAACTGCCACACTATTTCAAATTTTGCTAAATATTCCCCTGTTCCTGCTAATGATTCTGAGCAAGCAGGCTGCTTTACCCAGAGAATAAATATCAGAGACCTTAACTACCCAATGCCGTTCTGCTGTTTATCATTTGGAATGATTTTTATTTTCGCCCCTGGGACCACAGTCTTTGAAAATTTATTCTCCTTAGTCTACTTTCAAATCTCTAAATAAAACAGGTGATGTAAGGAGCAGCCTGCTGATTCTCCTTGGTGCATAGTATTCCTTTGTTTGCTGAACACATCTGAAATGCTGAACTGCTATTTGGGAATGTACACTTTTAGCAGACTTTCTTCTCCAAAACCTTAGGCCAGTAATGAGCAAGTAGTGGAGTAAATAAGTAGGTACTTGACTAGCCAGTAAGTGCAGCTACTGGTCTTTATGCTAGGGATGATTACACTGTTTCCAGCAAGTGTCGATTTTGAAAGTTATTGAGGGGGATTTGGACTTCCAGGCCACTGCAAAATGATCACTGAACAGTCATTTGCTGGAGATGGTCACTGTTATTATGGCCCTAACCCCACACCCTTTGAAAGAACTGAAGGATTGGTATTGATTTTTCAGTAGAATTTGCAAAGGGCCTGTGCACCTGACAGCAACTGGACCATATCATTAGACTACCCAAGGGACTTTTCATCAAATATATTTCTGAAGGTAATGCTAGTAGGAGAACTCTTAACCTCTGAATCAGAAGAAATACGTGTGAGGGGTTAGTATTTTAATGGAAAAAACTCCAAGAAACAGCTGCTAAAAGGCTGTTTGAAGTTATGGATCATAAACTAATCCTCTGATTTGTTAAGGCAGCACAGGAACAGTTTCCTAATTAATTGATCTGATTGTTCTCAAGGGTGCTGGATTCCTTGTATTCACAAGAATCTCTGAATAGCAAAAACCTAATTCCTGGCTCTAAAACAGAGTGGACCCTCAACAAAAAGAAAAGCTCCTTGACCACACTTGTGGCACCTGTGGCAGCTGATGACACAGCATGCCAAGTTGATAATCACAGACTGATTCACCCAATCTCCTCTGACATGTTCTTCCACTCCTGTATCTGCATTTTACATATTCCCAGCACAGCTCTGAAGCTCCCTTGCTCTAATGACACTGGGAACTCAGGGCCACAGCTGAAAGAGTTCCCTACCCCATATGCAGTGCTGGAGCTGGGGCTGTGTGTGTGACCCATACCCATCACGCAGTGGGAAAAACACTATTTGGCATTAGGCTTTCACTAACTGCATCTAAATGTGTTGCAGAACAACTTACTGGGAGGTGGTAAGAGGATTCTAGAATCAGGCTAGATTGAGCTAACAGATTTAGTTGAGATTACAGGAAGCATCACTTCTAGATACTTGAGCACTGATAGCACCTCAGCCAGAGTCTGTCACTATTTCATTAGCAAGAACAGATTTCTGCTTCCAAATTACAAATAAAATGTTAACAGTTAACATGGAAACAATGACATCTTTATATCTGAAAAACAAAAGTTAAAATTTATTCACTGCAAGGAGCTACAATTCAGCAAAGTTATTTTTTCTATATTTCTATTTTTAAATAAATAAGTACATTTGATTTTTAAAAAATCAAATACATACATCAGATTTGTCTTTGATCAAATTTAATCTTAGGTTCATGTGCAATCTACCTCAATTTACAATAAACAGAATCCAAACAAGAAAGAATGTTAGTGTAGTTTGTTTGTTTGTTTGAAAGAAAGTATGTATTCCCAGAATCAATAATCAGAATCAAGTAAAAACATTAGAAAACAGTTTTGAGTTTTAGAACTTTCCTTTCCTAATACAATCTGGTAGTTATCTTGACCACCTTCTAGCTATTAAGTTTACTCAAATGCTAGTCACCTATTGTAATTGCTACTGACAAAATGCTGATGAATAACTTCTACAAATTTGTGATATTTATTGGCAAGTGAAAAATATAACATGAAAAAGCCGACAAATTTTTATGAGTCTAGAAATGCATTTCTGAAGAAAAAGATCAAAGTTTTCCCAGAAGTTTGCCTTTAAGAAGTCAAAAAGCTTAAAGATAGATATTTACTTAAACCACAAAACTTTGCATGTGTTTTGCTTGTAAATAAAGGATAATATAGTGCAAAAGAAGTTTATTTAAACTATTCATACAAATATGTATGAATGCCAATTGGATTCAATTTATTCTGAGTTAATTTGAATTAACTTGATGGGTCTTTTGACACAAGCTGTACTGACTAATTGTTGCTTATTTGGGTAAGCTGTATCAGTGAGCATGGCAATCAAAAGCTCAGCCAGATGTTCATATTTTCTTTGATTGCCCACAGACTTAGGTTTGAAGAAAAGTCAATCAGCAAAATGAGTCTTCTTAGCATCTGTCAAGGTGTGGATCGCATTACTGTAATAACAGTTGAAATAAGCAGAATGTCTCTGATTCCCCTTTCACTTACCTTGGCATCAGCCTTCAGCAGTTCTCTGCAGTCTTGGTTTAATATTATCATAAAACATGGAAATGATGTGAAATTAGACCAAATTTCTTTATCTTTATAAGTAGCTGATATCAGTACAGTGAAGAGAGAATATACTTTTATTCTTGTATGTACTCCTATAAAAGTATCTTTTATATGTTTTATACTGGTATGTTTTTATGATGAGTTATTAACTATGTTTTCCAAACAACAACTAAAAACTTTTAATAAAAAAGCTTTTTTTTTCTTTTTTTTTTTTTTTTTTTTAAATGAAATGTATTACATCATTGTGAAGGAAATCTAAGCTTGCTGAAGTAGTTTCTTTGGATTTACTTTAAAACTTTTGGAGACATATATGCCAAGCTTTATATTTATAACACAAGCAATGTTTTCAATTCAATAGTGCTTTCATGAGAGCATACTAGATATTTTTTTTTATTGGTATTTTTTTCCTCCTTCTTGCATATTTTTTCAGATGTTCTGAAAGCATCTAACCGATGTAGAGTTTGCATTTATTTTTAGGAGGGATACAGCTCAAAACTATCTTAACTTTTTTCTTCTTTCATCCCTAGGTGCTTAAAATGTGTGCTTGCATTTCCTGGATAACTAGATTCTAGTTCATTAAGAGTAAGATTTTTTCCTGCAGTTCATGTAAGAACAGTTGTAATATGTAACAGGAATTCATGGTTTACAAATGCATTAATGTAAATTAAGCATGGTCTGGAGTCCTCCCCTGCTCTGTCATGTTTTAATTTACAATCCCTACCTGCCTTTCTGGCAGCCAGATACTTTAAGCAAGAACTATCATTTCGTGTCTCTCTCTAGGATAACCTCCACCTAAGACAATTCATAGCTAAGGGAAATGAGAGTCCAGGGCATACCATAGCCATTAATTTATTGCTTGTCTATGGGTAGAACTGGTGCAGGTCTCTTACTTTGTTGTATGTGTTACACAGAAATGTCCTAAAAGTGTGAATTCAGAAGAATCCTTGTCATGATCCTTAAAGTTGATGGATGGTGGACAGATGATTGCTTATTCTCAAACATTTCTCTTAAAAGCTGTGATGAAATGTCATTTGATTTCTGCAAGTGCAAAAGCAGACCTGTGAGCAATAACTGGACTGTGTGCTTTTTCTTCCGTTTGAGTAATGAATTCTGTACTTCTCTTTCACACTGTTTAATGGGTGTCATGTCAAAAAGATGAATTTAACGTGACAGGTCAAGATAATAGGGGAAAGATTCTGGAAGCATTATAAGGGGTTATGAGCTTCAGCAGCAATTAATTTTGGGGATGAGTTTACTGAAGGAAGCTCCCAGGCTCTACCACAAAACCCTGAATGTGGCTTAGTTTTCAATCAAAGCTTTCAGAGGAAGAGATTACATGAAACAGGAGCTACCACATTCACCACAAAACTGATTAATCTGATTCATGTCTCCACGGAGGACTTTTCAGTGGAAATGTCTTTATACTGTTTCAAAACAAATGACACAAGTTCCTGTTTAGTTTATGCAGAGTTGTTTAAATACTTGTTAGTATTTGCATACCTGCTGTCAGAGGTCACACGGATACGGAGGCTTTGCAGAACTGTGCAGCCTTTTCTACCACAGAAAGACCTAGGTAAAGGAAATAAATTACTCTTTTTTTCCACCTTTACTTTTAAAAAAGGCTTCTTGTGTTCATAGACAAGCCGTAGATAGATACTAACTCATGGGCTGCATGTCATTTGTTTGATGTGATAGGGGAGAAAACACGAGTGTGAGGTGCCACTGACCTCTGTGTGCCATGGGCAGCAAAGTTAGACTTGAAGGGGGGAAAAGAACCCTGACAAATAACATCAGGATCACGGGTAAGAAGGAAGTGGGGTGCATCTCTTTTACACACACACAACTGCACGCGCGGGGGCTCAGAAATTACCTCACAAGCTATAAAACTGTCGCCCCTGATGCGAGCCCAGCCACTTGCCCTGAAGCGGTGCAGAAGAGGAGCCGGTAGGCGCCCTCTGGCGGTGGCTAACGGCGCTAACGGTCCCGCAGCCGGGCGGGCCGCGTGCCACCGTCCTGCGCTTGCGCGGCGGCCGGCCCGGCCCAGCCGTGCCCGTCGGGCAGTGGGGAACCGGCAAAGCTCCCACAGTGGCTTCGGCTCCGTTCCGCTCTGCTCCGGGGTCATCTTCCTGCCTGCCTGCAACGACTGGTGGGTGGCGCTTCTTCCTTTTGGCTTTTTTTTTTTTTTTTCCCACCTCCACGTAAAGTGAATTTTTTAGACGTTCTATCCGTGTTATCGAAGCCTTGCTGTGCATAGGCTTTGCAGACTATGGGATTTATCCCTTTCTGCTTTTGTGTCCATGTTACAGCACCGTCCTCTGTGAGTAGGAGTTAGCCCACATGCATTTACAGAGATTTGAAAATAGACATGAAGCTCAGTACTCCTTCACTGCATTTAAATAGGAGGGGGCTCAATGCTACCTGGCTAGCACTATATACATAATGAAAATGTCGCTGTGTTCAAGAGCGAGAGCCCAAAAGTACCTCGGTGTCTTTGCTTCCTCAGAGTTATGTGTCTCATTAGAGTTAAATGTATCATTTCATATACCATCAAAGTTGAGTTCCACTTGGGTAATGTGTATTCAAATTTGCTGTATATCTATATGAAGTATTTATCGTTGTGCATATTAAGAAGGTATTAACTAACTGCATGCGTATGTGTTGTGGTCCTTGAAATATCCTCTTCTAAGATAGTCTATGCCAAGGATGCATGGAGCATCCGGGCCAGTCACAATACGGTGCTTTTGCCACTCATTTCCGGTTAGACTCACTTCAGCTTCCAATACAGTTAACTGCTGGGATCCCCCTGTCACGCCAGAAATACAGATGGGCTCTGGCCCTTTACAGCTTGATGGCATTAGAGTACATTGTGCACCGGTGTCTACTAAAGCCTTATACTTCTGTGCATCAGACGTGCCAGGCCATCGAATCCACACAGTCCAATAAACTCGGTTGTCCCTTTCCTCCCCCTGGCTGGAGGCAGGGCCCCTCTAGTCCTGGTCAGAATCTTCATTTCTGTGTTTAAAAGACTGCCTGCTAGAAGTTGGAAAAGCAAACTTTTCAGAGAACCCCTTTCTCCCGATTGTTTTCTTTTGCAACTCACGTACCCGTGCCTCTAGGGTCTCAGTAGATTTTCCATCCCATTTTCTCATGTCCTCTCCATGGTCACGTAGGTAAAACCACAGGGTGGCGCGGGGTGTGTACCCACCATATTGTCTTCTTTGCACGGATGCACGTTTACCCCTAATAGCCGAGACGCTGGTTTGTACAGGTGGGGAAGAAAATACACTCTCTTTAAGTTGGTGGACCTCTTCAAAAAGTTTCTCCAAAGTATTCTCTTTTAGTTGGTGGCCACTGGTTTGTTCAGGTGGGGGGGAATGTAAATTCTTTTTAAGTTGGTGGACCTCTTCAAAAAGTTTCTCCAAAGTATTCTCTTTTAGTTGGTGGCCACTGGTTTGTTCAGGTGGGGGGGGGAGATAAATTCTCTTTAAGTTGGTGGAACTCTTCAGAGAGTTTCTCCACAGCCGAGACGCAGGCCTGTAGGGAAGAGGAGAGATTTCCTTCGTACTCCCGGAGTTGTTTAGCCATGTCACCCACTGTGGGATCTTCACCGTTTTTCCAGGTTATTATTGCCAATGTGCTGGCCCATGATGATGGTGCATTCCGTACAAACTTCCGCCATATGGGTCGAGTACACTGGACTTCATCTGGATCTGTGGATGTTTGTGCGTCGTCTAGGTCCTTATAAATTACTTCCCGTACGGCTAATTCCCTCAGGTACTGAATTCCCTTCTCCGTGGTGGTCCACTTGCCTGGTAGACATACAAGTTCTTCCTTGTAGGGATACCTTCCCTTCACAGCTAACAGGAGACGCCTCCAGAGGCTGTGAGATCGTGCTCCATCTCCAATTGCTTTGTCAATGCTTGCATCTCTAGCAAGGGATCCCAACCGCTTGGCTTCCCTGTCCTCTAATTCCACACCATTGGCTCCAGTGTCCCAGCACCGGAGCAGCCAGGTGACAAGCTGTTCACCTATACAGCGACCAAAATCTTTTCGCACATCTCGTAGCTCACGCTGGTATAGGGTTCGGGTAGTTACTGTTGATTTTCTGACATCCTCATCCTCATCTTCATCCTCCTGCACACTTGATGGCCCAGCCTCGTCTTCTCCACACCCAGACTTAGCAGAAGACTTTCTGCGTTCTAAACGACCTGAGTCTCTATACCATTTTTTCACCTTTTCTACAGGGGCAACTTGCATTGCTACAGCTCGCCTCTCCGACCCAGCCACAGGGTCTGCCACAGGGGTTGGAATACCCTCTGCAGGGGCAACTTGCACTGCTACAGTTTGTTTCTCCGACCCAGCCACAGGGTCTGCCACAGGGGTTGGAGTACCCTCTGCAGGGGCAACTTGCACTGCTACAGTTCGTTTCTCCGACCCAGCCACAGGAGTGGGAACGGCTGCGGGAGCTGGAACGGCTGCGGGAGCTGGAACGGCTGCGGGAGATGGAACAGCTGCGGGAGCTGGAGCTGGAACGGCTGCGGGAGCTGGAACGGCTGTGGGAGCTGGAGCCGGGACGGCTGCGGGAGCTGGAACGGCTGCGGGAGCTGGAGCTGGAACGGCTGCGGGAGCTGGAACGGCTGCGGGAGCTGGAACGGCTGCGGGAGCTGGAGCTGGAATGGCTGCAGGAGCCGGGACTGGAACGGCCGCAGGGTCTGTCACTAGGTTGATAGTAGCATCAATTGCAGCTCGATAGGCACAAGCCAGACCCCAGCACGCCACAGTGATTTGTGTCACTTTGGAACTGCCAGAGTCATGACACCTTTTTTTTCAAGCATTCTACCAGTTTTTTAGGATTTTGCAGTTGTTCAGGGGTGAATGTCCAAAACACTGGAGGTGCCCACTGCCCTAGAAACCTGCCCATATCCTCCCACACTCCCTGCCACTTGCAAATATCCTGCCTCAAGACAGATCTCCGGATGAGATTCCTAAGTAGTTGTTTAACCTTAAACAAAACCTGAAGCGCATTCAGGAGACATAACAACAAGAACATGCTGGTCTGAGTATCCCAAGGATATTCAACATCTTGGAGAGCTACCGTAACTAGCTCGGGGGATAAGAGGGTGGTGAAGGAGGAAGGGAGAGTGAACAGGTAGGAAAAAATATCTTCCCCGTCCCCTCCACAGATTGACTCCCTGATGAAAAAAGGCAATAGGTGTAATTGCTAATAGTTTCTGAGATATGGTTTCCGAAGTATAGAGTCGACGACAGTGCTGAGTACAAATACCAGGTTAGAGTCATGACCAGATATCTCATCATTTCATAAGCCATCGTTACACCACACAGTACCATAACAATCTTAAACCAGGGCCCGGAAAGGATAAACAGCACGACAGGGAGCACATACAGAAAGTAACTTGCTATAAAACTCAATTTGGGAAACAGGCACAGCAGACTTGAGATTAAGGCAATCAACATTGTGACTAGCAACTATTAAGCAGGTCGAATACTTATACCAATTTTAGTTTAACACACTCTGGTCAAATCTGTCGATATCTCAACCCTTCGAGCCCCACATTGGGCGCCAAATGGACTGTTGTGGTTTAGCCCTGCTGGCAGTCAAACACCACACAGCCGTTCGCTCACCCTCCCCCCTCCCTCTCCGGGATGGGGGAGAGAAACGGGAAAGTGAAGCCTGTGAGTTGAGATAAAGACAGTTTATTAAGACAGGGAAAAGAATAACAACAACAATAATAATAATAATAGTATTAATAGTAATAATGTGTACGAAATAAGTGATGCACAATGCAATTGCTCACCGCCCGTTGACCGATGCCCAGCCTATCCCCGAGCAGCCGGCCCCCCCCTCCACCCCGGCTAGCCACCCCTATATATTGTTCAGCATGACGTCAGATGGTATGGAATACCCCTTTGGCCAGTTTGGGTCAGCTGTCCTGGGTCTGTCCCCTCCCAGCTCCTGCTGCATCCCTAGCCTGCTCGCTAGCAGGACAGAGCGAGAAGCTGAAAAGTCCTTGGCTTGGTGTAAGCACTGCTCTACAACAATTAAAACATCAGCATGTTATCAGCGCTCTTCTCATTCTAATCCAAAACATAGCACCCTGCCAGCTACTAGGAGGAAAATTAACTCTGTCCTAACTGAAACCAGGACAGTATGTTTCAGCCTTCAGCTTGGCTTTCAAATTTGTGATTTTGCTTTCATTTTGCTTTTATAGTAGATAATTCTAACTTACTCATTAAATTTAATGAGTAATCACACTGGCTAGCTGCTGTTTCTACGTGGTATGCTTGTGCATACAGTCATCAGAAAGATTATGCAAAACATGAGAAATGAATGCACACATGCAGAACTCATAATTCCATGGAATAGTAAAGAATCATTTAATTGGGAAATTTTTCAGGTTCATGTGTACTTTTTTTTTTTTTAATTATAACTTATTGCTTTCTCCAGGGAAATTTTCACACAAAGATGCAACACTAGATCAAATGTGATTCCTCAAGATACTATGGCTTTGTTTTGAGGCTGATGTGGTTCAGTGTGGTTAAATGGACCAACTTTTGTGTGCAAAAGGAGGTTTCACAGTCATCAGTATGAACCCTGTTGTTTTCATCTGACTTTGTTGTAGAGATAGTTCTCAGACAGACTGTAGCACTGCCTGACCCACCTGCATCTCTGGTAAAACACAGGCAATGACAAAGGCTGCTTAATTTCTATTCTTAATGTGGATATGTGGATTGCTCAGATGAACTTTATGCTCTATGTGTCTGGCAGCATGTTAGTGTCGCTCTGCGTAGATTTCCAAGTCCCCTCTTCCTCCCTTATTGTCCTCTCTTCCTCTTTCAAGTACCTGACCTTAAAAGTTAAGCCTCTCATCCTCCTTTTCAGATGCCCTGTGCTTTTCAGTACCACCGTAAAATGTGGCTGCTCCATGAGAATAAAGAGCTCCGGCAAGGGAAAAAACTGAGGGAATGCCAGAGGTAAACTTAGGGAGGGAAAGGAAAGCAAGGGACAGGCTCCTGGCTGCAGCCAGTGCGGCAGACATTTGTGACACCGTTTCCCACAGAGGTCTGTGGTGTTTGCTACTCCTTTTAGGTGTGGTTGTTATGTATGAGTTTTGCTGCTACTTCTTAACTAGGAGGCTGGTGCACCCTTCTGCTTCATAATGACTGTGAAAGGCAAACCTTGACCACTGCTGTGCACCAGAAATCACATAGGATGCTCCCAGACAGGGCCATGATTTCTCACCCTGTAGCCCAGGTTTGAGGAGTGGAGGGAGCCAAGTCCTGCTCACATCGTCCATTCTGTTGTACACAGAGAACTATTTTTGCTTGGTTTTATTGTACCTTTTATATGGACCCTTATTCAACTGTCAGTATTGTACTCACCTCCTGTCCCCTTGTGCATGGGGAAACAATCTCAGTGTGGAAAGTAGGGGACCTCCTACCAGTCAAATATTTGCACTCAGTTTGAAAAACAAACAAAAAGCACAACCACAACAGGAAAAACATTTTCCAGTTTCAAATGGAAACGTCACAATTTAGAAGGGGGGAGGTGAAACATACTTTGTACTGTTGAGAAATGGGAATGCTATGGAAATTTTTACTCTCTAAGATTCCATTTTTGGCTCTCTCTGACAATAAATGTAGCTTTGATCTTAATATTTGTGCATTGAACAAGGCTGCAGGCCTAGAGCAAAGTGAATATTTCTGAAATCCTTCTGAGGAGTAACAAAGGGTGAGTGATCCCTATACATCAAAATCAGGAAGTTACTAAATAGTGAATGCTATGAAGATTATATATTTATGCATTCTCCAAAGCCTGAGCCCTCACATCATGCTGTGTTACCTTGTGAGCCAGTTTGGGCAACAGAACCACAAAGCAGAGCTACTGTCTCACCTGAACTATCGTTGAGGTGTTATTCTAATAGAAAAAGGTATAGGCTTGAGAGACTGACTAAAATATAAAACCTTAACTCTTTTTTTTTTTTTTGTTAATATTTGAGAGAAGGAAGCTCTTATGTCAGTAAAAATAATTCTAAATCTTTCTACTTTTCACTCACTTAGTTTAGCTGTTTTAATGAATGGTGCCTGCTACAGAAGTCATTCAAGTCAGTGCTAATAATCTGGGTGACTTCACTGGCCTTTCTGTATAAGATTCTGAGTAAACTAACAAATAGTAAATCAGTATGTTGGTTTCAGAAACAGTAACTGTATTAGAATGGTGTCTGTGATCCTGAGCTCAGTTGACAATCTCAATGTTTAGTTAATATTTCCCATTTAAAAACTCAGGTTTGTGGCTCTACTCTATATTTATTTTGCTCTTACACCAGGGAGGTACAGAGTTTGGAGGCTGGGCCTCTGCAAGCCACACACACAACATCAGGGCATAGTGCTGTTACAGAACTTGCCGTGCTGTGACTTTTTTCAGTATCTCTGTGTATGAAGTATTTCAGGGTGAGATGGGAACTGAATGGGAGGCTTTGGTGTTCCTACCTTGTCACTGGGATGGCCTTGGGGCTCTGGACAGCTTTGTTGTTCCAGCCCTGTGGACTCGGAAAGATTCTTTTAATTATCCGTTACCTCCTCACTACAGTGAAAACATAGCAGAAGATCCAGTTTAGAGAACTTCTGAGACTAGAGAAAAAATGTTTTTCTTCTTGCAAAGAATTTTGCTGATCATCACATAAGGCACATAGCAAACACAGAATCAGTAGATGGCTTTGCATACTGTAAAATAGTTCTGACGAGTACTTACATTTGTCATCTTTGATGTATATAGAGGGAGACATGATAAATGTTCCAGCAACTATTCTGTTTACTGTATAATTTGAAGAGTGATTAATTTCCCATTTTCTTGTTATCTGTTGAGGGCTTGTTGACAGTGTTTATGGCAGATATTTTTTGTTTCAGAATCATGAAGGAGGTTGAGTCTCCATGCTGAGTCTTAGGTTGCTCTGAAAATACGAGCGAGTATGAGAAAAAGCAATAACATTAGTCACTTGGGTGTATAAGGGCTGAGAATCAGAAAATTGAAAGCTACTACCCTTATTAGTTTGTAATATCTCATGAAATATATATTAGACGTTGAAAGGCAAAGAAGTGGTCAGCATCATCCACCATAATGCAAATTAACAAATAATGATGAAAGGAAATCTGATAACAGGATTGAGGTTTTTACGGGAGAATGAGCTCTGGTCTGAACAGAACAAATGGCATGAATAAATGATGACATGGCACAACCAGGAGAGGGAAAACATGCATTGACTGCTTATTTGTGTATTTTATCATAACCCACTGACTGGTCCTTGATTTCTTGGTCATCTGCGATTTACAGAAATTATGTTTTAGTAGTGCATAATGTAATTGGAGCAAATTGGATCAACCAAAGTTTAATTTTCATCTGCATTTTAATCACTGTACTAGTTAGGTTTTGTAATGCCTCAGCAAGATTTAGCTGTGATGCCATTGTGATATTTTTTTTTTTTAAAAAAAAAAAAAAAAGACCATACCAGGAATCAGTGAAGACAGTTAGATCCCAGTCCTGATGCTGAATCCTTAATCCTGTCTGTCTTACTGAAGTTAGCTGTGTTTTGATGAGGATAACGTCTCTCCACCTTTGGGAAACTGGAAACAAAGTCAGGGTCTGGCAAAAGTCTTGATAGAACCTAGACAAAATATGTCCATGGTAGTATTGAGGGCTTTGGCTTCATCCTGTCATTAGAACAGAGCCTTCATTCTCATAGCTGAGAAGAAAAAAAAAAAAAAAAAAAGCCCAATTTTGGCTAAAGCAGCACGTCTGCATGTCTGTATGTTTGCAGCCTTCTTCACTGTAATAATCTTTGATGTCCTTATTGAAAAAAAAAAAAAAAAGGAAAAGGAAAAAGAAAAGAATGTATAGCTTTAGAGCAGCCTACTCCTTTGCAGTATTCTTGGCATTGCTTTTTACCAAATCAACAATGAGACTTTTTGATAATTTATACGCCTAGAAATGGAACACAAATATGAATGGTTTTGGGTAAATATAATAGATATGACATTCAGTATCCCGTCTTTGTCATTTTCAAGTTATTTTTGGTGTCTCATACTGTAGAGGATGTTCATTCACAAGAAAATGTGTGTATATAATAGAAAATCAGTTGCTATCATGGCATCTCCTACTAGTCATTAGCACATTAAGCTCTATTTTGTAACTAACAAGGCTGTCCCCGAAGGGGGGGGGGGGGGGGGCGGTCTTAAGTAAATAACTGTGCTCACTTTTTAAGAGAGATTATAGCTTTTTATTTCACAAGGTGATTATCGGTCTTAGGCATAATGACTGCCCATTTAGAGTGAAAAGATTAATTGAATTTTAGGAAGTTTTACAGGAGATGTGCTGATCATGATGAGTTGATATTTTCCTATTCTGGATAAGGAAGAAGAAAGGACAGAGAAAGAGAAGCAGCTTTATGTCTAAACACAGGACTGTTTATACCTCTACAGGCATGGCTTGTCTTTTAGATCTCCATCATGTGTCAATGTTATTCTGGACAGAACATTGCCCCAGTCTGTAATTTTGTTTGTTGGCTTGAGGGCGCTGTGTATCTACTTGTTGCATTTCCATGCAACATTACAGCCATATACTTATTTGTAGTGAGGAAAATGTATGCCATCTCCACTATGGCTTTTCTCTGTTTAAAGAGAGGCTCAAAGCAGACTATAGCAATATTTCCCAGTCTGGTCTGCGGTAGCGTGAAACCTCAAGATCACAGAACATCCAATTTCTGTGTAGTTAGCTTATAGAGGTAAAGTCCACCTGTCGTGTATTTCTGTGATTAAACAGGTTTTTCACTTGAAGTGTGAAAAATACTGATCCTTGTTTTCTTATAGGCTTGCTTGAAAATGGAATTTAACTTGTGTAGTCCCAGGTGACATAAATCATGTCTCTACCTTGGACCCCTCACCAGTTCTGCCTGAGCTAGCTAAAAGAAAGTACAGGAGATGTTGTGTTGTGATATGTTCTAGGTCATGGTCTAGTTCTTGTCTTCTGTTTCCCATCAATAAATAGGGTCATTTGTCTACCTTGTGGGAGCCTACAGGGGTAAGAACAAGATGGTGAAGCACTTGGACACTGTAGCATGCAAGACAGTGTCTGGGTAAAGAAGTTCAGGATTCTGTCTTGCATAGGACTTTGATAGTATTGCATGGATTTGTAGCTGCAGCAGTCAGCATAAAGTAGATGTGAAGTTAGCTAGATCAGCCCCTGCTGTGTACTGCCAATAAATAGCAGGATCAGTATCTCTTCTGGTAACACTTCTTGTCCTAGCACTATTGCTGAGTACCTGGCAAGATATGCAGTAAGATTGTTTTTTTTTGAGGCTGGATGGTCTGGAAGCAGAGTGAAGTTACAGTAATGAGAGCAGGTGAGGTCTGGACATTGAAAAGAAAAAGAATGACCAATCCAGGTAGACAAGACTTGACTTTATTAATAAAATTTGTATTTTTCTCTTTGAGGTGACAGTTACAAACTTTGGTTCAAAAATAAAAGAAAATATGAACAGCAAGAAGTTGACCTTTGAAATCTCAGTTTTACATGTATAAACGTGCATGAGAGAGAACCAGTTGGAAATGAGCCAGCAGAAGCTAGTACTATTTAATTTAACAATTTATAAGAAATAGAAACAAACATTTATTTTCAAGTCTTACATATATTATGAAAAATAATTACAAAAGGATTTGTGTTGCAAAGTTAAAATGTAATTTCTACTTACAGCTACCTGAATAAAATGTTCAGAGGGAAGGCCAAACCAACTTTTTGGGTGAGAGTTGAAGAGCTAATGGTAGCAGTTTGGGTCAAAGACAGCTTTGTAGGAAGCAGTCCCCTATGTGTTGCTTAGCAACTATGTAGAATCACATGACCTAGACATATTGCATCCCTGGCCTTCAGTTGAAATAACAGGAAAAAATAATTCATATTAATGGGACAGGCAAATATTGTACAGGACCATTCTGTGGAACTTCTAGTATTCAGTTCAAGAAGCAAACATCCATTATTGCTTACATAAAAATCTAAGTAAACACTGCAAGAAATCCATAAATAACTGTTTAGAATCCAGTTTTAATACTTATGCAGACCAAATAAGCACAATGGAAACAAAATCAGATGAGAAACGTTTAAAAAAAAAAAAAAAGCTATATGACTGATTTAATTCACACAGATTTTAACAGAAGTTTTTTTTTTTTTTTTTCTTACATGTTTCCCCTACCCAAAAATATAAACTTGTTTATTTTAGGTATATACAGGTTTCTTATGAAATTCTGGAATTGGAAAAGAAAAAAAAGTCTGAGGTATAGCACCATGGAACACAGCACCTTTGGGAGTGCTTTCATTATTGAAATTCATCATCATGGAGTAATATCTGCAGAAAAGGGATTTGAGTGTGCTGCTTAAGATCTTCCAGTTTGGCCACTTTAAGTTTTTTTGGCGACTTCAAATAACAAAGCTCTTCAACAAAAATATATACAAAGGGATTTTTTTATTGATCAAAAATGGAATTGGCTTCACTGGCAATTACATTTTTATTTTTTCAGAATACATACACGGTATTGACAATGTAGTTTTGTAATTATAAAATAAGAGCCAGATGCAATTCAGAGACACATGCAAGTTTTGGAAATGGACAGAGAAATAACAGTATAGTACTGTACATAGAATAATTACAATTTATTAAACACTTTCATAACACCTCTGTTGTAATTGAAGGAGCACCATGTCTTATTTTTTTTTTTCACAGCACCAAAAGAATTCAAAGTGTGGTGTTGATAAAGTGAGCCCTATGTTGTCTGTCTGTGCCACAGCATTCTTGCAAAATTAGTTTAAGTCATGTGATTCTGGCCCTACAAGGGCAACAATAACTTTCTAGATGAGACACATACACAGCAAGACATTTTCTATGCCATCCTTATTCAAAACTTGCATGTGGCAGGAAGTGGGTTGGTAGCACCAAAGTGCAACATTTTTGTTGATTTGATCTTTGTCTTAAGTTTAACCAAGGAAGCAGACAGGACCAACCTCAAATCCAAACTTTTGGTTCTGATCACCAAAGTCATTGATCATCACATCAACTATAGGCACTTGGTCTATTTTGGGTGTGTTGATTTCAATCACGGTCTTTCCATAGCCCTTTCTTGACTGTTAAAAAAAAATCAAAAAAAAAAAAAAGCAAATGGTTACATGGGAGGAGTTACATGGTTACATATCAGAGGAGTAAGCATGTGCTGTAGATCTTCATACTCTACCTCTGTAGTGTGGCATTAATAAATGATTGCCTTTCATGCGTCAGATGTTACAAACTCTAAAGTTTATATTTTCATTGGATTTTATTTATAACGTAAATATATTCTGCTCATGGACTGCCTCCTCTTGTTATGCTAGTTTGCTTTTAATATTGTGGTCATACTAGCAAATAGTCTAGTTTCAGCACATTGATGCTGACAGCCTGTATCCATGCCAGGTTTGTTCTATTTCTGTTGCTTGGCTTATGAAAATAATAATTATTTCTGTTCATATATAAAAATTGAATAAGGGACTAGTGAACTGCAGTTAAAAACTACTAAAAGGTAGTCTATTAAAAATAAAGTCTTTAGAAAGCTTTTTGTCAGGGGAAACCTGTAAAATAAATGAATGTTTGATTTCTATTTTAATTGACAGGTTGGTTTTGTAAAGAATATTCTGAACATTTACTTACTGCACAGCCATCGTGAAGCGCTTTGATGTATGGATTGTTGTCGTAAGACATCTCTTCATCATTTGATCCTAAGAACCTTAGTGCTTTGTCATAGCTGTCAGAAGATGCATCATGCCAAGCTACGGACTGATGACAATTGTAAGTGAAATTTTGTCTGGCAGAGGCACTCAGTAGTTTAAGGAATGTCATTTGGACCATATTAATGGAATTGCCTTCAACATCCAAATAGGAAAGCTGGAAAATATAAGAATTCACATAAACATTTATTCGTTCCCTTTGTTAAAATGCAAAACAAAATTATTTTTGACAGAAGAACCACATAACTGTCCTTAATAAAAAAATAAACCTACACATACCATTTTATGGGATTTTTAAGTTCAATAAAGCTATGACTCTAGTTTTTCTTGTCATAGCAATATATTTAGGATGAAGAACTATATATTTTAGCTTTGTTGTAATGGGCAAGACAGAGAATTACCCCTATATAGTGTAAAACAGCAGAATTTCTTTGGGAATCTGTTTTTAGTTAATTATAAAGTTATGTCAGTCTGCAAGCTCATTTTTGCATATTCAGTATATTTCCAGTTATTTAGACTGGAGCACGGGATTTGTGCTCCAGCTGCTTTACTTAGGTTCAGTGGTAATGTGTGGTCTGCCGGAAGCCAGGTCTCACTGTCAGCTGAGTGGGTGACTACCAGGATTGTTGTGCATTTGCAGTACAGTGGGACAAGACAGGGCAGGTGCCTGCTGTCCAGTGGCAAGAGGCCATGTAACTGCTACAATATCTAGGGCAAAAGAGCTGGAACTGAAAAGTCTGAAGTTTATTATTATTTATATATTATAAAATTCCTTTTTGAAGGATTTGATCCTTCCTTTGATTTTGAAGGATTTTTGATACTTGATTTGTGAATAGCTGTATGCTGTAATGGCCACTTACAAGTTTGCCCCGCTTAAATTCACTAAACCAAGATCCTGGATTCTCCTTTGGCCATGATGAAATTCTAACCTGTGTGGTAAAACAGTGGAAATATAAATATTTAGAACATATGTTAACAGATAAGAAGTTTTTAAATTACCTGAAACAAATTTCACATAAGATACTAAAGAATGGTTCTTTCTGAGTCCTCAGCCTCTGTAAAAAACACTAAAATAGGATGTTTTTCTGGTATAGAATACCTTCAGATTAGTGACTTTAAATGGAATCCAAGGTGATAGCTTATAAAGAGAGAGAATTCTATTTAAGGGAGACACTGTTGTCATCTAAGATTCAGGTAAATTGTTAGTGTAAATTGTTCCTGTGAAGAGTGTCTAAATTAGAGTTTTCATTGGTGTTGATGCTGATAGATCGATCTCATTTGGATAAGCTTTTAGAAAGCCTTCCTCTATACCATATACCCCTCAGGGGTAATTTATACCAATGGCAGAGGACACTGTTTATATACAGTGTTCTACATATACTTATAAATTAATAGATATAAATGAACTCACAAAAGAAACATACTAAGAGTTTAACTTTTACATGACAAACCCTAGATCACGCATTTCAACCTGTTGCCCAGCTAGGCTGCATTATGTAATGCAGTGAAAGGTTAGCAAGCAGGTGTACAAAAGCTCTGTCTAAGCAAAAGAGTAGAAATGCTGTTTGTTAACTCGGTGTACCATTTTACTGCTTCATTCTGATTTATGCAAATTTAAATGTAATCAGAAAGACAGATATATGAAAATGTGACAGTGTAATTATCCTGTTTAGTTCAACATTGCAATAGTATAGTAGGATCTGTCAACAGCCAACTGAAAACACAGATTGGTACTTACTCCTTCAGATTTCTTATCTGGGTAGATGCAAGTTTCCCCACCTGCTGTGAAATTGCAGTACACTTTGAAGGAGTCTCCAGAACAGCCCTGGTTAGGATCAATCCAATATTCCCCTAAAACATAAAGAAAAAATTTGCCTTTGATCATGGAAATGGTATTTGGAAGATTGTAATCAGGTTTTACTACCTAATAGTTCTCCAGAGATTGTGGTGAAGTTATCTGAATGATGTGAAAACCCTTTCTCTTCAAAGAATCACAGAATGGTTGAAGTTGGAAGGGACCTTTGGAGGTCATCTGATCCAACCCCCTGTTCAAGCAGGTTGCCCAGGAACACGTCCAGGTGGCTTTTGAATATCTCCAAGGAGGGACACTCCACAATCTCCCTGAGCAATTCACCTTCAGGACTGCTTAGTCATCGTCACAGTAAAGAAGTGCTTCTTGATGCTCTGATGGAACCTCCTGCATTTGTAGTTTGTTGCTGCTGCTGTTGTTTATGAATATAACACCAGGATCAAAGTCTATTTTTATCTAAATCCTTTTGTTTCCTTCCTTCCCTTTCATTCCTCTGGTTTCCTTCCTTTTCCCTTTCCTTCTCTCTCCTCTCTGCTTCTCTTTCTTATTAAACTGTTTTTGTCTCAAGCCACACATTTTCTAATTTTTGCCCTTCCAATTCTCATCTAGCCAGGTGGAAGGGAGCAGTGAGCAATCTGCTGCGTGGTGCATAGCTGCTTATGGGGGTTAAACCACAACAGATTGGCATGATTGAGGATTCCAGCCCTACAATGCTAGGGTGAGTAAAGGCTGGGGATGAAAGAGAGGTGCAGTCAATCTGAGGTCCATTAAAAATCAGTACATTTTAAAATCCACCATTCTAATTATAACGATGATTTCTGTGATGTGGGTCCTTATCTCCAGATAGTTTCACAGCAGGAAAGCAAAGATTTTCTGACACTAATGTTCTAATCGACTTTCAGGCAAATAGCAGAGGTTTTGAAGAGTCATGACAAATCCTTTCACTGGTTCTGTATTCTGAATACAGAGTATAGACAAAGCATTTATCGTATTTTTAAAATTCTATTTATTCAGGCTGTATTTATTGAAAACAGTCTTTCCTACATGCAAGTCTTGCCCATGCAGAATTTTGTATTTTAACGACTGCATTTACTTTTATTTTAACAAGAATAAGATTCCTTTGATTTGAAGAAGGCTCCAAACAATAAGCAAATACTGTTAAATGAAGAAGACAAATGTGTTTTATAAAAACCATTCATTATTACGGAGGTACTGAATTGTAAAATATGTACTTTTTATATAGCACACACACTGCTTAACTACTCCTCAAGGCAACCATCTGTTTTTATCTATCTAGAGTGAAAGCAACAGAGTATTATTAAGCTGTCAAAATCTATTTTTTCTCCCATTTAAAAACAGAAAAATATTGCTCTGAACTGGGAAAAAATATCCATTGCAATAGAAAAAAAGTATGAAAGCTTGAAAATTGTGTGAAGGTTGACTTTCATTTAAAACCTTTCCAAAGGGGGTAAATTCAGTTACAAAAAAAAAGAAAAGAAAACAGAATATAATTAAATGAAAATAGTCCTTCAGAGCACAGTGCCTAGTTTGTACTATTCTGCATTTTATTAAGCTAGTGCTTAGTAGCATTCAACAGTACTAGAGAAACTTGAATGTGCATTTGCTGAATGACACAGGACAAACAGAGGTCATTCTGGACTGAATTATTGTTTCTAAGGATAAAAGAATAGTAACTTTCTGAGTCACATTCAATAATAAATCACATATAATACCCGTGCTGCTTTCTATATTATACTAAGCAGTTACTAAAATAATTGTCGTTTCTCTTAAAACCTAGAAGCTGTTCCAGTATGCTGACATTTGTGATTTTACTTCCATTGATCTAAATGGCATCAGTCTTTCACTCCTCTCCTGTTTGGATAATTCTGGAAATGCAAGGCCTACCTTCCTGAACAATCAGTTTTTTTCTTAGCAACTTGAAAGTTTTAACTCCAAAACCAGATCTGGTTATGTATTTAAAGAATCACGGCTTTTACCAACAGAACATCTCTATACTCACATTTTATAAACAGAACCCTTTTATACCTGCAAAAATGGATTTAGTGACACTGTATTTATTGAGCAACTATATTAACCATCTATCAATAATTAATGATTCTGCCAAAGTATCGTAGCAGATCATAACTGCAGCCTTGTTTGCCTTTGTCATGCAATATTAACATACCGTCTGGGAAGTCTGGGTGGCAGAGTTGCAAGTCTTTGCAAGTTCGGGCTGGGTTGTTCTGAGTGCCCATTGGATACTTCATATGCTCAATGTCTTGTTTCAGTGAATTCAATGAACCAAATATCTCTTCCATACCATCGGAATAATCCAGAATATTATCACCAGCATCAGACACCATATAATCAGGAGATCTTCTAGTCTTTTTGGGTGACTGGATTGGCAGCGGCTGGATTACTTCACCTGGAGGACCCTGAATGGAAAACATATCTGTTTACCTTTTCTGTTGGTTTTCCAGATGCATAAATACACAGAGGAAGACGAAAGAACATGACATGAAGATGCTTTGAATAGAGCTTCTACAATTTGTTTATTTTACTTATTTCATTCAGATTTATGCCAAAACAGATTGTGGCAGGCCAAGACATTGTTTTGCTCTAAACTCTTCCCACTCCATTGCTGTTTGGGGAAGAGTATGCTGCCCTCACGTAAGTGTGCAGAACTCATTTGTGATTGCCTTTTCATCCCCAGCAATTACCTGAAGCGGAGGCATAGCCTATAGCAAACAAAAACTGTGGGTGTTCCCTATGATAAAACTTTAAAATTCCACTTGGGGTCTATAAAGCAGTACTTCATTTCAGAAAATTGAAACAATTCATTCAGATTTCGACTGTTTTCATTTTAGATTTTTATGCTATGGAAAAGAAGTAGTAGAAACAGGAGAGTATGAACAGCAGGAAACTGAAATCATTCTGTTTTCTGTGCTTCCATATGACACATTAAATCATCGCAGTTTTTTTTTTATTTCTAATGGATTTTTTTCAGAGCAGACAATGTATTTCTATGTGTGGTGGATTTCTGTTTCCTGACAAATTTATTTTCAAACAATCATTAATATTTTCCTTATCTGCAAGTTCACAAGTGCTGTTTTCAAACCCTGTCAAAACAGATACATCATGTCAGTACAATGTGCTTGTATGTCAAATATGAGTTCTTACTTACTGGAGGACCAGGTGGACCAGGTAAACCACTGTCTCCCTTTTGACCAGCAGGGCCCTATAAAGGGATGAAAGAAATGTAGTATTAACCATATTACATGATGTTAAAAAATAACACACAGAAATTAAGTACAAAACCAGAAAATATGGAGGAGAATTACTCACACTGGATCCTTTGGAACCTTTTGGACCTTGGGGACCCTATGGGGAAGAACATAGACACATAGTTGGAGTATCTTCCACACAACATGTGAATGTTTTGAACAGGAGGACTGGATGAAGTAACTTACAGGTAAACCAGGAGGACCAGGGGGTCCAAGTGGACCAGCAGGACCAGAAATTCCCTAAGAAAGAATAAGAGAATAAGTACAGAACTAAAGTATTTTACATACTAGACTGGATTCAGAAGTGCATATGTATCAAAAAGGTAGTCCTAGTAAGTGTCCAGTCCTGGTGAGTTTCGATTTAGGCTATTCACTAGAGTCCAAAATAGTCTTTAAAACATGATCTGACAGTTTGAGTTGCGTTTATAGTCACAACTCTCTTCACCTTCAGATCGGCTTTGAAGCCTCAATTTTTACACAGAGGCTTAAAACATGACTTAATAACTAGAAGAGAAGCTATTCTGGGTAGTACATAACAAGATTGGTGCTGTTAGTGTTATCTCAGCCCTAACTGAGGTGTATGTATCCTCCTGAAATGCTCTATGACCTGGTTTTAAGTTGTTTAGCTTCACCGTGTTTGTCCACTATCTAGGAGAGCTTTAACCTCTATCAGGAGGCTCTGGGTGTTAAGTGTTTATAGTAACTTTATATGTCTCTTTCAAGAAAGACACGCATATAACTTGAATGAAAGCACATGTTTTACTTACTGCGTCACCCTTGGCTCCAGGAGATCCCTGTGGGCCAGGAAGACCCCTATCACCCTTTTCACCCTGTTCTCCTGGAGGTCCAATCAGGCCAATCAAACCTGGATGTCCCTAAACAAGACAGAAGAAAGAGTGAGAACTCAATATTTATAAAATAGATGTGCTTTGCAAACACACAAATTAGAGCTTTCAAATGTCATCACAGTTGCTAGTTATCAATTAACTTGAAAAAATTACTCTGTGAGCATATTAAATGTTAATTGGCTTTTGAAGATTATTTGCAAGCTGTGAATGCTTATTCAGTGAGAGATCAAAGTGCACCACAGTCCTTTCTGAAACTGATGCAGAAATAACAATACCTATAGGTACAGATTACATACCAACTTTTACATTTTGATACTTATAAGCATATTACAGAGTCGCACACTTGATTCCACAGGTAATATAGCTGTATAAACAGCTGACCTAACCGTATAAACAAAAATCGTAATTCACAAGATATATTCATATCCTTTTCTCTATACGGTTCTTCCCTGATAAACAAGCAATCAATAAATTGTTGGGACTCTATTAGAAAATGGTATTCCAGATCTCTCAATCCATTATTTCAAAAAGAAAATATAGCTGAAAAATATTTACATTTTGTTGTTATAAAATTAAAATCTCTAATAATTTTTATTTCCTTTTTTTTTTTTTTTTTTTTTTGTGAAACCAAAGGTTCTATTTACATCAGTTTTTGTTTTCATTGAAAGGAAAAAAATTTGCATGGTCAATAGATTACCACACAGACAGTAATGTTTTTCTTTCTACATATCTCCAGGATATCTAATGTTACGTAAAACTTCACAATTACCACTAAAGCTATGGAAAGCTGATTGATAGATACCTAAGGTTGTCTTGCTTTCTGATACAAAAAAAAAAAAAAAAAAAAAAAACACAAAAAACCAGCATTTCTTTCTGCTAATTTTATACAGCCCTTTAGACTGGGCCAAAATAACAAAGGTACAAACAATGAATAAAAATATAGACATTCTCATATACCTTCTCTCCTTTGGAACCTGGATCTCCTTTCAGGCCAGGCAAGCCAGGTGGACCCTAAATAAATAAAGGGAAGAAATGTAAAAGTAAGTTTTTACATACTGCACAAATCGTGTTTTCTTGAAATATTTTAAAGGCAGAGTAACTCAAACTATGGAGGCATTCAGTGGTTGAGGGTTGTAATTTAGGGCTCAAGATAACATTGATGTGTATGTTTAACAAGGCATAAAGATGCTGCTGTAGCATTTAAATTTCTCTGTAATTAGAAATCTATAAAGAAGGAAAAGGCCAATTAAATTCTTAAACTGCACTGAAAGCATCCAGTAAGCTATGTGATATTCAAATAAATTTTCAACTGAATTTTTGTTGATTAGCTTAATTTTGCTTGTGCTTACGTTATGTGCTTTATTATTACTTCCACCTTAGTTGATGTACCTATCCAGTTTTAAGAGAGTAGTATGCATCTTCTCCTGTTTCTTATTTTAGCCCTTTATTTCATAAGGCAGTAGAAAATATCCCTTGTTTTCTACCAGTTTACTACAGCTCAGTAAGATTATTGCAGAATAAAAATCAGATCGTTTATAGTAACTGCTCCTCAATATTTTTTTGTTGGAGAACTACTTCATAATTTGATTCCATATTTAAGGTGTTGTCTTGGGATTATGGTTTCCTTGATTTGCAACCTGAAATTCCTGGATGATCATGAATTATGCATTTAAAGCTAAATTTTCTACTTTCTATATTTTCTAATTTTCTATATTTTTTAGGTACTTACATAGTTCACATCATATGAGCAGCTTACAATTTTTATTTGTATTTACAAACCATCCTTTCCACATCACAGTAAAAATGTTACTTTATAAAACTGAAAAAGAAATACTCTTTTCTAACCTGCAGTTGCTTCCGAAATATTAATGCTTCTTCCATCAGCTCATGAGAGGCTGATTAACAGCAAACAAAAAAAACTGAGTAAAAGTGAGAGTGCAGTGTTATGCATGTATGTAATCCAGTTGACATTGGTGGATTTATTTCTTTCAGATTTACAAGGGTGGGGACTTTAACTGGTCCTGAGAACGTAGACATGCTGTGGAATTATCAACATACTTAAACTAACCAACACTAATATTCTGTAGACTACAAACTCTCCTAAAAAAACATGCTTAAGTAGCGTTCATCTATTTCCCCAATCATATGAGAATATTCAGCTACATAGTATGTACTTGTAGGGTATCCTATAAGGATGGAAATGAATAAAATATTCACAGAGCAGTATTTCGGTAGGCTTTCAGAAGTTCAGAATATCTACCGGTCATGTAGTTTGAATTAATGTTTTGAATATGATGTTCAGAATTGCAATCAGTATTTCTGAAGTTTTAGCCTCAGCTAGCTTAAGGGGCCTTAATATTTTCCTGTCTCTAATAGCAATCCAACCTATGACCATATTTGATTTTAATTCCTTGACACTGTTTAGGAATTTTAATTCATACTCTAAAAACTTTTTATATGGTGGAATATAAGAGAAACATTATGCCCTATTTTGCTACAACCATTTTCCTCATTTTTAAAAAGTTAGACCCCTTGGAATTTGGAAGTTACCTAGAAGAAAGTTACTTAAATAATAGCCTGTAACACTGATGACATAAGATTATAAGAGAATTTAATAGACAGTGTCTCATAAGCATGTACTTATATATAATTATATATCTTAATATATGATACAATAATATTGAATTTTGAATATTTTTGATTTACTGCTATACAGACACCGTTCCAAGATATCTTCTAAGGTTCATATGAATAGCGATGATAGCTTTCTATAATTTGTACAGAATGAGGTGAAAAATTCAGGCTATGCCACGTATATGCAAGTACCAAAAAGGTATTCATTTCTCAGAGGCTATTAATCTCACACTGAACATGTATGCATTAGGAGGTGAGCTGCTAAACTAAGTCAGTATGTCGTCACTATTAGTCTCCTGCTGGCAGTGGACATCTGTGAAGTTATGATACGGATAGCAGTAATAAGTGACCTTTTCAACCTGGCACAGACTCAGAAGTGCCATAACACTTCATGTACAAAATATTATTCAGTGTGTATCCTTTCCATCTCTACTTCAGAATATCATTAGATGCAAAAGCCCAGACAAATACATAATTCATGAATAAAAGGTGAAATTTTAAAGCTTCTGGAATACAGAATCAGACATTCTCACCTGCAGTGTGTTGTGCTCTACTGTAAATCTACTCTCATACTCTTCTCCTGATAGCAAAACTGCTGGGGAGGAAGGGAATGGAAGGAAGGAGACCTCATCTCAACAACATTTACGTTATAAATTTTACTTAAAAACAAAGTTAAGTTGCAGCAGTACATCTAAAAAAGTTCTTGCTGAGCTGACAAGAAGCCAGTGCATTTGGGATAGATAATACACTCAGCTTCAGATTTGAATTGAATGCTTAAGTTCTCAAATGTTGAAGAGAGATTTTTGATTTTGATGATGTATTTGGAGGCTTCTGGTGACTGATGTGAGAAATTGATGTTTCTTACTGCAGAATAATTTTTCATTGGACTCTAGCTTCTTACTGGGGAATGCTCTCTGGAAAGATTTTGAGTTTGTGTATATGGCATAAGAGCAGAAACTTTCAGTGTTACGGCTACCCAAAGACCTGTATCCTCTTAAGTCCGTACAGGAAAGGAAACATGGGATTTCCTTCACACTTCATACACACGACCTTTCCTTTTGCCTTTAAGAATCATATCATATCTGAAATAGAGTATAGCCCCTTAATGCCCTAGTATCCTAAGGTAATCTTATCCTGTTAGCATAGTTAATCTTCAAAATAACAAAGAGTATATTTTACTAGAATTAGTAAAATTTAATGTGATAGCATTGCTCGCAGACTGTAAGATGTCTTCAGAGCGTAACGTTTTTTTTTCACCTAACTTTAACAGTCCATGTTTTGTTTTGAAGCTTCTTATTCCCTGCGTGTCATTGAACTGTGATGATATAGGTAAATTCTACTTCAGTGAATTTGGAGAGAAAGAGAGATGAGAACTTCTCACTAAATTGGATCACCTTTGTTTGACCTGTGAAGAATTAAAATGCTGGCCATATAGTTTGGATTTGAATTTCTACACATAATGCTGAATAAGAACATCAGTATTTTGTAATTTGTGTTCACAGTGCTGGTTTTTTTTTTAGTTCTTTAGAAAAATGTATTAAAATACGAAGTGTAAATAGAAATAATGATATAATTTTATAGTATGTTATGCCATCTAAAAGCTTCCCTTGCTTTAATCATATTATTAACACATAGCGAAATGTACTTGCCTAGTTTGCCATATAACATTCAAGGCAACCTAACAAGAAGGTATTTTGTCCAAGTTTTACAGCAATTAGGCTAGTGTGTAGAAGTAATTTACAAAGCTACCAGTAACTTGCCTTACAGTATAAACAGATCACTAAGAGCATCTCAATATACTTTTTAGGACTAACAGGTTGCTGTCAAAATTATTAACCAGAAATCATATAAACTCAATTCTAGCTGAAATAACAGAAAAATTCCTCATGAAAGGTGACTTTGATTTTATCCAACAGTATAGTTAAAATTGGAGTTGCACTATTTTGTTCATGGGAACAGCCAATGCAGATAACTATTTTATCTGATATCTTCCTATTTGATCTATACTGCTTATGTATCAGCAATGATACTTCATGAATGAGTCTCACAGTTGCACCACTCAGTGCCTTCTGCTACATTATAAAAGAATTTTAATGTAAAGAGCATTAATATAAATGCTTGAGAGCGTAAACAAAAGGAGAATGGCCAACGAAGTGTATGTCATTCTACTGGCACTGTTGTAAGCAAAGGGGGTTGAATCCAAGAGAAATGGGGAATCCAGCTCTAGCCAATGCCCCAGAAACTGGGAGCTTGGTTCATTCAGACTCTTTTAAATGCTTTACTCATGGATTATATTTCCTGGGTCTGCCACAATGAATAACAGACTGGATGCTGCTGTTCATTTTTATAAAACTAGCATGTTTTTCTTAGGTAGAAGTATCTTTTTGGCCTTACTTCAGATTTAATCTTTTTCTTTCTCTAAAGAATAGATATGATCTAATTTTTTCCCTAGGAATAATGCTTTCATATGCTGGCAGTTGTTAAAATCAATGGATGTATAGAATTTACCACTAAAGGAAACAAAACGATTTAATGTATTAAGCTTTGCTGATGTGGAGACTAAAGTAGATTTTTTGATAGTAAGCTTCACTGGTTTTATTTTTAATTCTACTGTGGGGATTTCAAGAATTTGGTTTTACACTGCCTTATTTCACTCTTTAGCTGGTATAAATCAATATAGCTACCTACTGAAGTAGAGCAGTAGAATGAAGGAAGTCATATATATCAGTTTCTAACAGGATAGAAGAATAGTGACTTTGTACTAAGAACTGACTTATAAATTATTTTCTCTATAATATGCACAGACATGTTAATGATATGCTTTAAAGGTTGCTTTTTCTGTTTTGGCACTGAATGGAAGGGTACTCACCAGAGGCCCAGGAGGGCCATCCTGACCTGGTGCTCCAGGTAGACCTTGCTCTCCCTAGAGAGAACATAATATTTGTGTTACTGGAGAATATACAAGAAATGCAACATTTAAAATATTATTATGTTCAGTTTACTTACCACAGGGCCAGGAATACCCCGGAGACCTTCCGGGCCAGGTTTTCCTGCAGGTCCCTGAGGACCAACTGGACCTGTTTTTCCAGGAGCCCCTTCTGCACCAGGTTCACCCTAGAAAGAACGTAAGTAAGAGGTCAGAAAGGAAAATTGGACTAAGGTTGGCACAGTAGCTGCAAAGTGAGAACAAAGTTTCCTCAATCCATTTTTCAAAAGCTATTCCAAAACAGCGTTCCAGAACATGTTTCTGAACGAAATTATGATAGCTTCATATAAGCAAGGGGATGCCAGCAAAGCACACTTATCTTTCTTTTCCACAGGGGTGAGCTAAGTTGGGCCTGTACTGGTGAGAGTTCACCATGGGCTTCGTATGTACTGCTACTATTTCTGGGTCCTAATTTGGATTTTACAGTTTACGTATTATTACTTCAGTAAGTTTCACACTCAGTGAATGATAAGCAACTTACTTTTAATTTATATATAATTTACATTTCCATGCTCCTAAAAAAAAAAAAAAAAGTATGTTACCTTTGCACCTTTTTCACCTTGTCTGCCTTCAGCGCCAGTTGCTCCAGGAGGTCCCTGTGAAAGATGGAGACTGAGCTCATAATCTCAGTTTTCTAAGATATTTCTAAAGTGAAAAAAGTGCCATTTCCACTGTATTAATGAGTAGTAAATGCTAAAAATAATATTATATATTTCTTTCTAAAAGAATATGCATCACCTAATATCTCTGACAGGATAAGGTTAAAAACAAAGAAATATCTTGGAAAAAAATCAAAACGGGTTATAAAAGTAAAAGAACAATGCTTATTAACATACACAATAACAGTTTTAAATTTGCTTTGCATTGTATTATATCTATTCACTGTAATCTATCCACTGATTCCAAAAGTCTTGCATTATACAATGCCCAGAATGGCACGTACTTCTTTATTCCCAAAGTCAGTTATACACCTTTTAAACGTGTTTGGAGAGCCAAAAATTAATACATGCCTCAATATTATCCAGTAAATGTGAAAGAGAAAAAAAATATCACATGACTAGTGGTTGTAAGGAATGAATTAAAGACACAGTAAACAAGCAGTTCCTGGTAGCAGGTTTCCTGTTCTTGCTCTACAAAAGCTCTATTTTACTAAGAAAGTAGAACTTGGTACTGAAGGAGGATGTAAAAATTGGTTAAGTTTCAGGTGAAGGCCATAAGACAGGAGTTGCTGGACAGTAGTCCAGCAGCACTGTTTCTACCTGTTGCTGATGTCAGCCCTTTAATTTTCTTAAGGTTCAATGAAAAATAAAAAGGCTTTTTTTTTTTCCACCAGAACATCAAGGGTTAATTTTCAGGTTGGGGAATTAATACTCATAGCCTCAATTACGAGAAGAGGCAGTATGTAGAATCTAATGTACTGTTCTTAAAATGGCTCTCTTACATATACTTAGTTTAGAAAGATACACTCAAGATTATGGACCAACTATTTTCTTACAAGGTTAATTTTTAGCCTGGGAAATGTCTTTACTACAAGTAGCTATTTCTTGCCATCCAATGAACAGCTTAAAGCAATGGGATAGAAAAGTGACCATAATCAAACACAAGGTGATTTTCTGAATTTATAAAACTAACTCTCTAAGAAAATCTATTCATAATTCAACAGTTCATAATGTAGAAATATATAAAAAATGTTCTAAGCTAAGCAACAGAAAAAAAAGAAAGCAGCCATTTCCATTTACTTAGTCCTTTTAACTTCATAACAATAGACAAAAAAAAAAAAAAGCTTTTGAACTCAAGGCTTTAGATCTCAGTTTGATCTAATAGCATTTTTTTTTTTTGCAATGGCTGAATTTAGACCAAAGCTTTTATAACCTGTTATAAATCACTGTCCACTATTATTTTCCACATACCTTGAACAACTCCACCAATTTTCTTTCTACATACATTATTCCAGAAGAATAATTTGCATCAATATTGTTACAATAATAATCTCTGATGCATATACTCCAATGTGTAGGTTGTGATTGGTTGGGTGGGTCACAATTTGCAGTGAATCAGAAAAATGATTATCAGGTGTATAAAAAAAAAACCACAAAGGAACACTTTAGAAGTAGGGTGTATCTTTCTTACATGAATTAATTTACATGTCCGTTGTCTTTACTTCTAGGAAATTCCTTTAACTCAAGTTCCCGTATCAGTTATAATCTATCTTGCCTAAGAAACCAAAAAAAAGTGCGATAGTTTGTACTTAAGAAATATGTCTCTACATAATCTAGAAACGCAGCTGCAACTTGAATTAACAGGGCTCAAAACACTGTGATCGCTAAATTGTGAATACAATGAATCATGATTGCTAAACAAAGAGGGTACATTCATTATCAAACAGTGCCAGTGCTGCACCAAGCGCAAAGCAGCTATATGAACTGCGCTTTCTAACAGGCTGTGATTGCTGGCATGGCACAGATGGTGCTTCTACATTGAAACACTGCTAATTGTTATTTAATTTACCTTCCTACGCTTGAGTTGTTGGAGTGTCTGATAAATTTAAGCTGACAAAAGATCTCAATAACAATAATTTACATTAATGCATGGCTCCCCACCCTTACCACCCAGCTACCATAGTGATTGTTACACTTTAGTTTGGATGTATTGCCTTATACAGAACTGAGAAGACAAAAGAATTTGTATAGAAACAAAACTTGTTCACAATTTTGTTACATGAACCTACTGGACATTTCTGTCTGTTCTGCCATATCTATGATTTCATTAAAATAATTTAAACTGTTTTTTATAGCTATCTGTCCTCTAACCAAAAACATGATTTCCAACACAGAAAACCACTATCACATTCATCAGTCTGTTAAGATAGCAACCTAGTCTGCCATATTTTTAGGTATTTCATCTATTTTCAATCACAAGATGGCTTAATTTTTAAGTGGGGTGTACGTCCTGCTGAGAGAGTATGATATTATAGACAAAATAGAAATAGAACTTCATAGAAATGTTTATTTTTTTTCTAAATTATTCAACATTGTATATAAAGGGAACTAACCAAAAAAGTTTCTAGTTCTCAAATTTTAGAAGTTGGTTATGGTACAGTATTGACATCTGTTATTTTATTGAAAGCAGGCAGTATACACTCCACATTAGAATAACAATGTATCTAAGACTTGCAATTCTTTAAATTCTAACTTTTAGAGTAATACATGAACCTTAGGTGTATGTGATCTAGACATATAATTGAGTCTAATAAAATGGCCAAGCAGCAAAGTACACAGCTGAAGGGCCTAGCACACCAAAAGGCTCAGAGAAACGTAAGCAAGGCCTACCTGTGTTGACTTTTATCGACTGGGTATGTTATTTGTTGTAAGAATGGATAAGAAAATGAATATTGTCTTATGGTGCCTTTTCCTCATGCTGTTTTTGTCATTTGTCAGATAGAAATCAAAGCATTCAAACTATGCTACCCATATTATGTTACCCAGTACTCTACAGCAAAACAAACTAAGTGCAAAGAGTAGGTGCAAAGAATTAAGTTGCAGAAAAAAAATAACAGCATCATGTTAACTGTAGAGTGATTTAGGTTTTGTGTCTACGTTTCTGGACAAGCAGACATTGGATCAGAAAATATTGACCTACTGAAGCCTTTTCAGATGTTCCACTTTTCAGAGATCACAACTCACTTATCTCCCACATTGGAAGCAGAAACTGGAAAACGTTCTACCTCTTCAGAAATGCAGTCTTCATACATTGTGCTGTTGGCCAATGCTGGTGCTGTTATCAGCAACAAGAATACTCTACAGCAGAGAAATCTTACTGCAATTTGTGAATTCCTTGGCTGTCTCAGATTGCTCCAGGAACGCAGTTAACTTTAATGCAATTTTTTGTCTTCGGAGCACTTAACAACACTTTCAGAATCACCCCATCCTTCTGTGGGGCAAGTTTCAGTCTTCTCTTTTGGCAGACAGAGAAATTCAGACAGCAATATTACAAATGTTTAACACACATCATGGGAAAAGGGTTAGAAAAGGGGTTCCTAGTCCCAAAGCTGTACTAGACTACTTGTCTGTTCAGCTTGGAAGGTAATATGCATACATGCAAATGCCTCAAGTTTTCTAGAGAATCTAGGCTGACTTCCATCAGTGGAGAACTTAAGAGATTCGATGGTGTGTTTGACTTCAATAATAATTATGGCATGCTTTTACTTCAACACTACTTTCATTCACATTCTGCAATCAGTATTCCAGTAGCTATTTCTAACTAAGAAAGAGCAGTAAATGTTTCTGAGTACATTCCTTTATTTAGGACTATATCCTTCTTTGAGGCTATCAAATATAAGACAACATTTTTAAACCAAAGGAAATACATTTTCCCAAAATACTTCCAACATTTACTCCTGAACTTTCATTGTTAGAACTATCTCTTCTTAGAAGTTATAAACAAAGATAGAACTTATATAGAAAAAACCTCTCTTGACTATCCAGCTAAAGCAAGGTGTGTATCTATGTAAGTATATATTTTCTTGTGTATCCAAAATATTGAGTAAAGCCTTTTATTTCATTGACAAGATGCTCCTTAAAATAATTTCTATTTTTGAATTCTACTATCATTACAGTTAATGGGAGTATTATCACTGAAGTCAAAAACAGAGTTTAGTCAATACTAAAGTAGTTCCTGAAAGTCTGATCTAATTAAAATGTATTTTAAAATCTGTCACTATTTTGCTGCATTGATCCTCTCTTCTGTTGAACTGGAGAATATGGCCTTTTGTTTGTTAACGATAAAATCAATTTGGCTGAATGTTTCCCTTGATGGATTTATGCTCTAATTTTCTAAACAGTATGTGCACAAATCCACGGTAGATTTGCATGCACAATTACTATGGTTACTTGCACCATAACTAGTTAGATGTATAAAGCCTTCTGAACATGTATTTATCTGATTTGGTACATGCACTGATCATTTCAGAAGTCATAAACTGTAAAATTATGATTTTAATTATAATCATTTATGATTTTGTTAAAATTTAAAATAAAATTCAGTAATATGTGTAATTGCTGACAGACTATCAGTAACTCTCATGGGGTTTGCCCTTCCTAGGTTGTTTTTGGCATATAAGTATATACATATTTAAACTAGTCATTCATCTGAATATGTTCTGTATACTATATGTAGAACATATATGTTCTATATTCATATATATTATGTATATACTTTGTTTTGAAGATACACTGATTTTTTCCTTATAGAGCTGAAAGCATTTATGGTAGTAGAACTTTCTGAAAGACAGTGGTGGAAATATTTTTGGAACACTATTGCTAGGTCTAAAAAGTAATGTATTAATTAAAGTACACATTTGTGTGTGCTCTAATGATCCATTTTTGTGCCAGCCACAGACTTTAACCTTTTCTTTTGATTTAGACTTGAGCTAAGTGGTTATTAGCATGCTAGTGAATTCTGTGTCTTCAGAGCAGAAACCTGGAAGATCCTTTCTGACATGTAGTTCCTAACTGGTATTTCTTAAAAGAATTCACCATACTGCTTGTTCATAAAACCCTTGCTCAGTCTCACAGCAAAGCTCCTGTAGTTACGTTAAAGCCTTCAGACACCATAGTAAAACAGTTCTGGTATTTGCTTATCTCACCAAGGAACAGTAATCCTATTACTGTTACCATCAATAACTAGAAAAAATAGTTTCTACTTGGCATTCACTTGATAGCTGAATGTCACTGTAGCTATATATCTGTAGCTGAAAGTCTCTTAGACACAAGGGGAAAACTGTATTTATGTCTATGTCTTTTGCTAGAAGTTGCTTCCCAGAGAAAGCTGGGTGAACTTCTTTGGAACCAGCAATATTAGATGCAGATTGCTCATAACTCTGAAACCTGGTAATAAACATAATTTTATAAGACTGGACAGTGAAATTGACTTCAGGTCAGCTCGAAAATACATGGGAGGAGGGGAATGAAAATGAATGACAGAATAAATAAGGAGACCATATAACTGAGTAGTTCAAGAAGCTAGACTCAAAAGTTTGAATCCTGAGCTCTCCCACCTTGTTGTTTCAGAGACAAAAACAAACCAAAAAAAAAAAAGGGGTGGAATGCTGCATTCTAGTAGTATTGCCAGAACCGCACCTTCATAGACATCAGTACTACTCCTGAAATGGTGTGTCCTTCAAATCTGGATGAAAGGACACTTCCTGAGGTTTTTTGTTGAAACTGTTTCTACCATGCTACCGATGAAAACTAACGAAGAACATTTTTGTGTTCATTCTGCCAGCAAAGTATGAAGCCTTCAGTTATTCACTGTTTTCTCTAATATGACATCAATACAATACAGACTCTCTACAAGCTTGAAACATTCAGGTACTCAAGTAATGTAGAATCTGATTCTACAAACTTCAGAATTTTCTTCAGAATACAGGAATGAGATTACTTGGCAATACTTAGACGGAATCATAGAACAGTTTGGGTTGGAAGAAACCGCAAAGATCATCTAATTCCAACCCCCCTGCCATGGGCAGGTACACCTACCACCTGACCAGGTACCTTACCGTACCTTTTTCCTTTTTTTCTTCACAGTATTCATAAATTGGAATTGTGTCAAAGCCCAGATGACAGATGGCATTTGCATTTCTAAAGTGTTTTTTATGTAGCTAGAAATAGCAATATATCCTATCTACTAGGAATGAACTACTGCCTTCCATATAATAAAGTAGGAAGTTCTAATCCGATGTAGAACAAACATACTAATTGAATTATGGCTCAACTGAATATTAGCAGTTCTAGTGATAAGGTTGTTAATGCTACCAAAATCATTTATAGTATTATAAATGTTTTGCAAGCTTGTAGAGCAAATAGATTATTGTGTAAAATAGATAAAACTAATTAGGCATGTCAGTTCACTCAAGCCCATTAAATAGAGCAATTTAACACATTTTGTTAAATAGCTCTCAGCTTACATTTAATGATGCTCCCCCCATCTTTTTTTAAAGTGTAAAAGCTGCATCTAATTGCTCTCTGAAAGAGACTAAAGGTTGATACATTTACTACAGTTCTGTAAGTATAACATTATTTACTGTTTTTGATTAGCTGCATTTGTAAAGCCTGTGAAGCTTCAAAGATTTTAGAAATAATGAAATGGCTTCATAAGCTATAGAAATGTCTGCTTGTTAATTTTGTATGTGGACGGGATGACATAGATTTGCACAGAAGTTGTGTTCAAATTATTTTATTTCATAAGCGAAAGACACCAAAGCAGGCACTTTCTTTCTGTTCTCTGCCAGCAGTCATATGCCTAAAGATGATGTCTAATATTACTCTCATTGTCACTCACTCCTATTAGCAAACCAGCAAAAATGCTAGTTTCTTAACCTCGCAGACACTGAATTCACTTGGGTGAGAAAAAAAACCTGTTATTATAGACAAGTATAGACACTTCCCCATGTGTTTTTGTTCTGCTTGATGTTGGCAAATAAGGGCATTTGTGATGATGGATATATACTCTCGTGATTCGTCATGATCTAAATGCAGCTCTAAATTTAACAAAATTTACTTCTGACAATGCATCTTGACCACCTTAAATTTACTTAATATTACAAGTAAACAAGTAGCTGAAGTACTCTAGAACATGTCTCAGAAAGGGAAACGTACAAGAGACAATGAGAAATGACTTACCCTCTTTCCTGGTGGACCAGGTGGGCCGGCTTCACCTGAAGGACCTGGTGGACCCTGCAGTGGAAAGTGGTAGGCTCAGTGGTTACAAAAGATGAAGTTATAGTCCTTCATAAATTCAACAAATGTCTGCAATATGTTGACCCCCTTCAATAGACAGAGAGTAATTATAAATGCACACACAGAAATGATACTTGCTTAATCAGCAAATACTTTCTTAAGGGAGTCTTTTGCAGTTTTTAACAGGTTTTGTTAGTGTACAAAATGCAACCACTCTTTTTTCTTTTTCTGCTTAAAACAAAACATTTCAGCCCAGAAAGTGGCTGCACAGAAGTAATATATGGTCTTAGACTACTGCCTACCTCTATTAAGAAGCGTTTCCTGTATTTTCAGGTGCTTAGGTTGCTACTTTTACTATCGTTTTCACTAACATCTGTAAAGTAAATGCCTCTAAGTGGTCTTCTGTTGAAAATCTTTTGTGCACTGATAAGCCATTTGCCTACTTCATTTAGGTAACCTGTAATAATCTTTTAAATATTTCAGGGTTGCTGAACAGTTTTTTTTCATGAACACAACACTCTAAAAGTACTTATTCTTGAGTAAGACATACAGATGCTCGTCCTGACGTTTGAGGTTAAACCCCAGTTTATAACTTAGTTGCAACCATATGTCCAATGTACTAACATTTTTCTTTCAAGTTGTACTGTATTGTACTGTATTTCCCTGATAATTAGAAATTCCAGAGCTGTAAAGAGACTTTCCAAAATGGAAGCCCTAGCTTTTTGCAATAGAAAATGAAATTCATAATGCTTTAATATAGGAATCTCCAGAAAGGTAAGAGCTTTGATGATTAATATGGGTATTGCTCAGATAGTTCTTAGATTTCACACGAAATACAGCAGAAATTCCTAGATTTTGCTTCATTTCAACAAGTAAGCTAATGAAGACTATTTGGCTGCAGCATTACTTTCTTATGCTCAGAGTTGCTCTATTTTTAGTGCTTCTCAGCAGCTCCAGCACAAATTCTTAACACACTGTTTGTTTCTACTTCTAAAAGAAATTGACCTCTTGTTTTTGATTGTGTTATAAAGAGATATTTTTCAGTACAATACAAAAAAAGAATCCATTTAGAAAATATTTTTAAGAGCATGAATTTACAGAAACCACTGATTCAGCAAAAAGTACTTTCTTAGCATAGGAGAGAACATGCAGCCAAAACAAAATGAACGAAATAACTCACAGGTTGACCAGGATCACCATCTTCACCCTTCTCTCCACCAACACCATCTTGACCCTACAGAAATCATGTGAAAATAAATAAAAGACAAAATTCAGATAAATTAAGTAATTTAGTTTCATATATGAAGATAAGAATACTGTTTTTCTACAAGGAATTTTTTTAAGGACACTCATTTTCAAAACTTTTTAAAGATTTCCAAACCTTTTGTTAGATTTAAGAAACATATGAACAGCCAGAACAACAGCTCTGACAAGAAAGACCTCATTCCCAAACAGAGAAGAGGTGAGAGTAACTAGAATTCAGTGCAAACCAAGACCAGGACCTAAATCTGTTCTTAAAATATACTTACAGCTGGACCAGGTTCCCCAGGGGGACCAGGATCTCCAGGAAAACCAACCGGACCCTAAATAAGTCAGGAAAAAAAACAACACAGGAAGATGTCATCCATTGAGAAGCAGATAGCAATCAACAGAAATGTTTTGTGAAGAATAATGAATTTAATTCAAACGTAGAATTTAATTTGTAGTTCTATATTTAGCACAACTTCAGCAGTGCTTCACAGTGCTTTGTGTTAAAATTATTAAGCTTACTTACTGGGTTACCCTTAGGGCCATCATCACCTGGAGGTCCTTTAGCACCTGGTGGTCCGGCTGCTCCGGGTGGACCAGCCTCACCTTTTTCTCCCCTTTCACCTTTTGGACCCTGTAGAAATCATATGAACACAAAAAATATTGTCTAGGAATTGAATGCCTAAAAACAGATTAGTGGCAAAACTGTTTTTCAGATCTGGGCAATGTTACTCAATAAATGGTTTGCATGTGAATGGGAAATTAGGCCCTCAGCTTCAGATTGGAAAACCTGTGCATCTCAGGTCTGAGTGCCAACATCTGCACCCAGATGTGAGTCTGAACCTATTCTGCATCAGTGAAATGCTTCCAGAGAGATAAATATGCATATAAAAGTTAATACTTTGGTAAGAAAAATAGGTACTCTTTTATGAAATCTTCACAGCTTTATTGTCTAATCAGTAGTACAAGATGTGGCTATAATTATAAGGATAGAAATTGCATTTCAAGTTCTTCACTGAAAATTTAAAGACAACATACACAATTAATCTGATTAAATGCTTTATAAAGCAAGCACTACCAGGCCAGATACCTTTGTTAACCACGATACAGGTTAGTAAGACAAAGGCAAAATACTCACGGATGTTCCAGATTCTCCAGGAGGTCCAGGGTTACCAGCTTCTCCAGGTTCACCCTGTACATGTGTAAGGATAAATTAATGAGTCATCAGGTAGAATATTTCTATGAATTTATTCTGTTACTACATACTGTTGCATGCTTATTCATGTTAACAGCTTATAGGAACTGTCTTTTATTGAGACTACCTAAAGGCAGTTGTTACACGTGTTTTTGCAGAACTGGAATCTGAAATTTTAGAAAGAATCTGTCAAACTAAGCTTTTAGTGAGACAGGAAGACTAACTTTCCCTTTGGGCTTTGGAAGATCTTCCCTTTTATTATCCCATACACTGCAAATTTCCTGTTTGTCGTCTTCTTTTCTAGTCACAGAAAAGCCAAAGAAGTATATTGACTGTGTATATACGTGTATTTCTCTTTAAGATATTTTTGCCTGGAAGCAAGCCCCTACAAATAAGAAAATACTATTTGGAGATTAATTTTAATGGAGTAGAGACATTATTGCTAAAGCTACTGTTAAAATAATTACATAAAGAAAATCTATTAGGATAAAATAATAGCGTAATCGTTAGTAAAACTTTTACCACAGGCCATAAAAGCATATGCTATGTAATTGCTAGTGATGGAAATTGTTTAGTAAACCAGATGGCTTTGAGAACACCGTATGAGAACACCAATCTATACAAGTCAAAGATTATACACTATTAATTGAACATTAAAGTTAACTCCATCTCTTTTTTTTTTTGAGGCAATGCATAGTATTATACATTTAAAGACTCTTTGCTATTGTTCATTTTCAAGTTTAGTTATAACTGATTATTTTCTAGCTCAGTGGATTGATAAATAAACCTTTATATAAAACTACTCTGTTAGTAGAATGTTTAGCTAGTAGTGTCACGGATACACAAATCTGTGAAAGGATAACAGAATTTGCTTTCTGATTGTCATGGAGTGCTGAGGTAACAATATATTTTTATTCCAGAGGATTGTTTCTATTTGTAATTGTTAATAGGGGATTTTTTTTCCCCATTTTCCCATTAAACTTATGTATCCTTCATATCCTGTATGACCTGCATGCCCCTCATTCTGTGACAGTTCAATTAATGCAATGTGCATCTTTCTCATTTCCATGCAATGGAAAAGTATAAATCATAAAAGATGAAATTTAAACAAACCTCATACTGTAGATACCGAATTTTTTCTCATAGAAGCTAACGTCAGCATGATGACCTCACTAGGACCAAAACTTGGCCAAATGTAAATATTAAGTTAGATAAATGGAAGAAGATATGACTACCCAGATGAATTCCAGAATCAGATAATTAACAGATTATCAGAATTTTAGGGGCAATATTAACATACCCTTTAGAAAGGACACTTCAAAAGGTGAAGTTGCCTTTAGAAACTCTGGTATGTTTAATTAGACACACTTAATTTTGCAGTGATCTTAATGAACGATCCCTCTTAGTACTTAAAATTAATTTACTTCTGTGATAAAACATATTTTTAAATATGTCTGGTGGATGGATACTTCAGGTCAATACGCATTGAGTATGCTTTGTAAGAAAATTCATAATCTTCATTTCCTTATTATTTTCTGAACAGTAGTTTTACTTTCAACTGATGTAAACATCCAAGGCCCAGTTTTGCAAAGTTTTGAGCAATTTACTGGATATTTAGAACATCTGTATGTTAGGCCTTTGATATCAAATTAGAGATCAGCATGTGCTGGTACATTCTGTTTTTCCTCTTTTTCTTAATAATAAGCAGAACAAAGAGAATAATTGCTGGGTGGAAGCTGGTTTTAAGTGGTTCTGGTTGAGTGTAAATCTCAAAACTTCTAGACTGCTCCATGGAGGATACAGGCATTAATAATGCAAGGCTACATGCACGTTTGTACTGCAGATTTCTTTGAACATTTAGGCCTTCATGTGTACAGCAGAGGAACAAACAAGCTAGCTAAAAATACATGGCACTAAATGTGACAAAAATTGTTTATAATTTCACAGAAGGGGGCTTTGTATTAATGATAAAATATCTCCTTCTACTCCTCAACAATGACAGGAAGGATGCCAAAATATTTTTCCAATCAGCACTGCATTATATATCTACAGTATGATATATCTTCTGGGGGTGGGGGGGGGCACAGGCCAAAGCATGCTGACATAATAATAATATTAAAAAAAAAAAAAGATTGGGGAAAAAAAGTATGTGGGAAGAGGAGGAAAAGGGAAAAGGCTTTGGTTTTGTTTAAAAGCGTGAACAGTCCTCCCATTGCAGCGACTCAAAACCAAACTCCTCCTGACAGAAACAACTCTCCATTATTGGTCAGCTTGCAGAACTCATTAAATGGAACTGAAATTAAGAGGAAAGGAGTCCTAAGTAGGAAAACAAACAGTCATATGCTACAACTTGAGAAGGAGGAAGAAAGTAATTAGAAGAAATAAAACCTCCAAAATAATATACGTGGAAGCTTCTGTATGAATGCAGACAACACAGGAAATAAGCAAGAGGAAATAAAAATGACAACCAGGGATACACAAATCTGAATGTCATGTTGAATTAAATTTAGTGGGATGATTGTTGTGATTCTAAATCTGTTTGACAGATTTTCAACTAGCATAAATCATTTTCAAACCTTTAACTTTGTTGGAACTATATCTATTTCTATGAAGATCAAACACATATTGATGCTTCAGTTCTGCTTCACCTCACAGATATGTTTACCACAGATCCATTAGATAATATCTTATATTCTTAACCTTCCAGGAAGAAGGCTGCATGATATTCTAAGCCACAGCAGTATAAAATAAAAATAATACTGTTGAAGCTAATTATGTTACTTTAAACTATGTAACCAAGGAAATCACCGTAGCCTTACTTACTAATCCTTCCAAAAACTACATCTTCTCCCCCAAAGCTCTTGCCTAATACTTAAATAATTTTGTGATGTAAAATGTGAAAGAAAAAAAAACCACAACAATGGTAAATCAGCCATTAGAAGTATAGCTTGATCACTATTAATAATTATTAACGAAAGATGTTTGGGAACTGTAACATATCTGTATAGCACCAAAGAAGAATCGAAATATGTATTCCTATTCCAACGTTTTCTCCTTCTAGGTATGACATAATCAACATTCTCACCTTTTCACCAACACCTCCAACAGAGCCAATTGAGCCTGGTGGGCCTTGGGGACCCTGCAATGATAAAAGATGTTATTCCAAATACAGTTAGCCCAAAAATATTGCTTATTACTGAATTTCAAAAGCAATGTTAAGAGAAAATAAATTAATTCTTACATCAGCTCCATTAGGACCTTGGGGACCTCTTGGACCTGGAGGACCAGGTGGACCCTGTATCAAAGAGACAATTTGGTATATTTAAAATCATAAAATAAAAGTCCAGTGGGGCTTCTTTGGCCAACTATAAATAATATCCTCAATCTGTAAGAGACTTTTAATCTTTAGAGTGCTACAACAACAGCAGGGCTAGATTGCAGCCCACTGCATGAGTTCACAAAAATATCCAAGATACATAGTACATGAGCTGAAAATGATCTAATGATTAGGAATCATGAGGACTGTTTTCCCTGTGCATTACCTACATACCCTTTCCACTGCACAAAGACCTCAGAGTAGCTTATCTGTCTGGTAGCACCCATATGACCGTACTGTACCATGGTGACTACAGATGGGCAGTAAAAAAGCAGGCAGCCTTGGCATAAGGTGTTGGAGGCACACACAAAATGTAGATAGCTTGCAATTCTGTCAAGACCAGCACAGAAGGCATTGTGACAACAGCATAAACAGTTGAAGAATGTAGTCTCAAGATGACCCAGAGAAACAGAGTAAACATAACCAAATAATGTTTACCATCTTTTGGCATACAATTACAGTCCAATGGAAAAAGTGCCATTGATCTCTGATGCTATGGTGCAATGCCCTGAAGTTCCTATTTCAGAAAAGCAGTTCCAAATTCTCCAGTGCAGCGGTGTCTTTTCTCTTTCTTTCCTGACCCTGCTTGCCACTATCCTGTCAGGCAAACATGGCATTTGCTTTGCTACCTACTTTTCAGAGTATTTTCTTAAGTTATATAAATCTTCATCTTAGAGTTCAGATGGATGCAGGAAAGCAAAATAAATCCCAGAGACAGTTCAAAATGCACAAATGTTTCATGCTCAGGCAATGAATTCAGGAGTAGATTATCAAATTGTGAGCTACAAAGAAAAGACAATAATATAGGGATGACACTCATTGCCCCCAGAGTGACCAATGGGGACAAAGTCTTACCATTGGGCCCACATCACCATTTTCACCTTTTTCACCTGGTGGGCCAGGCAGACCCTAAAACACAGGGAAGAAATATGAAAACTATTAGCAGGGTATCTGGAATGATGAGATATAAATCAATATAAAACAATATATATACATGTGAAACTTGGGCGGGGAAGGGGGGAACAAAAAAAAAACACTATTTGTAATAAATAAACCTATAAATAAAATGAATTTTTAATATTACAGCAAATGTATATGTAGTCCTGGGCTGTTTAAACAAGGTGAATCAGAAAATTAAAAAAAAAAATTGGACACACATAAAAGCTAGGGTGGCTGACTTGAAAAACAGTGTCATCATTATCCAAAACCCAAGTGGGTGTTTGGATAATTTGATTTATGCTATGATACATATATATGTCAACAAAACATGATCAATGCAGCACAGTCAAGTGGCATGCAGAGATGTCTAAGCTACCTCAGTATTGGAAGCCGTAAAACTGCTTTAGCAAGGTGTCCAGTGGAGGTAATGAATCCTGCTGAGAGGCACTGCATTGCGTTATGCAAACATTCTTACAAGCAAAGTGTCCAAGTTTGTCTAGTAACAAACATCAAGAGAAGGAAACTGTAGATGATGCTAATACTGATACCTAGCATAATGTTCCCCCAGCTAGAAACACTATCACCACTAAGCTGGACAATCCTAAATGTAGGGTACTTGGCTTCTGTATCAAGCCAAGGAGTCCAGTAGCATTATAGTGATTTACGTTATATTAAGGTCTGGTTTTAAGTTTCATCTCCAGGGTTCTGCTACTTTCAAAGTATGTATCAAATATAACCAACCAGATTGGAAAGGGCAACTTGTCATCTTTGCTGCAAAGCTGTATAAAAATTAGGAAGTACGAACATAGCCAACACTATATCTATTTCTCAGCTGCCCTCCTACTTTGACACAATCTGAACTACAGAAAGACTTGTTAAAATTCAGAGGTATACCTTTTCTAAAATGATGTATGTCTCTGTTGTCTACTACAGTGAAAACTTGGCTGACCTGTCAGTGCCTTGTGGTTGTTGTGAAAGCTTATTTAGTACTAAACAATCAACATGAAAAAGCCAACATTAACTCATCAGATAATGCTGTTCTTTTTTTTGTTTGTTTTGTTTGTTTGTTTATCTATCTATCTATATGTATGTATGTATGTCCATTGCTTGTTTTAAAAGTTGCAGTCTCAGGTCCTGATTCCGCTAATTGTTAATGTAAATATTAAATTTAAAGCACATTTTATACTGTTTGCAGAGGCCATATTTATGAAACCTCAAAGGCAATTAAACATTTAATTGATATTTCTGTCTTTGAAAATATTCTCAAAAGCTATTCAGTGAACACCTAATTCTAACATTGAAAATCTCCAACTGATTTCAATGAATTGCTATTTCATTCATTATTGGACATGGTATTTTGGGAGTCTTTCCAGTTCCTTTTGGCAAGATGTTGTTGAGATGCTTGTCATTTTTATATTTCAATATTTAAGTAAAATTGCCATAAACTGTGAGATAACTTAGATATGTCAGTAGAGTTTTTCAGATTTTCTTGATTTTCTACTCCTTTTGTTAGAAATACCCTTCTTTAAAAATACTATAAAATATATTTTGAACAGTAAAGAAATTCATAGTTAAGGTAATAAATATTCACAATAACACGTTTTCACTTTTATGAACAAAAATACTTTTCCTTAATGCCCAATTTAAGTACTATCACTAGAATTTAATTGAAATAAGTGTAATAGAATTACCATGGAATATTATATATAAGAAAGAGAAAATTACTCCTCAATAGTTCATTATTACCATGAGAACTGTATTACTCGATAAAAGAAACTCCTAATTTCTCAATGGTACTTCATTACAATTAGCATTTTGGTCCATGGATCAACATACATAAAAGACAATCAGAATCAGAAAAATAATTCCTTGCTTTAAGTCTCAAGCTAATTGATTTTTATTTTTATGTAGCTTTGTGCTGATTAAACATAAAATGGGAAGGTAGAGTATACTAGTCTTTCCGAAAACATCACCTGAAACAGTATCCTAAATCTGAGAAAATAAAAAGGACAATTTCACTCTATAAAATGGTAAAAACCAACAATTCATAAGAAAATTTAGGAATCTTTTTTTTTTTCCTGATTGATTATTTCTGAAAATAAAGAAGTTTTCACTTTCAATGGCAACATGAATCTATACAAGACATACACGTCAGTGCAGTAATAAACCATTTACCTTCCATGAAGGTTTGCAATATTTTATAAACTTCACTAAGTTTTGTGAACCACATTGTGTAATACAGTTTAAAGTAATAATAGGTACAGATTAAGGTTTGGCTTACTGAGTCAGCTCACACATGGTAGATTGAGAGGAGACATATTCTTTAATATATTAATCACTATTGCTATCATTTTCCAATTTTCAAAGGAGAGTCCTGTATTATTTGTACTACAACTTAAAGCATGAATTAGAGATAGTTTCAAAGTGCTCTCTTCTCCAATGTTTTTGAGAGAAAGAAATGTGAAACTATAGGTATACTGCTAATGATGGCAGCAGTGTATAAACTTCATTGAGTTCTGCTAATCTTTCAGAACACAAATGATGGCTGTAATGGTATATCATTGAGAAATGCATTACATTGCCAAAACCTATTTTGAAAATGCGGCAAATGATTAGGACACATTAAATACTCCCCCAGGTTGAATTTTTTCTTTAAAATGTGTATCTCCAGTAAAAAAGTGCTCTTGATAAAACAGAAATTGTTTGACTCAATAAACAAATGAATTACTGAATGACATTCTAAAGCCTACAGTTGCCTGGAATTCAGTTTCAGAGCATCCTACCAATCTTCTTCAGCATTGAATCTGTTATTTGTGCATGAACGGTACGAATATGGGTTCTTTCAGTTCTTACTAACTGATACTACCATGTATTTAATAAAGACAATACTCATTCAGTTTCTAACACAGAAATAAGGCTTCTTACAGGTGGAGGGTAAAACATTAAATAAATTTACCTGCAATCCAATGGGGCCTGGGGGGCCAGGGAAGCCTCGAGGTCCTTCGTCACCTTTTTGCCCAAACATCCCTTGCTGACCTCTTGGGCCTGGCTCCCCATCACCTCCCTATTTGGAAAGAGCAAAAAGCAAAAATATCACAGGTCTGATAACAGAAGAAGCTCTTGTGATACCACTGGCAAAACAATTAAGAGAGGGTTCAGAATCAGCCCTAATATCTTTACAAATGCATGTACACCAACTTGATTGAATAAAATCTGTTATATAAACAGGATACCAGCATATGTCTTGGCAGGTCAAACAATACTACAAGTCTCACAAGAATTTTTTCCCTGAATACCTCTTCACTTTCACATCTGCATAAACTTTCTAGGTATTGAACACCTACATATTAGTAAAATATGAATAGCACATAGCTCTACCAACATTTATGGCAGAAGAATTCAAAACTTAAAAAAAAAAACAAAACTCATTTTGGTACTAGGTGTATTTTAAAAAGAGATTCTCTTTTAAATGCATTTAGTATCAAACTGATTTTACCATGGACTGTTATAAAAACATCAAACAAATTGGCTGAAAGGATGAGCCCTATTCATTACTTACACTATTTCATTTTTAATAATTCCTTCAAATTATGTCCTGCTGCAAATCAAGTAATAGATGTGCAAGCTTGTTTATAATAAACAACTGAATGTAAGGACACAGCAGTTAACAGTGATTTGAAGTCACTTCCTGAGCAAGGAGCACAAATTACCATGCGCTTCTCAGAACTTCTAAGTATCAGATGAGTTATAGGAATATTGTGGTTTGCTCTGAACAAGCTACTTACAGCTATACCAGGAGCACCAACAGGACCCTGAAGTCCTGGTGGACCTGGAGGACCCTGCAACAACAAAAGGAAAAGTTAGCAATTATGGCATCTGGAATGAGATTAATAGCAAATCTATTTACATGATCAAACACTATTAAATGTTTCTACATTTCTCCATAGAGAATGTAGTATTATTCACAAGTTTTTTCCATTCAGTACAAACAAGCGTTGTTTATTTAGCTCTCAAAGGCTCAGATTTTCATGTCTATAATAAACTTTAAACTGACATTTATTGCAAGCACTTACAATGTTTCAGAATATTTAAAATAGACTCTATGCAAAATTGAATGAAGATGAAAACTATTTTTTCAAAATTAGAAATATCAGACCTTTCAATGAGATTTCTGCAGAAAATGCCAACCTTTAAAGTATTACCTAACAATTCTCCTTTAAATAAAATACTTATTGTCTGGATTAGATTTATGAAATCGTAAATGTTTTTTTTGTGACAGCACAAAGTTTATTTTGACACCTATGAGGCATGAGAAAAATCTAATGTGAATGCTAAGTTCTTGTTGAGCACTGGGATCCACATTCCCTTTGATATTAAATCTTTTTTCATGAGAAGAAAAAATATCTCTGAGAAGAACTTAATCTTTTTCAGTCAGGGAGATTAGGAAAAGGGACTTCAGAGCCTGTTTCTTTTTTGGGGTTCTATGCATATTTTAGAACATCTTATTTTCTAGGGAGTCGGAAATTTCAAGCTATGTATTCCTTCTCTTTTATTCTGAGCTCCTTTTTTTCCTTTCATTTCATTTTTCCTTAACATATATATTACATATATCATGGCAAAAGGAGAAGCAAAGCTTTTTAGCCTGTATTGTGACATATCTAAATTAAAGGACTCCTAGGAATGCTCCTATAGAGTGGGAGCATTACCATGAGGAAGGGAATTAGCATGCACAACTTTTAAAATATTGGAATGCCCTTATTCTACACACTGTAGGATGCTTCTACCTCTTCCTTCATTTTATAGGGCCCAGAACAAGACATACATATTTTTAACCTCATTTGATACTCATTTTGATGCAAAATATTGTTTGAAGGTACTTTAATACTGACTAATGAGAAGTTATTTGGACACATGCTCAGACTCTCTTTTGCACTGCTCTGGAGGGCAAAAGGAGAGAGACTGATCAAAACTGCAAGAGATTATGCAAGACTATTTTCAGTATGAAGCAGGATTTGTTCAACAATTTGGTTACATGTATGTTTCTTGGAGAAATGTGTTTTATAATAGAACTGCTCTCTCATCCATATGTATGTTACAGGGCCTTGCAAACAGTTTATTATTAACACTTGTGATTTATCTAATACAATAGGATTGTGAATAGTATGTATTTTCAGCCCTGAAAACTGCAGAAGCAAGTCTTTCTCACATAAATTGTCGAAAAAGACAAGCCTATCTTTAAAAACAAAAAAAATCCTTGCAATTTTTCTGCACATTTTGTCTCAATATTTTTTTCTACAAAATTATCATAAAACTGTGAAATGCTTAAATTTGTATGCATAGTCCCACAAAACATCATCTAATTCTATGGAAGCCATAAATTTGCTGCAAATTTTAGAAGCAATCTACTTTTATGATGCTCTATATGTAGTTAGTCACAATAAGCTCAGTGTTTTCAAGACAGTAAATATGCTTAACTATGAATACCCCTGTGTTGACTTCTGAGTTTTGACAACTGTGAATGTTGGTGAAAAATAATATAAAACTGAATTTTGGGGTAAGAAACAAAACAAAACAAAATCTAATTTGATTCTTTCTTGCTTCAAATTTTGAAGTAGGAAAAGCTTGGAAAAGGAAGTGCTGTAGAAATAATTTTGAAGTTCAAAAACTGCTCAAATGAACTCAGTAGAAGCCTAATTAGTCCCAGGTTTACTGATGGGCCTAGTGATAGTATTAGAAAACTTGTATAAGGTATTTGCTGTTCTGAAATGTTGAAACCAGTTAAGTTCACTCTCCAATAATTAGGTATTTTTAAAATAATTTTAAACTGTATTAATAGATTTCTCTGCTAAGTCTTCATATTCATCATTATGGCTAAGAAGCTAAAGTTGGGTGTGTCACATAATCCAGAGAGTCAGCTTAAACGCAGTAAGACAATGTATACTCTTGGTCTTTCCAAGTTCAAATGCAAAATGTATAAATTAAAATAATATAGGAAGGGTGCTTAGGAATGTAGTTTAACCCATTTACTTTTTAATGATTCTGTAGGCTCAAGGAACACGATAAATACTAAACATTTATATTTAGTATTTAGTATATAAATAGTATATTTAGTATTTCTAATACTCTATTAAAACTCAACCTTATTTTGAAGAAGCATTTTAAAATGTGTCTTTGTTCCTATTTTTGTAGGTAGCAAAACTATATGAATACCTTTTATTTATGAAAAACAAAATGGACAAAGGATTTTGCTACTCACGTTTTCTCCCTTGTCACCTTTACTACCTTTTTGACCCGGTTCACCAATTTCACCCTGTAATTGAAAGTTAAAAGTTAGTTCTTGTTTAGAATGGCCTCCTTCACATTTAGCTGACACCAAAATCACAGTATCTTTAAAATGTTCTATTGATATGATTACTCTGTGTTGTGTGCTTCAGTTTCAAGTGTAAAGGCCTAACGGGTACAATTCTGCATCATTCAACAGTATGTCATATTAATCCAGATATTAACTTTTATACTGCAAAGGCCCAAAAGATGTAGCTTTGAAGTATAGTGATACTAAGTTCTAAATAACAGAAATTGTGTTCCTCACCTTTAATATGAACTTTTAACAACAGTACAGTGATTTACAGGCTTATCTATGTGACTGAATAATTGTTTCTTACTGCCATGTACAATATTTCAAAACTTTAATATGATTCATGTTGCTAGGAAAACATGTCAGGAAGAAAAGTTTCTTTACACAATTGAAAAAAAATAAATCTCAGAAAATACTCTCTGTGGGACAAATAACACTATAGCATTATAAAAATAAACCTCAAATTCTTTACCTATGTTAACTAACAGAACAGTGCTGAATCAAACAAACATGCAAGATGATCCTGAAAGGTGCTGTGTCCTGAATTCTGCCAGAAGTTAACAGAATATCTCTGCTGCAAGTACATTTTTCTAACAGCCTCAACCTATTACAAACGGTTCTAAATCACCATCCATTATTGAGAACATTTAATCTTACTCATTCCATAGACCAAATTTCTAAAATAGGCAAAAATCAATTTTGACGTCATGTGACTTGAGTTATTTTGCCACACTTTAATCCTTGTCCCTTTGCCAGGAAAAATGTTATTTTTCTAGCTCTTGAACACAAATCCCAGTCTGCTGTGGCATCTGTCACTCAGACATCTGATAACAGAAAGTTATGGTTTGTTTGTTTGTTTTTTAATTTTCAGTGTATTTGGGGAGTCTTAGGGGCAGGAATGAGTTGTTGAGTTGCTATATTTATTGTGAGGAGACCTGAAACCAGAAAACTGTACTTACAAACCTCACAGGTATATTAATGCCAGTTATAATGATTCACCTTGTCACCATCTTCGCCGGGAGAACCACTTGGACCAGCAGGACCAGGAAGCCCGACAGGACCTTGTACTCCATCACGTCCAGCTGGACCTTGAGGACCTTTTTCACCCTGGTTTTGAAGAAAAGGAACTGATCCACATTATCACAGGAGACGAACAAAGCTTGCAACTGCAGTGAATCACGTTAGCAATACGTAAATACAGTCCAACTCCACCCAAAGATGTTCCAGATAACACATGTCCTCGATTCAAGTAGAAACAGCAGTGAATTCAATGCCTATGTTCTCCTGTCCTCGCACACCTTCTAGAAAATGAGTTTACCAATATTCACAGTCATCAGAAAACCACAACATACAGACGTCATCTCTGTAATACAAGTCTTTAAAAGAATATATAAGCTTAGACATGCTCCTGTAACAACGAGATTACTAAATGGGTAAATTAATTCCAAAATTAAAATTAAAGATGTCGTAACTGACATATGAGTGCATGCAGGTTCACAGCTGTGATACAGATACTAGTTTTCTGAAACCTGACTTCCTCAAACATGTTTTGTGAGGAATTTCAAGTAACAAAAAGCCTCTGCTCTCAACAATTGCTGGCATTATGTTTTTTTTTGTCGTTGTTCTTTTTTTTTTTTTTTTTTTACTATGCATTTGCTGCTGATTGTTTGCCTTTTCTTTCCTGTGTATAATGCGAGTCCAAAAACATGATTTCATTTTAGGAAAGCATGTTTTGAGGTTCCACTAACTGAACTTAGAAAAACTAAGGAAAATGATATTACCTAAACATCCATAAAACTGACTTTGTAATAATTCAAAATTATCTGAATATTCTCTAAGCTATATAAAACTCATTTGCATATAAGTATAGAACTGAACGTGTACATCGTAAGGTTATTATCAGTTGTTTCACATTATCTGAAATGCTCTCAATGTATTCAACGAGAGAAAGAAGGAAGTTCAAAATATTTATAGGGATATTACAAAAGAAACAAACTTGAAAATGGCAGGATGAAATGACTGTAGTGTTTCAATAATGAGTACAACAAAACATTTTAAAAATCAACAGGTAGGAAACTGTAAATGGTAGAGAACGTATCAGAAAATTATGCTAAATAATAATGGAAGCTGAGGACAAATATACTTGTGCTCTACTGCAGAGTGGCTGGATACAAAATTTAAATGTAAGACTGATTTGAGAACCTTTCTTATTATAATCACTCACTGCTGTGATAATAACAAGTTTAACCCTTCGTGAGTGTTAGAGGGCATCACAATAAATGTTTTAGTATTTAATTAATTTGATACATTTAATAAGCAAATACCATAGTGGGAAAAAGTAATGTTCTGGAATGAAAAGTCTGTGCTATGCCAGTTTAATATGACTCTATGATTACTTACAGGAGCACCCTTCTCTCCTGCAGGGCCTGGAGGACCCTGAGGTCCAGGACGACCTGGTAGACCAATTGGACCAGCAGTGCCTGCTGCTCCACGTTCCCCTGGTGAACCCTGGGAAGAAATAAAAAAAAAAGTAAGAGAATTCTGATGTAGCTCTGATAGCTGTTGGTGGTATTCATAACTCAGGTCAACAATTCACATCTTTGCCAACAATGAAGAACACCTGTGCTACTCAGTGAGATTTCACAGTTGGTAGAAGGTACACATTCAGCATGTGTACAATTAAAGGCAAAAGCTGAAAGAACTAACCTGAAGTTTGCAGTTAATAGTTCTTCTTCAATACTAATCTGATTTTTTTACCTCTTCCTGTATTGTTCATCATAATAGGAATGTGCTTCAGCCTGTTTTCAAGATCTTTTCTTCCTGTGAGTTTCCGAAATACATTAACATACTATCTTGATGAAAGAATACCCACCATATGAAAACACAGAACTAACTAACCTACACCACAACCCTAAATTTCATCAGGTATTGTACTGTACATAGCTGCATTGATCAATATGTTTCTGCCTTTCAATTCACTTGTGCAAATCTCAAGTATAATGACTAATTTGATGTGTCATACAAAGGAGCTTGGATGCACTGGTATTTTCAGATAAGCACATATAAATTTTAAAACATTATACTGCAAATGAAAGGAGAAAAGAGAAGTGTATGTAGAAAAAACACTGGAACTGTGTATTCCAAAATTGTGTATTCCATAAAAAACAGCATGTACAGAGAGGTAGAAACATGATGGTCTCCTGCATACGGACAGAGTATGGAGAACGACAGAGCTTCTTTGTGCTTTTTTAGTACTGTCACTGGGGTAAGAACTCTAACAGGAAATCCAGCTTTGCAAGTCTTGACGCTAAGGATGTTGTACATCCTCCTCCTACTGCAATTCCAGTAGCTATGGCAGCAGGAAAAGAAAAACAGCTGAGTATTCTGTTCCATTATATTTGAGATATGGGCTAGTCTTGTGGCTACAAGTCTAAACTGTTTCACTAGCAGCAATACAGTTAACCTTGAAATTTGTGGACCTACTGGAAACTGAGAAACAAAGAGAACTGCCCTATACACTTCTACATTTTCGTATTTGATCTTTTAAATCATTTACAATTTTTGTATCAATAGGCACCATTTATTTATTTATTTTTCTGTACTAGCATTTCTCCAGCTTTTCAGCTTTACACTTATGGGCTAGTTTGCGACACTTTAAAGTTATTGATAATTTCACTTTCCCAACTGTTAAACTGGTGTGGTACATCATGGAATGGATAAGTAACAGATATTGTAGCCTGAGGCTCTGACTAGCCATTTTTTTTCCACGTTTAAGCAAGAATGAATTTGCTGACTCTTGGAACACTGGAATCTTAAGGTGCTTTCATATATGAGGTCCAATTTGTTCTTCTCCATGGCATATTTCTCCTGGACTGACTCCATTATTATAACTTGTACTAGTTACATAGTAAGGTGATTTTCCCTCTAGGTTACTGTGGCAGAATAGAGTGCTGAATGACTGATCCAAAAACAGAATGCTGAACAGTTATGCTGAATGTGTTTTATTTTTTTCTTCAAATTATCTAATTTATCAAATTAGATCTAATTTTGCCTTAGTGTTCAAGCAGTATTTATACAGGACTTGGATGACTTTATCCTTCCATGTGCTTTTTTGAAAGTCTGGGTGGATGCCTAAGTTTGAATCCTATTTCTGTTATTTCACTTCCTACGACTTCAGTGAATTCAACAAGAACAGTTCACAACCCTGCAGCCATACTGCCATGGTCTCTGATCCTGTCAGATCTCATAAGATAAACAATTCTAAGTCAGCTCATCAGTAGAACGCAAGAATAGAGAGGAAAAAAATAGAAGGGAAAGTAAGTCATGGATCTTTCTTACATTAGACAGCAGACACTACCAGTGGCCACAGTTTCTAGTAGTTCTTTTTACTAGGCCAACTTTTCACTTGCATTTTTGCATCACTTTTATTTGCCGTACTTAAATTCCACATGAGGCATGAACAGAAAGTTCGCATTCTGTTTTCAAGGATCCTCTTATTTCTGTGTGAGAATGGCTGTGTAGCCTCTGATCAAAGTAAAACACATTAAATTATAGTCACAACTCAGAAAAGTATTTTATGTTTAGGTCACTTCCACTATGAAATAATCATCTTATATTACCAAACACCCTGTTAACCTGTGATCTTTCAGTGCTACTCACATCTTTGCATCTTCTTTTCTCATCTTTTTATCAATTTGTGGCTTTTTTTTTTTTTAATAAAAACCTCTGAAGAATGGAAGTGAATGAAATGCTTTGTCATATATTTCTCTTATACAGACTATAAGCTCATTAGTGACTGTTTTTATCTCACCTTCTGTGGAGAGATATGTAATTATAGATTTGTATACATTATGTGGACATAACAGTACTATTTACTGATTGTTAACAAAATGCTCAACAAGTGAACATTCCCATGACTGAAAAATTTCATCAGATAGAGGAAGATAGCTCTATACAGTTCAATGCTGATAACTGGGTAGCCTTCAGGTGGCAAATTCCGAGTCCAATTTGGGTATCCTATCCCTAAATTGGCTAATGAAAAATGACTGCTTGACATTCCAAGGAGCTTTCTCTCATCAGAATTCATCATTCCATACAGTAGTGTGAGAAGGGAATAAAACAAACGGAGGACAAAGATAGCAGATAAGAGAGAAATGTTAAAAAAGAAACCACCACCAACAAAACAACAAAACAAAAAAAAAGGAAAAAAAATGCTCTGAAGTGCATTCATGCATCTCTCTTTTGTCCAAATCCCTCTAAGCACGGTAATTGGCATGCACAGTATTTGGAGCAGTCATTTGTTTGGTATGCTCGCAGATGTATGTGCTAGCCAAATAAATCGTATAATTGACCATATATGCTAGTTAGAAGCAATTGGTATTGGCAGGGAATTGGAGGAAAATCACTCAGTGGCATGAACTCTCTTCCTCTTATAAATGGCAAATGAAGGCTCCATTATAATTACACTTCTGCGTGTACCCTCTATTGGCTAAAAATAGATGGGAAAATATTTTAGGACTACTTAATGTTCACAGTCTGCTATGAAATGTTCGGGAAAAAAAACAAGCTTTTGCGGTTTAATTATGGTGCTTGCAGACGTACAGAAAACTGGTATTAAGGGCATCTATGATCTTATTCACTGAAAAACAATTTCAAAACAAGAAGTTAGTAATTAAAGATGAAACAAGAGAAAAAAACACCACTGGATTTCTGGAGTACTTTCAGGTCAGCTTGGTGCTGTTTCTGCCTCAAGAGGCCTGTTTTGCACAACAGTAAACTCAAAGTAAATTTGTCAGAAAAAATATTTTTCCTTCAAGCTCTTTCCACTTTGCCCATTATTTCTGCTACAACTATATATATTTCTCAAAAAAAAAAAAAAAAAAAAAAAAACTTGCAAATAATTCTGAGCTTCCTACATGATTCTTTTATGACTTAGCAGGAAGTGTGGCCCCAAAGGCACGAATTTGTAAAATGAGTCAGTTGGTACTGTGCTCCTGATACCCATGCTCTGTGTATTTCTGGAGTAAACTTCACACTGACTCTACTCTGACCGTGAACTCCTATTAGCTGGTGTGTATTGCAAGGGCTCCTGGAATTTATTAGAAAGGCTCCTGGAATTTCTCTTCCAAATTAGTTTCACATGAAAGGAATACAGTTCATGAGCTCCAAGAGAGCTCCATGATATGAACCAAAACATGGCAAGGAGGAATGATAAAGATGTTCACCTCAAAAAGACACTGATGTTCTAAACTAAAACACTAACAGACATACTCTATAAGAAGTAGAACAACAGGGAACATTTGAATTTATATTCAAACACAGGTATATCAGAATATGGAACGACCATCATGAAACAGGGTATATGTTTTTTCCTCACTGCCTTTCATGACGCATATATATGAGAAACTATGATAGTTCTGACACAGTTAATGTGTGGACATCCTGTCTAGGAAAGTGAAGTGTGCTGAAATGTCAGGTATGCTTGAGCCCTCTGGTTACTGCATGCTCTTAAGAGTTCTAGTTCATTGCACCTGAGCTAACCATCCGCTTGAGAGGTTAGTCCAGCCTTAGGGCATCCCTTAACAAAAAATGATAACACAACCTTTAGTTTGAAGACACTATTTTGGTCTATGCTTTCTTGATTTTGTTTCATCTTTTCTTCTAACAGTTCAGGTTCTTCAGATATAGTGGAGCAGTTATCCCTTTCGACTCTCCCTTTTAGCTCCCATTGCATTCCCAGTTATCTTCTTTTGATGCCTTTTGAGAATGTACATTTACTGCATTGTGTTAAGAACATCACAAACATGTATTGATTTAAAGAATAGAAGCTTAAAGGCATAAATAATTCAATAATTCATTTTAAGAATTAAAATTTTAGGAGTTAAAATTAAGAATTAAAGCTTAAATGTGTGCTACAGTAGATCTTTTCCAATAAATAAATCTAGTGTAGCACATCTAGATTCCAATAAGATAGAAATAATCCAAAAGCAAGAATTTTTATACTGTGGGGTTTTTTTCCTCCCTGTTTAATGCATTCTAATCCCAGTGTGAATTGTAAGGGTATCTGAGAGCTTTGTTACTGAAATACATAAAATTTCAGCTCCTCCATTACTTTTTTGCCTAATAGGAATAGCTGTGCTTTCCCCCCCCCCCCCCCACACACACACTTCAGTTGCACTGAATGGAAGAGAGAAATGAGTTGACAAGATGGTTGTCAAAATCTACACAGTTTGTGTTTGGGGATGAGCGTACCATTTACATCCAGTGCATCCCTGTAGAAGTTACTTGTATGAAAATAACAGAGAACAGGCAACTTTAAGCAAGTATCCTATTTCAAGTACTTTCAGTGAATGCCTACTACAAACTGCAATGAAAGAGGCAGCAGATAGTAGTAGTCCTAACATGAAAAAAAAAAATCTAAATATAAACAACTGTTGAGCACAGGACCATCTAGAAAAAACAAAACAAAATAAAACAAAACTACTCATGCTACCTAAGAATTATTTACGATTTTTGAGAAATAAGTACGTAACCCTGCTTTTCTATCATAATCATAAAATGAATACCAACTATAACACAAAAAGTTGGCAAATAGATTTTTATACCTATGTTAAGCTTAGGGTGTACAGAACAAATATAACTGCATGACAAGTAGTTAAATTGTAAAGATTTTACGTAGTGTCATTAGCCAAAAATAATTTGTAAAAGTTTCACTGAGCCTGTCTCTAGACATGGTCCACACAAGACCATATAGTGAAGACAAAGTCATCAAAGCAATGGATGGTTTTTGGTCATCTTATCCTCTACAATTATTAATAATTATATAATGCATCATTAAAAAAATATTTATAATACAGTATTTTTAGTAGGTCATTCTTACATTCTTGCATGATCTATTTTCCCATGGTTTTGAATGGGAGATTCACAATTACATATTACTTTTTTTCCAAAATAAGATCATGTTTATTATACCTTCTCAAAGTTCTTAAGCTTACTCTACAACTTTTCCTGTTTTCTGCAGAATATAAACTTTCATCTGAAAATTATTTTTTCAATGAAGATGTTGTGGCGCAAATAATGGTTTGCAACAATAATGTCTGCTTTCTTACCATTTACTGCACCGATTTCAAAGCACCTCAAAATAGAATTGAAATATGCTCCCTTCTTTAATTGTGTTGAGGTCTCCAAACGTAGGGTGAAAAATTTCAGTAGGTTCTGAGATAATTGTCTTCAGACTTGTTTTTTTAAGATAATAAATAAATTAAAAAATGTAGAATAGTTGTGAAAAGAGATAAATGTGACGTTTCCTAACTACAAAGAAATTACTGGAGATGAGTATCAATAAAACATTCTGGTATCCTAGTCTAAATTAAAAAAAAAAAAAAGTTTCACAATAAGTTAAAATGAATCTTACACTCTGTCTGGTGTTTGGTTTAAAAGATTAGATATAATAATAAGGGCACAAAAATGGTGATGTAATACTTTTAAAAGCTAGCTTAGGCAATGCAGAACACCAGCAGTATGTTTAACTTTATTTGGGTCAACTGTATGAGTAAACTTCATTTATACAAAGGGAGTATAGCATGAGTCCAATATCTGTATCCAATATCTTTCCACTACAGAAAATCTCTTACATCTCAACAACTTGTGTAAGTGGAGAGTATTGACCAACAAATGCATTTCATATCTACTGTTAGCAGAAGACTTCAAATATTCACAATCTTCACATTCTTCAAGGTATAGGTTTATTAGTACGAGCAATTAGCAGAAAACAATTACTGATCACTTTGAATGACATACATCTGTCTGCTGTTTTACAGACTGTGTTGGTGTAGATGTAGAGTTTAGTGACAGAGTTTAATGGTGGATTTGACAGTACCAGGTTAAATGTTGAACTAGATGACCTCAGAGATCTTTTCCAACCTAAATGATTCTATGATTGTATGAATCTATGATGAAAACATCACAACATGTGTAGAAGAAAAAAGGTTACTTTGTGTAATATTGTTTACATTTCCATGCAGTTATTATGTTTACTTACAACGGGGCCAGGTGGGCCTTGTGGACCTTCCCCTCCTTTTAGACCAGCTGGACCCTAAAAATTAGAAAAATGCTTATTACTTACACTGGAAAATTCAAGAGTTATTTTTGCAACATATGGAATAGGAAAAATGTAAAAATCCAGAGACAAACAGCTGAATAAATTCCTTTCTGGTTATAAAGCCAATGATATTTAACAACATTGGATTCTTGATGTCTTTTTGACTACTGTATTTATTTTTAAACACAGTAGAAGGTTCCATGAAATAATAGGGTTAATACATTATTCTCATTTATTTACAAACTATTTTTCGTAGTGCTTATATTATACCTGAGCTCCTGGAAGGCCTCTCTCTCCAGGGAAACCACGAAGACCTGCTGGTCCATCTTTCCCAGGAATACCTTGAGGACCTGGGTCACCCTTGAAAACATTACATTTTGATTAAACAAAAAATATTTATAATGTTAATGTTCATCATATCCACAGTAAATGTGTGGTATATATTTGCTTATTTTTTATTACAAAAATGCTAATTATTGGCTCAAAATAATTTTAATTATTTCAGTGGAAGCAGAAACAACTCTAAAATTGGAATCTTTCAGCCTTCAAAATCCTTCTGTGGGAAATGTGTCAATAGTACATCCTGGTTTTATTGTGTGTGTTATATATTATAATTTAACATGAGTCTGTTGGCAATTTATCTGCCCCTTCCAATTTGTTTCCCAAAGCCACATCATACCTTAGCACCTTCTTTTCCTGCAGCACCTGGGAGGCCTTGTTCACCTGGTGGGCCAGGAGGACCCGGATGACCTCTTTCACCGATTGGGCCAGTCTCACCAGTAGGACCCTAAGCACAAAGGTAAAACCTCAGTCAGCTCAAGATATTTAATGTCTTTAGGGGGTACAGATTCTTATTATCCAGCTGCTCTGAGTGTATGTTACAAAATATCGCCATTGGTTAGCATACATTCCTCACCTTCCCCTCCAGGCAAAGCTGACTTACAAAATATCTTTGTCCTATAAAATAAATCTTGCATTGCATCTTGCCTGCAGACATGTCTGTACAGCTTCCACAGATTGAAAACCTGACCTTGCTCCTTAGGCAATGAAGCTTAAAACACAGTGCATTTCTACATATGGGAGGAGGTTACAAAAAGGTATGGGAGGAGGTTATAAAAAGGACATGTAAGGGAAATCCATGTACTATGTTTGTCTTAAAACACTGTCTGTACAGTTGCTTTTCTGAATAATATGAATTGAAAAGTAAGAGAGTTGAAAGATATCTCTTCAGATTCACTAGCAGAAAATTTTCACTGAGGGAATTACCTAAAAAAAAAGCCCATGCAATCCAAATGTCTGATTTTACTGCAAATAAATAAGATTAGTTAAATTAAATTTTAATAGTGAAACTCTCAACAGTCTAAAAATGACTGAAATTTGGCCTCTGACAATACTGCCACATAATGTCTTGCTCTTTCTAAACTATTTCACATTAGAGATCTCAGTCAGCATTCTTGACTTCTGCAAACCTTCAAATTCACGATTACATGAAGAATGCTCAAAAAAAAATCCAAAATTTGCATATTTTGTGGAATCACTGATGATCACGATGTATAATACTAAGTAATTAGAAGTTTCTAAAATTGTTATGCATATTTTGTTACCAAAGTTAAGATAACCATTGTTATCTTTTAATATCTTTTAATACAACAAAAATAACTGCCTTATGCACTAGCCATAATATAACCCTTCAAAAACGACTTTTTGAAGTTAGGTATAAAATCAAATGATGTACCTGAGGGCCAACAACCCCACCAGGACCAGGAGGACCAGTTTTTCCTTGAAAACCCTGTGAAATAATCATAAAATACTATGTTACCTAAAACAAGATATAAAAGAGCAAAATTCAGATCTGAGCTGAAGAAGAAAAACAGAGATTCCATGTCAGAGGGTCTTCTCTTCAAGAAATAAAAATTAGATACTTTTTTTTTTCCTGTGTATACTTAGAAGTGAAGTACTGATTAATCTTTCCTAGCTCTATCAGTTCCAATCTCTATGAGGTCGTACAGTAGTAAAAATACCAGTCAGTTTTACAGATCTCTTTAGGTAAACTTGATTGGTGGAGTCTCAATACATAAGTGATGCAGCTATAAGACAGCTGAAAATACATTTTTACATATTTATATTATGAATCATAAAGCTAGATATATAAATGCTTTTTAAAGAAAGACACAGATGTTGGATTAAGTTGTGTGGGCAATACTGCTGTATAACATCTAACCCCTGCCTAACAGCCTGTATCTGCCTCCTACCCTGCTCACCTGTGTAAAAACAAAGGTGTCATTTGGCTAGTATTTTTTAGAAATGTTGGGCCCTGCTCAGCATTCCTCAGGGCACAGTCTCGCTGACAGGTTCCCAATTCCATCAGATCCAGTTTAACATTTTTTTTTTTTTTAAATCTTCCTCAAACTGATTCTCTGCAAGCCAGTTGTTATCATGGTTCAGTTTGGCCTGTAACTATTTAGGCATTCTCTCTCAGACCTTTGAAATGATCCAGATTAAAAACAAACACAAAATTCCTTTGCTCTAATTGCTGAAAATTAAAACTGCTACAGGTTGAATCATTCATGTGTCCCCCCCTTTACTTTGTCAAAACTTTGTCTGAAGCCTATTGTAAAAGAAAGATAAGGGAGCATTGAATGTTGCCTATTTCTTGAAAACAACTTGAGAAGACTTGCTATTTCCCAGGTTTGCAGAATGCATTGATATTTTGCAGTATACTCAAAGATTCCTGATGCTAATGATAGTCTTACTGCTATGCTTTTTCTTTTATGTCAAAAATTTATCAATTCCTACAGGTGCAGATTTGTAAAACAAGTAATAACCAAAAGAGATTTCAGGAGCAAATATCCAAGATGACCTGAACACCCCATGGGTTCATCTAAAATAGTAAAAATGTAGTAAACAATTTACACCAGTGTCTCATGCATGTGCTTGTACCTAATTACTCTTTTTTTTTTTAATTTTATGTGAAAGACAATATAACGAAACTGAGTTTCTTGTAGTGAGAAGGTCCTTGATTAATTCTAATTGATGAAACAGTTAGTGCATTTCTATTTTGTACTTTCATAGACACAAAACACTAAATTCTATTGTAACACCCAGCAATCTAAAGAGCTCTGCAGCTGATGCCTCCCACCAATCTGTGATCAATAACTGAAATGGATAATAATTTCTAAAGAGGAACTAGCTTTATATTGGTTTACAGTATCTAGGTTATTCCTACATCTATATTCCAAATTAATCATAACATTACCATTCCCGTCTCAGCAAACAATGGCAGTTCTTCAGAGAAGCATATGGCTTACTGGGGGAAGAAGTAGTATCCTTATTTTCACTAATATTTACCTCAGTTGCTGTCAATGTACAGCTCTTAGTCCACAAACAAACTGCAATCCAGGAATTTTGCTCACTAATTTTTTAAGGCTGAGCATGTTTCTTAGCCTGATTGCTATAATGCCTACATGCACCATTGAACTTTAATGAGACACATAAATGAGAAACAGAATTCTAAGACCCTGATTTAACCAGTGAGATCAATGAATGTTTTCTGATTTATACATTTTTAAAAAAATCAGAAATGGAAATCTTCTTGGAAAAAAAAAGTCAACGAATCTACTTTCTATTTAGTTTGTTTTTTAAAATCTGTTTTTGTACAAAAAGGTATCTGTGAGAATCCATGGGGAAATACATTTAAACTAATTCCTGCTAATAAGCTGTGTTTGTGCCTGAGTTACTCAAATGTTATATCATTTTAACCCTACTAAACCCAAAAGATATAAAATTAGAGTACCATCGTACAATGACATAGTCCGTAGTCTTATTGTATTTTGCATCTTCCATTTCTAGTAATGAGTGAAATGAAAAACCATGGAATCATAGGATGGTTGAGGCCCATGGAGCCTCTGAAAATCATTGGTCCAAGTCCCCTGCTCAAACAGGGTCACCTAGAGACCATTGTCCAGGGCCATGTCCAGATGGCTTTTGAAGATCTCCAGGAAGGGAGACCCTACAACCTCTCTGGGCAACCTTTGCCAGTGCTTGGTCACCCTCATAGTAAAAAAGTGCTTCCTGATGCACAGGTGTAACTTCTTGTGTTTAATTTGTGCCCATTGCTTGTTTTCCTGTCACTGGGCAAAACTGAAAAGAACCTGCTCCATTTTCTTTACACCCTCCCTTCAGGTATACATTGGTAAGATCTGCCCTGAGCCTTCCCTTTTCTAGGCTAAACAGTACCAGCTGTAGAATATATATGCAAATAAATATATTTGTTTCTTTACTATTTTCAAATAAAATGTTCAATACAAACCCAAAGTTTTCTCAACAAATCTGCATCCATTTAAATTCATTTTGACAAGCAAAACACAACTTGGACAATTGTATGCAATTCCAAATGCAAACTAATGTTAATTTTGACCCCACCAAATGACCTTCCTACAAGAATACATGTGTCAAACTGTGAGTTTGAAGTCACTGAAAAAGAACAAATAAGCAGTCAATAGTGTTTCTCTCCCATGAAACAAACAAACAAACAAACAAACAAAAAACCACCACCATCATTGCAAAGCAATGGCATTAAAATGTCAGAGGAAAATACAGTTTTTCAGAATGATGTGTCACTCCAAGGTTTGTGCTCCCACTTCCAGCAATGGAAGTGACTCAGCACTCACTTCCAGATTTCCAGTGAAGATGGAATTCCAAACACATTCATCATGATGAGAACATTTCTCTCTAATCTCATTTAATTCTTTCTCCAACTCTGGAAAACCCAAGTAATAACTTTATTTTATTTCAGTGGGAGATAAGTCAGGTTTTGGCACTACAGAAATATATATATATTAATAATTCCATTAAAAAATTGATATGTTACTTTTAAAATTTTGTTTCCAAGATGTACTTATGAGGATTTTTAGGGGAATTGCATAGAATATAGTTTCAAAATTGAACTCTTTTTTCACAGGTTGAATCATTCCTGATAGCACTTTCCAAAGCTGTTGACTTTCGAGTTTCCCATCTGTTTAGCATTAATTAGTAATACTTTATGATGCCATGTTACTTGACATTCAATCAGAAAAGATGATATAGTGATCGAAGACGATACAGTGGTTGCCTGACAAATCTTTACTAAATTTGAGATCTGAGTATTAATTTTTTCTACTTCTATTGACTAGTTAAGCACATTGTGATGTTACTAACTGAGCAGAGCAAAGAATAATCTCACTTTTGTAGTATGGAAACAAAATAAAGCTTTCTTATGCCTAAACTACTAAACCATAAGAAAACTAGTTATCTTCTAGTCCCAGCCTCTTCCCCTTTTGTCTGTTCTCTCTGTTTCTTTAGTTTTGGTCACACTATAATGTCCTTAAGAGGTTTGCAACACTAGCACAGTAGAGTTCATTTACTCACAGTTTCACCCCGCTGTCCTGGATGCCCAGGCAAGCCATCTTTTCCAGGTGGCCCCTGAAATTGTAAAATACATAAATAATTGTAGACATCCTTAATACTGAAAAAAGCATATGATTAGCTGTAAGAATCTCTGTTGTCTCTCACTCTCTCTCCTTTTTTTTAGGCTAGTCTTCAGTACAGTTTAACTGCTCCGATATCAGCTATAATTTTAATAATACATTTTCCCTGCGTCCTCCCTTGATGCGTGTTAACAATTGTTTGGAGAGTGACTGTTGGCTTATCTAGTACATGAATGTTAAAAATGGATTTCAGTAAATTCAGAAGTCATGGGAAGTCCCTATACTTCCTTTCCATTTTTCTTAGTGACTTAGTTAACACAAAATTAAGCACTATGGGAATATTTGATGAAATTTCAGTTTCTGGCATTGGAAATAAAAATAACAATCACATGGGTGAAAAAATCATAGGTGGTCTGATGCTTTTGTACTTCATGTGAGCAGAAGCACACTAGAAGAGCAATATGACTACTTCGGGCTGCAGCTCAAATGTGTAACATATGTGTCTGCTACTAATGAATGTCTCCTTCCTCTTCATTTTTTCCTCAATTGATCAACTGTTAAAAGGAAATATACACTACCAGAGTAGTATTTTGCTTAAACTCAGCTTGTCACCTGGACTTTGACATCAACATACTAGAGAATTTCCAGTTTAATATATTATGCTGAATCGACATGAGCTGCCGTGATGATGACTCATCTACCAATTCGAATATGAGTTCTTGTCTTAGCCTTAAAGCTCCACAAGCATGGGGGAAATTTTCCTATCAGTAGGAACACATCTCTTAAATAAACCTTCAAACATTACCTGCAAAATCATTATATGAAAAGTAACACTCTCATTATTGTACCTACTTATTTTAGAATATACTTACTGGAGGTCCTTTTGGTCCCGGAAATCCAACAGGTCCCTGAGGCCCTTGTGGTCCCTAGTATAAGGGCAACCAAACAGGCAAAGTTTTACTCCAACTGCCATGACACTTAACTTAAAAGTTTGCTTCAATTATAAAATATATGAACTCTGTAGATAATATATGGTTCTAAGTCTAAAGTCTTATCTACATTGCCATGAATATTGGTAGCAACAAATCACTTGCATAGACTGAAAGTAAGACTAGCTCTATAGGAATGCAGTAAGAAAAAAGAAAAATTACTTATATGAAGTATGTCTGTGTTTAACCCCTGAAATTATGCTTAATAAAGTAGGAGTTAGCTGTGAGTAAGAAACATTGTTTTCTATGCTGCATAAAGCATAGGAATTCATTCATGGTCTGGTGGTCTGTTAACTGAATCCAACATTCATCATTGTTAGTTCTTTCACCCTGATAATATTTCACGCTATTTTGATAACAGTTCAAATTTCCAAATAGAATAAGCTTTCCAGAGTTACCAGAGACGAAGGACAACATTCATGATTTCATGAATAGTAGTTGAAATACATGAAAAAAATAGGATGTATGAAAATTTTATTTATGTAGTGTTGTATATACATATATATATGGAGAGAAAATTTTCATGCAGCATGGCTTTACAAATCTAGTGAAAGATGATCATACGAGTTAGTACATTGTATATGTGTATTTACAAGCATATATGTGTAATACGTACACAGGTCTACATGTCCACATAAATCTGTGGTCATATATATTTACACAAATTGCTGTCTTACATGACTGTTTCTAAAGTTGTCGCCAAACAAGACGGAGGCAAACTTTTAAAATTCATTGCTGACATGTTGAAAGTGACTGTCAGCTTATTAAAAGATTTTGTCCTTTTTAGTTTTTAGTATGCAAAATCAGAGTAGCAACCTGAAAAGCCCTATTTATTCTACATGGTCCCAAAGCAGAGAGCCATGTACCCTAGTCATACAGTGCAAGGCTTATCCTACTCTACTTGGTATACGATGTGTGGTTTTGCTACAGCATCAGCTGTCAAAATATGTTAGTAATTTTTGTTTGAAGTTTGATGCGAAAGACCTGAAGCAGGAGGTCACGTCTCCCAAATTATGCTACTCTTTAGCTCCTCTGATAAAGTGCTGGCTGTTTCCAAGTTCCATAAGCCTCATTTATTAGAGCCCAGGCTCACAGCCAGAGCATGGCAGCCTCCTGCAGTAGATGAAGCAGTATGCGAATGTAACCGAGGGAGAGGTCCCTTCTGCCCAACCTGGAGATTTTGTCCTTAAGTGAATCTTATTCTAGGGTAGACCTTGATTAGACTCTAATAATAAATCTGAGTCAACTGAGAAGTGCTAAGCAAAGCGGGAAATCCTTGTGACCTTACTGCACTATCTTTCTCATAAATTCTCAACGTATTTTGACTCTCACATCTTGAGGCTTTTTAATGAAAGATTTACATATTTTTTATTGACAGTATGGCTTGCAGATTTCAAGCTACTACACTGATGGATTATGTGAGAAAAAGCACTAGAATATTAACAGCATGTTATTAAAGTTACTTTTTTTTTTTTTTTTTTATGTCATGGAGTTTCATTTTAGCAGTAGCCACACAGAATGGATTATTTAATATTTACATGTCTGGTACCTGGAATAGTCTCAGCTGAGTAGAAATGCCAGTTTTATTTCTTGGCTGACATTCACCCCTATTGGGAAGCAAATAGATACCTCACATGTATTACACAAGAGACATCATATGTGGTGTTCTGTGATACCTCATCTCTTTGCTCTAATCAATTTCTCTCTGGGATGCTTTCATCTTGGATTGATCTGCTCATTGTTTCAAGACCTGTTGGAGTTGTTAGCAAACCCCTGCTTCAGCTCTGCTCTTCAGCTCCTGGTAGCCTGCCTCAGATGTTCCTCCTCAGTGTAAAATAATGTACAGTTCCTTTTACGGACTATGCCTTGTTCTTATATCCAGCACGCTACTTAACTTATTACTCTTTTGAATCCCAGTTTCCTGCCCCGGCATCTCTCTTCCTTGCCACATCATTCCTGTTTCACCCAAACTTTGCTACCCACATTCCACTTGAAACACTGTCATTTGCTTGATATACAGGTACAAACTTGATCTATTAATATCAATTTTCTATGTGCTGCTGTGTAATGGTCTGACTGCATGTTGGGTTTGTGTATTGATGAATAATAGAGTAGCAAGCAGAAAACTATTTTAACAAGCACAATAGGCTTTCTCAAGCATGCAGAAAGTAGTTTGAAGGGAATTCTTAGAACAACAAAAATATCAGCTGCTTCAGCAAAGAATCTTCTCAAGATAGCTTGAATGATTTGTAAAAACAAGTATCATGCTACGGTAAATAAGCTATTCTTAAGAGCATAGACTGATAGTCCAACTGTAATTTGCATGGATATAATGCAAAGCATGTATGAATTCTCTGTGCCCTATTTATACAAAACTGAGCTACAGATAGAAGAATCTTTCAGCAAACTTGAGCTTCCCCATTCCTAACTTTGTGAAAAGCAGTATCATTAGAACTGATGTTTTGCCAGTTCTGGTTACTGTGGTCCAAGAAGGGTAAATACATAAGAAGGAAAACTAAAAATAAACCAACTCTCCCACACCCAAACCATACTCCTATACAGTGGGGAAAGACATGCATATAAATAGCTTTCACATACCCTTTCACCTGGTGGGCCAGGAGGACCGTCATTGCCTGCAGTACCCTAGAAAGAAAAAATAGTATGTTCAAAGGTTAAACCTCTATTTTCTTTAAAAGAAACAACGTGCAGCCGACTTACATGGTGTGGCTGACAATTACCTTTGGACCTGGTTTGCCAGTTGGACCTCTTGGACCTCTTGAGCCCCTTGGACCCTGTCAATAAAAAAAAAAAAAAAAAAAAAGAAAAAAAAAGATACACTTAGTTATAATTGTTGAATTCTGTAATGACTTCAGATCAAAATAATTCTTCACAGTATAGTAGAGGCAATTAATATAGAAAAGCCTCGAAGTTGCAAAACAAAAGTACATACTGTTGGTCCTCGTTGTCCCCTTGGGCCTGGTTTGCCATGTAATCCCTGTAAAGAAAAGCTCACAGAAGTCATCTTAGCAAACACCATATTTGAGAGAGAATGTTTTCTACTGAAGTGGGGGTAAAGTGCAACTCTCTTATGTTTAAACATTATTTTAAGTATCTACTTCTCATTTTAATTTACAGAATCATGGCCCTTTATAAAATTGTCTTTCTGAGTTCACTGAGACCTGTAGTCAAACACACTAAATTTGCCTTGGAGACAGATTCTGTCATAGGCATTAGAACATTTTAAACTATTCTAAGATAGTAGTGAAGATGCCACAAAACAGAGTCCCTCTGCAATAGTCTAAAGGACTTGGCATCATTTCCAATGTAATAATAGCCTTGAAGACAGAATTCCCATTTTCCCATGCACAGTTCCACAGGCTAATGTTGAAAACAAAGGGTAATCCTCTCTCTTCATATATATATATATATATATATATATATATGTATAAAACAGAAATAGGGACTGTAGTACCTACCAGGATTCTGCATGCTTGCACACAGGTAATACAGAAGTTGTCAGAATGTTAGCCGTTAATTTTTTTGCTTCAGTATACCCCCTAATCTTACTGAACAGATTCCTTTCTTTAGGCTCGGTGTTAGGTTAATATTGCTGTGCATTCTAATGAAAGGAAGCTTAACATTCAACAGTATTATTCAGGTAGAAAAAAAAACTTGATGACTGGTACTTTCTATTCTCTGTGGTAAACACAACAGCAACAGTAAAGCAGCAGAGACGTTATAGCATAAAGCTTGCTCTCACTGAAAATGAATTAAATGCACACAGCTGTTTTCTTGGTGTTCTTGTTTTTGTGTTTTTTTTTTCTTTTTTTTTTTTACATTGATCTTATTTACTTATTAAAAATAAAAATTATGTGTTGTTCTTATAATGCTACATAGCTAGTGAACTTCTCAGGGACAATTACTGTCTTATTACCAGTGTGTGTGGTAGAATATCACAGAATGATAAGCCGTTAAGCAAAACTCATAATACTACCTACTTCACATTACAAAAAAAAAAAAAAAAAAAAGACACAACATACATTTATTGTTGTCTTATTGATGATCAGCATAATACCAAAGTATATTTGCAATTCAGTATTAATTAGGTCATTAGAACCCTAGCTGAATTAAAAACTTTATGAAGGCCTGATAACGGATCAATATAATTATATTTTCATAATTTTAAGTTTGTTCTTTGATGTGTTATCATTTTTCTTTTTTTTTTTTTTTTATTAAATCTGATATCCTGATTACCAGTCATGTCCCATTTTGCCCAACAAGGATGACCTGAACATTGTTATACTGCTTTTCTGTCCATAACAACATATCCTAGCTAAAATAACACAAGAAAAATCTAAAGCATACATAAATAATGTAAATGCAATTGGATTTCATGTATTTTATCTAAAAATCATGAATTCCTGCTTGTTTTCATGTGCAAATTAAAATGAATTCTTAGAGAGGAAAGCTGATCCTTGTTAAGGAAAGGAAAGCTGATTTCCTTGTTAAGCTGATCGTTTCTATGACCCACCCTCTCACTTCTGTTAATTTTATCAGCTTTCTAACAACATGTTCTGCTATATTCAATTAAGCTTTAGAGACAACACTACAGTTTTCTTTCAAATCTGCATTTCATTTTTAATTAGAAGAATACACCTAACAGATTTTCCCTCACCAGCTTCCAATAAACAAAGCAACAAAATCTGTCATTTTGCATCTATTTGTTAATAGCATATGTTCTTCATGTTGTCTGGTATAGTTTGTTGGTTTTTTTTTTAAAGCTCAGCCTATAAAAATTTGTGGTAAATCAGAATACTTATGAAATATACGTTGAATTTCCTTGAGGGTAAATTGCATGGTAGTATGTTAATTCATGGGATACAGGAAAACAGTCCTTGCAAGATCACTCAGCTATACTGTTAAATCACATGCTCAAATATGATTTCTTTTCTCTTTCCAATGTATAATTATGGTAGCATACCCAACGAGAAAGTGTCTCAGTTCCTGTATGCTTAGATTAATACCTTAAAGAGTGAGAACTAGTGTCTCAGTATGCCCTGTTTTACGTAACTGTAGAGATTCATCTTAAGAGTGAAAAGCCTGTTTTTTATAGTTCCTTAGATAACAGAATCATAGAATCATAGAATATCCCGAGTTGGAAGGGACCCATAAGGATCATCAAGTCCAACTCCAATAGCTTATACCTCTATTTTTCACTGACTTCCCATAGCACTGAGTACAAAAAGATAATTGTCATGAAATTAAGAATTATCATACCCTTGCACCTTTCTCTCCATTGGCACCCGGAAATCCTGGGAAACCAGTTGAGCCCTAAATAAGAAATCAATGCAAATATCAGAAAATATCAAAAACAAAACTGTAGTATAGCCAGCATTTAATTCATATGTAAAACACACCTCCAAAACGATGAACATTTTACATCATGTCAAATTTGCAAGCGTGGCAGCTCTGATGAATAGCTGCAAATTAACTTACCATAATGCCTCAAGTTCAGAATGCATTAAGAAACATCAATGCATAGAATGGACATTATTTGTCATATTAGACAATCTTCATTAAATCTGCATCAGTTTTTAATGGTAGGAAAGAAAAGATCATTAACAGCCCACTAGAAATAACTGTATCATAACAAAGAGAAATAAACAAGGCCTTGCTACCTCACACTACAATAATACTCTTACAAAATAACTGCATTCAAAGCAATTGCAAAGCATTGCCACATCTCAACAGTGGTTCTTTATTCACTTTACTGAGCTGTAAATGACCTCGGGTGGTTTATTCACTGTAAACTGACCAGTTTCATTTAACTGATGCAATTTTTACATGTGTTTATATGCTCTTCTGGTAAGCAGAATTTATGGGGAGATCATCTGACTTGATTCTATGTATAGAAGCTGCTCCCAGAAGTTATTCCTGCTTCTCCTTTTTCTTCCCTTTCCTCCTGCTTACTGCCCACTTAACCTGAACAGTACCATTTTCTTCTTGATTTATGGTATACAGGTCCAAAGGAAGAGCAGATGGGTTACCTGCCAATGTGTTAATTTGTCATAAGGGAGTTGGGGTCAAAGAGGAGATAAACTTAATAAAAAAATACTTCCAAGCTACGGAAGATGAAAAATCAAAGCAGTGTTTGGTTTGGTCAGACACTAAAACCACTGGACAGACTGCCTGCTGTGATATTGCATTTATATCTATACAGCTTGTTATTAAAATTGTGGTGGCAGTAAAATGTATATGACAAAAATTTCAATCTTATGTCACATGAATCATTCCAATTATCCATTAATGAACTTGGGGGCAGTACAACTTCATTGACAGTGACTCTAATGAAAACCTGACTGATACTCTTTTTTTTTTTTAATTCTAATTCTTCACCACTTACAACTTCAAAAGTGAATGAAATTGTGAAAATTCTACTCCATAAAGCCCAAGTATGTTTATAATTAAAAGGCTGGGGGAAGAAACAAACCAAATGATCAGACATTAATAGGCATGATTAGGATGTAAATATCTTACATACAAAGTGCTTTCTGCAATTGTGCTAATCAAAAGGGACTGGCAGGATTAAAAAATGTTGTGAAAGATCAGATAATGGCAGTACTCAATGAACAAGAAGAAAGAAGAAAAATAATGAAAAACAAGTAAATTACAAAGAAAAAAAAGAGTAGTGTGAACCTTCTCAACAATATTGGGACAGAATTTCTTATTTCCTTTACCTAGCTAATAAGCTTTTCTGCTGTTTCTTTTTTTCCTCTCTTCCTTATATTAATTTTAACTGGACTGTGAATAAGTTTCAAAACAATTCTCCAGCAAGTTGATGCATTGTAGCTGCTATTACTTTTTCCTGAAAGTTTGTGTCAAGTTAGATGAGCAAACAGTGAATGCAGTTTGAGAACCACATTCAATTTTAATCCAATGAAAATGTAATATAATGCTGTTCTTGAGCAAGTCTTTGCTGAAAAAAAGAATCAGTCAAATTTTATTTGAAGTGTTACATCAGTTTTTTCTTAGAATTGAATAATGTAAAACTTCTTTGATCTTAGACTTTTCAAAAGACAGTTCTCTAAAGGAGAGCAAAAAGAAACTGAAATCTGAGACATTTCAATTAAGAAGTAGGAGGGGAAAAACCCACGCTTGTCAAGGTGAATAGTCTCCATACATACTTTCCATAGATGTTTTTGATGTTTTTCATTAACACAAATGTGTTCAGTGAATAAGCATTCTTCAGATAGTTAATTTACTTGACAGAAAAAGGCTATAATATAGTCAAGAGTCAGAAAAACCCTTTGCTTAGCCAGACAGGAAGTTGTAGTTCTGCCAAAAAAATCGTATTTTCAAATTGGAAGATAAAAATACATCCCAAACTAGGAGAAAATTGAGGATTTTATTGCAGGTGATTGTTCGGTTGTGTAGAAGGGGTAAGAAATTCTTCTACTTGTGATATTGCTCTAGATGATTCGTCTTTCAGACAGTCTGGAGATGCAATGTCTCATGGCCTTATGTCAGGAATTGTCTGTAAAATTATGTTTTTATTCCATTTTTTCTTTCTCATTAATCTCAGAAAGAGACTTTACAATTACTTTAGCATGCTCATTTCCTAAAGCTGTGTTAGGACAACCTTTTCAAAAACATGTTTCATAAAAATATGTTTCAAAAATATAAACCTTCAATTAAACCAGAAGCCATCTATTTTAACTTTTTTTTTTTTTTTTTTTCCTGTTGCAATCAAACACAGAAGATAACTGAAGGATAGATATCGGCACATGAATAAAATAAGGGTTGGGTTTTGTCATGTTTGTCTTAACAAAAACAAAAGGAAAATGTGATGAAAATTGTAAATTGTATGTTCCAAAGAAATATGGCTTACTCTGTGGAAGAAGCAGTAATGACACAAATGGAATCCTTGTACCACATGGAAAATTGACATCACCATCAGCATCCATTTCACGGTCAATACAATGCTTATTCTCTTTCAAACATAAAGGCAGTTCCTTCTTTCTCAACATCATTTAATGTATGCCAGCCTGATGCTGACACAAAACACAACTCATGAAAGGATGACAAAAGTTTGAAGGTAGCATATTTAATAGGAAAGTTAGTGTTCCTTGAAGATCCTGCCTTAGGGACCCAACATTTTAAAAGATTTTACTTCAGATCATGACTGTCAAGAAAGGAAATGTGAAAAACAGCATAAGATTTACAATTCATTTAAAGCGCACCTTTGGACCTTGTCTGCCTGGATATCCTGGCAATCCGGGCACACCAAGCTTACCCTGCAATAAAAACACAGTGTTAAATTTTAATTTATCATCCTCCTTAGTGGTTCAGCAAACCTTTATGGAAAGTATTTTTTCCACAACCTAGAGTGATGGCACTTTATAAAATATAATATTCAATGAAATCAATTTCTCATTTTAACTATTAATCACCAGTGGGCTTAGTTCCTCAAATCTAAATAAAAATCCCACTCCAGTTAATGAGGTCAGCAAAGCCAGTACCTCTAAGATGTGGGGCTAAGGTCATTAAACTAGTAATATTCTGTATGAAATCAGGGCATTGTTATATTGTAAGTGAGAAGAAGTTCTTTTTACTTTGTACTGTGTGATGGCTACTTTGTTTTTCATAGTTTTTTTTTTTTTTTTTGTCCAAATAGGCATTTGAAGAATCAACCATTTTTGTTGAAAAATTCTAAGCTGTTTGTGACTATGATAAATCACACTCCACTGACTATTTGCTGATGATAGATTTATCAACAAACATGACCACTTTCCTATGTTCAAAAAGGACAACAGGACGAGCAGTCTGATCAATGCTGACATTACTGATTCCTAGAAATGAAATATAGTACCCCATGGAGTTGATCTCTTAAGATGTCTAGGGGATGATTGATGGTTTGCCACTTTCAAAGGTAGGGAAAGGGAAAGCAGTTTCAATCTCTGAGAGATGGGAACTCTAGGGATGAATTTGAGTCTTCTAAACACAGACCATGTTCCAGGCTGTCACATTTTGGAGAAGATTTCAATGGAAAATATATGATTGTACTATATAATATGGTACTCAGCAGTAACCTTAGATAATGGAAAAGAGGAAGCAGGTACCTGTATGCGGAAGGGAATTTGTGAAAATAAACATGCTTATTCTTAAAAAATAGAGCACATGAATAAAAACGTCTATTTTCATATTCATGTAAGCCCACAGGTCTGGCTGGTACGTTATTAAAGAATTTTTTCCTCAATTTACAAAAATAATTATAATGCTGCCACACTGTGCACTGTGCCACACTGAAACAAGTTGCATGCCATACAATGATTAAAATCTTTTGCAGCATGACACTACAGCAAACCTTGCTAAATTCAGTGAAAATTTTGTGCCTCATTTTATGATTGAGCAAGGCTCAGCTGCCTAGGTTTTGAGTGTGGATATGGATGATTTTTTAAGCTCCTTCCTGACATGTTGCTCATTCTTTTGACATTGTACTTGGCATTTCCTTGACTCAGACAATGCTGCCCTAACCTGCTTGGGAAAGCTTTCTTATCACAGGACCAGCTGAACGTAGAGAGTAAAAGAACACTGTAGTACTTTAATTACCAGGGAAGAGTAGTACCTTTGCATGAAACAAGTCATTGGAAATGAGAAGGGAATAGGACACTGATAGTTGCTCTTACAGGCACTTCCCTAACACTGTGAGGAAATCTAAGAATTCACAAATCTCTATTTCTCACACTTTTTTGAAGGACAGTATACATATGTCTGAAATTTCTTTCTTGTTTTATTTTAATCATTCTTTCCCAGGTTTCCAAAATGGCGCACTTTCTTTTCAGATGCTCTCACCCAGTGAAATATATATGAATTCCTCATCTTCCTTTCCTACTCTATATCCATCCCTAGTATTTTTTGTTGAGGTTAGGATTCTACAGGGATTTGTACTTATCTGTGTGTTTGTTGCCTCCTGTATTTTATTTCCCTATCCTTTATTCAGTCTTCTCTTTAAATAGCACCTTTCACTTTTGCCAAGCTTGTTTGGGATTTCTATTGAGGATATGTTTTCTGTTTAAACCAATATTAATGACACAATTTGCTATCATATGACTGAATATTAATTCACTCTCCTGCTACACCTTTATTCCTCCTTTGTACCCAACTATTTCCTCTGAATCATATTTTTTGTAGTTGGTGTGCACTGTATGTAATTTAGGACAAGAAATTTCCTGCCTTATGTGCCAATAAGCTATTACAATGTTGTTTTTTATACTTGCAAAAAATGATTCCCAATACCTGTTCAAATGTGAACTCCGGTGACCTACTGTAGTAGTGTTTCATAAAAACTACTGTTAGATAGCCTAAGATCTCGCAAATCTGGATGTTTGTCTTTTTAGTGATGACAATCATGGGCTGCATCTATGTTATGAGGCAATGACATGTTTATGTTGATAACTGGCTACTGACCTTTTCCCCAGCAGGACCAGCAGCACCTGGGTCCCCAGATGGACCTGCTCGACCTTTTGGACCTTCTGGACCATCTTCTCCTCGTGGACCGGGCTGACCAACTTCTCCCTAAAATACAACACTATATAAATATGGAGCAATTGACTGTGTGCATATAGTAGCAAGACTACCTACAATTACTTGAAAATAAATTTTTATTAAATATAAATGGAGATTAGGAAAATACCACTACTTATGTTCATTATATAAATGCAAATGTATAAAGGCACCAAATATTACTTGCACAACTGTTAGAGGTCAGTGTCCTTGTCCGAAGAGAGCTCGTTCTGGAAATTGCATTCTTATTTTTACTTCACTAAATTCTTGTGAAGGCACTCTGACAATCCGTATATGAAAAATTTTTGGATCTAAGAATTTTTATTGTTACCATCATCACAGTTATTTATGTATACAGATTAACAGATACAAGCCACTAGCCTCTTGTGATAATTTTTTTTTTTAACTTCTGAAACTCTTCCTATGAAAGGAAGCGTCCATTGTATAAAATAAAATAGGTACATTTGTATTATACATTATAATGTATTTGTATACATTGTATAAAATAAAGCACATTTTGACAGAGATTTACTAGATACTAGGTTGGAATGGAAACATCTTATTCTGCATAGATTAATCTTCCTCAGGCAAATAGTGGAGGATCTTGGAATCTTGAAAAAGAAACTCCCTAGGAAGAGGCTTAGTGCAAATGATATCCAAAATTGACACTCTTCCTCTTTATAACTGTGCCATTGTTAATTCAGAAGAACTAGATCTGTGGCTTATATCTGTGCATAAACAAGGAATAGAAACAACGTAAGCTAAAAGTTTTTACTTTATTTTCAGTGTAAATTTACTTGTTCCCTTCAGTGATCATTTCAAAATAACATTTACACATTTTAAGATCCTAATGGACGTGAATAAATGCTTACCCGATCACCTTTAAGGCCCATGTCACCTTTAAATCCTGGGAAACCATCTTCACCCTAAAGAAGGCAGAAATAAATGTAATAAGACTTTTAGTAATAAAGAGCTGTTTTTGTTGTTGCTGTTTGTTTTCTGCAGACAAAATAAGAGAATACATTTACTACAGATTCAAATAATTTGCTTAGATAGAGTGAGAACATAAGAAAATTCTAATATGGCTATTCCCATGTTAGAGAGAGTACATAAGTACACTATACAAAATGACTTTTTAGTTTGAAAGTTCCTAATAGCAGCTGTTTAAAACTGTTTAAAAGGTTTTTTAAAGACATAGACAAAATAATTCTTCGGTTTTATCATGAATTATCTTATAAAATCATTTCTTAACTCCTAAACATTTTTGGATTATCACCCTTTTTAATAAGGCCATCGATTTAATTAAATGAAAAAAAATGGTGACAAATTATTCAGTGTTTTTCTTTTCAATAGCAGAACCTCCCTTTTAATTAACTTTTCTTTTAGACTAGTGTCTTAATAGTGTCATGAAAGGAATCAAAGAATTGGCTGGTAATGGAATCTTAATTAAAAATTAAGACATATTAATGGTCGTAACCACTAAAGGAAGAAGTAGTCTCTATACAGTTGTTGGGTGTCTGGCAACACAGCCCTGCCTACTCTCATTGGCTGATGTAATGGAAAGAAAGTGGATAAAACAATGGACATTAAGACTGAATTTATATACAGTGGCAAAACCAGGTGAACATTATTTTTTATTCTTGATGTGAATTACTTATTTACTGCCTAATAAGGTCTGGCAGAGAATTTACTCCGGGTATTTTAATAGGTCCCCATAATGAAGTATAAGCAGACAGTACTTGTACAAGTTTCATTTATACCTGTATGAGTTATTTCAGATACAAACAGAAATCTCCAGAGTTGTTCAGTTTAGTTGTTCACAACTTATCCTAGCATATTTGATCAGCTTTTAGTTCAGTCTTCCTTAATTTAACTCATCATACAGCCATTGCTCCAATATCATGGGATCATAGAACGGTTTGGCTTGGAAGGGACATTAAAGACCATCTAGTTCCACCCCCAACCCTGCCATGGGCAGGGACACCTCCCACTGGACCAGACCAGGTTGCCCAAAGCTCCATCCAACCTGACCTTGAACACTTCCAGGGATGGGGCATCCACAACCTCCATGGGCAACCTGTTCCAGTGCCTCACCAACCCCATAGTGAAGAATTTCTTCCTCACTTCTAATCTAAACCTACCTTTTAGCCAGACAACAAAAGATTACTGGCAGTGCCTTTTTATCTGATGTTTAGTTATTATCCTGGGAGCAAAGTTCTTTGCGATGAATGAGCATTTAGTAAAATGTTTTACTGTTTTTTTATACAATGAAGTAATATTGTTGACTTTGAATCTGAGTAACATTTGGACTGTCAATAAAGCCAGGAAAGAGCAATATCGTGATCCAAATGTTATTGAAATAAATAAACAAGAAAGGCTTTGTATTTCATCCTCATTTCAAAAAAGTGTAATGCATTTTGTGCTCCTGGGCCCAGAATATTTTTCTGGGCCCAGGAGCGCAAAATATTTTTGTCTTCTCCTTGGTTAGGGAGACTCAATTGTGAAAGCTTGCAAGGCTAAAGCCATTTTGACTCTGTTCAATATTCAGAAGTAGCCATGCAGAATGCAATAAATAACCCTAGAAAGAGTTATTTAGATTTAAAATAGATTTGCTGTGGTGCTAAACAGCTCAAAATAGGTGGTGAGATATTAATATTATAAATAAACAAAAAAAAAAACCATACACTATCAAATCTACTTTCTCAAAAGTATGCGTTCATGAAAAAAAAAAAGAGATAACCCATCATGAGTCATTGAAAAAAAAAAAAAGAGACTAAAAACATTCTACAAGCAGGTTTCATGTGCTTTGTAGATGGTGAAAATAATCTTTACAAGGTCATCTTAAATTGCATAAATTAAAAGTCTAGGGTGGTCCTTCTCAAAATTTACTGAGAGGTGGAAAAGATAGAGTGTAGAACGTGAAAAAAAATCTTCAATTGTAAAAGCTGCTCCCAGTTATGGCCATGGACAGTACTAACTATACGAGAACACTTTGCAGCATATCAGTGAGAAATGACCATCTGCCAACCACTGACCAAATGGCTGCCAAATGAACTGAAACTCTTCATCTTTCACAGTGAGGTTCCAGCCATTGAGATGTTCATCGGTTGATTTTACTCCATGTAGGAGGAGAGAACTGAATGCTCTGTTTCTTCATTATTGTTAACACACACACACACACAAAAAGCTAAAGAGTTCCAGTCACATCTACTGATCATAAAGAGATAGACCTCCTCTGATATCCCTGGGGCTATTTAAGACCTACAGAAGGTTTCCTGACTGGTCAGTTTATTTATTTCTGTCTCTTACAATACTTTCTGATGAGTAATAATATCTGAGTAATTTCAGTAAAAAAGGCCTCTGTGTAACTGCCATTTACAGCATTGTGAGAACCATCTATGAAATAATTTGTGCGACCTTTTGAGGTGTTCAGGAGAGTTCAATGTCTTACTGCAATTGTGAGATCAATTTTTAGGAACACACGAACGTAGTGGAGATTATGCTAATCGGCACTCATTGATACACACACATATATATACACACACATCTATTTAGCTTATTTGTATGTGAGTCCTGTATTTTTTCCTAGCTGGTTTTTAATCAATCAGTAAGGCACAAGTTGCTTTTTTCAAGTGTCTAGTCTCCATAGGTGTTAAACACCCTCCTCTTTTTTAGATTAGATTTAATAAGCAACTCTAAAATGAGCATGCAGGTTGGACAAACTGTGGTGCAGGAAAGCCTGAAAATGTACAGCATCTCTTGGCATCTGAGCCTGAAAGACAGATCTCTAGTGTTCAGATCAAGAGTTTTTGGCAAGAGTTGGTTTTCTGATTTAGAAATATAGTTATAAATATATACACAATAGCCACAAGGTAAATTTGCCTGTGAGGACAAGAGGTATGACTGATGGTGTTTGTTATCTGTCACTGATTCTGAGGGCTGAGGAAATTGGGAATTTAAACTCTATACTGGCTGTAGTTTCAGCCACTTCAGGCCATCAGAAGTCAGTAGAGATGGCAGCACCGGGTGTTTACTATAGTAAGTACGTTTGCTCTGTGTAAAGAAGTAATGGTATCAGGGAGATGTAAAAGCTTTCTTCACACTTATATATCTGCTTCTGATTGGGGTTGTCCATCACTAAGGCAAAGACCTGGGTCAAAAATACCTGGAGCCTAGAAAGCTTTTGGAAAATTTCGGTACAAAATATTTAAAATCTAGCATACAGCCTTATCAAACAGTTAGAATGACACTGTTGTTACCACAAACCTCTCTAACAAGCTTCTCAGCATCCACATCTATATAAATAACATCTATCAATAAGGCAGAGAATCCCTACTTTTGTACTTAAAAGCAGCTTAGAGAGAAATCACTTAAACTGGTGCCAAGAGGATCCAAACCTATTTTAACAACTGAATATTTTATATTTATATTGTACCAGCATAAATAATCATAGAGGTCACTGATTTATGAACTGGGCTTGGTATGTCCTTAGGCTGAGGCAAAAATAAACCCACTGCTGCAAGAGAAAATACACAGCAGTGAAGGAGACAGAAGACACTGCAGTGAAGTAAAGAACAGAAGAAGAGAAAGGAATTACGAGTTGTCATAGATTTACCTTTTCACCTTTGGATCCCTTGAGTCCACGGACACCATCAGCTCCCTAAAGATAGAATATAAAGAATTACCCACATGTATATAATCAAAAAGGGCTGGGGGAGGGATCCAGCAATTAAATCTTACCTTTACACCCCTAGGACCTGGATAGCCAATTGGACCCTGAGGACCTGGAGGCCCCTAAAATAGATAGGAGCAAAGAAGCTTTGTTTGTACAGTAGTTGGTTAACAAGTACTTCTTAGCCTAATCCTTGTTCTTTCACTATACTGCAGCAGTCATGTGTGAGACACCAAAATAACACTGGGTTGATAGACTTTTCAGGCTGCCTGACATAAAGAAAAGTCATGTCATCACAAAGTAGTCTTCAATATCAGTATAAAACTATTAATAGATTTATGAACTTGGTTCTACTTGTATATTTGGGAAACTTCTATCCACAACACAAATAATCTGAAACAATGGTAATTTGAGAATGTGAAAAAAAAAAAAAACAAACCAACAAACAAACCAATCACCACCACCACCACAAAAAAGATGCCAGCTAATGGTGTCTATGGTGTCTTACTGGACAAAATCTATATTTTAATTATGATGATGGCAAGTCAAAAGTACAAACCAAAATAATAATAATAATAAAAATCATGGTGTCTGGAAAAAGAAAAAAGGTTACAAACCTGACAATTAGAAGGCTCACAGTATTTAATAATATTGACTGGTATTTGGATGTCATTAATTACTGTTTGCTGAGTATTTAAAAGATGCTTAATTAGGATACTATGCAATTGCTGGTGGTGTCTAAAGGAACTTAGTTCTTTAAGCTATGAAAGCAAGGAAGCCTGGAAATGTTCAGATCTGTGCCTGAGGCTGAGCTGCTTTGTTGATTCGTTGATGTTGGAGATGGACATACAGCATGGTCTTCCCCTAATAATAAGGTCTTCTGCTTTCCAACTGTGTCTTTTCACAAAAAAAAAAATAGGCCCTTAATATCTCTGAGAAATAACAGTTCTTTGCAAATTTGGTTGAAATTTATCAGCAAATTCAAAAGGTATAAAGAAGAACTGACATGGTCATATATATACATATACACACACTTTCAAAACATAAATGATTTGTGTAAGCTTTATTTTCTTAAGAAATGGAGATAAAATCTAGAAGGCTGTAGCAAACAGCATTCTGGACAAAAATTAATATGCTAGTGTCAGTGGAACTGTACTTTCTGAAATGTCTTATTCATTCATTCATTCATCCTGTCTATCTAGAATAGGTATCCTGTTATTACTGTCATTGAAATCAGTACTGCAACTAAAATCAGCTTTACAGAGCCCCAAGACTCTTCGATGCTTCATTACATTAAAGGAATTACTTGTCACTGCCACTGACTTTAAGGTAGCCTAAAAAAAAATACAGTTTATATGCACGCATTTGTAAGTTTCCAAAAAACAAGGGTCTGAAGAGTCCTAGCAGCTACTGTACACTCCAGAATTGTAAAGTCAAACTATTTACAAGTTATCCATGTGACATGTAAGCAACTTCTATTGATTACTATTCTGTCAACTCCATAATCAGTTTTACTTTAAAAGAGTAATGTCTATGCTTATATTAGTAATCTCCTTTAGAATATAGTTAATATGTTTGCACACAGATATTCTGCATGTGTCATGGGTTTTCTTCTTGAATAGTTCTTTGAAGTAACAGGTGTAACATAAAACAGAAAAAATGCTATGTAAATAAATAGAAAAGTTTTGAAACTCACCAATGCACCTTTCTCTCCAGACTGACCCTCTTTGCCAGGATGCCCCTAGTTTAAAAGAAATGTATCTGGTTTGGAAAATAATCATTTTGGCAAATGACATTTCATTATAAAAACACAGTTATTTAAACACTTGAATTTCAAGTCACTAAACACAGTTTCAATATTTCTTATCTGGAAAAGCTGGAAAATAGTTAACATGATTTTTTAGGAATATTGTGATCACTCCTTTTGTCTAGTTAATGTTTCAAGAGGCTTTTAATGCAAGACACATTCAAATTTGATTCTGAAACAAGTAGGGTGATTAATACTAAAGCATGAACGTATTCCTAAAACACTTTTCAAAAGTTATGGGAATTATTGCAGAAGCCAATAGAAGGTTGATCTACTTTTAACATTCTATACTACTTTCAATGTCTTTGCTTTAAATTGTGACTTGTTTTTAACATAAAATGTTTATTTCTTGGGAATCCTTTTTCTATCTATGTTGATTGGTCTTATTAGAAGAGAATAGTAAATCTCTTGTTTTGCCAGATGTGCTCCCAAATAATATGTAGCTATTTACTAAAACCATTCATGTTTTAGTCTTGTTTACATCCCATAACGTTTTTGGTGTGTCAAATGTGATATGATTTTGATGTGGCTGCTAATCTTATATAACAAATCCCTATTGCTTATATTCAATTTACTGGTTTGGAAAACAGTTTAACGTATGTAGTTTATTAAAAGAATCATAAAATAAAAAGTATTCGATACCTGCTTAGCATTGATTTTTAATTTTCCTTTAAAAAGTTTGTCTTACTAACGTTGAATATTTGTTATTTGTTTTTTAAAGCATACATGTGTCAATGGTTTAATCCACATCTCCTAGAAGATACTTTTTTGTGCACAAAATTTCATATCCCCATCCAGTAGCAGAGGTCTCAATAACATTAAATAATTCAAGAACTGCTGCTGTTTCTGAGCACATTTGTATCCCTGTAGATTTCTAATAATTCCGGTATAATATACCACTTCTAACAATGTCTGTCCTTCAAAATAGAATGACATCTCCTTATATAGAAGTGAAGTGAAAAGAAATAACATAGCAAGAATTTACCTATCTTCTGAAAAAATGCCTTTGAGCTTTCAACTGATTAACACAGATATAGGATCAGATACAAAGCTCACAGCCATCAGGAAGGTACTGCTCATTTCCTTCAATCACAAGTATAATTCTATGGTTGTAAAGAGGTGTGTCATTTAGAATGGACTTAGTTTAACCTACCTCCCTTGCATTTCCTTGGAACAAACCTACTTGTTCATGAATGAGATAATTTTGGGTAGGTGTATCAAGTATTGCTGGGACGGAGTTAATTTTCTTCATAGCTGTCCATATGGTGTTGTGTTTTGGATTTGTGACTAAAACAGTGTTGAGAACACACCAGTCTTTTGACTATTGCTGAGCAATGTGTGCACAGCATGGGAGTTTTCACTTTTTACCGCTCAGCCCCCAGCAAGTAGGCTTGTGGTGGGCAAGAAGTTGGCGGGCGACACAGATGGGATAGCTGTTCTGAACTGGCCAAATTTCACCATCAGGGACCACATTTTAAAAGCCCACAGCCATCTTTAGCAGCAGCCGCAAAAAAATAATTCTAAAAGTTTTAGTAGCACAAACAATACAGTGTTTAGATGTATTTTATCATGCTGTTGCCAACTAGGATTACTGGTCCTTTTATTCTATATTTTCTTTTTGCAACAGAGATATTGTTATATATTATTTGGTAGGACTATTTAGACATTCAAGGGATGAAATATTCGGTTACTTACGGGAGGTCCATCGGAACCAGGAAGGCCAGGCAGGCCAGGCTTGCCTTGAGGTCCCTAAATGCAGTAAAAGAGACACATCTTAAGATTGATAGTGAACATTCTATCATTTGCTAGGATGATAGAGGATCATTCTAGTTGAGGACTGAAGTTAGGCAACCAGCAAACTAATGTAGGTCATTTTAGTATTTCAGTCTCTTTTAAAACAGCTGGCAAATCCACCCCAGATGTAGAGTAGCTAAAGAAAAGGTGGAGAGTAACCGAGATGTAGAGTAAAAGATGTAGAATAGCTAAGGAAAAGAAAAACAGTCAAGGAAAAAAGGAAAAAAAATCCATATTCAGTACATTTATAATTATAAGAGCAAAGGATATAAAATGTAGTTACACCTAAAATCAAAGAAGAATCAAGCAAAAAGGGGAGAAAAGTAAAGCTAGTTTAGAATTCAACAGTGACATTTTTGAAATTGACAGAAGACATGTTTCAAACCACAGGAACATGTACAAACAGATCAGGAAAAAAAATACATGAAGTGACACTACAGCTATGCCAATTACACTGGAGATATGTCAAAATATAATCCTTGTAAAATGAGAGCAGAATCAACCATTAGTAGATAAAAAACTTTGTTATAAAAAAAAAAAGAGCAATAAAAATAATTTTCACAGCTTGCTGTGAAATTAATCGACACACAAGTATACAAGGTTTAATAATGTAGATAGGGTTCTGAGTCTAATGAAGGAAACAATAACCCAAAATAAAGGGAGGAAATTATGCTTCTGAAAAAGTACAAATGAGAGGAAAGCCAGGTCTCCACTGGTTATTTATTTACTTGATGATTTCAGGAACATTTACGCATTTTGAGATCTTAGGTTACTATGCTTTAAAACATAGCAAAGACCTTAAGCACTTAAGCAAGATTGTCGCACAGAACTGACTGCGAAATTCCGGAATAATACTGTAACTTACTTTTTCTCCAGGAGGTCCAATAGGACCTTGTGGACCAGGAAGCCCCTATTAAAAAGAAACTAGTGTGAGAAACCAGGGAGAACAATATACATACATTCACCCTACTAAAGGTCCCTCATTAATCTGTTTAAACACACTGGCAAATATGTGACTTTTTTTTTTTTTTTTTTTTCCCTTACCAGTTAGATCAGGAGTTTTGTGTGAGCCTTTTGCACAAGCCACTATTCTGGCAGCAGGTCTGTAACAAGATCCTATTCAGAACCCTCCTCCAGGTGTGGCCATTCCTGCTGCATTCCAGGAACACTGAATGAATCATTTTTCTCCTGAACAAAAAATCCCTCTGAAAGCTTACTTGAAAACTCTGCTCTCACCGCCCTAGGCACACATGCATAATTATTTATAAAATCCTTCAAGCTTTATCAGTTTTGCACGTGAAAAGCTAGCTTTGCACTAATTTCATTTATTAAACATTTGCTGCAAGTCACATCGTACATTTTGAGAGTTATTTTACACTTACTTGCGGGCCTGGGATTCCTTGCTGACCAGGAGGTCCTGGCTCCCCTTGAGGACCCTATCATGCAAAAAAAATATCAAGGCATTAGGTTTGCTTTTCTGCACTACAGATCCTCATTGTCAGGACTAAAAGGAATACAAACTCATCTTTGTTCCTCCCTCTTAAAACTCTACCACCAACTTTCTATCCAGTATGATTTTTTTTTTTTCATGCTAATGAATATCATGGTCTTTACTTTAAAAGAGACTAACAGTCCACATAGGACCTAAGCACTGGAGTCCATGGTGCCAAAGGAGCTTGAGAGAATGCTTGGTTAGGTCTTTTGGCTGAAGACTAAGCAATAGAAGATTCTCTTTTCAGTGTAAGATCATGAAGCATCTGAATGGGATAACAGAAAAGTTTAATAAAATGGAGGGGATGGCACTGGCAGGGACGAGGGAATATAGAAACGATTTTTAAAATTCGCTCCCTTTTTAATTCTCAATTTATTTACTCACCATATTTCCTTTTGGGCCTGAAGGTCCATCAACACCTGCAATGCCCTACAACAAATGATAAAAACACAAGCAACTTTCAGTGGACTTTCATTTTTCTTCCAGAAATTGCAAATATAAAACACATCCTACGTACAGGTTGTCCAGGGGGGCCAGGTGTACCTCGGGGGCCCAGTAATCCCCGTGGACCCTGTAAAGAGAAGAAATACTTATTAATACCTGCATGAATATTTCTGAACAAGGAGAGCCCCAGGAGCAGGACTGGGTGAGTTCTATGACAAGGAGCAGGAATGATAATGGGATGGCAGCATAGGGCCTAGGGAAGAAAGGAAAAAAATCACTGATAACAAATCAGTGCAGTCTGTTGTATGCCTGAACAGAACGTCACTGGAAGGGCAAGCTTTGATTCAGCCAGTTGTGTGGTCATTTCAGAGAAAGGTAGGAAATAACTGTTTCTACTTCCTGGTACAGAACATTGGCACAGTATCTTCCACTGAAGTTTCAGCTGTGTCTTGGCTTGAAGGTTTGACCTGAATTGTAGCATACATGTTTGTACTCCTGTCTTTAGAAAACATGGTCTATCGTACTCTCTACTACTAGTTGCAGTGAGAAACAGTGTTTTTATTTGTAGTAAAGATCCGTTAAATAAACTACTGAAATTTTTCTTATAAAAAATGCAAGGCATTCTGAAAGCCAAAATCAGGTTTGTTACTCGTACCCCCCAAAAAATCCACAAAAGACCAAGGCCTATTCTCTTAAATAATGTGAGCAAGATTTGCTCTGTAGCTGAATCTTTTGACTTTACGCTATGGAAATTAAAATTAGTTTTCATCATTTGTATCATCATTCATACCACACTTGCTAAAGTGGGCAGAAAAGTTTCCTCACGTCTGATGCATAGTGCATTGTGATACATATATCACTAATACTCTGACTGTAGCATTTTCTTCCTACTTCATAAGTAGGCAGCAGTATATCATACATTTAGGGTAAAAATCGCCTTTCTGAACTTGATTTCTTGCCTGCAGTGCAGAACTCTGCTCTGCAGTGACAGCACCTGTAGAATTATAACTGACAGCAGTGGAAATTCTGTATAGAAAACAAGTGCAAAAATACACAATGAAGCACAGTAGTGGTGCCAAAAAAAAAAGGAAAAACAAGGCCTTATTTTCTAATAAATAGATGTCTGGAAAGTACTTTCAAAGAAACAGGGGTTTGGTTATATTCTCATGTATCAAGGTCTGCAGTGATTGATTTTATACTAGGTCAATAGGATAAGAAATAGCCTTTGTGACTCTCGAAGTTGTGAATACTTGTCTGGATTTTTCCCTGGCTTAATTGCAATTTTGTGAGTAGTGTTTCACTCCTAACAAAACTGTTCATTTGCTTACTTTTCAGATAGTATCAGTTTTCTCTACATATACACACACACACATTGATGTTTATGCCTGGAATCCAGAGCAATTCAATAGAAAGGAAAACAAATCTGAGAGTGTCTTTTATTTGTAAAACAGGCTATTGGCCAGAAACAAAAAAATAAGAAAGCACTGCTTACAGCTTCACCTGGGAGACCTCTTGGTCCAACTTCCCCATCTTCTCCCTGTTTTTGTACAAAGGGAATAGGAGTTTTAGGAAAAAAGTCATGCATTATGACCATATTCCCATTACATGGTTCAAGTTTTATGGTGTATCTCAAGTAAATAGCAACTTACTCTTGATCCATCTTCACCAGGTAAGCCAGGAGGTCCCTGTGGGCCACGGTCTCCCTGTAGAAGAGGAAAAGTCATTAATATGTCTGTGGCTGAAAACAATAAAGGATGGCAAGAGAAATAAAAACAAATGTGTTAGCTGCAGTCTGATGTGTCAAAACACGTGTTGACATAATGATACAAATCTGTTATAGTATTCAGTAAAGTCTTTTATTACATTACTATAAAAAAAAGAGCTTTATTGAAACAATGAGCTATCTGTATTTGTAAAATTTTGCTCTGTAACTACTCTTTGCCCCAGAACATACACAAACTACTGCTACAAAAGGTAGTCTTAATGTGTACCCACATTTTTCTTTGTCTCATCAGCTCCCCTCCCCTCAGATAATGTATTTCTGCCAGGAAAATAAGGAATGTGTACATGGGTCAGAAGTTAATAAGCCAGTTGCTGGGCCCTGGAATATACATAGTGAAGTGCACTGACCACCTTTCAGAACCACCTACCCTGGCAGCAGTCGTTGAGAGCCTTGGGACTGATTTGTCTGAGGCTTTGGAAGGCAGCCAGACTTCCACACTTCCCCTCTGAGGCTGGGGCTTTTCAAGTCTATGCAAAGTCTCAGTACATTCTGGACCATACTTTTAAGATTTATTTTTCTTTCCCCATTAAAGAAAACTAGTGTGTTGCATAGCTCAAACACCACTGACTGACCTCTTTCTAGGCAGCAGGTTTTTAGACTGTGACTTCCTTCTGGCATTGGACAACAACCAAGTATTCATCCTGTTTTCCTTAATTTAATCAGTGCCTCCAAGGAGCATTACCACTGCTGTGGATCATAGCAGAGATATATGTAGTCACTCTTTAGCAGCTCCATTCTTTACTCTTTCAAACTTTCCAAGGGGATTTTAGGTAAGTTGGTCTCTTACTCCAGAGTGCTCTTGTATTAAGGATGTCAGGATTTTATTCCACTGTTTTTTCTGTCCTCTAGAAATAGGAGTCATCATTGAAGAGAATGAAATTCTATGAACTGCATTTTCATAGCCAGAAAATGAGTTACAACAATAGTTTCTACATTTTGCTAAGCTTTGAAACTATTCAACATGATCTGCTGGTGGTACAGCATTTGGTTTTCTACATTCTAAATGATGCTACTGAAGGGTGACTCATGAGATGCGTGATCTGTGCTCTAGCTTCCAATTAATATCCAGGTGAAAACTGACTTAAGCCTTCAAATGTTGAAAATGTTCAGCCCCTTAAAATGCTACCTTTCTTGTCTTGCAGTAACATGGCACTTAGAGTTAGATTAGGAGCTGTCATTCAGTGTCCTGGTATTGCCATAAAGTCAGAACACAACATCCTATCAACATTCTCAGATCTTCCACTCTCTAATTCTTTCCTTCCAATGTTCTGCCAAAGCCTCAATTTCTTTTTCCTTTGATCTTTTCTTCTAGTAGATAGTGCCTTGCATATTAAATAGTTTAGAATGGATACATTTCTATTACATCCAAATAAAACATATTCAAAGTCAAAAATATTAAGGCTAAAAGAAATATTACACTGGTCTGATATCCTCTACACCAGAGCTCAGAGAATCTCATCCATTAAATCCTGTCTGAAAACTTGTGTTTGACAAAAGCATAATCTCAGAGAGACATACAATTTGCAACTCAATTCAGATATGAGTAATTCTAAAATAAGTCCTAGAACAGCTACTTCTAAAGTTACAGGTTTTCAACATCAGTTCTTTTACATCTGAAACATAACCACAATAGAAAAAACGTTTCTCTTGTCTTTTTGTTCTCTTTATTGCAAGCCAAAGAGAACTGAATATTTGCATTATATGCTGTTGATACTTCTGAATCCATAGAGCTGCAGCTATCTTGTCTGGTTTTGAATTGAGCTGTTTCCCAAGAGAACATGGTTTGTACTTCTAAAGAAGATTGCCTCAGACACACAGAACACAGTGATTTTTAAATTGTGGGATGAAAACAAATGATGAAAAGTCATTCTTTTCATATGATGTAAATTTTAATGCAAACTTATTCTTCTATTTCACTTCTTTTTTTTTTTTTTAATTTAAGAAATATGAATCAAATAATATATTTGGAAGAAAAAGAAAAAGTCTTTATTACATGGAAGGTCCCATGGACTGACAATTCTACTATCTGAGGTTGGAGAGCAGACACATAGCCTGGCTCTGAACCAGTTTCTGCTTAGCCTTCAGAGAGTAGTAGCAAGAGCTTAATGTCTAGCCCCCTCTGCTGGTCACCTGCTGATTAAGCCAGATTTCAATTCTGTGAAGTGCTGATTGCTTTACACTTTTTAAGAAAAGGGAATGACAGAAGAGGACCAAGATATTTGTGTATGACACTGAAAGTTCTTCCCCCATAGCAAAAAGAACTCAAAAGAGAATCCTTAGATGCTATTGCAAAGCCCTACCTTATGGGTCAACAGTCAACCCTGGTGAGATGTTCTGGGAAGGGCAGCAACTGTGCTAACCCATTGAAGAGTGAGAGCTATAATCATTCCTTGGTCATCAAGCATCAGTGCATATAGGAATGTTTTGTTTTGACATTTCCACCCACTGTTTCTTTTATGGTGCACTGCATTTACCAGGAGTTACATTCAGTAGCATATGTTGTTACAGCCATCTACCTTAGGGTTTTAATTTAGAGCAGAAAGCCCCTGCTGTGATTCTTTCTACACTTTGTAAGGAAAGATGCAACCTCATCTTACAGATTAGTAGGACATACAGAGCAAGTACACAAGTTGTTTAAATATTATTTCAAGTTATCTAACTTTTCCCATCTGACTTTGATCTGTCTTTAAGCTGAAATTGTTGGAATGGCACACACTAAACAATTCAGTTTATAATTCAAACACTCAAATACATTTTTTTGAGCAAGCTTCTCAGTAGGTTAAAATTTATTATGCTTCTGATATAGAAACTTCATGCTAATTTACTATACTACTATTTCCTTTAACAATCAATTTAAATCCAGCAAACAAATTTCTAAACTAAAAAAAACACCTAGCGCAAAACCTAGCTGAAGATGTGATCCGAATTATAAAAATACATTTAAATCATTAATGTGTGAACTGTCATCCGCTAATTGATATTACTAAAATGTTTTATAAGAAATACATTATGTGACAATATAGATGTTATTCTGTAGTATGAAATGCTGACATTCTATTTCAGCTATTCTTAGTGAATAATATCTTATTTCTGTGACTGTATCAATATGTTGTTATATACACATGCATGTTTTTCTTACCCTGTTACCTTTGTCACCAGGGAGGCCAGGAAGACCATCAAATCCTCTGTCACCCTTGGAAAGAAGAAATAACAGCTTCAGTAAATGACCATTACATTCTGTATTACTCTGAGTAAATTGTGCCTTCTCTCTCTGTTAATTTGGAGTTATGGTACACTTTTATTATTGAATGACATACATGGAGGGGAGGGAGCACATTGATCAAACTCACTAATTTTCCTTCTGTGCATTAAAGCAAGAGAATATGCCACACCAGCTTTTTTACTGTACTGTTGTTGTCCTGTTTACAAAAAGAAGTCTACGCTAAAATGAAAAGCTTGATTCTGGCCACCCTTCTCAGTAGGAAGACTGACTTTACTCTTGCTGATACTCTGTAACTAAAAAGTGACTCAGAGGGATAGGAATCATACCCAAAGAATCAAGTTACTTCAAGGTCAGACTACTAACTATTACCATTAATTAGCATATTTTAAATAGATGATTCATTCTCCACTCTTGCATCTGACCCAGCCATCTGAAACCTCAGTATTTTCACTTGAGAGTAGAATCTTGGGTTGGCCTGCAAACTGTGGTACTTAAAATCCATCTAGCCCATTCCAAGGTCTTTTTATTTACCTTTGCACCAGGCTCTCCTGGCATTCCTCTGGCACCATCAGCTCCAGGACGACCCTGCAAAAATCCAAAGGGGCAAACATTTGAAAATGTGGTGGAATCTGTTAATTTTTAAACATATTTAAACAGCAACTATTTACCCAGAGCAGGATTGACCTACACGCTACCTACCCTTTTGCCAGCTTTTCCACTTGGACCAGGGGCACCTTGAACACCACGAGGACCCTGAATTTAAAGAATACAATTCTTAGAATCACATTCATGTCAGCAAAAAGCTAGTTAAACATTTCACCTCAAGAACAGGATAAACTTTAAAATGCAGAACGTTTTTTGCTCCCCCCCCCCCCCCCCCCCCCCCGAGATAGATTCTGGTTTTCAAATTCCTATTAGTTTTAATATAACACAATCATCCAATCTAGCTTAACACTACCAATTTTAACAGCAGTCTTCATGAGATGACACTACACATGGCACAACTGGCCCCTTTAACATAAAAGCTTGTTACATTCTTTTGATTACTTTGGAAATCTCAACCCTGTGATTTGAAAATCCTTGTTTCTGTCATGCCAAAGTTATTTCAGCCACAAAATTATTTGATGAAAACTGAAGAGTGCTTATTTCAGAGTCCTAATTCATATGCAAACAAGAGTTGCGCTACTAAATAGCTCACATCCTGTCTTAGTTTTACATAGCACAGTTTTAACTAGAGGAAGACCAAATAACTCCAGACTGAAAAACCTAATTCCACTGTTAAGACACATGTAACTTTCACTGTAGACTAGGTGGGTGTACATTTCTGTGGAACTGTTTTTATCCCCCATCAAAATGTGTCTCCTTCAGGTGGAAATAGCAATGATACAGACTAGCATCTAAAAATACTGAGTAGGAAGAGAAACAATGCTAAAAATGTAAGTAAGCAAACAAGAAGGCTGGCCAGCTGTTCACAGTGCTTTTTTGTTCATTTGCTTTCTTCTTCTTCTTCTTCTGCAAATATCCATGTGCAGTTTTAAGACAGGCACTTGTAGGCACATGTAGCTGATCCATGATACCACTCATGACATGGCAAAATTATTGTTCCAGAGACTTCTGTCACAATTTCTTTAAGAACTCCCTATTTAAGGTTTAAGGTGTAAGATTTCAAAGTTTTTCAGTGCTCTTTTACTTCACTGCAGGATCTGATATAACAGTAAGCTGAGAAGAAAAGCATGTACTGATTTCTAAAGACCACTTCTTGTTATATCATTGAGTCCTTCTTTAAAATTTCCTGTTTATTTACTAACTAAATTCTACCACTCTCACCTTATGAGACCTGAAGGCTCAAGGTCATACACTTGCAGACTCACATATAATTATTGAAAAGAGATGAGCTAAAAGCCTGAAGAGCCAATATTAAAACAAGTTTTCAAGTGAAAACACTACACAAGTTATAATTGTTCTTTGTTATGTAAAGGTAGATTTACTTTCATATATCAAAATGAACAATCAAGCTATTGCATTTAATTAAAGCCATATTCTAAAAGCTAAGTTCCTTCAACTGCATGTTACTACATGCAGTTGACTGATTTCATTGAAGTGATATGAATGCATTTTCTTAAATATAAAAAAGCTCAAACAGCCAATGTTATTGTACCTGGGGACCTGGTTCACCACTTTCTCCCTTGGCACCTGCTGCTCCAGGTCCTCCCTTGATTAAAAAAAAAAAAAGGAAGAAAAAAAGCAACACATATTATTTGAACATACAACGAAACTTGAATGAATAAGTTATTTTCTATTCCTATTTTCTATATATATTAATGACAGGGAGAAAAAACAAACAGCCCCATTTATTAGATAGTGTGAATTCACCTTCTGGATCTGAATGTGTACCCTGATGTACCCTTGTTTAGATACTAGGCCTAACGGCCAAAAATCTTTCTGTTACCAAAGAAAAACTCCCACAGATTTAAATGGAATCAAATGTGACTTGAGAGCTAAATATGATCACAGTAAGAACGTAAATCATGCAAGCAGAAGTCCACCAGTTGCAGAGAAGTCAACAGAAATGAAACCCATCTTTCACCTTTATCCATTTCTGTGTTGCACAGAAAATAAGTTAACATAAACTACAGTGATATTTTAATCAAGGTCTTTGTGCATCTGCTCTGAAAAAGTGGAAAATCTACTTAATTGCATTTCTTTACTCTGATTAAATAAAGATTTTCAGAGTTTTACATATAAACAGACCGAAAATAAATCTTCATCCAGGGTAAGATACTGTACATGGAATCTGGGGCAAAATTAATTAAAGGAAGTTTGTCTTTTCTTAATAGTGGTCTCCCAAAAGCTCCTGACATGCTCACATGAAATACAGCCCAGTGAAGGAACATATCAAGTTTACTGTTACGGGCAGAAGTACTTTTGCATTTCTGACCTGTGAAACAGGTCATAACCAAATTAAGGTATTTAATATAAAAAGAATCTTGCAGACCTTGGAAGACTGATCCACCTCCTATGTTCACCACAGTAACCATTCAAAGAAAGAAGTGGTCTTAAGGCTTCGCTTAATGCTAAGCCTAGCATCTTGGAGCAGAAAAATTCCCACTGACCTTGCAGGTACTAAATCGGGTTCTAATCAAATTGAAAATCAGATCTTAAACTGGTACTGGCAGTGGAGAGAATAGTGGCTTTCCTAAGTGGTGACTGTCTGTTTAGGTTTCCCTGGTGTAAGCTCTGCATTTAATTAATAACAATAGGCAGAACTTTCTTTTGTATTCTGTGTTAATCAATCATGTGAACTCCAGACTCAGTTGAAGCTAGATTGGAGCTACAAGAATCCTGTGTTTAAACCATGTAATAATTGATATGTATGTTTGTATCTTATTGCCTAAAAATTAAATTAAAATAAAGGTCCTATTAAGATTTAAAACTCCAACTATTTAATTGTTGAAATAAGCTGGGCACACAAATGTACCGAGAATCTGTAGCTGCTTCTGAAACTCTTGGCCAAAAATGTTGCCAGACCAAAGAGTTGGATTTTTAGAGCCTCCTGGTGGCTTAGTAGAAAAATATCTATTAATGTTATTCAGTTGAATTTTGCATACAGAAGTACATGAAGACTTTGAAAATATGCCTGGTACAAGGTACAACTAAGGGTATACAACTCACAGTCAATAATATACCTGTCTTTAGAAATGAATTCCTTGCTTATAGCAGTTTTATATTTATTTTGTTTGTATAAACTGAATGTTATCCTGCAGGTCTCAATTTAAACACACTGCTGGAAGTAACGTATTAGTTTGTTAAACAAACCCCATGTGTCTGACTTTTTGTAAGTATCACATACCTAATCATGACCAATTAGAAATCTGTGGCCAAATTCTCTACTTAATAGCAACAATTCACTTTGGAAAAATTACTCTAGAAAGGAATTGTTCTCGTGTAGGTCTGCTTAAAAACACAACCGAAGCCCCATGATTTCAGTTTCTGGGGACCAAGTGAGATTCTGGTGGGATATTTAGCTAAAATTTACCTGAAATCAGTAAATTTCACCTAGATAAACAGAGCTGGGTTCATGAGACTGGCCAACTTGGAGCACAGCATAAACGAAGAGGTTTTTGATGCCATAAGATGAGACACAGCACTGTCAAGCCGACCCAGAGTACAACTTACAGCATTGGAGGGAATAGCAGGAAGAACCATTTGCAATGTGATGGATAATAACCTGACCAGTATTTTCTGTCAGTAATAGTAGGATACTGTACTCATGTTCATCATTCTCCCTTTCTTTATTTTCAAACTTACAGTTAAATTCAGGCACTGTACATTAAGGAGGGTGGGTGTGAGAGGGGAAGAAGAGAAGACTGGAAGGGAAGGACTTGGTTGTTACTGTTCGGCAATGAGGTGTTTCACTGAAGCACTGCATTAAAGAAGGAAAGAAGGACAAAAGAAGGGAAAAGAACTATATTTCTTATACTACAGTTCCATGACTTCAGAGGACCAAACCTCCACAACAGGTATGAATGGAAGGAAACTACTTTGGAGGAGATTGTTACTGCATTCTGGAGAAAATCAGAAACACTTCTGTTGCTGTTTTGTGTGTATGCTGCTATAGTTGTGACTCACATAGCACTGCAGTCAATTTTTCTTCGCACAATAAACCATATAGTAACTTGCTCTGTCCTTTTTCTCTTGGTTACTCAGTGATCATTTGCTTTTATTTCTCAGTAGTACAATTATGTTCTTGACTGCGTTTTACAATTAGATGCTTGTCTGATGTAAAGAAAAATGTTAACATTGCTCTTTGTGTCCATTACCATAATATCAATATAGAGATAAAAATTACAGTAGGAATAGGTCAAATTGAAGAAGCCAAATATTTTGCTACCTAGCTGTCCCACCAGAGTATACAAAATACTTCCCAAATTAAGTGGATCTTTCAAATATGGATGCTGTACTAACTTTAGAAAAGAATTTCACTCTACATCAGACGATAAATACAGTCACCTGGGAGAAATTCAGAAAAGACTTGCTTTCTACAATACTTATGATTTTGGCTGCAGCATTTATTTTATATCATGGTACAGATGCTCTGTAATAGCTTTTTGAAAGATGTTGAATACTATATTACACCATTTAGTGGACTGCTGAGTCTGAAAAGCATCCATTTCCTAAAAGAGGAAATTGCAATTGCAAGATCAATCTGATGATTTTGGCTTGTGAAGCTTCCTACCTATTTGTGTACTTTCGTGGTGGACATTGTCCTTTTAAAGTGTTTACAGGGATTACAATGGCAAGCCTCTTAGTGATCAAAAAGTTGTTTTACATGTCATTGGAAAAACTGTTTCTGTTCCATGTATAGACTATACATAAAAGATTTTAGAGCATCCCACAGGGCCATTTTCCAGATCGTTTGATATTAGCAATACAGGCCAAATTCTGTTCTTAAGTAAAAAAACAAAAAACAAACAAACAAAAAATTTTGTTTAGAAATCTGCATGACTTTTGATTGCTTATATAAATGCTTCTTAAGAACTTTCCAGATTCAGCTTAAATAGGAATGCTTTGATATCTCCTTCTGTACAGTTTCATACTCTCCACCAGAAACTTTGTAAATATTGTTACAGAGATTACTGACTATAGAAGCATATGTAGTTATTTATGTAAGGCTATTTTCTAGTTTTGTAAGACAACCAGTGTCAAAACACTGCAAAATCTACATTAAAAACTCATTTAGTATTTAGGTGCATTGCATATCTTAAATAACAATACAAACTATGATCTTAATTATATCAGTTTCTTTTCAGATAAGTACACATACAGAGGTGTAGGCAAGGCCAGCGTGAGATCAACGGACTTGTGTTACTGTGTTCTTTAATCTGTGCCCATTTTGTTTACATACCACAGGACCTGGTCTTCCAGTGAGTCCCATGGGACCAGGTGGACCTCTCATAGCAATCTGAGAAAACAACCAGAACAAAGCACCAGGTATCAGGAAAAAGCTGCCAACCCAGCATACAGATTCTATATTAATACTATTTCATAAGGCATTAACAAATAGCCCCCATCATTCTATCATTCTCTCAGTTGTCAATAAGGATAACTACTGTAATGAAATGATGCTTACAGCACTTTATTTCACACCCTGAATGCTATAAAATGGAAATTTATCTGGAGTTGTACCTTTGTGGCAGCTATATTTGCTGGTTCCTTGTGCTTACCCTAGCCTGCTGAAGAATAGCTTGTGCTTGAGCTTCCTGAGCTGAGATTGTTGGGCCCTTCTCACCGTCTCCACCAAAGCGAAACTGCACGTATCAAAACAAGAAAAGGAATTGAGAATTTATTGAATGAAAACCATACTTAGTATACACTGCACCTGTGTAAACCTCTTTGAAGACACTGGGTCTCAATCTTCAGTTCATTCTAATAACTTTAGAAGACTGCTGCATTAGGGACTACGGCCACTGGACCCAGCACATATATTAAGTCATAAGTAATAGTTTAAAACTAAAGCACAAATCTAATCGCTTAAGAGCAAACATTTTGTTGATTTCATAGGATTTTTGTTTCTTTTCTTTTTTGTTCAGAAGGAGGCCAAAATATACTCTAATAATCTGCAAAATCTCATTAAAATATGTATTAAAATTAGCTAATTCTCAGTACATTTGTAGCTATCCACAGAAAAATTCAATTCAACCTAAGGCAGACTTCAACATGAAAAACATTTAGTATGTAAAATGAAACAGTTTTGTGTCATTTCTGACAATTTCAAAATAAATTAAAGAATAAAATTCGTATGTTACTGGTCTGCTATTGCTCGTGAAACTGGTCGTAGAAGCTTTGCAATGTTGCAGGGACATTGAGCTTCAACGAACATCCTTGCTTTCCAAAGATGTGGCATGGGCACACTGGATGTCAGGGACAAGACTCTTTCACTACCTACAACAGTTTGTCTGGTTTGCCTAAATTGGCACAACAACCAAAGTCTTTCTTCTGTGATCATATTAATATCAGAACAGATGGTTGTTTTTTTTTTTTTTTGTAAGCTGTTGGAAAATTGTTTTAAGACCCCACAAATGAGCACCTGACTTTTTCTACTATGTGAAAGGAAGAGAACTATCAAGCTTGCTACCACTTGAAAAGAGGCCATGTGGCTTTGTAGGCATCCACATAATGCAGAATCAACCATATTGTCAAAATGTTGTTCCAAGCAACTGTGCCTAAATTAGTTATCTTGCATCCATTGAAAAGATGAAAACATTTTCATGAATTCAGGCCCCACGCACGACGACGAAGAGGCACACATCTCACAAAAGGCCTCTCCCACACGTTAGTTAGTACTTTGAATGTATGTCTGAGATGAGACAATCCACTACGAGATTTGATTTCCTCTGTTTACTCATTTACACCAGAATGGCTCTCAAACTAGTGAGCAGGTCATCTGTAACACAAGGACAGTTACTTCTTAGTGGGGCTTAAAAATGGCTTAGGGAGAAAAAGCAATTAGGAAGGAGAATGTGCCTATCACACTGATGACAGCAGCACTGTCCAGAGCAATAAAACTTCCAAGAAATGCTCATTAATTTTGAAACCTGCTAATAATAAAAGTGACATTTTACATGCCAAAACATCTGTCCTCACTGGCTATTATGAAATATTTAAATAGCTCCTGATTTTTAGGATAAACGAAATGACCGCATTTCAGCTGGAACTAGACTAAGGGGATACCAAATTTTCCATTGAACATTTACTAAATGCAGTAGGAAAAGTAGGAAAAACAAAAGCAAAATTTCAAATTGTTAGCAAAGATCAACCTACGCCACTTACTCAGAAGCAATGTGATGTCCTGAAAATGTTTGATAATAAGACAGTAGATGTGGAAAAGAAGTCTGGACGATGGTTAAACTGCTAGGCTGTAACCTGGGAGACATGAAGCCAATTTTTTCCTTCCTGAGAAATTTCTGTTTTGATTTTGTAAACCACTTGTGGTCAGACTCATTAACATCTAAAAATAAAGCTTGTGGTATTTTCTAAACTGACTTATAGGCAAAGTATTATTTCACACTTACTACCTTTAATGGAGCAAACTGATAAAAGATAAATCGACCTCTGCTGGCATGGCAATTACAGTTGGAAGAATTATTTGGGAATAATTCCCCCGAGGCGTAGTAATATTTTTACATCAACTAATTATTGGTAAATAAATATTTCTGTTACAGAGCCAGCCATGATAACAGATTTTTACTGCAAGCATGAGGTCAAAAACATTTATTTACTTTAATAATCTTTCATCGATTGTTTCTTATATAAAAAATAAACTTTACAAAATCATCCTTTTCTCATTGATGCTGATGGAGTCCTGCCTCCTATAGCAGAACTGCAGGAACTACAGCTCCGAGTCTTTTTACAGAGTGGATCTTACCAAAAATACTGCCCCTTCATTTGCAATTGGTTTGTCAGTACTCTGGGATGGTAGTAGTCATCAAATCTTTCACACACAGACTTACGCTTAGGAATGATGAATTCCATGCACATAGTACCTTTCATACTACAAAACTGCAAGGCACTTTTAATGGCTTTGAGCTTGTTCCTCCACCTGCTAAAACAGATGGTGTTTTGCTTTGATTCCAGTGGGAGCAAAGCTGGCTATGTGCATGTATTTCTATTCAAAGGATGCACTGATTCTTCAAAGAGGACACTGAAGCCCAGCGCTAAGCATGGAATGCTTAAAATTCTCCATGTCAAGGAGACTTGAAAGCACACATGCCTGCCTTTATGAAACAGCAAACTCCTTGTTTAGGACATATGGTAGCAAATAATAGTTACTGTTGAAAAAATAAGGACAATTTTAGTATGTGTAATACAATCATGTAGGTTCCAATCTAGAAGACATGCAGGAGTCAAAATCTATGCTTTGTCTGAGGAAAAAACACACCAAATGATCTTTAAATGAGTAAACCATACAAAAAACTCTGTATTATCTCTTGTTCCAAAGACAAAATTAGATGAAAAAGAAAACACTTTTATCTTTTTGGAGACTGACTACCCTGAAATCATAATGCAACTTACCGGCAGCATTAACATGGTACCTGGGGGACCTGCTAAACCATCAGCACCAGGGAGACCAGGGCGACCAGGTGGACCCTATCAGAATAAAGGGATGAGTGAAAGGGCTGAGAATGAAAAGACAGTTATATAAAGTAAATCTTTTGAGTCACCTGCCCCTCACACATACTAAGATTTGATGGGTTAGGCTGAGCTGAGATTTGCATTGTGTTCCTGTGGTTGCTTTATCTGATACAGAGAAATAACACTGCTGATCTTCTTTAAACACTTTGAGTAGGCTTAATTTTCATAGGCTACATAAGTCCTGTAGTTATGACTTGAAATCTATTTTTATGAAATCTGTTCTCTGTTCCAGTTTAAAAACAGCTATATTTTTTTTGTATATTCATGATTATTGATCCATCAGGCAATGCTACATCAATAAACACTGCTGCTATGACAACTCATTTATCTAATTGCACCTTTCCTCCCAGCAATTTGCATGCTAGCTGAGGCTATCAAGGACAGGAAGGACCTGCAAGAGTGCTCATTTCCTGCTGCATGTTTGTCAAATGGAGTACACATCCACCAGAATAACTTTGTGCAGGGTTGCAATGACAAACCAACAAATAATCTAACTTAACTGGTTCCTTTTGCTGCTCAGGAGTCAAACAAAACAATGGTAAAACTGATCCCGAAAAACGTGGTGTTTTTTCACCTCTTAAGGTATTAAGATCAGTAGTCTGTTATTTTGAGCTCTTTTTTCAAAAAAGCCTGGAACATCAAAAAACAAATCCCTACTAACAAACACTACAGATAAATCTTAAATAGAGAATTATTATCAATTATAAATAAAATATTGAATAAAATTGTGTAATTATTGGAAAGAATCATTATATATCTAGGCATTTCAGAGTTAAGGTTAAAAAATAACTAAATGCACTCACAGAGCACCCAAAGAACTTTCCTGTGATCTGCAGTGACTTTATGCCATATGATTATGAGTCCTTGTGTTCCCATGTGAAACAAAAGATTAGTTTTTCACTTTTTTTCTCTCCCATAGCACCATTTTATGTGAGTGAAATTCATCTGTGCAGTGAGCATAAGCAGGACTTGTACATAAGTGATCCTCTCCAGAAGAGTATGGTCATTCATTTCTCAATTGTCTTATACCCAATTTTAGGATTAGAATGATAAAATAATTTAGTACAAACACTGAAGTACCGTAGACACCTACAAAAAGTGGTGGATTTCTCAGCAAATTGTTCTGTCGTTATGTGCTTACACAACTTTCTCAATTATATAGGCACTAAGGTGTTTTTTTTTTTTTTTTTTTTTTTTTTTTTTTTAATTAAGCAACGCTCCTTTTTGGAGTGGTAATGTTACTTTTCTACCTTTTTTTACCTAAGATGAAAACTAGTCAGAATAGCTATAGCAAGAGCTAAAGTCTTTATTCATGTATGCTAATTGTTTTATAAGAAAAAAAAAAACCACAAACGCATCCACATATGGTGAAGTCAGACATGTTATTTCATTAGGATGGAATTTGAAAGCAGAATCTGGTTGCAGACATCTGTATTGTTCTCAAGAGTTTGGTAACTAACTTCTACAATTATTTCTTTGTGTAATGTGCCTTTTTTAATATAAGAAATGAAGTCTGTTCCATGGCAAGCACTTAAAGTGTTTATTCAAGAATTTTCTTATAATGAATTTAGCAAGCAGATAGATAAAAAAAATAATTATTATCTAGAGTTATTCCATTATAATGTGTTAAAATTCCCATTTTATCAGTTTAAATTCCAAAATACATTGTTTAATTAATCTGCACAAAAGAAATATGAAAGAAGTGTGTGTGCTGACTATCAAGGTGGAGTGTTGTTGGGATTTTAACATTATCTCACTAATATTACTGAGTGAAGTAAATGCATCTTCTCAGCTCTTCCATACACAAATACAGCATGAATGTGCTAGACTCTTCAGTAAACTATCACTCATAAATGTCAGTAAAGTCTCTTTTTTTGAAACAACTTTCTCCTCAATTAAATATATTTAGGCTGTTTTAAAATCGTGTTATTTGTGGCAGTAAGAAAAGGCTTGTGAGAACATGTAACACCAAAGTAATAGTTTAAATTTCAATGATATTCATTACATAATAGTTTAAATTTCTATTATATTCATGACCAGATACAGGCTTTCATGTAGTACATTATTTAATATGGCCAATAAATTCCGTCTAAATCATCTAAATCATCTAGATCGTCTAAATATTGTCCATCACTTTCATTATTTCCATGTGTATATTGATTCTGTACAGCAACACCATTGTTTTTCTGTTTGCAGAGAAATATAGACAAATAGAAACTTTTTCCCCTTGTATTTACAGTAGATATTTCTACCATTAATTAAATATTTGCGCAGATTTTCAGTTGATTTACTCAATTGAGTAAATAAGTGTCAGTTCCAATGAAGTTTCTTAAACCACGTGTATGTATTTCAGATCAGGATCTAATTCACTTACTCTTGTACAATTAGTGCAAGTCATACCATGAATACCCAGGAAAATCTGTATGTTGACTTACCCTTTCACCAGGGTCACCTGGTGGACCAACAGGGCCTTGTAAACCTGGGGGACCTGTAAGACCCTGTGGAAAATGAATGACAAATTATTATGCTGAATAATGTCTTCCAGCATGTTTTTGTACTATTTTTTTTTCTGCAAAGTTATATTGAATATAAATTTGGAAAAAAATCCTATATAAGAGGACTTTTTTTTTTCTTACAAGGATTATAGTCAATATTCAAAAGTATTTGATTTTCACATGCACTCAGCTTGCAGCATGCTCTCACTGAAAATTCAGATGAGCCTTTTTTACTCCCTTCTTCAAATGCTAAGACCAATATACTCCTTGGGAACTATGATGAGACTAATTTTAATTGTGTTAACTCATGAATACCAAAGAACAGTGGATAATTCAAATGCAATAAAATGAAATTGTAATTAATCTACATACAGCAGGTCCTCTTGGTCCTGGTGGTCCTTCAATAAGCATACCCTAGAGGGGGGAGGAAAAAAAGATACTAAATTAGTCATGTCTTGGACAAAGATATAGAACAACTTCTTAGTTGAAGTACTAAAGCTAATATTTCTTAGTTTTATGATGAACTTTTCTGAGGATTTTCTGCCCACATAGTTTAATAGTATGGAATTTTGTTGAATAACTTTTTGGATTATTTTACTTTCTGTCCTATGAGTTTTCAATTAAAAATCATTAACATAATAAATATACTTGAAATTCAACTGGTATATGATATTTTAAACCTATTTTGGTTTCTTTTTTGAGTAATTATGTTGGGATCTTCATAGATCATTTACTGGAATTAGAATCTGAATTCTGTTGCTTTAAAAGTGAGAAAGAGTTCTCGGGTAGAGGGACATCATAGTACTAGATTCTCAATAACAATTTATTTTTAATATACCGTTAAAATAATTTTACACGAATAACTGATTATTTTTATGTTGTGGGTCTTATAGCACCTCCTAGCTCCTTTCTTTTTCTTTATTTATTTTTATTTTTATTTTATTTTTTTTTTAAGTGCAGATGCTAGTCTGAATTCCAGGTCACAATAATAAGACACAGGAATATGATTCCCATTTGTACCTGGCTTTCCATAGGAAAGAAGACTGGATGAGCAAGCTGAAAGCTATCTGTAGTGAACTCCAACAGTGCTGGAGAGCGGTGGTGGATACCTCTTCAGTATTATGGATATAAAGTAACTGTATCTTGCACCAGCATGGGTTAAACATACAAGCATTTATTTAGCTTCTCAGGGGGACTTTCCTGCCCATACTGAAACCTGTAGTTACCTGTGCTGGAAGTTGGAAGCTCTCTCTGTCCAAGCTGCAATTACTATCTAGCCTGAAGACCACATTTATGCATTGTCCTCTCCACAAGAAGATTCTCTTTGTTTTATGGGACCTGTGGTTAGTCTTTCATTCAACAGAAGGGGAAGGATGAACAGGCTGCTGTCTGTTTCCACCTTTACACAGTCCACACTGCAGGTGATTGTTTCAGCTATCATGGATAAGATTACTGTCATCGTGTCATTAATGACTTAGTTCGAAAATGATTTCTCAACAGTCTACACGAGTGAGTTTTTCTTTAGCACTGTATAGCATCTGTACTTACAGGTTCAATCACAGCTGGTTCTCCCTTTTGGCCTTTTTCTCCATAAGCCCCGTGTCCAGTCACCTGACCAGTAAAAACAGATCCAAAAATGAAAATTAATAGAAGGCCTAATGACCTGGTACAATAAAAAATTGCAGCAACCTGTAACTGAAAGCTAAAGCTGGAATTGATCTATGCTGTGAAAAATACATCACAGGTACAAGCTATACCAATCAAAAAAAATTGATGTAAAAAAGGACATTAAGTATGTTTTTTAAAAAATGCCCTTTTCTTGAAAGTTCCAAGGTACTGAGTACTTTTCATCTTGTCTTTTGCATCAAAGTTAGAACTGAACTTGCTTTAAATGCATTTGCATGTAAAAGGAAAATGATACGATATTTCTGGTTCAGCAGATGAGAGCTGTAATAAAGCTGGCACAGGTTAGAGCCTCAGTTCTAATTCTAGCTTCCTGGCTCCTTCAGTTTTGGAGCAAGGCATTTAGAGGTGAAATTTACACCAGGGGATAGAGTCTACACAGCCATTTGCTTAATGCAGGCACAAATGGTGCCTTATGGGCTCTTTGCTAATGCAGATAATCTGACTTTTTCTGTGTCATTCTGACAGTGTCCCCAACTGTGCTAGACGGAGAAGAGTAAGCTTGTATCTCATTGCACAGATAAGGATCATTAAAAAATACAATGACCCCAACAGGGCTTATAAAGGAGTGATAAATGAAATACAGAAGTATGGGTTTCAAGGTTGGCAGAGAAAAGCAATCTCACAGCATTTGCTTTTATTCGTTGGAGCCTTTGTAAACTGAAATTTCAAGTTTGTGAGGAGAAAATAAAGATAAGACTGAGCAAATACTGAAAAGAAAACTCCTTTCCTACTATACTCAGTGCCTTCTCAATTAAAAATCCAAATGGGAATTAATTCTGCTTCCAGTCTTAGTCACACTAGTTTTCTCTGCAGCTTCTACAGTCCGATAAACTGGTAAATGAAGATCTTGGCAGAACTAAGGGAAAATTAAAGCCTTTCTGTGAAGCCTGTGATTAAGTCAGAGGGAAAGAGAGAGCAATAAAACATAGAAAAAACAGCATGATTCACAGGATCCACCATGTCATTCTATATTCATGTCATTCTTTAAATATACTGAGCTGTTAAATCACTCCTGCAAGGTCATAAAACTGTCACCATTGACGAAGCTTATTTTCACGAATGAGTTCACACCTTCACCTTCCCAATCATTAGTTTTATCCTTGGAAGGTTGCAGAGGCAAAAACATTCTAGGCACTTAAACACATTTCAACTTTTTAAGGTAATCATACAACAACATTGACATTTTTTTTTACAGTTTTTGCTCCTGTTTTAGAAATTACATTCTTTCCAGCTTTAGCTCTAGTTTAGAAAGATTTAAAAACCTGTGTTCATTTTATCATTTACTCTTGGAATTACATCTCTCCTCTTGTCTTTCCCTCCTATCTTCAATCCTCCCTTACTCCCTTCACCAGAAGTTACAAAAAAATGCATTTAATAAAAACAAAATGTACAGGATTACTAAAAGAATATAATAGGCTTGATTCAAAGTCTATCAAAAATAGTGTGAATACACCTCATATGTGCAAGGAGCTCTGCGTCAGGCTCTTTACAGGTCCGAGACTATATAACTATAAAAGAATTGCTAAATTAAATTAATCTGCATTATGCTTTCAATCAACTTACGCTTGTTTCTGTGATATCAGTCTCTGCAGGAACACCTGGACCAAACTCCTCTTTAGTGGAATCAGTTGGTTTCTCTTCATATTCTTTATATTCATAAAAATCATATTCGCCTAAATCTCCATCTACCAGAAGATCAGATTCACTGAGGTCTACTCCTCTGCTTCCATATTCAGTTTCCTCAGCTTTTTTATCATAATCCTCTCCAGTTATGTATTCTTCAGCAAATACTTCTTCAACAGGATTTTGCTATTCATATCAGTAGCAAAGATTTGGGAATAGGAGGAATACGTGGGTTAATGTTAGTAAAGCAATATAAGCATATGCTGAACCACCATGATGACTTGTCAAAAAGAAGAAAGAACAGTAGAACTACAGCATATTGTCTTTTAATTAGAGTCTCAAAGAATGAAGTCCATCCTTTCAGAATAATTAAAAGATCTTTGTATGTGTAGTACAAAGAAGTAATGCTTTCATACACTTTTTTTTTTTAAATCTCCAAAGACTTTTAATTCGATGTACCCAATACACTATGTGTACTGCTTGCTTAATGTTACTGTAGTGTCAAATATAGCTGTTTCCCTGCTTGGTTTCACACTTACAGGTATTCAGGAATGAACATATACACAGCAGGGAATGAATTTAGAGCTAACATATACGCCACAATAAGCAGTGAATCAATTCGGACCTGTTTACAATAACAATGTGCAGGAAGTGCAAGCATCACTTTTGTTAAGCCGAGCCACCTTCACTATCTTGTGTCTACAAATCCTGATGCCAAGCTAAATGTTTCGACTCCTTTTCCTCATGATTTTACAGTTTATTTGTCACTCAAAAAGTCTTGACTCATGTCTATCATGGCAATTTAAATGTATTTTTAGCTTAGTCAAATTCCAACTGCAAAATCCAGATTAATCTTAACATTTTTGAAAGCTCAGTATTGCTTGCATCTTTCACCTTCCATTATGCAAAATGTTAAACCAAGCAATCAACTTACAAGCACCAAAGCTGTTTGAAAGAATGCTATATCTGAGATGTACAAAACCATTTGGGGTGAAAAAAAAAGAAAAAAAAAAGAAAAAAGAGAGAATTGTTTTATTCTGTTACAAAGATCTCTTGAAAGGATTGTTTTGAAATGAATCAAAGCTAAGATATTGCTAATATGAGATAGTTATTCTAGAGATGAACTGATGTCATCTTAAAAAAATATATTAAAAAGCTAATCAACATCCAGCGTCATTAAAAATATATTGCTCAAATTATGATGTTGACATATATTGCAGTTAAAATAAAGGACCGATTCTGATTTAACAGTTGCCTAATTCCATTAGCTCCAGGACTAGGACTTCTGTCTCACAGCTAGAGTAAATGCAGATCTGAGCCAATTCTCAAACAATTCTCAACCAGATTTTGCCTCTAAGGAAAAGTATAAAATTTAGTAATTTGGATCTATCTCATTACAATTGTACTATTGTATAGTTAGCCTGCCCAAGAATCAGAATGATTTAAAAATGCCTCTACACATCACCAACTTCTGAGAGGTAAACATGAGATTTAACACAAGAACAGTTTACACTAGAACAAGTAAAATATCATTTAATTTACCTTCACCTTCCAAGATGCATAGGAGGAAAGCAAAAAACCAAATTGGGATCCTTTTCCTCTTTTTCATTATGTTCTTTAAACCAAATGATGTATTGAACAATTACTACTTTCAAATTCAAAACATAAAGCTAAAATGCCTTTGAATTTCAGGACTTTTTTATGTTCGGGGGTCAGTTTTGTACATCTTATAAACAATGTATTTTCATTTTGCAAAAAATATGCCAAAGAAAAATGAAAAAAAATCCTATAATCAGCCATCATTTTTCTAAAACTAGCATTTATTAATATGCAAACATATTAATCAACACTGGCTTTAGGTGTACTAATATTAACAAAATGATGTTGACGTTTGTCATTGTGGCTTTCTAAAAATATGGTTTCTAAAATAAATCAAAATAACCATCTTATCTTTTTGACAGTTCAAAATACAACATTTAATTTGAATAGTACCTCAGTGAGAATCAAATAATTTTGTTTTATTATATGGAGAACTGTTAAAAGGAAATATTGTCTTCCAACTCAATTTCAGTATACTGCTATGGTTGCAGATATTTTTTGCTTTAGTTAGGCTTGTTTTATGCTGTGTCTTAAGAGCAGCATGAAAAATTAGAGACCTCACTTCATCTTAGAGCAGGAGGACTATGTTTAGTATTTAACCTAGTTTATACTAGACATAGCCCCATTCACATTCACACTGAATGCAACAAACCCTGTATTCCTACAGCATGCATCACTGAATGATTCCCAGAATCATGAACTTGACAGTCTAAAGAATCAGCAGATCTCTACAGAATCAAGGGGAGTTTTGCCCAGGAAAATACTAGGTTCCATATTGGCTGAGAAAGCATAAAATCTTATTAATCGCTGTTATAGGTGCATATATCTTCACAGACTAATATTTATCCTTTAACAACGTGTTTGTGCTGTATTAATCATTTACGCCTGATAGGCAAGTATATTTGCCTATAATTTTCTCAAACATCCTTATTACCTCATTTGCTTCAGTAGTTCTGGAGGGAGCTTCTGTCTGAGACCTGTAGTCATTTTCGGTTATGCTGTACTCTTGAAATTCATCAACAATGTTTGCCTAGTATTAAAGAAAAAGTACATTATTAAAAGAAATGTATGAAAAAAGTCAAGAAGTATCACTTTTATTGAGGTTATGTTATTAGCCAGAGATTTTATCTGGTTAACTGTATTTTTTCTCATTATCAGAGATCTTCCAGTCTTGGCCTGGGAAAGATCTTGATTATTTCTTTGCTACCTTTACCCCTAGTTTGTCTTTTGTTGCTGCTTGATAACTTTTCTTCTTCTTGGTTGCATAGTTTTCAGATTTTTTTGTTGTGGCCTTTTGGGATTTGTCCTTTGAGCTAGCGGCCACTGTCCTCTTCTTCTTTTTGACCATGGCTTTCTTTTTCTGCAAATGTTATGAAAGATGGAATGGCAAAACATAAATAAAATGAAAGGAAAATGGAGAAAGTATGAATGAAAGAAGGGTAAGTGAACATGAGACGAATGCTGTCGGCTGTGATGCCTTCCATCGCTAAGTGAAAGCAAGTGTTACTGCTACAGAGTAAAGAAATGAGTGAAAGGAAAACATTAAGCTTATATACAGAAGACACAAATTGACAAACCACATGGTAGGGGACAGCTGGACACCACACAACAAACAGATCAGATTTTGTTACCTCTGTTTGTGCTACTGTCTCTTCAAAAAGTGGGGGTCCCTCTGTTACAGAGTCAGTTTCTTTATAATCTGCATCCCCATACTCATAGTCATATTCGATAAAATCTTCTGGCGTGTACTACATAGCAAATGGAAAAATATCAGGCATTCCCATGTTAGTGGTAGCAAAGTAGATTAGCAATACCGGAAAGCATCTTAACCTTTACCTAGAAGTAAAGCTTAAGGTAATTAAAGTAGCATGAACAATTCCATATAGTTGGGGGGAAAAATACAATTCCATATTTCTTTCAAAGCACAATAGAAAAATAATAAAAAAGCAAGTAGTAGTGCAAGGAAAAAAATTAAAAATCCTCTTTTATTGGACTGCATAGAAGAATCAGCTATAGTTTGGATTATTAGGAGCTCCAACTGACCTTTCAGAAATAATATATTTTTTTAATCTTTTAAGCACAAATAATGTGTCTTTATCTATATTCTTTTACCTGTGTTCATTTCAGGTGACCAGAAGAGCTGAAGAGATGCCAATATCTGATGTGAACAGGGCAAAGAATTTCAGATTCAGGGAAGAGGCCACAACTCAGAAATAACCATGCCTATCCTTGTGTTTGCTGGAGAGTTCCCCAAACCAGGGCAGCTCCATTATAAACACTGCCTGAGCCAATATTTTACTGATACAATTTCATTTAAAGGTCACATCCTCAGCTGCCATAAATCACTCCATAGCTCATATATCTAAAATAACTAGTATCAGATGAAGATTTGCCCACAAAACTTTTACAAGAGAAAATATGTTAAAAATTGGCTTGTGTAATGTTATGAATGCAAGCTAGGGCCAGGAACTCCTGAGCTATAATCTTGGCTCTGCCATGAAGATACTGGTCTAGATAAGGTGTACCAAGTGATACGCAAAGGGCATCTTTAAACTTTCTTACCACGTCCATCACGCTTGAAGATAAGAGACTGATTGGTCTTGTAAATAAAAACAGTGTCATGGCTGCTACCAATTTTCCTTATGTACCCAGAAAGCCAAAGGAAGGTGGAATTGTGGCCAAGATCTCACCAACTTAATGCTTTCCCTTGCTTAGAATCCTAGAAGTATTCTAATGTGGACCATGAAAGCTAGCCACTTCTAGCTTTCAATCTCCTCTCTCCTGCTATAAATCAGCATCATTGTCTGTACAATGAAGACAGTATCTATTTCTTCCATTAGATTGCCGAGAGGATTACACTTCTAAAAAGACTGTGACGATTTACGGAAGTCATAAATATCATCACCTTTAAGAGAGACTGACATTTTAGAAGAAATTATAAAGAGGATTAAAACAAATGTCCATATTCCAGAATACATTCTATCATGTGACCAAATGACTGGCTTAACTGATTTCCCTGGCAAAGGCCTTTGATACAATTCTTGCACTTATACTTGAATACATATTGAACAAAAAATATGGAGAAGTTGATCTCCTCAGGAAGTACGGTAATAACATCGAAAGTCCTTAAATGTATAGAAGTCCCTTTAAACAGGTTTCTGCTACTTCACTCCTGTGACTCCTCATAGTATTAGTATTGTGTTTTTTTTTTGTTTTTTCTTACATATATTTCTTGTATTTACACTCAGCTTTTCTTAAGAAGACAGGTTTGGTTTTTTTTGGTTTTGTTTTGTTTTAAAGTTGGATGATTCTTATTTGATTGTCCTCTTGATTATTCTACACCTGCACACATGTAGTTTAATCATGAGATTTCCTAAATATATAGAAAGAATGTTAAATACTTTTGGTAGCTGTCCAAAACTATATCACATATTGATATGAGAACTTCAAACTATATTTAAATAATAAAGCATGACTATTTTAAGTGGAGAATATCCTCTCTCTGTAAAGTACATTGGCATTTCATATCTACCTGTTATATAATTTAAACAATGCTTTGATTTCATCAGCAGTATCATTGGCATTACAGAAATAAATTGATCCTATTTACACTTTTCAAAAGCACCAGCATTTTAAACTTACACCTGGTAAATAATATGTGATTGTTCTCTCCTTATTCAGTAAGCTAAGACTCCATCTTAAGAGCAGTGAAGTCAATGAATCATTTTGACTAGTGAATGATATTAACCAAAGGCCTCATGGGCAGTGATACAAGATCAGTATCTTGTATCAGTGATGATACAAGATCTGAATGTGTAAATGTATAAAAATGTGCAAATATATAAAAGCATATTTTCTGACTTGTGCAGTTCTGGAAATGCAACTCAGTACAGCTTGTTTCTAATGAAGTATTCCAATGACATCCAGAAAATAAAACATAGTAACAAGTTTCTTGGAGATCATAAGTGGCAAGAGAAAGTAAGTAAGGAAATAAACCCATGAAATAAAAATAGGCTTTTTGAAATAGTTATGGAATAGCATTGAAACTGAGGTATTTGTTTGGAAATAATTAAAAAAGTGTGAAAATGCATAAAACCTGCTTTCCTTCTGTCAAGAAGGCTATGCAAGCTAGGTTGATCTACAAGAGATAAAACAGTCTTTAGTGGAATATAACTCTTCAAATTCAGTCATTCTGGCCTACTAGTGACAACCCTTTACATACTTTTAAATGCTTCCTTAGTGAAACAACATGAATCAAACACTCTCCTATGTGATTTTTATTGGTACCAAAACAATAGACAATACCTGTATTAAATATTATCCAATATCTTACGGGGCAACTGGAGGAAGATTCTGGAGCGCATGACTGTTTCATTGGCAAGAACAAAATTTAAATATGCTGATTGGGCTTTGTTTTACTAACTGCTGGAAACATAGATTCCTTTTTAGTAAGCATTGTAGAACTATTCTGAAACCAGAAGCAGTCATTCAAACATTTATTTTGAACAATTAGCAATTCAAATATAACTCTGCGTTGCTCAGTATTATAACTGATTTTCAAATCTCAGTAGTATTGCTTCGCTCAAGGTAAGCCGAATGGCTGTGCTGAAATGTGCCAACTAAGCAGCTAATAAAATTACAACGGTGAGTTACAAAAAGTTCTTCAGAGGACATAAAGTAAACAGAAATGTTGACTGGGAAACAAAAAAAAAAAAGGAAAAATATCTGTGCCAAGTATGTTAGTATTAAAAAAGAAAGTGGTGACTAAATTGATATTTATGCTATGATCTGCCAGAGGCATAGTTTGGAAAGCCAGACATTTATGAATGAGAGCTAAAAAAATGCTCATACTAAAGCATGAATATGCGTAGAAATCTATTGCATCATGCATAATCACATAGAAAATATTTTACTTTGGAGGACTGTGCTTTACTCATTTCTATTAATGAAAATGAAAGTTTTGTGATATATGAAAAATACTATCATAAATACAGTGGTACATTTGGGTTGCAACTCTATGCAGGCACATAGACAAAAAGAACAGGAATGGATGGGGAATGCCAGTTTCCATGCTGGAACCTGAGTACTGCCAAGCGAGTGAAGATCTCCATGGACTTTTTTTCTTTTCTCTCTCTCTTTTCAAAAAAAAAAAAAAAAAAGAACATAGTATTGGAGGGGTATTATGGAGAGATATGGTTGTACTGCTAATCAGAGAAAGTACGTTTGAAAATGCAAGAGAAAGCATCTAGAATTAATGAATGTAAATGGAAAAGTATCCTCTGTGGTTTTCTAAATTTAGTCAAGACTACTAACTCCAGCAAGAAATCAAAGCAGGGAATGAAAGGAAGTATAATAGAGATGAAAAGTGTCATGGAAGACAATATAGTTTTGTTAGTTATAAAACAGAAGAAGATACTACTGGCCAGGAATGCAGCTAGAGAATCAAGAAACTGGAATAGGATCTAAAGGGACATTCAGATTATGGAATGTTCTGATAATCCTCATATGGGTTCAGGCATAACCAAGTGAAAAATATACCTACCACAGCTATGCAGGTATATTTTGATTGATTACTTCAATCCTGCTCGAGTTGAGCTCTGTCTATGACAGTTTACCTATACCCTAATACTGCTACATAACGGGATGGTTACAGAGAGTTCTGACAAAACAGAGATGAGACTCACCAAGTGCTTATAGTAATAGCAAAATATATACAATTTTATAAACTTTTCCAGTGATTTCTCATGAATATCAAAAAGATTGGCTGCATAGCATTTGCAATTAGGTTAGGACCTCTAATTGGACAATAGCTGGAACTTGGGGAGGGATTTCAGCTAAGAGGCATCAGGTAAAACATACTTCAAACATAATGCAATTTTCTGTTGTTTTTCTTTCTTCTGTTGTAAGACCACCAATAGTTACAGAACAGACGTTCTTGTAATGAATATTGCATATGACTGTTTTCTTACAAATGAAAGGAAGAATAAAGCCTGCTGTTTCTTGATGGAACAAAATCTTTCCACTATGACCTCATGCTTTCTTAAGCAGAGTGATTATATTACACTACCAGATCACCATGCTATTCCAATTAAAGAGATGAACTGTTTTCTTCATCAGATGAATTTTAGAAGCAGATCATCAGCGTGCAAGGCCTACTTCAACATTGGAATGACTTAAATATTCTGAAGATAGCCTTATTTTGAAAATGGATTCTTCTGCTATCCATGCAGAAATTATGCTAAAATTCTGCTCCTCTGTTCCCAAGATGTTAAATTAGTTATTTTTACTTTGCCTTTTGAAATTACGAGGAACCAGCAATCTATATGCTAAATCAAAGTGTAATTAGCTCATTTTTTATTGCCTAAACACTATGCTAAATCATCTAGCTAACTAAAGATGCAAAGATTACTTTGAAAGATTCTAGGCTAACTTTTTATAAAATGCAATAAAAGAAGGGATATCAAGCAAAATGAGAGCTTCAAAAAACTTTTATACTAATGTAAAGAAATAAATAGTAGCAGATGTCAATCCAAGGGCAGAAGGCAACTTAAAAGATTTAAAAGACAGCCTTTTCTCTCACACAGTCTCAAAATTGTTCATAACAGTAATATAAACAAGGAGATAAAAGGAGATGAGAACAAAATCTTCAACTTTCAAAGACAGCTCCTGTCAAAATAAGATGACACTTAAGGTTCTATATTATAGTAATTGATTAATGAAAAAGTCTACGTATCTATACAAAGACAGTGTTAGGAAGATCACTATTTTTAACGCCTGCTAAGTTAGCTAACTGCAGTTCTAAACATGATTGAAAATAAACATATTTTCCTATATCTTCCTGTTCTTCAGAAAACTAGTGGTTCTGATCAAACACCTGAAAGAAAGGACACTAAATTAGCACGGTCTGAAAGGATGCCTGAAACCTTCAAGTTGGATGCATTTGGGGGCCATATGTATCTTTACCTAGTTAATTTATTTAAAGGCAAACATTTCACTTCTTCATGTAATCCGTTAGTTTGGGATAGATCCAAAATAAATGAAGGGGAGTTCTTTTGGAGAGTAATTTCTTCAGCAAAAAATCAGACAGTGTGATTTATGGGGTTGCAGAAGAATCTTCCAAGAGAAGATCTGAAAGCCTGATAACTGGGGCCATTGAAAACTAGACCTGATGACACTCTACAAAATGTAATATCCAACATCAAGGAAAATGAAGACTGACCTTGTCTTTCCCTGATCTAATTTCTGCAAGCTAGCCAAGCATATGTGATTGAATGGGAACTGAAATAAATATACTTCCATTTATAGTAGAAAGGGTTGTGAAAACAAGACAGCAGCCAGACTATTCATGAGGTATTTATAAGAGAAGCATAGGCACATAACTTCCTGAGGAAAAGTATCACTGATATTTTTTTAAATATAATTTCATCCCCATATTTGATTCTTAAAATCTAATTATATGTTCAGCATGAAACAAATGTAATGATTACTGAAATAATCTTAAGCCTCAGTATAAAAAAATAAATAAATCTCCAAGGAAAACAAACAAATAAACAAACAGCAGAATAGAGCAAGAAGCTTAAATAAAAACAACACAGAAGGTTCACTTCTCCCAAAGACACTTTCAGCCAAACTTGCCAGTATCTTCATAAACCATGCAATATATCTGAATGGATAGTACCAGTAGCTCCATAGTAATTCATGCCAACATTTAACTCAGACATTCAATCAATATTGTTAACCATCAGATTTTTTTGTTGTAAAATTCTAAGACGGAAGGATAACAGCAGAGAACTCATTTCTTGCTAATTTCCTCTGCCTACTTGTTTGCAGCTCTCTGTGCCTTACTTTGCTTTCTTTACATAAAAACCCTCCAAAATTTGCATGGTCAAATGACAGTCACAATAGACTGAAATAACGCTAATGCACTATTATGATTATATTCTAAAGTTCTCAGCCAGTTTGTTTGTGGTTTAATTATCCCTATCCAAAAGCTATTTAATTGTACAAAAAAATCTGAAATCCTTAGCTACTCTCTTTTGACAGAAGATAGTAATATTCAACACTTAATGAATATATTTCAGGATATAATATGTTCCTCAAAAGATTTGGCAGCCTCATCCCTATTGTAAATCAAATACAATGACTTTGCTTGGAATTTCTGAGAACTGAGAGTTGTGCTCATCAAGTAATAATTTGGTTTGGTGCTTCCATTTGGGAAGTACTCTCTCTCCCTTGCTGTACTGAAGTATGACTATTTTCTACACTCAGATACTCTTTCTTTTTCCTCCAGAAGCACAACTAACTACTAGGCAACACTTTTTGGTGTAGAGATAACAGCTGAGGTCATCACTCTGTACTTGACGAGTTATGGAGATTCATACCTAGCTATCTGCAAGCAAGCTATACGCGTATTTCAGTTAAAGCGTGTCTTCAAAGTGGAAATAAATGATAATAAAGAAAAAAAAGAGAGTAAAGTGTGTGGATACAACTATTAATCTATTTATTATTACTCTAGCACTTTAATGTTTTCGAATTCCAAACTGAATGACACTTAGGTCTGATGAAAAGACCAAAACACAGAGGAATAAAAGCCTTCTGCAGATGAAAGTCACCCACGTGCATCTCTGTTTTAATGGCTGAGCCTAAACTGCTCACAGAAACCCCCACAGTCCTGGCAAACAGCCAAATTCAACAGATTTCTGCAGAGTCTATACACAAAAGGTAGTCAAAGCTTACCCAGTTAAGTGGACCTTGTTTAGACATGTATCACAGCTACTTGGATCCAGAAAGGAACTGACGCAATTAAAATGGAATGGGAGATACAGCACCCAGCTCCAATGCACGGTCCAAGGACCTCGAAGTCCTTAGATCACTCCTGCCTAACCCCCCTCCACCCCCCGCCATAGGAAGGGAGAAGTAATGGGAGAGAAGGCAGGAGGTTGACCTTGGGCAGGTATGAGAATAGCCTAGGGATCAGAATAGCACAGCTGAGAAAGCCTGTGGAGCAGGGTGGAATTTAAGATATGCCCTCCCTTTGTAGGCTGGCTAGGTCAATGTCTTTGTTCACCGAGTTTGCTGTTTTTGTGAATCCCATTGTCAAATGCTTGATTCTTCCTCAACTTGATTTAGGATGACCTCAGCACTTAATTTAGGGATGAAGGGAACCCGCAAGTAAAAAGTAGGAATTGAAATGTTCTCTGCTGCATGACCCAAATTGCATTTTGAATCTGACCCTAATGTGAAAAGAATATGCAAAAAGAAAAACTCAATACAGCATTTGAGATCATCAGTAAGGTCACTCTGATTCTAAATTAGTGTTTGATAAATCTACATATGAAAGCAGAGTCAATGTTTTAAGCTAATCCATTTGAGACAAACCCAATTTTTTTCAAATGCAACTATTATTAGGGCTACAAAGCTGGTGAAGAGCCTGGAACACAAGTCTTATGAGGAGCAGCTGAGGGCACTGGGGGTGTTTAGTCTGGAGAAGAGGAGGCACAGGGGAGACCTTATTGCTCTCTATAACTACCCGAAAGGAAGGTGTGGGGAGCTGGGGGTCAGCCTATTCTCACAGCTAACTAGTGATATGACTAGAGGGAATGGCCTCAAGTTGTGCCAGGGAAGGCTCAGATTGAAAATTAGGAGACATTTCTTCTCAGAAAGAGTAGTCAGGCACTGGAATGGGTTGCCCACAGAGGCTGTGAAGTCATCAGTCCTGGGGGTGTACAAGTAAAGCTTGAACATGGTGCTTAGGGACATAGTCTAGCAGGTGATAGTGGTGGTAGGGTATGGCTGGATCAGATGATTTTGAAGGTCTTTTCCAACCTTAATTATAATATTATACTCCTGATCTTGCAATGATGTGAGCCTCAGGCTCATTTACTGTGACAATTATATTCCATTATAATCTATAACTACAATATGTTCCGTTATTTTTCTCCATTTTATGGTTGATAAATTATTTTTAGTCTAGATGAAATCTCATCCCTCGCCCCCCCCCCACAGATGCATGATCAACTCTGTCAGCTGAACTGGGAGGATGGCATGGGATGGAAATGAGTACAGAGAAGGAAAGAATGCATTTAAGCCAGCACTGCTAGTGAAAGAAATGCTCACAAAACCGCATCCTTTGGTATTTTAAATTTTCTTCTACATTTGGTTGTTTGCTCCTTTGCAGAAGCAAGTATTGCCTAGAGCAATGTTAATTACACTCAGTTAAACAAACTACTTTTGTGTATCTTGCCTTTAAACCTACATCTTCTTAGCCAAAACTTTCTCTCCAGCTGTTACTTTATTGGCGTAAAAATCATCCAGCTTTTTACAATAACTGCATTCTCAGACTATGGACATGCCAGGAGACTATAGCGATGTGTGATATCAAGAGAAATCCTATTATCTTCTTAGGTGCAACTCTACAAAAGTGATTTATTATTTCATGGACAAAAGCCAATCATTTCCATTGTGTTTTGTAGTCAATGCTGGAAACACACATTAATAAGCTCTGCAATCACATAATTTGTCTCTTTCCTCTAAACCACATATCAGTTTCTTGTTCTGGTCTGCAATAATTCAAAGGCCCAGAGATGTAAAGCCAGAAGGGATTATTAGATCATCTTGACTAACTCCTTTATACTTTCAGACTTCAATACTTCTTACAGTTACCCTGTAACTGAACCAACCAAAATATAAATGACATTTCCTTACACTTATCTTTCAAAAGGGCAATCTATCTATCCTTGGTTTGAAGATACCTGGAGATACACCACGTTGGTCATTTGTTCTTTCATTGCTAAAAAGTTTAGTCAATGCTTTCCTGTCTGAAATGATCAGACTTTCCTTCTCTTTATTTTCCCTCCATTTGTCTGCAGTCCATATTTTCTTCTTGTGAAGGTTCTTTGCATATGCTAACTGAGAAACCTGTCAAGTTTTTGTCATTACGTGGACAGGTCAATTGCATTGAATTTTCCAGTTCCCTAAATCACAACAATTCTGTAGCTTTTATCAGAATCATTTCCATTTTCGCAATATTTGTTTTAATGACTAAACACCAAGACCATCTGTGATGTTCCATTAAAAGTTTTAATCAATGGCATAAAAGAAGTATCATTACAGCCTAGTAAGGCCGCCCAACCATTCTATGATTCTGTAATCTGTATTCTCATTCCTTTGTTTACAAACCAAGATGTGCTGCCCTTTTTTGCTACGCTTTTGCTTTGAGTGCTCTTGTACAAACTGTTTCCCTACTTGAATATCCAGTCTTCTGAGGGTACTGTCCAACAACTGTTTTAAGGTTCTGCCGGCTTAAGCCAAAACTGACACTGAAAGCCACATCCTTCCTAGTTTTTAGATTGGTGATCTCATTTCCCTCTGTCTATCAGAACAGTTAGTGTGAAAACATGGAAGATCAAACCAGGAAATCAGTCTAGCCAAACAGTAAAATCTTCATGTTGGCTTTCAGCGTGATTAGGATTCCAGTCTGGTAGACCATGTACCTCCAAAATTGGTTTCACTGGTAAAGCAGGAGATGAAGCCCATAGGTGGGGACAATCAGCAGCCTGCGAAAGGTGCTTTTGTCATCACATGTAAACAGGCTGTATTGCACTGTGTTATACAGTTTGCTAGATTTGCCCTACATTTCTTTGTTTTCTTCTATGTGTGTAACTTTGCCTTTAGTTGTATTATCATCACTGTTTACCACTTTGCAATATCAAGACTATGACAAATTTGAATAACGTCTTACTTTTATACTGCTAGCACATCTCCTAAGAAACTCCACTAAAAAGTTAATTCAGAGATGGCACTCTTCTTATAGCAGTTTCTGAAATAAGGCAGCCAGATTTGGATCTGTTTGTCAAGTACTTTATCCTTATCATACAATGGCTTTTTTTTTTTTTATTCAGACACTCCATGTTGACAAATTAGAGGCTTTATGAAAGTCTAAGTCTACAAATTATATATCATGTATCACTATCAAACTTTTAATAGACCACTTTGATTATATTATCTTTTAATACATTTTTGAATTAACCTTGCAATCAACAGTTCTAAAAAAAATTAAATCAGCATTGCTCTCTTCTGTAATGTCTTCCAGTACTTAAATAAGACGTGCTTCATTTCTTATAGTCCACACAGAATCATAGCATGGTTTTGGTTGGAAGGAACCTTAAAGATCATCTGATTCCAACCCCCCTGCCATGGGCAGGGACACCTCCCACCAGACCAGGTTGCTCACAGCCCCATCCAACCTGGCCTCAAACAATTCCAGGGGTGGAGCATCCACAGCTTCTCTGGACATCTCAAAAAATTATGAAGTAGCCTACATTAATAAGCTGCTTTATTATCCTTTAGAAGAAAGTTATGTCATTTTGGGCAATTCAGTCTGTCAGTTAACCTATTTTATATTCAACACACCTCAAGTATCGCTTAATGTGATTACTTCAGATGACTATTACACATGTCAAAAGATTCATTGACTTCGTTGACAATATTCATACATACTTACGTTATAAACTCACAGATAGCAAAAGAAAATTGTGTCTTCAGTTCAGAAAGCAAAGGGATTCAACCACCACTCAGAACAATGAATGGAAACAAATAGAAATGGTGGTTCACCACTTTTAAAAAAAAAAACTTTACCTTTTATTTCTTTTAAACTGACTTAGATATGTTACATTACAAATTAAGACCTTTTATTTTTTTCCTCTTTTTATTTTTTATTTTTTTTTCCTCTGTAGGTGCCCCCAGAAACTATGTGTTATCACAGGGAAAAAAAAATATAGAAAAATTAATTTAAAAACACTAACTCCAGGAGCATTTTTGCAATTGCTGTTGAATTTAATGGTAAGATATTTCCTGATTTCAGTGGCTCCTGCATTGGGCTATAGATGATGTCTATTCAGGATGCTCAAGGAGAACTGTACCAATTGTTTTATTTTATGGTTCCCTTTCTCTGGTGCTCACAGACTGTTTTCAACAGACATCCAATATGTAACTAGGCATTCGATATGATGTGCGCATAATATGTGAATAAACATAGATTTTATAATTATATTAAGGCTTATTTTTCTTTTGATCTTCAAATGAGTGTTCTCTCTCAACTGATGCTAGTGTTAAACAGCTTCAATATATTTAAGCATAATATTTGATAGCAGGAGATTTAGCATCCATTATGTAGAGAAGGTAGTCCCTGCTCTATTTTATTCATGTTGTACATCCTTTGGAAACACTAAATTACAGTCTAATAATTCACCTGTATTTGTTGTTAATAATTGAGCACAATTTTTCATTCCTATTGAATCAAAGGAGTAGACTCTGAATCTACAGTCTGATCCCAACTGGTTTCTGTGAATTCCAAGCCTTGCCCACGTGTATTACACTGAAGAACAGGAACCATTATTGCCATCAGTAGTGGCCAAAGCAAACAAGTACCTACAATCTGTTTAAGACATGTTAACATCTACTTAGGATTTGATGTGAGTTTGGATATGACAGCACATCCCACTTAGATAATATATTTTAAGTATTTAGATATATTCCTGTTCAAGAAAGATAACAAGGGATGATTTTAACAACCTTTCCCCCAAAAATCAGTTTATTAGACTGACTCCTCTTCGGTCTTATTTCAAAATAGCAAAGCACTAGCCTATTCAAACCTTCCAGGTCTTCACACAGGAAACAGAAAAAGGATCAGAGTCCCAAGACGCACAGCAGCAAAGCCCAGAAGAGTTCCACAGCAAAAATCTCAAATTACTTTGAAATTCAATGACGAGGAAAAAAAAAAAATGATTTTGTTATCTTCTGTTTTCTTCCCATAAAACACCAACAATATACTTTCAGCCTGATCTATTTTGGAACACAGTGCAAGGAGACGCATGGAGATCTACATAGCCAACCACACAGACAGAAGGTTTAAATAGCGCTCATGGACAGAAAAGACTTCATGTACCATAACGTAATGTGAAGGCCTCTGCCAATGTGTAATCGACACATCTTGAACTGCACCTCAAGTGCAATGAATGTGGGAGTCCCTTTAAACCGAGTTCTGGGCCACGTGGACCTTAACAATTGATGACATAATTTTCAGTCAGATGGAATAAATATTAACAGCAAATAAATATATTTAGGAAAAGTTCTGTCTCAAAATTGGCTCAAAGCAGTCATCTGAGAACAATTCAACCAGTTTTTAATGCTGATCTCTTGAGCAATCAGTAACAACAACCCATCAGATCACACACAGTTAGTTGAGTGCATACCAACTGGCCAGAGCCAAGTTCAATTAAGACTAGCTACCTTTTGCAAAAGCTTTCCATTTCGCAGTGGAAGTATGAAAACAATATTATCACAAGTATTTGGAATATGTACAATATATGTATGACATAATGCATGAGAGGTCTAATTTAAGGGACTGTCTTGCCATTAGTAAATTACTTAGTTTATGGTTGTGAGACCTGTCTACAGTGACAAATAGTTTCTGTGAATATTTTTCATTGCCTGAGAAAAAAAAAAAATCGGATTCTATTTCATCCCTGTTGATATTTACCTGCTACCAGTGGAGCTGGCCAAAATAATTTTGTGTGTACGTGCATTTGTGTACTGGTCACAGCTCATTAGAATACATGACATTTCTAGCAGAAATATTTCACAGTTCCAGAATACTCATATCACCCGTATCTTTCAACTGTGGCATATGACGGTTTTCACTCATCACCAGTGAAATCCCAACAGTACACAGGGGGAACAAATAGGTACAACTTGGCAAATGTGTATTGCTATCTTCTTTAAAGAATTACAGTTCAACTCTGTTGAGCAAACTGGTTATTCAAATACCAATGTGATAAGTTCCTTCAAATGTTTGACATAAATGAGTGCATAGCAAAAACTAATGTACTCCTGCAACCTTCCTTCCTCATGTCTGGAACAATGCATGCCATTTAGCTGTAATTAAATGCTCCCTGGGTAACTTGTATCCAGCACAACCACTAACGTGCAATAAATCTTGTAATACGTGACTGATTACTCACCTCATCAACTTGAGGATCTTGAGCCTGAGCAGCATTGGGCACTGGGGAATCACAGTCTGGGCTATAATGCTCACAATAGTCATATGCAGCTCTGGGGTCAGCTATAATCAACAGCTGCTGGATCTCACCCTGCAGGAAAGCATATACAGGTTAAATTAAAAAAAAAAAAAAAAAAGTTGTCTACAGTTCATCAGAAGACTTTTCATTTAGAAAACAAAACTAGGTGCATATAATACATTTATTAGGTATTATATTAACATTTGTGTTTATATGTAACTTATCTACTTAATTTTTTCAACTGTTCTGAATGACATCCTCATTATAGTTCACAGGACAAATGGACTAAGTGTAAAATTCTGGCTGAACATGCTGTCCGGCTTGGAAAGGAGAGGGTGGAAGGTGTAACTCCTGCTCCATCATTTTCATGCTGTTTGTTTACTTCTTCACTGGGAACCAGTCTAAATTCCTAAGATTTAATTCAGGGCACTTCCTACTACCAGCATGCAGCTCAGCATGCAAGTGATCAACAGTATAATTCTGAGAGTTTCCATCACATCTGAACTCTAACAAAAAAAAAAAAAAAGGGGGGGGGGGAAATAATAAAATAAAGAAGGCCGTACCAGACACACAGTTCTTGGAATAAAAAATAAAGAGGTAAGCACTGTGTAAATACGCAATATATAGTTTGTTGAAAAAAAATTAACAGCTAACAAATGTTATTTTCATCTCTATACCCATATATCATGTGTAAAAACAACATCACACTAAAGAGACCCACTATTCTGAATAATAAAAATGGCTTTTCTGAGATCCCCTACAGTGGCCTTGTATGTTTTTTTATGTTTATCATTTTCCACAGAAAGCTGTCTGGTATTCAGTGTATTTCTTAACATAGTGGTACCATTTAAACAGTGTTAGGTAAATTCCTGCCAAGATTTCCACTATAAATTTCCTCATTCAGGAGCTTCAAATGCTGTCATAAAAATAAGGTTGTTGAAAATTGGCACATGTTCTAGGTCAAAACGCATTAACTTCAATCTCCCACTGTATTTCCCCATAAGGAAGGGGGTGTGTGTTAAGCTTTTATATACTTCTAATGTAATTTAATTTTTAACAAGAAGAGGGTAAAGGAATAACTTTGTTAGTACACCTCTGCATGTTCTTTCTTTAAGGAGAAAACATCATAACTGGTGGAAATGTAGAACTAGAAAAATTCAAAATTACCTCAGTATTTCCAAAATCACTTTAAACCTCTCAGAATAGCACCCTTTAACAAATTATCAAAACTGGAGAATATTTTAAAATAGGAAAACATAGTTTGGAATGCTCCTTCCTTTCAAAAGAGAAATGACAGAAACAAATGACAGAAACAAGCAAAGAAAACTCAAATTGAAAAAAAAAAAAATCAAAACTCTCCCCTATTTTCCTAGTTCTATAATATTTTACTATCTTACTTAACATAAAATATGAAATACTTGATTTCTTAGCATATAATGGCTATATATTACAAATCTGTTTGCTATAACACTCTCAACTCATTTTATTTTACGTACTCATGTGTTTCTCAGATTAATGTCTGTTCCCCTGTCAGTGGTGCTGGGCTGTCTCATTTTTCCTCTGCTCACTAATGCTTCCTTAGTTGGACACCTTACTACAAGACCTGCTGTATGTACAGAGAAATTTCCCTGTTGATTCTTTATACAAATCCCTCAGGAGTACAACTGAGTGCTTTGAGACGTCCCATACAGTCAGTCAGTCTAGGCTATGTAATCCCTTTCTCTACCACTGAGTGATTCAAAAGTGCTCTGCCCTTCCTCTTTCACCCAGTCAAATTAAAACTACATGAAGCAGAAGAATAAGTTATAAAGAATTAGCAACCAAAATACAAAAGAGGTAACTCTTTTTGACCAACCATTACAGAAGGATGTGTGGAGCCCCCATCTGTTGAGCTCAGGTCCTTGTCTTGCTGTATACTCCTGAACATACGCAGCTTTCTAAGTTGCCCATATAGACCAGTGCACAGTACACAATGTGCCAGCTAATGTAAGTAATGCAGAAACTGCTCCTGACACTGATGTCTGTTTAGTACAATATGCTAAGAGAACCCAGTCAGGGGAAGATAGCCAGTATTTTGTTGGAGCTTGCTTTGTGCTGATCTTGAATGCCATGGAATTTTGGCACTGGCTTTTGTTGGATTGTGTGCTTGCAAGAAGCACTCAGCATGCTGTTACCACTTGGCTTAGATGTCCCTAATTGCTTAAAGCTGTTCCTGATCCATTGACTGTACTTCCCAGCCCCGCCTGTCTGCCTGTCATGGGTCCACATAGAGGGAGGCCCTCAGAAGTCTCGCACAGTATACATAAAATGCTACTGGCTATTCATGTGTGATAAGTTTACTAAGGAACTGATTGATTTTATATTTGGCATCCCAAATGCTAATTTTCCTCTTTTTCTTTCAAGATCTCCTATAAAAGCACTGTTTTTCAGTTGTTTTTGCTTGTTGGTTTTCAATTTTGTCTTTGCTAATTAAATAGCTTTTTTGAGTATTTGTATGTGATGCATTGACAATGCAGATTCACAAGTCAGTGAAGAGCTTTCCTTTCAGATCAAATCAGTCATCTCAGCACGTGGAGTTCCACATAAATTATTGTGGATTTCACTATTGTGACTTAGTCATCAGGTAGTCACAGGTATTTGTTTGACAAATCTACACTCTTTCTTTTTGAGAATTTTTCACAGAATTACAACAGTCACAAACACGTTCTTTGATTTTAACCTCTTGAAGTCTTGACTTTGTGAGACTGAAACAGAATTGTAGAAAGTTCTTTGTGAAGAAATTACAAAGACTTAATATGACTATACTTTAAGACCCGGAGTCATGAATTAGTCACTTAATTATCTACCTGCACAAGTCCCAAGAACTTTAAGTGAAAATACGAATAAATGGAGTCATGGGTTAATAAAAATTTGAATAATTGACCTCTAAATTAACAGTGAGGTACCTAAACATATATCCATATGGGCATAATGTTACTCTTCTATAAAACTTGGGTGACATAAGGAATTCTCACACAAATTATAAGAGAAAGAGGGAAAACAGATGAGGAAGGAGACAGGAAAAAGGGGTAAGATTTACAAATACATTTGTGCATCCTTAAAGCAACTAGCAGTACTCTGAAAAATGTATACAGAAAAAAAAAAAGAAGCATAAAAGGCAACTGTCTGTATAGATTATTTCCATTTCCCTTCCTTCCCTATGAAATTGTCATGACCACCTTTGTTGGTTTAGCCTGCTCAAGCAATTTCATAAACTTACTCATCAAGGATTCTTCCCAGAAAAGGAAAGCTGAGGTTCTAACAAGACAAATAAGCCTGAAAGCATATATACTAGAAAAAAAAAAAAAAGTTAACCAATTCCAGTGAATTCAGTTGAGTAAATTTTTTCTCTTTAGTAGAAGTTTGATCTATTTTACCATAAAATTAATAGTAAGATGCAAAATAAAGTAATGCAGTAAACAAAGTTTCATAATCCTTATTCTCCACCAAATTTTACCAAATCCAAGCAAAATACATTGAAATAAATATAGGAAGTTAATTTTCAAAACCAATAAAAGTTACTGATTCCTTTGTGGGGATGTTATGTGAGCTTAAGATACATAACCTGCACTTACTGTAGGCAATGGGAACAGCTGGACACAAAAGCAGGGAAAGAATTAGAAATCCCTGATGTACGAGAAAAAGAGAGGCCAGAGTAGTAAGAGGAGATGTGTCAGGAGATTGGTTTGTTCCTAACGTCACAACTAATTCGGGATTACAATCTGTTATCTACAAATATGAAAAGATCTACAGATGACATTTTACAAGTCAACTCTTTGCTGACACTGCTGAGTCAGTCTTCCAGCAGAACTTGATGTCAGTGATAAGTGGGTGACAGAGATAGAGAACTTCTGGTGAGGTATCAGACAAATACACACAGCCACTTTTTCATGTTGCTATTTCTAACAATGTGCATTGTTTAATTTGCCTGGAAAAGTGCTGACAGCCTATTTAGCCCTCCAGAAGAAAAATGTGCTGCCTTACAACAATTTTTATCCTGGATAACAATTAATATAATGTTTTTTAAGCATTGTTTATTGGATATTTAATTATATTTGCATATTGGAAACAAGAAAGTTGAGATCTAGGTCTCTGCCTAAGTTGCCCGCAGGTAAAAGGAAACATTCAGGAATGTAGTTAAGTCTACCTAACATTAAACATACAAGTACCTCTTTTAACTAAAATGGGTCAATTTGGAGATTTAACATTCAGTTTGCATCGTAAATACTTTATTGAAATAGACACAAAGTTGGTGTCAAATACAACACAAAACTCAAAAAGTCAATGTGCAATTGAGTAATCTATCCCAATATGGTACAGAAATGGTTAAAATCTATGCATGTTTTAGCTCCTCTATTTTGGGAATGTGCACATAATTAAAAGCACAGTCTTTTGAACCAGTCTCAGTCTCATGGTTATATGGAATAAGCTTCCTGAGAATTATAAAATAACGTGCCCATCAGTTACACCTCGTATGCAAACACAATACAGAGAGATTACTTTTGTGGCATTACTCCAAAAGGTACTGCATCGAGTAAGCTACTCTTTTCAGAGTCCTCCAAGACTGTTAACAGGATTTAATGAGATCTGAGGAAACATTCGCTACTTTAGAGTGTCTTTGTGGCATGCCAAAGCAAATGTGAAGAACAAGACTTCAGAGCATCAAGGGTGGGAGAATATGCTCAAATTTGTTGAATGTATGCCTATTGGAGCACTGGCACATTCACTCAAATTAATTTTTCTACAACAAGGAACAGCTCAGCTAAGAATAAGTAGTATGTGGTTAATTCATCTGTTGAAAATTCTTCTGTGAATGTCAGACATTCCACAGTGACATCACAGAATAAGAAGGTTTCTGTACAGGTATTTCCAGGTTTGGTAGAAAAAACACACCTCGCTAAGTAGTTAATGCACTAGATGGGCTATCCACACTGAAAACAGTCTCCTAATATCAAACACTTCAGAACACAAAAAAAGACAAGTTGTCTAATGAAAAATGAAACGGAGACGATTTGCAGGAAAGCAATACACTGCCATGTTCTCTTCCCAATTTTACAGACTAAATTTCTCTTGTAATTATTGCTTTGGTTAGCCTCATGATAGTTATCTCTATATTTGATTCTACCTTTTCAGAACTTTTGTTAGATGCCATAGAAAAATCAGAATAAAGAAAATCTACAATTAGATACGGTGTCTGACTCTCAATGCTGTAGATCATTGAGGGTCTCAGTCATAAGGAATGTTATATCATTATAAGCAATAAATGTTAATGGCTCCTTATTATCTTAATTATGACTTAATAAATCTTATCTTTATTGTATGTTTTATTGAAGCATTAAAGAAAATTCTCTTTTCCTCTTAACTATATAATATTACTAATACTTTCTAAATATGGTATATTAGAGAAATACAACCATAAAGTAGTCCATTTATAGTCTCTTTATCAACTAAAGGTCTCTATCATTGATGAGGACCATCTCTAATATCACCTGCCAGCATTATTAAAAAAGTGAAAGTATGAAGTTTTTACAAGGCTGTAACAGCAAACAGTAACCTGTAAAGGGGAAACTGTAACCTGTGTATATGTGCCAATTTTCTTTAATTAGTCATGTGACAGTACAACTATAGACTCAAAAGAACAAAAGTCTAGACAGCCTGGATGCTATTACTATAGAACCTAGAAAAACCTGCTGCAGAATTCATTTAATCTTTCTGCAAAGATTTGAGGGATTGAGGAATTCCAGAGGCCCTTACTATAATATTCCATAACCCAGGCCCAATTCACAATATAGCTAGAGAAAGACATTTAGAGCCTGCCAGACTGAAATGCTGTAAAAGCAATATATTGTGAATGCAGAATCTTGTACAAGTCAAAGTTTCCACAGAAATCAATGTCTTCTTGATTCTTTGAAATCTTATGGTTACAGTAGCATATATTCAGTTTGGTTAAGAAATAGGTTGATATGTTCAATTATAAATTTTAACCTTCAAAACATGGCTGTTCACAGAACAAACTCTACTGAACTCTCGGCTGAGAGATTCTATCTTACTACTATGCCTGCATATACAGCATATGTATGTAACATACACATACATACAGAATACGTGACTGTTGCTTAATGCTGTACAGAAATACTCCCTCAACAGAAAAAAGATAAAGTGTGTCTAAAGACCTGTGAAGGACATCCTATTTTCTGGATGAAACACCTTCAAATCTTTTAAGTTGAAACCTCATTTACAGCTGTTCTTTAAAACTTAAATGTGTATTACACACAATATCAAATGAAGTGATAACAAATCCAATCTGTAAAATTTGCTGAAGCTGATGCAACAATCAGCTTTCATGTCTTGAAAATGAACTTGAACTTCCCTGACTCTTCTTTCAGAAGTAAGGAAGGAAAACACAGAAAACAAAATTATTTACTTTTTTTCCATCCTGCATAAGATTGGTAATACTATATTAAAAAAAAACACACACAACAACAAAAACAAAAAAACACCAAATTACCATTCTTTCAGATTAAAAAAATAAAGGAAAACAAATAAGCCAAATAATAAGCTTTTGGAAGAAATGTTGCTTTTTTTATTATGTGCTTCTGAAATGGAAACAGTTTGCTTTTTTTGTTGTTGTTTTTTGTTTGGTTTGTTTTGCTTTTTTTGTTTTGTTTTGTTTTTTTGTTTTTTCTCCTAACACTGAAAGTTGGCCAGTTCTCTCATGTTGGTAACTAGAAGGATGCTTCTAAGTATTTTTGCCTGGAAGCTATCGCAGTGTTTGTTCCATTTACATTGAATTTTTTTTTTCTTTTTTGTCTAACTGACACTAAACATTTAGTGGGCCAATAGCAATTATTAAAGGTGACACATAACCAAGGAATCACTTTGGCTATGCCTACACGAGGTAGTAGTACAGCTCAACAGGATGGCGTAAGACAGAGGATACTGATTACTCCTCATTCATACCACATGCCTTTGGGGGAGTTTTACCTTTGGCTACCTTCCCCATTCTACTTTAGTTGTGCAGCAGTTTTGGTCAGCTAGTTAAAACTCTACCTATTCTACTACTGCTGCCATCTACACAGAACATGCACACTGACAAGTGGCCTTTCTGCTCTTTTGCAATGGGGAATTACCATCCTTAGAGAAGTATGAAGTATGGTTACTCATCCGAATGGACCTATAGGATAAATCATTTTGTTATCCAAGTATTATCACTACACCTTCAAATGCTCACTCAGGTTATTAAAGGACTCTTATGTTATACGTAAGTGTATGATTTTATTTTTTCATGAGATCAGGTTAATGCCTGGCGTTAAAATCTACACTCTTTATTAATAAGGATTACCACAAGAATTTGTTATTGTAAACTGTGTGTGGTTAAAACTTTCATTGGCTTTAAATCAGAGTTACATACATCAGGTTTTGGCTTGTTATTTACAGCATAGTGCCAATACAATCATTGTATCAGTCTGACACCCAGGGAGTTTTTGAAAGAAAGTCTCTTTAGGGAAATATCTGCATAACAACTGTGTTAGTTAGTAACAAAATACCTGGTGTATTGTTCACACCAACAGTGCTAAATGAAGAGTGACAAATCCTTAAAGCTGGCAAGGAATAAAAAGATCCCTGCTTTTTGTCAACTATTTAAGCTAAAAACATATTTCAATGGACATAATTCAGAATTATTAAATTATTTTACTGGGTGCCATACACCAACTTTTTTTTTTTTTTTTTTTGGAGGGGGGGATATATTTGTATGCTACAGGTAGGTATTCTCTTTTTTACGTGAGGTACTTATGAACCATACTTCCTTGCACTATGCTTTTGAAAACATCTGACATTAATTTCAAAGTGTGTAAAAGATAGAGGTATACTCTATCAGCCATATAAAAACAAGCATTTATAAATTAGTACCACTGATAGCAGCAGACCCACTTCAGTGAGCAAGTGCTTAGCAGAGTAAGTGAAGGCCTCATAATTTGGCAATTAGTAATAATTCAGTTTCTAGAAAGCATAACAGTTATTTTAAGACACATTCACAGTTTACTCTTTGCTTCTCGAGCATTTATATGCACCTGATGCTAATCCTTGCTTATATCCTGTACCTTGTTTGTAACATCACATTGATTTCCATGTTAACTAAGCATGATGAGCACCAGGGCAACTTATAAGTTCCTCATAAAACATGCAATAACCTCACAAGATTTGGAAAATTCTTAAAAAAAATTGTTCTTGCTTTTAAAGCTAAAACATAAAGACTTTCTTAGAGCACTCTTAACAGATGCCTCTTAGCTTTAGCACCAGTAGGTTAACTTACCAAGGAATATTAAGTTTGTTTCATATACCAAGTTAGAAAACTGGCTAGTCATTTATCATGCCCTGTTAGGTCATTATTCAGTCCCTTTTCCCCTTTCAGTGGTGATCTACCTGATCTCTGGACAGCTGATATGCTTGGGATATTGAGTATACATCAATGAATGCGAATACAGCACAACTTTACATAGCACAAATAGAGAAACCACTGTACCCTGACACCAGACATGTGACTTAGTTTTGATACATAAATGTTTGATAAATATAATATGGGTGTTATTTTCTGACCTGTAGATTTTAACAAGTTTGGCTTTGAAGATCAGATCCTCAGTCTAACATCTTATATAAGACAGAGAATAAAACCACAAAAACCAGTGTGACAAAGCTAGGCAGAATAGAAAGAAGTTGTACCCTGTACTGGAGGGTTTTGCTCATGGCATTCTTAACTCTGAGATGACAAAAATGAAAAATGAAATGTTGTGTCTGTTGTGGTTTCCAGATACAGCAGGGTTCACAACACAGAACTACCAAGCAGAGCCGTGGAACCACCAGACATCACCCTGGGCTACTATTGTTATCATGAATGAGACAAATGGAGCATTTAAGACAACTAGGAGACTTGAGGAGGAAACAAAATCCAGGGAAGAGCCCCAAATGTTGGAAACTTTAGCAGCAGTGGCTAAAGGATGGATAAAGTCCTGTTGATGAAACAGGAGTGCTATCTGTGTAGAATAGAAAAAATGTGATGAGCTTAGAAAGAACTAGATTGCATTGCAAGAAGTTGGAGGATGCATATAATTAAAACTCTATATGACATAGCAGTTTGTTTAACTTTTGAGGGACATTCCAATTGCATATTTTCAACACATACTTTTCTAGGTACATATGTTCACTACTTCAATCTTTATGAATATAGTCATGTTGGCCCTACAGTAAAACAGAAAGCAGAAATCTATCCCAAAAGAATTGTAAACTGCTGGTTTAAGAGACTTTGGACTAAATCTTAACCTCCAATTACTAGAACAACCTTACAAGAACATAACTGGTTTCTCTGGGTAACAAAGCAGAAAAGGGGCACAATTATGTATGTAAGGAAATCTAATCATTGAAGGAATCTGGAAATCTACAGTGATGCAAATGGTAGAAATGTTGCTGTTCTCAGTGCTGAATGTTGAGATTCAGCCTGTAAACTGGCATTAGAGAGCTGCGCTATTTATGTTGTGAGTCCAAAGCCATCTTTCTTCTCAGTGAGTCTCAGATGGAACTGAAGGACTGATTTGTCAAGTCAGCATAGTAGATTACAATTAAAAATTTCACAGTGAATCACTGGCTTTTTTTTTTTTTTTTTTAAATCCTTGCACCTATTTTGACTTTTTTTTTGCCAAATACACATGTTGTGGCACATGGTCTCTGACCCAAGAAAGAAATACAAATGAAAATTTCAAGTAATTATCACAAGTGGAGACCAAAAATGCTTGTTCCACACTAGATCAGGCAGCTATAGAATTCATCTTCAAAGGGAAAATAATGTACCTATGACGTGCAAACTTTACTGTTGACTCCAGATAAATTAGGCTGTGAATACCAAATGTGTATCATACTGTTTGACCCATTAAGTCATCCCAGAAATTCTCCTACTCAGAAATGTTCATGTTTTGTCACATGCAGGAAAATTCAAGGAAACAATGCCAGTGTTACACTCAAAATTCTTATTTCTCCCTTGATATATATACAGCTTCTCAAGCATATACACTCCTTAAAGCCAGGATTGCATCTGTGTGTTTATAGAACACAGATGTTCTGTATATGAAGTGAACTACTAATCTATTTTCTTATTGTTCAGTTCTAATTTACCCTTGATAGTTTTGACTGTTGCATAATAATATTATAACAAACTCAATACTGTAGGTTTAGAGAAGCTTCATTATTAGCCTGCAAAAATAATCATTGACATAAGAATTCTACCCAAAAAGGCCTCATGATTGGCACTCACATACTTCCTTAGAGGCATTTTACCCTTCCTATATGTACTTCTTGGCCAGTAAACGATGGAAACATATATGTCCTGATTGCCAAAGTATGTTCCAGTTACTGGAAAGATTAATAAGTGGGATAAACAATATAAGAGATTCACATTACACAGAAAGCTTTCCAGGTCCTTCCACCCCTCTCCCAAATGCTGTTAGAATGCACAAATATCTGTAACTACTTTAGAGAGAGAGAACTAAAATAGTATCATCTCATAGTATCATACTACTCAATACTACTCAACTTTGCCAGATTAAGTCTCCTAAATACCTCAGGTATCTCAATACCAGGCAGAAAGACAATAAAATAAACTAATTCCAGATACAACATAATCTAAAGAACAGAAAAATGCATCACATTTTCCAACAAGAGAGACACTTCTTTGTTTAATTCTCTTTCATTTCAGCCTATCCTAACAGGTTCTAAAAAACAGTTTTTATGTTATATCAACTTTGCCATTCAAAGTTTATTCTAACCTGCATTAACTAATCTGCAAAACTAAATTACTCAATTCCATTTGTTCCATATTGATTTTTACCTCAAAAACTTCTTCGTCCAGAATCCTGGTTCCAAAGACAGTGATGCCATTGGTGTCCACAATGGTTTTGTCACTTCTTTCCAGGGGTTTTGTAGTTTTTTTGTTACAGTCAATGATCATTGTAACACTTTTCTTCTCCACGCTAATGGCTACTCGATGCCACCTAGTAAAACATAATTCTTCTTTAATTTCTGTTTTTAAGAGTAGGTCAAAATGTTTATTGCAGACTGTGCACCAAACAAAAGTCACAGACAACATTTTAAATGTCTCCATTTTTTCCTTCATACATGCACAAATGTACAGTGTTTTGTCCTTTGTACTAAGGAATCTGATCCAGCACCCATTGTAAGAATCCTATATTAGATGAAATTCATGCTGACATTCTCTGAAGCTTTACCCAGAGAATGTTAGTAAACTCATATTAGAGCTGTGTGCACTGTTTACATTTTATTAGACTGAATGATCTGACAGCAGATTTTTTAAATGAAATTTTGTTTTTCCAAATTACTTAAGAAAATTACTCATGCAAATAAATGTTTCACACAGAGCAGATAATTCTTTGCTATTTACATTTTACTATTTGTTCTCAGTGATTGATCACAAAAAAATTATGACATCCTTTTGCCTGTTTGAATACTTCCCATAGCTATAGAGATTTTTCAAAGATGTACAACAGTTCCAACATAGATGCATTTTCAGATACAGATACTTGGAAATGCTTGCCGATATTCCTGCAACAATAGTTCCATCTACATAAATACTCACCAAAAAAGTGAATGAAGCATTTCAGAGCACTGACAAATTTATTGCAATGGCATTTAAGATTTTACTAATTTATTTATTTGTAAACAATTTGCTAAACTGTACTCTGTCCTTTATGGTACTTCATTATAATGACAGAACATATTAATTAGTGAATCTCTCTGCTATGACAATTTAAATATCTAAGGGTAAAAACGAGACACTTTCTAATCTAACACGAGCAAAAACTGAGAGCATCTTTGATAGTTCAGGGCAAAAAGGGTAAAAGTATGCCATAGTGGTGACTGGCAAGGAAAAGGCTAGAATCAAACTATTTTAGCTGGCTTTTGTTGTCACTAAGTTTTGTCTAAATCAGAGAGACAACTTAGACAAAGAGCGGCTGTGTATCAAATGGAACACCTCAAAGCTAATGGAATCTGACTGCTAAAGAGTATCACTGAGCCAGAACTCTAATTCCATGTTTTCTCTGGAACGCGGTTAAACATTATCGTTACAAAAGCAAACTGTCCATGCATCCTCAGGCAGATTACACTGTTTACACTTTTTTAATGTATTTCATTTTGAGATAAAGATTGTTGCCCTAGAATCCTTCATAAAAGAGACGTATCAGTAGAAAATTGTCAGTCCATCTTTCGAAAGCTTGCAGAGGCTGAGAACGTGAAAACATAGCTCATTCCGTAGATATGATTGACTCCAGTTGATTTAGAAGTTGCATAGTCTCACTGAAGGAAATTGTACCAAAAGAAATTGATTTTGATTTTTTAATTTTATCAGACTCTCAATATTTTGGGTGAAATTATGAGAGCCACATCCAGGTTTCATGGTATAATTCCATCCTGTGGCAACACATGGGCTAGAAGACAATTACTTTTTTTCTTTTTTATCCTTTATTGAGTTATAAATGTATTTAATTGTTGCTGAATTTACTTGCCCTCTCTTCTCTACCAATTTGGTTATTAAACCGAAAGCTTTAATAAAATTTCATTCTGTGTATCTCTGAAAACTGTAGCAGCTCTTCTTGGACTGCAGCACAATAAATAAAAAGCCTTTGAAAGGACACGTCTCTTGAAAATCAACAATAATGGATGTGAAAAGCACTAGACTGACATTCCCAGAGAACGATTGCTTGTCTACAAAGGCAAGTTAGGGGACAAAAAATTAGCAACTGTATTTAAAATGCAGTATGTGTTGGAGAGTTATTCCCTTTAAGGAGAACGAAGTATGAATCCTTGCAGCACTTCAAATTAATTATCCATCTTATTCTTCCCCAATATCCTTACATATAGGCATCTTGAATGATCTTATTTATCCACTGTTTTGGTTAAGGAAAGGAAAAATAACGTACTGTCTTGTCAATTTATCTTCACTCTGCCTATCATTTTTAAATGAAGAAGAAGACGGTCTTTCAAGTTAGACTATTATTCCAGTCTTTTTGAAAACAGAGTTTCTTTCAATCTTGCACAGAATGAGTCTTCATATATTTAGTTTTGATGGGTTTAACTTCTATGACTATTTCCTCACTCCTGATTTACAGAAATAGCAAATAAGAAAGGTGGTTTGACTATATCTGTAGCTCTATACTCCATTTCAAGCTGGCGCTGTATTCTGCTGCAAAGATCCCCTGATTTTGTACCACAGCAGTCCAGCTAGCTAGAAATTGTTAATTATTTATTGAATTATTTACAATATCTGTTTGTAAAGACAATAATCATCTATACAGTGGTCTGTGACTTCATTTTACATCTAAAAATTTTACACTTACTTGCCATCAGCAATGTTGACTGTTCTGAAAAGAGGATAGTCTTCTGGGGCAGGTTTTCCATTTTGGTCTTCAAAGAGGAAGACTGGGGATCTACCAACTTCGACACCTACTTGCTGAATTCCTTGTTCATTGTAGACAGACAGAAGGAAGGACTGGATACCCTTTTTAGGTTTTACTGTCATTAATATTGAAAAATCTTCTGGAAAATCTCCACCTGTAAACAAAATGACACATACAGTTACAAATTCAGAAAAGATGAAACTATCCTATGAAGACTTCAATTTGTCTATAAGTGTAGAGGATCCTACATACAAACTGGTTTTTGGTTTTCCTTTATTCGACAAAGTAAACATGTACGAAATTACACTAGGAAAAATTTTGCTTTTTTTTTTTCCCTCTTTTTTGCTTTAATTCCCCAAATATATACCTTAAGGGTTCTTAAAAGCATGATTTGTAAAGCTACTGTGAATTTGTGTAGTAATGACAAAATATATGGAATAACCATGCAAGTTTCAATTTCACTATTTTTTTTTCTATTCAACTTTTTAGCAATTCTAATTTAAAAGTGTGCACTACAAATTCATTCTACAAAACAAGTATCAATTTTAGTTTACAGCAAATATTTTCCCAGGCACTTCATCTCCCTTGATAGCCACTTGGTCTATTTTTTTCCCCTCACAATATATATTTGCATCTTTCTGCAATGATATTGTGCATAACACTGAAAAAAATACATGACCAGTCTTACATACTTACCATTCTTAATTAATAGGAGCTTTAGGCATAAGCAAAGAACATTTCATTTTCATTTATTCCCTGATGCTTGCTCTTTGAAGTAGAGATTATATGTAAATCATTGTTTCAACCTTTATAACTAAAAATAAACAAAATTAGAAGTGGATACAGCTTATTTATAGAGGAAGACCTGAGGTCTGTACTCAGTATTACTCTTGTTGAATCTAGTGGTAAATCTGCATTTCATTTGGAGTGAAAGTTTATTAGGCTTAATAACAACAAATGATGTGTAAGATTGACATTCTAAGTCAGAACATACACTGGATCAGTGTAGCCTCAGCTACAATTTGACTTGCAAGAAATGAACGGATTAGAATCTAATCATAGTGATGGTAATGAATATAACTGCAACTTTGCGTGCATGAGTGGGTAGAATGTTCTTAAACATTTTAATACAATAATAGAGCAAACTTTAATACAATAATATAAATTACATTTTTGTGATGAATAAAACTATGAAAGACATCATCTTAAAGCTGATTTAGGAATTCCTTCTAATGACGGAAAAAATACAAGATTATTTCCAATACAGGTGTTGTGGGAAAAGTCTTTCAAGATTCTGCATTTCTTCCATAAAGACAAGCTCCCAATGGCATTAACTCTTTAGTTACAATATGGAAAAAAAATGCATAAAATATTAATTGCATTTTAAATTACATACTACTCTTCTAAAACTGAAAATCCCTAGTCTTACACTTATTATATTGTCTGCAGCAATGTTATTTTACATACTTTTTATGGTCTTTATAACTTTTTTGTAGAAGGTTGTTGAACACTAGTAACGTAGACCAGTTTAGGGCTTGTTTTGAGATTTTCTTTTGAAAGAATAAAAGCTCAATAAACAGGGAAAATTTCATTGACTCTGATGAGCTTTCAGTCAAGTTTTTTAATGATGATGAAGTGAAACTGCTGGCTTTACAGATTAAACTAAACTGTATGTTATGCCTTTTAATGTCAGAATAAACAGATGACAGCAAAATGAGGAAAAGAAAGAAAAGATAACTGAACAAAGGCCAAAAAATTATTTGAAAAGCACTGAATACTTGACCTGTCTGCACTGTTAATCTGAAAGATCTGTTGAAAGTGCTTACAGTGGGTGACATACATCTACTCTGGGCCTGTGCTCTTCAATCAGATAATATCCTATGAAAAAAAAAACCTAGAAGCTTTCTCAGATAGGTGACTGACAATGAGTTGTGTACCTTGGTTCAGTAGTTGCTGTTATCACTACAATGGCATAATATTTCCAAATGTCTTATCTTACACATACATTATGTGATTATAAGTAAGTTTCCTCCATACACTGTTGATTGAAGAAGTCAAAAAAATGAATGACTTTCTAACAGAAATGTGTATAAATGTTTACGTATTGCAACATATATATAGCTCTTGGACACTTCTTTGCTTTTTTAATAGCTCTTGGACACTAATGTTTCAGGATTTTTTTTATACTCTTATAATTATTTTCCTCAACAGTTTGGGTCAAATGACAAGAGTGACAGCAAAATAATGGAATAAATCTTTCTTTAACATCCAGTTAATCTTTCCCAAAATGTGATTATTTAATTTTAGAGAAATTTGAGAGAAGATGGAATCACATTACTTGATATCCTCAACTAGCCTTGTTTAGTCCCCCAAATACTCAGAAACTCTCAGGTAATTCTTAACAGATGGTAGTTCTGGGAACAATTTTGCAATGGCCAGCCACAACTCATTTCTAGCACTATAGCATTGGTCCAGAAAGTACTGCTTTTAAATGGACTACTGAAACTGAAGGAAACATGCCAAAGCCACCAAATAAACTTTCTTTCAGATAGAATCATGAAATAACAGGTAATATGACTTACAGACTAGTTCTGGCATTGGTGCAGAATTTGATGAAGAGCTTTATGATTGAAACCAATAAAAATGGCTTCATCCAGTGGATTAAGAGAACATCCTGTCATTCGTGTACAGGCCCACTTTTAGGGATAACAGAGGTGCTTTGTGGTACTGATGACAGACTACATGATGTGCTTTAGATACTGTAGCATAGGCAGTAAGATAATTCACCAAAGTAACAGCTTTCTGACAATCTTACCTGGGTACAGCTGCTTTGTTGGGGCACTGAGCTGTGCAGTTTTTGAAACTCTGTAGGCAACATCTGATCCTTTTGAATCCCTCCTGTTTGTGCAAAATCCTGCTGTTCTTGATACTCCTTCTGGCATATTGTGAAATTCTAATGCTTTCAGTACATCAACTGGTTCAGCTGACAAATAAAAACAAAAGAATTACTCATCTTGCATCTTCTCACATTTCTACAGTATGCAGAGTCTAAGAAGAAAATGAATTTCATTGCAAAAGTGTATGTGTAACCGTAAGAGTAGTTGCATAGTTGCATCCTGGTTTGATTTATTGCAGGCTACTCCTAAACCAGAATATTGTTTCAACAGGATTATTCATTTTTAAATATGTAAGAGTTCATCTCATCTAATGTAAATGCTATGGTCAAATTTTTGAATGGTTTGGCTCTTTGAAAAATCACAGTTTCCCAAATGGAGAGAAACTTGGTGATTGAATCTTAGAGCACATTCTTTTACTGAGTGACTTACAAAAAGTGTAATTGATTTAAAAAGTTAGCACAAAAGTTTCAGAAGCATTCAACTACTAGCAATCTGCTATCAGAAACTACTATTGCTAACATTAGAATATATTCTGATTACATACGACTCCTTTCTCAACAGAAGGTGATAAGGAAGAAACTAACCACTTTTCTCTTCCAGTTAGAGAAAGAAAAAGTTACCTTGTTTGCCTGCAAGAAGTGAATGGACTGAATCACAGACTGGTCCAGGTTTGGGGAATTACTTCCCTTCCACCTTCAGTAGCACCAGAAAAGGTATGTAGTTAGAAGAATCAGAGTTTATTTGACAAGCAGATATGCAGAGGCAAGATTTTTAATCAGATGTCTAAAGAAAGTATGTTAGTGGGATGGCTAATTTCTTCTAGTATTTCTCTGAATAGAGCCACTCATCAGATCTCTACTTAGGAGTTTAGTAAAAGAAAGACCTGTGCTACCTAGCTAGCCCTTAAAGAGACATGATAGTCTTTGTTTATATTCAAACCTCTGTTTTACTAACACAGTGAAGTAGAGCGTGCTACTCAGAGTCACCTTGCGCTCTGAGCAGCCTTTCATGCCATCCTACAATTCTTTGTGGTGAACAAACCTGATTCAACAAAAGTACAAAATGTAAGTAGTAGTTACTAAACATTCCAACACAAATAAATTGGATAGCCTGTATTATTTTAGCTCATAAAGGTGATTAAACATGGAACTGTGGAAAATTCAAGTTGGAAGGGACCTCATGACATCATCTAGTGCAACTTTCTATTCAAAGCAGGACTAGGACTTTTCTGCAGCTTTCATGTTGGCAAACTCATAACTACTCTATTTGGAGAGAAAGTCTTACATGACTTTTGCTTTTAAAGCTGAGTAATACATTTCAGAAATCTGACCTTTCTTCATATCTATGAAATGCACTGTTGCATTAACTATAGCCAATTTATTCTCTGCTATTATTAACTTTGTCAGTCAGCAAATATCAACTTAAGGCCCAAAATTTGTTGTGAATTTTCAATTATTTTAATGACTATTTGCAGACAACAAATAAAAATATGAAAACGTAGGCAAAGTGATAGTCTGATTACGGATACATCAGTATCTACTTTCTTGACAACTTGTACAGTTCTAGCCAGTATCGATGTGTTGGCTTTTTCCTCACTGTAGCATCTCAGAAATCATTGCACTATATGCTCTATCAATAACAAGTGAGAACAAATTTAACTTTAATTAGCCCATCTTATTCTTCTCCTGGTATTGCCAAATATGATGAAGTCCTCTTTGTGGTTAAACCTAACTGAATAACACTAAAAGTGTATTCTTTAAACACAAAATCTGAGGTTTTATTAATCTGCCTAGAATGACATAACTTCTTCTGCCTTAAAATATAATCACAAATAATACTTGTGAGCTTTTTTAATTTTTTTAATAATTCAACATCGTTTCCATGTTTCATCAGATCGTGCTATCAAATAAAAACCCCAAAGTCGAAGTTTATTACAAGCTAATACATTTTGAAAGAATGATACAGTATACACCTGCATTAACTCAGTTACTTAAAATCCATACATCCTACAAATTCAATATGTTCACACATTCTCAAAAGTAAAGTTTCAGGAGTGTGCAAATTCTGAAGCACTAGCCTTACCTCTCTGTTAAGTATTGTCTGAAAAATTGTAAAGGATATAATGTATTCTCTGTAGGTATACCACACAATTCTGAAGTTCCTACCATGCTGAAGAAATTGCCACATGGTTTTCCAGTAACTGTGGCTATTTTTGCAGTATCTATAATAATTTGAACCAGTAAAGTAATGTAGAACCAGTCACAGGAAATATCAGTAAAAATTCCAAGTCGCTGTATAAGTCAACCCTGGTACATTCCTTTTTTCCTTTGCTCTTTCTGTAATTTGTACCAGATTCTTTTTCTTCACTTTTTTTTTTTTTTTTTTTTTAAGAATAATGGCTGTTCCTTGCCTGGCTGACTGGAAGGGTATTCACCCTTGAACGCGACTATTCATTACTCCACACTAGTTCTAGTTCTGCTGCTAAAAAGTCTTCCAGTCAAGAAACAGAATAATAATAGAATAGAGCAATCTTCAAACCACAAATTCCAAATAACAAAAATGAACATTTGTTAACAGTCTGTAGGTGACATTTATTTCCACAAACTGCGAGTCAAGAAATATGAATAGCAAAAGCACGAGTCAGTTCACCATCATTTCTAAATAGAATAGACAAGGCATACGAAGTTAAACAAAAAAGATAATCAGTCTATCTCCAATAATAACCTACACAACAGGATTTCTAAGTTTGTGCTCCTTCCTCCTAAGTGTTTTTGCATCATTCTTGTGTGTGCCATTATTTAACCTCGGCTTGAGGCTCATCAGATTAGGGTACAACCAGCCCCATATTTCAGGTGGGAGGCTGCAGGCCTGGAAGTCTCCTCACAGCTGTCATTGCCACTGGAAGCAGGGTCTCAGTGTTGAAGCCCTCTGCCCCTACTCTCTTCCTGTGCCAAGCTGCCATATATTTGGGCTTCTTCAGACACATCCTCTTTCCTAGGAGAAATTTTGATGGTGAATTTCAGTTTTTTTTCCTGAAACTATGGCAACCTAGCTGGTACAGCCCTGACCAGGCTGGCGTGACATTAGTCTCAAGATTCATGATAAGCCCATAGTGCATGTTCAGATCATCTGCACAGTGCTTCTACAGAAAGCACCAGACACAGCTGCTCTTAATATGCCCCAAAGCTCACACACATATAGGAATCCAGTCAGAAATAAAGAGGTCTTGGAAAACAGCAGAGCTTAGATCCTACCATTTAGAGGCAACCTGCCTGAAGTATAAAGGAGGATGAGAAACCTTCACACAGCCAACAACTGGCCTGTTTAGAAGACCAGGGTAGAGAGATAGGAAGACAACTCACACAGTCAAGAAGAACATAGGCTAGAAGCTCTCAAGTGAGACTGGGAGTTCTCTCTGCCAGTTTCTGTAGGTTCTGCAGTGCTCAGCGTCACTGTAACCTGGGAGCTTCAGCTCTTCCTGTGAACCGCCTCTTCTTGAGCATTCTTCTCCCACACAGTTTATTGGAATGGTAAGAAACAGCCAGAAACAGCACCAACACTAAGGCCATGCAATTTGCCTGTTTGCATGATGCACAAATTAGGGTTAGAGTTTGTATTTATAAGGGGCACCATTAATTTAACCTAGATATTGACAGATATAGGGCCTCTCACATGAACTTCCTCATGGTGCACAACACAGCTTGCCTAAATGATTTTACTCCCTAGTCTAATGTCCCTGGATAGTTTTTCCAGAATAGAAGTAAAGAAAACTGAAAATTTATGATATATGATGTAATACTTTTTCATCCTTCTATTTTGTACTAAGATTTGAGATAGCAAAGAAATAACCCACAGATAAACATTATTTAGAAAGCTCTGTTCACCAGTCTTTGGACTGCAGTTAATTCTCCCTGTGAAACTTAGACATCAGTTTTGTAAAATGGACTGTGCATGCCATGGTAAATTTTCCAAAATACAAAATCCAGACCCTGAAAGTCATTCTCTTCATGCAGGTGTTTATGGCCACACTGAACTGATGCCTGAAGCCCGCCTCCCTGAGGCACGCCAACCAACCCCCCAGAATCAGACTGAAATCAAAAAGCGAGCTTCTGCTCTGCTCTGTTTCCACTGATGGAGAACCAACTGCAAGAGATCATTTTTCTCATTAAATATCATAGTACAAATCTCCACAGCTTACGCTTTTGATTCAAAAAACAAAGTTCAAAGAGAGATGTGCAGCTTTCACTGCCACTAACAGACTATGCAGTAGTAGCCAGAGAAAAAGAGTTTAAAAGTGCCTGAGATTTCTGGAATGACAAAGGAGAATACTTTAAAAAAATCACATTCTTAGAAGGCAGAAGCATGTGAGATAGGATCCTGAGTGTACGAGCATCTTTCAGTATGCCAACTATGCCAAACTGTTAATCAGATAGCTCCAGCATAAGTTCTTGCTTTTCAAAAAATAAAGGTGCAAAAAAAAAAAAAAAAGTACAAAAGCACAAGAAAAAATGAGTTGTGTAATACCTCATGACCTGAAATAACTTGCAACTTGCAATATTTGAATTTGTAGAGCCAAATTCTGGTCTCATTACTGTGATGTGACCTAAGTATTTCTATTCACTCAATGAAGTTTTCATTTATAATGGTATGGATGAGAACCTTTGATCTCACATATTTCATATTAAATATAAAACACTAGCCATATTTAATCATCCTTTGCTCCCCTCCCCATCCCTCACCCACAAGGTTCCTATTTTTACCTCCTATGGAAGAAAAACACAGCAAGACAAAGCTAGATTGATAGAAACATAAGAACTTCTAAGATAACTTAGATGGTACCAAAATATGTGTAAGAGCATTTTAAGTAAGAAGAAGAAAAATTCACCGCTGCCAGCATCTCTCCACTGGAAATCAAAAGGAAAACAGTAAATAATACCAAGAGCACAGTAATTTTATTCTGATCTGGTTCTGCCAAATGAATAAGGAATATCCAGAAATTAATGAAGGTAAGTAGTTATAAACTGAATCCTAGATCACACTTTTACACTGCAAGGTCAGGACAGATTTTCAAGGTGAATTACATGAGGAAAACCTCATGTGTTTTCCGTGCTTTTGGAGAGAAGGAAAATGCACATAAAACCTCACTTCCAGTTTTGGTTAGCATTTTCAAGCCTAGACTTCCTATACATACAATGACACATTTATTTTAAAGCCTATGGCAGAGCATTATCTTCAATGTTTTAATAATAAAAATATAGCATTATAGACTGAAAAGAGTGCTTGTAAAAATCTAGACTACATTTTGATCATATATTCACAGTTTAAAATATGGTTTTCATTTCATTCCATTCCACAACCTCTAAATGGAAATAAAATCTCCAATAAATCATCCCTATTAATCTTAGCTGGTATGTATTAAATAACATGGCTCTCCCTTTCTTTTGGTGGAAACTGCTTGCTGAGGAGGTTCCCGGATAATAATAATACAGATTATGACATTAGGGGAACAAAGGACTGAGAGGCTGTACATCAATGCAGACTGAACTCCTTTGGATACACATTCTGTGTTGATTATGTTTATTCAAGATGTCACATCAAGCCTCCTTCTGTAAGGGATGACCTTAGTTTTCAGCATAAATGCTTAGCACGTCCACAGCTCGCTATGATACCGATTCCTGTAGGTGACCACATAAGCCTAGGTAAAAGGATACACGTTGCAAAACAGGGACAAGTTGTATCAGTCAAGAGAACTTGCCTTGGATGGCCAAGTCTGGTTCATAATGCTTGGATTTTTAAACTCAAGGACAGGTCGTAATGAGTGGTGTTTAATCATATCTTCTTAGTGTATAAAGTATGTATCCACTCTGTAATGAGATCATGGTGATAGGCAATAAAATTTCTTGGGTTTGCTCCAGCAGCCACCATTCAAATTCTGCATTATTATGAAACCCCTCTGACCCTGCAAAGGCAAACTGTACAGAACACAAAAAAAAAAGATGGATCAAAAGTGCATCCAACACTTTTGGTAGCAGAAGTGTCTCTGGAATTATACCAGCAGCAGCTACTTTGGATAAAAGGGTAAAATCTATACAACATATTACCTTTCTAGGTAATAGGAACAATCATGTTGTAGGGTTTATTATTTTAATGACTTTGCAGTTATGAAAATGTTTTGATTTACAACAGACCTTTTTTTTTTGTTATAATTTTCAGCTACTGACCAACTGCAGTAATGATCCAAAACCAAAAGAGGTTTTCATATAGGGTTACTCAAATCATATACAAATATAATAAATATAATATATACTACAATATATAAATCTATTGAGTGACATTAATGCAAATGCTGGGTATGTAAATGTTAGGTTATTAACACGCACTGCAAATAGAGCTGTATTGGTTCACATAAGTAAAACGTTCTCTCCCAAATCACTCTAAGCAGCTCACATGTTGATATCAACTTACTCTTTAGCATATGAAACACTTCAGCTCCTGTTTCTTAGCATGCTTACCAGCTTTCACTCACAGCATCTTACTAGTAATTTTTGGTCTGTTGCTGTCAACTAATTTGTGACAAATTCTGTGTTGGATTAATTTCATTGATAGCAGACGACCTGGACACTCCATTACTAGAATTTATTTACAGAAAAATAAATTCTCAGCATACTTATATAATGCTTCTGCAGAAATTCTTTCTGACCTATATAGGTTAGTTGGTTATCAGAAAGATTTCTAACTTTCTAATGATCCTTTTCCTACAAAGCTCTATTGAGAAGCAGTTTACAGGTCAGTTCCATGAGCCACTCTGGTTTCTCACTTAGTATTTCATGTCTTAGATCTTACGAGATCAAACATTTATAGTGATCCTACCACAGACGCATGCAGTGGCCCTCAGCAGATTTGGAATACATGTAGATTGAAAAGTTATTATTCATTGAATTAGGAGCTGTTTTTTTGAGTTAATTTAATTATTTCTTCAGAAATAACCAAGAAGGTCAGAATGGACGGCTAACTAACTCTGTAACAAAGTTCCACACCTGGAGTTGTCTTCAATTCTAAACAGAATGGACTGCAAAACCACTTGGGAGCTTCAGTCAGAACTGAATATAGCCCTGAACCTTTCTAGATAGGCTATACCAAATAAGACATCTGTTCTTTGCCCATGAACTGTACAGCAAGTCATTTTTAGCTGCAGTTAAAGGTGTTGGTGACTTTTAGACTGAACTGTTTGAGAGACTTTTCTTGAAGATACAGTATGCAGAGGAAAACAATCAGCTCAGGTACTTTCAGAAGGAAGGACTTAGCCATGAGGCCTAAAAGAGAAACCCTCCAGGACTGACAGGAAAGCGGCTGTTGTGGCAACCTCTGGCTACACAATTCATTACCATAAGAAATTTTTCAGGGGATGACTCATTTAGACTAAAAAAATTTCTTTCTGTTTGAGTGCCTAATGAAGCATAGATGTTGAAATCCTATTATATTTAAATTTTGGTTGGGTAACTCCTGGGTTTAAGACTCTTAATTTTATGAGAGCGCCCAGGCATGATGACCCTTCCCTGTTTAAAGGCTATATTCACCTATATTTACAGGATACTCCCAGATGCATGCTGGTGAACATACTTTAAATGGAAATAAAGCAAAACAAAGAGCCAGTAGTCTTTACTTTACATAGATATGTCTTAGCAATCTGAGTGTGCAACAGTTTGCTATGCTTTTAATAACTTCAGTAACTGTGGCTTTTCCTTTTTCATATATAATAAGCAGTATTGATTTTCCCTCTGAGTTATCATTATTCTTCACCAATGCCCTTCTTCTGATTAATGTGAAAGTGAAAATATATCAGAGATTGCCCCAGAAACAGCCTGTAAGAATTACAATCAGTAACTCATAACAGGTGAGATACAACCCTGGCATAGAAAAGAGCTTAGTTTGCCCCAGTCAAAGAACTTTATATGATAAATTAGTAAGAGTAATGTTTCTAAATTACTATTACTCTACTTCATATTTTTCCATGGAAATACGTTTCATTCTGCCAGCAATCTGTTCCAATGGATCCACTGGAAAACAGAGTGTTGAAACATTCATCTTCCATTCTAAATGGAGTGTGTTTTTAAATTTAGTCCAGTTTTATTTTACTATGAGAGAGCATTTAAAGAGTAGCAGCTATTATACCCTGGTAGGCTAACATATGCATATTTGGTGGCTACTGATGAAGGGACTTCTTGTATTTGTGGGCAAGACTTCCAAAATAGGTTAACTTATGGTTAGATTTCTAGGTGTATATTTAGGAATTTAAATAGAAGGTACTGGCTGCTCCACAGTGTTTTTGAAACCATGTTGCCTATTAAAGGCATAATAGCCTACAGTTAGTGAATTTTCTCAAAATTTTGTATCTTCATAACTCTAAGTGCTCATTCTAAGGACTCTCCATGTGTTATATAGATGGTCAAAATTAAAACTACTATGATGATGGTTTCTAATTGACGCTCATTAGGAGGCTAATAGCTTAATGAATGTAAGAGCTGAAAGTATTTTTATGAACAAGAAAAAAAAAATCATATGAAGGGGTGGCCAGTATTCAGTTTCTGCTGCTGACCTCTCAGAACAGAGCTGACAGGCCAGAAAAAGGGAGAAACATTTTTCTTTTAAAAACATTCTTAAATACAGACTGTGTCAAAGTTCTTCTACATAGTAGTTTTTTGTTTGTTTGTTTTAAGCTACCATTTGTCAAGCTGTTTCAGCAGTTATCCTTCTGTGAAACCCAACAACTTTCCCCTGTTCACGTTCCTTTTCCTTGATTATTAGGCCAGTTGCTGATTCTGACAACAACAGCAAGCAGGTTCGTTTACCAGGCAGACCTAAGTTTACTAGAACATAGGGAGCAAAAATTGTTGCCGTTGTCCCAGAAGGTCAACACAAAAGTCTTCACTAGCAGTGTTAGAATCTGGATTTGCTGAACTGTTAGACTTCTGACCTTTAGGACACAGTGCAAGACCCGTCTATTACTAGAAATTTGCACTATTTCTAATGCAATAGGAATATTTTCATTCTTGTTTTTACCATTGCACATTTTAGTTATTGTCATTGTGGGCGGTTGTGGTGGGATAACTTTTAAAAACAGAGATACAGGTAATTATTATCTGTACTTAATTTACTGTGTTCTTCATCTGTTATGCACTAATACAGAAATAAATGTCAAAAAGCAGGAATTCAAAAGCACATTATGCACAAGATGCTTCAATGAGCTCCCCAGTTCTTAGAAGGAATGGATGCTATTACCTTCTCACCACAGGCTCTAATCTCTCTATCCCAAGCAATGATTCCCTGCAGTCCTGTCATCCAGGCACCAGAGGAGGATCAGAAACTCTCCAGTCCTTAGCATTTCCTACTGACTAGTTCTGGGCAGATCTGTACTTCTTCAGAGCTTTTAGGATTGGCAGTTTGAGAGCTGCCAATCTCCTTGCTCACTGCTGAGAGCCCAGAACAGCAGCACAAGACTGCATTCTGGGAACAAGCACCAAAAGCATCATGCAGTACCCAGTGTCAATACTTTTCATTGGCATTGACCAAAGGACTTTACAGAACTACATATTATGTTTTGTGGGCTACAAACATGAGCCACAGAGCATCTTCTAAGTACAAACATGAAGCTGCCTGAAGTAATTACATAGTGCTCCTGAAAATCAAGCTTCCACCCTGTCCGCCCCTTAGATAGCCAAATAAAAATTTGTGAGATTAACTGAATGTATATTGCCCATATATATTCTTCTAGAGCCATATTTTCCAATGAAAGGCTGTTTTACATATTAAAAGCTTTCTTGCATGTTATCTTTAAAATGAATCATTTAATTGGGATCTTAGCTGATGACATTTTTAGAGGAAGGTGCTTTCATACTGAATGCCTACAGGAACTAGAGATTATCCAGACGCATACAGGAATGCTTTACACAGCCTATAATTGAGTGTTTCGCCAACAGAGGGCTTGTGCAAAACTGCTCAGAACTTCTGCATCCACATCAGTTATTTGGAAATTTTTCATTCTCTTCCTATACTGCAAAATCTTCCTACGCTGCAAGCATATTAAATACATATTAGCCTTTCAAAGAAAATAAAAACAGACTATGCATATGTGGAACTCATTTTTGATACTCACCAACTCATTATTATCTCTCCTTTTAAAGACCAATCTATAATACTCCTACAATAAATAAATAAACCCCACATTAAGACTATTGGGAAACTTGCCTATATACCTTTAATGAGGTTAACCTGCAGGATTACTTTAGCTGAAGTACTCAGCAAGAATTAAGAAATGTTCTTTCTGTTTTTTACTATTTTACACAACTCTAGAGCGTAACCTAGATTTTGAGGCTGTCATTTCATTTTGCATGATATATTTTTCAATGCTTAAAACAAAACCTTCTTTGAGACCAGAAAGATTGTATCAGCAAGACTTCTGAATCACTTGTTCAGCAACATAGGCTACAATCGAACACTGAAGACCTGATCCTGATTCCATAAATTGTTTCATTTATTAGCTACAAAGGACTGAGCCAGTTTCTTTATGTGGTGTAGTCCTCTATTGACCACCAATCTGCAATATTTTAATATCCATCTCAATACTTCTGTGGAGTTATTCCTACTTCACACAACAGCAGAACATATCAGAACTGCAATCCAAATGCCTAACTATGTTGAGGCCTCTGGTAAACATTCAAAAAGTTTGTTTTATAAAGATAGTGGAGACAGTATTCCCAACTGTGAATATCAGCAAAACAAGTATTAAATTGCCAGAGTATCCTGTTTCTATTACCATTTCAAATAAACAAAGTTACTTATTTGGAAATAATCCCAATAGACTTCAAAAATATCTCTTAACAAATATGAATTTTCAAATGTCAAACATATGTCCATTGTCAGTTTGTGTTTACATTGCTATAAGCAATGAAATATGTTTAGAAAAGCAAAACACAGCTAAGGACAAGATTTACAAATGATGCCATTTAAAGTAGCCCTATTTAATTTCCTATAGAAACAATTAAATGATTTTTATTAACCATACAACTCAGAAATTACTCTCACTGATGTCGAAGGTTTTGACAGCAAAATGTTTTGTCTTCCTTTTGATAGCAAGACAAGAAAATCGATCCCAATTCTATACCCTACCAACACTAGCAAGACTACTGCTTAACTACTTAAATAGACAGGAAAGTTGCAAAACTTCGAATGTTTTTTTTTTTTTCCTTCTTCTACTAAGAATGCTTGATAACTTATCCTCATACAGGTGAGGAGAGAGAGTGAATAAAACTTAGGTTATGGTAACACTTTAACAAAGTGACCATGATTTGATTTATAACTGCAGTTAATTCATATTCAGGCTGCCAGTGTTGTTATTCATTGCAGGATTAGATTCTTCATTTTTTAAATCATATTTTACAATATACCTTTCAACTTGCTTTGTAGTAAACACTTCTCTTTCATAAGATTAGCTCCGCCAAATAACTTCTACTTCACATACTGTATGCATTAACACTTTGATGTACAGTCAAGCCCCAGACCTAGAATTTACAAAGATTTTTACAACCCCTTATGTGTGATAACATAGTAAAACAAAACAAAAAAGTACTGTCAGATTCTATTACTATTGTAATAACAGGGTCAGCAATTAATACTTACATTTACAGTCTGTAAACTTGGTATTTAATACTGGGTGGTACAGTCATAAGCCCTTTCAACAGGCATGAGTGTTCACCTAATTCCTTTTAAGTGGCTGCTGTCTTATTGTGTCCATCCAGAGGGCAAATCTGTATCACTGCACAACACTTCATCCTTAGAAAGAGAGGCTTCATCCTTCACTTGAGATTTCACCCAAGCTCTGGGTGAAAAATTGAAATTTGAAAACAAATTTCCCCATATTAGCAACAAATATACAGAATAACAATAAATTAACCAATGTTGGGAGGATTTCTTCTGAAAAGAGAGCTCTACAGAGAAAAGCAACTTCTTAATCTTGCTGGCAGATGGAAACCCTACTGTTCACCACTGTACAAAACAAATCCAGGAGAGACATAATTGTTCCAGTATGTTTTAGGTATAACTTCAGTTCAGTGGTAGTGTCAGGGCTCTTTTATTATGCTGCAACCTTGTTGGAATTAAGGGCCCTATTCTGAGGAGGCCAAATAACTTTGGGCAAGACAACTGCAATACTGAATATAACGACTTCTTTACTACATTTTACAACTGCCATGGGTACTAACAACATTTTCAATTTTTTTTTCAGCAATCATAAAACGCCTTAGCACCAGAAAATTTTACATCAAAAATTATTCTTTCTAGTGACATTCCAGTAACAGGTGCTAGAGATGCTTTCAAGCCAAAAGCACTGAACATTTGTGTGTATACAATATGTACTTATATTCAGTTACATTTATTATATATACACAAAACTGAGGTTGAGAAATATGCAAGTTTTCTTTCTGCAGAGCTAGTAAAAAGACAGCTTCCTGCAGTCTGAATAGTTCTTTCTGGGATCCTTGTGAAGTCTCCTTCTAAATTAAATGCAAAGATTCATGCTCTAGAGAACTTACAACAAATACCACTCATTCTTCTGTCAGATGCCTGCTACTGAGGTTGAAATAACTATTTTACCTTCAAAATAATTTTTGAAGTTATATAATATATATTATATAGTAGAACAGATATATGCATGTAAGTCTCTTTTGCACTATACTGGGAAGACAGGACCATTTCACCTGCTGATCCCTGGGACTCAGAAAAACTTCAGCTAGGACCACGAGCTGAATCCAGTCAAATCTCCCTTTGATTTAATCATTTTTGTGAGTATTTATCTGAGAAAGCCCTATATGCCCTCTGTTTTTGAAGGTTAATAGCATTTTATTCGGCCAAAATTAGCGTGCAAAACTGTTTCACTGTAAAAGAACAATTAAAGTGTTTCACATTCTATTTCAACCTTAAATTGAACCGATCAGTTAAGAGCAAAAGTGCTTTATATCACTAACAGTTCTAAGAAGAGATTCATCCTTTTTTAGTTTAAAATACCTTTTTTCTTTTCTTTTAATACAGAGTTAGAGTGATCAGGTACATTAAACAGTTTTCATTCAATAAACAAATCCACATCTTCTCAGTGTAACTTACTAAGCAACTACAATTGAGTAATAATGTTGAGTCCACAAAGAAAACTCTCCTTTTGCCATTACTGGTGGACCCAGGTCTGCATTCCTTCTGCACCTAGAACTCCCACCAGTTTCCAGGCTTGTCTGGGGAAGCACAAGGAACCTTTGTATTTCCTAAGATGGCTGTAAAAAGTATCTCTGGTATACTAGAAACCAACATGCTTGTCACTTACACAGAAGGTCCCAAGTATATACACTGTATATATAGCTTCACAGATTCATTTTCAGGAAGAATTCTTAAAACTTCTTGCACTCAGAGTAAGAGCTGGATTTCTAGTTGCTTAAAAAGCTTACAAATAATAAAAAGTCTGATTTTTCATTTCTTGCCCATGAAAATTAAATCAGTATCACAATAGTGCATTGATGCCAGGCCCTTACAAAAAATTTATAGCGTTGAAGCCATACCATTTCGACTAAATGAGTTTATTCATTCCAAATACATTACCAACAGATTTAGTATTAAAGGTGAGGAAGGGGAAGGGAAATCAAAGGATGTCTTTTAAAATACTGAATGCTGTTTACTTTTGCCAAGTCATAAAGCAAAAGTATTTTCTAAAAAGAGCTGCTTAAGAGTTGGTGGGCACTAAGCTGACCAAATATGAGTCACCAGCTTTCCCATTCAGTTCTTTCTAACTTCTGTAACTTTTCCTGTCAAAACAACAAATAACTCAAACAGACCTTCACACCCCCTTTCTTGGTACTGTGACGGACACCTCATACTTCTCTTTCTTTTCTGTGTTAAATAAAGCAACTTGAAAAAAGGACAAGAATTTTAGGAATCTTTTGAGGTTTCTCTAAGTGGAATGGATTCTGTTGTCTTAAAAAGAAGTCACCGCTGCAGGATTCACACTTACATGAACACGCAGTGAAATTTTCTCTACATTTCTTTACAAATGGATATCTTTATGAAAAGACATTTGAAGAATATAGGATTCAATGTAACAGAATTTATAAGGGCAAAAATTCATATTTTACCCTGGTCAACCCTTGCAGCATTTTCATTTGGTCATACTGCTTGCCCACTGCAGTATACTATTTTATTATTTCTCAGTATTTTCCCTCACCTACTTTCAAATGTTAGTCATTACATCCTATTTTATCTTTGAACTACTTTAAATAAGATTAGAATACATAAAAGATGATTCAGAAATATCTCCCTTGTACTCCATTAGGGAAATTAGGTCAAATTCTACTCCCTCTGTAGTCAGTGGAAATACTCTGACTTCAGTAACAGAGCATGCCCTAAACACACAGCTCCCTAATCAAATGAACTTTTAGAGAATACAGTATTCCAAGTACCAAATTCTCTTCGGTATGGTTCTACAAATGTGAGAAGACTGTAGTATTACTTCTGAAATATCCTTTATAAAGGACGCTAGAGGAAAAGGTTTTTAATAGGGCTTTTTCATTTTTAATTAAGTTACCAAACAGCTAAAAACTACTTACTGTGCCAAATGTTGCTGAAAATATTTCACAGAGTACCTGCTAACTTTTCTTTTTTCCCTGGACTGCTTGGGTTTAGATTTTTATTCAACTTTACACAGTATGTTGGACACCAATGAAAAGATAATCTACATAAATCTTGCTTACTAAAGAAAATTCTGCTGCAGTCGCATGAAAAGTAGCATAATACTCTACCATGTCTTTGTGTACAGATTTCTTTCTTGAATAGACTTAGTTTTGACATAGCAACGAGGAGTCGGACCTTTCAAGCCCGGCGAAGTTAACTCACCCTCAGTGCAACTTCACTGGGGTCCGTGGAGCTGCCGCGAGGCTGAAACGTGACCCCGGCCAGTCCCTGTCAGCAGCTGGGGCCAGCAGGGGGCAGAAGCCCTGACTGATCTGACACCGCCAAGGTTGTCCCCAGGTATAATGGGCTTGAATGGAAACCCTCATCGCCTTACTGCTCTCCCCCTGCGGCGCCCGTTGATTCAGAAAGCAGAGGTTCAGACGAAGAAATACCTCGTTAAGATAATAAACGCGCAAAAATTCAACCTTTCTTGGCGGCGGTGAGTTAACCCCCTTCGTGAATGTCAGACATGCCGAAAAATAAAAGCCTCAGCCCCAGCCTCACACCCAGCCACAACAGAGCGGCCTCGAGCAGGTCTGCTCCTCCCGTCTCGCCCCCGAAACCCTTTACAAAGGAAAAAGAAGTGAGGTGAGAATGGAGAAGACCCGAGCAGGGAGCCTCCACGCCCGACTCTCCCTTTCCTCACCCCTCAGAGAAGGCAGTTACTTGTCGCCGCTCTGCAGCCGCTTGGAGAACTTCAGCGGCACAAGGACTCTGGGTTCAATAAGACTGAAAACCGTAGTCACGCTCTACAGCACTGACGGGAGATCACTGCATCCAAGTATTTCTTTCACTCCCCATCCTGCCGGCACATCCCGGCCCGCAGCAGAGCCCATCCAGCGCTCGGGGCCGTGTCCCCCGCCCTGCCCGGTTACCCCGGCGGCTTCCGGCCCTTCCTTACCTCCTCTGACCTCTGCAGCCCCGAGGAGGGCGGCGAAGGCGACGAGCACGGTCACCGCCGCGTCCCAGGGCCACCTTTTCGTTTTCCATCGCGTGGACCATCTCTGCACCTCCATGCTGGGCGCCCGCAAGCGTGAGTTAAACCCGGGCGCCTTCGGTTCACACCAGCTCTGTGCTACCCCAGTATTCCCGGAGAGGACGTCTCCTATAGAGCCATGCGCGACGCACCACCAGGGATTCTCTCTGTCTCTGCCCCTCTCTCTCTGTCTCGCAGGCCGCTCCGCCCCGTCCTCCCCGACAGCCCTGCCTTCAGACCGACGGGAGGCGAGGGGCTTTAATCAAAACGCGGAGAGCGCCGCATCCCCCTAAAGGCAGCATCCCAGCGGAGGGCTGGGCGAGCGGCTGGCGGGGCCACCCCCGCGGCACGACTGACAGCCCGCCCGCCGGCCGCAGCCCAATCGTGGCGCTGCCACGGCCAGCCGCAGAACTGCCCCGCCGCTGCCACACAGCCTGCTCCGCGGAGAGCGGCCCTCGCGGGGGCTCGCGGAGGCTGAGGCCGGGGGATGCCGCCAGGGTGTCCCGGCCCGGTCCCAAGCACCGTCGCCCCCTCAGCGCCCCCGCCCCGGGCATGCGCAGAGCCGATGGGGGGCGACGCCGCGGGCATGAGGAGAGGGGCAGGCGGCGGGGGAGAACGGCCCCTGAGGGGAGAAAGCGGGCGGGGAGCCGGGGTGGGGGCGCCCGGGGTGCCCTAACTGGGAGACCTGTGGTCACGTTTCGGTTGAAGTGCATCTCAAAACTGTAAAATTGGCCTTCCTTGAGGTCTTTCTACTCTACAGTAGAAAACTGTAGTAGTTACTCCTTACAGTAACTAATAAACAGATGGTTTAACCACAAAGTGTTACTGCTATACGTTAAATTAAACGTCAGAAGTGCATCACCGTTTCCTACAGTATCTATTGTTTTACTGTGCTGTAATCATATACCTAGCTCTTTCTGTCCTTGATTTTCTAACAGTTGGCGTTGTCATTAGGTTTACAAATGAGGAGACCAAGGTGTGAGGCACGGTTACACCCAAGCTCCCTTCAATGTTAATTGGGTGTAGCTCTGTGAAGAGATACACCAGGTTGTAGCACTTAGTGTAGTTAGCCACAGCGCAGCGGCGAAGCATCAAAATACCACATCTATACCACTTGTAGAAAACTTACTCCTTCAGAATTAGTCCAACAGTCATCTGCCTTAAACCCTAACCACATACAACTCCCGCAAAGTCAGGAATTAATTACTGTACTAATAGTACAAACAGTACTATGAACTGTTACCCTACCTGTGTTGTCCTCAGTGGTTTACTAGATGCTTCCTAAAACACAAAAAGTTAATTCCTTTGGTGCCGCCTTCTCCATCGTTACAATGTCGGTAGCTCAAAAGGCAGTTTATTCTTTTCACTTAATACTTTGTTACTGAAAAATCTCATATGCTGTAAAGTTTCAAGTTTCCTCTTGATGTTTATAAATCAGACATCTTTCTGTCACCAGCCTTCTTGCCACATCCAGTCTCATCACATGTTGCCTGTGACACTTCTTTTTTGAGCCTTGCTATTAGCCTACAATGGCTATGTGGTCCTGCGTCAGTCCCAAGCAGAACAACTCAGACAAAATGCTGATCATTTAGCATTCCAGATTAAAACTTTAGATCTGTGCTAGGCGTTAGAAGGAAAATGTATTAATCTAGGTGAGGTAGAATGCTTACATTAATGTACAATTCTGCAGAATTCTGTATTAATTCTACACTAATTCGAGTACCAGAACCACATTTTCTAGTGCTAGTTCAGTTATTTCTGCATGCCACCATATCAAACCACATAGATTTGTAATAAATTACTATCACATTCAGTGGACGCAAGACAGAAGTTACATGCAGTTTAGGTGCTTGAAGATCCTCATCTTGTGGAACATCAAATTCAGTATTTAAGGACTACTGATTTTCATTTAACTGTTGTTTTTTGTTTGTTTGTTTGTTTTTAGGTATTGTTTGTAATCTTTGTAATTGCCACAAAGGTGTCCCAGAGTGAAGTAATTACAGTCTAGATGGAGTGAAAATATATCAAAGAGTAGATATGTTTCAAAGTGTAGATAAACATTATGAGAGTCATAACATTATTCTTAAAGATTTTTGGTAGAAAATTTAAGCCCTTAAGTGTAATTTCAGGAGAAATATGTTCTTTCTTGAATCTGAAAGAGACTAAAACATGAAAATGTTTTCAAAGAAAAACTGAAGAGAATAATGCTGTTTTTCAAATCAACTGTGATCCATAGTGGTTTGTTTTTTTCATTAGCTTTCTTGTTCCCCATTACTCTTCAAGACAGTTTTAGTGAAAAGAAAGACTAAGCACTGTGGCATTCATTATGTTCTGTCCCTGACACATCAGTGTTGGCAGATTAGTCCATGTTTAAATATTAGGAATTGCTCTCTTGTATGTACACAGATGGGTCATTGTTGTATTTTGGGGCAGAGAGGGGGAGGGGTTAGAAACTATGGAGAAGGAAATGTTTCCTTGGCCCAGTATAGCTTGCAATAAACTCAGGGGGCAGCACTTTCACCTTCCTCAGACTATACGCACCATGATGAAATATAACTGTGTGATGTTCTTTTGCTGTCTTGTAATCGTGTGTTTTTCCTAGCACATTTCTTGACATCAGCAAAAGTAGAGACATCTCTCAGTATATGAAGGGGTCATTTTACTGGGAATAACTAATGCACTGGAAAGAACAGGATGCTTTTCTTGTTGCTTTCCATGTATCTCAGGGACACTGACGTGGCTTAAAGTACTGTGTTTCTAGCTTCACACAGATGTTGACACCTTCTCAAACTTGAACTTTCTCTAATTATGTTCACTGCACACAAATGAATTTTGCAAAATAATTGCCTGTCAAAAAGGTCACCACTCACTGCATTCTCCCTGACTTCAGTTCTTTTGATTTGGGTAGACGAATGTTTCATCCTTGCCTGATTTCTGATGCAGATTTATGTTTTCTAGGAGTTTTCTGTTGCGTGATAGTACTGGGGGAAAAAAAGTGAATTACAGTGCTTCAGTGAAGTGGACCCCTGTAGAAAGATCTCTCTCTTTTTAGAGGAGAGTAGAGGAATGAGAATAGGAGATTAGTAGAATAACCTCTGCTAGGTGAAATGTTAACAGGCTTCTTTTTGTCATTTTTCAAGGGAGAGAAATATATGAATGAATGCATACAGACAGAATAAACAACAGCATTTCTTTCCATGATTCTATCTTCAAGAAGTGTAATAGACCATTTACTATTACCAGTAATAATTTACAGCTTCACTGGACTCCCCCACTTCCATTGCTTAAGGTTTTGAAGGACAAACTCAAGGCTTTCTCTGTTCCTCACCCAACTCTTTGGGCTACAGAATGGCTCAGTGTCCATTGATTCTTTCATTCAGATGCCCAAGAGCTAGGGAGGACCAATGATATTAAAAGAAATGATAAAAAATAGCATTGTTCACTACACATTACCTCAGGTACCCGAAGTCTATAGCAACATTAGCATTACTAATTTTTTTTTTCTAATTAGAATGCAAAGAAGCCTTTTCAGTTAAGACAGGCAAAGCTGGCCTGGCTGGATACAGCAGCATTGCATGCTGTGCATTGTTAACATATTCTGATTGGATTTTATACCCTTACACAGCTCCAAAAGTAGGAGAATGATGTGTCTGCAAGTTGGATGCATATTTGTTGCTATAAGTATATTGACGATAGAATTTGTACAGTTTCTGGTAAAAAAAAAATCTTAGATTTTTAACTGAATGTGTACTAATTGGAGTTGCCACCGGAAACACCAACATGAGAGATTAAAACCTGTTGGCTCATGTAAGAAATAAAGCTAGTGTTTAGATTAGCGTTAGGAATTAAAGGCTCAAATGACATGAGAACAGTTTGAAACAAAGGCTCTCCTAATGTGAGAAGGGGACTGTCATTTCTAGGAGCCTAAACATTCACCTCTATTTTGCTGCAGGGCTTTATCCCCTTTTTAATATGGTCAATGTTGAGAATTTAAAAATTTAACCTATAAAAACTGCATTCTGTTCTTCAGCATCATGAAGATAAGAATGAGTCTGGATAAAAGCAAGACAATAACTTACACTATTTTTCACTTTAGGGAAGATCCCTTGTAGATAAATAAATATAATCCTTCTTCCAGAACTTCTGTCAGAAACAAGGGATACTTTTTGTATTTAAGGAAGTTTTCTATTATAATGTAGGCTCAAGTCCTCACCTAGAAAGCCAGGAAAATTAAACTGATCTACTGGAAACTGCTTCTCCTCTAGTAGCTGCTGTCTCTTTGCTCCCAGTAGGCATCACTGCTTTCCCATTGTCTGTTCCTATTTCCTCCTCCCTTTCTGATTCTTGCTTCACTTTCTGCTCCCCTCTAGAGTTCTCTGGGAGGGAAGACAAAGCCATGTGAGGCTTTCCTTCAGTTTTAGGACACAGCTGCCAGGTTTCATAAAGTTAGGCTTAGGATAGGGTTAAGCCAGGGTTTGGAATACAAAGTGTCAAGGTATTAATTTATTGTGAGATTCTGCAGTTCTCCAGAGATAAAATTATGGCAAGCGATGACTGAACCTAAAGTTTTATTTTACTTTTTTTCCTGTAATGATTAGTTTCTAGCTATATACTTACGTTATGAAAGACAGAAATCCCTACTGAACCCTCCATGCTTCTTCCCTGCCAACCAACCCCACTCCCTTCCTCACTTAGAGAGGAGTTTAGGGTTAGGATTAAGGAACCTAAAGTGTCATCAACCCTGATTGGTAGTGGATTCTGCTGAAACTCAGACCTAAGAACAGATAGAATCCAAAACCTATGTTTTGCTGTCAAGATTGATACCCTGGTAATAAATAATGTTAAAATAGGAGAGAGTTTGGAAATAAAAGCACCAAGAACTGTAATGTGGACCTTACAGTCCCTGAAGAAGCTTAAAGACACTTGAGTCAGAAAAGCCATTGCTCCTTACAGTTCTATGGTATAGTGATTAACACAGGTCTCTACGTAATTTATATATGAGAGGTTTATATATGGGGTTTGGTCAAGGTTTTGGAAATTCTATTATTTTTTTTTATTTCAGATTTTGCAGATTGTACAAAGATTGCTGGGTTTGATAGAAACCAATACCTGATGATGTCTCTCCTTGTAGGCATTCATATTAATATTAGCAATAAGAAAAGAGCAAAGATTTGGCATAGGGTTAGGGCTGAGGAGTTTGAAGTCTTAAGAATTTAAGATTGTTCCTGGACCCTGTTGAACCTTGGAGATAGTAATTGTGTTAATCTGGATAGAAACCTGTGCTTTGAGCTGCATCAGTCCAATGGGAACTAGTACACTATATGTTTAAGAGGTAGGTATGACAGAGTTAGGGTGAATTTTTTAGCAAAGAACTCTGACCTTTCTGAAATTCCCCCCAAATTTAAGAGTATGACCAGTGTTAGTGGAAGCCACTAACTAATACTGTTTCTAACTATGGGGGTTACTCCCTTATGTGCTAGTTAATACAACTTACAGTTAGTGTTCAAGTAATTGTGTTACAGTTTGAGAATTGTAACTGTCCTAAATCTTGAGTAATGCTCAACTGTGCCAGGCAGCCAGAGATGAGTATCAGGGAGGTATTAATAGAATCTGATGTACTGTTTTACAATATCCTGTAGAAACAGGTGTCTCTCTTAAAAAGAAAACTACTAGTAGAAATGAGTTTAATGCTGACACTCGCATCCTGAATTGCCACAGTTTTCTCTTACATTTGGAACATGTGGGAAACAAGGAGATAAGAAAGAAGAAATAATTGACAGAAGCCACTGCCTTATACCAGTCATCAGAAACCAATGCCTTAGTCTCCTGTAGGCTAACAAGTCTAGTGTTAGGCAGAGGGTTTAGGTCTTAGCAAAATAAAGCATCAAGAGGTAAATTCATTTCTCATAAAAGTATAAGTCTTGGCAGCAAGCTTTCTGCTAGTGTAGTTAGCAGCCAAAGCCTTTCGTCGTTTTCTTCCTCCAGAGAAAATAATATTTCTACACCAGATGTAGAAATAAGCTTAGGGTCTATATTCTGTTTTACAGTTGGAATTCATTCTCTAGGACTGAACAAGGCTTTTGTTACACTTGAGGTTAGTTGTTTTAATATAGTGTGTCTGCATCCCTGAGTAATGGTCTATTATTCTACAGGGTCCCTTGCAGATAAGCATAAAAACAGTATAAATGAAAGGTAGAGACTGAATTTATCTTATATTACATCAGTAGGTTCATATGTATAAATTACAAATTAGTGTTAGACTCTGTAAAGCCTACAGAGGTGAGAATTGGGCAGATACTTCTAGAAGCCTTATACTGTCTTTTCCTGTGTCAGTCTCCATAGGGATGCTTGCCCTAGGAGAGTGGTGTTAGTATTTGAAAGAGATTAAGGGTAGATCTTTGGAAATGGACCAGCAAGTACAAAGGGCACACCTTATGGTACACCTACAGTGTTCCCAGAAATAAGAATTAATAAGATTCGGCTTATATGAATAGAATCCAATGGCTTTTTGTCTAATAATTGATCTTGTATTAATAATCCCAGAATCACAGCCTGCGTACCTCTGGAGCAAACCCTGCATGTACTGCTGTGAACAAAATAAAACAGAATATAGAATATATAATGCAAGAGTTAGGGATGGACTACAGGAATTAGAGTTAGGATTAATGTTTGGGAATCTCTATCTATACAATTTAGTAAATAAAATGGGCCAGGGACTCTTCTGTGGCCCTGATGTGGCTGGTCTTCTGGATAGGGTTGAGATTAGATTTACTATCTAGAATTCAGTTTATTGCTAGTCTCTGGTAGGTTCTTAGGGGTAGGAAAGAGACCAGTGATGCTACAGATGCCATTTGTCCTCTTTTAGTAATGATTTACAGTCTTCCAGATTATGATTTGGGAAGTGTTGAGGCCGCCATTCATTGTCAGTTTATACAGATTTGAAGAGTTAGGAAGGTTGCTGATTGGATGTAGACATGTCAAGTGGACTGGTACCATCAAGAGCCAATAACTTATTTTCAGTTTACTATCTTTTTCATCTGCTAAACTTAGATATGATTGTCACTAAAGTTAAATACCAAAAAAAAAAAAAAAAAAAAAAAAAAAAAAAGAAAAGAAGAATTCAGGAGACTGGGTTATTGCAGGGGAATATGAAGCAGCTTGTTGCTGTTGGTGTCCCATGCCTTTTTTTTTTCAGGACTGTATCTGTATTTAGCTACCTGGGTATACTGAAGGTAGGGATAAGACTGTCTTTAAGATTAGGGTAGAAAAATAATATTTTCAAGACCTGCTTATGAAAGCTTGTGGGAATAGGAAGTTTGATGGCATCATCCTGAGCTTATTTTCTTTTCGATAACCACATGTATGTATATAAAATTAGGGGTTAGTGGTGCAGTTTAGACATATTGTTTGGAAAATCAAATGTTGAGCATGCTGGATAACTGTTGGGTTCTGCACAGCCCATTTTTATAAGAAAGCTCTGATGTTTTCATGGGTCATGATCTTAGTTCAGATATTGTATGAGTGTTGCCAAAGATACGACACCTAAAGTTATAAATCAGGACAGTCTATACGGCAGTGAAAGTAAGGTTTAGAATTGGGGTTATGTTTAGTGCTTAAGGCAATAAAAATTCAAATGTCGTGCTGTTTCCAGACTGCATGGCTTGCTACCGTTACGAGGGTGCGTCATCTTTTGTTTTGCTATAAGTGCTGGTTACCTAGCTATGCGTTAAAGTTGGGCTTGAGAATTTGCTCCGAGACCCTGAATTATTAGTTGATTTTGACTGATCTTCCTGATTTGTGACTGATCTTCCTGCACCTTTCTTGGTAGAGATAAAATATTGCTGAAATACCATTTTACAGCATATAAACAGTACATTACTATCCTGTATAGCAAACAGCAAGAAGTGTCAAAAATATCATGCGGTATTGCTAACCCAGCTTGGCAATTTGGATAAAGTTTTGGGGGGTTATTTAAGCCAAACTCCCTTCCCTTTTAAGGCTCCCCTACTGATACTATAGCACAGCACAGTATGACTGATATAGCAGCCCACCATTCCTTTTTTTTTTTTTTTTTTAATCCACATGGATTTCTTCTGGGTATCTATGCAGGTCACAACCTTTTGTAATCATAATTATGCTTCATTCAAGAGAAAAAAATATGTCTTCAGTAACTGTAATGTGTAATATGTCTTCTAAAACATGACTTATAAAGGATGCCAGAATTTCCTTGTTCAAGACAACTGCAAATGCAACTTCCAGATTTGATATTGGGATTATGTTCTCAGTTTCTGTCGAGTTTTTATATACACACCAGTAATGGCCTGTCCACATTTTGACTACTGTTTCTAAATTTGTGCAACACCCCATTGAAACTTACCTTTAATTACAAGTCTTTTGTGGTTTTGCAACACACTTGCCTCAAATATTTGCCTTTAATTGTTAGAATCTAAATGGTCCTTTCTTTCTTTTGTTTTTACAATTTATCTAAGACTTGATTTTGATGCAGACCAGTTGAAACAGATACATGGACTGAGGGAACTAATAGGACTGTTTGGAGAAGCTCAGTTACTTTGTCAACTGTGTATCTGACTATCAGACAAAGTCTTACTGATCAGTTTTGCTTTGATCAATTTTGTTCTTGAAGCGGTGGGCCAGTATCAACATACCACATTCCATTTTTAATTATGACTTGTAGCAAATTAAGAACACAGATGTTTACGTATAAAAGGCCTCTTACAGGTCCTATTCTACATTGTTCTGTGGCATTGTTTTGTTTTGGGGGAGTACTGGCAGCCTATCTAATACACAAGGAGGCAGTGCAAGCACAGACTAATGGGCTACATGTGTCACACACTTGTAGCACGTTTATTAGTTTCAGGCACTGCTATTGCCCTCACAGTCCCTTTGAACTGGGGGGAATTAAAGACAGTGAGAGGACTAAGGAGGTGAATAGCTAAGAGCAAACTGAATTATGTCTGTCCTGACAGTCCTGTACTTCCACTTCTGATGCATAGACATCTCTCAACTGACTCACTTATTGAAGTACTTTGAAGTAGAATAAAAGTTGATCCTGTTCTATAAGAAAGAGCACTGAGAACACAAAGATAACATTTCAGGGAGGCCTTCTGCCTTAGGCCTTCTGCCTTCTGCCCTGTCTCATGCCTGCCCTTTCATTTACCCAAGTTCTAGAAGATCAGGATGATAAACTCAATTTGCATATAAGTAAATAAAAATAAAAAATACAGTAGTACATTATTGTTCAATAAATATTTAAGTACCATTATATTAAACTCATTTTCCTCCAAAATAATATGTCCTGTGAAAGGACTTGCTGGGATTGCACTGACAACTGTTTTGGAATATGAGAGTGCTGCCAGACTTTCTCATTATTGACCTTGGTTCATAACAAAGGTTTAAAATGGCCATTTTAATAGCACTAGCTGATGATAACTGAATCACATGCATTATCATGCCATGTAATTACTCTTCGTTAAAGACGTAATTCTATGTCACAGAAAAAAATAGAAATCCCTTTGACAAAAGTAGTCGAGTTGTGTGTAGTTGCTTTAAAATTAAGATATGGCAAAGCTTTTAATTTGATTTGGTGCCTTTTAATTGTTTAAGACTTGAAAACTCTGTTTAGGGCTGTCCAGGCCATTTTGAAATGTGAGGCAGCCTTCAGTGCATAAGCCCAATCAAAATCTTTGGGACTAGTCCCAGGAGGCCAGTGGGCTGTGCATGTTAACAGCAGTTCCCAGAAGGCATCAAGTAGTTCATGTGACAGGGAATAATGAAACAAGGATTGCACTAAAACTGCCAAATTGCTTTGAGCTTCCTGTTCATGGGCACGGATTTCTGCAGAGCACATAATTCTTCTCTTAAAGGCAGTGTATTGACATTTTGTTTGTGCATTTCTGTGGATGTTGAAAAAGGCAAATCTCTTGGAAATATTACTTTAATCCACGATAAATAAGTAGTTTTTCTCATTAATAAATAAGCAGTTTTTAGAAGACACCCCTTTCTTACATTGCTTAATGTAATTAAATGTCAATACTTGCTTCTGAAGTTAGGATAACCAGAGAATATAGCTGCTCTGTGAAAATCACAAAAGGGTAAGTAAATGCAGGACCAGCAGAACATCTGAACGTACATTGTCCTATTTGATGATATCTTGAAATTTTGACTCACATTTTTTCTGCATAATGTTTGTTATAGTCAATGATCAATAAGTTGATTGCTACTTCATTCAGTCTTAATGGTATTAATTTCCCCTTAACACTTTACAAACACATCAAACAAGTACTCACATACTTCATTAAGCCTGCTGCAGTCTGTAATAATCTCAAGAGCCCATATTTTGATTTTTTTTCCCCAGAAAGTGATTATTTTTCTAGACAATAGCATAAAAATTATTAACTTTATCAGGAAAACATCAAGTTTTTCTTTCAATACATATCTTCGAAGCAGCAGTGGGTGTCCAGGCCCTGCTGTCTGCCAGGCACGTTGCCCAAACTATAAAATAATTAGATTCGTTTGTAGCTAGTCTGGACTGAAACAAAAAGTAATGAGGTCTACTAGCATGGTGGTAGCTGAGGAAGATGAAAACAGTATGCTGGAAAAACATATATTCCTAGAAACAAAATGTAAAACTGTAGGTTAAAATCTAGCTTAATTTATTGTTATTAATTTCATGAGATGCTATAAAATATGCAATAAAAAGATAGGGATATGAATGTTCACATTTGGATTCTCAGTTAAAGGAATACAAATTCATTACATTGCTTTTTTTCCACTACTGTATTGTTTTATGTGATTCTGACACTTGAGATTAAAGTACTAGGCTACTGATTCCTAAATTATCATAGTAATTAATACATTCTATTAGATAATATCTGCACTAGATGCTAGAGAGTTCAGAGTGAAATAATTTGAATATTTAATTTGTTCTGGTAATTTTCACATAGCTTATGAGAATGTAAATATTTTGCTTATTTATATACTAAATGTTCAATAGGTATAATGAAAAAATTATAAATCTCTATATAGTTCCTTAAGATTAGGTTGTTAATGTTTAAAAGCTAAACATAAATCAGAAAAGAAAAAAAAAATCTGAACATTCCAAAGCATAGTACTGTCAGATGACTATAAAACAAGTTGCAAAATTTCTAAAATACAGTCAACAAAATAACGAGGGCTGAAATGTACCTATTTATTTGTACCACTGTCAGACATCAAAATCAGAGATCACTGCTCTGTACCAGGTGCAGTATTAACATAGGTTCCGAATATCCGGAGAAATCCAGGTTCAGATATGCTTTTGGCATCTACAGGGTATGTCTACAGATTCTGAAGTGTAAGAGTCAATGTTTATTTTGCCTTATGTTAAGGATTAATCTGCTAAATCCAGATTGATTCCAACTGATGACTCTAGCAATTTTCCAGAATATTTTACATGGTTTAGTCTTCTAATTCTCTACCAGATTATAATCAGATTTGAGAGTGAAATTGAGAAATGGAGAGAAGATTTATGTACTTAACTCCAAATATTGATTATTTGGCTATCTTGCTCAGTAGCCAATAATTGCTTTGACTCCTTCAGTTCTTCTAAAGTTAGACTTTAAGGATCATCATATTTGCAGACACTGGTCTTTTGAACATTGGTCTGTATTATGCCAAGAGGATTTTATATGTCTGTTTTTATTTTCAGATATATAAAAAGCTCAAAATTCATTCCAGATGATGTATAGCAAACTTGTCTGTTACTTTCCTGTAGGTAAGAACATCCAACCTGTCTTCACCATAAATACTCTTTCTATCCTTTATTTATTCCCACATCTGCAAGCCAGCTATGGCTCTGATCCTTCTAGTATTTGGGTAGGTGCTGAATATTTAAGTAAGTAAGTATATCCATCTACTTTATTGGGGTGTATATATGTCTCTTTATCTCCCCCAGGGCTAGGTCCAACTACTGCAAGGTAGCTAGACATTTTTAAAATCACTGCATGTAAGCTTTTTTTTTTTTTTATGGAAAGTAGAATCTCTATATATGTGTTGGGTATCTATAAGACACCTAAGACACAGGTAAAACAGAATCCTGTTACTATTATTTTGAATTGGAGGAGAGTTGAAGTGAAAAAAAAATTAAAAAAAAAAAAAAGATGATTAGTTGCCTTTAGAAAATCTTCCATTTGACCCCAAATTATTCTGGTACTAAAAAATCTTGAAACACCTACAGGAAGGTATGAGCAAGAAAGGCTTATTTGCAGAGCTGTGTTTGGGAGAGAAGAACTGCTGAATAAAAATGAACATTCAGTCTCCACCACTCAGCAATGCCTACACTGCTAAGACCCAGGGAAAGAAATTGATGAAATATTGATGCTAAAATCTAGTAGAACAATCTCAGGTAGTATCTGAGATAAACTTCAGTCCTTCAGTTTTAACTTTATGAATAACTTAAATTCCCACAAACCCACAGCAAATTGCACTTAATTGAATATGTTCTAATAGGATCAGAATCACCTGCATTTTATGATATTGAGACAAATTTCTTCAAGAATACAAGACAGTATAAATATTGACTTTATTGGACTCATGACAGATTATTCTGAATTTGGCCTGTTTGCCTTTGGAGCCTAAAGTGAATGTTTTTTGAATGACAGTGTAACAAGAAAGATGCATTTTGACAGGAATGAGAATAATGAACAGGCAGCTGGAAATACCTAGGCATGTTATGCTTCTTGGCAGGCTTCACAAGCAGGGCTGCTGACTTGGGAGTTGCCTGTGGGTCTGTCACTTTGTTCGTCTCTATTGGGGTTGATTTTTCAGAACTACTTTGTCTGCAAGGCATCATTTCCCCTATGGCTTACCTTTGCCTGTAAGGAATTTAAATGTTATCTGTTTTGAATATGTTTTAAATTCCAAAAAAAAAAACCCTCTGAAGCTGTTTCTTTATTACAAAAAGTAATGGGAAAGAGATGGTGGCTTGACATCCCATTATTTGTTTAGAAACATCATTTGTGACAGCATGTCTTTATGATATGTTTCTGTAACTCACTGGAAGTACTGGTTTTTGAGAAAAAAATAATATAGAAAACCCATGAAATTACTCTACAAAATGAAGCTGCTACTTTAGTTAGTATTAGTTACCCTTACACTGTTAGTCACACTGTGAACTCTAATACTACACTGAGAAAAAGGAAATGTTACATGAACAATGTGTTAAAAATTGTGGTGATTGAGAACAATACTACGCTGTCACAGCAGATATTCATAAAATTTCAAACACCTAGACTGATCAGACAATAAAAAATGGAATGAAAGAATGCACAGTTTGATTTCGAACATGTCAAGCTAGTACAGTCTGCTAACTTTGAAACCTGACCACAAGTTTGTGTTGCCCACTTTTTCTGTTTAATTTCCAGCTGTGGGAGCCACAGGAATGGGCTGCAGGCATGGGAATGCTGCTGTCTGTTCAACAGGGAGTCTCCCTGTTCCTGACTTCCCCTCCCCAAAGGCAAAAAGAACTGGCCAGTAAAACAGTCACTTCTTTCTGTGCAGAAGACAGCAGGAAGAAATGCAGGAATTATTTTATTTCTGAAAAATTCCCCTTAAAAGTGGATGCTTAGTGCTTTGCTTCCTCTCTGACTTGCCAGGTCTCTCACTTTAAAATATGTGTTCATCCTTATATCTTAAAACAAACAAACAAACAAACAATATGTTTAATCAGATTAAAACTGTTTATTCTGAGGTTCATAATTTGGTAGGTAACTCAGATCCAAGGTTTTCAATAGCTTCCTTGGAGAAAAGTTGTTAAGTGTCAAGAATTAGTAAAAATTAAAGCCGATGCCAGCCTGCTATAAGTCTATGCCAAATCTGTTTGGGGAGCTAAAAAACAATCAAACAACCCCCCCAAAACAAAACAAAACAAAACAACCAAACAAAAAACCCAACCACAAAAAAACACCACCACAGCAAACTGTCTTAATAAAGTAGTAAATAGTAAAGACTAATTTATGAGGAAAGATAGCTTGTCTCAAAAAACAAGAGACTTAAACTCTGCCCTGTTATTTGTGTTCCTTCTCTGTTAAAACATTGTTGTCTACAAAAGAAATATGCTATTATATCCATCCAGCAAATAGTTGAAAGCGAGACTAAAAACTTTCATTTTAAGTGAAAAATTAGGAGATCGGTGACCTTTATTAAATTAATCACATGTTGAAGAAAAGCTTTGCAGAGGTCCACATGTGAGAACTTCAAAGGATTCTCCACTGTTGTGGTACTGCCAGAAGTGGCACAGAACACCCTGCTGTACTGCAAAAGTAAGCAAGCAGAATTCAACAGTCACGTAATTTTAAAGTTAACAAAAGCTGTTGAGAAGTGTCTTTAATTCATGGCATGACAGATTTTGTATTGTTTCGCTTGTTTGATTACAGCTTATTGTGTGTTACACTTTATTAAAAAGGTGAAAATAGGTCTGTCTGCTAGTTTTGGCCTGTTGAGGGTTTTATGAAGTTCAGGTGAACTTTCACAAAGGGAAGGGATAATGGGGCTTCCCTGGAATGAGTTTCTGAGTGTTAGCAGCCATGCCCAGCTGGCAAAACTTCTGCTGCTCAGTGCTAGCACCTGGGGAGTTTGCGTTATAAGAGGACCTGGGAAACACTTGTAAGAGGTATGGACTAGCTATCTAGCTGGGTGTGAAGGGAAAAGGAAGATCATCTTCTTAGTTTTTATTTATTTATTTATTTATTTTTATAGATTAAAAAAAGCTAAACTTATAGCAATCCAAGAGTTGAAAACTCCTGGACTGGACTTGGGAGCAGGATTTGGATATACAGGTATCAACCAAGGGTATGGAGGAGTTTGTTTAAAAAATGCTTCATTTGAATTCATTTGAACTTGCCTTTTTCAACAGAATTGATTTTCTTCTTATTCAAAATCTACCTTGTTCCAATCGGTGCCCTACTAAATTGTAGGGATTAAAAATGTTTTTATTGTTTTTGGTTTATAGCTCCAAAGTCAAAAGTGTAGACAGCTCTGTCTCAAAGTTTTGCCTTGTATGCTATCACACAAGGTTATAAGCATACTTGCCTTAGCAGGTGTCTTTCTTTCTGTGGTGAAAATAAGCTGGAACACTTTTTTGCCTGCTTGTTAGCATATGGCTGTTGATATCTCCATGATGAATTATGCAGCCACATGATAAACTTCACTTTTGTGTCTTTACTTCACTTGCATTTGCCTCTTCAGCCTGCCTCCCACAACATGCCTGTAATATTCCACCCCTTCTAGCAATTTCAGTCAGCTGACTCTTATTTGTTTTCCCCTCCTGTAAGCAACTTGCCAAAAAACGTACCCTCTCTGCTTCCCTGTACCAGCTATGGACTTTATCTCGCAGTTATGCGAACCTGAAGCCCAGCAGGGTAATATTCCATCTTTAAACAGTATTGAATTGCTGTCAGACAGTCTGTTAGAGCAAGAAACAAGAGCTAAAACCAGGAGTCTGATTTTTTTTTTTTTAAAAGGGGAAATTACACTGAGTTAATGGGCCCTGACACGCCAGAACTCAGTCTAACATTCCTATATAAAATAAAACAGTATTTACTTGGCTGTTTTTAAAAGCAACCCGTTTCTTAGTTATGTTATTTCTCTTCTCCCAAAGTCTTCTGAAATTACTTATCAGACTAAGGTGATCTGCCTTGCAATCACAGGAATTTTAAAGCTCAACTTAAATATTTTAAGTTGAGGAAGATACCATTTAAAGAAAAAAAAGTTGTTTGCTCTAGAGAAATATATAACTACACGGTTTATGTGAAACTTTCATTGCTAGTTACTGGGCTGTAACCTGAATAATTTGACTGTAACTTCATCTGTGATTAAATCATGTAGATTTTACTTCCTTTCCATTTTGTGTATCTATACATATTGTGTTACGAATATTCACAAATTGCTGGTAAAGAAGAGTAGCTAATGACAAGTATTTCAGAGAGAAATTTAATTCAAGCCATATAGAGCTCAATATCATCTTCATGATAGTTCTACATGATTAATTAAATAGACTTAGGCCCATATAAGTCAGAAATAAGTGATATCAGTAGCACACAATTTGGTGTTTACTAACTGAGGTTATGTTACTCAGTTTCTCATTATAAATATAAGAAAATCTATTCGAGAAGTATGTTTGTTTTTCCTTATATTCTTGTCAGGGTGAATTATAGTAACCATGTTATGAAACTTTGTGTTGCTTGCCAATATGTTACTAGAGTCCTTTGCCTATTGTTCTTTTTTAACAGTTGTGGAAATTGATCCCTGTTTCCTGTTACAGTAGTGTATTTATCAACAGCCCACTTGAGAGGTAAGTGGGAGTCTTGTATGTTTACATTCTATATTTTCAGTTGTATCTTCTTAAAACTTACTGTTCCTGTAATTCCTATAAATCACTGCCATTTGATATTGGTCAGGATAGTGACAGGCAAACTCTTCATAATTTTCTAGCACTTCAATCTTCCTTTTTCACAAAAGGAGAAAACACGTATATGGTTTATCAACGCTTTCTTCCCCCAAAGGATAAGATTTGGTGGAAAAAATGGAAGCAACTTCCTGGACTCTTCTCTTTTTTGGGGTTGTGTTGTTTTTTTATCTCTTGGAAAAATGGTTTGAGGGAAGAAAACAAACACAAATACAAAATAATATTTGGGCAAAGATGCTATTTATATTCCAAAGAGTTTTCAGTATAAAATATCCATTTCAACTTACTAGTATCAGTTTTCCTCTCTTAAGGGTCTTCAGTCTCTAACACTGAGTTGTGTGTTAAATGAACAAATTTATTTTTTATCTAGAAGTGATGGAGGAAAAACAAACTCAGATTTATTAAAGATGCAAGCTAAAAATTAACTAGGAAACTTAAGAGGAAAATTCTTTCATTCAAATTAAACTGTGTATAACACAAGTTCTTCTAAGAGCAAAGGTAAACTACACCTAATTACGGAGACTAATTCTGAATAAATTTATCTAATCATCTTTTTGATGTGATGCTTGCAATTCAGTGTTGAAGTTTAATTTGGATGACTCTTCCCAAGTGGGCCTGTAAAGATTAGACTTGAATGTAGTCCCTAATCAGTAGTGCACTCATACTTGGCCACTAAAGGAAACCTGGCATTCTCTGTGAACTATCTAGAATACAATTTGCAATACTTTCTGTGAAGAAAATGTTTGATTTCGTGACTAAACACAACTTAAATACTGAGGTTAATATTCCAATATATTATGAGACTTTGCTAGCATTTCAAGGTACTTAATCACTTCACAATAACAAAATTACTATTTGATATTAGCTGGTAGAATGGGTTTGAACAAGCAGATGAGGAATCATTAGAGCTAAGCAATGTTGTGATAATATAGTATGAGAAGAGGTAAATAAATGCTTGCTGTAGCATAGTATATTAATTCTTACCCTCATTAAATATGAAAATACAGGAAGTAACTAAGCAAGTGGCATTTTCCTGGTACTCTAGAATTTGGACTTCTGCTGTCATCTTTGTGGAAGTGGCTGTATGGTTTACTATGGTTTCACAAGTTCACATTGTGAATATTTTCCAAGCTGAGATGGGGAATAGCTCAAATGCAAACCACTACAAGCATTCACTGTAGTATGATAAGGAGTAAAAGGTGACTTACTAATCACAAATTAAAGCTTTGAGATGAGTTAATTGTTGCCTTGTTTGGTGATGGTGGAAGCAAGACTGGATAGTGGAACCGACCAGGTTTTCATTCAAAGCAATGGAATGAGTGTACTCAATGTGCATTTTAGTAAAATGCCAAATAACCTAAGTTATGGATAAAATGGAGGTTGAGGGTTGTTGGGAAACATCCCTAAGAAACTGGGCAAATTACTTTCTCTATTGTCCTAATTTTTACTGGATTTCCCTCAGTGCCAAAAAATATTTCGGCCAGCATTCTGCATGGGAAATTGAGTCAGGATCTGTATCCCTTTTCCCCTGTTCTTCCTGCTTACCTGTGCAGGATTTGGAGACTGCCTCCCACACTCTTCTGCTAGAAAGAAGAGCATGCCTTTCCCTGAGAGTGTATAAAATACAAGTCACAATTGTCTCTCTACACAAATAAGTGTACTTGTCAGGTAGGCATCCATCTAATGATATTTTTAAATCCCAAGTTACAGTTGTCAGTATCTCCAGGTAAAGCTTCTCAACCCTGGCTTCTTTAAAACTATTTTATAGATGCAACTTTCTGCTTCCCGCTTTCTTCTGATGTTTCTAAGCAGCGTTCTTAAGTAATTTTTCTATCTAAATGTGTAGATGTGGATTGCATGTGGCTAACTCAGCCCTACTTCAAGCTTTGTGCTTTTTAATCTCTAGGGTAATTATTTTTGTGGAATGTATTGGCTGAAACTTCAATGTATAAGGAATTGTTCCTATATCCTTTCCTCACACTGGCTTGTACTTTCAGATTCAACTAGTTATACTCATGCCCAGTGTAGTGGTATGTTTTTTAGAAACTGGCTTCAAATAATAATGAAAGAAGATTAAAAAGGCAAGAGGAGGAAAAAATGGTGGTAGCTGAAGTCTGGAATTAAGAATAGGTCAGAGCATGACCCACTTACCATCAAGAAAGAAGGAAAACCTGTGCTGAATACACTGTTATAACAGGGTAGAGCAGCAATTCTATGAGAGCTAGTATGAGCTAGATCTGGATGACTAGAAACTTGTTTTTATGGCCCAATTGCTTCTCTATTCTTTAAGAGAAGGCTTTGGCTTATTTTAGATTTGTACAGTACTACAGACAGTCACACCATATTATAAAAGGTATGGACAAAACAATACACATCTGGAAGTCACAGCAAGCATGCTAATAAGCCTACACATAGTTAATTCATTTAAGAATGTGTTGCTGGGAAAAACATAGGGTCTCTACTTCTGAAACAAAAGCTCTGTTGTGGAGCAAAAAAAAAACAGCTCCCTGAGCTCAAACCAGTTGAATCTGTTATATTCAGTCCAGACTGCTTTACAACCAATAATTCTTTTAGTTTGTATACAGTACCCTGCTATCTCCAGAGGGATGGTTTTATTTGACTATCCATTCACCCAGGATACAAGTTTAACTTAACCTTGATGGTGCCAAATATGGCAAGTTGATCTTATATCACTTTGATATCTTACTTTGCAAACCCAAAACAAGCATTACCAAGCTCTACAATTGAGGCTTACCAGGCTTACCATTAAATGCAATGTCTTCAAACTTACTATGGCATATCAAAGGAATGTGATCATTTAGATACACAAGACCAAAATTACAGTGTCAGAATCATATCATTATGTACTGTACCCTGCATTTTCTTTACACTGTCATGAAACATAAAATGGATGCTACAAAACATACATTAACGAAGAAAAACAACATTAGGAAAGTATTCCTGAACTTGAGAGGTTAAGAAACCTGTAAAATCTCCAGAAATCCTAAGTTTCATAGATATTTTTACCTTTTTTATTCAAAATGCTAATGTCGGGGGGGAGGGGAACAAAGCAAAGTTCTACACCAAATTAAAATAATGCCTCACATTAAAGTAAAGCAACTCTACACAGGAACTGTAATTAAGATGGGTTGTTACCGGTTCCCTGCATTTCTCATCTGAGCTGAGAACATGGGAGCAGATGACCTAAGCCCTTCTGCATCTTGTCTAGTTATAAGTTCTTCCTTTTACTGTGGAAGAATGTATGTTAACATAATCAAAGAGATGTGCATGCATATGCTGAGCAGTATTAAAAATAAAAGCTTTTTTTCAGGCTGATCTCTTGTTTTAATGCAAGATCTTTAAAATAGAAAGTTCTGGAGAAGTGGCTTTCCCAAGATCTTGGGGGTTATTATATGCTTTGCTTTCCTACTAGAGATTGATCACCTAATGCACCTCATGTTATCAACATGTCTCAACAGCTCATGGTGTTTGTTCTTTTTTTTGTGAGCTCCTGTCTAGCAGGAAGCTTGAGGGGACAAAAAAGGGGAAGGAACAATACTCTAGATAAAAAGTGTACAGCTAAGAGTGCCACTTTTGTGCCTTTTTGTTTCTGGTTTTACAAGTGTAAGGAATCTTTTCCTACATAAAAAGTTATCAATGCAATGGTTTTATTCTGTGCATTAAAGAAAACATTTCTCATACCACTCTTCTACAGCAGCTGGGGATGTAATATAAAGATACAAAGGAAACTTGAGAATTGAGAAGAACAGTCTGCGTATATAAAAAGCATTACCCAAGTACTACATAAGCATTTAATATTTCCTAGAAGAGACTAACTTTTATTTTAATACAGTAAAACAGGCATCAGAGACAGGGTTCCTACTAGGAGTCTGGTGTTCCTATACATTTTTCCATCATCTCTTTATTCCTTTCTAATGATAGGATGTTTTTATTAGGAATATTCAAAGCAGGAGTGTCGTGAAGCAGTATCTTCAGACTTTAAGAAGTCTCATGTACATTGGATTTCTGGTAAACCTGATATTTATTCTATTATGAAAGGCAAAATTATTTGTATTTGGAATTTGTTCCAATTCCAAACTCTTATTAGAAGTTACTGTTGGAATTCAGGTTTATCTTGCATTTTTTTCTGCAGACAAGTGTAAGTGGTTTAGAGGTTCTGATTAACTGTCTTCAATTTTAGTTGTATCTTTATTCAAGCTTTTAGTTTTATGGCTATTTTAGACTTCTTATGGAGAAGATTAAAGGGGAAAGAAAACAGATTTTTGCAGCCTACTCTGTTGTACAGAAATCTTCCAATATGGAGGACAATATTGGTTAAGGTGAGTAGCAGATTCAGGCGATTATGTATTTTGACACACATGCAGGTTTGGTCCCAGATATGTTCTGCCTGTGAAACTGGGTTTTCATTTAAACAAAAGTTGTTTGAGATATACCGATGTTGTATATAGAAACACGGTGTTTGGCTTTAGACTTACTCAGCCATAAATTACAGCAGGGAATAGGAAAGAATAGTGAAAGCCTCACTTCACTGACACTTGCGACAATGAATCATTCTATTTGTAGAATAGAGACATAATGTTGTCCCAGACCTCTCTTCTGACATTGAGTATTAATTGTCTAATGATTCAATTTTCAGAACTTTGCTTAGTTAATGCTCTGAGGATGTCAAAAGTTTTATGCAGGCTGGAATTCTGAATGGAATTTCTACCTTGTAGGAGAATAATAACCTGCAGTTTAAAAGTCTGATATTTCTATCACTGTTTTTAAAAACAGATTAAACACAAATTTCTAAAAATCTCTAAGAATGAGAGAAACAGGTTACTGTTGGGCTTCTACCTTTGCTTGTTCCATTCTTGTAAGGAAATCTGTCATGCAGCTGTAGAACTTTGCTCTAGGATGTGCTTCCCTGTATAATTCTTAAACTGTGTCCTGAGCAAGGCAACTTGTAACAAGACAATGAATACATACTGAGCTCTGTAATTTCATCATATTTAAGACTCATTTTCTAATGAGTAGAATAAAGGGTTAAAATGCAAATACAAAAGTCAATGTTGACTAATTTATAGTATTTTGTTGTAATTGAAGGTAGGCAAGAGAACTGTTCTTGACATAAAAGCAAGTTTTCTGTTTGGTTCGACTATATTTTGGGAAAAGCAGAACAAAAATGTTTATAGTTGTCAGGACATGCAATTGTCATTATCATAGATAACATTAGAAATGTTTAGCTGATCTAACAGTTCTGTTTCATTTTGTGAAGAGAGGGGGAGGAACTTAACATATTTCAGAAATCCAGATAGAAGCTCAAAGTGCAACTTAAATATTTTTTCTGTCAAATTTATCTATTAAGGGTTTTAGAAAGGGGGCTTTTTATTAGTATTGAATTTGCTATCTCTTATTTCACCTTTGAGTTCCAAAGTCACACTTCTTGACTTGGTTTGCTGTTAACCAAGACTTATAGTTTTTCTAAAACTATTGCGAATATTTGAAGTCTGCCTTGGGTTCCTGACAAAGAATGAAACTACAGTCTATTAATATTTTTTCAGAAATCAATTCAGATTATGAATAAATAAACTTGGGCATCTGATAGCAAAAAATCTGATGCCTAGAGAAGATGAGACACTTGATGCTAAAACTAAAATACTGAGATGCCTGCATGTTTTATTTTTAACGGGAATTTTTCTGATAAGAGTATCTCACATTAAAAGAAAAATTGTGCTATATTATGTCTAAATATTGTAGGACTAAGACACGTGATGCATGAGACTATTTCTGTGTATGTTCCAAAGGCTGAACATGGGCCTAACAACTGGAATTGATGAAACTCCACATGCTATGATGCTGGGCATACTGTCACTGCATCATCAGGTCAATGTATGAATTGGAGAAAGGAAGCCATGTACACAGAATGTTCCAAGAGAAAAGTGAGAATTCAGGTAACAGAAGTACAAACAGAATAATCATAAATATATACATGCAGTCAAAGAATCTGACAGTTGATGGTTCAAACCAGTCCTTTGCTCAAAGTACAACCAGCTTCAAAGACCAAGTTTAATGTGTACCATGGAAATAAAGTTACAGGATTACAAGAAGAGACCACCTAAAGACTATTCCCATAGTATTTTAGGCAAATCTTAGTCTCTTCCATGAATTTATCAAGCCTTATCATGGATCAGTTGAGTTGCTTGCCCAAGACTTCTATAACTTAAAGATCGTTCCAGAAGTCAATCCTAAAATGTTCCCAAAAGATCTTTAAACATTCCCCGTGTTTATTCACAGCTAACTTGTACTGATTTTTTTAGGCAAATGCGTAGTCACCCTTCTTGCCTTCAGCCACACATTCAGCTGGTTTACCGGTAGGAAGAGATCATGTTCTCTGTCAGCATCAGTTTTGGTAGACCAAAACAAGCTGTATTCTTAGTCACTTTTTTTAAAGAGTGCTCTCATTTTCCCCTAATTTTTCTTTGCATCCATTTTATTTTGAATGTGTCTTTCAAAAGAAAGGCTTAGGGTCTTCAGGGAAAAGTCTTCACCTTGAATACTTGTGCCTTCCAGATAGTTTAATAATATAAAAAACATCAAGCAATAAAAATTATTTTTATGCTTTTTTATGAAACATACCTTAAATGCACTAAAGATTCACAGCCTATTGTAGCGACTGGTTTCAAAGAAAGTGAATTGTCTTGATCTAAAATTCCTGATCTTGGACATTTTTCCTATACTCAGCAGATCTTTGTAAGCTCACAAAGTATACTAGAATCCACAGTTCAGTCCCATGTCTTATTTTCTGAACCTTTCAGGTGTGAAAGAGGAAGCCATGCAAGAGATCCCCGATGTGTGTTCCTAATGTCTGTATTTATTAAGATTTGCTCTAAACATGTGCTACACTTTACAAGTATGTAGATAATAATACTCTAATCCCATTGGGCTTACACTCTCTTTATTAAAAAAGGGAAATGAATTCAAGTGTGTGTGGGTGGGGAGGAGGCAGACAAAAATCTAAGCCAAACTTCCAGAAGATATTGGAGGTGAAGACATTGCTGTAGTGTTAAATCTCATTAATTCCATTCAGTGAGGAGAATATGTTTAAAAACTTTAGAAGTCTTTTTAGGAAATCTTGTGATGTAAGGATGCTTGCTTTGCTAGGTTAGGGGGAAAAAAATATAGATCTGTTCTATTTTCAAAGATTTACAAGTGCCACTGCGATGACACTTATTAGCAATGCATTAAGTCTGAATATGAGAACGTTGGTTGACCTTTTATAGAAAAGGTTCACCCATGTCATTCCCAAGGTACCCCAGCTGACAGTTTGAGACAGCTGGTTAGAAAATGAATGCAAAGACTGACAAAATTGACAGATGATAAATACCTAATTGTTCTGTCAGTCCCACTGTATAGTACAGACTTCTTTTCCTGAATTATGGCCTGACTGTAGAAGGCTGGGTCTCATATTTATTGCTGGATTGTTCTTTTCAATAACAAAGACTAATTTTAACTTCTAGCTTCAGTCACACTATTCATCAATATTTTGGCAAAATGAACAATGTGTGAACTATGTATTTGATATACTACACTGATATCTGAAGAGAAAATAGTTATATCAAAGTATGATAGCCTTAATACTATTTCATCTCTTGCTGTTGTTGACTCATCTGAATCACAAATCATAAGATGGTCTATCTTTAAAATATTAAACCAACCTTCAATAATCATTCTACATTGTCATGTATTTGAAAAATCTGCAAGTGATTTTTGGGAACTGTTTTTAAACATGCATTGTGTACTATATAAAGGAGAAGCAGATACTATTTAGAAAAAATAAGGGAGGAAAAATACGAATTCTCGCAAATGCGGGGGGGAAGGATATACAAGATATGTGACAAGAAGTGAGATGTTTTAGACACTCTTACTAGGACTTCTTTCTCAGTGGGGTGCATAAAGACATTAAAGCAAAGTCTGTATTATCTGTCAGTACTGATGCACAATAAATTCCCTGGGGCGCCTTTCAAGGAGAGATGATGCTTGCTTTATGTAGCCAACTGTGCCTCTTTCAACTGAAATGATTTTGGTTATTCAATTGCTTGTGAGCCAATTGGTAATCTTACAATAGCTATTTCACTTAGTTAAATATTAATAATGTAGTAAAGTACTTCATAATGTCCATGATTCAATAGCTTTCTTAAATGCAGAGTGCTTCTGTAGTGTTTTCTGCAATGTTGATTTTTGAGTTCCAAATACTATTTTTGTCATTATCTTCAGGATTTTCTGTGAATAGCTACAGATCTTAGCCTTTGTGCCAGTTACTATTGAATTATTTTCTTAATACAGACTAAGGCTTCATCTGAACAGGGCAATTTTTCTTGGCCTAAATAATCTGAAGTCATAGCAGATGTGTAGATTCTGCAGACACTAACCTGTTATTCATAAGTTTTTGTTCCAATTGTTCAAGAATAATGTACTATCTTGGCTGGCTAGAACTGAGCTGGACAAAAGACAAATGTCAAATTCTCTCAATATTCAAGTCATTCTTTCTATTAGTAATTTAATAGCTTGCTACAGTGTATTAAATGGCGACTCAATCATTTTAGCCCACTGGTTGTGGTATGGATTTAGTCTGGTCATGTCAATAAACATAGTTTATTACATCAAATCAGAACATCAATTGCAATTTTACTTAGAGAACAAAATATCTCTATAAATGAAGTTTAAAAAAGCCATTTTGTTCCATTTACATACTAAATCTAGATGCATCTCACGTATAACTATTAAATGAAACTGCAAGCAATCATCTAGCTCTCAAGAAACTAAATTCATGGTATAAAATGCAATATTGTCTTATGTTGTGCCTACATCACCACTATTCATTCAGTATCAGTGAAGCATGAGAGAAGACTTTTTGTTCAATTAATATATTGCTTTATTCATTAGTAGTATTCGCTAAAAATGCGACTCCATCCTTCAGACAGTATTTTTAACTGATATCTGCCTTTCATACTTGATTGCCTTGCATGTACATATATTCTATACATCTGTGCTTTTTATGGGTTTTATTACTACTGTATTTGCGTCACCTAATTTAAAACAGACTTTCTACTGTTTTCAACTATAATGGGTTTGTGGCTTAGTATGTGAAATAGAATTGACTGCACAAAATGTGAAATTCTGATGCTAGACATTCCAGCTAGGTTTTTACAGACAGGAATGTGCATTTGTCTGGGCAAGCATCGTAGTCCTAGAGGTGCTTAACTCTTCTAGTGACAGCCTGAATGTAATAAAGTCATATGATTCTTTTTTTTAAAGAAAGCATTTATTTTAAAAGAAGAAACTGCATTGGCGTATCTCCAGTGTTTTCAGAATAAATCTCACAATTATGAACTGTGGAAAAACTTGTGAAAAATGTTGAGGACAGAATATAATATCTTAAGTATAAAGTCCTTAATACTAAGTGAACTGTACAATTTAAGGGAAATACTAGCAGGGATAAATGCTACTAAAATGAATCTCAAATGCATATATCCTAACTATCATCTACTTCTGATATTTAACTGTATTTGCAGAGGAATACAAACACAAAAACACTTTAGACTTGTGGATTTAAAGTTTTAAAGCATGAGATGGCTTATACCATTTTCCAGTACCACCTCCGGTTTCTGGAAAAAGCAACTACTTCATGTTGCTCTGGTAGTGATGAGCACAAGTCACTAGAACAATCACAAGAAGTTCATAGGAAGTCATCAAGCTGTTAAGCTGGAATCATCCCTGTAGGGTAAGAATATTGTCTCTGGACGAGGTTAGGAAAAGAAGAATGAGGGAGGAGAAGCTCTGAGCATAGGAGAGAGGGAGATGAGAAAACTCTTCTCTAAGAGAAGCTTCTTAGGGTGGGCTGATAGGAAGTATGACTACTATATAGTCTACCTACTTCACGTTTCAGAAGACAACTTCCCTTGAGCCTTCAGCTAAGATCCACCTTGTTCTGCCTGTAGCAATTTCAGTATGTCCTGTTACTGTTGTCTTTTCCAACCTAAATGATTCTATAAGATCTCTAAGATCATCAAGTCCAAACCCTAACCGTAAACAACTAATATTAATACTGCTATTTGTATACAGTCTCCCCACAAATGAATAAAGAGATTACATTTCCTCAAAATACTGTTTATGTTAGTAAAAGATAAAGCCATTTGCAAAAAGCTGTATAAGCAACTCACAGAATAGCACAAATGGGACATGCACAGCCCGTCAATGTCCTTGTTGAAAGCTGCACCATTCTGGTTGAGCAATGGAGATCCTGGTCTGGTCATGTCTCCCCTCAGGGTCCATCTGTTTCATGTGTCCCTGATGGCCAGGAGACACCCCTCCTGGGCCAGCCATGCCACCCACCCCATTGTGACATGGGCCACCACCAATGTTCTGCCCACTGTGACACGGCCACTACATCACCAGGGTGGTGCCAGGAGCTGGTGGCTGCCTGCTGTGACATGGCCACCACATCACCAGAGCTGCTGTAGCACTGAGACACAGCTATCACCTTCCACCATTCAGGCAAGAAGAAAATAATCACGTAATAGTCAATTAATAATGCTGGGGAGGGGAATTAAGTAGCTGTAGCAGCAATTTAAAGAACAGCAGCTCAGGAAAGGTTAAAGGAGAATTAAAAGCGTCAGGTCCTATCCACTTCCCAAATTTAAAGACTTGTGCTGTTGCCTGTTGTTGGGAATGGTGGGCTTGAAGGCAAAGTTCTGGAAGAAAAATGCTTGTCAAATTGGCTGCAGATAATGTTTCATACCTTTTGGTATTAAAGACATCTGTGGGGATGGCTCAGTGTGAACTGTAAAGACTCACGTCTTTCTCTCCCTGACATGAACAAGAGATTTTTGCCAGGGACTGTCCTGTGATACACAGTTCAGTTGGACACTGGAACAAAATGCATCTCCTTGGTACACTGCAAACTATTACAGCCTCTTTAACTGTCAGGACAAGAGGCAATGGGCACAAACTAGAGCATAGGAGGCTCCCTCTGAACACAAGAAGAACTTTACTGTGAGGATGACGGAGCCCTGGCACAGGCTGCCCAGAGAGGTTGTGGGGTCTCCTCCTTGGAGATCTTCAACAGCCACCTGGACGTGGTCCTGGGCATCCTGCACTGGGTAGCCCTGCTTCAGTGGGGGTGGGACCAGGTGGCCTCCAGAGGTCCCTGCTGACCTGTGATTCTGTGAAATGAAATTCAATGCAGGTACGTGTGAAGTGATGCACACTGGGGGGAAACATCCAAACTTTACATGCACAGTGCACTGACGCTGAACTAATTGCTACTGATTAGGAACAAGATGGTATGGTTACAAGAAATGATTCTAAGGAAAGCCTCACATCAGACTCTGCGGCAGTCAAAAAGTGAAATGAGCATTTAGCTTTATATAAGAGAGCTAGAGCTACCTATAAAAACTTCGTCATTATTCCTAGGGACAGGAGCAATGGAGCAAAACTCATCTTATATACTCACAGATAGTGTGACCATATAATCTTTCTTCCATGGGAAATCAACTGAAAAAAATACTGTTTCAGAGATTTTATATTGCCAAACCAGACTTCTATTCTTGAGCAGCCTGGCTATCTGAATTGGTAGGACACCTGTTAGCAACACTCCAAGTCCCAGGCCAATAGCAGGACTTTTCTTAGAGATTCTCTATAGCTATTCTGATGGCTCCAGCTGTCTCCTGGAGCAGGAAGCAGTGTGTGAGATGGGAGAGAACAGGCCATAGACTGTAACTCTAATTGAGAAATTAGAGTGTCAATTTTATGTGTTGGACTCTGTGGCTGAAACAAGTAGTGGTCCGTCTTGCTAATATTTCTATTTTTTCTAGCATTATATGTATGTAATGAAAAGAAAGACTAACACATGGTTGGGATCCGTTTTCAACAGCGGCATAAAACTTACTTCCAAAGTAATGTGCCAACTTCATTTTAATTATTTTCTGAATCAGGAGATAGATTTTTAATATGAACTGAAAAGAAAATGCTTAGAGAAAACAGCTCGTGCTTATATTTTATTACGCAATAGGGCATGAGGCTCCTGAAAGGCAGGAAACTGATTGTTTGAATTGGTAATTCTCAGTTTTTTTTCATTCTGAAACTCTATCCACTCACAGGACCCTTCTTCTGTCTATTCAGGAACTAGAGAAGATTTCCTGTCTATTTAGGGAGAATATAGTAGCCAGAGGCAGAACAACTCAAATTAAAGACTCACAATTTAAATAACATATGATCACTGGAACAGCTGGATCATGCAAATTCCTTTTCTAGCACCTTTAGAAAGCTTCTGTAGGATTCACAGTTATGCAAACATAAGTACGGCTGCATTTTGTCATATCTGAGATCCATCTGAACCAGCATCCTGTCCCAGATAGTGGCCAGGAGCAGAAGCTTAGAGGAGTGTAAGAACACTTCACGGTGCCCTGTCCCAGCTTCTGGGGATCTACTATTAAAAAATTCTGAAGTGGAAACATCTCTGCCATCATGTCTGAGAGATACTGACAAACCTATTCTATACCAATTTGCTTAATTGGTTTTTGAATCCATTTATACCTTTGGCATTCAAAAATTGCAGCTATGAGTGCTAACACTTTGAGATGCGATGTGAAAATGTTTCTTATTTTTAATTTTAGAATTAAAACTGATAACTTACCAGGTTGTTCTTTTTTTTAAAAAAAAAAAAAAAAAAAGTTCCTGGCCACTTTCTCTATTATCATTTCTAACTTTTTTTAAATTTTCTAGAGCAACTCGTATCAGAGCTGAACAGTACTTATCTTTCATAATCAGTCTGGGAGCCATTCCATAATTCTGCTTAAAATGGTAGCCTTCTGCCTACTTAGTGTGATACTGAAACATTCTCTTATGATAGGTGATCACCACTAGCAGTCATCAGGTGTATGTGCTAGGGATCCAGTCGGTGTATAACGATTTTCTTTATCTTATTCCTATTCATTTTTAATTTGCATTTGTCTTTTTGTTGGCATCTGATTATTGAATGAACTACTAGTTTCAGAAAATTATCCAGAGTAACTCTGAGATCTTTAAACTTTTCTTAATAGTTTAGAACCCAACATGTTATGTGCATATTTACGGTAGTGGTATTCAGTCTAAGAAACACAAGTCTCTTTACAAAGACTTGTGTTCTGCCACTCTTACATAGTGAAACCACACCACAACTGCCTGTGTGTAGCATTGTGTAATCAGAGCAGAACTCACAAGTCACAGTTCATGTGAGCACTGCAGAATTCAGATTGCAAATTGGAAATACATGTTTCTAGATGAACAGTTTGAAACCTCTTACACTGACTGCAGATTTACTATGATGGCTTTCTGGTTTCAAGTAGCCATGGAGAAGATGTATCAGTGTAATAGGCAGTTAAGAAACTTCATACCCCTTTCAAGGTTTTCTGAAATATTTCAGCATATATATCAGAATTCTCATGTCTGTGTATATGATAGAACACAAATTAGTTTGGAAGCTTTGTGTCAAAACTTTTTTCAAACTATGAACCAATACGTGTTCATGAATGTTTTCTTCAAGAGCTTGTTAGTGTTGTTATCTTAAAAGTAATGAGATTATATACTTTTTTCCTTATTAGATGCCACATGTTCTTGTACATGAATCAGTTTGTATGTAAAATATGTAAATTAATACTCAGTTCATGAACAAATGCCTTGAAGTTCAATCCAAGTCTAATCACTATGTACATGTAGTACTGTTAGTGAATTGGTCTCTTGGTGTCAATAACAAAGAAATACATACTGTTTTAATCCTTAATGCTTAGAATTTGCCAGTAGCCTACTTCATGATCTAAATGCTAATTTCTAATTTATAAGCTCCACAATATTTCTCCTTTTATTCATGCCAAAGTTGTTATGCTTATAAGTTTCTAGCCACATTTTCCAGTGTTAGTTATCTACATGAAGAGAAGGCTTTTCTGTAGCTTTTTCTCTAAGTTCTCTCTAAGCTTACAAAATTGCCCCTGTATTAATAGAATCCAGAGCATTCCTTGGTGGTGCCTCAGCACATTACCATGTGAGTTGCCTGCCCTTGAAAAGGCATAATTTGATCTTTACAGTTTTCCCGAATTCTCTGGTAGTTATGGAGAATGTGACCACAGTTCAGCTCTTCAAGCAGAAAACTGAGTTTAGAACCACAGTGGTGCTGACTTGTAGGTTTCTGAATTTCAACAAGAGAAGGAAAACTTTCTTGCAACCGAGTCTTTGAGATTGTAGTGAACAACTGGAAAACTGAAAGTAGAAAAAGTGGTCCCAGATGTAGGTTTTTTTTTTTTTTTTTTTTTTTTTTTTTTTTTTTTAACTAAAGGCTTCTACAGTGGTAAAGCTGCCTGTGAGCTTCAGCAGATATCTGTGGTGTGAAAGGCTGGAAAGTGCTGTGTTAGGACCAACAGGAATGTCAGGCAAATTCTAGAGAGCAACACTAGCACTGAAACAATAAGAATTAATCATCTAAGATGAAAATATCTTCAGTATTGTTGAACTTCAGAGTTGTTCAGCTCTCTGCTTTTTTGCCTTGATAGATATACATCTTCAGTATCAAGGAAGGGAGTAATAGTAACTGAAGTTATTCAAGGTATTGAATATCTTAATCTTGAACACATTTCCTCAGAAGACTGGCTGTGCAGCCAGTCACAATCTGGGTTTGAAAAATGTTATCAAAGTATGTATTTTGGATATATTTGAGAAGCTGGTATTTCACAGTGCATTATGCTCTGAGATTGTGCTGAAGAAGACTTAAGTCTAATCTTCAACTGAAAGTATGCCTTATATTTTGAAAAACAGACGTGTAAAACACTGGCCTTATTAGGTAATTATTAGTTATAGAAACAATAAATATCAAGGTACTTAAACAAGCTTCCTTTCATCAGACCGACTTTTAATTTCCCTTAGACCTTCAAATGTTTTTGCTGTTTCTACAAAGTAGCGTAAAGGTTTTGGACACCTAATATTCACTTTGGCACATGTGGAGGAAAAAAAAGGCGCTTAGTTTATTTTTGGTCCAGCTGAGAAATGAGGCATAATCAGATCTGCTAGTTATTTACCTCAGTCACATAACAGAAGTTGCTTATCAAGATGGTCTTAACATTTTATCTCATGAAAAAAGATAATCTTAAAAGACTGTGTTTATAAGCAATAGGAAGTTGTATTATATATATAACTCAGAGTATGAAAATAGTATTAGTTAACCTATTATTTAAAAATATATTAGTATTTATGTTGAAACTAGAAGTATATTTTTTAAACTCTTAGTAATTGAATTCAATCTCCAAATTTAATATAATAAACTTTCCTGAGGGGGAAAAGTTTTTTTTTTTTTTTTTTTTTTCTCCCCTTTTAAATGAAGAATTTAACAGTTTATACTGTTAAATATGCTGAGAAAAAAAGTTTGTATAATCCTTTTCAGGAAGTAGGTTCTGTAGGTTCCTTTTGTATTTCTATTCCTCTGCTGAAAAATCACAATTACCACAAATTCCAAACTTCATGCATTCATGTGAGCACAGACATGTGTGCACTGAGTAATATTTACAAGTTATTCTGATATTGCAAATATAGTTTTAAACTTGTAATTTACTTCTCCCAGGCACCTCAAAATGCAGACATCTCCACCCACAGAGGAGATGAGCAAGGGTGTACAGTAGAGGAGAGGGAGACCACAGGTCCAGGTCATAAAAGAGGAATGCATGGATGGGGACAGGGCCTGGTATGCAGGAATTCATTATGCTGGTAAGTTACATGGATGGAGATGGAACAGAGCTCTAGGGCAGTCTGCCAAGTCTAGTGCCTTAGTAAACAGACAGTTGGCTCCTCTGCCGTTACCACCCTAGTGCTTTGCACGGAGGCTGGCAAAGATACTCTGACATTTTCCTCCTAATATATTAACAAAGTCATTGGTAAAAGCAGTGCCTGTAAAGAGTCAAGTGTCCAACTGCACAAAGTCAGGGTCCTTCACAGGCTACTTCCTCTAGTGCATGGAGCACTTCCTCTTTATGCTCCTCCTCCATGTTGAATGTTGAGAAACAGCAATGTGACCATCATTCTCTTTTTCCCCCTTCCTCCTCTGCCTGTCCATTGTTTTTTGTTTGTTTGTTTGTTTGTTTGTTTTTCATTAATTAAATGTGGTTTCACAGAATTGCCAGAAGCTTGGCTGCTGGGCTCAGCTGTGCCCTGCGGTGAGGCTGCTGTGGAACTGGCTGAAATCAGCCAGCACCAGCTGTGCCTGGCTCAGGGCAGCCCCAGCTTCTCCTCACAGAGGCTGCCCCTGCAGCACCTCCTCAAGGCCACCCAGAACGAATGGGAACTTGGAACTTTCCCTAGGGATGTTCTTAATTCCCTCTAACAAAAGCCTCATGAAAGCCTAAAAAAATTTACATCTCAATAGAGAAGAGTGAGGTAGGCAATGAAAATTTGTTTCACTTGTTGAAATGATTAGGTTGAAATGATTAGAGCCATGTCTGGGAGAGTAATGGCTGTGAGTCATCTTCAGCAAGAATGTATAACCAAATATAAGACAAAACCTGGCAGTTTGACTTCGTCCTCTTGCCTATTTGATTCAGTTCCTAAATGAAACTGGAGACCTGCCTGAAGTTGTCTTAGCAGAAGCAGCAGCAAGGCTGCTGAGGGTGAGGAGCAGGTGGCCTGCTGCTGGCAGGCAGTGGTGGAGCTGGGACGGAGGAAGGCCTCCTGACCTTCCTGAGTCCTTTAGAGCAGTGAGAGCAGCCATGCGAGCTCATTGTAGTTCCAGCAGCCAGGAGATGGAAGCAGTGGGCAGCCAAAGTCATCTTGGATAGGCCTGGGCCTGGACTCTGTGGCCTGGACTAGCATTACTTGCCCTTTCGTACACTTGCCCTTTTGTACCTTTGGGGTTTTTTTTAGGTAGAACTCTTTAACTTGTGAATTTGTGAGAACTCTTTAATTTGTGAATTGGAGAAAACATGGTGGTATGAATTGACCTTAAATTTACCATACCAAATGTACTATGTGGTGGGGTAAACTTATAGGTTTTTATATTACACAATAAAACATAACTTCAAAATATACTCCAGGTTTTCAAATTTTTATTTATGCTCCTAATGTAAAAGAAACACTTGTGTAAGATGTGGTGGAAGTTGATTTTATGCTTCTATTTTTTTTCTTGCCATTTTGTGGCACTTTCTTTCCACAGATTAAAATGACAGGAAGCTGGAGCAGAGACAAAGAAATGCTTTTACTATCGGGCTGTTCTGTCACCTATTTGTTTTTGTTACTTGTTGCCTTTGGGTTTATTTCTTTCTTATGATAATAGTGATAGAAGATCATAGGGAGATGAGACTACTTATGCCATTAAGTGGACATAGATTTGTTATGGATTCTGCAATTAATTTTTGGCATTTTGCTTGGTCAAGGATTATGTTGGTTTAATTTTAGTTTTACAGACATATAAATTGACATACAGAAGGCAAATAGTGTTCAATGCCAGATGCTTCAAAAGTGGAAAAGCTGCCTCATGTTTATAATTATATCTTAACTAAAGCATGTATGTTGGAAAAGGGACTTCTACTTAAAAATTTAAATTAGAAATAATACTATTATGATATGAGAGAAGATGGTGATGGTATTTTTTACTTTTAGTGTTTGAGTGTTTTTCTGGAAAAGACAAAGCAAGACAAACAGGACAAGTCAGAGTTAGCTAAAAGGGGAAAAAATGAAATGTGAAGAACAATCAACAAATTATTCCGTTTATGCACACATTTGCATGATTCCCTCAGAATAAGACAATTCATGATTAAGTGAAGCCAAAATGACAGCTTTGTAGATGGGTTTCTGGAAGGAATGTACAGGATGTACAGGAGACAAACCCCCGCCTGTGAAGCTGGGATATGGTCACTAAGTAGGAAATAATATAAAACCAAAGTTTTCACTGTGGGGGTGTCCACAGTAACTTTTGTTCTTGCATTTTGTAGAATCTGTGCTCTACTGGTGGTACTTTGTAGTAAACGCCTTTTTGAATGCAGAATACATCTTTCAAAGCACGCTAAACCACAAAGATTTGAGATGTCTTCTAGATGTTACATGATGGAATTTGTTTGTTTACCCAAATTGTTTTTTCTCTTGAATAAGATGTTAATACAGTCACTAATGTAACATGCCTTAAATAGATGTGAATACAATTTTCAGAAATAACCGGCTAATTTACTTGAGTCACATTTTCAAACATGATTAAGGTATCTACATGTCAAAGTAAATAAAAGTCTGAATCTTATACTAATTGTATGTAGAAATTCCTTAGGCACTTCTCAATAGCTTTTCTCCGGGGCAATTTGAGAAATATTTGTGAGAGAACATGATAAATTCAGAATGCAAAAACATTGACTTGTGATCACAAAATACCTATTTGAGAATATTGCTATATGTTGTTCTCTTTATTTTGTATTATTATTCTGTCCATCACAGTGAGTGGAGGGATTTTTTTTCTCTTTAAGCCTCTGGCATACAGGAGTTATTCAGCTAACTATTGGCATATGTTCTTGAAATAGTTGCCCAGAAGATGACCTGTAGACTAAACAAAATCTGTGGAATCTGTCGCTCTACTTAGGCAAACTAAACAACTGGTACTTAAAAAAATAAAAGCAACAGGTAACACTATAGTAAAAGGTTACCTTAGCTGTATTTCTTACTTGGCTGAGACGAAAAAACGTTGAATGAGTTGTGTATTGGCCATATAATTCTCAGTCCCTGTTTTTGAAAGTAATTCAAAACCACGCTCATCTTCTAATGGTGTTCAATTCTGGTTTTTAACATCAAGTCCAAGATATTCCAGAATCAAATATTTTGATTAGTAGTTCGGGTAACTTGATTTGTTATTTCAATATTGTAACAATGCTGGGTTATAGAATTTAAAAACAAACAAAGTCCCCTGCCAATGAAGAAGTACTCTGTGCCACCAAGGAAGTTAGAAACAAGTAAAATAGATTCTCCAGAGAACTTAGGCAAAGCACACAATACTGAAGTGTAAAGACCATTAGATATTTACTATTGGAATCTGAAATAGTTCCTACTTATGTTTTTAAAAACAGATCTATAAAAAGTGAATGAATTCTGAGGTTCAAGAAAGGGCCTGTGACTGACTCAGGAGAAAGCTTCATGTAATGTTGGGAAAAACAGTGGGGTCACATGCAGAAGTCTTAGATTAGACATTCTTAGATGTTTGGTCTCATTGTTTCTTGAACAAGCATTTTTTTGTATTCTGCTCTTATTCCCACAAAATTTCTTCCTTTTTCCACAGATTTTTTTTGTTCTCTCATTTATATTTTATAGCTTTCTTTGGCTGTTTGGCCTTCTGGCTCTAGTATCTCCAAAACTGTCATGACTTGTTTGATTAAAACCTGTAGTTTCCCAAGGAAATACTTTAGCTGAAAACATTTACCTGATTATGATATTGTGATTGCTTTGAGAGTATTAAAATACTCCTTTTGTTTACTCGCTTTTACCAAGTGACTGGAGATTATACACTCTGTTGTCTCCATTTTCCATGTCCAACTAGTTTCAGTTCTAGGGATAACACAGCCCTCACTTGAAGCCAGTCCTCACCTCTAAGTAGATACCTACCTCAGGCAAAGTATCCATGTCTAGTCCATGTTTCTGCAAAACCTTACTTGCTGCTGCTGCAGGTAAAGGATATAAAGGTGTGTAATGCAGTAGCTGCTGTGATGAGTAACTTCTTCTTACAGCAGTAGCTCCCTATATCTCATCCATTGGCGAGATCATCTCCCTCTCTCATTCAGAGGGAAACAAAATTTAATTTTGACTACCTTTCTGAAGTGTCTTTTGCTACTTTTTACGAAGGAATACTGTCAGCTGTTGATTGGAGGCCTAGGGAAGGAACAATGAGGGACAGGAAGGAAAAAAAAATAGCTTAGGAAGGAATGGTGGCTCTTTCTCATAACGTGTTCAGAGATTTTGCCAAATTTGATGCTACTTAATCAGTTCAGATCAAATTCTAAGTACACACGCTTTTTCTTATTCTGCACACTAGTGTATTTCTTGTCAGCATGACTTCTTCCACTGGGGCTTTATGGTGGAAGAAGAGAGGAAAAAGAGACCTGGAACAAGTATGGGAAATCTCTAGGTTTGTGGGCTTTTTCTTCATTTTTAATACCGTTTGAATGTAACATTTGGGTCTCACAAAGATTTAATGTTCACTTTTTTTCAGGGAACACCATGTGGACTGCTTGATAGTTTTCTCAGATGTTAGAGGAGCTCGAAGTTGGGATAAGTTAAAAATAAAGTCTTTCCACTTGGTTCAACCTTTGGGGGGAAAGGAGGTCCAGGATTCTGTTTATAGAAAGGGACGTCTTCCAAAAACAGAGTGCTAGTAGATCTGTTAAGTTTAATTTTTTAATGAAAAAGGTTATGTCCCTCCCTCCCCCAAGTATTATGCTTTAGTTTCGTACTTCATACATAAATATCTCAGGGTACTCTGTGGAAAATCATAAAGAAAAGATTGCAAGAGTAAACTTAGTGTGTATGGAAAAAAATAGCTAGAAGTATATCCTCATGTTTTTCAAGGAAGCTGTGAACATCCAACTATAGTTAGCTTTCTTGTCTTAGATTGTGGGTATTGGTATATCAATGCAAAACATGAGCTACAATTTAACCTGTGATGACAATGGTATCTGGAGAACTACATGAAAGGTGGAAAAGAATGAGAAGACTGAAGGAAAAAGTCAGGGAAGAACAAATGATTTATCTGGCATTTGCTGAAGAGGATTGTTTTAGGGGAAAGCTTAAAACCATTTCCAAACTTATTTTCATTTCTTCAGAAGGATTCACCTTTTAATGGAGAGAGAAGTAAATGTCCAGTATAAAGGTTCCTTAGCAGAGCACTAGACTTATGGAGTCATTAACTGTTGTTGGAACTGTGGCTCTGAGCACCACTGAGACCTGACCTGAGTGTCTCTGGTGCTGTGCCAGCTATGGCAAGAGCTGTATGAGCTGGGCCCTGGGCTACAGAATGGCTGCACTCCTCTGGCCATCCACAGCACCTTGCAACCTGGCCAGGTGGTCAAGCACTCACACTGCCTATGGCACTGGTGGAGCTGTGGTTCTTGCTTAATACAAGTGAAGGCAGAGCACTGAAGTATTTTAGAACTGTATCATTTGTACTTGAGATCTCATTTTGCCAGTTTTGACCCATGTCTTCATGGTAGTGATGCAATGCAGGGAGCTTTTTTTTTTTTACTAAAATTAAGTGTAATTTAAGAGTGCCTCTTAAATTTTTTATGTACTTTCCTTTCTGTTTTTCCTCTAAATTTCCTCTAAATCTAATAAGGAAAAAAAGGCCATGATCTCATGTACTGAGCCCATGAAAAATTGACTAAGCTTTTGAAGAACAGAAAAGTTGAAATACTAGATTTCATAAAAGTTTTGCATATTTTGAAGGCAAAAGTGTTTATGAAGTTCTGTCATAAAGCAAGGTGTCTTAAAACTTCGTGTTCATGCATTCATGTTTTTCTTGCACAGGACACTGCTTTGTTCCTGTTAGAAATGTAGATACTTTGGCTTCTTTTCTATGAAGTACAAATTACTTAAGCTTTTCACTGGGTATTTTAATACTCATGTAGAAGTAACTACTGAATGCAAACTTCTGAACAATCTCATTAATGATTTTATTCTTAGAAAATTAATACCAATAAAGGCAGAGACTAGTTTATTTTAAAATATTTAAGTGAAATTTTATATTTTATTGGCTTTCTGACAGGATCATTGCAGAAGACGGACCTTCTTTTGATATGTGAATAATCAGAACCTATTTGTTGAGAAGGCTATATTTATTTTTTGGTGTGTTTTGTTTCCTTTAATAAGAAAAGTTGGTACTCTTAGTGATATTTTTCCTGTTGCTTCTGACAAACTGAGCCATTTGTGTACTTTTTTTTTAATGAAAAGGTCACAATTTCTCTGAAGAATATATATTTTCTAACTTTCTGTGAGGTATTTTTTCTGAATAAATCTGCTTAGATTTCTTTTCCTCAAACTACTTTCTAATCCCACGCCATGGGAAAAATTGTTTTAAAGACTGATGTGGAGAATTGAGGTGCTGCTAGCTAACTTTTCAATGTAGTATGCAAGGTTTATAGCCTTTGATACATGACAGATTGCATTTTAATAACTCTTGCCATGTACTTAACTTGAGCATTTTGTAGTGGTTTTGTTTTTTATGCCTTATGGCAACCTGATTACCCAAGCTTATGAATTGGTCTTCCTCTGTTTGTCATATCTGTGATTTCACCACAGTATGTTCAGGCTACTTTATTTTTACCTTATTTTTTCATATGGTGAATTAGATAATCACATAATGGATTGTGCTGACATTATTTCAATTTGCTCAAGCATTTCAATATTATTTATGAAATTATCCACTTGGAGATGTTTTGAAAACAGTGCTAACCTCTATGATGATCTTAGAGGTCTTTTCCAACCTGAGTGATTCAATGATCAATACAACTGTTTGTTGAAAACTTCATTTTTTTTTCCACGTTAAATAAAATCAGGATTTCCCCCTCTTTCTCCAATGAATTTCTTAGATGCATTCCATAAACAGTTTAAGTTCCACCATTTCTTTGTAGATCATTGGTTTATAATCCTTAATTTCTTGTAGATCCAATATTTAAGTTTGAATGTTATGACTCCATTCGACAGTTCTTCAGAAATGGTGATTCTTCCCAACTCCACCATCAGCACTCCAATTGTTGATTGTTCTGACAGCTAAACATGTTTCTGCAAATTTCCAATATATGTTTTCCTCAGAAAAAAGCTCTCAGAAAAAAGCACTTTTTAATTACCCAAATTGTCAACTTCAGGGAAATTTTTTTTTTTTTTTTTTCAAATTTACTTTGGGAGTCTGAATTTAGTTGCTCATTAGAAATTCTCACTTTGTCCTACTAAAAGATAAATTTTTGCATTTACAACTACTTAGAAGATGAAGTATGCTATGGAGTCCTTTCTAAATGGCTTTGCGGAACAAAAATAAATGTAACCCAGAAGGTAGTTCTGTCAAGAACCAATAGCATATAATTAGTAGCCGAAGTGTAGAAGAGGTTTCCTCTGATATATATCTAGCTATTAAGTACTGGCTTCTGTCTGGAAATTCCATTTTATTATGTAATATATTTTGGAGCAAATCAGCAACTATTGAGCCAAGACACAAGTGCTACAAGAAATGGAATTTTCATTACTGCTAAACTGCTGCTGTATCTTTCAACTGCTTTAAATAAATCACTGAAAGAAAAAATGTATGAATAAAATCTGGTACCTTTTTTAAAAAAAAAAAAGACAAAGCATATATGAACCTGATTGTTGGTAATTTTTCTCATTAGAACATGCTTGAGGATTTAAGAATTCTAGGAGTGAAGGTTTAGTCCCTTCATGTATGTCCCATCTGGGAGAATCCCTACAGAATAAAATCAGTGACAAGAAACTTATGAGGATTTAACTCATTTTTTTTCTTCTTGCTTTACTAGTGAGTATATTAGTCCATGAAGTTGGCAGGCAGTCAAGTTAGTCTGTAAGCTACAAAATACTCATTTCCATCTTTACCAGATTCTACTTCTTTGGTCTCTAGAAAGATAAGAATTCAGAGGAAACATCTCTGTAGTTGGGTAGGAGTGTGGTTGTACACAGGCACGTGGCAGGCGTAATATGTTCTAAACTTTCCTCTGAATTAATTTGAGAAATTGAACTTGCAAAACCCAGGAGAGCTTAACATACAGTGACTGCAGAATGAGCTTGGTCATGCTTACCCATTGAAACACCCATTCTATGAATAATTCATCAAGCATCTGCAGTTCTTGCTGTAATAATTATAATGGGCCTAATAAAACAACCTCATTAGCAGTGTTGCTAAATGTAGTGTTGTTTTTTTCACACATCTCTTGATATTTGGTGTTTTTTGTAACTCCCCTGAATTGTTTAGAAACGTACATGTAGACTGTTTCACAAGCTCACTCAAAGTGAGAAAACAGTGAAATTCATGAGAAGCCCTATAGTAGTTGAAGATGTAGCCCCACATTGTCAGGAGTGCTTGAAAACACTGGTCATAATAAAGACGAATCTATTGGAGAAGGCTGTCAGTGGAGAAGCTGTCCTGTGAATTTCTGTATACATAATATTGGTGTGTGAATAAAGATAAATCTTTAACAAGAAAGTTGCTTATATTCTATCACATTCCAGAATGAAATTGTGCAATTCTAGTGGTCTGCTGTTCCAGAATAAGCTACTGTGCTCCTAGGACTGGATTAGGACTCAATGACATTGTCTTCCTGCTTATGTTTTGATTGTAGCTGTTAAACTGGGACGCAGAAAAGATGGAGCTAGGCTTTTCTGAGGTGCACAGTGATAGAATGAGAAACAATGTGCAGAAGTGCAAATCTATGTATGTGTATATATGTTATCAAAGGCTCGCACATGTGTATGTTAGGTTTCAATTTTTATTATGACCTCTGTGACAAGTAAAGCTTGTGGGGACTAGAACATTGTTCTACTTTGCCTCCCTCCTGAGGGAGGAAAGCTACAAGTTCTTAATACCATGCAATCTTCAATTTTGTTAGTGTAATTGTCTTTACAGCTAGGAATTTCCTTGCTGCAGATTAAAAATGAGCTATTTAGTTGTATTGTGGATATGAAAAGCAGGTTGCCTTTTTGGCATATTCTAGAAGGTTGAAATGCTTTATTGTGGCTTTTTTTCAGTCTTCTCTTCAGAGGGTAAATCCAGTTCTTTCAATCTTTCTGCACCCTGAAAAGCTTGTTCTTTTTTGCTCCCTTCTGGTTTCTCTCCACACATCTTACATGAAGTGGGATGCCTAGAGTGGGACATGGCCTTTTGGCTAAGTCTTGCCTGTGCTCAGTAGAACAGAAAGATTTCATTTTGTGGTATATTCAGTATCCCTGTACTCCAAATAGGGCATTTGTTTTCTTAAAACTCTCTCAAACTCCGACTTACATTGTCTGTGATTTTTAGTGTAATTGCAGTTCTGAAAGTTTCTCAGCTCAGTTCAAGTTGTTGATTTGCATCTACACGTAGCATTTTACTCAAATACATTTTGAAATTTTCTTATAATTGTTCTCTATTTTTAAGGTGTAGAAGTCTGGCGCTTCCAGCTGTGCAAGATATAAATCCATGGTATTTGTGTTCAGAGCTATAACAGTGTGAATTCAAATTCCCAAAGGAGCTTGGGTATTAGCTTGTTTTGAATTCCATCAGGAAAAGATTTGTTTTCTGGGCAGCTGATTAAATTTTCATTCAAATAAAAACTGATTCAGTGTGACAGAACTGGAATAATGTAATAATGCGTTGTCTCAAAACACCTCTTAATGGTAAAGGTCCTGTCTACAAGTAGAAGCCAAAAACAATTTCACTAGACTCAAAAGTCACCCTTGAGTGTGATTAGTTAAACCAATACAAATACGTATGTGAATCATCTGTAGGATTTTGTTTTGACTTTTTACTATGAGTTAGCAAAAAAAAAAAAAAGTCTTATCTGCTGGTTTGCACTTGTATTTAGAGCTGTATTCAGAATGTAATAACATCATCAATTTTTACTTTGCTTTAGATGAGAGCTAAATGAAGTTCTTAAACATTTATTTTTTATTCTAGCTACTTTTTCTGGTTTTGCATACTAAAATGACTAGAGGGATTTTTTAGCAGTAAAGCTAAATATTAAACATTGGACTTGCTTAGGCCCCAAAGCTCTGACATTTAAATAAAAGATTAAAAATTGTATTGTAAATCTTGCATTTTTCTTTAAAGGTTGTTCATCTGCAAATGGTCATTTTTCTTCCAAATAGCTTTTTTTTTTTTTTTTTTGCATAGAGAATTCAGAGTTCATTTCTTCTGATAACCCAATAGACAAAACCAAAGCAGTTATGCTTGCAAACAAAGAATTCACTTTAATGAAACGCCAACAGTCATTGTAATTTATAGTTTGAATTTAGGATTGCTAGTTTCCCAAAACAATGGGTTGTGTCCCAGAAGGATATTGTTATCAGGTCCTTGTTGGTAAATGTCTTGCCATATGTAAATGCTCCCATTTTCTTTTGGGGATTGTGAATAGTCTTACAATGTTGTGAAATAACAGCTCAAAACAGTACAGTAATGTGACAGAATTAACTCATGCTGTAACTTTTATGTACTTAAACTGTTTTCTGAAGTTGTATTTTAGGTGGAGTAGTCACAGACATTATTTCCTTTTTGATAGTGAATAATGTCAATAGCTGTTTGTCGTCCTATTTATAGTAGCAAGTTGAAAGGAAGTCTTTCAACCTACTGCATAATAAGTACATGTTTTCACTTTTTTTTTTTCCTGACCTGCCATCCAGTTGTTGGAGGAAGAAAGAAAGAGACCTCACAGGAGAAAAAATCCAAATCTACAACAGGAATCTAAAATAAATATGAAAAATTGATTCCTTTGGGTCCTGAAGTTTAATTTTACAGACTCAGGCTCCACTGGAATCCACTGGTACCACTGCCAAGGAGTTCAGTTTCCTGGACAGATTTTGTTTACTTACCCAACTCACTTTGACTTTTTGGTCTATTGTTTTTGATTCCCTGCCTACTGACCTGTTTCATTTCTAAAGACAAACCTAAATAAGCACTCTAGCTGCATGGGCAAGAGACAGTCAACTTAGTGATGTCATCTGCATTTTGTGCTTTTCTTTTGGCAGCAGCCAGGTAAAATGCTATGTGAGCTGGCTGATGCGTGACCTCAGTTATTTTCTGTCTTGGGATCTGTCTTCCTCTGGTCAGAAGTGTAGTGTTATGGCAAACCTGTAAAAACTCCTTATACTTATACTACTTATACTTATACTTTACATACTCCATATGTAAAACTCCTTCTGGTGATGCAACTCTTGACTTTTAAAAATGTTGTTTCCCCAAGAAAAAAATCAACAAACAAAAAAGGAATACAAAGATTTCTGAAAGAGCCATATGTGACTCCACAGCTGTAGTCTTCTGACCTCTTTCCTGATGGGAACAGAGATTCCCACTGGCAGATCTCATGTTTTCTCAGCTTCACCTCAAGAGGGAGAAAAAATTGTCATGTAGAAATCAGATGTTAAGAAGAAAGACTATTCTGAAATCCTACCTGAGCAACACAACTTGTACCTGTAAGAGTTGAACAACGATGTCTGCTAGCATTAGCTATATTTGAATTGATTTTTTTTCAAGTGCTTAGAAAGCAAACTCTGTTCTTTCCTAGTGAGCTAAATAGTAACAATGCTTGGAAAATAACGTTGCTCAAATGCTAATCTTTGCCCTTAGGGAAAAGAAAGCATCAATAGTTAGCAGGAGATGTGAAATGTATTTGACCTCATAATGACCTTCTACTGGAAGGAACAACATTTTTGTTTAAAAAAAAAAAAAGAAAACCAGTGCTACATAAGATAATTGTTTAAATCAAAGTAGATGCATTTACAGCAAAAAAAATGTAGTTTTTCAAGTAAAATGTTGAAAAGCTAGTGTATCACAACTTAAACATGTCAAGTGATCTTAATATGCCACTTGTGAATGCTGATGACGGTTTGCTATAGATGCTTAAGTAACACTGAATTCAGGATAGCTGGAAACGGCAGTCTTGGAAGACAGAGGTTGAAATAGTTTTCTTACTTGTATGGAAGTAGAGGAAAGAAATGGGACAGGTTTTTGAATGTTTGGCAGCTACTCCTGTACAGTCAGCTACACCTGCATGGCAAGCCCTAGGAGTTTTTCAAAGGCCCTCAGTACTGTGGGCTGTATCTGTATTGCTGAAGAAGGAGCACTTCCCAGTTATCAGGTGTGGCTGCACTTTGATCCCACCAGGACAAGACAGGAAGGTCACAATTCTCTGCCTAGAGGAAAACCGTGGTGAAAGACTATGTGGCCACAGCTGATGGAGTGTTGGGATGTACTGAAGATGGAAGGAGATGGTCCACTTGTAGTGTCACTTTTCTTTGCTGCCAATGTGACTTTCCATGAGCTGCACGTGAATAGTTCCTCCATGAGGAATAGACCCCAGTATCAGAAGTAGGAAGGAACTCATTTTGAAAGAACAACTCTTACAGAGATTCAAACTGAGCTAACTGCAGATTCCTTAATCTGGTGTGCACTGGAACTGGTTTCTTTCCAGTGAATTCCTGGTCTGAAAACACAGCCTGGTGTCTACCAGCAAGATGAAGCAATTTCTCAGCATTTTACTTCTCTAGCACACCACACACCAACAAGTGGCTTAAGTTCATCCATAGGTAGTTGGGTAGTCAGTGTAGCTTGAATGAATTTTGTTGCTCAAAAAAAGCAATGAGTAAAAGACCTAAAATAAATGTAGCTGTAAAATGGCAACAGAGCAACAGAAATACAAATGGTACAAATAAATTATTGAATTAAATTATGCACTGGTGAAACTTGGGGCACTGCTTAAAGAGCAGTGCTGTTGTCTAGATTTCACTTATTTATTTGGCTTGACTGACTGTCATAGAAGCTGTTAGCACTTGGTATTGTGCTGGTTTCATTAATAACAGTTTCCTGTACAGTGGTGAAATATACTTCTTATCAGATGAAAGATACGTACCTGGTATGTGACATGAACTCAGCAGATAACGTCTTGTACTATTTTCTATTTGGTCCAAAGAAATATTTTCCTTCTGAACTGACAATAGATTTCTTATCTTAGTAGTTCATTGGAAGATGGAATCTAGCTGTTTGAGATTTGAACAGTCAAAAGCAATATTGCTTAAACTACAGCTTATGGAGTATTTATGGGTCAGTTGGATAATTCTTGTAACCTATCATAACCCATGATACACTAACAGCGATGTTTTTTGCTGGAAAGACCCTAATGGCCTCCTGTCATGTACTGGCTGCGGGTCTGTCTGTGGGAGGTTGGCAGTCTGGCCAGGAGGCAGTCACAGTGCTCTTGGGAGTGACATCTCTGGGGAGCTGGCTGTGCTTATTTGCTCTGGCTCTTGCAGCCTATTTGTCTGTCACTGTTGATCCAAAGAGTTTTTGATGTTGGCTGAAAGCAGACTGAGCAGATTTGTTGCACGTAGGTTGGTTGTATTGCCCACTGACCAGCGTGTCTCGCAATGGTGTCACATGAGTGTCATAGCCTATAACCTATACTAATAAAATGAATACAGCCTGCCTGCACTACCAGAGGTGTTAGGTACCACTGTTTAAGTCCAAAATATATAGCTTTGATTTATTTATATGCCAGAGTTTTATATTTTTCTCCAATTAACCTGTTTTCTTCAAGAATATAGAGTATAATAATGTGATTACTAATCTGTGATTCAGTGGATGCACATTGCTGTAACAGAATCAGAAGCTATCTAATTAACCCCTTGAATATTTTGGAGTGTATTCATGTATAGAAATTTGACAATGGCTGAAGTCATCAAAATTCCTGCTACCCTTGCTACCCTTTATTCTGGGATTAAGAGCAGTTTAGGTGTTAAATCATCAAATATCTTTTTGCCTTTCAACCTTTTGTTCTTTACTAGCAGAGAATATTATTTTTTTTTATCCTGGAGTATAATTATGTTCCCAAGGTTCAGGTCATTCAGATTCTTCCAAGAAGAAGAAAGCTGGCCAAGAGTACATCTGGAAACAATGTTAAACGCAGACAATTTCTGTATGCTGAACTATCTGTAAAATCTGGAAGTTGAACAGAAAGGGCTCACACCTTTGCTGTTCCAGTAGGGTAGCAAATGTTTCTGAGTTGCTTCTGTAATAATACCTGTCACTTGGACTACTGTCAACAGTAGACTGGATATTTGTTCTTTTTTATTATGAAACTTTTAATAATTGGCTGCCCTTACAATTACAGTGACTGATCTTTCATATGCCTGTATGACTCTGCCCTGTTCATTTTTGAGAGATACAAATGCAGGAAGCCAACTTGCCCAGACTTGAAGGATCTGCCCAAACCCAATTTGACTTGTACTGAAACCTTATTAAATAATTCTTCAAATGCATCAAACATTTTGGTGCTTCCTGGGAGCCCAGTTAAATCTTAGGGATGGGGGAAAAGTAATAAAGGTAGAAAAAAATGACTGCGTTTCCTTTAGTTCTTTAGTCTATCTGTAGAGTAAGATGGTAGATCTAAGTATCTCATGTTTTATCTGTCAATATTGCACTCATTGGGATCTTAATTTCCTTCCTACTTCCTTTGCTTTTGGTTCTGCATCAGGACACCATCCAGTTCAGTATTATATTTCTAACAGGAAGAAAAGAAAGAATTCAGCAGATATAAGAGATTCAAATAAAAATATTTTCATACCCCTCATGTTGTGTTTATAGATGATGTTATAAGCAGTTTTTTCTTTTAACCCATTCTATAAAAGGTGTGCATAATTATAGATACATAAATAATTTTACGTTATGTTTTCATGGTATAAGTAACTATTCTGCAGTTTTATAGAACATATGTTGATGTATTTTATTTTTCATTCTTGTACTACAGCCAATAACAGTCTAGTGTGGGGTATATACAGCTCCACACTCTTTTTCCTAGATTGCGTCAGATTTCTTAGATTCACAGTTAAATCCAGTGAAAAGGATGTGTTAGATTGGTTTTTACTAACATTTAAACTAAAGTCAGATTTTAAAATACAAGCTATTGGCCACTATCCTGACTGGAGGCCTGGCTAGGCCTCTTCTGACATGACTACTGCAGGTGCCTCTCTCTCCTGACTACTTTTTCTGGCAGACAGACTATTTTGCATCAGCCATTCCCATTTTGCTTTTTTTGACTGTTTAAATCCTTAACCTACATTCCCTATTGGACTGTAACACTTCATTATTTCTGCTTTGTCCCAACACTGCACACTTGGCTGTTATGCTTTGTCCAGATCAGACTTTTGAGAGGAGAGGTGCAAAATTAATAATTCAACAGTCTATACCAAAAATTACACTTGGCCACTGTATGTAGCACTACTTATTTCCAGCTTTTCTGTTCAGACATGTTTTACTTCTCTGAATTTTGATTCTCTGAATTAATGTTTCACAAAGAAAGTGGTAGAAGGGTTTTTAAATCTTTTTACCTGAGAGGTTATCTGGTTTCATCTAGTGTCTGAGTCTGAGCTGGTCACTAACTTTCTCATAAAAATTCACTCCAGGGGTCAGATTCTGTCTTGGCAGAAAACATCCCACACTAGTCTGTTTTTCTCATTAAAAATAAAATAATCATGTACTTTAGCAGCCTTTGTAATATTTGTCAGACTGCACTATGACAAAATGTTTGAAGGAGCTGTTTAGAAGAGAAACAAAATCAGATAAGAGGTAAAGGATGGGGTTAAACTCTAGAGATATCATTCAGAGGAAAAATAAACTGCCAAAAAGATATTTTGCGGACAATTATTTCCAGGACGTGGGTCATTTGGCTTTACAAAACTGACCCAATTGGAAGTAAAGAACACTAATACCAGGAAGATCTGAGAGAAGCAGACTAGGCTAATAATTATGCCCCAAAACTTATTTCATTTAGTATTTTTGCTCATCATGGTCTTTTGTCTTCTCATGGCCATCACAGTTGATCTGTTTTTTCCTGTTTGATATAAGTACTAATATTGGTTGTCCTTTCTTTTGCTACTGGGAGGACAGCAATACATCAGGAATAGGCACATCGCAAGTAAAGCCTCTTGACAATTGATGACAAGATGTTTGATTCCTTTTTAACTTTTTCCCCCTCTCATATCCTGAACTCCATCTTAGCTGAGCTTTTCACCTAAAAAAAGTATATATATATCTTTTAATTGACTTTATTGGCTACCTTCTGAGGGGTTTTGGTTGGTTTTTGTTGTTGTTGTTTTGGGTTGGTTGAGAGTTTTCTTTCTGCAGTGAACTCTCTGCTTGGACACCCTAGGTTTTTCCATTCCAATTAGTGAGCTTGGACTAGTCATGCTGGAGAGACCATCTAGCCTAAGAGGATAATGTGACTTTAGAGACTTCAAGAAATACGTTAGGATATATCTAAATAACAGCACTGAACTTTTTTTTCTCAGAGTGAAATTCTCTTGGGTTTCCCACAGATTGAGTAGAACAAGCATGAATATGTACTATTTTCCCCTACTTAAAGAAAATCATGATAGATTATTATATGGCTCAGTTAGCTAATGTGAATAGTTCAGATAGGAGCTTAAAAGCCCACAACATTGAGTACTTCTGTATTAAAGAATTATACTTCGTAACAATGTTAGACTTACAATATTAGACTTCCTTCATGATGTCTGATTACAGAATCACAAAATCATCTAGGTTGGAAGAGACCTCCAAGATCACCGAGTCCAACCTCTGACCTAACACTAACAAGTCCTCCACTAAACCATATCACTAAGTTCAACATCTAAACGTCTCTTAAAGACCTCCAGGAATGGTGACTCAACCACTTCCCTGGGCAGCCCATTCCAATGCCTAACAACCCTTTCAGTAAAGAAGTTCTTCCTAATATCCTACCTAAACCTCCCTTGGCGCAACTTTAGCCCATTCCCCCTCGTCCTGTCACCAGGCACGTGGGAGAATAGACCAACCCCTACCTCCCTACAGCCTTCTTTAAGGTACCTGTAGAGAGCGATAAGGTCACCCCTGAGCCTCCTCTTCTCCAGGCTGAACAATCCCATCTCCCTCAGCCGCTCCTCGTAAGCCTTGTTCTCCAGACCCCTCACCAGCTTCGTTGTCCTTCTCTGGACTCTCTCGAGCACCTCCATGTCCTTCATGTAGCAAGGGGCCCAAATGATTCATTGTCATAATTAATAATTCATTGTCATCATAATTAATAATTCATAATTCATAATTAATAATTCATTGTCATAATATGATTTGTTGTCATAATTATGTGTTTTTTACTTTGACTGGAACAAAATAGTTTTCCCAGGTTAAATAGCTTTCCCAGGTTAAGTGACAAAACACAGCTGTTTAATTTTCTTTACTTCTACTTCAACCCTGTGAGCTTTATAAAACTAAGGACAATGTCTGAATGGATCTCAATACCTTTTTCAAAAGGTAATCAGCCAACAGGATACAAAATAATGAGTTCAATAAATAAGCCTTTTTTTTTTTTTTTTATTAACAACCAAGTTGTAATCCTTGCCATTAAAGTAAGAGTAAAATGTCCTTTAAGTTCCAGATGGGGCAGGCTTTCCTCTCAAGTGAAATTAGTATGTGAAAGTTGGTTTTCACATTGGCTTGGTTGATAATTATAACCCAGATATAAAAATGCGTGTATAGGAGCATGTATGTCAGTTATTTTTATTATATCCTGGCTTGTGTGCTGTCTCCTTCACCTGCAAATACACAAAAAACAGTATAGTCCAATTTTGAGGACAAATATATGGTGTTTATTGATATGCTGGGTATAGCAGCACACAGCTGTACAGCTTTATTTGCTGCCAGCAGTATTTCATAGAATAGAATCATTAGGGTTGGAAAAGACCTCCAAGATCATCCAGTCCAACCATCCCCCTACCACCAATATTACTCGCTAAATCACGTCCCTAAGTACCACATCCAACTTTTCCTTAAACACCCCTAGGGATGGTGACTCCACCACCTCCCTGGGCAGCCTGTTCCAATGTCTAACCACTCTTTCTGAGAAGAAATATCCCTAATTTCCAACCAGAACCTCCCCTGGTGTAATTCTGAGGCCATTCCCTCTTGTCCTGTCACCAGTTATCTATGAGACCAGTTATCTATGAGAAGAGGCTAATACCCAGCTCTTCACAATTTCCTTTCAGGTAGTTGTAGAGAGTAATAAGGTCTCCCCTGGGTCTCCTCTGGACTAAACAACCCCAGTTCCCTCACCTGCTCTTCATGGGACTTGTGTTCCAGACTGTTCACCAGCTAGCTTTGTAACCCTTCTGTGGACATGTTCCAGGGCCTTGATGTCCTTCTTGTAGTGAGGGGCACAAAACTGAACACAGTACTCAAGGTGTGGCCTTGCCAGAGCTGAGTACAGGGGACTGATCACCTCCCTGGTCCTGCTGGCTTCCCTGGTCCTGCTGGCTACACTATTCCTGATACAAGCCAGGATGCTCTCATCCTTCTGGGCCACCTGGGCACACTGCTGGCTCATGTTCAGGTGAGCATCAACCAAAACCCACAGATCCTTTTCCTCTGTACAGCTTTTGAGCTGCTCTGTCCCAAGCCTGTAGCATTGCGTGGTGGTGTTGTGGCCAAAGTGCAGGACCCAGCACTTAGTAGCCATGTTGAACATCATCCCATTGGCTTCTGCCCATCAATCCAGTCTGTCCAGGTCCCTCTGCAGGATCTTCCTACCCTCCAACAGACCAAGGCTTCCCTGCCAACTTGGTGTCATCTGCAAACTTGCTGAGGGTGCATTCAATTCCCTCACCCAAATCATCAATAAAGATATTAACAAGGATAGGCGCCAACACTGACCCCTGGGGAGCACCACTCATGACTCATATGCCATTCCAGATGAATTTACATATCATCTTAGACATTAAGGCAAAGATGTGAGCCAAAATCTTGAGATATTTAATACTAGTGGCATCCAGAAAGATCATTTGTTATTCACTTCTGTAGACGGAAACTGCTTGCTCCTTGACCTTTAAAATAATTCATTGTGGTAAGCTAGCTGAATCTCACGGAGTGTGAATGCAAACATATATTTTTATTTAATAAGAGAATGCCATTAATATTACCAGAGCATCTCCAAAAGGTTTCTTTTTTTTTTTTTCCCAAAGGGATGTATTGCTTTTAAGTCACTTTCTCATCTTGAATAGAAAAATATGGAATTTTCAAGTGGTGCTATTGGTAGCACTCAAAGAATTTTTAGTATTAAAGATACCGTTTAACATGTCTGAGAACAAATTGAACAGCAGTATTTGGTTATAGAAATAGAAGGCTTTTTCTGGGGGGGGGACAACAAAGAAAAACTGAAATTGGACTTAGCATATTGTGACTTGCTGGCTTAGAACATCGATTACATCCAGAGCATTTTTTTTTTTCTCCTCGAAGCTGTTTATTTTTTGTGTTAAAAGGACAATAGAAAGATATAGTGAAAAACCATTTTTCTCCTTCAGCAAAATTTTCCATTTTTGTTTGAGCTTTTTTGATTATGTTGATACTGGCAACAGCAATGCCATTTTTTGAAATCTTCAGTATGTATACATAGTATGTATATATATCATGATTCATGCATGAACAGAGTCCAATCCACTGCTAGTTATTTATGTCTCATCTTATGGGAAAATGAGTAAATAAATGTAGACATGGGAAAAACTTGTAGTAATGCACTCCTTGTGAATGTTCAATGTGGCTTTAAAATAATGAAATAAAGCTCTCAAGGCAAATGGGAAATGTAAAAAAAAGATTCTTGCTCTTATAAACACAGGTGTCTGAGACAATGTACAAATTTTGAACTGTTTAGAAACTTCTTAAGTAAAATCCCCTCAGGAGTTTGATTTAGATATAGGTTCAGGAGGTATATATGGAGTCTCAAAAATACCCAGCGTTGCTCTCAAAAAGCACAGCATTGCCAGCTAGTTCAGGGAAGTGGTTGTTCTCCTCTTCTCTGAGCTTTGCGGCCTAACCTTGAGTGCTGCATGCAGTTTTGGGCACCACAATAGAAGAAGGACATAAAACTACTAGAGACTGTCCAAAGGAGAGCAGCAAAGATGATGAAGAGTCTAGAGGGGACGTGTGAGGAGTAGCTGAGGTCATTTAGTTTGTTTGGCCTAGAGAGAACACTGAGGGGAGGTCTCATGGCGGCCTACAGCTTCCTCACAAGGGGAGTGGTGGGGCATGCACTGAGCTCTGCTCTCTGGGACAGTGAGAGGACCTGAGGGAACGGCATGGAGCTGGGACAGAGAAGGGTAAGGTTGGGTGTTAGGGAAAGGCTGTTCACTAAGAGGGTGGTCAGACACCGGAACAGGTTCCCCAGGGTGGTGGTCACAGCAGCAAACCTGCTGAAGTTCAAGAATTGTTTGGACAACACCGTCAGACATGTTTAAAAGATGATTTTTCTAATACCTCTTTTTCCAGATGAAATCTGTGAATGTTTTACCTGCATTAGCCGAGTTCTCAGCAGCTTGGAGTTAGCTCTCAACAAATGCAGAGGGCAGATAATCTTAATTCCTGTAATTCCTGCCTTGTGGACAGTTCACTCAAAGATGCAGGGAGGCACCTAGACCTATTAGGGATGTATAATCCAGATCTGGGCCTTTCAAGCACAGGTACATTGCAAAGACCTCCTGTCCAATTCCTTCCTACAGTTTAGTGTAACAATAGTGGTACTCACCGAGAAAGAGAGTGCTTTCCCTGTCTTCCTAGGTGTGTTCATCTCTTTGCCTGCCTTGCAGAGAATGTGCTGCCACTATAACCTGTTCTGTGCTGATGCAGTCCTTCCACGCCTTGCTCCCCTCCAGATGGCTTTCTAAATTTTAACCTTTCTGTTTAATGAAAAATGCACACTTGGTCATTGCAATGGGCACCAATGTCCACATATCTCGCATGAGAATATATACTTGAATTATGTCAGTTTGAAAAAAAATCTGGTTGGCATTTCCTAGGTAAATAACCTAATAATTAGATAGTAAAATAGAGGGACATTTTTTTATTTTTTTGACTGTGCAGGTGACACTTAAAAGGAATGTGATGGTAGCTTTTACTGCAGCTAAGCAATTTCCAGAAATTTTGTCACATAACTGTTGAATTAAATTATAAAGCAGTTACCTGCATCTCATGAACATTTTCAGCTATTGTAGGTCATTCTAACCCCAAAACCTCAAGTTAAGTAGCTTTAGGAAACTTTCCCATATATAGGAAAAGCATCTGTTTTGATATTTTTTTTTCCTTCCCCCCCTTAGGCAGGGCTTTAAGAGGGTGGGGAAAGCTGTTGGCCTTCACTTCAAATAAGGTGAACATCTGCTGTAGCTCTCAAAATGGATGTATATATTTTTGTTATATATTTCTGTGTCTGTTTTTGTGCAGTAAATATATGATTATGTTGTGTTTGTATTGTAATCATCTGTCTTCCTCTCTCCTTGCAAGAGAACGCCTTTCTCTCTTTTTAACATCTGTTCTTTCATAAACCCGCAAATGACAACCTAAAGAATAACTAAATATTCACTCTGGCATAGCCAATGCTTTTTTTCATGAATGCCATGCCTTTTGCATTAGAACATCACATGGTAAAAAGGCTTTGTGCTGAAGGGCTGATGCATGTCTAATTGGCACAGGCAGCATTTTATACGATGTTTAAACTAGAAATGGTTGGAAATTTCATGTCACAATTTATTCTCAATAGACAGTGCAGTTTTTACAAACTAGACTTTTTAATGGATATTCACTTATGAAGTGTTTTTTTCCCAGATGAGGAAGCTTATAATGAATTCAGCTCTTTAAAATCTTCTTGACCCAAACCAGGCCTTATTATTTCTTATCTTAATTAAAGTGTTATTTCAAAGTACTCAAATTATATAATTGTTTCTCTCTTAGTACACTGCTTTATGAGTATTTATCATCTTAAACAGGACTCCCTGGAGGTCTGTAGTTCCTGTAATACATATAAGATTTGCAAAATCTGGAGATGCAGTACTAAAGCAGAAATCATAATGGAATATTAATGTATTAACTTAAATTAGTTTAATAACACCAAGACACAGAAATACTAGTGTTTTCATGTTGTTTTTGCAATGTTCCTAAAACTTTTTAAGTTGATTTTTTTCCAGAATTACCATTCTGAAACTATTTTCTTTTGTCATCTATATCAGGATGGAACAATTTAGGTGTTGAAATTCTGGAATTTCTCAGGTGATCAAGATTCTTGGTCTCACTTCAGGTTTTGAATGTTGTTGCTAATATGCCAAATCTCAAAAGTTCAATTTAAAAAGAAAATGTGAATAGCAGTAAGCATTATGATGGAATATTTATTGGGTACACTCGTGAGCTAATTGATGATAAAGGAATTTGCTAGATTAAATTTAATACTTAAGGAAATAAAATTGAACACTCAACAAGCTAAAAATGAATATAAATACATACATAAATAGTACATCAGACTGAAGTAGTTATTCATTAGGCATAGTACAGATTAACTGTAGGAAAAGAAAAATGTATCAACAAGGCTAAGTAACCAATGTATGGTACACTTTCAGTTCAGACCTTTAATGTGTTTGATCACTTTGATAATGTCAATTTTTGTATTTACTAAATACATTATATATTGTCCTACAATGTTTTTAGTCGTGTAATCAAATTCTGTAATTTAAAGGATCTGCGAAAGGGTGCTGAATCATTTTACTTTGGGTAAAAATACTTTTGTGGTGATAACTTCTCTCTCTGTAAGGAATTTTTATCGTTCTTTCCAGCTTTCATACTGAAAGTTGATTATAGTCAGATACAGAGAGGTTTTCCATGGTGTCCAATAGAAAACAAGCATCCGAATGCTTTTCAAGAGATGATGCAACATTTTGCTGCCATTTTGTGCCATTGAGAACATTTCTTCTGACTTATGCAAATAAACATTCAATACTCTCTCATAGAACTGCTCTTACTTTTCTGAACTTTCCAAGCTAAGAAAACAGCTGCTAGTGGATGCCAGTGCTGCTTCTAAATTCTGTACAGTTTGACTTATGTTACTAGTGAACCTGTTTAAATAGTGTTCCATGGGCATTTGATCAGATAAAGAGAAGCAAACTGTTACAACCATACAACAATCCAAAATATATGGGAAAGTCAGATTTTTTTTTTTCCAAAGACTTGACTGAAATCGACCAAAGTAATGGAAATATTCCCTCTTATTGCTCAATTTTGAAGATTTTGATAATAGGAGTTCAAGTAGGAATATATAATGAATATTTCTCATTTCCTCTGGGAACCATATTTTTAACAAGTTATCTTGAAATGATGTGCCTCATGAATGCTGATCTACTTCAAATGTAACTATTCCTCTAGCTCCTCTGATTCCTGCTGAAGGTGGTGTGCAGACATGTTGTAGCAGATGGTGCACAGTTCAAGAAATTACAACCTTTATTTGATTTTCTAGAAGCAGGAGACTAGAAAACCATTTGTTTGTGGTTTAGTGGATTCAACTTAATATAAATATAGAACTACACCTTTCAAATCTACACTTTTCACCAACTAACCTTAGTTAAATGCAAAAGACTACTTCCTTTTTCAAGTTTAATATTTAGTAACCAATAATTTAATACACAAGATGCTTTACTAAGCAGAAATACAACTCTATGCTTTTATTTGGCAAGAGATTTAATGCTAGCAAATGAGCTTGAGGAGGTTCACCTGGGCCTTCTGCTTTCCAAATAACACCAAGCAGATACAGTTTTGTAAAACACAAGTCTTTCAACAAATAAAAAAGAATCACTTATGAAAGAGGAATTTGACATAGTTATGCCTAAAATTTTATTGTGGTTGTCATTAAGACCAAGATATTCAGTCTTTATACAGGCTAGAATTATAACTTTGTATAGCATTGGCACATATTATTAGATGAGGCTAGCTGAAAGATTACCGCATAACAGTCTTCTACTAAGTCATATGTTAAAATATCTTCAGAAAATGAAAAATGTAGTGTTTGGAAAGAATAATCAGAAAACTATCTAAACAGAAACTTGGCAAAGAATGATAATAGGGGTGTTGCTATTTTTCTGTTAGTTGGGAAAACCACCTAAACTTATGGTGTGAGAAAGGTATAACATCTATCAATAATGGTTCAGCGGAGGAGAACATTAACCTTTTTGGTATAGAATTGCACAGTAAAACAAATATTTGATTGTGAACGGTTTATGTGCAAATAAGGGAGTGAAAGTGAAATTTAATAGTGACAGTCCTACTGAAATCTGTTCCTTTGTACTTGTCCTTCTGATGGAATTACAGTTCAGTTTGTGTTCTGTCATTGTTACTGATACAACACAGGAATGTGAGTTTGAAAGGGTGTCTTTAAATGGTGTCTTGCAATTCAAGAGTTAAAAGAGCATCTACTTAATTATAAAAGCAAGTGATAAATATTCAAAAGAGAACATTTTTTTGTAATAGACACATTAAAATGGTTGTGTGAAGCACAACATGCGTATAGCAAAGCAACCATCTACTAAAATGTGTAGTAAGTATGATGAACAGTGATGAAGTACAGAATTACATTTAAAAACAATAAGCAGCATCAATTGGTGCTGCTGCTAATAAAATGACAGTTCTTTAGTTTCCACAAATTCAAATAATAATAATTAGGCTAATATTAGAATAAATGAAACAAGAATGAATGTCAAAATCCTTGACAGAGCTGGAATCACAGCAAGCAATCATGCTGTGTTGAAAGTTAAAGAGCATAAAGAAGTAGACATAGTAGATTTCAGCAGGACAGGTATATTTTACAAAGCAGGAGGTTGTGGTTAGACTGAAGCATGTGCCTAGATGGAAATGTGTGTGATGACATAAGTTTGCAAGTGGAGTTGTATGGAGGAGGATATCAAAGACTTAGCTAATTACTTTACAGAAATCTTTAAAAGAGAAGGGTAGCAAGGAGATAGTATGTCATGGTGATGCAGATACAAGCACATCATTTAATGCATGCAATTTGTAACAAAAGTAAATGGAAATTATGTGTACAAAAACCTTAAGTCAGACTTTCCACAGGAGAACATTAGAAGCTGCTGAAGAAGGACATATTGCAGTTGGCACAGTTAAAAAGCGATCACGTGTTTGCAGTCAAATTTATTATAGATATATATAAAAAAGAAAAGTCATCCAATATTATGTTATGGCATGAGATCTCTCAACATGCGAAGGTTTGTTAAAGAGAGCTGGTGATGAATTATTCTTTGTTCTTTAACTACAAAATGATAAGAGCACTGTTTAGTTTACAAGAAGAATATTTAGGTTATATGTCAAAAAAACTAAGTAGGGAATCCCAGTTAGGAAAACTACTATGAATACCTTGAGGGGAAATCAACGCTACAACCATGCTACCCTTTGAGGCTATGCTGTCTTTGACATTTGGGAAAAAGGCCAGACAAAACTTCATTCCATGCGTAACTTAATGCTTCACTGCACTAAGGCCTGAGTTCTGCAAAGGTCTCTTAAAGTGGTATATTTCTCTGATATGAAAAGAACTGAACAGATCATGTCCTGAAATGCTTCAAGACTTCAGCTGTCTTTGTGGTAGGTTTATATTTCTGTGGTTTCTGTGCAATATTACTTCAGTAGCTAAAGATGCTGTATATAATATTTTAGAGATGCTGGGTGGATTGGAAGCAGTAATAGATGGTCTGCAGCTTGTTTTTGAAATTATCAGCAGCAAAAAAAAATATAATAATAATAATAAAAAAATGACAATGAAAATCTAAAGGCTACCCCATGTTTCACACAGCTGAAACTTGAAGGGTACCTAAGAAGCTTGCTTATAAAATCAAGAGCAACCAAGAGCATCCAATTCCATATGGATCTAGGCTATGTCAGCTTTAATTTCAGGATATAATTTTGCTACAGTATTCTTAAATATTCAGTTCCTTACCAGGTTATGGCAAAATACCGGCTTTGTAGTGACAAAGTGTTAAGCCAGATCCAAAAAGGGTGAAAAGCTAATCTACGAAGAAGTATCCTAGAACATAGGAATCTACCCAGCCCATTTAAGTATCTAAACAAACTAATCTTCTCTTTGTCTTATATAAGTATCGTTAAAATTTTTCTTTTAGGACAGTGCAGAAAGGCAATGAGATGATTGACAAGGTATCAGAGGGGCATTCTAAGGTCAGTGGAGAGTCTGAGGTACTGATGAGTACAGAAAGACTGTCCTGAGATCCAAACATGCGTGTGATTTCATGAAACCTATGAGAATTATGTTCAGAGTGTGGAAAAAGTCATGGAAGTATGAATGAAGGAGATGTCACACAAAGGAGAAGAAAAAACAAATTATCTGGGATTTTTCAGTTTGAAAAACTTTTGGAAGAACTTTCTGTCTGGGTTATTAGGATAGCATTTTCAGTGAAAAAATGAGGTGATATAGTTGAACCTTGTGCCTTTCTTGTGTTGTGATCATTTTTTTCTTACCAATTTACACCACCATGTCTCAAACTAGGGGGCGTCCTTGAAGGAAGGGATATGATAATATTTGCAACTGCATAGGACCATGCAACCAGATTAGTTGAGAAGGTTGGTAAAAGAGTAGAGTTCACTGAGGAGCAGGGCGCAGAAAAGTAATTTAGGAAATGCTGGATTAATCTCTCAGTCCACATGCTGCTCCCTCAAGTCAAGTTTCTCTCATTTCTTTGTGTCTTCTCTTCGTGTAACTAATCTGCAGTCAGCTCCTCTGCTTGTACCATTTATCCTGGTCAGCAGCCAGAAGAGTTCTGAGCACCACCTCAGTTAAATCCCAACTAATATTTTTGCAGTTGGATAAATTGGGCTGCATGAAAACCTTCATCATTCCTTTCATAAACACTTGATATTTTCAGTCATAATCAGGTACTGCATATTCCTTCACTCTGTCCTGAATTACTGTGGCTTATAAATTATGCAGACATTTACCAGTACATAGCAAAGAGGACTATTGATTAAATCTGTGTCTGGAAAGATGAAGGAAATGTAGACAAAGTGTCAAAGGCCAAGAGGAATCTACCTAATCTTTTGTGTGTTTAATCTTAAAAAAATAAAATAAAAGGTGCAAATAAGTCTTCATTTTCCCCTAAAGATCTTGTTCTGCCTCCATGAAAAGAGAACCTCCTCACTGCTCTAAGTCAGTAACAGCACAGTTACAGTTGTACAGTAACAAAATGAAATCCATATATTCTCATGACAGGAAGGAGAGAAGAGCAACTACATTAAAAAAGTATGTGTTAACCACACTACCATATGAAATAGCTTCTCTTGGCACTGCTTAATGAGGAAGACAGAAGCATTTCTCATTCAAAGGCCAAAATTTATTTGAGGATCTGATCAAATTATTCTGCTGTGCTTCCTTTATCATAGTGATCTCATGCCTCTCTTGACTGACTGGATGGGTCATTAATGTGCTGCAATACCACAGGACTCCCGTTACATTTTTCTCTCTGTCTCAAGCATGACTGACAACCGAATAAGACAAATTCCACCAATTTGGACATCCTGGCCCTTCTAAAATGTCCAGGATCTTGAATGGGAAATTTTTGCTGAAGGAACAAAGCCAAGGAAAGTCTCAGCAAAAAGGGAGTCAGAAGCAGCAAAAACTCTGAACAACTCTCTCCTATTTGCATTCTAATTTATTATCTTCAGTTATTTATCATTGCAGTTCATATTGTTTAAACAAAATTGCTCTTAGAAGTCAGAAAATTATGGAATCAGAGATGCCTACACAATGCAACTCTGTGCCTGGTTGATGAGCTTTCTGACACTGGAAGTTAAATACTTTTATGGTTCTATGTCACTCAGGGAATTTTTAAAAGTCTTTTTCCTTTATTTCACTTATGAACACTGTGGTTCTACATTTGGATCCATAATTTGTCTGGAATTAGAAATAATAGTCACAAAACAGGGCACCATAATTTTATGTAGGCTTTCATTGCACCTTTTTATCCCAATAGAAAATATTACTGTGCATGATAAAGCATAGCTAGGATATTTATCCTAGGTTTTTTCATTGATCTTCATGTTTTTTCAGTCACTTCCTTGAGTAAGTGAAAATAATACAAGAGCCCTGGTAAAATAAAAAAAATATATGCATGTTTCCTCTAAAAAGATCATTTCTAAGCCCAAGAAAATGAAATCTTCCATTCTTTCTTGCATAAGGCCTATCAAATACAGATTTTGTTTGCTTACTGACGTGAAATCTTTCTTTTTAAGCAAACCTGTCATCACCAACACAATAGGTTCCCTCAGGAAAAAATTGAATGTGAAGATACGAATTTCATAAGAAACAGAAGCATTCATAGCATGAATATTAGCAGAGGTAATTTTTGTTGGAAGAGGCAACAGATATATTCTCCATTGGTGCTATGTTCTACTTTTGATTCCATGCCACACTTATCTAGAGTTAGTTACTAATTTTTCATTTCAGTTCTATTTTTACCCTGCATCCTGATCTAGCAAAACATGGTTGCATGATTGGGAGAAAATGTACTGTTTTTCTTCTTTTTCACAGAATATATTTTTTTCTCAAACCATTAGTGTATAGTACTATGTGCTCAACCATCCTGTTAAACTACTTTTCTAAGGCTTATTTCCATTTTTCCCCTATATCCTTCTCTGATTTGAAGCACAAGTATTTTAAATTAAAATTTTGCAATTTTTTTCTCCTTTTTCATTAGAATGTATCTTATATATAGGCAAGTACATTAACAAATCTCTCTGTGATGACCCAAACTACAGCAGGAACTCAGTGCTGTGTAAAGAATAATAGTAAGAAACAAGGAAGTATAGCATATACCATGAAAAAAAAAAGTCTTATAGCAAAGCTCTCTAAACTGGCAGAAGCACAAGAAGTACAAATGCATAAAAGATGAAGGTGGAGCCTGTGACTACAGACTGGTGAGACCTTACTTATATGTATGCATTAATTTAAGACTGTTGCCTACTAGTGCATTATTTAAAACAAAGCCACAGTCAGGTATTACCAAGTTCTTTAAATACCTACTTTTTAAGCCTCTTTAGAATACCAACCCTTATATTTGAAATAACACAATTCATAGAAAGTCGTCTATAATAATGTTTAATAACATAGAAATATGTTTTGTTCAAAATAACTGGAGATTTTATGCAGTTAAGATCATAGAAAAAAACTGTAATTTCTGGGATCCACATGATAGCATAGGCATGTTTTTGTGGTTGGGGCATAACTGAAGATTTCAATTTAAAAAAGCTAAACATGGTGTTTAGGGTTTTTAGAAATGACTAATTACAAAACTCTAGGTATTATATTTCTGTCTAAATCTTTTTATATATTGGTAAGCTCTTTCATTCAGGACTGGCAATACCATAACAAAAAAGGAAAAAAATACAACAGAAGTTGTATACTCTGCACAAAAAAGAGGAACTGAGCCAATGCCTTTTGTTGTTTGTATATATATCTATGCGTGACATTCAGAGGTAATTTCTGCTTGCATTAAACAGTTGCTGATGAAAGAGGTATAATTCTCTCCATGTATATATAGGGGAAGGAGAAGTCCTCTCTTTACAGACTGTTTCATGGTAATGTTTTGTGATGGAAGTTGTGTTGCTCCTGTATTATTTCTACCCCATTCTTTGAATCTTTTAGGTACTTTTAATTGAGACCCAAAGGGCTGGAGCATGTTTATAAATCTAGCCCTGGAAAGAGGTTGGAAATCAAGTGCTTTAACACAGAGAGGCACTGGAGATGCTGAGTGAGGGTGCCGGGTCCCTTTCTGCTTCCGAGTAACTCCTGGAGAATCTGCTCAGGTTGCAGATAAATGGAGGTGCATGCTTCTCCGAGCTGTTCCTACTGCACAGGAGAGAAAGATTAAGGCCAGTGCTCCACAGATGTGCTTCTCTTTGTTTTCTTCAGTTCCAGTCCTTTCTTTTCCTATTTGTTCTTTGTACCATAGGAAAATGGCACCATACTTGTTTCCTGTGTACTATAGGGAAATGGGTTCTAGACATACAGTTCTTTTCTCCTTGCTACATACATCATACAAGCCATGTATGTAGTGATTAGGGGTAGATGGAAACTTTCTGATGTACTTGCAGGACCAGACATGTTAGGATGTGATCTGATTCCAGATGCTTGTTGAAGTGTGCAGCTAAAGATCAGGCAAAGCAAGTAATATAGGAACAGCCAAAACTACAAAGGAGTAGCATGCTAGAGGAAGCTAATTTAGACATCTAATGTATTTACGGTGCTGCTGGGATGTCCTTGAAATACTGCATTTGTATACTATATTTGTGTTTATTGCTAGGTTCCTAGGAGTGGGGTTATCTTTCTTAGTTTTATTTGGTTGTCCTTTCTAAAGAAGCAAAGCAATTTGTCCATGAAACTATAGAGTAAGCTCTCCAGCAAAAGAAAGCTGAAAGTACCCAACTACCTGTTCATGGAAACTATTACATGAGGAAAAGTTTCTCTAGCTCAAAACATTTCTTCATTGTGAACGAGGTGCAGACATTACCAAGTGAAATGAGTAACAGCTTTATACGGAAGGGCTGGTTAAAACAATGTTATCACTAGTGGCTATGCTGTCCCTATGCTGTCACGACAACGCAGATACCACCCCAGGCTAACATCCAGTTATCTGACGAGCTTTTTAATGTAGGTTCTTGAGCGTGTTTTGTCATAGTAACATAGCCAGTAATGCCCGCAGAATGGCTGTGCTTCTGACTACCTCTCATCTGTGACTTAGTGATTTTCTTAGATGACTTCCAGCAACAGTGAAATGGTAGCACTGGTGTAGGTGCACCATCCAGAAAAAAAAATAATGACATTCTGTAATAAGAGCATCAGAGTCCTGTATTCATTAAAGACTTTGTGCTCAGCCTGTTCTGCTACTGTGGTCTACAGCTGGGATAAAGACGCTAATTCTTGCACAAATAGATATTAACAGATGAAAGTAGGAAGGCATTCTGGATAAAAAATGTGAGATTTTCAAATTTTCTTGTCCTTCCAAATAACCTGGAGAAGGAATGAAGGAACTGTCCTGCACTGACAAAGCAACAGACCTAGCAAGTCTTTCCATTCCTCATATTGGCAGGAGAATCTACCTTCCCAAGCAAATCCAAGCCTGCCTGCAATTGAAATGCCTCGTTTTGATTTGTTAAAGAACAGATGCCCAAAAGTAAGTCGGTATTCCCTAAAATCTTACTCCTGATTGTCTGCAAAACTGGGATTTTGTTGTTACTTTGGTTTCATAGCACAATACCACTTATTTCAGCTTTACTACTTTTCTCACAGTAACAGCAGACATATAAGCTGTTTCTCAGTGGACTGATAGATAAAACAGGGTTATTTTTTTAATAATGTACTATTAATGACAGGCAATTTCTCAGCTTGAAATACTGCTGTTGGTGGAACATCTGTGCTGAGTGCAACAGCTCTAATATGTACATTATCAGTATTCAGTAGTACAGTACAGGCTCCTGAAGAATTATTTGGAAAGCCTGTTCACCAAATATATCACCCTGAGTGAGGTCCTTTGTTGAAAAATGCTTCCAGCTACTATAAGAGTATTCAAATAAAATACTTTTATGTGTCAGGAAAATATCTGGAGTCCATCCATGAATGGCTGGAAACAGTGAATAGTATATTACCAGTGTCAAGTATCAAGGATCCAAGTCTAAGTAATTGCTCTTTCTATATGCAGAAGAGTCTAAGCTTTAAATAAGAGTTAAATATTCAAAAAATTGATCCCAAAAACCTTCATTGGGGGTGCTAAACATATTTGATAGTGTCAGAAAAATTGTATATCACATATTGTGGAATAAATAGAAGAATGAGCTAGTATTTTTCTGGCTCAAAATACAAAATAGATTCCAAGGCAGATTGTGACTTTTAAAAGTAGTTTCTCTGTGAATGGAAGAAAAGGAGCCATGCCAGAGCAAAGTTCCCAGGGGAGCTGTAGCTGAGTCAAGTTTCTTCTTCTGGAGACTGTAGAGTTAAGAGGGTGAACTTAAGAGCACAAGATGTGATCACCTCTCCATCACATTTCACTATGCACAAATTTTCCTCTGTCCTGGGATTCAGTTTGAGCTAAATACCAAAATTATTCTTCTCTATATTCCTTTGTAGTGCAAGACAGAAGAAACTTATAAATACTGGAAGCAATATTCATTGTTTTACTAAAAGATTAAAGTTTAGATAGAAGTTCTGTTTATTTTGGAGGGCAGCCACAAGCAAAGCTGATTTGCTACTTCAGTGCCAAGTTCAACTGCAAACACAGACAGCAATTCTCTACCCTGACCACAAGGCACATAAACCCTTGAGCTAGCTAAGGGAAGCCCCTGTTTGTGAAAATCAATGTGAACATTTCAATTTATGCAGTCTATATACATTTTCGTGTGTTTGTAATGTAGAATTCTCCTCCAGTATTTTAGAAATATTTTAATATCACACAGCTGCAGCCCTGGCTATCTCTAAAGGCCAGAGCCTCAGTTAGCAAGCATCTGAGTAGCTGAAGAAGATTTCATTTGGAGTTGCCCAGAACTAAATGTTGCTCAGTCTGGATAAACTTGATGCAGTGAAATGGCAATAGCAACATAAGGCTGGATTGAGTCATGGACAAATTGTGTGAGACACTGAACATTGGTCTCTGAGCATTTATGAAATATGTCATTGACATGGGGTAAAACATACAAGAAAGCACCAGAGGCGTACTCCAGACAGGTCAAGTGCAGCATAGGGAGTGGCGAAAGATACTGCAAACAAGTACTCAAAACTTAGTTTTGTTTGGTGTTCTCCACTACTTCCATTTAATTTACTTGTTTAAGAGGCAAAATATCCTAAAAGCATGTATGAATAATGAGGAGAAAGTTCCCGAAGAATACTTATCCTCCTAGCCTTTCTTGTTCCCTCACTAGTCGTCTTCCAAAAAGGAGAAATTACTGGATTTAGCTCCAGCTCTGATTTACACTTGGAGTGCTCTTCTGTCTGTTAGATGGTAGATAAAGAATTGTTGATGCTAGTTCAGAATTCAGATGACATAAAAGCGGATAGCTGCCCAGGTTTGAATATAACTGGCATTGTCTGTTCTCATTTCCATTCCTCCTGTGGGTTAACTGATACAGGACCACCGTGCAGTAGTTTAGTTTTGAACCAAGAGGAAGTCAGAAGTAGCAAACTGTTTTTTTTGTTTGTTTTTTTTTTACTTTTTAGTGTGTTAGTGTGTCAATAACCACTTATGAACATTCTCTCTCATCTTTCTGTGATGAAAAGAACATGATACAGCCCAGCTTGTCTCCTCTCAGGGAACTCATTTTTATGCATGATTTGTTGTTGCGAAAAATACTTGGTGCATGCTCTCAAATTATATTGATACTTCAAATCTTTGATTTTACTCAATGCATGCATTTATGAATCTTTCATCAGCTTCATTTTTCAAGAAAGACTCTTACTCTGATGTGGACATATGTTTCCAGTGTTGGTAACAGCAGAGTCTTTATAAATGTAATACCCAGCCTTTGGCTTACAAACAAATCTATTTTTGTCAAAAGCATAAACCTATATACAAATACATCATTAACTGTATTAAATGAAAATGGCCAAGGTGTGAAACATTTGAACACAAACATGCAATGTTCAACTTGAATAGAGTTTATCTGATGGTTGTGACAGTTTCTTCCTGTTGCTTGTCATTTCAATGCCACTTTTGGAAACACCGGTTTCTTTCAGAATACTTTTAGCTTTTAGGAAAAACTATGTATTTTATCTATTAAAAAAAAGTCTGGTTTCCCCTGAAAAAGTATAAATGTCTACTAGTAAACGTCTCTACAGCATCAGCGTTTATTTTTCAATGTCGCAGTTTATAACTTATTGTGCTTCTACCTAGAAAGACTGCAGATCTCTTTCCAGTTTCCAATTTCTACCCAGTTATTGTAAGCAAGATATTTTCATGCTTAATGGTCGCTAAAGCAATGTATAATGAAGGAAAACTTGAAGTGCAGTTTCGCTTTTATAACAAGGGCATGAGGGGAATGCCATGACAGCTGTGACGTGAGGTGTCCTCTGGTAAGCTTTGCACAAGCAACTCTTCATTCTACACTATATATAGAGAGAGAGGTTCAATAGCATATTTCAGTGATATCACGCTCCTTTTCAAACTTCTGGATGCAGAGTGTGGCCATATGCAACCTGCTGGCAAAATCCTACAGTTCAGAAGTAGGTAATATATTGGACCAGAAGAATTTCAAATTAATATTTTTCAAAATGAAATAATAATTATGCTGATATTATAAACTGCATTGCAGAATGTTATATGCTTGATAAGAGAAATATCTGTATTATATACACTTATCCATAACTCAGCAAGTATATAATATAGAATTTTATGACCAGAAATTTTTGCCTTACTTTGAGCCCCAACCCTTCTCAAACTGACTTCAGTGGTGCAGACCATATTTCAGCAGAAGCAATCAGTTACTGATTATGAAGCAGTTTATTTGGGACATTTCTCCAGATTTTTGAGGTTTCCTTTTCTAAACATTAAGACAAGCTTTAACTTTGGAAAAGGTCCATAAATCAACAGATGGAAAGAGTTTACAGATCAATGGAAATGACTTCTGATTTTTTTCCATTTCAACCTGTTTATTTTTTTTCTAAAATAATGATTTTGTCTGTCAGATGAAGTGTTTGCAAATGAATATTATTGATTTTGGAATTCCGTAAGATTTTTTTCTAAAATTGAAAGTCACTGAAACTTCCCTCCTCTTATGAGCATTTCCATTTTTCCACAAGCTGCTCTTTTCCAATAAAAAATAGTGTTTTTTTTTTTTTTTGGTAAAAAATGACTGTATGCCCTCTCAGTATGAGATATACCATCTTCTCCTTCCTTTCTGCTTGTTAGCAGAATCAACTGCAGCCATAGTAAGGACTGTGTTAAAGATGAAATTTGAAATTACTTGCACTTCATCCTGAATTTTATGATTCTCTTTTCATTCTTTATCAGTTGTTACTTTTTCTTGAATATGCCAGAACAGACTTATATTTAAGGTTTCCAATAAATGGTATGGGCTACTGTTTCTTAAGATTGAATAGGAAATATTTAGATAGTCCTTCCTTTCTTTCTGAGTGTGAGGTTGTGCAGCTGTAAGAAAAGCCAGAAAAGGTTTAATTCATAACATTTGTGCATTTTTTTTCATAGAATTCTGCAGATGTTCCTTTCTGGTGTGGCTTTTTATTTGGCTTTGCCTCTGCTTTGTTCTCATATTTCAAATTTCAGTATGAAGTAATAAATGACTGTGGTACATGGAGAATTTACAGATGGATCGTGATTTCTCTTTTTCCATACCGTTTTGGAAAAGCTATATTGCATTTAACTTCTGACAAAATTATTTCAAAAAGACTTCATTGGTACACATTCCACAAAAGCTGAAGTTTAAAATATAAACCATTGATAACAAGAAAAATAAGGACTTTTTTTCAGAGGCAGGAGCCTTGAAAAATGACTAGTGAATTACTAGGGTAAAAGCTGTGATGAGCATCAACTTAAAGAGTGCAATGCTTTATGAAAACATTGAGTTACATTGCACTTCCAGTTGTCTCTGAAATATTACATATTTTACAGGTTTTCTAAAACGAGACGTTCACTGGGATTAGGTAGTCATAGGCTGCTACATTCTCTGGCCCCCTCTGCAGGCAGGCGAAGCCCGAGAAACAAAGCAAAGGTCATAACTCTGCCTATACTGGATCAAAAAGAGGTAAAGAGAGCCTAAATGTGGGCATAAAGCCCACCTACGTTGTGCTTGTCACAAAACCCTGAAGGCTGTTAACTTGCTGCTGATGGGTGGGAGGAGGGAACGAGAATGCACATTTACTGGCAGTGAGCCCTCTCAGGAAATGGGAGGAAGGGCAGTGACTGCAGCTGGCCAAGGGCAAACCACCACGGCCAAACTGGAACCCGCGTCCACAGTCCAGTATCCTGCATGGTGCTCCGGGCTGTAATGTCTAACCTATGAAGAAGTCTCACTGGCATGTTTTGCAGGCAATAACTAAGACTAAATGACTGTCATGGTGGAAGCATGAGTTTTCTCTCTGAGGATGGCTAAATACTTAATAAAACAGGGCACCATCCACTTCTGGTTTTATGTCAGACCTACTGACCTAAGGTGACTTAAAAATGACTGTCTTTAAATAGAAGTGATTGCCTCTCGGAGCCATACAAAAGTTTTTTCTTCTCCTTGTTGTCCTCCTTTTCTCTCTTCCTCATGCACACCACACACACACAGAAGAACACTGCTTCTTTCTTCCTCTGGAGTGATACCAGGAGAGAGTTTAAAGCAATTTCTAGGATTTAGAATAAACAGGCCTCACACAGATAATGAGATAATACCAGCCACAGCACAAGGTTTGGTAACAAAAATACCCTGCACGTTGAGTTCTGAAAAGAATAAATTTTGTATTAAAGAGGAAAAATATAATGAAGAATTAAAAGCACTAAATGATAGCATTAGTCACTAAGCTGTTGATTTTTCCTGCAGAAATTCCTATCCCATAAGGAATCTCATACAATTATAAAGATGTACAGAGCATGTAGTGTTTTGTTTTTTTTTTTTTAATTCTAGTTGGCTATTTTTTCTCTTGGAGAAATTTCCCCTTGCTGGGTATGAGCACCACAGGTTTTTACCAAGATCCCCCTCTTTTTCCAGAAAGTGGACTGTGTTGACCGGCATTAACAAGCACCCCTTTATACCTTTCCTTCAGAGAGCACAAGGATTCCTTTGAGCTCTGTAACGAAGGCTTGTTCTTCCTGAAGTTTACACAGTGGGCTAAACTCTGCCCTGGCTTACAGCACTACGACCCCATTGAGCAGGTTCAGTGGGGTTATGTAGGGATAACTGAACATGACCTCCTGACAGGCATTATAATAAACAACAAAAAAAGAATTTTCTTTTCTTACTTAGTTTATAGAGGTCCATTTTCACTGAGTTGTTTTAAAGCTATGTCTTGGGAACTTCATATTCTGAGCATACCATCTTAAAAGCAAGTTATTCATGGAAAGCAATGATGTTTTATCAGATGTTCTGGAGTACCTCTGCAACAGATTTCTTTATGCTCATTATTGTGGAAACAAGACTGCAACATGGTCCAGAAAAGCCTGTAGCACTCAGAGTTCTTCATGTGCACCCTGTGAGTTAGCTCTGGCCTCTCACTAGGAAATATAGATATTTCCTGTTTTGAACGATGTTCTTAAGCCAGCAAGAGAGTGAGGGAAATTGAAAGTAGCAACTAAAGTAAAATTGCATTGCTTAAAGATGTAAGGTGTTTTCAATAATAAGATATTCTATTTTGTTGGTGTTATGTTTTGTTTTACAGTACGTTTTCTGTAAACACTTCTTCAATCCATAGAAATATATATGAAAGTAAATGTGCACACTCAATGAATATTCACTGGGAAATGTGTCAGGCAAAATATGAGACTGACTTGCTTGCCTCCCTCAAGGATGGATGTTTAGTGTCAGCAGCTTTGTGCCGCAGCACAATTTTTGAAGTAATTGTTGCCTTACTGAGTCATTTTGCACAAGAGAATGTTATATTTCAAAATGATTTTTTAACCCAAATTACATTGCCCCATACTTCTCTCTCTCTCTTTCTCCCTCTGCCTCCAACTCTATGCTACTGAGTAGTTTCAGCTTTCACAGGTTTCAGTTTATGATTTATTAAAGCTATTGCTATTTCCTGAATATCTCTGGAATCCTTTCAGAGGAAAGTTCTGACATGTCCTTACAAAGACAGCTGGAAGCTACTTAAATCTGGTCCATTAAAATTCAACTGTAAATAAAATTTATAATTTCTCACTGCAAACAGGTACATTTCTATATTGAAAAGAGATGATCACATACAGTAGACATGAAACAAAAGTCTGCAAGAAAGTAAGTCTATTTCTTCTTGCTATTACTATGCAGATATCAGATTATCAGCTGTATGGGATTTAAATGCACCTTCTTCAGGGACAATCAAATATCAAGGGAATTACTCATTTAAAGGAATAGGTCAAGAACTGCAGTAGTTCGAAAATGTGCTCTTAATACATTTCTCTGGGAAGGGATGGTTAGCAATGTATTAGCAACTACACAGGCAGAAAGGAAACCCTGGGATAACAGACCAAAAAAAGTGTGAGGAAAAAGGTTATTTCAACATGTAAATTGAATGATTAAGTGGGAATCAGCCTTGTTATGATGTTACAGACTTTTTTTTTTTTCAATTTTAAAATTATTCCCTAGTTGTCCTCTACTTCACTAATTGTCAGCTTTGCTATGGGGTACATCAGGGATGGACTATCTTCACAGATAACTCCTCAGATTTGGGAGCCACATAGAAAAGAAAAAACAAAACTCTCTGGATAGCCTGACTGCTGTGGCAAACACTGTATAAAGGCTGCCAAAAAGAAATGGGGCCAAAAAGGGAAAAGATGAATAGGTGCAATGATGGATAGATGAGAGGGAGTTATTCATAGCTCTGAAACCATGAAGAAGAAATCGTAACTAGATGGGAGACAGGAAGAGCTTGTGAGGTGCAAGCCATTAGGCAAATAAATGACATAAAGTTACAGGTGTCCTGTGTTCTACTGCATGAGTTAGTCCTGTTAATCCTTGTCATACCTTTTCAAATACTAATGAGTATTTTCAAATCCCATTTATAACTGATACAGAGGCTACGGAAGATAAGTGCATACGATAGTGAACGAGTTAGAACTTCAAAAGTGTATCTGCAAGTAAGTTCTTGGGTATATTGTTTCTGTTGTCTTAGTGAAGACCATGTTGAATCGTTAATGGCCTTCCTTACATTCATTATTTTCTTGATATCAACACTTAGAAGTCATGAGCCTTTTGCCATCTCTGCTAATCCTGCTGTACATTGGCCTAGGTAAAGGAAGATCAATTCTTTTTTGATTCTTTGTTCTGACACGTTAAAAGTATCCTATTATTTGGTGTGACTGATCATTTAGGTTTTTTTAGTCTTTGCAGTGGGTGATCTCTACTGAGCTACTTTATTTTGAACTTAGGCCATCCAGATTAATATTACAGGCTGTCTAACTTCTGGGATTCTACAAACATTTGCTACCCAGAGCTGTGTGTGTTGCTCAGACAGCTTTCCAGACCCACACACAAAAGTTCCATTGAAATGAATAGCTCTATTCATTTGTGAAAAGGAGGGAAAGAATCGAGAAAAATTTTAAAAGGGCCCTCAGTCCAGTTCTGTATCTCCTACAGATGTCACCAGCTTTCGTTATAGAACAAACCTTGCTATCCTAATTGTTACAGTGCTTTGGCTATTTCTTAATTGCTCCCTTTGGACTCCTTTATGCTCCTGTCTGGGGTCTTTTTTAAATATCTCCCTTACTAAAACACTGCCAGGATATGACAGAAAAAGCGAAAAACAGGTCCAGGCTCCTCAAACATGAGGAGTTTTAGAAACAGAAATAATCCCAGAGAAGTTAATAGGATTCAGTATGCAAGTAAAATTACCTACATGCATGTTTGTAGGATTAGATCCAAGACATTCATTATTAGCTATAAGGTTTAGTAGTTTTTGTCTTCTTCAAGGTTCTGAATTTTTAGCCAGAAGGGCTGATTGGGCACCCCTAGATCCACAGTGACTAAATTAAGGGAAGAATTATAAGTGACAGCAACAATTGTTCTAACCTACTAATTCTAGTGAAGATGCAAAAAATGGAAGGTTATTGCTATCACTCCTCAATTTCAACCAAGTGAAGCTTCACCGTCATTTTTGCAAACTAAGATTTTTTTTTGTAAAAATGGTGACACATCGTTCCTTTGAACAAACAGTAAGCCTATATGCATCTGTCCTATTGGGAATTTATCCACTAACAAAAAAATACATATATTTATATATACACTTTTCCAGTTCTTTGTTTCCATTTTCACGAAGTATTGAGGCACAAACGAAAGAGGATTTTCTTCTTTTATAAAAATATAAATCTGAGTGTTACTAAAGAATAATGTCTTTTGCCATGACATAGATCCACATTAGCCACAGAAGTCGAAGGACATGCTACTAAAGTAAATTCAGATCTGGCCAGCGTGATGAGTTTCTGGAGACTGTCTTATTACTTTCTCTAGTTTTCCTGTGCCATTGCTTCGTCCTCATCAACCCCTTGACAACTGCTGCCTTCCCCTGGTGGGGCTCTTTCCCATTCTAGTCTATCTAAGGTGTTGCTGCAAAAATCATAACGTTCTATTCTAACTACTTTTCCTTACAGCATCTGGATCCCATTTATTGACTTCCCACCTACTCCCCACATAATTTTCCTTGTTTTTACCTTCAAGATGCTGCACAAAGCAAATTTGCTTCTGCCAACGCCCTCTTTTTCATTTCCTTTTCTATTCTTTAATGTCCCACTTTACTACTGTCTTTGTCTTCTCCTCCCTGTCTTATTTTTATTGCTTCCCATCACTGTTTCTTGAAAATACAAGTAAATACAGAGGGATGAAAATATTATTTTAGCCTCTCTCTTTTTTTTTTTTTTTTTAGAATTAAATTCTTTTTTACAACCTTCCAAGGAAAGCTCTTGTAGTCACTCTTCACCCTCCAGTAACTGAGCTTCCTAATTTTTGTATAGCCTGTGCAAACTCAGTTGTGGGATCTTTGGAACCTTTACTTTAATGTTCTGAATAGCTGTGTGTTTTTATGATACCACAGAGGTCTTGGGAACATAGGCAGTGAATGTAGACTTTTAAAAATGAGATGACAGTCTAAAGGGAAACACCAGTGTTAAAATTCAGCAGGTGATCTTCTTGATCTCATTTCTCAAGCCATCACTGCAAAGTAATAGTGAACCTGGCCTGCCTTCCTTTCACATCAACATACGTCAGGCAGACTTCCAGTAAGTTGACTAAAGAGATGCTGGGGATACCGGTGAGGGGCCTGTGCTCATACACCTTGTTCCAGGCACAGATGATCCTGGAAGAGAGCTTACAGCCTTTCACCGTGCATTGCCCCCTGATAGCTGAGAACACCGGCTTCCCAGATGGTGGCCAGCTGTGTATTTAACCGGTCTGTTTTGGGCTTGGGATGTGATCCCTTTCATGCACTTCAGTGTCAGCAGAACTGGATGTGACCACATCTTTGATACAACACCTTCGAGGCCTGTTACTGTTGTCAGTGTTTCACTATTTAATTTTACATTTCAAGGGGAGAGGTTAGCTCTTTGTGTGTAGTAATCACAACAAACCAGTTTATTTATCTTGTTCAGCCAGTTTAATGGGGTAGAAAATGCAAACTGCAAATTTTAACATCTTCCTATTTTTCTGTGTGTCACAAACAGTAATTATTGTTAGGAACAGATTGTACTGAGACAGAATTTCCAGACATAAGAAAGATCTGGTCTGAGAAATTTAGGTCTTTAGTAACCCAATCCTGGTGAGCAGAAGCCTCTTCCAGAGGATGATAAAGCTTAGCTGCAAGAGATCGGTGCATGTTGCTCTCTTCAGCCAACACAGTTGTTTATAGAATATTCTACGGCTACCCTTACATATATAACTCCTCCATTACGTCTGGTTCTTGTAAGCCTAATGCGATCACATATGACTGTTCAGGAGAGCATTGATACCTTTAAATAATGCAAAGAAATAATTGCTCATGTGTTTAAATGCCAGCAAATTACCTCCCTTTTTACAAGCCTCTATGCTTTGGTATGAGACCATATACATAACCTTAATTTTAGTCAAGACATTAATTTTTGACAAACTTTTGTGTATTATCAGTAAAGCTAAATGAAAAATGACCAAAATATAATGTCATGCACAGGCCATTGAAGAAGACTTAAATAGTTATAGGCTGTATTTATGGCATGAGGTGTCAGCATTTTTACTAATTTCTTTAGAACATACAGAATGAAATCCATTAGTAGTAGACATAGTACCTTCAGTATTAAGTGTCTTAGCATGTGTGGAACATACAATTTAATGTTATAAAAGTGATTTTACCTGTTTTGCGGATCATACATTTTTAGAAATGGTAATATGATGCTCAAGGCTAAATAAATTCCTTTAACAAGCTCTTCCAAGTTCTGCCTCTTCAAACCAACAAAACATGGGTTTGAAAATGCACACGTGTTAGGTCATTTAAAAGATTTTTAAAATAAATCTTTGAGAAAATAACTCTTTTATCTGTTCCTTGAATTTCTTTTGAGTAGAGAAAAGTGCAGGAAAGGCAATCCTGCATAATGGAATTCTAAGAAATTAAAAAAGCTCTGTGTAATGTTTTATGTATATCAAGTGTCAGCAATATATTTTCCATGACTTGCTCGGCTGAAAAAGAAACAGATATCTAAATAATGAGATTCAAAGGCATTATCAAACTTTCTTTTTCAGTGTTCTTAATATTACTTTAATATGTCCAGCTAATTAAGCATAGCTGTTAAAGCAGTGAAATTTGTGAAATATATGACAAGGCAGAGTAAAAATCAATATATGGAACTTTGGTTGAAAAATATTTGGGTGCTTCCATACCCCAGAAAATTTAAACTTACTGTACTTAATGATTTTCTCTCATGCATATGGCGCCAGTTTGACCAAAAGGTCTGAAAGGTTAATTTCCAGGACCTTATTGCTAGTATTTATATTTTTGCTTTAGCTATTAGATGCCTCATACAAATCCTACCCTTATGGCACCGAATCTTGGAAAACAGGAAAAATGATTCTCTCTGCCAATAGGCAAATTTACCCAGGACTCGAAGTGATAATAGTGTCCAGTGCTTAGGCTAAATAACAGAAATTATGAAGCACTGGTGACAAAAATAAATAAATAAAATAAAAATCTGTATTACTAGTAAGAATATACTTGATTCAAGTTATCAGTACATTAAGAAGACTGATAAAGAAAGAAAACAATCAAACTTGGCATACTAAGTATGAATTGTTTATGTTTCCTCTCTTGGAAAAAATTCTTTGCTAGGTTACATTCTAGTCTTCCATGATGAAACTTCCCCCCTTATTTTTAAGTCTTTTCTTTTTTCCTTTCATTTCCTTTCTTTCCATGAGTATCTTAAAAGCGCTGCTACTAAATGTGGCCACATTTGTAGAATGCATTTTACATTTGAGTAGATCCTCTGGGCTGCAGAGAACAGGAGACTGATTTGCAAAGTCTGTTTCCACTCAAGGATTCCAGTCTCTCGTTTTGCAAAGCCTTCTGGGAATACATTTTCCCGGTCTGCATTCCAGTAGCTTTTTATTTCCTGTAGCTGTGTCAAAAGCAGTAATAGTATGTCTAAAGAGTGGAACAGGTTCCTTTATAATATATGTACCATATGGCTTTGCAGTCTTCTTTCTTCATTTGTTTGGAAATGATTGCAGAGGATAATAGTCACTCTGTTCACTAATTGCTGTCCCATGTGCCATATTCATATATTTGAACTGGGCTGTCAATGAAGAATTTATGCTTTCTTTTCAAATTTTCTCTTAGATCATTATATGATCAAAGGAATTTAATTGCAATTTTTTAGAAACCTCTGGCTTCAACAGCAATGTCACTTGGATTATCATCAACTCCATAGATTATATATGCACTTTGCATTATTTATTTATTTATTTATATTTCAACCTGCTTTTCTATGGAAATGAATGACACTTCACATTATGTGGAGCTCTAGCATCTTCAAATTGGCCCACAGAAGCAGCTCATTTACAGAATCTGCAAATTATCATAATCAAGAGAGCAGCATCAGAGCTGCAGACCATAGGGGTGTAACTTCCTTCATGATATATTTCAAACCACAATTTTTATGAGCTCAAATTTCACTTACAAAAAAAAAAAGCCACATTAATCAATATTTTATTTCCCCGGAATGTTACTTATTTTCAACTTAAAAGCAAAACAATGTTTTGTTCTTTGGTAATTTACAATTTTTACTGTAAGCACAAATATAAAATATTATTGTAAGCATTTTTAAAAGCATAATTAGAAAACAATATTATAAATGGTCAAATTATGAGAGTTTTCCTTGATGTTAAACATCTTCCTTTACTTCATGAATTATTTTATTTATTAATTCTTTTGTGAATAAATTTACACAGAGTGTCCTGCAATGTAATAAACAATTTTAAAGCTAAATGTTGAATAAATGTTCAGCATTCTCTCTACAGTCAATGATTTTTATTTCTTATTCTTTTTTCCTATAATCAAGTTATGCAAATTACACTGGGGTATTAGCACTTAGAACAGGGCTGCCTTGTAGGGCCAGCACACTATTAATCAGCTAGGGTGGGAAATTGTATTCAGTAAGTGGTGGGACGAGGTGAAGTGATTCCTTGGCTGCTTAGACTCCATGTGTGTCAGCAGCACAGCATACAGCCTAGCAGAGATTTTCTGTGTGTAATCGCAAAATGGTAGAGCAAATCTTCCACTAAAGCACTCCCATCCCAAATCTTCATCACTTAAACCAAAGGAGAACATGCTGATCCCAACATAGGCCAGCTTTGAGGTAGTGATAGGGTCACAGAGTTGTTGAGTTGTTTAATTAGAGAGAAGGCAAGGGTGTCTTAAACAATAATAGAAATAATTCTATTTACACCTACAGTGTTCCCAAAATGTGCCAGGTGTAAAGCAAACACCCTGAAGCACTCAAATTTGGATGGACAGCCAAGGCAGAAAAGGAATGTGAGGAAAAAAGAGAGCTATTTAATTTTATAGTAGCCTTTTCACGCTATCCAGTTACACTTTGCTGTTTTAGCATTAGTAATTCTGAATGAATTACTTCAGGAAACTTTTAGGTGCTATCCCTCATAATTTTCTTCCTTTTGAGATTTGGTTCTCATTTCTTTATATTTTCATGTGACTGAAAGACTTGAATGAAGACTGAGGTGTAGTATGTGTTTCTTTAGTTTTGTCTTGTTCACAACTGTACTTAATTGGCATGCTTTCCACCCTTTCAAGAAAAGGGGCAGCTGTGGAGAAGGGAAACACTTGCCTGTTTGCCAAGCAACAGAAGAACTAAATTGGCCATGGTCTTCTGGCAGCACAAATGAATCCCATTACCAAATGGGCTGCCTAGAAAAATAAGGACCATAAGGAGTAACTAGAAAAAAAGATAAGATAGGGTTTGTTCTAAGCAAATAACTATATGATAGTAGTCTTAATTACATGGTTTCATTTTCTTTGCCCTCTTTAACAGAGAGAAGTGAGCTATAAAGTATTTTTAATCCACAACACAGAATCACAGAATCGTCTAGGTTGGAAGAGACCTCCAAGATCACCTAGTCCAACCTCTGACCTAACACTAACAAGTCCTCCACTAAACCATATCACTAAGTTCAACATCTAAATGTCTCTTAAAGACCTCCAGGGATGGTGACTCAACCATTTCCCTGGGCAGCCCATTCTAATGCCTAACAACCCTTTCAGTAAAGAAGTTCTTCCTAATATCCAACCTAAACCTCCCCAGGCACAACTTTAGGGATATATACACCCAGGAATATAATTATTTCTGTTTACTACTAAGCACATAACAGATTTTTTTTTTTTTTCACAGATGTTCATATTGTCTAAATCCTTTTCTTGATTGACAGTTGTGAGCTCAGGTTATTGCTGTATGGACAGAAATAGATCTTTCTCTCCTCCTGTGAACATCACTTTATGTTCATCTACATTGGCCTTAGCCAGGTATTTTATTACTCAGGCTCGTAGCAACATAAAGCCCTTTTGTCATTTTCTTGCTAAGTGCTCATCTTTACTACACGGAATTATCTGATAACATCTGGAGACTTTCTATGGTCACAGATGGATGTTTAGACCATAGCATATGTACATGTTCATGTATGTTACAGCATGAACACTGAAAATATCGACTTTTTTTTTTTATTAATTTACTTATCCATAGTCGTAGATTATGAAAATAGACATATGTATTTTATGCACCACTGCAATAAATCACTGGAATAGGTAACTAGCATATTTTACATACATTGAGCCTACTGACTAATTGTAACCCATATCTGCATGTGTTCAGTCATTAATCAATACACTGGCTCTGTAACCCCCAATAATTCTAGTAATAAGCATGACAGCCAAGTAGAAATGCCTGCTTCTATAAAATTGATCATGTATGAAATCTCAAGCTGATCCAGGAATTTTGTGTGAATCAACCATCCCTAAAGTTGATCTCCTAGGTCTACATTTACCCTTGAGACATGTGTTTCAGTATCCTCTTCATATAGAGTCCAGAAAGTACACACTAGAAAATTACTTTTGGGACATAAGATGAGTTAAAAAGCAGGACCACAACTAAATGGTGCCCATTGGTTCTGCAGAAAGCCCATCTGGATCACGTAGAATTAGAAGTGAAAGCTAAAAATTAGGCCTTGGGACTGGCTGCAGTCTAATTAGATGAAATCTGCTCTTAACTGAGGAAACACTTCCAACTCTACTTGAATTTGGAAACACTTGTTTCTAGACTCTCCTGCTTACCTCATTACAAACTATCTCTGTCCTGGAGAGGAACGCAATCCAAAGGCTATGTCTCTTTCCTGCACTTTTAGTTTGTCCAGAAGAAGAGGGTTGATTAGAGGTTATATTTCTTTACAGGCTTTCTTTTTTCGTTTTTTGTTGTTATGAGGAGAAAGCTTTCTTTTTTTTTTTTTTTTTTTTTTTTTTGTCCTGAGTGCATCTGATAACTTTTTCCCTGATTTATCCCAAAGAAAAAGGGAGAAGACAGAAGACCTTGGGGAACAAATCCACTGTTCATATAACTTAAGGGCATAACTAAGATTGGAACATCACAAGACAATGTACGTGAGTTCACCCTTCTACCATTTGACTAAGTGAAAGAAAGTGTAGGCTGGGCAGTCATTTCCTGCAAGTCTTCTTAAATCTCTGTTAAGAAGAATAGGAAAGTGACAACTATTATTCGGATTCATCAATATATGATATTTCTACTATTTTACAACATTTGCACAAAAAAAATGTTCTCTCTTGATACTCACTGTGAGTTAAACAGATACCACCTCAGTAAGTATAACGCAGTACTAAAACAAGTCCCTTGGGTCAGGGTGGAATCTCATTTATATATATTCTTAAAAGGGAGCTGAGGATCCCTTAGACATGGGTAAAGTATAGGAAGCATGAAGTTAGTTTCTGTTACTGATATTCTCATTGCTTACCCTACCCCAATTCAAAAGGCATTTGGGGGCTTAGACTGAAGAAAAGGTTCAGGCCAAAATATATCACACTGCTGCAAGAGCATCCCTGAACCACTGTTATCTCTGCTTCCACTTAGCTATGCAGAATATGAGCTTGGCACAGCTGAGCTTGAAGCCCAGGTTGTGGACAGTCAGTATAATCCTCTCAATTTAAGAAGTGCTTGCAATAGGGAAGACCAGTGCTCAATGTAGGACTAATCCAACAATTACTTAGATATTTTGTATATGTCATTTCTACTTCCAGTTGCCAAAGTATGCCTGAAATGTATTTTCTCTGCATTTTGTGGTAGGAAACAGCACATATTCATAGCCCAAGTTCCCATACCTTGTTATCCACTTGCATACAAAACCTCTGACTAAGATTACAAGTATATATTGGCAATTTCAATCAGATCATTTCAGTTGAAAATTCTACGTGCACTTGTGCATAACTGTGCCAGACATCTTCCAGTAGCGTGTTTCTTAAGCCCTTCTAGCATGAGTGAATTTTGCAGTGTTTTTTTTTTTTAATTTTCTCAAGAAAGAGAGATTGAAATTTGGTATGTGTATCTCAGCTTTGATAGTATTTGCAGCGGCTTTGATAGTATTTGCAGCAGTGAGCAGGGAGGTACTGCACGTCCCATTTCTCCACACTGAGGATTTGCCCAGTATTGGGAAAATGCCTTAGTAGGTGACTGTGTGAAAGTACCTCTCACTACCAGCCCTCCCATCACTAGCAGCATGGACACATCATTGCAAAGAGAAAAGTGGAGATTTCGGGCTGTTTCTTAGTTACCTTCACTGACAGATTGTCCTCTGGGAACTCTTGCCAGCTGGCAAAGTTTGGAGCAGCCCACAGGTTGCACCAGCATGTCCAAAACTGAGAAGAACAGAAAAGTGCAAAGCACAGCCAGCTCCCTCATGGCCTCCTCTTTCTGCTTCACTGAAGCAAATAATGTAACACTCAGTGCTTGTGTCAGATGTAGTCTGAAAGGATGGCTGCCTGTGTTGCTGCTGTTTCGTTACTGTCCCTCTCAATAATAACAGATGAAGACCATGATCCCAAGAGTGCCATGAAGTGCTGTAGAGTAGATCTGATGGAGTTAAGAGCTAGTTGTTGGCTTCATAGGAAATAAAGTGCTGAAAACCTGTCAGACCCATTGGTCAGAACTCAACTGCCAAAGGTTTTGTTTTATGCAGTAGTTTTTAAACAAATTCAAGGGGATTTTAACTGCTCTTCAAACAAAATTTAATATCTAAATACCAGACAGATAGCATATCATACTTCCTTATGGTTCAGAAGCCAAGGGAGTTCAGCCTAAGATTCATTTGCAGACATCTGTAAAACACATTGCTATGGAATGACAATAGAGGTGATCCATAACTTGAAGTGGGCACTTGTTCTTCATTATGAAATACAGATAGATATAGTGACACAAAACATTGCTTTTCAAGTAAGTGTGCTCAATTCAGTCTAAAATCACAATATAACTGCATGCCAGACATTGATTTTCTTTTGCCAGTGAACATCTGCTTGATATACACAGGCATCTTGTGATTAGGCTCCACTCAATAGCTAGATGAGAAAGTGAGTGGGGTGGAGGGGAGGAGGATAAACAAGCTTTCTTTATGTGTGCAATAAACAAATGTGTTTATTTCCATAAAGAGTAGAAATAAAGATTCAGAATTCAAAAGGTATTTGCTTTCAGCACATTTCTTCCTTGGAGCTGCATGTAGCATGTTTACTTTTCATTGGCAGACATCTATAATCAAGTGTATTTTCTGGAGGAAAGAGATTTTTATCTGATGAATTTAAAGACTTAATGAATAAGGAAACAACATGCATATTAATTTATTATATGCATGAATGATGAAAAATCTGAGTTATTAAACTGATTTTCCAAAGTAAGAATAAAAATGTTGTAATCTATTGTTCTTAAGAAATGTTACATTTCATCAGGGTTTTTCAAATCCTCCAATTCCTGTGAGTTGTAGTTTCCAGTTTCACAAATATTTCTGTCAGTTCTGTATGTCATTGCAGTAAAATCCAGTTGGGGCTAGATCTTACTATGATCCTAGTTTCCATTCCTGAGTGACAAGTATCAGTGCTGTTAAACAAACTGGACAGAGTCTCCATTTTACAGGTTCAAAGCAATGTGTTTCAGTAATTATAGTATGCAAATGATGTGTCTGTTGTGGTCTGCTAGCTAATGCGTACTTTTAATGCTTGCAGAGATGTACTAGCTAGTGTCTTTTTCATTTTGGTTTGTTTCCTATGCAGAATTTTTTCAGCTAAGGCATTCATTAAATTAAAATTTAGGAAGAAGGGGTTTATTTCAGAGATCTGCCAAAGATTCTTAATCACAGCTTATAGGATCTTCACCCTCCTTCTCAGTTAAGAAACTGAGAACTCTTTTGCTAATCTAATTTCTGCCTGGGTTATTTTTTTCTCCAGAATGTTAAGGATGACTGAAAAGGATGGTATGTTCTATAAAACCATAAAGGACTCTTACATTTATCTAGTCTGCCTTGCCACATATCAAGACATAACAGCTCCCTGAATTAATTCCTCTGAGACATTTTATTCTTTTATTTTTAAATTCTGTGGCTCAAGCCCTCGTTAAGTTGTTCCATAATTTGATAAATCTTTTAGTTAAAAATATAGGCCCTGCTTCTAACCTGAATTTATCTGCTTTTTTAACTCTGACAATTTGATCCTGTTGTGTCTTTGTCTTCTGCATTATCATATCATGACTTGAGCTGTAAAAGCCATGGTTTCCAATCATGTAATCTTTCTTATGACTTTTCTCTGAACCTTGGTTATCATTTTTGGATTGTAGGCATAGAAGCTGGACACAATATGCCAGCACCAGCCTTGCCAGTGTCATATACTGGGGGAATACGATGGCTGTGTGAACTGTTTGCTGCCCTCTGTTCCTCTGATTACACGTTCAAGGCCTGGTTCCAGCTCCTCTGGACTCAGTGTCACTTTTCCACATGACTTCTAATGACTTTCACCACCACTTCTTCAGAGTCCCAAGCAGAGCAACTTCTTCTGGAGTATAATGCACATTTTTCCCTCTTAGATGTATGGCTTTACATATCATTATTAACACATGAATTGTTAGTTCGTGTTCACCTACATGAATCAGAAGTAGGGAAGATGTAGGGAAGATCATTCAGTGCTGATGACAGGCCTTTTGTCATTTTCAATATTTGCTGTCCAACTGATATCAGTGTGGAAGTTTGGCTGGAAGAATCCAAAAAGAGATAGAATATATATGTATTTAATTGCTGAAAAATGCCCATCTAACTGATTATTTATGGTGGAAATACAGTATTTCTCCAAGTTCCTATGATTTGAAAATTTCTCCTCAATATCTAACCAAAAATCTTCCTTTCTGCACATGTAAACCAATTAGTCATGTCTATCATTTCAGCCATTTCTTGTAGAAGTGTTTAATATCTATCAGTGTTCCTGGTTATCTGGAGAGGTCCTAGAGGATTGGAGGCTTGCTGATGTGACTCCCATCTACAAGAAGGGCCGTAAGGAGGACCTGGGGAACTACAGGCCTGTCAGCCTGACCTCAGTTCCAGGGAAAGTTATGGAGCAAATTATCTTGGGTGAGATCACATGGCACTTGTGTGGCATCCAGGGGTTCAGGCCCAGCCAGCACAGGTTCACGATAGGCAGGTCGTGCTTGCCCAACCTCATCTCCTCCTATGATCGTGTGACCAGACTGGTAGATGAGGGAAGGGCTGTTGATGTAGTCTACTTGGACTTCAGCAAAGCCTTTGACATGGTGTCCCGCAGTATTTTCCTTGGGAAACTGGCAGCCCGTGGCCTGGACAGGTATAATCTTCTCTGGGTAAAGAACTGGCTGGAGGGTCATGCCCAGCAGGTAGTGGTTAATGGAGTTAAGCGTCCCATTACAAGTGGTGTCCCCCAGGGGTTGGTTCTGGGGCCTATCTTGTTTAATATCTTTATTGATGACCTGGATGAGGGGATTGAGTGTACCCTCAGTAAGCTTGCAGACGACACCAAGTTGGGAGGTAGTGTCGATCTGCCCATGTGTAGGGTGGCCCTTCAGAGGGATCTGGATAGGCTGGACTGCTGGGCTGAGGCGAATGGGATGATGTTCAACAAGGCCAAGTGCTGGGTCCTGCACTTTAGCCATAACAACCCCGTGTAATGCTATAGGCTTGGGGCAGAGTGGCTAGAAGACTGTGAAGAGGAAGGGGGCCCGGGAGTGTTGATCGATGCTCGGCTGAACGTGAGCCAACAGGGTGCCCAGGTAGCCAAGAAGGCCAATGGCATCCTGGCCTGTATCAGGAATAGTGTAGCCAGCAGGAGCAGGGAGGTGATCATCCCTCTGTACTTTGCCCTGGTGAGGCTGCACCTTGAGTACTGCGTTCAGTTTTGGGCCCCTCACTACAAGAAAGACATTGAGGCCCTGAAGTGTGTCCAGAGAAGGGACAAAACTGGTGAGGGGTCTGGAACACAACTCTTATGAGGAGCAGCTGAGGGAGCTGGGATTGTTTAGTCAGGAGAAGAGGAGGCTCAGGGGAGACCTCATTGCACTCTACAACTTCCTGAAGCGAGGTTGTGATGAGGAGGGGGTTGGCCTCTTCTCTCAGATAACTAATGATAGGACTCTAGGAAATGGCCACAAGTTGCGCCTGGGGAGATTTAGATTAGATATCAGGAAAAGCTTTTTCTCTCAAAGAGTGGTCAGGCGCTGGAACGGCCTGTCTAGGGAGGTGGTGGAGTCACCATCCCTCGTGGTGTTCAAGAAGCACCTGGACAAGGTGCTACGAGATATGATTTAGTAGCTTAGTGGGTAGTATTGGTGATAGGAGAATGATTGGACTAGATGATCTTGTGGGTCCTTTCCAACCTTGTGTTTCTATGATTCTGTGATTAATATGTCACAGTAGGAGCTGATATCTTAGCAGATAGCACCACATAGTTTTGTTACAAGCTGTTGCCTTCCTAAGTAGGTAAATTCCATTGAATATCGTTGCATTTCTGGAAATAGACATACCTCTTTCACAAGAACTATTAACTACTGAAGATCCAGACTAGGACAATATATTTTCATTATTTCAGTGTCATCTCTTGCACAATGTGTGCTAAAACCACCGTTCCACTCCTCATCAATACTTTCTTATAGGTTACTTTATAGCACGACAATGATAGATTCTGTGCTTATGGAAATAAAGAAAAGTTTTGTCTGTCCAGTTGGCAGTAAAATGACATATGGCACATACTTCATCATGTATTGGTTACTTGCCTGTTTCCAAAAGGCTAGAGATGAACAGGAGATGATTTTGACTGCCTCTACACAAGCTCAAGGAGATAGGGAGTCTCAAAGAACATTCACTGTCTCATAAAAAAATACAACAGGTAACTTTGCCTGTTTAGTACTTATAGAATATCTTTGTATTATTTTACAAATGAATGCTTGGAACATAAAATAGAATGAAATATGCCAGAACTTTATACATAGCATACTTGTTATAGCATACTGCAGTGCATTTTAAAAAGTCCTAGATTAACTATTAAACATACTTCAGCCTATGTGGAAGCAGTCTAAAAAGCACTCAAAGGAACAGTGATGTGTTTTAAATATATTAGTATAATTTGATTAAATTACCAACTGACCAGTGAGCATCTAGGGTAATTATATACAGCTATTTCGTCTTGAAGTTTTCAGAATTTTGGCTTTGTCCATCTCTGCACTTTTTCATGAAATAGGAAAAATATATGCATTCTAACAAATAAAAATTGCTCTTAAAATGCTTTCTAAAAGATTTTACACTTAGCAAAGCAGCGTTGCTAGAGACTTACATAGCACTTCTTTTTGTTTTTAAAGGCCTAATCCAAAATCTCTATAAAGCTGATGAGAGTGTTTTTATTGAATTTCATGAGCTCTGAACTATGTTGTAAATACAAAAGAATTGCTTCCAACTAGCATATTTAATATACATATACTAACTTATATGTAGAAATATATATTTTTTCTCTGAAACTCAGATTCTTTTTAATAGAGTATTTCATAGTAGTATTTTAGCTATTTCTCCTTGCTAATATCATAATATTTGGGTAAAGAAACAGTACCTTGTCATTAGAGGAGCAGAATATAATCTACAGTCTATTGTTAGGACTGAGAATATTTAAATCACTTCTCTGAAATTAGATTTATTGTCTGCTCTGTTTTCTTATTAGATGTGCATTCACTACAATCAATATCAATATTTATTTTTTCTAATTTGAAAATATCCTTGAAGAATCTCTGTCACTACTGCAGAAGTAATTGAATATGGTTTATGAGTCAGTCTGCATCCTTATGAAAGATGTTCATACTTCCTGTAAGACATCTGTTCAGTTATTTTGAATATCTTTTGGTTATGTCTAAATACAAGAAAAAATACATTTAGAAAAATGTCAAGGACTTAACAGTCATAGGAATTATCTTGAAAAAATATATGAAAGGCACACAAAAACGGCACCTACATAATTATTTCTACCTTTTTGAGAAATATTGGAAAAAATGGATTGTAATAGATGTTATGGTTTTGTTTTGTTTTGTTTCCTTTATGTATATTTCTAACACCTGGATAACCATATATGTAAATCTGCTTTTCTATTATCTCCTTCCTTCTTGTTCCATCCTCCATCTGCACTGTTCTATTCACTGTAAGGTTAGAGCTTAGCTTCAATGTTTGAGAGATCTCAGAGGTTAATTTTTGCATCATCTGCAGGATCTCATTCATCCTTACCAGTGTAATACTTCTCATGTTAATGTATCCTGAATATATTGGGTTTTCAGAACATTTGCTAAAAGTACTATTAGGCAACACGGTCACCTTCTAAAAGCATGTGGGAAAAACAGATATTCTCTATGAAAGAATCACTTATATGAAATAAAGAATAAATAGACATATTATATCTTACATAGTATAAAGAAGGAAAAAAAAATAGCAGTGAACTGAGGGAAAGGAAGACTGGAAAGTGGGTTTACTAATTCCTGAATTCAGGCTAACTTCAATCCAATTCTTTACTAAATAAGCATTCAGTGAATCTTCAAATACTGAATAAATCTAGGAGTTGCTTTTTACAAGTATTGCACTTTTTGTTTTCTTAATGCAAACCAATAGGCTGCGGTAAAGGCCTTTGTGTATAGCCATAATAGAAGCTCTTCTCACAGAACAAGAAAAGAAAAGATGGAAATGTTGATTCTGGCAACTGAGTATGTGTGTTTAATCTGTGATCTTACAGGCAGTAGTCTTTACAGGTTCAAAAGTAGGTTTGTTGTCCAATCAGAGAATGCACAGAAGTTCTCAGAGGTCCTTTGTCTTTGGAGGACTTTATCATGAAGACTGTTTTCTCCTTCTTCCCTTTTTAAAAAATACATGTTTTATTATAAAAAATAAAATTAAAAATAAAACAATGCATGCTAGAAAAGGCACTAAAACTTTGTGTTATTGTTACTTAATTGAACAATTTACAATCCCAAGGAACTTGCCTAAACTTAAAATCTTAAATCTTAACAAATAAGGACAATGACATCTCTGAGACAAATGACATCATGAGAAAAAGAGAATATTTTGATAGAATCATCTCAGAACCAGAAGATCATCTATAGTTTTGCAGGAGTGCTAAAAAGGTCATGCAGCCCTAGATATGTGAATTTTGAGTAAGAAGGTCAGAAAGATGAGTAATGTGATTATGCCAACAGGGAAAGGTCGAATGTAGGGAGAAATTCTGAGTACCAAGTTGCCTTTGCAAACATCTTCTGAATGACTCTGAAAGTTGCTGCAAAGGAATAAGGCTACTTAGGTGTTTTTTTGAGGTGATCACTTCAAGGACGGAGAGAGGTAATTTCACTTCAAGATTCTTGTCTGTCTCAGGAACCCATCTGAATAACTATGGGATTTATTAAGGCTTAAATACAGTACATTATAAATTGTAACAAGTACAAATGTCTTACAAGCTTATTATGCAAATAGCATTTCATAAGTAGTTAATACAAAGTTAAGATTTATTGACTGTAAAGTAGCTAGAACTGGAAACAGCATAGTGCTAGAGTACTGTATTATAAGACTGACCTGAATTTATCAGCATAAAGATTTACCTAGTCTTGTTGATCTATTTGTACAACTTATATCACATTGTTTTTTTCAGTGACATTATAAAACATACAAATGCTGACCCACAAACTGACAAAGTTAACTAGCACCAAATTTTAGAATAATTCAGAATAATGAACTATCTGTGACAGATAAGATTCACAAACCATGCATCTGAACATGAGTGCTTCATGACCCAGAAGTAGTTCAGATATCACAAAATTACCTGGAAGCCCTGTTTATATGTAAAGGTTGTTGATCGCCAGTATGAATATTTGGATTATGAATACTTGGAGTGAAATATGTTTTCCTCCTGAGTTTATTTTAAATTAGATGGCATTTATAACAAAGATCTCCTTAATTGTGTCCAGAAAACTGTTCAATCTTAAGGATGAAAATTATTGAGCACTACTATATACTGCTGTGCTGTTCTCCAGGCTGTGCTGAAACCATTGCAAAAACATACTATTGGAAAGCAACAGATAGTAGCATTTGTAAATGCCAATGTGCATTCCATATTGAAATGTGTTATTACTACATTACACACTGAAATAAGAAATCATGTAACCCACATGGTTTTTGCAGTACATAGGCTGACTCTCAAAGTCCCCGTAAATTAGGAAATGTATCCTGTGTCATTCTTAGAAGGCTGGAGTATAATCTTCATTTCTAAATACTGAACTACTAAGCAAGTATCAAGTGAGTAAGAGTACTATTTCTGTAACAAAGGAAGGAGAGGAAAGATACTGTGTGTAGGCTTGAGCAACAAAACACTAACAGCAAGACCGAGACTGAGCTTTAATGGACTTGAATTAAATACTTGTATGAGAAAATGTCATCTTTTTGTCTCACTGAATACAGAGTATTCAACAATGTAAGAGGAGGTACACAAAAGGAATCAGAATATTGTGGCTTGTACTGCTTGTACCTGGGATGCTCAGTGGGCTGTGAATACTATCATTGGTTGGGGATGATTTTTTTTCCCTGCAAGCAGAGGGAGGGATCTTTTGCTCTTGGTAATGTTTTTGTGCTCTTAGTCCCAGTTGAAAGCAACAGATGTGGTAGTTGCTAGTAGCAGGCATATTGCTCTCTACTAGGGCACAGCAGAAAGCCCGCTACTGTTTACTGTCCATTTTCATCCAAAAGTATTGAAGGCTTTCACGCTGGCTGAGCACTGATGATAGGAATACTATTTTGGCACTTGAAGTAGGAAACAGTTCTGCTGTAAAGACAGAAAAAATAAGTAGTTGCTATAAGAGAGCAGAGAGCCATGTGGCTTCTCTACGTAAAGATGGTCCTCTGTTTCTTTGCACTACTATTGAAATATGCATTTAACTTTTTGATGCTATCTAGTCACACAAAATAAATGTGTAGCCTTTTTCTGGTTCTCAAATTCATGTTACAGTTTTATAGGTTGTTTCTTCACAGTGACACTAGCCTGTAGAAAACAATTTAGTCCATACAAATACTGAGACCTACAATTAAAATTGCCCAGTGTTTTCTATTATAATTCCCTATTACCAGTGAAGATTTTAGCTTTATTATATTTCTGTGGATTCTAGGAGATTATTGTGCTGAGTATCATCAAAGTTGAAAGTGCTACAGTCTCTTGGAATGATGTTAAGTATATGTGATGCAGTTGATAGTAAAAGTTTACCACTTTCATTGGTTCAGTTTCCTATTCAGAATTTTTTGGATACATCAAGGTAATAAGAATTTAAACAAATGTAGTAAGTACATATCTACTTCGTTCACTGGCAGGAACTGTGAGGTGCCTCATGGAAAAATGTACTCAGCAACTATGGAAACTAAAGCTTTTTTTTTTTTTTTTTTTTTTTTTTTTCTGATGGCAGCAGAACTGAATCAACTGATTGACTCTGTCTATATTTTTACAGTTGGCTCCTACCATAGTCTGAAGTTGGTTTTTACACTGCCTTTTGAATTTCTGTTTCTGTTTCAAGAATGCACTGCCTTTGAAAATGGTCTGATCACTGTTGTGCTACAAGTAATAATCAATTTACGGGAGGATAGAAACACAAACAGAGTCTAAATATACTCTGCAGAAATATGGGAGTTCTTTAACCTGGACAGTCTCTCTGCCTGGAACTGAGAAATAACACAGAAAAGGAACAGCAAACAGATGATATTTGGCATGCCTTTAAATATAAAGACAAAATAAACACAAATTATTCATGTATAAAACCAGTGTAAAAGTGGGAGATTTGACATTTTCAAAGTACTACCTTTGAAATCAGAGTGTGGGATTTTTGTTGTTGTTGTTTGTTCGTGTTTTAATTATTAATTTCAAGTGGTTTGGGTTCAAAACAACGGAAAACAGATTTAATGGTGTGCCAATTCTCTCTCTCTCTTTTTTTTTTCCTTTTTTTTTTTTTTTGAGCATTAAAATGACTCCTCAGAGATTCCAGGAAATTATTTATTCACAATAAATTAGAGCTGCTAAACTGCCAGCCAGACTGTCTGCAGCAAAACTTACAAATGTTTTATTGTCTAGCATCATTGAAGTCTGCCAATAAAATTGGGCTTCATTCTACAGTCAGTGAAATATTGTACTCCCTCTCCATAGGGCTGTTTATTTAGTATCCACTCATGTCGTGTGTGTTTATGCATGTGTGAGCATGTGCACTGACAAATGTGTGTTATTTTACAAAGAGGAAAATCAAAACAGACATAGCTGAAGACAGAGAACAAGGACTTCATGTCAAGCAATTTTCGTTCTGAATCTTATCCAGAGATCCAGTTATATGTGTTCTCTTCAGCTTTTATGATTTACAAATGTATATAGCCTTCAAAAAGATATACTGGGCTAATAAGCTGCACAAAGGAAGTTTTGTTGAAGCTTTTTATTGTCACTGTTTTTACCTCTGCATTCAAATCAATTAATAAGTTTTATTTGGAGAGTTGACAGATGAACACCCACAGAGTGACACCCACAGCATGTCCCCACATATTCTTTGTCCTGCCACATCAATATGGTGCCTGTTTCGATATTTATCTGGAAATAGCACTTACAGATTAAGAGAAAGAGGTTTGCTCAGTCTTTAAAACTGAAAAGATTGACAAGGCATGGAAATTATAACAGAAATAATTTAACAAGCACACAGATCAAAGTTTGTGTGATGTGCCATCTTTGAGCTAGGAAACAGACCGAAAACAACTCACATCAGAGATCTTAACAGTTTCTGAGGCTTTCTCAAATGCCTATTGAAATGAACTGGAATCCTTCAGATGGCCACATCAAAGTAGGCTTTGGATCAGGCATCCATACCATTCCATAATGGGTCCATTCAGACTCAGAGCAGAGAGGGAAAAGGTCCATTCAGCATCCTCTTACTGTACAACTACTCCTGATGAATTGCTTTCCTTTTAGACATTCCTTTTTACCATGATACTTTGAATTCTTGGTAGCTTTTTCTCTTGGAAGTTTAGTTACGGATTTTTACAAATTTCACTTTTCAATCCTAACAGTAAAAACAGGTGAATCTACAAGCCTGAGTTACAGATTCACCATCTCTCAGTGAAGTTGTATTTCCATCTTCACACTTTGTGCCCATTTAGATCATGGATCTTCACACATATAGATCATCAACAATGCATTAACAACACCGAGGGAATAAAAGTGAGGCCTTTGCTCAAGCTGTTTATTACACTGCATAACAAAACCCATGGTTTCTTTCATTTGAGCCTTTGGCTTTCGTAAACTGAATTAAATGGAGGAAGGGATAAAGGTGACAGGAAACCTATAAGATTTTAACATGTATGTTAAGGGAGTGTTCTAATTCCATTGAAGTATATCAGAAGATTTACTCTGGAGTCACACTACATCTCGTCCCCTCAACATGTTTGCTTTAAAGGGTGTCATTCATGACAATTACAGCAACATTTTCATATAGTATTAACATAATATTAACTAGTCAAGAGCAGTGTTAATTGTTCATTCATAGCTGATGTCCTAAATTTCACATCCCATGTCATGCAAAACATAGCTGAAATTACATGGAAACAATGATAATTATAGAAATCTCAGGGAACAAGCATAATAAAAATAAAATCATTATTTGAACATTCTAATTAGGTATTGCTTCATTTTTAGGAGAAGAGCAAAAAGAATTGCCACACATGATCTTACTAATGCATCAAAAACACTAATTGCAGTACACAGTTATTATTTAATTATAAATTTCAATGACAACATTGGATAAAAACTTTGTTTTTTGAGTATTTGTCACTCCCCTTAAATGAGTCTTTATACTCCAAATTTACTAATCTGGGATGCTACACTGACTGCATTTAGCCCACATCACAAATTAATTTAAAGAAACATATTATAAACTCCATAAGATATGACTTGCATAATGACTTGGCATAAATTTGAGTAAAGTATAACTTTGCTGCCTTCTGTGGAATTGCTTCTATTTTACAAAGCATAAATGAAGCAGATGTCTTCTACGGCAATTAAAATGTTTGCACGCTTCTTAATTCTTTACTGTTCAGCCTTGAAAGACTTCAGCTTTAACAAAGGATCACTTGTTTGTTTTCTAAAACAAAATGATTGATGTCAGGATTGCATTTGACTATTAGTATGATGGAAATTACAGATCTCTATAATTCAGCACTGCTGAATTCAGCTCATAATTTGAGATCTTATTAATACTGTACAATAACGTACCTTTTACATTCTTTGGAAAATGTACTACTTGTTCTACAAAGCTAGCAAAAAATGTAGTATATGATTGTCGTTTGCTAAGCCATTACCTGTATATTCGTATTAAAAACATGACTGACAGTTTAATAAGGATTTTAAATTGTTATTTTCTTGGACAGTGATGCAACTTTCCTTGTAGTTTCATCATAATTAAATGTTATACTAGCTATTTTGAGGAGAGGCATCTTAACTGAGAGCCAGTTTCTGGTGTTGACAAACTGATTTTTAGTCAAAATGTCCTTGGGCATTTCTAATAAATTAAGAGTGTTTTACATCAGAGATTGTTTTACATTCCTGCAGAGGGATAAGAGGATTTTAGTATGATGTTGTTTGCTTGGAACTGATGTAAATTACTCTGTGGATCAGCTGCATCCTCCTAGTTCTATCTAGGCCCATTGTCTAGGCAGGGTGTAATTGCAATATACATCCTCTAACGGATTTCCTCGGGTTACCCACACTGCTCAGAATGAACAAATCCTTATTTATTTTCTTTCCATTTGATTGTTTTCTGAGGGAGTTGTTTTTGCAAGGCTTCGTACCTAACCCTGACTTATGAAATAGGGATCCACTTGTTAGGTACCAGTGCAAATCTGGATGGGAATTAGTCAGCAAAACACAAATACTCATTGCTGATGAAATACTGTTTTTAAAACCAAACCTATATGTGCTAGATAACATCTACCCTGGTTCTGTGCAGAGGGCATAATGAGAAGGATGTATTACCCTCCCCTTCTCCCATCTGTACTCCTAAGCACTTTGCTTTACTCCTTCAGCGCTAACTCAAGGAGACACCATATATTTTCTTACCTCTCCCACCCACTACAGCGTGCGTTTACAATTATCATAACTGCTGATGAGAGTATTAATATTACTTGCCTTCCAAAAGTATTTTCTGAACCAGAGCAATTATTCTTGACAATGACTGAAAGAAAACTTCCAGTCCTGTGTTTTATGCTACAGACAATCTAGAATCCAGCTACGTAAGAGCTGGAGATATCCAGCAACATTTGTAAAACATGAACAGGACCTTAACTGCTGTGCTCCCTGCCCCAACGTCAGCACTGATTTCTGGCATGGCTTCCAATAAGGAAAGGAAGGAAGGAATGGGGAGAGGAAGAGTAACGGAAAAATGGAAAGGTATTTTAAGCTTCAGAGCATCACAATAGGAAGAGAGCTGATCTTGTAAGCAGAACTATTCTCACTTATGCCAAAATGTTATACCAGCTCCAGCAAACTGACATTGGAGTTGGATAATGGGCTCTGGTTGATATAATCTTAGACTAGAGACTTCTGCAGGACAGTGTCACTAAAATTTTTGATGGTGTCCATAGCAAGCCTATCTCTGCCTACAGACACATGCAGGCAGATGCTGTTCCATGATCCAAAGAGCTTTTAGAGCAACACATTAAATAATACATGAAGAGAAATGGAGAGGGACAATTAAAGTGCATGTACTGATGAAATATAGAGAGCTATGTTTGAAAAATGCCTATGTATGTTTAAGCTGTTAAACATGATGGAAGAAATCTAATGGCAACTAGACCCAATGGGCGTCTTTCTAATGACTTTAAGCCTCATGAAAGCATAGAAGATAATATACAGTAAAAAGGATGATAGTTTGTATGTGAAGGGTGTAGCTTTTTCATCATTACTACAGCGGTTAGCACTGTAGGAGGTATCATTACCTACTGGAAGATTTTATAACTTTCAAAATTCTTTCCCTGCCTCCATTGCATGAAAGGCCCTATTTACACCTCCAGGAGATGGGGAGAGCTGGTGGTGGGGGAGGAAGAGAGGGCACATTTCAGGTCTGAGCAGCAAACACGCAGCCCTGTCTTTTTGAGGTTCTGTGTGGGTCAGGTTTCATGTGGCTATTTTGGTACTCTTTATAGGTAATGGGTACTGCAAATTTAGCCCGTCTCCAGTGGCTGGCTCTCAAAAGTGAGAATAGCTGCTTTTGGGTAGTGTAGTGTAGGAAAATATCCAAACTGTCTGCTAACTGAGAGGCATTGTGTGTCTCACCAAGAACGCTAATACACAGTACGTTCTGCCGAAGTTATTGCTGGTATCTACATTTGTCTTTGTCCTCCTATCTGTAATTCCTGCAAATCCTTGAACATAGGCTTTTCAGAGTTTACAATGGGGTGTCCTATTTTTCCTTCTTTTAAGGAAAAATATCAGTCTTTTCCATTACTTTGAAGGAAAAGGAAATGAAAATGGAAAAGGAAGAGGAAAAGGAAAAAAACTGCATGCAGCAAGTTGCTTTCTAAAGTCCTGCTGCAAGAATTTCATGCTCTAATTGATAAAACCTTACAGAAGCACGCAGCATTGAAGCAGCAGATGTACTCAACACAGGCTTCTGAAGTAGGGGGAATTTGTGAAGAGAAGAATAAAAAGAGAGGGCGAAAGAGGTTCCTTTAAGCAAAGCTCAGTGTAATATTTCTGATTAGCCTTATCTGTAAGAATGATCCATTAGATTTTAGCTGATGATCAGAAAGATATATCATGGGATTTTTTAAGCATCCTATGATATTTATTGTCCCTGGAAAGAGTAGACTACAGTGAAGCTTCTATTTCTGTTTCATCAGTTTCTGGACCTACATTTGTTCTAATAAAAAGGATAAAGCTGCCAACTTAAACAGCAGTGTGGTGAAGAACAGTTCCAGTAAATAAGCAAAAACCAGCTTCCACACGTACATATTAAGGAGCTGAATGGCACTAATGGTACCCTAAATAGCAAGGTACTCCTTCTGCTTTCTTCAGAGTCACAAGCCATCATCAGTTCAAACTCAGGACTAAAAGGGAGACTTGCAGAAAAACTGAAAGGGAACTCCATCCAAAGTGTGACACTGATGTAACGATCCTGAGGACTTCCTGTGCTAAGGCAAGGCAGCCAAAAGAGCTATTCACTTCATTCAAAAGCCCTGTGTGTTTCCCAATATCTCAATTATTAATTTCAGTTCTGTAGGAAAAAAAAATAATTAAAAAAAAAAGGTATTCTAACCCCATTCTTTGCCTCACATACCTCTGCAAGTGCTTCCAGCCTTTTCAGTCAGACTGGCCCCAAGGAGAGCTGACCACCAACTGGCCCTTCCCTGTGCCACTAAGCCCCGCTTCTCTGCCAGTATGGGTGGAGCGCCCATGTAAAACAATCTTCTCCCTGTGGGAGACTGTACCAGTCTTTGTGAGGGTCGCCTGACTGACCCACTTTCTTTGGAAAGCACCTCAGCACAAGTCCTGCAAGCAAATTCCTGAGCTCCCTTGTTCCCTGTTCACCCAAGAAGCGATTCCTTTGCAGCTTCTCTTCCTGCCTCAGCCTGCCCACACTGTCTGTCTCCGGGCCCCCTTTAGTGGATGCTCCCACTGAGCCTAATGACATGGAGGCAGTTGTAAATACTGGGGGTTGAAACCCTGCGCATGATTTTCAGCTTTTTGATTTCTGTGAGATTAGGCAGCAAGCTGGGTATGTTTTTTTAAAGCAATGTCCAAGCATGTTGGGAAGGGTTGAGGAATACAAGACCAAATATAACAATTGTCCAGGTATTCAGCAATGGTAATGTAAGCAGTAATGGTAAGCACTACTGATGATGGTGTTGGTATCCTCCCCATGGCAAAACTAACTGCTGAGAATTCTCAGGGTTGGCCTAGCAATATTGTAACCTGTACTACCAGGTATTGTAGGGCAGTATGCCCATCCTACATTTACTGAAAAATTTATTCTTTACATAGTAATGCACACCAATGAACACCTCTGCCCCAGTGAATTCACTTAAGAGAATCAAAAAAGGCCATAATCATGAATGCTAGGAGAGAATAGGAAATGAAGGATAGGAAGAGGAAAGTGAGTTACAGTTATTTTGCTTTCCCTTTTTTTTTCCTTTTTTTGATTTTGTCAGTGGTTAGACTCCACTTTGCCTTGATGAGCTTAGTGAAATGACTATAAATAGTTATGCTGTAAAAACAAGATGGATTGAAAATGGAAAAATATTCTCCACAAGTTAAGTACAAAACTGCTCATAGCTCCTATAGGTTACACAATGTAATGGCTTCTCACTTTAATCACATGAACTGCCTCAAATTGTGTAAGTATTCTTCTATCAGCTTACATGTGAACTTGACATTTTTCTAAGTATCCGTATATTTCTGAGGAGAAAAGGGAATTATTCTGTTCATACTATGGACCAGAAAAAGCTAGAAGTTGACCAGGACATTCTAGGAGTATTGCTTGGAACCTGAGATATGCTTGCAGAGTCTTAAGCCTTATACACAGTGGCTGGGAGGGGAATATGACAATTGATGGGAAATCTGAGAGTACAAGGCCCTTAACAAAAGTCATAAATTTTTATATTTGAGAAAATCTCTGTTTTCCTGTGGTGAAGGCTTAATTGAAGCTTGGTAATGTTTTAGATGTAACCTCAGTTTTTGAAGAAGGGTAATAGACAATATACATCAAAATATACCCAAATTTTCTCAAGTCCTTTTGGGTTCCTAAGTTGTAAATGGATTACCCTATCATCCTCCAAACACACTCAGCCATCTTAGTCTGTATGGAAAAATATAACCTGTTTCTCCACAAGTTCATTTATTCCTGAAAGAATTAGCCTTAGTTTTGTTTTTTTTTTTAATTATTTAAATATTGATTTTGAACAAATGTATTACTGGTTAGGATTCTTGTTGCCTTACTAAAAAAAAGTATTTATGAATGACTTCTATAGTTTGCTGAAACACATCAAGAAACACATATATCCAAATGAAACCAAGGAAAACATATGCTAAGGGATTCAGGGTAGGAAAGCAGATGTAAATTCATGGCATAATATTTTTGGTACAATTAGGAAAGCTTTTCTGCTTTTTTTTTTTTTCTTTTCAGTAAATGTTGCAGCTGCAATATTTTAAGTGTTATTGCAAATATCAGTGCAGTTTCATCTCTTCCAGATGCTGAGTACAGTGTGCACATACATAGAGAAAACTCAGTATCAAGGAGAGAGATCCAAAATTATATGGTATAATATAATGGTAATCGTGTTTTAAAAGATGGACATTCAAATGCCATCTGAACATGGTCCTGGGAAATGTATAGGTGGCCCTACTTGAGCTAGGCAGTTGGACCAGATGACTTCCAGAGGTCCCTTCCAAACTAAATCATTCTGTGATTCAGTGAATAGCTATTTCAAAGCAAGCATTGCATAAAACTTGGGCATCTCTTCCGTGCCTAGGTGAGTTAGGTCAGAGGTGTGTATGAACCATTGGTCTCTTACTTGCTAGTCATTATTTAGCTTGTCTCAAAAATGTATATTGCCTCCTTGATGGTACTTCAGCTTATCTTTCTGAAACAAGGCTACTAAAGAATTTTTCAAAACCCTAAATTCATGTATTACTTTTAAGTGCTCTCCATACACAATACCATATCCTGGCAATGGTTTTCTTCAGTTTGTATTTTCTCAGTGTGAAGTTCTGGCTAAAGGAAGCATGGAAGCTGCTATTCCAAAGCATGTGATATAACTTAGAGACCTGTCTCCTGCGGGCTGTGTAGCCCATGCTTGAAACGTTTGATAAAGAAGTTGTAGCATGAGCTAAAAGACAAGCTGATTTGGGCTCTCCTGAGCTGTGGGTCTAGATTGCCTTCTTCTGTCACTGACCAGCTTTGCCAGTGCTTCCATGATAGACTCTGTCTTCACTTTTAAAAATGCTGACAGGCTCCTTGTGGATGGGATCAAATGACTGCCCTGTTCCCTTCACCTGTGAAATTTCAGAGACTACTTGAAAAGGGCCATTGTTTCCCAGGAATGCCAGGCCTAGTTCAGGAAAGAAAGTCTTCATTTCAGCAGGAATTTGGAGCCTGCTTGAGAAGGCCTTGCAGTTAGTAGGTGAAAGCTATGGCACATTCATTAAACATCTGAACATTTATAGTGACTGGGCCTCACCCCTTCTGAGTTCTTTTGCTTGCTCCTGCTGAGTGGGTGGGAAGGAGAAGGAAGGGTTCACCACTAAAACCATCGGGTTTGAACTATGATTAGCCCTCCAGACACAGGTTTCTCTGTTCTTGGCTCTATCCTGAGAATTTATAACACTTGTGTGCTTTCATGTGAATAAACTTGTATGTTTAATAAGCTTTTTAGAAAAAAAAAAAAGTAAAAAATTCTAATAGTATATATTTGTACCTGAATAGAAAAAAGAGGGAATGTATTCAAGATCACACAGGTGATGTCCGCTTTAACAAATTGAAAGTCGCATCTAGGGTGAAAACTGGGAATAGAAACTGTGAGAATATGTTATTTTTAAAACTATTCAAAACGTAAGTACATAGGCAAACCATTTTTACAAGAATCTATGTGTACTGGCCAACAGTTTTAATATCTGAGAGTCCTACTAGTTATATCTCCGGGATATTTCTTCAGAATGAGTTGGGAATGTTTCCAGGATGGACTGATGGTGCTAATAAGCTGCATAGCTTTCCATAATCCTTATTAGGAATATTTGATCCAATGTCATGAAACCTTTAATGCATTACTCAGTAGACGCAGAACACGCAAATGTGAAACACACAGTAAGGATGAATAATTTTAGTAAATTTGTAACCAGATTGTGTGAGGGGGAGAGAGGGGAGAAGTCTTCAAAGGGTTTTTCAACCTGTTTTTCAAAGGAAGGAGAAATCTGACCTGAATATAAACTAATGATAATAAGTACTGTGCCCAGTGAGCTGAAGCTCTGGAAATTTTATTTTTTTTTTTGTACAAATACTTTTGTTCTCTGTTTTGGTTTCAGACCTCATTTAATCTCAAAAAGGTAACACATTATTGACATTAAATACCCAGGTGATAATAAACTTACTGTCTTCTGAAAGTATGGACCAGAATGTAATGATTAAAACTAATACATAATCTACTGTAAAAAAAACTCAGGAGTATTTATGACATTTTAGTTTTTTTCGTCTTTCTTTTTAAAAATATTTCCAGTGATCTAGCTAAAAAAAAAAGTTGTAGCATTGTGTGTCCTTAGACCCTGGTATAGATGGCACACAAAAGGAAGCTTGTCCTTTTGGGACCTGGCTCTGAATCAATTACAGACGACAGAGAAATACTCTTTTGTGGCTGCTAAAGTTCAGGAATGAATTCTGTCAGGCTTAGCCAATTCCCTAATGCAGCATCCACGTTACCAACATCAAATTGGCAGCTTTTGCCTGTCCCAGTGGGGACAGGGTAATGAATGGATTTAGTTAAGGTGTCCTGACTCATCTACAAAGTGCCTGGTATATGCACCAAAGCTCTCCTGTATAACTTCCAAAAAGCTGTCATTCAAAGAAAAATAAAGTTCAGAAAGTTTGCTGGCTAGCATTAACATAGCACACGACTGACTTTCAGTCTGCTCAGAGTGCCTTAGAAAAGCTGCTGTTCGTTCTTCTTTTAATTGGTAGATGCTAAGGCACTGTAAGAGAAGTATGTTTGTTATGTCATTTTTTATTTTCAGTGTGTTTTTATGGAAGGGAATTTCTTTATGATCTTCCTCCTTTCCTACTTTTTCCACTATCCCATCAAAATAATTTACATAATGCCAAAAGACTGTTTGGCCTAATGAAAATTTTGAGTGACTTTCTCTGGAATAAGACACTGTCATTCTTGAGTTCCCAGGCAATGTGTTTAGGAATTTCTAGGGAGCAATACAAATATATTTTTCTGTGAGGCTCTTACCTCCACCTGTGTAGTGAAGATTGACAATGGATCCAAAAGTAAATATACCAGAAAAAACAAAAAACAAGTCCAGTTTCTAGAGAAACAACCAAACTGTTGTTTTTTTTTTTCTTTCCACATGTATCTCTAGATTCCTACTCTTTTTTCTTTTTTTTTTTATATGACCTATTCTTAACATTTCATGATAATTATTTTTAATGCAAGCACAAAAACAGGGAAAATTCTTAACTCCATTTTTATTTCAATTTTTCAGTCCTCAGTTATGCCCATAAAATCTATGCCAATTTTCAGGAAAAAAAAAAAAAGTGAGTTTATCTTACTTTGATAAAAGATTAAGAAATTGGTCTCCCTATAGACACTTTGCTGTTTAGCCTCACATTTTCCTTAATTGAACAAACCAGAAGATAATAAAATGACCAAGATTAAGGCTTTCCTTCAATTTTCCTCTTTTATTTTGGTTGCTTCAGCAAAGATTGGCAACATTACTGAACTCTGAAAGCACAGGTGATCAGGTGTAATAGAAAGATAATTAAAAAAAAAAAAAAACTAAGTCATTAGAATGATCTATTTGACTGTTTTGTTTTTTTTTTTTTTCCAACATAAAATTAAACTGATTTTTTTGAAGGGCTTGTATCAAAGAGAAATTAATTCTCATGCACTCTACTGTAAATTGGGTTATATTTCACTGCACAAACTTGCACTAGACTGGTGTCATGTTAGTTGGGAACTGAGCCCATGTGCACAATTATAAATACATGTACAAATGTATGTACATATGTATAGTATCTAGAGGGTTTGTTTGTTCTTTCAGCGCTTTCAAATAAGTAATGGATTTGCTGCTATGCCTAAGTCCCCCGGGGAATTGCATTAGAGAATCATTTAAAATATTTGCAGAACCTCCCAAGCAGAACATGTTAAAAATGTTAAATGTTAAAAATGATTTAGAGATATCACACATTTTTCAACCCAGCTATGATAAGCAATATGAAAAAAAAAAAAAAAAGAGAGAGAAAAAAAGTCTCAATAACAAAATCTACATTGAAAAGTTAGACACTTTGAACTTTCCCATCACCTTACCAGTGTTTCCCCACAGGCTGTCTAAAAGACAACTCAGCAATGTCTGAATGGAACTGCACACAATAGCTCCTTCACAAGTAGGTCTTTAATTGATTACGGCTGTGTTTATAGAAGCAGAAGAGAATTTACACAAAATGACAGATTGCCTTTAGTGTTAAAATAGTTTGGTAACGTTAATGGTAAAGGAGGTCCCTTATACCTCCTCTTCAGCTGCATGAAGTCCTAATGATGAGTTCTTTGTTACCTCAGCCCTCAATTGTTTTTTCTTTCTCTCCTCCCCTCCCCATTTTTTTCCTTCTTTCAAAGTAGTGATATTCTTAACCTCCTGGATTGCATGAGCTGTGCAAATTTACAGAGAGAATAGCAACTAACTGGGTATCGCATTGTCAAAATCCTCCGGAATTGCAGATTCAAATATTACGTATGAGAAAGTAGAAGAATAAACAATACAAACCTACAGGAACTCATCCTTGCTGCACCCCTGCCTGTGTCAATTTGTTCAGATAATCACAAAGGCAGTGTTTGAGAGTACAGTCAAAAGGTTAATCCAAATCAAGTGCTGGGAATAAACCCCGTTTTTCCTATTTATATGAAAATACTCCCACCTAACAAGTTAATAGTGCAGTGTGTGGACGTGGCTCCGAGCCCCTTGAGCCCCCCAGATGCAGCACAAGCACCGGCAGGGAATCTGCCTGGCAGCCTGGGGAGCAGCCCGCAAATCCGCCGTGCTGAGCCGGAGAGCTCCGGATTAACCCTGTCTCGCTTCACTCTGCGGGTCTTGCATTTCCCTGTTAATAGTGACCTCTAATGGTTACATGCTTGAATATCACACAGTTTTTTAACTAGGAAAAGGGGAATGGAAATAGTTATTGTGCTTTTGTGATACCAAGCTTAGCTTCAAGACAGATATTTAATTTCAGGGCTGCAAAACTGTTTAAAGCCTTATCACATCTTTCAAGCCTAGCAAAAGATTACGTCTTTTCTTTCTTTCTTTTTTTTAATCTTTTTTTTTTTTTATATATATATATATATATATGTTTTCTTACATTTTAAAATCACTGTTAACCGAGATTCATGAACTTCTAGAGTCTCCAGTTAATTTGATTGAGGATGATTCTAATGCTAAGCCATTGAGCTCATCAACTTGGTTTCTTCCTCCTTCAAGACGAGGTGAGCATTTAAAACAGTTTTTCTTTTTCTTTCTGATGCAGCTGAATTACTTGATGGTTGAAGTAAGTAGAAACCAAACAAAACAACCAAACAAAACCAAACAAAAAACCCACAACCAACAAACACATTACAGATGATACTATGCAGTTTCTATTTGGAAAACATTATTAGCACTGTCTCATCCAACACTGTATTCAATTTAATACAAAAGACACTTCAAATGGTTTCTTTGTTTTGACCTATGTGATTTTAAGTGTCAAGAGAGAGCTGGCATCATTAAATGACAGCATTCTAGAAATATAGAGATGAATAAGCCAGGTGGGTTTGATCAATATCAAAATACACTAAAGAATCCTTTGGGGGTTTGGATATCCCTGCCAAATATCTTCTAAGCTGTGATTGTGCTGAATGCCTCTTGATTGGAAAGCATGTTGTTATGATGCTTTTTAGTGGGACTTATCTTTTCCAAATTCTGGGTTGTCACTTGATGATTCATCATGCTTCCTGCTTATGTTGCCATGCTGAAATATGCTGCTAGTACAATTTACTAGTCTTTTAGAGAATAGCCATGTCTCCAGCATAAGAATACCAGGAAACAAACAAACAAACAAAAAACATTCCCAAAGTTAGCAGTGAGAAGATAGGGATGGGGAAACAGGGACAGGAAGTTCTTTTTCTTGTTACAGTGCAAAATCAGAGTAAATTTTCTAACATCTGTTAAATGTTGTTTAGGCTCTTATTGATAGTGATTTTTTTTTTCAGTATTACTTTTAGTTTTCCAGAATTGTGTCAAGTATTTATGAGAGAGTTTCTCCTTCTCGTTAACTATAGGTTTACAAAAATGAAATATCTGAGAAGCTATTCATTCATGTTTCACAGCAAATTCTCTTTGACTGTGCTCTCAGCCACTTTGCATCTGCTTCTTGTAATGAGTTTGTTTGGTATTTGTGAAGCAGCTGACTTAAGTGCCTATTATAGAATATCTGGAATAGCCAAAATTCTTTGCGTGAACTGTTTCAAAGTGATTTTACACCATGCAACACCATCCATTCAAGGTGCAATGACAGACATGCATGCTCCTACTAAATGGACCTCAGTTTACTAGAGAATGAATAGGTAGGACAGAGGGAAAAAACAGTGGGAAAAGTATGTAAAGTCAAAGACGGCAGCAGTAGGACGAAGTCTCTTCAATCTGTTCCTATACAGCACCTGGCATGAAAGTGTTATAGAAAGGATGGAGTGCTGGGGAGTGCCTGTCAGCTCAGCAGGAGAAGAGCTGTGGCTGCTTTTGCCAGGGCCACCGGCCCCTGTGAGATCAAGCTGCACATGAAATGCCAACCTAGGTGCATGAGGAAGCAATTTGGAACTATGAAGTAAACATTGCTAGGGACATAAGAACTCATTCATAAGCAATCCCCTTAGTTTTCAGATATTAATCTACTTATCAAACGAGGAAGCACTACTTACTAAACTTAAAGTAAGACTGTAAACTAACATATAAGCTCACTTCTTGGTTATACACTACAATGCACTACAAGAGCAATGGGTGGTTAAAAGCCTTCCTACCTCTGAAACTGCAGTGTCAAGAACACAAATAGAAGAGATCAGTACAGCCCTGTAATCACTTGACTCCAAGTCTGTTCAAGAATGGAGCTTTAAGGTGTTTTTTTCTTTCATCCTCCGTTAATTCAGTTGAATCTTGTACAGAGAAATCATGCTTCCTATACCACTTCTGGATGGAGTGGAAAGAATGGAACTACTTATATGAACCTGGAGTAATGGAAAGATGTTATTATTTTTATTTTTTTTTTAATATTTCCAGTTGCTATTTTCAAAAGTACAGATCACCTGATGCTGATAAAAGCTTGGACCTATTTTATGTAAATGGGAAGGCCAAAAGCAAACGTTATCAATCAAGCAATATTCTTGCTTCAGTCTCATAGAGATTATATATTCATGCAAGAAATTTGTGACAGAAACAATACATTTTATGGAAACTCGCAGAGCTATAAATACATGCTCCTTCTGTCAGCCACTAGAAATGTCAAAGTTGTCAGTTCCCCATGCAGACACATTCAGAAATTCTAAAATAACTATAAGCAACTTTTGCTCTTGCAAATGTACATCACATTCGGGAGTCAACTGAAGAAAAGCGGGATTAATCCTCACATTGTAATGCAGCATATCCTAGTAGACTGCATAAATCGGTAAATGAAATGTGTAAGTGAGCTTATGAGCTTGATCCCAAGTACATGAGTTAGTGTGGCTCCATTAGCATCAACTGAGCTAACACTGAATAACTCAGTTTCTGTTTTTGAACAAATAAAGTTGCCCTTACTATACATTTGCTCATGGTCAGTGTAGTTAAAGGTCCAGAAAGGGAACCTGGCCTTTGATTTTTAAATATTTAAAAGGCTAGGAAGATTTTGTGCCTAAAATAATTAACTTAAGAAATTCACCCGCACAGGCTACTATTCTGACAGAGGCAAAAGCAGATCAGAAGTCAAGCTCAAAAGGGATAACATGTTCAGTAAGATTAGCTAGGACAAAATTTATAATAAGTTCCGTCAATCATGAGGCTTTAAGGAATGTATTTCTTCCCTTGGACAGAAACAGGAGTGTTTATTACAGTGTTACACAATCTAATACTTGCTACTTTTCCTTCAAAACCTGTCATTAGCTGAATACAAAATAGTAAAGGAGATGGCCTAATTAGTCTTCCCTTGTTAGACATTTCTTACACTCTTCTGCTGTTAGAAAAGACTGTAAGTGGGGCGAAGGAAGCACGGCTGAGTTGCCTGGGGCCCATTTTAAAATGCAGTGAAACTGTTGTAAGTCCTTCAAATTAGTTCAGTGGATACTAGATCATGTGAAAGCTGAGGCTGTATTTAGAAAATTAATCCTTACTTTTATTCAATTTATTTAGTGCAGTATCTTCTGTGGAGTTGACCGAGTGCACCTATAGTGTAACAGCTAGTGAGATCTTTCTGAACCACTTGGTTTGTTACATTAATTGTACCAAAGGCAGTAAACCTCAATAGAGATACAAACCACATGATTTCTCAGATTATATCTGATATAAATAAGATTATATCAATCATATATACATAATCTTATATATGTAAGATATATATTTAAATACCTTATTTAAATTAATTTATTATATCATTTATGATATCAAGTAAAACATTATTTTTTCATATTACTTGGAAAATATAATAGCACGTGGATATAAATTTAATTTTATTTATTTTTTGAGGATAGAGGGGTTTTTACTCAGTCTTCAATAAAACATGATAATCACAGAAATTCCACAGCCATGTTTGCAACTGATTAAACTAGTGATACCCCTTAAATGGATCAAAGAGATTGATGGTTCTGTGGGCACTGTTGGTACCTGAATTTCTGTTTTGAGTCAGGCCTCAATGCACCAGTATATCTTTTAGTTTAGTTTAAGCTCTATTGCAAATTATTTTTTAAAAATTAAGATCTATAGTGTGTACAGATCCTATGTCTACTTCTCCAGAGGGGCAGAAGGGAGTTAAGATACAGAGAAAGACATCTAAAGTGATCGAGAAGAGGCCAGCAGATACTTTATGGGTTAGGCTAGCAAAGCTGCAGTTCCTCAGCGTGTAGAATATAAAGCCGAAAGGGCAGGAACAAGATTTGCAAAAGCACGAAAGCGCTGAATAAGGTGAGTGCAGAACTGCTTTTAAACAAATGCCACAACACGTGATAAGAGAGACTGCAGACTAAAGAAAATCCTTAACAGAGTGGGTAGCACTTTCTGGAATTTGCTACCACAAGCCCTCGTGGAGGCAGACAGTATTAGCAGGTTCAGAGAGGTGCTAGGCAAGTTCATGGATGGTAAGATTGTAAATGGGTGCTAAAAGGATTGTGTATCCACTAATACCTGGTACAGCAGTTATGGATTCTGGAGGGTTATGAAAGGAACAAACTGCAGCTAGTGGCCAGACTTGACTATCCTTGCTATGTGGTATCTCCTACTGCTACTGCAAAGAGCAAACTTTGGACTAGATGCACTATGCGTTTGGCAGGGTATTTCTTATTTCTTATATTTCCACTACTCTTACAGTGGATGTCCCTGAAAAGCGTCTGAATGAAGAGAGATACCCTTGTTTATACCAATTTCTAGTCTCATTGTTTCATTTTAATTTTCTTTTTGCTCTTTCTTTTAATAAAAATAGATAGTAATCAAGATTATTTTGTCTTTATTTACTGCACCATTGAAGGCACGACAACAGCCTCAAGTGATTAACACAGTTACTATAGCATCACAACTTAATGGTAGGAAAAGCAGAAAGATCTGGCCTTCATCTCCTCTCTATTCAGTTACTCTAGTACCTGGTAAATTAAAATAATTAGCACTCTAATGTGGTAAAACATGTCTTTCTATCTCACTCAATACTTAATTGCAAAATATTGATTTTTGGAGGTATGTTTATGTATGGTTAGCATTTTTATGTGCTTCATGAAACTGTAATCATGTGTATTCATAACAAATTTCATAATTGAAGGACTCTGATATGACACTATTTGTACTGATAATAAGTTTAATGATGTATTCTGGTATTTTTTATTTACTCCTTGCTACTTATTTCTCATTTCTTACTCTGCTGAATCTCTCCTCTCCTCCCTTCTTTTCCCTCAGTAGCTGAATATATATAATGTACAAATATATACTGTGTATACAGATATAACTTATTAAATTATTTCTTCTAAAAGTACTGCAGATAATGGAATTAGAAAATTAAATTCAAAATCAAAAGTCAGATGCAATACCAAAAAATTAATTAAAGGTTGAATTTTGAACATGCCTATTGAAAAAATGTCCCAGATTCATATATAAAGCTCAGCAGGGTGTCAACAACCTTGAAAGACTCACTTTATAGTAACATGGTGGCATTGCATTAAATTATATTTCATCTTTGAGGGAGCTCCAGTAGTAATTTGCCTCTCCCAGAGAAGACATTGATACCATTAAAAAATGTGCAAGAACTCGTGAAATCTGAATATTTGCTGTAATCTCAACAGTGTATGATTAATCAAAGTTTATTTGTGATAGACTGAACAATTTGCTTAACAATAGTGATGTGATAAATATATTTAAAATAATATTATAACTGTGGAGATATGTACATGTTAGTCTCAATCCAAAACCAGTAAAACAGAACATATTCAGCAATTATGTACTCACATGGGACATTTTTTCATTGCAACTTTACATCTTGAGTGCACCTGATGGTCAAATTTCTTAAAAAGAAAAAGATGAAAGACAAAAATAGACCATAAACATAGTAGAGCTAGATCAGAAGGCAGTATTAAATTGGCAGTTTCACTGACAAAACAATAACAATGCATAACAGTATTGTAAATCATCTAAGTAACTAAGGTTTTAAATTCAAACCAACAAAACACAATACAATTGTATTTCAGTGTATGTCCCTTTCCTACTTTGCTATGGTTAGCAAATATTATAAAACGAACACTCCTGAAGACAACAGAATTATTGACAGGCAGCATACTTTATATATGTGTTTAATTGATAGCTGCTGTGCATAAAATTCATTTTTATTTTTCAACAGCTTATTAGTTTACACACAGTAGAAACAGGCAAAGCTGGAAGCCTATATGTTACAGGATGATTTAATTTGTTTTGCACACTGTGAACAACACAATTTACTAGACTGGTGTTAGCTTTATATCATTAGGTCTGGTAATTACATGACATCTGAGGTCAGCAGTTCAACTTGTGAAATGATAAATGCAACTATGATTTAGTCTAACCAGCCAGAAAACAATGACATAGGAAAGGTTTAATCACAATTTATTAGGTCTTCAGATTCTACAAACAGTTCTATAAAATAATAAATGTATCTTTATTATGAATAATTCTACCAATTAAACCTATTTATTTGAATTAAGTGTTTAGAAAAAGTGTAGATCCTACATCACAGAGCACCATATAAAGTGGCAGATTATGTTTAGCAGCTAATTATGTCATCTGGAACAAGCCAAGAAACAAGAAGAAATGGCACACAACAAATGTAATTTCTTTTTGTACTGCAGTAGTTTATATTTAGCAATTGCCACTACTTCTTGTTACAACTTTATGCTGAGTAAATGTTTATATTCAGGAAAACATTAGCATACAGGGCTTAGTTCCATTCTCAGGACTACAAAAACTTAAAGAAAGAAGAATATCCTTTGTTCAGGAGGCTGTCAACATCTGCTATTTATAAGCACAGCTATGTCAGAAGCTTGCTTCTCTGGAATACAAACCGGGACTGATAATCAGGTTTGATTTTTTTAAAAGTGGAAGAACCTAACTCTCAAAAGAAATTACATTCCTTGCCTGAATCTAAAATCTCAAGAGCTGGTTTTGTGAGAATTGCATATTTCTTATGCATACTTGACTAGTGTGCATTACGTATTGCACTACATGTGCATATTCTAAATCAGTCTACTTAGAAATCCTATGAAAATTCATTGCTCCCCTTATTTTTATGTAGCAGACATACATTGGCTGTGGCCAATGTGTACAATGTCAAGTGTATTCTTGCCACCTTATTTTAACCACCTTGCTTAGGTGCTGTTTCGGCTTAGTTTCCCTATGTAATTACATTCTTATCTGTCCTGTAATGGTGACTTTTTCTTTCATTGCCTACAAAGAATCCTAAACTCCTAGTGTAAGTACCTAAGATGCAGACATAAATGAAGGTGATAACAATTCCAAAGTCTGCCTCTAATAATTAAAGCTGTTCTTTAGTGAGAAGATGTCTTTACATAACTCCCTGGTGTTTTCATAGTCTGAGATAGTTATTTTAAACAACAGAGCAGTCCAAATCTATCAGTGGACACAGATGTTTTCCCTTCTACACATCCTCTACAGGCTTTATTAATTTATCAATAATTAAATGGTAGGACTCAGCCTCCTAGTTGTACCATACCTTTGTTTACTTATTCTGACTGACATACCCTAGTGGTATGCCTCAATTAGCCGTGCTTTGGACACAGGGAATCCTGATATGCTTCTCCATGCTTAATTTGCACTTCCTAGAACCTATGGAGGAAACTTCAGGCCTGAGAATGCATAGCCCAATATATACCATGTCAATATTTTTCCATACAAAAATTATTAAGATTTTATGAGCATCATAATCCCATTGTATACACAGACCTAACTGTTGGCTCTGAGCTGTTGGCTCATAGGTAGCTTGTGATCTCCTCACATAACCATCAATTTACCTTCTGTATTTTGCTTTTATTTTCCCCTTTTTGCACATTCTGCTTTGCCAATAGATGCCACTGGTAGCTCGCCAAAATGCAGTTTAGAAACTGCATTTACATTTCCCAAATTATAGGTTATGTTTTTGTAGTATCTTAAATTGACAAACATTTGAAGAAAGTCTCAACAATGCATTCTTTATAATTTCCTGCTTAATAAGATAATTTTGCCAAGTCAAATGGGAATATTCAAGGTTTTGGTTTTACATAACCAAAATCCTTGCTCCTCTTTTTCATGCAATGCCTAAAGTTATGGAGGCATAAAAAGTAAAGACAATATATGTGAGTGGAAATGTGCCTAATTCGAAACATATTTCCAATGAAATGCCATCATGTACATGGAAGAAAGGAAAATGTCATTTACCTGTGATGAAAATATTTGATCTGTGTAAATCTTCCAGTAGACTGTATTACTTGGAAATTCACTATCTTTGATACGGATATCATCAATGCAGTAAAGCCATGTTAACGATAAGAAGATTAGGACTGTAACAAATCTAATAGGAAACGTTAAAATGAGAAGTGCAAAATTTTAGTTCCTCATAATGACCACTATGTTTTATGTCCAGATTTGATGCTACGAAAAGAAAAAAAAAATATATATATATATAGAAGGTCATTCAAGGTCAGAAAATTCAAAGATGATTTTCTTATTCTGTGGTCTATAGGCCTCTCATTTTTGGACAAGGAAAACCAGTTCTGACAGCTTGTCAGTCCAAATAGTCTAGGTAAAGAAATTGATTTCTCTTCTGTCATTTTGATAGAAAAATGATTTTCTGTTGTTCTCAAAGTCCCGCTCTACTGAGTTGAACAGCATAAAATGAGATTATTACATTTTCCCTAGCAGGATTCATTGTTCTGCTGCTATTATGCATATGTGATATGACCCTTAAAAGAGGGAGTTGGAATATATACAGTATAACATAAAATACTGTATGTTTCTCTACAAAAGAGCGAAGGATTCTGTAATAGTAAATAATGGTTATTTCTTTGTCAAGACAAAATTGGCAGAGATAAGCATCTTTAAGTCACCTGCTCAGCTTGTTGCACATGTGCTGATGTTTTAAATGCATCATTATACATATGCTAGGACCTCTTTTCTCTTTTAAAATTTTATTGCTCAGTTTTAACTGCAGAAGCTTTCAGCTTTGTGAATATGGGTGAAATCACAATAACTGGACGTGAATCATCCATGTATGTGACTCATGTATATGTCCTTGTGAAAGATTGTATCACAGATACAGACTGGTAATGAACCTGAATGAATGAGTGAAGTCAGACAGAAATAATGCAGGATTCTAAAGTGATTAGAACACAGAGATATTGTTTATTGAGAAAGATACTGGGAAATCTTAAAACCAGACCATTTTTCTGTGGCCTTCTCTTCCCACTTGCCATACATTCCTCCCCTTCGGATTTTTCACCCCTTGTTGCTTTGGACCACCAGTGTCAGAAAATATAGTGCAAGCAGAAGTCTGAGACCCAAGTGATGCAAAGGACTGCTTTTAAGGCTAGGACAAGTCACCAAAGCTGTTACGCCGTGTAGCTCCTGCTCACCTATAATTTGGTACAGGCTGGGTGACAGGTTTGTGACACAACGTGTTTCATTAATCAGAAATGCTTCGGCATTCTGTGAATTACTTTCTTTGCCAGATTTCCCAGTTTTGAATAGGATACTGTATGTTCTTTTTTATATGCTCTGCATATCACCGGGCATACTTCAGAACAGGTTATAATTGCATGCCTATATAATTTAATTTGTTTCAGGAATTTATTTGGAATATGCCTCCCCGTGTACTTCGATTTAATTCCCAAGTGCCAAGAGATGCTGATCGCTGTGTTTCCCATGAGACTGAGAGGGGAGCTCAAGAAGTACTTTGGCTGCACAAGTCAGCCTTAAATAATACTCTTGATAAGTCTGGCAAACAAGATTTATGCCAGTTTCAGTAGCTGTGATGCATGTCCAAAGTTTGTATTGAATTTGGCTTTCTACAGTCAACATATTCATCCTAACCGGAATTCTTTATGGATCTGCAGTACCACTAACAAGCAGGTTCTGAAATCAAAATGCATTGTTTCTTGCATGCAAAGTAGTCATTTTCAACAGTAGAACTATTTTAAATAAGTCAACGATATTCTTCAGTCTTGAAATGCCATTAAATAGATCCAGATTTTTAGCAGTTAAACTAAGTTTGAGTAATTCGGAAGAGAAGTCATTTCACTTTCCATCAGCTGTTGGCTCAAATGGTGAAGAAATGTAAAAGTAAAGATTGAAGTGGAAACTTCATCACTTTACAGAGTGGACTTACACAAACAAACTTCCAAGATAAGCAAGCCAGAGAATAGAAGGCCTGATAAGAAGGTAAAGATACAAGGAATAGGTATGAATAGAATTTACACAGTAGAGTTATTTTTAAGGTTATATGTAAACAAGATAAATTAGTGATAGCACCAGACTTAGCTACCTGTCTCATGGCATTTGCTCACATTTAGTGAGTTTACCTGTCACAAACTCACTGGACCTGGTATTAGTGTGCTAGTCTTGCACCTGAAAGGCACTGATTCTCTGCTGTCTTGCTTATAGATACTTGTCCCAGTGCCAACTGGCTTAAACTGTATTGGATTTGATGGATGAACCTTATTTGCAGTACCTCTTTCCAGATTGCTGAGACATCTTTGATCTTTGTTGTTATGTACCCGGTCACCACAAGCACAAGCAAGACAGAACTTAGAATACTTTTTAGCTGATGCTACATTTTAGAAAATGGTATCTGTTATGTCTGGTTTCACTCAGATAACTGCTTCCTGATGCCTTCCCCAGCTCTTAGATGTGACGTTAGTTTAGGCAAGCCCACAGACCCAATATCCTGTCATCTCTGGATGCCTCCAGCATAAAGGAAGGGAAAAGCAGCTTTTTTTTCCTGAATGGATTGAACATATTGTTTAATTGGATTTTGATGCAAAAGCAGCAAACTTCAGTCCTATATTAAAGCAAGATGAAGGCCTATTACAGGCTTTAGTTCTGGTGACATTAGCTGCAGCATGATTTTGTTGAAGGACGGGAAAGGAGACTGTTTCCTGACAGTTCTTTTACAATTACATTATAAAAGTACTGACTGTACTAAACACTGTACAGGAGAACAGTTTAGCACAATCTAATGATCACACAAGCTGTCCAAGATAATTAAGAAAATGCTAGCAGATCTGCAGCACAGTCAGCCTAAAGTGTAGTCAGGACATTGCAGTGCTGTGTCTGAAGGCTGATCATGTTCACGCTCTTCTCCTTGTGCTTTCCAGCTAAAGAGTAACCAGGAAGCAAAAGAAATGATTAAAAAGTTTGGAATCAAATTATGTCTGCTCCCCATGATTCCTAGGAACATAACACCAACATGAGACATAATGTTTTCTAGACTCCTGCTTTTCTCTAATTTTCTGTAATATCAACTCTCACTCTCTAAAATCTGAGGGAACTACATCATTTTTCCTTCACTGACTTTAAAGCTTCTGTGACAGAGTGACTTTTATTTCTGTCACTACTGAATGAATTTGCAGTGTGTGCATTGTAAGTAATAAAAACAGAAGCATTTTTATATATCAAACTGTTTGAAAGATGTTAATCTTGGATTTACTTTTATTTAAAGATAACCATATGGAAGCACAATTACTTTAAAAAAAAAAAAAAAAAGAATTTCACACTATAATATACCAGGGCATTACTCTAATTTAGTGATATTCACTGGGAATTACTAATTTTCAGTGGTAGAATATTTAAATGCAGGAAGACTATGTATTATGCCATGTTAATGGGTAAGGTAAGGCTGGTACTAACTAGATAATGTATTAAGATGTGCTATATGAATATAATACTCAAGGAAAAGATAAATTTCCTTAATTTGAAACATAATGTTTAAATTTAAAAGATACAACTTTTTTTTTTTTTCCAACCAGATTACTTTTATAATACTGGAATAAAACAAGCCAAATCAGTGGATAAACAATAGGTAGGCACGAATTTGTCTGTAGAGAGAGTCGACATAAAATAAAAATATAGCTAACAGAGGTTTTTCTTTCATTGGATAGTTTTCTGAAACTTGACAATTATGGCTGTGGAGCCTCTATCTCCACTGAGATTTTATTTTATTGCTTACATTGTGTATGCATTTCTCTGAGAGAATGTTTTTTAACTGAAAGTAATATAGCTTGTAATAATACAGCTGGTGACCCTGCAAAAACTTTGAGTAAATATGGTAAAAGCTGTATGGGCACTTTCTAATGTATTATTAATCTCTTAAAGCCTATTGGGGTAGCTGAAAACAATAAGATAACTCAGTTTGCAACATGAACTATGCTTTTCAGATTTTGTAAGATTAGGAGATATACTGCACTAAGATACAAAACAAAATTGCTGAACAATTATTTATTGTAATCAAATACAAGACAGACAAATTCATGAGTGGGTCAAATCCAGGAATCCACAGAATCCAAGTAACGACCATTGTTTTCCTATTTATTGTTTGGTATTCATTAAACACGTGTACAGAGGTGGAAGGTTACTCCAGCTTTTTACATTTGTACTGTAGGACATGTTCCCTGTCTGGGAGATACTACAGTTGAACAGATGTCTCCCAGATGGTCATCTGATACAAAGTCACACTTAGAAGTCTGGTCAGCAACTTTGGAAATAAAATCCAACTCACAGGAAATATTTATAGTTGATTCAACATGCAGCAATATGACCTTTATTTCTAAGGAAATACAAGAGAAAAAGTTTACATACTTAAAATATAAAACTTTTCATAAAAATATCTGGGCAACTCTTAGTTTGGCATTCTGAAGGCCTACCCAAAGTTAAAAGAAAAAAGAAAGAAAAGGTTTAACATACTTATAATAGAGAACTTTTTGGTGAAAATAGTAAGGAAGCTTTCAGTTTCCTATTCCTAAGGCCTACTGAATATAAAACAAACAAACAAACAAAAACCTCAAGAATACCATATCATGATATCTGCTCAAAACAGGATTAAAAGGACTGCAGAAAACTGATGAATTGGAAAGAAGATGAATCATGTTTTACAAACTCTAAATGCCTGCCTATAATTATCCAATTATTTGTCTAAAAGTCGTTCAAGCCATTTGGAGTTTTGACACTCAATGACCTGTTATTTCTATCAATTAATATCCCATAGCTAAAGAATCATCCTTCTTCATGAATGGAATCAGAGAATATACTGCATGAGTACAGCACATGACTTGTCTGTTCAACTTTGATGGAAAACTGGAAAAACTACCAAGGAACAAATGAGATTAGAATGGAGTACTTTTATCTTAGAACAGCCCTTTTTGTTTTTTAGCATAACCACCTCATTTAGGCACTCTACAAACACTATATTCAAAATGAAAATAAATATTAATGTTACGCACAGTTAACAGTTAGCTATTTGAAGGATTATTTGCAAAGTCTGTTAGGATTCCTATGGTCAATGTAAAAAAATGCTCCTAACTTAAAAGTGGTCTGCACTACCCCCTGGAGGAGTTTAAATCTCTACTGGGACAGAGAAGCTCAATTTGTAGCAGAGGCGTCTCAAGCACATGCCTAAAGCTAAACAACTCCTCTGTTGTTGGGCTAGCTTTCAGCCAGATCAGCCCGATCAGCAAGCAGAAATACCTAGTGGTACAACCAAACCCGCAGCCTGCCAGACCAGGCAAGAACATGTGGCCTAGGGTGGAGGGAATACCACTTCTGACAGCGGCATTAGTTAGCTTAAGCTGATTATGACACTATAACTTTTTCTTGCCAACCTGCCAAAACAAGCATCCAAATTGCACTACCGTACTTTCAGGTATTACACTGGAATTCTCAAAATTAGAAATCTGAATATACTTGCTATGACATTTCCTTTACTCTTCTTTGGATTGCATAGGAAATTTTTATTTCTCTTCTGGCAGTTGTCGCTAATTTATATAGAATATTTCATTCACAAAAACAAAAGTGTATGGTGACTTTATAGGTTTCAAAAATTATTTAAAGAAAGAAAAAGGTGAACTGTAAGTGATTTCCAAATATGATTATAATACTAGTTTTTACAGTTTGTTATTCTGCATGCTGTATAGTTTACCTCAGCCTCCTGTAACTGTTCACAAAAACATTTATTAGGGTACTACTGTAACACAATTTCAAGTGGCGTAGCTTTTTACTGTGAGTAGCATGCTGGTTTAAAGATATGTCTACACTGTATTGCAGTGCCTTCCTTGACTACAAAAGCTGGCTGTGCTGAATCTCAGCTGGGCAGTCTGAGAACCTTGAAGAAAATGTCTTAGGGTTTCAACACTTTTTAATTCTAAATTGACCTTAGTCCTGTTTCAGGTTTGAAATAATTTATTTAATAACATTTTTGAATCACAGTGGCTGCTGAGTTTCTTTTAGTCATAGAAGTTTATCTGCACTTTATGTGCCTTTATAATGGCTCTGCAGAACTTCAGACACAAGGGACAGTTTCTCAGTTTATCCTCTTGCATAAAGTGAAGTGATCTGCTTTCTAGGATGCAGATGAAGGATATGTCTTGTTTCTGGTTTTGATTTATGTTCCTCTTTGTCAAATACACAGGATGTAAACTCACAGTGTCTTCTGCCTTCCGTGGAGAGACAATCTGGGGTCTGTGGCACTCCTTGGTCTGTAGAAGAACATCATGTAGCACAGGCCAGATGCCTGTGTGATGACTTCAGGGAGCTGGTTGTCCCATGACTTTATACATTCTTTTTGTTTATTAAGATTGCACATTAGAATTAAATAAATTGGCTTTACCAAAAAGACTCAAAAAAAAACCATTAAGAAATATATTTGCCCTAGATTTCAGGTCCAGTCCCACCGACATTATGTGAGCTCAGTGAGAATACTTCCTGAGTAAGGAGTGAAGTATTCGGCTTTCAATGATATGCTTTGTAAGGTAGTCAAAGAAGACACAAGATAGATGACTAAAACTTGTACTTGTATGCAGTTTCAGTTACTAGTATCTTCATTTCAATGACATTTGTTATTTCCTCTATTTTTCAGGATGCTTTGAAAAATTGTTGTTGAACACCAATTGATTTTAAAGTGGCTACAGTAGTACCTATTAGGGCCTAATGGAAAAAAAAAAGAAAAAAAGAAAAAAAAAGTTTTAAAATGGATATTCATACCCTGGGGGTAGATGGTACATTTTAAAGATTTACAAATGTCAAAGTCACTTTAGCTTTTTATAAACCAACGTCAGTTTGGGAAATAGAACATGTTTTCCTTGGAGGTGTTACAGCTTTTTGCAACAGAGTTTTTGAACAGAGATTTACCTTTGATGTTACAAGATTTTATAAAATAGAAAGAAAATTTTAAAAAGTTTACTTATTGACAGCAAGAGCTTGACTCGGGAACTTTGCTATGCTATGTCAGTTTCAATTAATCTTTCTTAGCTGAAATGTTGCTTGAAATTTAAAATACAGTTTTGTTTTGTTTTGTTTTTTTCATCAAATACAATAATCTTAAGAAAATCTGACATATTCCATAATTAATTAAGGGTAATATTATTTTTGATACTCTATTAGCATTAAGGGGCAAAAGAATTACTTGTACAGTATTCAAGTATAAACATACTTTATAACCAAATAATACAACACCAGTTCCATTTACTGTAAATTACAACTTTATTGGGTTGGTCCACTTCAAGTATCCTTGAAATACTTGAAAATGCTGATTTGTGTACTCAAGTAGAAAATTTCTTCTTCTAAATCAGAAAAATATGACTTGTATGAAAAATCTTTTCAAAGCTGCCTGCCCGATGCTCCTTCAATTTATTCAGATTACATGACCCTTCAGCAAAACTGGAGTTAGTTTACTTTATATCCAGTACGGACCATTCCTCAGTTCTACATAACCTTGTCACCACCAGGTACATTTAGGCAGACAGGCCAGTATTGCATTTAAGAATGTGATGGGACGTGCATTTTACTATATTAAATAATCCATTTATCTCACAATAAATGATTTGAGAGTTACAGTTTGAGGCTTGAAATGGGTACTGGCTCCAAGATGGGTATAACTTGCATTTTTAATCACCATAGACATGAAACAACAGGTATGTTTAACAGCTGTCGAAACTTTGATCCATTTAAAAGTCTAACTGATTTGCACATACAGTAGTGGTAATTGCCTTTGAGAGGATATGCAAATATACTGAGAAACTTGAAAAAATTAGCAACGTGCAACTATTTGCTGCCGACCACTGAAAGCATTAATTGTGTAAGCTCTTACTTAACAGTTTGACACAAAACAAAAAGCTTAATCATCTGCCTCTTAAACCACAAAATAAAGCTATTTAGTAGAAAGTAGAATTGCTATATGGAAGATCCAGGAAAAGAAGAAAATGATATAAAAAATGAAGGATTATGCATGTCTCAGTGGTCAACGTGAGGAAGTGGCATAAACCACTATAAGGAAAAGTGAAAACAGAAGAGACCCAGCCTGTGCAGTTTTAGGGCAATAAGCAATCTCACAACTGAGTAGCTGGAAAAAAAAAAAAGAAGAAGAAAAAAAAAAGTGGGTATAACTTACTACCAGAATACAGAAACAAAAGCAATGGAAAGATTCTATCTGAGCAAGTCACATAAAACCAAAATCAGAGACCTTTTTTCCTACTCCTTCCTTCCTTCCCCTCTTCCACTTCCATCTTTGACAATATTTTGACAAAACTTATTAGAAAAAAATACAAGGTAGTAGATAAAAAAACAAATGACTGCATTTTGTGAAGTTTTCCTTTCATGGAATTTCTTTCCAAAACTTCATGGATGATATTTGTACTTGATTGATAAGAAATTCATGAAATGACATGTTGAGAATATACAGGCAGCAGTTTATTGTCAATTATACTCTATTAACCCTTCCATTTTTGTACTGAGTTTCATCTATTCACATTCATCACTCTGTTTTGCTCTTCACACTGTCACAGCACTCTAATGAAAGACAGCCCTGATGACACTAAATAGGCCTCAATGGCCCTAACCAGCCTCAGCAGTGGCCTCCACTCATATCACTTGCCCAGGAGCTCTATTTAAGCTCAGTCCAGGTGTCCTTGTGATACTGCTGGAGGGATACCAGTGTCTGTTTAGTGCTTACTATACCTATACTTGGCCATAGCACCCCTTGATTTAGGCCCTGACCTACAGACTTTCTGAACTGTTACGTTACTGTGGGCCTGCGTGGCAACCAGTAGACCTGATCCTGACCTACAGCTTGATTCTCTCACGTGATTGCAATGTGATGTGCTTCATAACAATTAACTTAATGTTTTGGTCTGGGCTACAGGGTGGATGTAGTCACCATCTCTGCATGTGCCATGCTTGCCTTGCTCAGGTACTGTGGGGCTGGGCCCTTGCTGGTGAGGTTGGTTCCCTTCTGCTCAGTTCATGCCTTGCTTTTCTTCAGACAATAGCTGGCATGTGCTGCCCTCTGATATTTACTTCTGTAGTCTTTGATATATTTTCTCATTATGCAGTAGCAAATAATCTTTCTTAGTTCTATCTCTATCTTTCCTTGTTAGATTTTCTGTTCCTTCTTCTCTCCAGGCTTTCAACTGATTTCTTTGTTGGTCTTTTCTTTCACACTGTTTTTCACAGGATCTTGCTAGGCCTCATAGTTTTGGATCTCCCTCATTCTTTGCTAGGAAATCCCGACTGGGTATCTTAAGTAGAACTACTGCGTGTCTATCTTGGGGGAAGCAAAGTTCTATGGCTTGATCTGTTCCTAAGCTGATGAAGGTGACTTTCTTATAAGATATATCAGAATCACTATGAAGAATATGTGAAAAGTGAGACAAGAATCTCAGGAGTTAGAAGATAAGTAATGGTTTGTCATAAACTCTTAATGCCGTATGAAGTCACCACACCCACCACACTCCTTTAGGTAAGAGTTTTGAATATAAATGCAGTTGCTCTGAGCACCAAAGAAGCTTCAACCCATTACTCGTCACAGTGCCATCTTTCTTGTGAAGAAACTATTTTTTCCCAGTGTTTATGACTTGATTTTTTTTATCTTTCTGTCACAAGTTTTTTGCCAAAGATGAGATCCTGTTGTTCTGTTCCAATAGGTAAAGGCAGTGAGAGTGCTAAGAATTACTTCAGTAAAATATTTTTTCTTTGCTATACAAGGAACCAGAGCAGCCAATATCTTTGCAGTTCCAGATCTTTCCACTAAGAGTCAGGTCCTCAAAATTGCTTTTTATGACCTTCTGACTACCATGTTCCCAAGGCTGTGCTCAGCAATGCCATGTTTCTTTTCATTTCATCGCTTCAACTCCCTTGGGCCTCCCTATAGTAGGCACAAAGCCCGTTTCATTTTTATTTTTTTTTTTTAAAAAAAAGAAAGAAAAAGAAAAGGCAGCATGCCCATTCTTCTTCCTAAATTAAGGAGCTAAGAGTAGGAAGGAAATTCCAGAGGCTCCTTAGACCAGGGTGTGCCATATACCATGAGCACCCTCTCCTTCAATGGCTAGAAAAATTGAAATTGTAGTTTGCCCTGTGGGTTTAGGTCTGAGTATTTAGAGCTCAGTCTAGCCAGTAACTAATGAGACTAACACACTTGTGCTTGAAGTGCCTTGCTGAGGTAGAGTGCTCAGCACCGTGTACATAGAAACTTTTGGCAAACTGACCAATCAAGGTGGAACAATTCTTGAAGCTACTAGGATTCAGTGAAACTGAATGGCATGTTCTTGGCCTACAGTAACCTGAATTAAGAAATATTAACCCTCATAGGGGGGGAAAAAGTTCTAGGAAGAGAAGCATGAGCTGAAAGGAAAAGCAGTAGTTTTTTTCATTTAAACTTCTGCCAGACCATTCAGAAAGCATACAGATATTGTGATGCTTCACTGTGAATTTTATCAAAGTTATGCTACAAAAACATTGTTTTAAATGTATATAATGCTTTATCGCACAGAACTTGGTGTGCAAAAGAAGTTTGTCTTAAGGGGAGAATACTTAAAGATCATCATACAAACACAAAAATAGTTTGTTGTATAAAGCCAGGAAAAAAAAAAGGCTTGAGAGTAACTGTGCTCTTGAAAGCCTTCTGAAAGAATCATGCTCTTATTCAGTAGATTCAGAGTAATAAACACTAAATTGAAACCCTACTTAGAGTACAAAAAGAAGAACCTAAGGTGAAGTACAGTCTTTTAAGTAGAGTCTTGAATGAAGCAGAGATGCAAAAGAGCTTGTCCAGATGCTCTCTACTGGAAATAATTTATATTTTAGTGAATATTCCTTTTATTTTGCAATGTAGATTAAGATAGTCTCCTCTTTCTTCTCTGTTTCTCCTTTCAATTTAACTTAACACCAATCTCTGACTGACTTTGGCACCAATATATAAGTAGATGTACACCTCTCATATTAATGACTCTTAGCTCTTCTATTTATCAGTGACAAGGTGAAATTCATTTATTTGCATATAAAATTTGTTATCCTCTTCCATGATTTACACTGTATTGTGTACATCACAGAAGCTTTAGTGATAAGTGAGCTGCTGTAATTCAAATCAATAAATCTCTAGATGACTTTGAAGTTATTGGATATAAAACTTTTTCAGTGTGGAAGCCTCTGGCCAGTGAAGTTGTTCACAGCATAAGTTAACGTGCTTTCTAGCATCAAAAATAAGTTGAGATGCTAAAATTAAAATTACTATCTCAAACAAAGTAGGTGTCTGTTACAACCCAAGACTCTTCATGGTTTTTGAAACGTATTACTTTATTTAAATGGAAATTCTGGTGATAAAGCCTCATGCATCAATTTTATCATTAGTTGTGTACCAATAGTTTTAAGATCAGTTAAAGTCCTGGTAAAATGCAGATATCCTTACTAATACTAAATTAATACTTCATCCAGGACCTGGATATCAGTGGGGCCACTAATGGAAAATGGGTCTAAATTGCCAGGTCATGGACTCCTGCTTGAGTGTGTGGAAGGGGGATGACTGGCTTCTGGCCTTTGCTCTAGGTCTCTTAGAACCTTAGACTCTGGTATTTGTTTAAGGTCTCTGGTTAAGCTAGAAAAGCCTTTTGGTTCTGGATCATGCTGCCTTATTAGAATCTGTACTGGATGCACATCACAGCTGTGTAAACGTGCTCTGTAGATTCGTCAGGTCCCTGACACTGCAGTTCAGTGGTACTGAATTTCCAACAAATTTTAATGGCAATATTTCACTTAGGGACTTTTATTTCATGTATTTGTTGCCTATGCAAGCATGTAATGGTGTTTCTGGAAGGCAGTTTTAGGTGGTTTGGAAGGGGCCAATAAGCTTATACCTGCTAGCAAAATGAGAAATATGCTATACAATCAGCATAAGTACTGTAATTTGATGTCCTTATGTAAGTCTACCTCAAAGTAATTAGTAAAGACAGGCCTCAAAACAAAGAGTTAACATACTTATATGACAGGAGCTCAGTTCTGGTATAACTGTAAATAAGTCTAAAAAGCAGAAGATCACTCTTAAAAACAAATGTGAATTATACCTCAACTCAGAGCCTGCATAAAATGGTTGTAATGGGGAAGCTGGCATTATAATGCAATGTTGTAATTTCCCTATTATATCCCAGTGTGGCTGGCTAACTCTTTCAGAGAGGCCAAGACAGATTTTATGTCTATATAAGGTAACAGCTATAATGTATGCATGAACAAAAAAGAAAATACTAATTTTTATATATGAAGATGCTTCAGGGTTCTATAAAATAGAAGACCAACAAAACGTTGGCAGTACAGTATCATTTGCAGTTAAGTCACAGCAACATCTAGTGGTCAAATATCAAAAGCAGAATTCTAGGTTAATTACCCATTGTTTGGTACTTTGTTGAGACAGAAGAACTAAAGCATAAAGTAAACAACTATTTACATTTCAGGAAGCATTGCAGGCAAAGCTTAGGAAAACAGTGATCTGACTTATGTTTTTTTTAATATCTACTTTCTTTTTCCTTTTCATGACTGAATGAAATTTTATAAATGAAATTTTATAATGAAATTTTATAAAACCATTATAGGAGATGACTTACTATATTCAGATATACTTGGAATGGAAATAAAATTACCTGTAGAACACACGTCAGATGAAATGACATGTAGCAATCAATTTTAGAGTCTCTGTTATATGCATGTTTATATAGTACCTAACAAAATACAGTTCTTGTTCAAGCCTGAAGCTTCTGTAACACTAAAATGTAACGCTGGCAGTAAAAGCTGTTACCTTTGACAGTGGCATTCTGGTCTTTCTGTTACATTCTGATTTCTATGGCTATTTTTTTTATACTACACTATTCATCTTAACATGAAGGTAATTACAGGACTGCTATCATGAAAACCACTTTTCCCCCAGAAGTTTTGTCATGTGTCTCAAAGCTGCTCTTCTGCTCTTCTTTTTCTTAGTAGCCGTAGTAAAAATGTTTTAATTATTGAAACTATTAACAAAGTCCTTGCTGGCCTTGTCTAGCTCACAAGCAGTTAGGTGGAAAATTATCTTTTGTGAACTAAATTTGACTAACAGGTAGAACCACGTACTTTTCTCATAGTTTTGATTAATAGAATTATTGTAATAATGACCTAGTGATGTAGGGTGTTACCATGTAGCCCAGTAAATACAGTATTTCCATTGCTAATAAAATGCCACAGGCTTTCACTGTTCGCAAAGCCTCAGGACTAAGGCATGTCAGACTGATTCAGTTGAATTATCTAGACCTTGTTGGAGCTTTGTCTTAGCCTGTTCAGATGTAACAGCAATTTTTCTTACCAGGTGGGTATGCCTAATTTAATTTACTGTTGTTTAGTTTTGAATTGAAAAATAAATTTGATTATAAACTGTTAGTAAAAAGCAGTTACTCTGTATAGAAGAGCAAAGCTTTTATCACTCTAATGTAATGCAGGAGTACAGGCCTAATACGACAGTAGAGGCCTTGAAATCAATGAGAAGAATGAAGTAATTCTTATGAACCTCTCAATTTGTCTGTAATTGTATGCAAACATACAAGACTGGTTGTAGAAGCTTGTACAAATTGGTGTACTACACAATAGGTATTTGTAACCCGCAGTTTGAATCTATCAAGGAAAAGTAAAAGTAGGCTTCGCTCAAAAAGACAAACGGTCAAACAGAATTCCTGCCTGCAAGTTCTGCACAGTCACTGTACAGTTACAGATCATCTGTTCCCTGTGCAGTTTAGACCTAAAATCAAATCTGTGCTTTGGAAGTATATTAGCTACTTTGACAGTTGTTCCATGAACAAGGATGAGTACCCTAGCTTTGGATATGATTGGCTACAGAGACTTTCTACTTGTGATGAAGGCATATTTGAGAACTACAGGGTTTATTTTTTTCTGTGAGGTACTTCTGCTTTTCTGCATAAGAAATATTATTTGGAGTTGCTGCTGTTGTAATCTGAAGCTTTTTCTTGTCAGTAAAATATGAAAGCAAAACCAGAAGGTCCAGTGAATATAACGCGCATCTGTCTTTAGGCCAGCTCTAATATGCAACCTCATTACTGAAAGAATGTGTCCCCACGATACAGCATTATTATTTTGTGGATTGTGCAACCAGTTTGGGGGCCATTTAAAACTCTGTTTCTTTTTGGCCCTTATGGTCCTAGCTGTACAAGAGTTCCAAACGTTAGGTTGTCCTTGGAGATTTTTAAGTACGTGGGCATACAGTATTTTGTAGACAAGGAAAGATGCGGCATTCTACCTTGGGAATATCTCCATACTAACACAGCCACTTGCCTCCTCACTCACAGCTTGTTTGTATCCAGTCAACTGAAATAGATGCATTTTTTTTTCTTCTACTGGAGATAAAGAAATGCCTAGAGGCATATATATGTGTGTATGTATATATGAAGACATAACCAATAATGATAACAGCAGGGTCCAGAAATCTAGCACTGCCAGCTATTCAAGATTCAGCTTGTTCTGGCCTCATTTTATCAGGATGATGACCTAACTATCTTTGCTGCATCTTATTGCTTCAAGAAACAGTGTTTCTGCTCTCTTCATAATAAAGCTTTTTTTTTTTTTTTTTTTTTAATTAAAATTAAGATTAAGTGATAACCCTGCTCTGTATAGAAGAATGCGCCAGCAACCCTCCATGTTCCTTTTTCAACTGAATTAATCTGTGGTTCTGACTCATACTGTATTATTAAAACATTTGCATTGAAACTTTCTCTTTGTATGAGCAAAGTACTCATAAACCCTAGAATCTCAACACACAGAAGAAAACATGTTTTTGAGGAACCCTATATTCAAAGTATCTACAGAATTAACATTCTGGAAAGTTTAAAGAAAAGAAAAAAACATAAATGATCTGTTTTTAATGTGGGGATGAGGGAAAGAGGAAAGGAAAAACTGAAATGTTTGCTTTCTGCAGCTTAAGGGTTGTAAAAAAAACCAAACAACCCACCCACCACCCACCATTTTTATCTTCTTGACTTGCCTAATATCTCTGTTAAACCTCTGTTCTAAAGATGTTCAGCTTCAGGGGCCTATCTGACATGATAAACAGATGTTAGTACAGTGTTTTCTCCCTCTTTGAAGGTGAATCTGTGCTGAGGTGGACAGGTGGGCTGAACACCCACCAGACACTAGAATTGTTTCCTGTGAAAATATTCTTGTTCACTTTAGTGTTCAATATTACTAGAAAACAGTGTTTTTCAGTTCTGGGAGAAGAACCTATTTGGAGTTTTGCCATTATTTCACCAGCTGGTGACCTATCTGCAGATTAATAAGTGGAAGGCACTAGAGAACTATGAGGAAAACTGGAACGTTGTTTACCTACAAAACTTACAGACCTGCTGCATAAAAATTCTGTATCGTAACATGGGAGTGTAGCCTAAAAGCCCAGTTTATGCAGGATTGAGCAACGCGGTCACCACAGATGTGGTTTGGCCAGTCCTGACGCTTCCACCTGCTACAATGGCATGTTGACCAGCATTTTACAGAAAGTCTTCTGGACTTTATACAAACAGGCCACACGCTGAACTCATGAGGCTGGCCGTATTCTTTTTAAAGGTTTTAACAACCTCACAAAACACAGTACTGCTGTGTCAGAGAAAATACACTGTTTGTAACTCAATTTTGTACCCAGTTCCTCCACCCTGCTTCCGATGTTCACAGATGTTGCTAGACAATGTGGAGGACACTAACAAAAATGCAGCAATGAGCCTGTGAGAGGATTGCTGCTATATTTTATAACTGTTAGGGAAGGGAGGAAAGAGGGCAAGGATCATGGTAAGTATATCCCTTTGGAGGGTTATTTCTGATTTGCCTAGATCGGATTTCAGGGACCAGGGGACTTCAACTTGCCAGACGTCAACTGGGATTACCACATGGCTGCCACGAGCAGGCCCAGGAGGTTCCTAAAGCACCTCGATGATAACTTCTTGGTGCAGGTGCTAAGGGACCCAAGCAGGAAAGGTTGCCCTCTAGATCTGTTGCTGGAGAATGTCTTTTGGGGACGTGGCAATTTGGCTGGCCATCTTGGTCATAATGACCATGAAGCGGTTGAGTTTAAAATTTTTGGTGACAGGAGGAAAACTGCCACCATAACTTCAGCTCTGGATATGGGGAGAGCAGACTTCAGGGCTGCTCAGGGAAATCGTTAGCAAGGTTCCCTGGGAAACGCTTTTGAAGGCATCTATCAGTGCTGGTCAGTCATTTAAGCACTGCCTCCTAAAAGCACAGGATAAGGCAATTCCAAAATATCGGAAGTCAAGCAGGCGGGGAAGAAGGCAGCTGGCCAAGGATCTTCTGGAGCTTAGGCATAAAAGAACAGTGTATGGGCTGCTGGAAGCAGGGTCAGGCAACATGGAATGAATACAGGGACGTTGTTCATGTTTGTAGGGATGAAATTCGTGTGGCCAAAGCCCAATTACAGTTGAAGCTGGCCAGGTCTGTGGGACCACAATAAAAAGTTGTGTTTTTTTAAATATGTGAATAGAAAAAAGGAGGACCAGAGAAAACATAGGTGCGCTACTTGATGGGGCTGGTCACCTCACAGACAAGGACACAGGCAAAGCAGAGATGTTTAATGCCTTCTTTGCCTCTGTCTTCAACGCTGATGATGAGCTTTGGGACCCCGGGTGCCCTGAGCTGGAGGACCGTGACGGTGGGAATGATAAACTCCAAATGACCCTGCATGTGTGCGGGATTTGTTGCTCCACCTGGATCCATAGAAGTCCATGGTAGGTCCGGATGGGATTCATCCCAGGGTTGCTTAGAGAGCTGGCTGACATCATTGCGCAACATGTTATTTTTCAACGATCTTGGGAATCTGGAAAGGTCCCAGGTTGACTGGAAGCTGGCAATGTTGTACCAATTTTCAAGAAGGACAAGAAAGAGGACCCCTGGCAACTACAGGCCTGTCAGTCTCACGTCAGTGCCTGGTAAAATTATGGAGAAGATTATCCTTGAAGTTATTGAAGTGCACCTGGGAACAATGCAGTCATTGGTCCCAGCGAACATGGGTTCACAAGGAGTAGGTCCTGTTTGACTAACTTGATTTCCTTTTATGATAAGATCTCCCATCTAGTCGATCAGGGGAAACCAGCTGATTGTGACTCTTTTTGGATTTCAGTAAAGCTTTTGAAACAGCTTCCCACAGGATCCTACTGGACAAAATGTCAGCATACAGTTAAACAAAAACATCACACAATTGGTGAACAATTGGCTGACGGGTGGGCTCAAAGGGTTGTGGTAAATGGGTCCACATCAGGCTGGCGGCCAGTCACCAGTGGGGTCCCCCAAGGCTCCATTTTAGGACAGTTCTCTTCAATGTTTTTATAAACCATTTGGAGTAAGAATAGAAGTGTTTTTGAGCAATTTGCTGATGATACTAAACTGGGAGGAGTTGTTGACTCTGTTGAGGGTGGAAAGGCCTTGCAGAGAGATCTGGACAGATTGGAGTGATGGGCAATCCACCAACACACTGAAGTTTAACAAGAGCAAGTGCTGGGTCCTGTGCCTGGGACAGGGCAACCCTGGCTATACATACAGACTGGGCAACGAGACGCTGGAGAGCAGCCCCACAGCGAGGAATCTGGGGGTTTTGGTTGATAGCAAGCTGAATATGAGCCAACAGTGTGCCCTGGCTGCCAGGAGGGCCAACCGTACCCCTGTGGTGCATCAAGCAAGGCATGCTAGTCGGTCAAGGGAAGTGACTGTCTCGCCTTACTCTGCACTGGTGCAGCCTCACCTCGAGTACGGTGTGCAGTTCTGGGCACCACAGTACAAAAGGAATGTGAAACTATAGTGGAGCGTCCAGAGAAGGGCTACAAAGACGGTTGAAGGGCCTATAGGGGAAGATGTATGAGGAGCGGCTGCGGTCACTAGGCTGTTCAGCTTGGAAAAGAGGAGGCTGAGGGGAGACCTCATCCCGGGTCTACAACTTCCTCATGAGGGTGAATGGAGGTGCAGGCGCCGACCTATTCTTTTTAGTGACCAGTGATTAGGACATGAGGGAATGGTGTTCACAGCTGCGACAAGGGAGATCAGGCTGGATATCAGAGAGGTTCTTCACTGATGGTGGTCGTGCACTGGAACAGGCTCCCCATGAACGTAGTCATGGCACCAAGCCTGTCGGAGTTTAAGAAGTGTTTGGACTGTGCTCTTAAGGCACATGATCTGAATTTTGGGTAGACCTATATGGTGCCAGGAGTGGACTCGATGACTCTTACGGGTGTCTTCCAACTTGCGATATTCTATGATTTTGTGTATCATCTGTTCCCAGGATCAACTGACATAAAGTTGCCCTGAACTAAGGATCATAGAGGCAGCAGCTGAATATCAAGGAACGAATTTGAGAGTGAAATAAGGCGCCGTTTAGTTGCACAACTACAGCAGGTAATGGCATGGAAAATTCCTGGAACTCAGGTGAGGCATGGGAAATGTCCCCCACGCAGGCAGGTTCTCCTAACAGTTTGGCTGATCACAGACGGACACCTGGCCGCGTCAGGCCGGTATCGGGGCACAGAGGCAGCACCCCACGGACGGACTGCTCTGAGGTACTGAGGTACCGCAGGCCTCCCCGTGCGCCTGAGGCGGGCCCACCCAGCCCCAGCCCCAGCCCCGCTGAGGGAGCCGCCCGCCGCCATATGGCGCCGTATGGCGCCGGAGCCGCGCCACGGAGGCTCCTCCCCGCCACCCCTCCCCGCTCTCGCGAGAGCGCCGCGGACGTCCCGGCTCTGTCGCCAACTGACCGCACCGCGGCTCTCCGGGCCGCCGGCATGGCGGCGCCAGGCTGCGAGGAGGCGCGGGCGGGCGTCCTGGCGCCGGGGGCTGGCCCCTCGCCCACCGGTGTGGCGCCGGCGGCGTGGCCGGACGTTGCTGGTGCGGCACCTGCCCGCCGAGCTGACGGCGGCAGAGAAGGAGGAGCTGCTACGGCACTTCGGGGCGGCGGCCGTGCGCGTCCTGGCGGACCATGGGAGGCTGGTGAGGGCGCGGGGCCCGGGGTTGGGGGCGGCCAGGGAGGAGCGGGGGGAGCCCCGGGGCCGCGGAGTCCGGGCTTTGAGGCGAGGCCTGCGTCGCTGCTCTGGTTTTTGCCCTGTGAGGGTAAAGGCGGCGGGGAGGTGCGCCTTGGGAGGCGCGGGCAGGCGGTTGCGCGGCTCTGTCCCTTCAGCTCGTTTGGTGTTTTTTATTTGCCACACTGCAGCATTGTAGGTGTATTTATCAGGCCAGGCAGGCTGTTTGCTAGGACCCTGGTACGCTCGTCAGATGAGCGATCTCTGCGGCTCCCATCCCTGCCACGCTTCCGTTTACAGGGTATTAAAAATACTGACCTTATTATGATGATTTTCCTGATATGTGCTATTACAACAGTGTTAACATTCTTATTTTCTTTATCCTGACTCTGTATTGGCAAGATGAAGAAATAAAATGTGTTTAAAACAGATGTAAGTTAAGGTGAACTTAAGGTTTGATCTAATATGAAAGTGAAAGTTTGTTTTATACTTAAAAAGCAAGGGAAAGCGTTGGGTGGAAACCATCCAGAGCACAACAATAGTTATGACTTCAGTAGCAGGAAAAGCAATGCTTCTAGGAGTAGCTTTGATGAAAGATAATTTATTAAGAGCTGCTGAAATAAACTTCCTCTTCTGAAAAGAAGATAAAACATCTGAAATTGTAAGCGAGTAGGTACTGATAAAGATGACTTTTGCTCACTAGAACAAACAGCAACAAAAATACTGTTTTCTGGTATTCTTCAGACTCTGGGTCCCCGTCTTAATTTTTAAACACAGCAAGTGCCTGTCCTACATTCTTAGCAAACTTCCCTAGTTCTTTGCAGCACAGTGGAGCTGGTTATCTAGTAACTGGAAGTTTTCTAACTTCTTTGATTTGACTTCCAATATGATACTCTTTTTTGTTTGCTTTCCAGAAACACACTGCTTTTGCTACCTTTTCCCAGTGAAAAGCTGCTGTAAAGGTTTGTATAGAGTTTGTTATTAAATGTTTTTAGAAAATACCTTTTTTTGAATACCAGTTCTGTTGCACAGTGTTTTACATATGATCTAGTACTCAGTCTCAGGAAAAAAGATGCAGAGCAATGTCAAGTATTAGAATTGTATTTCAGCAGATGCGCAAAGGATTTGCTAAATGAACATGAATAGAGTCATAGGAAAGATGGGATGGACGGGGCTTCTGAGAGTCGTCTTTTGGGTCCAACCGTCACTCTACAGTAAGGCAAACAAATGAGTGATGCTGATGGTACCTATTCAGGCTGCATGTGTGTTTTTGTATAACTATACAAAAACATAAGTTTCTTGTGTTCTGCCCAATCGTCTATGTGAGAAAATTCAGGACATAGTTAATGTACGCAATTCAAGGCTGCCTTGAATGCCAAGCTTCAATAGAAAAAGAAAAGCAATGTGTCATGCAGGATTATGTAGGCCAAAAAAGGTAATACTGATAATGCCTTTTGAATATGACTGTAAAAAGCCCGTGTCCTGAATTTTTCTCTTCCTATTATCTAGGTAGTTTTTTTTTTTTATTTAGGTTATGCTATAAATAGTATTGAAAAAGGTACAAAGACTATATGAGGTGAAACAACCGTGAATTTAGGTTGCTTTGTGTCAGTTGTTAGCAGCTATCAGGACTTGCAGAAGGCTAGAGCTTCACAGTGTAAAGAACAGTTAGGCATCTTGATTTTCGAATTCCCAGGTATTACTGGTGGACTACAGCATGTGTGTAGTTCATGAGAGAGGGATTTGTTTCTTGAAATTGTAGAGATTTACTAGACTAATAAGTGTTAAGGCTGCAGTCTCACTACTGTGTTCAGATGGCCTAAGTGGTCTAGCTGTGCAATGTCATCTTTCTCTGTTCTGCTGGCAAGAAAGAGGCTGCCAAAAGCAGCACTGTGAAGGTGGAACTACGTGTCTCTACCACTACCTGTGTCTCTCGTAAGACAGGCTTAGCTTTAAAGCACTTAGGAGTCTGTCCTATGGCTGGGTTGCCAACCAAAGGAAGAACAGTTATGCTTTGAAACAATTCTGACATTTTTCCTTCTCGTTTCTTTTTTCTATTATAATTACTTGAAGGCTTTGTCAAGACTGCATCAGCTGAAACTTTTAGGTCACACTTTAGTGGTTGAATTCGCAAAGGAACAAGACAGCGCGCAGGTTCTTTGCCAGCCTTTACCCTCAGAGAAATGCAAAAGGTATGTGGATAATAATTCAGTTTCAATGTTTGTGGTCAGGAAAGGAAATTCTGTATTCATAACATCTTCATAGTACTGTTAAGTCAAAGGATAAACCGTAGCCTTTAAAAATGTTATGGGGAGGTTCAGAGCTATTCCTCCCATTAGTATTGTTTCATTCAGTATCATTATGTAATAATTCCCATCCTTATTCTTATTGATTGGTGTCTTTCACCAGTACGTGGTCCTGTGAGTTTTCATTCACAGAGCAAGACTCCCATCTGCATAAGCTGACCTCTGTGATATGCAGGTTCCCTGTGTTTTAAAGAGCCTCTTATACATCTTTCTTTGTGTCAGGATTATAGTTTTATTTTGTTATTAAACGGTACATACAGTGTTTTCCTGTTGTTTCTTTCTAATCTAATCGAGGGTTAGGCAGAATTGACACCTGCAGGTATGATTGTATAAGGCTATACTATTGTAGCCATTGGCTTCTCAGCTGGAGCTGCTTTGCATGTATCTAGCTCAAAGCATGAGCAGAGCAAACATAAAACTCTCAGACTCTCTTCAGATATTTAAAGAATATGTAAATAAATAATAATAATAAAAACCCAATGATGAATCCCAATGCTAGTGTGACTGAGTACTGCGATAGTATACAGGTAAACCGGAAAGCCTAACCATGCGATTTATTTATTTTTTAATTAAGTACTTGACAAGCAATTGAAATCCAAACTATTTAAGTGATAGTGATAAAAGCTATGTGATTATGCCTAGTTAAGATCAACTTTGGGGTTTTGAAAGTTACTCAATCCACTCTAAATATAAACAAGTCAATAATTTAGTATTTTTGATCTTATAGTCTCTGAACAGAGAGTAACATTATCTTTTTTCTTGTGAGTAGATTTAAGTGAGAAGTGTTTAAACATAGAAGACTCACTTAAATCCGCGTGAGTATTTGTTCTTGGGGCCTTAAAAGTCTGGCTACCATAGTTGATCTGGTAATGCCGTTGATAAAAAAAAAAAAAAAAAATACTGCACTAATCTGTTTCTTGTGTTTTGAATTTTTGAAATGAAACATTCATATTTTATGGAAGGTAGTTAACTTTTGCCCCATTTTAGTTAACGTTAAATTATTTTTTTAGTTCAGAAGAGCTGGTGAAAGAGGAAGAGAAGAAAGAACCAACTGTCTTAAAATAGACAATGGAATTGCACCCAGCCATGGGTTTGTACTTTCTTTACTTTTTTTGTTCTGTTATGGTTTATGTTGAAATCAATGTTAAACACGGTTGAACAAGAGACTGTAGTAGTCTTGTTTTATAGTACGCTGCTGTTTTACATGCAGAGATGTAGGAATTTTCATAAAGATGAAATTCATAGATTGTCAGGTTTAGAACCCTCACAGTTGAGTAGTGACTGGTGCTTTGAGACAAGAAGCTCTGGATTACATAAAAACGTGCTAGCGCAGTTTGTCTCTTTCTCAGGAGGAGTTTAAGGGCTGGCTGGGCTGTCCAAATGTTAATAGCAGAATGCTTTTAACTTTTTTTTTGACATTTTATGTTCTTTGTTTTTGCATACATGAAGAGTAAGTTTCTTTGTGGGCTGGTAAATCCAGCACTTGGAACTTTGGGTTTACAGTGTTTGAAGATGTTGATTGTTTCCTGTGCTTGTTAGGCTTCGTCCATGTGTTGATAGATTTATTTTACCCAAGCCCAGTAAGTCTGTCATGCGTTAGGGGACTGACTACTCCTTGATGGTAAGATTTAATGTAAGTGGCCCAACCAGCCAAAATGATATGTATCACTGTTCTAGGGGAAATGGTAATATTTTGGTGACAGTTCAGGTGTAATGAATAGTTAAATCTCGAGTTAATTACTAATTGTTATCAGTTATTTTGTGGTACTGGAGCTAAGATTCTTTGTTTTATTCTTTTTCCTCAGTCTCACCTTTCCCATCAATTCTTGCCTCAAGTATCTGTATCCACCACCTTCAAGTACAATTCTAGCAAATATAGCAAATGCCTTGGCAAGTGTGCCCAAATTTTATGTCCAGGTAAGTAAAAACAGGCAAAAAAAAAAGTATAAAAACAAAAACATCTCGTCTTCCCCTTCTTAATTATCCACAGAAATAGTTTTTGTCGTAGTAAATGCAAGTTGGTTTTTCTTGTGATAGTGTTAACCAATGTTAATTCTTTGCCATGTTGAGATAGTAAGTTACTTCAGATCAATAAAGTCTTAATTCACTGACACTAAAGACTTAACTGGATGTGATCATCCTAATTAGATCTGACTTGAGCACTTCTAATTTCAAACTGAGAAGAGGATTTATGTACTACTTTGATAAGCCTTTTTAGGCTGTTGCTTGCATTTATCATTAGTGTTGCATCTCAAGTTCAGGTTTTCTTATTTTTTTAGTAAGATACGTAGTTGTGCGCTCAGTAAAACTATGCTGATTTACACCTACCACATGCAATCAGCTGTGATATCTAGCAAGGAACTCATACTTAATTCCCTAATGAAAATATTACTTATCTTGAATTATTTCAGGTACTTCATCTTATGAATAAAATGAATCTTCCTCCACCTTTCGGACCAATTACTGCTCGCCCTCCCATGGTAACTTGTTTAATACACATTTAAGTAGTGTAAAAAGGCTTCATAATATAAAATGTAAGCAACATGGGAAGAGATCTAAAGTTCAAACTTCTAAAAGTTGAAGTGTCTAGTGAATATCAAATACGGCTGCATTTCATTGGGTAAGCTGTGTATGTTAGTCTTCTAAATAAACGTTTTTAGTTATACTCAAATACACATGTATGACAATAGTACTGGAGTATTCAAATCACCGAGTTTAAAGACAGGGAGGTTGTCACATCGTATTAAAGATGCATTGCTAGAAAATTGCTAGCCTATTGCCTTAAAAAGATAGTTACATTTTTTTATCTGTGTGTTTCTTAGCAGTTCTAATTAGATTCAGATTGTTAATGAGATTGTACAGAGCTTTTTGATTTGATTTGCTGTCTCTGGGATCTTTTTTGAAAGAGGCGGGGTAAGGGCAACTGGCAGAGGCTTAGAGGGAGCTGTTCCTGTAGAAGTCTAAAGGGAAATAAAACTACTGTCTCTGTGGTTTTAGTTCTCCTAAACTACCCTGATAGCGTAGTTTAACTGATTGTCAGTAGAAGATTGAGCAAGTGAGGACTTAATGTAGTCGTTGGTGTTACTGCCTTCGGGTATCATGAAGCTGTGCTTCACTAGATTTTGTGGTTTGTCTTAACAGAACAGCTTGTTCTTAATAACAAAGGTATGGATCTGGCTTGTATAGAAAACTATAAAAATTATCAAATAAATTAATTCATACTGATGTTTCAGAGGGAAAAAAAACACAACTTTGCCTGGTATTGGGCTGGGTTAAGCTCTGTGAATTTAGCAGTCATGCAAAAATGAGTAGTAAGGTGAGAAGTCAGTCCTTAGAATACGTAGCACAGTTTCTAAAGGGTGCATAGTATTTCTAAGGCTTATATACAACAGTGCTTTATGGAATTGATGGTACCTAAAAGTAGTTGTTAACTGTAGTAGGATTGTTGAAGGTGGGACTGGAGGTGATTTTGTACATAGACAATTTGTTACAATATGAGGTTTCCGTAATCGTAATGGGAAAACAGATTCCTTTCATGAAATTCTCACTGCTTATAGAAATAGAAATGTTGTAACTTTCATAGTTGGTGGAAACAAAGTTCAGTGCAGAACCTGAGGTGGTTTGGGAAGTTAAGGCTCCTTGTGTATGCTTTGACCATACTCCTCTCAGAAAAGTCCTTCTAAACAAGTGCAAAAAAAAGTAGAAGTGACATCCATGGGTTTTTAATGTTTAACTCTTCCAGTTAAAATTATAAAAATATTCACTGTTGCATCTCAGAGAGCAGCAAACTTTTTTTTTTAGCGTGGAAGTTTTCATTACTAAAGTAGTTTATCAAAATACTGTCTAGGTCCCTGCAAATGTACTTTAAAAAGTTGTTTCTAGCCATCTTGTAATTTACTGCTTTGATCCTTTTTATTATGCACAAGGAAAACAAGATAGTCACTTTTTTAAATAAAAATTTTGCCTAAAGATTTTTTCCTTTCTCCCCATACTTAGTATGAAGAGTATTTACCAGTGCCTGTGCCACCTCCCCCAATCCCACCTCTGCCTCCTGAAGAGCCTCCTCTGCCTGAAGAGGAAGAAGAGCAAGTATCTAGTGAGGATGAATCAGAATATGAAAGTGATAACGAGGAGGAAAAAGAGAGGTGTGCATTTAGTCATTTGCAGGCTTTTGTGTGTTTTTTAAGTGGTGTTTTTACTTGTATAGATCTCAGTTCTGCCAGTGGTGAAATCTGTGAACATCCTCAAGGAAGCTCCAGAGCAACTTGAAAACAGGAGGACAATGCTGTTCTGAACCACAGTAAGACAAAACATGGTCATGTGGTGTACAAATTATCATGTTTCTTTGTACAAATAAGAAAAACAAAACTCATCATGAAGAGAGAATGCAAGTCTAAGGAAGTAATAATTGATTTGTTTTCTGGTATCTTCAGTTCTACACATTTTTAGTGAGTTAACTACTCAGCTTCAATTGTTTGTGCACTCTGACTTCCAAAATGTTCTTTGTATATCAGTGTGTATCGCTATAGGTAATAATAATGTGTGTGCTCAGGATTCTCTTACAGCTTTAGAGCTGAATTGGTGTAAATCAGAACTGTTTTTTAAGTTTTGTAGTAATAGTAAATGAAGAAACAATCTTCTTTTCCTACCATTTAAACTGACATGAAAAGTAAATGAGGAAGTAACTGGCTATATGCGGAAAATACATGCAATTGGAAAAAACAGAGGTCCTGTTATGTGAAAACAGCATTATAACAAAGGTTCAGCTTGGAGCTTTTTGTATTTTTACTGCTTTGATGTCCAACTTAAATGTATACTTTGGGAAGAAAGGGATGTCACTGAATTCATGATTTTGATTGTTCCCTTATGTGATACTCCTTTACTCCAGGTATATCAAATTACTGTTTGTTATAGTTTTAGTGTGGTTTAGATCTTAAAGCAGCTTGACAAATAACTTGTGTTCTGAAAAGTTGCATTTCCAGGGTTTTAAGGAAGGGAGAAGGGTTATATTTGTGCATACGCATTCTCAACCGTGCTTTTTTTTTCTTTTTATTTATCATAGAATGACCAAATTGATGGAATTAGCAACCCTTCAGCCTAAAAGACCAATAAACACAAAGAGGCGTGGTGTTAGAAAAAAGCAAAGAATTAAAGATTTACTCAGTGTTCCAGTGTGTGCTCCCCACAGGTTTGTATTATTTCTGTGGTGCTTCCTCTTTTTAAGAAAACTATTCTTACTAAATGTCTTTCTCTGCATTCTGTTTGCTTTAGTGTTGTTTTGATAACAGTGTTTTTCACTGGTATGTAATTAGTCCAAATTGTCATGTAGTTTGAACTAAAGTCTGCTCAACAACTTCAGTGTGTAATGCTTGCCTAGTTGAAGCTCTTTATCTTGCTATCAAACTAACAAGAATCCCCTTTTCACTAAAAAAAAAAAAAAAAGTCACGTCACAGTGCTGACAGAAGTGATCTGGATTTATTGCCTGGGGTAACTCTCTTAAAAAATAACAAAAACTGCTTTGGCCTAAGTCATTTTGATTTCTGAAATTGCAGTACTCTGAAATAGTAGATACTGGTGAAGTATTTCTATCCAGTGATGATCTATTGAGAATGCATTTTTTTCAACAGCCTTCCTCTTCCTCCATGTGCTTTCGTATATTTTTCAAAAAATTGGTATATTTTTACACTATGTGAGAGCAGCAGCCGTGACAGTTATTTTTCTTACTGAGGTTCCCTACAGCTTTTTGGGAAGTGTCTGCGTATATTGTAATGTGGTGTGTTTTTTTTGTTGTTGTTGTTTTCAGTGCCAGTCAAACCTAATGTATTTGCAGTGTTTTAATCAAATTGAATTGTATTAAATGAAATTTATGAAATGAAGAACTTGTTTTTTTGTGGTAAACAATAGGATGAACTCTGTCTGGAATAAATCTTATTGATTATGCATTTGTCAGTCACTGAATCTTTAATTAATGTTTTTTGTTTTAAACAGTAATTTGCACCCTACGCTGTCACCTTCAGATGTCTTTGAGCAGCCACAGCATGTAGGTCATAAAAAAATTGAGTTCCATATTACCACTGACATCCCATCTGTTCTTCAGATAAACTCGGGAAGAGAAGAAAAAAATGGTAAGAGTGTGTACTTAAAATTTGTTTAATATTAACTTGATGTGGTTTCAGTGAAAAAGCTGTTAGGAAAAGAAAAAAAAACTGTTTTCCAGAGAAAGCTGTTAGAAGTTCACCATGTTTATTTATGGTGACCTGCTCTTTTTATAAAAATTTAGGTTACTTTTAGCAAATATGGTACAAATGCATTCACACTATTACATAGTCTAATTGAATATATCAAGCTAATTTTAGATTTTCCTTTTCCAGCTCTTAGACTAGTATTCATGTGTTTGCCAGCTTCTTCTCTGTGACACAGTGATAATCTGCTTTAACGTTTTTGGGCCATGCTAACAGTGAGGT